>NW_026526710.1:40883982-42191482 GCF_024362965.1 Panthera pardus | reverse complement strand
TATAATTGAGAGCACAGAGGGAGCTTGATTTCTCTGTCTTATGATTTGAAGGTGAAGACAAGAGCCTGCAGGGCTCTGTCAGAGTTATGGGCATGCTCAACCCAGACTTCAAAAAAATCTAATTCCCATAAAACCTTACAAGGCTGAATTGCTTACCTGAATATAAAAGATTTACTTTCACTGAATCATTTAACACACAACCATATTAATTGCATTTTGAAAAAGCAAAGCATAGAATACAGGGCGACTGAAAATCCACTCGGGTGTTCAAAGAGTGCTTCAGTGTTAATGCACATTTGAAAGTGAAACTGGTCTATACAGATGCTCTGACATACTTGGCCACACACGAACACCCTTGGTTGTATCTTTCGGAAAGAGCGCAACATCAGTGTTCATTGTTATCTCTATTGACAATGAGTTAATACCCCTTGTCTATAGCCAAAGTGGAGGTCTATCCAGGATTTATACTTGGCCGGTGGATGTAACTATTATTCTGATTGCACAAAAATAAATCAGAGTCAAAAATGCCAGCTGGCCATCTTATGTCACTTTCAGCACGGATGGTGAACTGAGGGCCCCTCTCCCTGATACAGAGCGCAAAGGGAGGGGCAGCAATGTGACCTCCTTGTGATGTAACCATCATCCCCTTCCTTTTTCATGCATAGTCTCACCCAAGTGCTTCCCTTGTATGGGGAGAAGCCAACCGTGACAACTTAGCCTCCCCCCCCTCATCCCCCATAAGGGCAAAAATCTCTTGAGATGTGCCCCCAAATAGGAACGCAAAGCATTGCAAACCACCCCCCCCTCACCATACAGTTTAAATGAAACTGATGATAACACACAGAATTATTTTGATGATGTTCCTTGTTTCTTGCCTTGCAAAAATATGGTCAAAAGACATGAAAAAAAAAAAGTGAATCCTCCTTGGAATGGTAGCTTGCTGTTCGGACTCGTGTGCTGGCACGGGAGAAGTGTTTTGTACACACACTCTCCTCGCCGCCACTTAACCTCATCCACCAGGGTGGGCTGTGCTGCCCTATCTAGACGCCTTGAACATCTTTAGGCATCCTTCCATCTGAAACCAAATTAACCCACTACAGGGACAGCCCCGGAAGGCACAGAAGCTGCAAATGTATTTACACAGTTAACCAGCATACTTTATTTAACTATTCCTACTTCAAGCTTTTAGGAGAAAAAAAAATACCACCCTAGAACAAATACCAATTGTTAGCTTCACTTTCACATTGCCAGCAAGCAGATCTTTTCCAACTGGGAGTAATATCCTGTTAGCTATGTTTAATTCTTATTTTACCTGGGGGATTGAGAGTACCAAATGATTTCAGCTGCTCAGGCATTACATTTCGGTCTGTCCTCTCCTTCTGCCCCTGTCTTCCTCACACACTCCTTCTGGGACCTTCTTACCATTTATAGTGAAAGGATAGGTTTTCTCTAAACCCAACCCTATTCAGAAAAGGAACCTTCTGAGATGTGGGGAGGGGCACGCATGCTCACACTCACACCCCCCCCCCCCACACACACATTGTACTCCACACATACCACTCTACCTGTGCTATGGCAGTGCCCCGCACCTGCAGCATAACCATTCATCCTTCATGGGATCCACTTCCTTTTCTGCTTTGCAAAATGCTTTGGAGGAGGGATGTACGTACGTGTAACTTTTGGTTAGAGGGAGTTTACCTTTGGCCATGAAATGGATACTGTGTGCATGGTGTTACCACAGGCGTTCTGTTCCAATTGCATTGTGTCTTAACAACAAAGCCCCCCGTGAAACTCAATAAAATTACCAATTTCACAGTTGATTTTCTTCCTGCTCTGCTCTGCAGCCCTCACACTCCTGGCCTGTCTCCACACACTGCAGGGGATGGTGTCGGACCAAACCAATAACACGGTGCTAAAAAGGGGCTTGATATAAACCAGGCTGATCTTCATTCTAATTAGTGTGTCCAGCAACTTTTAAATCTTTGAACCAGCTTTGTCATAAAAACGATGCTATCACTTTATTAAGAATTGAATGAAGTCTGTTACGTGTTTCGTTGATCGGAACGCACTGTTCTGTTCGATTCGGGCCATAGTTGCGTTACACAGAAAATATGTGGATCCATTTTATTTCTCGTACTACACTGTATTTCCTCCTCTGATATTATTGACTGTGCTAACTTTGGTAATTTAAAAATCAATCAAAGTCATGTGACCTAAGGTATATAAACCTTGGATCATTGATTCAAAACCAGGCATTCTAGATCTAATTCAGCTACTGCCTAGCTTTGTGATCCTGAATTATAGTCTCTCCTTGTCTCTGTTTCCCCACTAATGAAAGAGTAAAATAGAAAAAGAGCAACTCAGAGAACATATTTACAAGTGCTGTTTTATTTTGATCTTTAGATTCATAGTTAAAACAAATAGTCAATGTATTTTAAGGCTCAGGTGAGCCAGGTTTTAGCATATTAAACCTTGCAGGCCTTGCTAGCTATAGACTGAAAATCTGCCCAGTATAAGTTATGGCTTGAAGAATTAAGCCTAAATTATGATAAATACCTTGTTTTGTGATGAAAATATTCCAGTCACAGAAATAACTGACTTCACTCTACTTCAATTCCTACTTTTTTTTTTTTCAGGAACCACATCCAACCCTAACCCGTACCTAAGTTTGATAGGGATTTTATTTATTGAAGCATCTTCGTAAGTCATCTCCACTGCATTCTTATACCAAATAACAGACTGTCTGGTCTGATGGCCAAGCCCTACTGGGCTTGCTTTACAGTCTCTGATATATTATAGAACACATTTTGAAATGTATTGGCATGCAGGAGAAGTTTGTTGAATATTCAGATGACTGATGGATGGAACAGATGGTTGATGAACACAATGAATGAATGAATGAATGAATGAATGAATGAGTCAACTTAGATGGCAAAATTTACAGTGGTTTCATGCGTTGCAAAAGTGGAGATCTAGTGATGGAAAAGTTACTTATAACGTTGCCTTTTGAATTATCATAGAATCCCATGTCTCCAAACGTTATACTAGTATATTTGAAATCACGCTTTGCTATTATGTCCTTCAGTTATTATTCTTAACTTTATGTGTTGTCTTTAGTTGGGCTGAAGCTTATCTTTGTTTGCAGGTCTTCATCTGCAAGAATCTTAGATGATACTTATCCCCCCATATGAATGTCAGACCTTTGTCCCATCAGGTTGTAACTTCACTAAAGCTACTGTTCATAACATTGAGCATTTGGTTTCAAACTGGAGGACAATAATTGTTCTTTTCATGACCACTTACAGAGGAAGGAAAATTGGTTCAGACAAGTTAAAGGATGACCCCAGCAACAGAGTTCCTCTCGGGAAAATCTGATTCTCAGAGGAGATTTAACTTTACCTACATTTCCCATCCTACACCCCCTAGGACTGAGAAGTTTAGAAATCCCACAGAAGGCAGCTCCCGTGTGTCCAGGAGCTACTGCTTATCATGTTGTAACCCGCCATCCTTGCTAATGAAGTGGTCGGGGAATTTCAGGAGTCAACCTACTTGTCTGTCTTCTAGGGCTAGAAATCAGAATATTAGTAGCAAAAGGGTTGCAGTGCCCCATTAAGTTTGAAAATATCGAACAAATCAGATTCTTTCGGTGCTTAACCTACTCGCTGTACATTATTCAGCTCTTTCCTGCATTAACTCAGGTTATCAGCGTGCAATTTTTGAAGTTATTGCTTCAGTGTGCAAAACGTACGTGCACTCTTCCATTCAGTCAGGAGATTCTGTGATTTCCGTAAGTTCTAAATCAGCTCACTCTCTTCAAAGGCATTGGAGATAAAATTCAATGCAGTAGTTTATATCTGTGTTCTCCAACTCGTCATTTTAGACTGTGACCGGTGGGAGGAGACGGAGAAACATACCATTTTATTTGTAATCAGCCTTCATCCCCAGTATTAGCCATTTCACCACACACCATGAACCTTGAACCTAGCTGCCAAGAACCATTCCTCTCTATTGTGTCCGTAAATAGTGTCAGGTCCTTTTGCTGGACCCCCACACCAGCTGTCACACTCGATTTCCATGAGATTTTCTATACATACTTTTCAAATAACTTTAGTTGCCTCAGAATGATTTAAAATCCTTTACGTTGAAGTGGCGTGTCCCAACAAAAACTGCCCCCCAAGCTCTGGGTGTGCTGGGTGCGTGGCTGTGTGTGTGTATGTGTGTGTGTGTTTAAAGAAAATTCTTAGCCTGCCTTCCCTCACGTGAACTCAGGGAGAAGGAGACAAAGGGAGCATGAGGCGCCGTGAGGCTCCAGTTTGAGGTGCTCCCGTCACAAGCTTTCATAATGAGTAGACTGCATGTGACCATGAGTTATCATGACTGTGACCTGCCTCAGGAGGTCCCATGCCACATCTGTATTAACAACTGCATCTGCTCCAGGGTAACCTTATTAGCTTGCCACAGCTGAGCCAGGGGCCTCAGGAGGCCTGTGGCCAAGTCCCCAGAGAGGACTGGTACTGCTGCTCTCCCCAAATTCAGTTTGGTGCCCCAAATTTAACATCAGGACCTGCTGAATTTTATTTCGAATTATCTACTATAGCAACTCTAGCAGAAAACAACACACACATGCACGCTCCCCTAAAACTTGGCAAGCTCCCCAAATGCCATCTCGAATTCCCATTATGGCATACGGCTTGTTTGCTTCGCATCAAAAGCTATGGAAAATATCACAAGAAGGGTTCTCACCTTGGTTTCTGTTTTTCTTCTCACTATGAGGATGTACAGAGTGTGTAAAGAGCATGAAACTGAAGAAACACATATGCGTGAACTTACCTGTGGAAATTTTACTTCCAAAGCTGACAGTGAGGGTAGTAAATAAAATCCACCTGAAGGGAGTGTGCGATAAGGAAATCTGGCGGGGTACGTGTGTACGTGTGTTTGTATGTGGGAGAGGAGTGTGTGCATATAGGCGCACGTGCGCCTGTGTATAAACAAACCCAGCTCTTTTTTTTTTTAACGTTTATTTTATTTTTGAGACAGAGAGAGACAGAGCATGAACGGGGGAGGGGCAGAGAGAGGGAGACACAGAATCGGAAACAGGCTCCAGGCTCTGAGCCGTCAGCCCAGAGCCCGACGCGGGGCTCGAACTCACGGACCGTGAGATCGTGACCTGAGCTGAAGTCGGACACTTAACCGACTGAGCCACCCAGGTGCCCCGACAAACCCAGCTCTTTTAACTGAATTCGTGAACAGGGCTCTTTATCACTTGTTTCAAAATTAATCAGGCATGTGGCACTCAGCAAAGTGTATGTCATTCATTCATTCATTCATTCACTCTCTGGGCAGTAAAAGTGGCAGAGTTCATTCACCTGGGAACATATCTAGGTCAACATTGTAAAGGCACAATTCCCCTAAGTGCACTGGTGACTGTTGATAAAAGGGACCTCCCCCCCTTCCCCGAGTGGGCAAAAGCTTACCCAGTTTCATTTGCATGAGTTCTGCATTTGAAGTCACCCTGCCAGCAAAGATGGGTAGAATAACACACCACTGATATAACCCCCTTTTTTAAATGTTGATTTATTTTGGAGAGAGCGTGAGCAGGGCAGAGAGACAAGGGAGACAGGATTCAAAGTAGGCTCTGTGCTGTCAGCACAGAGCTCGATGTGGGGCTCAAACCCACATACCGTGAGATCATGACCTGAGCCCAAGTTGGACGCTTAACCCATCTGGGCCGCCCAGATGGCCCTGATATAACTCTTTGATTGTGTCTCACAGAATTCCACCTTGAACCATAAGAATGCTCCCAAGTGTGCGTTGTCAGGTGCCGTCTGCACACCCTCATCCCCCTCTCCACTCCTCCCAGAGAATCTGGGAGCATTTGATGATATAGTTACAAAATTGCAACCCCTTATTTTCTCTCACTAATCTTTTATGGTGTTTTTCAGTTATCAGTCAAATCAGTCAAATGATTGATAACTGAAAAAGGCTATCCCTAAAATGCACTGAGCTTAGCATTTTAGAGTTTGTTTCATTTAATCTTCTAGTATAATTTGGTTGTACTATTAGCCCGCAGTGAAGAGGCCAAAGGAGGTTGCGTAACTTGTCCAAAGCTGGGTATCTAGTCCTGAGCCTTCTTAGTGAGTATCATTTAGTTGACCTTGATAGGAAATTTCTGCATCGCATACATTGAAGGGCCCCTATTTTAAGAACTTTTATTCTTTCCAATTCCTATCAGTGTTCACAGCTTCTTTTTTCTCTGAGGCATTTCCTATGTAGACCAAACTACTCTGAAATTTCCACTGACCCACTGAATCAGTGCATACCTAGCTCAAATACACTCCCTCATCCGCAGACGTGATAGTTCTTCAGCCATCAATTTTACAGCCACAAAAAGTTCATTTTAATTCTGTGGTTTCTTCTGTTGTTGTTGTTATTCAATGTTAGTCATTTCTCCTCTGTAGGAAGCAATGCTTCCGCTTTACACATTTCCTAGTTCAGATGCTTTCCTCAGCCAGTAACAGGAGGATGCTTAAACACTGTGCATCTCTCATTAAATCACCTTCTTCTTTCTCCCCTGCCCCCAGGATATGCCTGGATTCTGGGGTTATCCAGACTTTGGGCAACATGGCAAATAAATGTACTGTGAATGAAATAAAAAGAAAATTGTCATGGAAGAAACTTGTTTAGCTTGCCTTGTAGAATATACCCCGTCATGCCAAGTGAGCACAGCTTAATTGATAATGATCAGCTTCTCAGTTACCTTTAACCATTTTCTTGTAACCGTATCCCGAAGCAGCTAACACAGGAGCACTTTCCATTTCTTACAAAGGAGGCACTTGTGAACAGGGGTGACCTGGCAGACCGCCCTTGATGGGCAGACCTGGGGAAAGCCAAGTCAGTCTTCTGCTATGTGGTATGTCGTGCATCTCCTGGGCCATCGCACGGTTGCTTGCTATTTCCCTCTTTCCGTTTTCTCTTTGGGATTTTTATCTCTTCTTATTTCACTTCCTTTCCCTTTTCTTCCCTATGTTTTCCGGCCTCCTACACTGTTTTATGAAGCTTCCCTTTTTAGCGCTTTAGGGGTTACATATGTAATGGTGTTTGCTTTCCTCTGAAGCTTCTTGCCCTTTATCAGAGAATGAAGACGTAGAAAAACTAGGGGTGCCTGGGTGGCTTAGTCGGTTAAGTGTCCCGACTTTGGTTCAGGTCATGATCTAATGGTTCGTGAGTTCAAGCCCCGCGTCAGGCTCTATGCAGACAGCTCAGAGCCTGGAACCTGCTTCTGATTCTGTGTCTCCCTCTCTCTCTGCCCCTCCCCTGCTCACTCACTCGTGCTCTCTCTCTCTCTCTCTAATAAAATAAAATAAAATAAAATAAAATAAAATAAAATAAAATAAACATTAAAAAATGATGTAGAAAAACTATCCTTATGTTTTCTTTAAGTAATCCGCATCTTTTCCAATTATGCGCAATTTGGAAAATGCAAAAAAAAAAAAAAAGGAAAATGAATTATGTACAGCCTTAATGCTAACAGCCTGGTGATAACATTTTGGCATATATTCTTCAAGTTTTTCTTCAGTCTTTTTTTAAAAAATTTATACAAATGAGACACCTGAGTGCCTCACTTGCTTGAGTATCCAACTCTTGATTTCAGCTCAGGTCATGATCCCAGGGTTGTGGGATCGAGACCCGTGTCAGACTCTGTGCTAGGCACAGAGCCTGCTTAAGATTCTCTCTCTCCCTCTGCCCCTCTCCCCTGCTCATGCTCTCTCTGTCTCCAAAATAAATAAATAAAAATAAATAATAAATAAAATTTATGCAAACACACACACATGCATATACACTTTAAATGTGAATATAATCTTACTGTACAATATACTATTTTAAGTGTTTTCTGTGTTTCTTGATATTATACAATGTATACTTGCCATTAAATATTCTTGAAATATATCAACTATATAATTAACATCTGTTGAGTGATTATTATTTTTCATCTATGTTCTAACTAAATGTATTAATTCATTTAACTAAACTCTGTCTACAGTTAGGATAAATGATTAAGAGTAACAAAGTATGAGAACATCCTTAATACTCTTCAGATGAATTTTCAAACTTCTGTTCAGAAAAGTTACACTGATATACATCTTCTCCCTCAGTGTGTGAGAAGACCCATGTTCTCATGCTCTTGACCACACTGAATAAGACATTTTTTAAAAATCGACATTTTTAATTTTAAAAACCTCCATCAGATATGTGCTAACAGTTCCTCATTTAAATTTCAATTTTTTATTACTTGTCAAATGGATTTTTTCATCTTTCAGTCACCTTTTCTATCTGGTGTTCTAGAGTTTGCTTGTTCATGTCTTATGTCCATTAAAAACTAGTATTTATCATTTTCTTATTGAAGTAAAAGAACTTTTCATATTTTAAGGCTATGAGATATTTAACTTTTAGTGTATTATTTTTCCAATTTTTTCCACTTGTCTTTTTAATGGCATTTAACATACATATATTTTTAATTCTTAAATATCTTAAAATGTAGCATGTACATTTTAAATTGTGATGTATATCAAGGGTACTAGCCTTTACAAACTATAATAGTAAGCACATGAAAAAAATACTTTTGTCTGAAATGTGACTGTAGATAGAATATAAAATTTAAGTCAAGACCTTAATGAATTAAACCAGGTCCAGTCTTTCCACTTTGGTTCTCAGACTTTTAAAAATACTTCCTATTTGTATATCTATGTGCATGTGTGAATTTTGCATCTCCGCTCTGAAGAGGCAAGTGAGCAGGAGGAAATGTCTCTTTTTAGGTAGAAAATTCTATAGATTTGTACAAATATTGAAATATTTATAGATTTCTGGACCGTGAAATCCCGAGAACAGAATGCATGTACATAGAGGAAGGGCATCATGGAAAGATCATAGGACTGGTTGTTGATGGGAGCTGGACTCTCAGTCTGGCTCTTCCCTTCCAACTGAATAACTTTAAACAAGTCGGTACCATCTTATTGTTAAAGAAGGTTTTTGATCTGGACAATCTCTAAGGTCTTTTTTTTAGCTTAATCTTCTCTGAGTTTATCCAAAAGTATATTCCACCATAGCTCTTATAGATGAACTTCTTTAAAGACACAGCCTGTCTCACCTTTCCTATACATGGCAGTCCTAACCCATCTATCTATATGATTTGGGTTGTTTACAAGAGGTTTCGTATAAGTAAATATTATCTCCACTATCCCCTAAATTTCAAAATATTAGAAACTAGATACAATTTCTTCTTTTCCCCGCTGTATTTGGGGTAAACTTGACACCCTGGCTTATAATAAGAATGGTGATTGATTGATTGATTGACTGACTAAAACTTGTGAAGCTCACATTTGTTTATTCTGCCCATTCTGCTTCACCTCTACCTTAGGGTCCCTTAGAACCCTCAACCTTTACTTGACATCAGGCTTCATCAGAGGTAGGTGTGACTCAGATATGCACCTATTACTAGATGTTTCCAGAAAAAAATCCTTTGTCCATATTCCAAGTCCGTTGACCAACTTGTGTAAACTCCGATAACTAATTCATGAAGAAACAGCAGTAGTAATTTTTGAATTCTTGTAGGGATAAGGAACTTAAAGTCACAGGGAGTTTCTAATTTAATGATTGCTTTAATAATTGTAGAAATAAAGGCTTTTAAGAAAAAGGTCATTTTGGATTCTGAACTTTTCCCCAAATGGCTTCAATGAAAATGAAATTAATTCATGCAATCTAGGATAGCGTCCCTTTGTTAATGGGAATCAGCTGTTAGGGAAGATGCTCACCATTCTGTGGGGACAGCCAGACACACAGCGAGTCGTTTTCTTTTTTTTTTTTTCCATCTTGTCTCTGCTTCTATGACTCCTTATCCATTTGCCCATCCCTGAATTCTTGGAACCATTGATATCAGAACTGGAAAACTTAGTACTGCATAAGGTGTGAATGTATCTGTGCTTGTTCTGTTGAGTTCTTGCTATTAGGATTGGCGAGACTTTGTCACTTCCTTGAGCAAGGTGCAGAGGCATGTTGCAGAGGAGAAGGAGGAGACACAGGATGGGTTATGGGACAAAGGGAAAACTGCAATCCTGCTAAAGCCTTTGAAGTGGTAGACGATCCATCTGCCTGTTTGAGTCTGAGGCTGAATCCCTTTTTAAAATGCATCAAATGTTTGAGCGTGAAGTTCGGGCCTGACAGCATCTGTGATTCTCTGTGGAGACATCCGCACCGCAGTTTCCCAGACGCTGTCTGTATTCACAGGAGAAGGGTTTGATCCAAAGGCCTAGCCGGAGTGGGGCCATGTGGAGTTGAAGTAGACAGGTCGTTTCAGCAAGGTCCTGTGAAGTCTAGCAGCCAGGCCCCGGAAAACCAGAGTGGGGAGAGTTTAGGCTTTTAATCCCAACCTAAAGCCATGTTGTCAAGCTTCTCATTATCCCCGGTACGAGAAGATAACAGGAAAGGGGGCAGGACTGAGCAGGCTTCCCCATGACTTCATAAATCCTGCTTGTGATGGAATTTTTGTGGATAGTAGAGGAAGTACATTTTTCATTTGAAAGCATGCCTTTAAAAATTTTTTTGAATGTTTATTTATTTTTGAGAGAGACAGAGAGACAGAACGTGAGTGGGGGAGGGGCAGAGAGAGAAGGAGACACAGAATCCGAAGCAGGCTCCAGATTCTGAGCTATCAGCACAGAGCCTGACGTGGGGCTCAAACCCATGAATGGTGAGATCATGACCAGAGCTGAAGTCAGACGCTTAACCGACTGAGCCACCCAGGTGCCCCAAAGCACAGATTTTTATTAGAGAATTGTGCCAATATGATTTTCATTTATATGACAATGTGAATCATTAAAATATTTCTTTAGATTACATGTAACTTGAAATTTTAGCTGACCAACATTCTCCACACTGGCAGCATTAAGATATCTTAGCAATATCACTACATATACCAAAATATTTAATAAACCCAGTCACCAGCACCATTAAAATCTTTACATTTAAAACTGCAGGCATCTCTGATCATAACTGACTGCTTTACCATTTGTAAGTAATTATTATTTAAAGATCTCATGGTTTCTGTTATAAGATAGATCCCTCACAGTTTTCAGTGTTTGGGGGCATGTTAGTGAGGTTTTATTGAGAGTAACTTCTGGGGCACCTGGGTGGCCCAGTTGGTTAAGTGTCCGACTTCAGCTCTGGTCGCGATCTCACGATTTGTGGTTTCGAGCCCTGCATCGGGCTTTGTGCTGAGAGCTCAGAGCCTGGAGCCGCTTAAGGTTTCTTCCTCTCTCTCTGCCCCTCCCCTGATCCTACTCTGTCTCTCTTTTTCAAAAATAAATAAACTTAAAAAAAAAAAAAGAATTCATGAAAAAAAAAGAGTAACTTCCATCATGTTTTTTCCCCAGTGACTCTCATAGAGGAGTAGTAGGCTGTAACTTTGTGTTCTAACCTCATCTCTGGCAGTTACACTATTTTTACTAATGCCAACAAAGTATTAAAGATAGCCAAGGGCTACATTCAGGGACAGAAAAAAGAATTTGAAATCACTCTTCATGAAGTGAAATCCGTAGCAGAACTTAGACCTATGTGCAAAACGTCAAGATGAATTTAGGCAGACAGAGAAGTTTTCCACTAAAGGACTTTTTTCCATTTACCAAAGCACAAGATCATAATTTTCTAGCCTCTCATTAGTGCCAGATCTAAATCTTTTTTTAAAGTTAAATTCTCTCTACCAGTAAAAACATCCCCTCAGTAATTGGTTAGGCACTTAGGGAGGGGCGTTAAGTTTGGAAGATCGCTAAAGTACAATTTTCTAAATTGCCTTTGTAGCGCACTAAATGCCTACACATAGGACTGTGTGATCTTCCAGATGGCTAGCGCTTAAAAAATGTGTAGAAAAATTCTACAGTATGGATTCATAGAAAAAAAAATACTTTTGAGTCACTACTCTTTAATATACTGGGAGATCTCTGTAGGCAATAGAATGGTATGTTAGTGTTTACGCTCTCTCACGTAAGAAGTAACCATTAAGAGCCAACATTAAGAGCGCAAGACCTGTTGACTCCCACTCTCCAAGGAAGGACTTTGCTTAAGTCTTTTGTATATAAAAATCATTTTTTGTTTGTGCATAAGTTCCTAAGTGAAATCCTCTCTAACTACACCTGACAATCTTAGCTTATTTTAGGGGGCTTTTCTAGTATTTAAACCTAGATCCTGAACTACTTTATCATCTGTGTATAATGAAAGTTAGCTCTGCCTTTCTGACTAGTCTGCCTTCCTGAATAGAAAGTTCTGTTCATCGTCTACACACATTCCTGCCTTGACTCTGTCCTAACCCTTTGCTCACCAAGCCTTAAGAAGGTGGGGGTGGAAGGATAGAGCTGGAAGAACCTACAAAAGTCTGGTCCTGCCTACCAGCCAAACTCTTAAAGACTCACTGCTTCCTAAAAGAGACTGGTCCAATTTTTTGAAGCTCTACTTAAGGAATGAGTCACTCAGTTTTTCACTTACTTACACAACAAGTGCTTACGGGGATACAAAAATAAATAGAATATTACCTTTCCTCAAGGTAGTAATAATAATTCACAAGATGTTCAGTGAAGACAGAGAAGCGATTGAATAAATATGCCTGAGAGGGTCAAGGAAAGCTGTATAGAAGAGGAGATGTCTGCACAGACTCTTGAATGATAAGTTGAAGTTACTCAGGAAGGCCAGGTAAGAAGGGTATTTAGTCAGAGGGAAGATTATGTCTAAAGCATAGAGTTAAAATATTCAGGAATATAGCAGATCATCAAAGACCTGTTTCCAAGCAATGGAAGTTGAGTTTTATTTTGAGGACAGTGGAGAGGCTTCCAAGAGATTTTAATAGGGGACAACATACTAAGACTTTGGCCAGACTAGAGAGAGGAGTAAGAGACCTAATGCAGGGAAGTATGCATAGCCCAAGAGATTTAGGTGAAAGCCAGAACTAAGAATATGGCCGTGGAAATGGAGAAGAAATAAAACAAATATTTAGCAGTTATGACCCAGTAGATGTAGATGATGAAGGAAAGGAGAGAATCTCAGGATACTCCAAGGCTATCACTGAAATTTCCATCCACTAATCCATATGGAGACACACAAATCCTTTTTCTACTATAAAGTCCTTTGTATATTATGTTGCAGCTGACATGCCCCTTCTCTTGATCCTTCTTTAAGATCAACATCCATTAGTTCCTTCAAACTCTGTTCATATGTCTCAGTTCCAAAACTATCGTTACCTCTCTGAATTTGTTCCTCCAGCCTATGCTCATTCATTCATCCTCTGACCTATGCCGGAGTCTCTGTCACTTATTGGGGAGATACAACTATGCTGAGTATATCTCAGGTGGCAGTAGGTAAAAAGGCAAAAAAATTACACGCTCACTATTGTAAAGGTTTTAATGGAGGTGTCTGCAGAGGAGTGGTTCTGAGCATTTTCTCTGCCCAGAACATAGCTGTTGTCTGTGACTTACACCATCAGTTACCATGACTCACCTGGGTGGCAGAGTGTCTCGTGGGTACCATTGACTCATCTTTAGTTATATATTATCTTTGTGGATGGGAGCACGCAGGACTAAGACATATCTTCCCCTCACCTTCCTGCTCCCAACTCCTTGAGAATCAGCCAAGTAAATGGTGCAATGGGGATGACATACGAAAGTACAGAGTTTTCAGCTGGAATGATGCCTTATGAGAATTCAGTTAGTGATGTGTACATGGAATGCCGGGGTGGGGGCAGGCCTGCTGAAGGGTGCCCAAAGAGAGAAAACTGGCTCTTCCATCCATCTCAGCCTTCACTCTGGCATAAACATCAGCCAATACAGAAGCCTATATTAACTATAAAAGGTGGACTTCCTTTAATCAAATTACTGTCTTCCTAGATATCTTATGATAATTAAGAGTTATAAAAGAGTATGAACCTTCCATTGGCTTGACATCTGGTATCAAAGCAGATTTACCTATGTCCTACCAATTAATCCTCTCAGCAATTCTATGAGGAAAAAAAATCATTCTGTATTCACCCCACACCACATATAGGTCCAAAGACCTACCATTGTAGGTGATCCAATGGTCGCATCTTAGAGGTTACATGGCAATGCCTCTCCCTGCCTTTTGGCTCCACGGCGGATCTGCCTTCTCTATTTAAGGTTTAGCAGCAATGTGGATGAGTGTCTGTATCTTAAACTTCACCCTACTCCCCAGGGGCGAGACAATAAACCAATTTGGCCACATGGACACTTTTCACCTATCTGTAGAATATAAAGAGTTTTAAAGGTTTGGTGAGGAAGGAAGAGCCCTTTCAAATTGGGAAGATATAATGGATGTGATTCCCATTCTGTACATCTGTATAATGCTTGAAGTTCATTTATGTCAGTGCACTGGAACGGGGCATAGTGGAAGCTGGTACTTATATAAATAATAGATTTGCTTTATTTATAGCATCAAGCCATTAGATTGACTGAAGAACAGTAGTCTTAAATAATTGTATCTTTTATGCATTTCTGATGTTAAACATTAAAATAGCGTGTCCTCTCAATCTCTCCTTGAGCCCTAATTTATGACAAAGTAAAGATTTTTTTTTAATTCAAATGTTCTTTAAAACAATCCTTCCCTGCCTGGAATTTGTAACCCACAGAAAACAATTATCTTACAATTTCAGAGCAGACATATCTTCCTTTGATAGTACAGGTTCAAGGTATCTGGGAAAAAAAGCTGACTATTTTGCTGAAAGGATTTTTAATTTCCTATAAAGACTTTTTGATCGGCTTACTCTGTTTCTAGAATATTTATATTTAAAAGAAAAGATTGAAGGAGGGATGGAAGGGAGGAGGAAGGAGAGGAAGGAAAAGAAAAGAATGGGGAAGAAACTTTATTTCTTTGAGAAATCAATATCGTCACTAGACCTCAATGAACATAAAACAGATGGCAGACATGAATGAATTGTGACCAAAAACTTTGAACTTTATCTCAGTTCCAGACCACAGGAATATCCATCTCCTGGTGAGCCTCATATCTGTACTCAATCAGGATAACTAAGAAGGGCATAAATAAGTCCTGTGCAAATAATTATGTTGGGTCCATTTATGCCTCACATTCATATACGCCGGCCTAATTGAATCGAGTGTTTAATCCCAGGATTCATTATCTATTTCCCTATCTAAGTCTTTTGTCCCATTTATATTTAGCACCCAGCTGTCCCCTCCTCCAAATGGTCAACTGTAGTCCCGTAAAAGTCTTGAGATTGGCCTCCTGAACCCCTAGCTTTGTACAGCAATTTTCTCAGCAGGGGGCAGCTGGATCTTGGTGCGTCCCTGCCGCTGGGTTAGAATCGTTAAAGACAGCAAGCCGCATAGAGATGGGGAAGCAGAACTCCGCTCTTCCCAGCAGATATTCCAGGTAGAGCCGGGTATACTGCTCGAGTCAGGACAGGGCACTGCTGCCTTTTGTAGTAGTCAGAGAGAATAAAGCAATAAAAAGATCAGTTAAAACGCTTGCTGGAAGTTATTGATAGAAAAATTCTTTCTGCACGAAAGATTATAAACAGAGGGTTATCTGAAGATGGATTTGTTTTAATTTGGCATTGATGTATTTGATACCTGGGAGGATCAAAGAAAACAGAATCAAAGGCAGAAATACAAGCAGCCCTGCTTCTCTGAATATAGGCCTCTTTTATAGATATAAAATCTCAGGACTGGAGTGCTCAAATTTATTTGTACTGATGTTTGTTTAAAGATCAATATTAAATAAATTGGTCTGGAAGCTATAGTCATAAAGCAGCTGTCGAACTAATGTAATCCCACAATGCCATTTTGTCTACTGCATGAAACCTGGTTAACTGTGTACTTCTAATAACATGTGGAAATCTGTTGAAAGAGAAAATAGCTGAACTGGATTTTCTGAACTTGGACTAAGTCACAGTTGAGTGTGAGTTGAATGTATAATTTACATTTATACACACACACACACACACACACACACACACATATATATATATATATAGCCCCTCTCAGGATGATAATTGATTGGTTTTATGGCCAAGTATCAAGGGCTTGTATAACCTACAAATTTCTTATAAAATCTACGAAAATGTTACTTTAGACTGTGTTATTACACTTTAATAGAAAACATACATTTTAAGACCCTTGTTTTCACTTGTTTTGTTAGTTGTTGATATTGTTGTCTTTGTTCTTGTCATTTGTTGTTTTTTGATCATTGTCTTTGCAGTTGTTTTGTTAACTGTGCACCGATATGTATTAGTGCCTTTATATAAATTCAAATTTTAGAATATTTGCTCTGCTCTGTATTCTCTAAGGATTCGGAAGAAAAAAACAAAAAGGGAAAGAGTTATGGTTATGTATCCTATATATGTATGTATCCTATATATATAATCCTATATATCCTATATATATATCCTATATATGATTCTATATATATATATCCTATGTAATCTTACCCCCATTGTCTTTGTCAAATTTTTTGAGCATCCAGTTTTGTTTTTTGTTTTCTGGGTTTTTTTCTTAAAAACACATAAGCTATGTCTTCTGCCATCCAGGAGTATAAAATCTGGCTGCGAGCAGAGAATAAGACCTACATATAAAAAGATGATCATAATGTAGTGTAACATGGATAAAAAGTCATACAATAAGGACAAATTCTAGAGACACTAAAGACCAGTAGAGTACCATATCACTGAGTCAGCAAGGAAGAAAGAAGACTAGATCTAGGCCTTGATCTATCCCCATTTTTTGGTTATAGAAAAATTGCATCCTGTGATTTTCATGAGACTTTAAAGAGGTATTAGTTATGGTTAGCCTGGCTAAGTAATAAGGACTTAGAAAAGTGGAAGTTTGTTTTTTAATTAAGATTTTTTTTTTTATAAAACCAGATAATGGAATGAGTAATAGTTGTTTTTTGTTTTTGTTTTTTTCATAAAAACCAAACTTATGGAATAAAATATGCCTATATTTCCTATCCTTTCCTGTTTTCTATAGGGCTCTCTGCTCATTTTCCTTATCTAAATGCTTTATATATCTCCTGGCCCAAAGGATACCTGGAAGTGCATTTTCATAAATGACCTATGTGACAGTTATGAAATTTCAGCAACTCTTTTGATTTCCTGGAATTGCTTATTGCTTATAGTTTGCTTGGGAGGGTTGGAGGACACTATGATTAAGAAAATGGTCACTAGATTCAGATTGATGAATACAAATCCAAGCTCTCTACTTCCTAGCTGTGTGACCTGGGGCAAGTCACCCAACTTTACAAAGATTCTTCTAACCCATAAAATGGGAATAATAATAGTAGCTAACTAATAGGATTGTTTCAAGGAAAGAAAAAAAATAGCACCATGCCTGATAAACAATTAAGACTTTAGAAATTCTATTATAAGCATCTCCCTTTCTGAAGGTTTCCCATGTTGTCTGGCTTAAAATGTCTGAAATAGCTTTATTTTCACTTTCTACCTCTTCCCATGGCAGCAAACTACCAGGAACTGTAGCATTTTCAGAAGAAGATTAAACATTCGAAAGAAATAAAATAGACCATGTTATTAATTTGTAAAAGTCAAATCAAACCTATGGGGAAAGTGGAATTCATAATGCTGTTCATGTTTCTGAATGCTCTGAGAGTTGCATTTTAAATTGTTAAAAATGTAAGAAAGTATTTACTTTTTGAAACTCTTAAACCAGATACTCCTTTAATTTTCTGTCCTTTCTCTAAAAGTGGCTGTTGAGCATTACGATATTGGAAGTCAGGATTTGTCCTTTGGACCATTTATGCACAATGACTGCTGAAGCTTCAGTCATATGGAAATTTTTCTCTTGACCACTCCTACCATTCAAGTATGGGTGAAGTGACATCTAATAGCAGGTGGAAAAGATTTGTCTGTTGTTGTTGTTCTTGATGTTTTGCTGTAGTCTTTACCCACTATTGAAGATTAACAAAAAATATGGATTGATAATGCCAAAGAGGCCTAGGAAATTACATTATCGTCTCTGCGGTTTTTTTAATGTTTATTTTTGAGAGAGAGAGCACGAGCAGGGTAGGTGCAGGGTGGGTGGGTGGTCGGACAGAGGATCCAAAGTGGGCTCTGTGCTGACAGGATGCAGGGCTCAAATTCATGAACCGTGATATCATGACCTGAGCTCAAGTCAGATGCTCAACCTACTTAGCCACCCAGATGCCCCAATTATCGTTTCTGTTTAAAAAAGTCTTAACCTTCGGCAATTCATGACTCTCATTCTTTCAATGACGCTGTTGTAAGTATTGGGGGCAATTCATGGATATCAGTAAGCGTGGTGAGCTGTGGCAAAGTAAGACAGATATTCCTCTTGAAAGCTAGCTGGCTCTGAATGGTTAAGAAAAAGCACAATGGGCAATGTCCAAAGAGTCCTGCATATTGAAGCTTCAGTCTGGCTACAGAAGTCAAGGTTAGCTTGAAGCACAGTGTAGAAAACTGTGTCCACAACCAGGGCTACGGAGATCGGTCTTTTCCAGGATGAAAGGGTGCAGTCTTGGAGGAGTTCCACAGACAGTCGTCTGCGGTAAGCGGAGCTCTCACATGCTGGTGTACTTACAAATGTGGGTCACACAAAGGGGCGAATGGAGCTCTTTCTTCCATGTCTGTGGGATAACTGAATTTCACATGATATAAACGGAGACTCAGCACTGCAGTAGATATTTTCTTGGACAGCATGTAGGGACAAAGAGATCTTTAGCCTTTATTTCAAGAAGAATTCTAAAATGACTTTTCCCCGGTGATTTCTTATTAATCAAAGGATAACTTTAAAATCTGAAGATGTTTTCATTTGAATAGTTTCAATAAACACCCGCTTTCCTCAACTTCAAGTTTCAGCTTTGACTTCTTTGATTTTTTTTTTTCACTGAAACCCTTAATCATGGGTAGCCAGGTGGTAAAGTTGCATTTCTCACCTGGATTACTTCTGTCATTCCAGAATGTTTTAAGTATCCAAAAGTGATTTTAGTTAGCGTCTTGATTTAACATCTTTAAAGATCTACCTATGTGTATCCAGTTTATATATTTCTACTTTTCTTAATAAAGATGTAAAACTTAAAGTAAAATTGTGGCTGATTGTACTGAATTATTACTCTAAGATAGATTCATCAAATCTCCCAGCTGTATAAGACAGGGCTTACTAATGAAGTTCCCTATCAAAAAGAAAAGCCTAATTTTGATTTGGCTTAGGTAATGAACTTCTTTTTCCTGGTGTGATTATCTGCATGGGGTGGCTAAAAGGGTAGCAAGAGAGAGTGCGCTCACAGAAGCATTATGCAAAATGTCTTTTGTCTCTTTTTGCTGGGATATATTAAATTTTCAATGTAGTCTATGTAATATAAAATTATGATAATGACTTTTGGCCCACTGTGAAGGCAGCTTGCTGGTCCTGAGCATGTGTGTCTGGCTTGAGCACTAGGATACACTGTGGGAGTTGCCTTTTCTATTAACAAACCTCTAGATACCTAATGATGAATTTTCTTTCACCAAATGTTCTCCTTTTGTCTAAAATACAAGCATTTTCTAAATTGCTTTTGAGAAAAACAAGAGAGGCAGAGAGGTCTATGGTACTAACAAGGGATATTGAAACAAAGCAAGGGATTCAGTTAGCATCATTCTTGTAATTATAAACCAACCAAAAGGTTGTTTCGTGTACTAGTGAAAATATTTACCATCTTATTGGTATAAATGATTGCATCACTTAGCAAAAGAACAAATTGAACAGATGCATCATAAAATATTTCTGTTCCTTACAGTCATGTGAAATTTGATGGTTGAATTTATTCTAGGTGATTGTGACAACTTTCAATTTCTGTTGGTCCTTCCCAGTAGGGGAAAAATGTTTTTTTTTCTTTTTCTTTTAAGTTTTGAATAGAAATGTATAACTTAACAGAAATTTTTGTTTTCTTATTATTTAGCCTATTTGACAGAAAGTATCTTAAGAAAACTTTATGAAGAAATTTTCAAATACTATCTATCTCATGTCACGTTTAATTTTAAAATATTGGTACTTATACATAAAATGAAGGTTACTTTTCAAATAATCACCACTGAAGGCTGTCATCTTATTCTAAACAACACCATGCTTACTCAGAATGCCTTGAGAGCTCTGGTTTTAATTGTCAGAACCAGTTTACAAGATACACAAGAAAATCCATTTCATCACCTTATAGTCATGCTTGGTATTTCCTTAATTTTTGATCTCTTTATTCCTGAAGGTTAACATCTTTCTGAAAAATAGGACTCTTGTTTCTTGGTAGTTACGGCTAACCTCATCTCTTAATATCAACTTGACATGATAATAAATTTCTATTTAGGATTTCACAGTTATTAGGGAAATGTCTATGATGTCACAAACCATGGCCATGATATTTGCTAGAAAATCCCCTCTTATTTAATGCTATGTTGGAAATGCTGAAGAAGAGAACTGAGAATTTGATTCAGAATACATGTTGACACTAGATGTATTTCAAAATTTTGTGAGGTATCGGACGCTAATTAAGTTCTCCAGTTATGTTACAGTGCGTCAGGGGAAGGTCAATACCAAGTATATTTGCATATCTATTGATAACAATGTGAACATCTCTAGCAGGTGTGATTTTGTTTGTAGGCAGATTAATAACTTTGGAACTGAATTACCATAACCTATTAGAAGAGTTAATTAGAATTGCTTTTAAAAACCAAAATACAGGACACGTGTGAACTAGGACTCTCTTAAGTAACTGTCTTCTGAATCTTATTTCTGGCACTAGAAGAAATTATTGCAAAGTAGTGGTAATGGGTGCTTCTTTTACTTTTGTTAGATGCTAAAACAATAACTTGTAAAAGAAAAGCTACTGTAAAATATCCATGAAAATCTAGAAAGCAATCTCTAAGTATCCACGCATTGGTTAAAATAGATGGCAGTTTTGTAGCTAATTACCACTATTTTTCCCCCTTCTGAGACTTGTTGTCTCAAGGTTCCATTGCCTGCCCAATCTAAAGCTTAGAAACCAAATCTTTTTCACGAAAGTACTACTCTCCTTGTCTGCAAAAAAGAAGTCCCAGGAGCTCTTGAGGTGGGCAGTGAGGGAAGAAAGATTAAGAATTAGGTCATGTGTTAGTTAGCTTTTATTCCATTGAAGCCTGCCAATAATGAGGCCAGTTTCAATGACCTTATTTCAATCAGTTTTACTTGGGAATGAGAAGTATTTTCTGAATTTGGACAACATTTATGGCAACTGCTTGATCTTTTAAAAAACTTAATTTAAAAAATCAGTAGTGATGTGCCTGAATGACCTGGGTGCTGTGCCTGTGTTTGGTAATAGCCAGGGATCGTTGTGAGGGCTTGAAAGATCTAGGAAATTAGGTTGGTAAAGCCCAAATGGTGTCAGTCGGGTTTATTTGATGAGGTGCTGTGTCTGTGTGACTGCTTTACTTCTGAATCCAAAAAAAAAAAAAAGAAAGAAAGAAAGAAAAAGAAAGAAAGAAAAAAAAAGGAAAGAGAAGGGAAAAAAAAAGGGATCCTTTTGGTCCAAGCTTATTCTTCCAAATGTTCTCTTTTTGGTGTGATGGGGGACGATGATGGAAGCAGCCCTTTAGGAAAAACATTTAGTGTTTTAAGCTACACAAGGTAATGTTTGCCTAGTAGAAAGACAGTTCTTGGCAGCAAATTTCTGTTTTTGCCCTTAATTCTATGTCTGTGTTTTATCAGCTAAACCAGACAGGTGCAAATGAGCAAAAACTTCCTAACACACACAATGTTGGAAAGTTACACTGGTCACCTATAGTCAGCGGTGCTGTTGTTTTAGAGAGGGTCATGGTGCTATAATTGGAAAACTGGGGCTTATTTTATTTATATTCATTAGAGTCTATTACTGGAAAATCTAAGCATGGAGTAATCATTTACAGATAACCAGGGAGCCAAGAAAGGCTTTAAATTAAACGCACCCTAACCTATGGACAATAAACACTCTCCTGGAAGCTGACCAGAAAATCCCAGGTCAGATGACCAGCAAACTGAACCTCTGCAGAGCGTAAATCCTTATGTAGAGGTACTTACAGGGTTCAGTCTCTGCAAAAGGGCAGTAAGTATTTCCTTGATAGAGACTTGCCAAATTGAAGGCTTTTCTTCAGTCCTGGAGCTAGTCCGGAGGCCCTAGGACAGAATTTCAGCTTTCTGTGCCCTATGGAAAAATGATCCCCAGGGGACTTCCTGACTTCCAAAAATATTCATTTCCTAAGGTCTTGCAAAGCACATGGATGGTGTTAGGTTAAAAAGCATTGAAAAAACAACAACAACAACATTGCATTTTCCAGCAGTTTGGCAACACTTGCAATGTCTTTGTGCTCATCAAACATACACACCAAACTTTGTTTTTAAATCTATGACCCAAACGTGTAATATTTCATTTACTAGTGAGATGGTGCTGAGGATAAAATCATTCACCTCCAATCAAAACGTTTGGCAAGAAAAAAAAGTTTGTCCAAAGAAGCTTAGGCTGTCCTTTCAATACAACATTGTTCTGGTCACCAAGAGCTTGTACCCATTTAATTGCTGAAAGCACATGTCATTGTCAGGCTTTCAATTTTCTTTTCTTTGGATCTGCTTCTTGTCCAGAGGAACCAGGTCAAGGCAGGGTTCAGCTTTTTGGGTTCTTTTGAAGATTTTGTGAAGAAGCAAGGGTGCCTTTGCATTTGATTTAGTTCATCTCACTGGGTAAACATCTGAATTTCTGCTTTTTCTCACTTAGCCTAACTCTGAAGTAATAATTGAGTGAGTCTATTTAAAGCAGAATTTTGAGACAGGTCTTCAGTTTCACTTCAGCCAAACCTGTGTGCATCAATGGCTATCTTCCTCAAATCTTGGCATCATGAGGTAGGATGTGAGCTTAGTTTCCGGTAGTAAAAGATCTTTAGGAATATAGCAAGGCAGATAAAAATGCCCTCCCCACCACTTTCCCCTTGTCAGGAGCTGCATCTTCAAGGACTCATTTGTCATTCTTATCAAAATGGCACTGGCCTTCTCCCCTCTGTCTCCCCATGTGTTGAAAATGTAGCCATTATTATCCCCCTCCAGTTTTATGCATCTTCCAGATGATTTAACTGAACTGATGCTATGGAGGATATGCTGACTGGCACTTTTCCCATGCTTAATGTGTTAACAAAAGCCAATGGTGTCAGTTTTAACAGTTTTAGCTAAATTCCCACGACACTCTTAACAAACGTTGAAACCTCTGCCATGTCTTACCCTGACAGATTCCCTGCCGTCATTGCACACTTAAAATAAATGTCATCCCCAATCAAAAAGTTCACATTTTCTCTGACAATATAATTTGTTACTTTGTTCCTGCTTTATCTCTTTCTTTGGCACAGCAGCCTGAGCCGAGAGATGTTACTTTCCTTCATGTTGGCTGCCGTCCTTTTTGTTCTTCTGAGTCTCAGGGTGGGATGGGAAAGGGAAGCTGAGGAGATAATGCCTTTTCATTTCATTCAGGAACAGATAGAAATTTGGAATTTATGATTTGATAAAGCAAAAGAGATGTACATTATGAGCTGATACCATAGTCTTATTTCACCCAAAGTCCTAGTCGCTGTATTACTTCCACGCAGCACTTGTAGACAGAAACAAAAGGAACGCGGTTGCAAAGAAAGATCTTGCACTTGAGTCGACCTGGGTGAGAGTGTCTGCTCTCTGTGCAATAAGCAGGTCACTTAACATTTCTGCCCTCAATTGCCTCATCCAAGAAAGGGGTGTGTGAAGACTGAATGGAGTAACGCCTGTAGCAAAGGTGCTCAGAAGGTGGCTGTTCCTCCTCCATTTTTGTCAGGATTTTCCCAAAGGTTCTGGACTGTTAACACACAGTGTGTCCATGTGATGGGTTTCCTGCGTTGAATTTTTGTGCATGGCCTTTTGCCAGACTCCTTTGCTCTTAAGGACTTAGGGTCTCTTTGTATTTTTGGCTTGTTGGAGGCCCATGGAATGGTTACTGAACGACCAGGTCACATTGATTCCCCCCGGTAGAGAAGAGAGTTTGCCTCCTATGTGTTCATAAAAATATCTATAACAGCTCAAACCCAACCATCTAGTGCACCGTACCCCCTTAAATGGGCTCTCTGGTGCCTTTTGGCCCATTGGATGGCCAACCAGTGTGGGTTAGTGGATAGAGCACAAGACAGAGAGCTAGGAGGCCAGCCTCTCACCACCGACTTGCTATGTGTACATGAGGTCAAGGTAGTGTTCTGCTGTCAATCTCAGTTCCTTGGTTTCTTGTTATGTTAAACCAGAGCACTGGGTGCAATGAGCTTCAAGGCCCTTCTAGGACAAAATTATTATAATTTCAAAAGTATGAAAGATCTTTCACATGCAACTATTATTTTTTGATCAAATGTTTTCTATTCATTAGCTTAGATACAGCTAATGCTGTATCAGTACAGTCAGCCCTTTTATTCCTGCTTTTCCTGTGCTCTCCCCTCCCCACCCCCACCCTCTAGTCTTTCTCAGAGAATAAGAGAGGTGGCTTTCACAGCAGCTGGTTAATTTCCCTGGTTTCACACTACTGTTTAATGATCCGTTTCTCCTGTGCCACCTCTCTCATCTACTGAAAGATAGGTACAAATTGTACCTATAAAAATCAGAATATGACTCAGGGTTATCTTTATTTTTTTTTCAGATTTTGAACCTCTAAATAACTTTCTAATGTTTGTTTTCCATCACAAATTGTTTCAACAGCGTTGAGGTCTCTGACACCCTACGTTTTTCAATGCTGAGAGAGTAGATGCCTTTAATACACCCAGTTGTTTTCAGAGCAGAAGAGATGAATCCCCAAGAGGTGTCATCCCTATAGCTGGACACGGGTGTGAAGCATATTGAAAGGGCCAGGCTGCTGGTACCTCAGTCTCCCTGGAAGTCCTTGGCTGTGTTTTGTGTCTGATTTCTACCGGTGGGGCCCTACATCAGTGCATAAGGATGTCTGTGTGGGAGTCCTTCAGAAGAAAGGCCTGAGGAATTGATCACTTGTAAAATGGAGTCACTAATCAAGGGCTTATAGAAAGGAAAAGTCCTTCTTCCTGGAGAAGCTAGTTTTTTATGCTTTCAGGGAAACAGTGCTGTATACAGAACAGTGGGCTTGGGATCAGAGGTCCTTAGGATCAAGCCCTGACTTTGCCACTTATAACTGACTCATGGCAAGTCTCTTATCTTCTCCAGGAGTCAGTTCCTCATCTGTTACATGAAGGAGTTGGTCTCAGTCTCTGTCCCAGTTCCTTCCCAATGAAGTTTGGCTTACTGCTGTGGTTTATGGGCTGTGTGTGTGTGTGTGTGTGCGCGCGCAAGCAAGTGCGCTGTCAGTCCATCTACCTGTCTATAAGGGGCTGGGGAAACAGGACAGGAAGAATGAGGAGGATGGACTTGATTTCCTGCTGGTATTTTTTTACGAGCTAGTCAGGACAGTCAGTTCCAGTGAAATCTGTGGGACCACTCTTCATACCTGTGATTGTCTGCTTAGTGCAAGGTCTAAATGTGGTAATACAAATGAATTGGCCATTACCAGCGAGACAAATCCTGATAATGCAGTTAGGAACTGTCAGAGGAATCCTCCAAAGAAGCAAGAACAAAGCTTGCAGGGGCAGCCTATTTCCAAATGTTCCAAATCTAACAGAAAAGGAAACCTTTGCCCGAGGTAATAATGTGGGGCAGGGTTTGAAGGCTCCTTCTCCATCACTTATAGCTGCTAGATGGTAATTTTTTTTTTTTTTTTTTTGGTTTGTGTTTTGAAAGGAAAGCTATTTGCACTCATGCCACACACCGTGGTTGTTCTCTAACACTGCTTTGGCAAACGACAGAGGTTTCAGTGAGGATGTTTGCAAGAACAGTTATAGATTTTGGCTGTTTTAGGAAGACACGGTCTTTCAATTAAATTTAAAAAGCACAGAAATGGAACACTTGTTTTTGTAAATGTAATCAGTTTTGGACTGTGGCATGGGGAGACTTAAGCTGGAGGTTAGGGAGAGGCTTCTGGGAGGTCAGAGGTCCCGGCAAGGACCCAGGACTTCTTGCCTGATTTTCCCCAAGGTCATTTGTATTCCCCCAACCAGTCCGACAACCACATTCAGTGCCCTCACTGACCTGCATGTGTGGTGTCCTGTTTGGCCTCACAGAATTGGTATTGGGACTTTCTACTTGATATTCAGTGTTGCGGGGTAATCTATTGGTGCAGAGTATTTCAACATAATCTAATGGATATCAAAGAGTTTCCTCTTTTACTGTTAGACTAGATATCAAGGGATCCAGGGTCTAGAGCCTATGCTTCCATAATTGATATGTGACAGAAGAGAGAGCCTACCTAGTGATGAAGGACAGAGTGTAGAGTCAATGCTGCCTGGTCCTCTGTCCTGCCTCTGACCTTGTCAGGTGTGGCCTTGAGTGAGCCACTCATGCTCTCTAAGCCTGAGCTTCTCCTTAGATGAAAATAATAATAGCGATAATTGACAATACCTCATAGAGTTTTAAATGAGAATTAAATAAAATAATGTGTGCAAAGAGCTCAGAGCAGTGCCTAACAGAGTAATTACCCAACCAACATGAGATTTATTGTTGTGTTGTTCTTGATGTGTTGTGGTTAATACTTAGCCTCCCTGACTCTTTGTTTCCTTACCTGAAAAATGAGAGGGTTGAGCTAGGTGATCTGAAGGTTCCTCCATCTCCAAAGTTTATTAAATTATTGCTGTAAAATATTGACAGTAGAGAAGTATTTTAAACAAATGGACATAAACATGATTTTAACAAAGCACTTTGTCATTTCTGCATTTATTGCACAGAAACGAAAATTTTTTTCGTAAGGAAACTGTATATCCAGAAAGAGAAAATACTGAGAACCCTACAACTTTTTTTCCCTATCATTAGTAAATTCACAGCTCATTTCTTTTTTTAAAAAATCACGTTGGTTTACAAGAAAGGAAAAGAAAAGAAAATTTCTGTCTACTTTAATTTTCTCTGATTTTTGTTGAGTAGCAATAATATATTTTATCCCATATAATCTTTCAAAACCCTTCACATTTTTAACAAGATCCTACAGCTGTTTATGTGTTGTACTGAAATATAATATTGACTAAGCTGACATATATATTAAAAAGCAACTAAGGAATGAAGGGTATTGTTTTGGTATATAAATCAAAAATAATACAGCAACTGGTCTTTCAGTGATTAAAGCTGCCTTCCCCTTTAATAACTCTCCTAAGAAACAGGAAATGTAATTTCCCTACACCTTTCCTGGGGCTCTCCAATCAGCTCGGTCCTCTGGGGGTTCCCTACTGTATATTCCTTCATCAACATGGAGTCCCCCAAGGGGCCCACACACACTCTGTTAAAATTAGCTGTGTTCCACATTAGTGACAGGAGCTGAGTATTCCTCAGAGGGGTACACAGTTGTATGGTGCCGCTTCCTGTTTGAGCAGAATCATATCTTTAATTGCAGAGAATTTTTTTCATTACCTGTTAATTGATAAATCATGCTTGCTCCGGCGGCTGTAGCTTGTGCGGCAAACCTGATGGTGAGACGGGTCTCTGGACCAACCCCCATTGTCCTTCCACCCCAAACAAAAAGGATAAGGAGCATTATGGCCAGAGAAAGAAAACAAGCAGATTGCATCCCTGAGCAGTAGCCTCAAGGAGTGGCATTAAAACAAAAAAGAAAGCCTAATCCATACATGCATGCATATGTGTATATGGTAAAAGAAGATAAATAAGCCATTTAAAATGTTTCCCTTTCCTTTCTCCCTCCTTTTGTCATTCTTGTCCTTTTATTCATGTTTCTAATCTGAGTAGCAAGGGGCCACCGTCTTGGGAAGAACAGTAAAAATCCTGAGTATAGTGAAATAATTTAGCTGATAATTCCCCACTGTATAATTTTCTACGCTTCCTGCTAGCTGACCTTGTGGGCTCCTGTCAGGTTGCTAAGGGAAATCCAGCAGGACTCCAGCTCTGTTCCTTTACTTTTAAGAAGTATTACAGGATAGAGTGGTGTGTTTGTGGCAGCTTAGTTATGGGGCTGCACGTTTCGTGTTTGATCAGATGGCATCAAGCAACCCGTCCCCACCACTGGCTTGGATTCCCTCCCCCTCTGGTGATAGCTGTAAGATGGAGAAATTGCTGCAAACTGTTGAGCTGGAGTCCTGAGCTTGATGGATGTCATCAAAATGTGGCTTGATCCCTTGGGGTGTGGCCAGGGGAGGAGGCTGGCCGAGCTGATGACATCTAATGGAATGCAGAGCCTTTTATCTCGGAGATGTCAATCTTAGTGCAGATCAGGTTGAGTGAAAAGCTACCTCCCTGCATTGAAGGCTGTTTGCAGAGTTGGAAGGCACCGCAGCTCCACTCCCTCCCTGTCTGGGGTCCTCTTCCCATATCCCCAGCCTTTCTGGGCTGAATCAGTTGCAGTTTGGGCGGGCAGAATAAGCAGATGGAGATATTGTCTTTATCATGAGGTTCCCAGACCAGGCCAAACTTATCCTGCTCGTTATGAATGGGACGTAATACACCATTGATTTGTGTCCAAGTAATTCCCAGGTAATTATAGACCATCGATCTAACTGAGCAGGAGCTATGGCGGCTGTATTCTGCAAACCTCATGTTGCCTCACACCTGGCGACTGCAGTGCCATTACATTAAAAGATCTAGAACAGTGTCTTCCCTAAGCTTCCTATGGCCACAGGGATAGGTGGAAATTAGGATAGTTCCAAAAGTCTTTAGGAAACATGATGGACTCCGTTTGCCGTCTACTTGCAAGCCTTGTTCTGTAAAGTTTCCGCTGATGATATACACAAGGTAAGGCAGCTTCCTGTTTGTGGCTTCTGCTTATAGGCTGCCAACAATAAGACAGGAATTGCATCAGCTGGCTGGTTTCGTGTCTCAGCTGTCACCAAAAGAGTGTAGTAATATTCCTGATTAAATGTCATTACTCTGTGGCACAAAAATGGGAACACTGACATGCTTTTGGATCTGTTCCTGTTAAAATTCAGCAGTAGTAACAAATTATGTCTGCCATGGATTATACACAGCTATTTTTGAGCTAGATTCTATTGCAGGCCCAGAATTTTTATCAATAAGTCTACATTCTATACTCATTGATTCGCTCAGACCTTTAACTGGAAAAAAAAAAAGACACTAAGTAATAGAACATAGAAAACTGCTGTTCAATCAACAGCTGCTGCCGACTCAAAATAATATGGTTAATGTCCCAGATTCAAGTAAATTGATGCTAATAAAAGTTGGTTAGGTCACAGTAGGTAAAACTTTAGTGTGAGAAAATACAGTTCAATTCCAATGCGTTTGTTGTCTGATTACCAGATATGCATAGTATGCCAGGGTTATACGTATAGATGCACAATGGTCTCCATCGCCTATGAAGAGTCTCTTACTTGTGTCTTGTTATCCTTTGGTGGCCTGTGTGTCTGTAACAGGATGATAAGTGCATGTAGGTGAAACAGGATAAAAAAAAAGAAAGCGTGGACTGAAAAAAATTTAAAAGTCAGTTCTAAGGAAGTAGTCAGATTGTTATTTCTCTTTGCCAGAAGTAGAATGATGTCATTGCTGCATCTTAGCCTCAAGAAAATGAACTGATCATTTGTCTCCTTCCCATTCCTTTCGCTGATTCCAAGCTTGTCGCCAGATGGGAGCAAACAGAGGTAGTGAGGAGAGACATTTGACTCCTGACCACAAATGCACATAGAATCTAGATTATGGCCATGTTAATACATTCATCTAGATTAGGGCAATAACTTAGACTGTATTTTACATCATTGGTAGATGGTATTAGTTATTAAACTCTGCCCAGAGACCTTAGGACGGAATGTATGAAGCTGCTCCTTCAATTACAGATGCTGTGTCCACTGACCTGGCCTTAAGCTGATGATGTGATATCACTGACTAAGCACAATCGTGCAACATACAAACACTACTTATCCAAGGGACCTACACACGTTTCGCTTTGGAAACTCAGTTGATGCTCTCTGCACGCATCCCTCTGTCAAACAGGCGACTCTCGCATGTTGGGGCAGACGGCAGAATTTATGCTCCCATTTGGCATTTGTATGTTTCGAGATCAAGGCTTTGTCTCCTCCTCTTGCTAGATAAGTTGAAACATTGACAGGCAGCGTGTTCCTTTTTTTCGCCTTTTATTACAGTAATTTATAAGATATTTTAGCTAACAGGAGAACGGCCCAAGGGGGCATTCTCATGTTAATTACCAAATGTGGGCTTGTCAAAATCAAATAGCTCCAGGAATAATGCAAGTAGTTCTGCACCATTATATTGTTTGGCCCTCAACCCAATATTAGCTACTTTTGAAAATCTGGGTTCATTAGGCTTTTAAATTTAAAGGAAGAATCACTACCAGAGGCCTTCAGAAGAATCTAAAGCACATTCAGAAGCTTAGGAGTTTAATGTAAATGACATTAAAAAATAGAATCATATAACATACCCAGAAAAAACCAGAAAACAAAACAAGAAAAAAAAAGCTGTGGCCGAGATTATTTATTTCTTGTCTTTACTAGCATCTGAAATTGAAGATAGTTTTTCTTTTGGAATTGAGGATAGGTTTTAATATATGTTTTAGGAGTATGTGGCTAATCTTGCTTTATTCCTAAACATCCTGCCATGTAGTGCGATCTTCACGTTGGCAGGTGCAAAGAAATCGAAGAAGTTGGAGGTTTAAAACACTAGTGTAATAGACATAAAATATAGAGTGTATAGAAATACAGTATTATTTGGTAGGTAACATATTCTCAAGACTATTCAAAGATTTGTAGGTTAGGGTAAAGAATTATCAGGCTTTGCTTGGTCTTCTCTTTTTCCTGTCTTCGGGATCTCTTCCATTTTTAAGCCCAGGATCTTAGGTAAGGAGAAACAAACCAATGTGTGTTTCTTTAAAAATCCCTTTCTTCCTAACTTCTGCCAAGCTTTTAGCTGTATACAGGAGTCAAAGTAGATGGAATTGGTGACAATGTCAATGAAGGACATAAGTAAACAGCTGGTGATGTCAACAAGAAGTTAAAAGTAAGATTTGCTACACTAAACTACAATGTAGATAATCCTCTTGTGGATAATCAAAGAGTTCACTATATATACAAGTGAGAATTCATTAAAGAAGTGTAAACTGTGAAAATACTAACTAGAAGATATTAATTACCATAGAGGCTGTGGTGAATCAGAACTTGAATATTCAGCGCCTGGTGTTTATGCAACGAGCATTTATTCAACACCTACTATATACTAGAGTCTGTGCTAGATACTGAAGATATAAAGACAAATACTACATGGTAGTCCCCTAATGCAACGTGAGTCAAAAGAGGCTCCAGCTTTGCAAACGAATGATTATTTCACAATGTGGTGTTTGTCCTATGGGGGCTAAGTAGCAGGGTCCACTGAGAAGCTCAGAGAAGACTCGATTAGGAGGACAACTCCCTAACTGATACTTGAAGAATGAGCAAGAGTTTGCAAGGCCAGAGAAGGAACGACTTTGTTGCTTGTACAAAATCACTTGGGAGACTTTTAAGGGGGGGGTGGGGAATGAAATGACTCTGGGTGCATAGAGGAGCAGAACCTTCCAGACTGTCACATATTGTGTGCCCTGCCAAGGAGTTTATGTTTTATCTTGCAGCCCACAGATTTCCTTGAGGAAGTTTAAGCAAAAGAGTGTGACATGTTCAGATTTTCTTGTAACAGAGTCATTCTGGCGTCAGTGTAGATTGAAGGGGCAGTGTTGGAAGCCAGAGGAACAGGAAGGAGGAATCTTCTTTCTGCCATATACTTGCTTCCCTCTCTCTGGCTAGTGCCAGACTTTTCTGATGATGTTATTCGTTTTTCCATAGGTTTGCCACAAACGAGAAAAAAAAGGTGTTCTAGTTTTATTTTTTAATTAATAGCTTTTATTTCTTAAATCAGTTTTAAATTTACAAAAAATTTGAAAAGAAAGTACAGAGAATACTTCTACACTCCCTTCAGCCCACCCCACACCCAGATTCCCCTGTGATTAGCATCTTCACTGGTTAGGTACATTTCTTACAAATTCGTGATCCAACATTAATACATTACTGTTAATTAAATAGTTTCACTGCCCCAAATCCCCTGTGCTCCACCTGCTCATCCCTCTTCCTCTCCCTTGGAACCCCTGTCTGACAACATTTACGTTTTTAGTGTCTCCATATTTTGCCTTTGCCAGGATGTCACATAGTTGGAATCATATAGTACATAACTTTTTAGATTGGCTTCATTCATTTAGTAATCTGCACTTAAGCAAGCCTTCTCCATGTTTTTTGATGGTTTGATAGTCATTTTTTCCCCAAATAGCTCATTTCTTCTTATTTTTGCATGATATTCCATTGTATGATGTACTAGTTTGTTTATCCATTCACCTGCTGAAGGACATCTTGGTTACTCTGAATTTTGGTGGTTATGAATAAATCTTCTATAAGCATCCATGTGCAGGTTTTTTATGTGGACATAAGTTTTCAACTTATTAGGGTAAATATGTAGGAAAGTGATTTATATGTTAATACTATGTCTAGCTTTGTAAAAAAAAAAAAACCTGTCAAACTGTCTCCTAAAGTGACTGTACCATTCTGCATTCCTACCAGCAATGAGTGAGTTCCTGTTGCTCTGCATCCTTGCCAGCAAGTATTTGAGAACTAAGCCAGTCTAATGGCTTAGGTATATCATGGTATCTCATTTTTTTAATCTTTATTTTTGAGAGAGAGAGAGAGAGAGAGAGAGAGAGAGAGTGCGAGTGGGGAGGAAGAGAGAGGGAAAGGGAGACACAGAATCCGAAGCAGGATCCAGGCTCTGAGCTGTCAGCACAGAGCCTGATGCGGGGCTTGAACTCATGAAACCTTGAGATCATGACCTGGGCCGAAGTCAGATGCTTAACCAACTGAGCCACCCAGGTGCCCCGTGGTATCTCATTGTTGCAATTTGCAATTCACTAGTGGTAATTAATGTTGAGCATTTTTTAATATGTTCATTGCCACCCATAGATCTTCTTTGGTGAAGTGTCTGTCCAGATCATTTTTCTACTTTTTAAATTGTTTCTTTTCTTATGGGTGAATCTTAATATTTCTTTACATGTTTTGGATACAAGTCCTTTTATCAGGCATGTATTTGCAAATATTTTCTCACAGTCCATGGCTTACTTTTCATTCTCTTAACATTGTGTTTAGCAGAGCTAAATGAAGTCCAACTTCTCAATTTTTTATTTCAAAAATCATGCTTTTCATTTGGTATCTAAAAATTCATTGCCAAATGCCAGTACCTAGATTTTCACCTATATGGCCTTCTGGAAATTTTACTTTTTTAAATTTTTTTCGTTTTTTAAAGTTTTTTTTTGTTTTTTATTTATTCACTACAAGAGAGACAGAGCGAGCGGGAGAGGGACAGAGAGAGAGAGAGAGAGAGAGAGAATTCCAAGAAGGCTCTGCACTGTCAAAGCAGAGCCCCATGGGGAGCTCAAACTCATGAAACATGAGATCATGACCTAAGCCAAAACCAAAAGTCAGACACTTAACGACTGGGCCTTCCAGGCACCCCTGGAAGTTTTACCTTTGCATTTTAGATTTAGTCTGCGATCCATTTTGAGTTAAGTTTTATGAATGATATAAGGTCTGTGTTTAGATGAACTTTTTTTGCAGGTGAATGTCCAGTTTTTCTAGCAACATTTGTGGAAGAAACTATCCTTCCTCCATTGGATTGCTTTTGCTCATTTGTCACAGACCAGTTAACTATTTCTGGGCTCACCATTTTGTTTCATTGATCTATTTGTCTAATTCTTTCACTGATACTATCTTGATTACTATAGCTTTATAGTAAGTCTGAAGTTGGTAACATCATTTCCCTCAATTTGTTCTTCAATATTTTGTTGGCTATTCTAGATCTTTTGGTTTTTCATATAGATTTTGGAATCATTTTGTTGATAGTCACAAAGTAACGTGCTGGAATCTTGATTGGGATTTCATTGAATCTATAGATCATATTGAGAAGAATTGGCGTCTTAACTATGTTGAGTCTTCCTATTCATGAACATGGAATTTCTTTCCATTTATTTAGATCTTTTGAAAAAAAATTATCAGAATTATAAAGTTATATATGTATTTCTTTTTTGGTGGTAATATAAATAGTATGTTTTTAATCTCAAATTTCAGTGCTCATTGCTTGTACTTTGAAAGTAATTGATGTATAATTTATATATTTACAAATTTAACCCTGTAGCCTGTAAATTGCTACAATCACTTATTAGTTCCAGGAGGTTTTTTTTGGTTAATTTTTTGAGATTTTCTACATAGTCATGTCCTCTGTATATAAAGGCAGTTTTATTTCTTCCTTTATAATCTGTATACCTCATATTTCTTTTTCTTAATCATATTATTCAGGACTTTCAGTATGATGTTGAATGAGAATGTTAAAAGGGGTATCTTTTCTTCATTCTAGATCTTAGAGAGAAAGCATCTAGTTTCTTACCATTAGTATGATGTTAGCTGTAAGATTTTTGTAGATGTTATTTATGAGTTTGGGGACATTGTATTCCATTCCTAGTTTGGTGAGAATTTTTATCATGAATGGGTATTGGATTTTGTCAAATGTTTCTTCTTCCTTTATTGATGTGATCATGTGACTTTTCTTTAGCCTGTTGATGTGATGGATTACATTAATTGATTTTTTAATGTTGACTTTAATTTGCATACATGGAAAAATCCTACTTTGGTTGCAGTGTGTAATTCCTTTTACACATTGTTGAATTCAATTTGCTAATATCTTTTAAAGGATTTTTACATTTCTATTCATGAGATTTATTAGTCTGTGATTTTCTTTCTTGTAATGTCTTTGCCTGGTTTTGGTATTAAGGTAATGCTGACTTCATAGAATGAGTTGGGAATTGTGTCCCCTGATCCTATTTTCTGAGACAGATTGTAGAGAATTGATATCTGTTCCTTAAATGTTTGGAAGAATTCTCTAGTCTGTGTTTCACACAGATACGTCAGAAACCAAATAATCAGGTCTGTTTTGGATTGGGTGAGGATTTTTTTGTTTTGTTTGAAATTTATTTTTCTTAAATACACGCACTCTAATAAATTCACAAACACAACTGTCACATTGTGCATATCTTTTTCTCTTTCAAAAACAAAACTTCATTGTCATAATGATCACCGCACTTTAAAAGTGCATAAGTTTGCTTAATACAATAAATGTTTTCTTTTCAAAAATCAAATTTCTGAAAATAAGTTTGTATATGTCTTCTCCAAATCAGTCTAGATTTTAGCTTTAGTAGGCCTTTTTTCTAAAATATTTTTGTGTTTATAGTTAGGCAAGTTACTTAAATCTCCTTTTCCCTCAGATTTTCTTAACAAGAATATAGCATTGAACTCATAGAGTTATTGCTTCTATTATTTAATGAGTTAATTACGTAAAGGATATAGAACAATGCCTGACATATAGTAAGTGCTTAATAAAATTTAGCCACTGTTATGATTACCCTGCTGGAGAGTCGCCGATCCTCCTTATCCCATTCTGTATCCCGCTGGATATCTTATCACACTTTTTGCCTACAGACCAAAATCGAAACCTCATATTTCAGAATCCACGGGCATCAACAACCCAGACTTTATTGCTATTGTAAGATTGTTGTATCCACCCCCACAAATATCTCCTTTTCATTTCCAGCTGATTACTCATCTCCCACAAGCATGGCTTCCACTTAGTTCTTCCTCCAACAATTGTCCACCCAGCCCCTTTACTTATTGGAGGTGTGGCACGTCTTTGTGTTTGAAGTGAGTCTTGCAACATTTGTCAGTCTGAGCTTTATTAAAGAATTCCCTACCAATAATACAAACCCACAGTGTTTTTAGATCGGGAAGACCTTATGAGTCACTTGGCCCGTGTGAATAAACTAAATCCTAGAGAGGTCAAATGGCTGATCCAAGTCTGTGCTGCTAAAGGCTATCAGAGTGTGATGCCCTTTCCTACGGTGCCAAAAAACACAAGTGCAGCAATTACATTATTTTAATTCTTCAGTTTGTTTTTATTTTTTAATTTTACGTGACATTCCAAATACACACAAATCACCGGAGGTGTTAGGACTAAAATTTTCTCCTAATTTCCAAGATTTGCCTTATCATACTTGTCTCCTATGTAGGAAAGTTTCCAAGTGCTGAAGACTGCTATCCCTTTACATAGATGTTTCTTGAGTGTTTGTATGCGAACCGGTTCCTCTCCAGGCCTTTAATAGTCCTCAGGAAGTAAATGTGACTCACGAGTCGCTTTACTTTTTCCACAAAGCAGAGCTGCTTCTTCAGTGGAATGAAGATTTTTTAAATAGTGCACAGGTAAAGAACAAGAAGTAAATATCTGTGTAACTAATTGAAAGTACTGAGGGAATAGAAAAACAGAATGTCGTTATTAATAATCCTTCTATTTATATGGAATGAACTATTCATTTGAGGAGCTAAACATAGAGTAGATACTGCTTCATGTAAATTTATAACATGAATGTAAGCATAATATCAACCACAGCCTGACTTCATTTATGAGTTTGCAGCCCTCAAAGTTAGGAACCTAGGGGAGGAGAGAGGGATGTTTTCTGGCCAATTTGATTGGGAAAAAAAGGTACTGAGAAACCCAGGATTCCTTGTGAGACCTGGAAAAGGGTGCAGGGATTCAACAAAATTGCTGGCGTATTACTATGTGGTCTCTATTAGTGGGCAGTCAAATTTACTTTCAAGTTTTCAAGGCTATTTATTCCTATGAGATGTCTGGAAGCATCTTAACTGTTTCTCGAGACTCTTCCCAGGATCCAAATTCCTAACTTTAAAAAGTACATAGGGTAAAAATTACATTTGTGAGGGTCATCGAAGGGGGATACGTGCACAAAAATTGTACTAGTGTCAAAAAGCTTGCTACCGCTAGAAATAGAATGTAAAATTAAATATAATATTTCCTAATTTTGCATTCAAGTAATGTCAAACATTTGCAAAACATGGGCTGATACCCACATTAAAATTTAAAGTGCCAGCTACTACTGAGTAATGGCAAGTTTATTCCTTATAAGCAATAGCAAAGCCACAGCCAATTCATGCCATTCTATTCATAATAATAAAAAAGCAATTTTGAAAAGTAAATCTATCCTGGAGAATTTCCCCAGAAAAATTATGACACTTTTATACACACATGCTTACACACACACACACACACACACACCTTACTGGTTTTACCCAAATTCATTTTTTTTTGGTCAGTTTTATCCCAAATTACTTGAAGCAGCACTGACTTATTTGGCTGCCACATAGCCAAAGTGATAATTGATGCAGACTTATTAACCTGTAATTGAACTTGTTTAGCGCACGCACACACACACACACACACACACGTCCTATTCCAAAAGATTCATAGGTCACTGTTTCATTATAGGAAGAGAGGTTGAACCAAATTGAACATAAAGTATGTCTTGATATCTCTTAGTATTAGGCCATATTTGCTCAACATCAATGGACCATTTTGAAATTTATTGTTAATCGAATAGTTCTATAAACTGAAAAATGTAAAATGCCAAACTCTTCAGTTGAGTCAGAGACCTCATTCCATTCAGTCAATAAATTAGATAAATACTAAGACTAATGTTCAACAATAGATTATTGTCTACCATATTCCCATGTGGCTAGTTAAGATTCAATTTTCATTGTAAATAAAAACAGCAGAAAATCCACCCCTCCCTTTGAGATATAAACTGTTGAATTTATGAGATCAAATATTGTATTGAAGGTAAATTCACATTTTAGACAGATATTATCTGATGCATGCAGACTCCTGAAGGTACTAATGGTAAGCACATAATGTAAATTAATTGAAGCATTTTTGTATATATGCAATGCTCATAAAGGGTGTTCAGGAAATTTTGGTTGAATGTTTTACATAACACCATAATAGAAAATTCTGTAAGCAATATAAAACTACCTGAAGTAGAACTATCTGTTATGACGATTTTAGTTTGGATTTATGTAACTCAGTGCATTTGCACACACATCTTTCTAATACCTGTGGTTTAAAAATAGGAGCTCTGGAAGTTGTATTAACACTATGGAGTCAAGTTTACTCAAAAAAATTTTAATAGATAAATAAAATTTATAAGAAAAGCAAAAAATAAGAACACTGTGGAGGAGCAGACTTGACATGGATGTTTAATTTGTTAAGAGCAAAATATTTCTGCTTACGTGATATCACTCAGATGTATAGGAATTTTACCGTGAGGATAGGCGTCATTTATTGGTTCTTACAATTGAAAGTAAGATCAAAGCAGCTTAGCAAATAAAAATCATCTCTACCACAAAAGCAGGACAGGAAATCTGAGAGGGAAAAGAGTTTGGTACAAATATAAGAAGGAAAAAATAAAGAATTGCTCTGAAATTAGCTTATATTTAAACCATGAGTTTATAAAGGCAGCCCCAGTTCTACCATTTTTGTCATTTCTCCATGTTGCTTATCAGAAAGTCTGATGACCAGTGCTTTGACTACCGTGCTACCTAGTTTCTGAAGCAAAGACCCAAGTGACCAGTAAGCTGAGGAGAGAAGAAGCTAGCAGCCCTGGAGCTGGTGTTAAAAAATAGGATATAAAAAATTACAATGGTTACTTCAGCTCATCTCTGCTCTATGTTTTTTCACAGATCCTTGTACTTGCTGTTGGGTACAGAAAGAGAAAGGAAGGGGGAAAAATAAGATAGCTACATTTAAAAGAAGACCCTAGAGATTCTTGCTCTCCTAATCCTTGTAATTGAAACTAAGAGAGATTTAGAGAAACAGAGTTATTTTTATGAGAAAGCCAATGGTTTCATGACTTACCCAAACCCCAAGCAGAATTGGGAACAAGATACAGATTTCTCGGCTCCCAGTTTCTCAAGTGTTCCTCTAAAAGACACCGGAATGATGATTTATGAAAATAACAATTAATGCAGTGAATCTGAATTGCTTACAAGGCATAAAGGGGATCACTTATCAAAAGTTTAAAGAGCGGATCACTTCTTTCACGAGCAGGTCTTTTAAGCAAGATGGAGTCATCCAAACCAGCACCCTCAAATACTTACAAATTCAAAGAGCCCCAAATTAGTAGTAACTAAAGATGGAGTTAATGTTTCTTATAGAAAGTGTAGTAGGTCAAGCTCATATAAGAAAGAGTATTTTTATTTATGAGTGCTGTACACTCTAAAGTGCATTAGAATCCCTTTTAAAATCAATGTATACAGTTGGTTCATGCTCCCTTCCCTCTTAAGCAAAGCGGTGAATGGACAGGGCTCAAGGATTGTGATTCAGGATACTTGCATCTCAGTTCCTTCCCTTAAATGAAGTAGCTGTGTGACCCAGGTGACTCTCTTTACCCCCAGGAGATGAGGAGATTACCTGAAGGCAATTTAGCTCTAAAATTTTTTGACTTAGAGAATATTAATCTTAGTATTTAAACTGAGCAAGGAAGTTTTGTTTTTATGGTTGCTTTTCCCTTTGAACCTACATTTTTTCCTTTATCATTTCTATGTTTTATTTTAAATGGGGTCTTAGCTCGACATTTCACCCTCTAATGATATTGTGCATATGGGAAAAAAAATACACTATGTTTTACAACAATGTGGACAGATTGTTGAGGCAAAGCAGGTAGAGTCTCATCCTAAATTAACTGCTTTATATTTGATCAAAGCAAGACACCTATGAATGTCTGAGTGCATATGAATTACACCTTCCTGACTGAACCACGTTTTGTGTCCCAGTCTTCAAGCTTGTTCTGGATTTTTCCCCTTGTATTCAGATGTAGTTGACATACAACATTCTCTAAGTTTATGGTGTACAACGCAATGATTTGATTTATTGTTCCTGATGTTTTTGCCTTCTTCCTTTTTTCCCATTGTGATCTAAAACTTGTCAATTTCCGTTCTCTGATGATACCACTCATGCCACAATTCACCAGTTTTTCTCTGCAACCTCTGACCGAAATTTTTTCCTTTCCTATTTTTCACTTTCACAAGCTGCCTTCTTCCCAATCAGAGAAAGAAAGCCTATTTGTGTGAGAAGTGTCTTAACTCCTTCATCAGTAATGCATCAACATTCAGATCCACAAAAAGTAGAAAATAAATTTATATTGGAACATCATTTTACCTCTTGAATGTATTCTAAAAACCACTCATCTCTTTGGTAGACTATGCATGCTTTCAGGCTTTAAGTGTGGGCTTCTTTTTAAATATTTGATATGTTAGGCATAATATATTTTTAGTTACCATATCAGAAAGTAGCATATACTTAAAACCTTCAAATAACCTGAATATCCCGACTGTGTTGGTCAAAAATTGCCTATTTTTCAAATATTTTTATATTACCCCCCCTTCAGAGATTCCAAATATACATAAATTAGACTGCTTGAAGTTTTCCCATAGCTTCTTTATTGATGCTTTTTTTAAATTGATGCTTTGTTCATTTTTTTACAGTCCTTTTTTTGTTCCTCTGTACTTCATTTGGGATAATTTTCATCCCTATGTCTTTAAATTCACTAATCTTTTCTTCTGTGATGTTTAATCTGTTGTGAAATCCATCCAGTATATTCTTCATCACTTAACATTCAAAAAGGGTCTTCTATGTATTTTATGTCTCTACTAAGTATGTTCAGTTTTTCTTCCACTTGTATTTTTTAAACATCCTTGTCTGCTAATTTTATCATTTGTGACATTTCTGTGTCTGTTGGCATTTGTCTTTGACTTGTACATTGCATTTTCCTATATCCTTATTAATTTTTTTTTTAAATTTTTTTTAACGTTTATTTATTTTTGAGACAGAGAGAGACTGAGCATGAACGGGGAGGGTCAGAGAGAGGGAGACACAGAATCTGAAACAGGCTCCAGGCTCTGAGCTGTCAGCACAGAGCCCGACGTGGGGCTTGAACTCACGGACCGAGAGATCATGACCTGAGCCAAAGTCGGCCGCTTAACCGACTGAGCCACCTAGGCGCCCCTATCCTTATTAATTTTTTACTGAATGTCAAATATTGTGAATTTTACCTTGTTAGGTGCTGGATAGTGTTGTATTTCTATAAATATCCTTGAACTTTGTTCCAGGAAGCATTTAAGCCACTTGGTAATAATGTGATCCTTTCAAGGCATTTATGTATGTATGTATGAATGTGTGTATGTATGTATGTATGTATGTATGTATGTATGTATGTATGCTTGTGGGACCAGAGCAAACACTGATTGAGGGCTAATTTTTCCCCATTACCGAGGCAATACCCTTCTGAATATTCTACTCAATGCAATGAAGATATTGAAGCAGAGCTTTTCTGCTCTGACTTGTGGGAACACAGATTTGTGTGAGCTCTGGGGAATTTTCTCTCGGCTTCTCTCAGGAAGGATTTTCCCTGGCTTCAGGTAGCTTCTTCATATGCATGCACAAATCAACATTCAGCATAAGACTCTGGAAAGACCCCCTGCAGATCCTCACTACTCTCCTCTCTGGAACTCTGCTTTAGGAGCTGTGGCTTAGACCCCCTGGGCTGCCAGCTCAGGAAGACCTCTGAGTTCACCCTGGGTTTCCCCATAAGAAAACTCTCCATACAGGAAGCTGGGAATTTGGGGCCTGCCTCACATGTTTTTCCTCCTGCCATCACTTTCCTTCACAGCCTCATATCCAATGTCTGAAGAATGGTGTTTCATATAATTTGTCTGTTTTTTTTTTTCTTTGTTGTTTCAGGTAAGCCTGGTTCCTACTATTCTACCTGGACCAGAACAATTGCTAATTAAATGCTCATTGGCCCCCACTTTGACAGTTATAGCAGGTAGATACAGTAACTAGGGGATGCAGGTTACAAGCAAGGTCTTAGTTCCAATGGCCAAAAGCTACTTCCATACCATCAGCCCAAGCCAGGCACATGGAATGACCAGGGGAGGGACACAGGGATTTCTGTCACACTGACATTCCATTTATAAGCGTCTCCATTCTTTAAAGCACCTATGTTCTGCACTATGCGAATACTTTTTCTGCTTGTTTGGTTGAACTTCTTGAAATATTACTGTCTTCTGATAATTCCCAGTGTCACTCTTGTCCCTCCCTGCCTCTCCCATCCCAGTGTGGGGGCAGGGGGACTAGTTACTACACTCTTTGTTTCCTATTTCCACATGCAGATACTTTGCGTCTTCTAAATATATTTAAAACTTTCCTTCTTCCCTTTCACTCTATTTTCTTTTTTTAGGGGATAAGTGAGAACTAATTTAGTGAAATGAAATATATATAGTTTTAAAAAATGAAATATATATATATATGTGTGTGTGTATATATATATATATATATATATATATATATATATATATATATAGTTTTAACCAGAATATGTATTTTACCATTGATAAATTTTACTACAGACTTGCATGCATAAGTGACCTGTGTTCAGAATCAGGTTTCTTTTTCTTTTTTTCTTTCTTTTTTTCTTTCTTTTTTTCTTTCTTTCTTTCTTTCTTTCTTTCTTTCTTTCTTTCTTTCTTTCTTTTTTAGAGAGAGAGAGAGCACAAGTGGGGGAAGGAGCAGAGAGAGAGAGGGAGACACAGAATCTGAAGCAGGCTCCAGGTTCCAACCTGTCAGTACAGAGCCTAAGGCAGGGCTCAAACCCACGAACTGTGAGATCATGACCTGAGCCTCATGACCTGAGCTGAAGTTGGATGCTTAACTGACTGAGCCACCTGGGTGCCCCCAGAATGAGGTTTCTTACTGCCTCCTGGAGCAACAGCAGGAGTGTGCCATATTCTCCCCACCCCAACCCCAGTGGCTTGCTGCACACAAGTAAAAATGCCTGCCTAATGAGGAGAGACTGCTCCAAAAGTGAGAAAAGAGCCCAAGGCATTTGTGCACAGATCACTTTTCAATTCTAAAGAGGTTGATCTATTTATTATTAAATAGATACAGGGATAAGAATAAGAAAGGGTAAAATATTCCAGTTAGTTTTCATACCTTTATTTTTTTTATCCATCAGCATCCCTTTTAGTATATTAACATGATTAAATGATTTCATTCTGGATGTAGGCCAGTCCTACAAGTTTTATAAGGCATTTTTCAGCATTGGTATTAGAATTATTCTGACCTCATAAGGGGCTTTTTGAAAGAGTTTAAGATTGGTGTTATTTTTTTCTTAAATGCGTGTTAGAATTCACCAATGAAACCATCTCAGCCTGGAGTTAGTTTCCCTCTTTCCTTCCTTCCTTCCTTCCTCCTTCATTCTTTAATGAATTCAATTTCTTTAATAAATAAAACGTGGCTGCTTAGATTTTCTGGTTAATTTTCTGTCAAATTTGTTAGCATAAAGTTGTTCATAATAATTCTCTTATAGTTTTTTAAATATCTATGAGATTAATAGTGATACTTTGATTCCTGATACTGGTCATTTGTATTCATTTTTTTTTCCTTGGTGACTCTAGATAAGTCCATTAATTCTGCTGATCTTTTCAAAAAGTTGACTTATGATTTCATTAATTTTCCCTATGATTTGGTTTCTATTTTCATTTGATTTCTGTTCTTTATTATTTCCTTTCTCATACTGACTTTGGGCTTAATTTGTCCTTCTTTTCCTTAGCTTCTTAAGGTAAAACTGAAGTCATTTGTTTTAGACTTTGTTTTTCTTTTCTCTTATAAGCATTTAAATCTATAAATGTAATTCTAAGAAATGATTTAGTTGCATCCCACAAATTTTAAAATGTTGAATATTCGATACCCTTCAGTTCAAAATATACTGTAATTTCCCTTGAGATTTTTATTTTTTGAGCCATGGATTATTTAGAACTGTGTTTTTAATTCCCAAATCTTTGGAGTTTTCCTAGATATCAGTTGCTATTGATTTTTACTTTAATTTCATTATGATTAGACAGCGTACGTTGGATGATTTCAATTCTATTGAATGTATCAACACTTGTTCTAGGGGTGAACGTAATGGCAATTTTGGTGAATGCAACATGTGCACTTGAAAACAAGATGTATTCTACAGATATTGAGTATAAGGTTCTGTAGTTATAAATTAGGTCAAGGTGGTTGAAGGTGTTGAGGGATGTACTTGTTCTATCAGTTGCTAAGAAAGGTGCTTAAATATCCATCTATGATTGCAAAATTGTCTATTTTTTTCTTCAGTTCAGTCAGTTTTTGTCTGATATATTTTGAAGCTCTTTTAAGTGCATACACATTTATGATTGTTACATCTTCTTGATCAGTGATCCATTTTTCACTATGAAATATCATTCTTTATCTCTGGCAATATTATCTTGAACTTATTTAATATAAATAGTCACTCTAACATCCTTGGGCCTGTTCTATGTGTGTTGTGTGTTCATTCTATCCATTTACTTTTAACTTCTCAGACTTCATATATAAAGAGCATTTCTTGTAGATAGCATCAAGTTGGAACTTCCTCTTTATTCGTTCAAACAATGTCTACCTTTAATCAGTGCTCAGACCATTATAATTTAATGTAATTATTAATATGGTTGGATTTAAGCCTACCATTCTTATTTGTATATGTTTACTCTCTCTCTCTTTTAATATTATTATTATTGTCTTTTCCTTCTTTCCTGCTTTCTTTTGGGTTATGTGAATTTTTATTTTTTATTTTTTTTAAATTTTTTTTTTTCAACGTTTTTTTATTTATTTTTGGGACAGAGAGAGACAGAGCATGAACGGGGGAGGGGCAGAGAGAGAGGGAGACACAGAATCGGAAACAGGCTCCAGGCTCCGAGCCATCAGCCCAGAGCCTGACGCGGGGCTCGAACTCACAGACTGCAAGATCATGACCTGGCTGAAGTCGGACGCTTAACCGACTGCGCCACCCAGGCGCCCCTGAATTTTTAATATTCCATTATAATTTATCCGAACTGCAAAAAACTATATGCCAACAAATTAGACACCCTAGAAAAAGTGGAAAAATTCCTAAAAACATACAATCTTCTCAAACTAAATCAGGAAGAAATAGAAAATCTGAACAGATCAATTACTAGTAATGATATTGAATCAGTAATCAAAAAACTCTCAACAAACAAAAGTCCAGGATAGATTCACAGATAAGTTCTATCAAACCATTTAAAGAAAAAACAAGGGGCTCCTGGGTGGCTTAGTCGGTTAAGTGTCTGACTTCAGCTCAGGTCATGATCTTACGGTTCATGGGTTTGAGCCTCGCGTTGGGCTCTGTGCTGACAGTTCAGAGCCTGGAGCCTGCTTTGGATTCTGTTTCTCCTTCTCTCTCCATCCACTCCCACTCTCAATCTCTCTCTCTCAAAAATAAATGAACATTAAAAAATTTTAAAGAAGAGTTAATACCTATTCTTCTCAAACTATTCCAAAATATAGATGAGGAAAGAAAGCTTCCAAATATATTCTATGAGGCCAACATTACCCTGATACCAAAACCACTCAAAGATAGCACCAAAAAAGAACACTACAGGCCAATATCCCCAATGAATATCTGTAGACTTTTTAGCTATACTTCTTCGTTTTATTATCTTAGTTGTGGTTCTAGGGGTTACAGTTTGCATTCTTAACTTTCATGGTCTACCTAGATTAATATCTCACCATTTTATATAAAATGGAGAAACTTTGTAATGGTGTAGATCCAGTTATAATACAGGTTTCATATGTATTATCTATACATATATAATAAGCCCCACAAGGCAAGGTTATAATTTTTCCTTTAAGTAATTATGTGTATGTATAAGTAAATTAAAAGGAAAAGTTTTGTGTGTTGACCAGATACATACTGTTTCTGACGCTCTTCATTCTTTCCTGAAGATGCAAGTTTTCATCTGGCATAGTTTCCCTTCAGCCTGAAGACGCACTCCTTGTAGCTCAGCTCTGCTAGCAGCATATTTGTGTGTGTGTGTTTTATGTACAAATATTTTTACTTCACCTTCTTTCTTGAAGGATATTTTTGCAAATATGGAATTTTAGGTTGAGAGTTTTCTTCTTCTTTCAAGTCCCTGGAAGGTGTTGGTCCACGATCTTCTGGGCTCCGTTGTTTCTAGTGAGAAGCCAGAGGTCATCAAGTCATTGTTTTCCCCTATATAATATGTTTTTATGGGGGCCTTTTTGTTTTATTCTGTTTTGTTGGCCACTTTTAAGATTTTCCCTTTATCTTGATTTTCAGGAATATGCTTATGTGGCTTTTTTACACTTCTGCTTAGAGTTTGCTGAGATTCTTGAATCTGTAGAGTTATGTCTTTCACTAATTTTGAGAAATTCTCAGCAGTTATTCCTTAAACTATTATTTCTTATCATTCTCATGCTCCTCTTCTTAGTACCACAATTACCATATGTTGATATTGCCCTACATATTCTTAAGGCTGTGTTCATTCCAATACTTTGGTCTTCAGAATGAATTATTTCTATTGATCTATTTTGATATTTATTGACTTTTTCCATTATCATACTCATTATGCTTTCAAGCCCACACAGTAATTGTTTTACATAATAAACTGTAATTTTCAGTTTTGAAATTTCTACTTGGTAGCTTTTTATAGATTCTCTTCCTCTGTTGTGATTTCCTGTGTTTTTATTCATGAGGAGTATATTTTCCTTTATGTCATTGAGCATAGTTATAATGGCTGCTTTAAAATCTTTGGATGCAAATTCTAATATCTGATTAGATATTAAATCTAATCCCACCACATTAATAATTACATTAAGTTATAATGGTCTGAACACTAATTAAAGGTAGACATTGTCTGAATGAATAAAGAGGAAGTTCCAAATTGATGTTATCTACAAGAAATGCTCTTTATATATGAAGGCTGAGAAGTTAAAAGTAAGTAGATTGAATGAATACATAACACACATAGAACAAGCCCAAGGATAATGTTTAACTGTCTTTTCCTTGAAAAATGTATTGCATTTTTCATTTTTTCATATGCCCAGTAATTTAAAATTGCATCTTGCACATAGTAAATATTACATTGTAGATACTCTGGATTCTGTAATATTCCTTCAAAGAGTGTGGATATTTTTGTTTTAGGAGGCAAGTAACTTGTTTGGACACAAACTGTAAACTCCATCTCTTGGATTGTAGCTCAAATGTCAGTTCAGTTTTTTGTTGTTTTTCTTTAAAAATTCCTTAACTGAGTTGCTTTCAGTCATTCCTACACTTGTTGGTTCAGAAGTCAACCAGAGATTTGGGTGGGGTTTTACACAGGATTGTGCTGTCCCCACCCGCTCTAGGCTCTTCCCTTTCCAAGGCTTTCCCCTTCCTTTCTAGTGGCTATGCTTGCCCCAAATTCTCCCAAATTAATATAGCTTCCTATTGGACTCTTAGCATCCATGTGCAGCTAAAATCTACCAAAATTGAAAATTCATCTTCTGTGATTTCTTTCTCTAAGTGTTGACTTTCTCCAGACTCTGCCTGCTTTTATTCATATGCCAATGCCTTCAGGTTAAGTGAGGTTTTTTGTTTTTTGTTTTTTGTGCTTTTTTTAGTATTTTTTCCAGAATTTATAGTTGCTATCTGCAGGAAGTTCATTCTAGTGAGAGATTATTATGCCATTTCAAAGTGGAACCCCCCCCCCCATCCCACAAATCTTAGAAAATTTGATTTAGGGTGGTTCCTGAAAATACAGTTTATAATGTATTCTATCATTCTAAATTAAGTCTCAAGGGTTACCTTTTGTTTTTTGGTTGTTCTTTGTGAGTTGTGTGTGTGTGTGCGCGTGCACGTGTGTGTGTGTGTGTGTGTGTGTGTGTGTGTGTGTTTAATAAAGTAGTTTTCAGAAGTTTACACAACTGGACTCTCTCTAAACCCCCCTTCAACCTATTTTCTAAGTCTAATTACCATCCTGTCATTTTCTTATTCTAGCCCACCTCCCGCAAGCAACCCATTGTCTTATTGTCACCCTGAATTCTGTTCCACCAGCATTTCCGAGGGCTCCAGGATCATTTAAGATGGCTTCTGGATGATGCCACTACCACAGCATCCTGTTCTCCATGAAATGCCTAAAAGCCTTAAGCATCTGGATCTGCAGTGCTCTGGTGCTGCTGGAAAATACCACACAGTGTCACATCTCCCCAGTCACCCATTGCCCTTGAGTCACCGTGGTCACTAACGTTCCATAGTGAAAATATAGTTGTATCCAAGTTTTTGGTCTTTTCACCACCTAAATCCTAAGTGCTTATCTCTGAAAACTTACTGCATAGAATACTTGGGTGTCTAGATAAGAGCATTGCTGAGGTTGCTGTGGCAGAGAAAGTGAGTTGAAGCCCTTTGAAAACCCCCTGGAGTCCAGCTCTTCCTCAAAGAGAGCTGTGACCATATAGGTACCGGGCTCTTGAGCAGCCCGAGTTCTTCCCAACTCCACACCCTGGGGAAGGCAAGGGATATGGAATTAAACATTCATTTTTGAGGGACATTTTTCAGTATTTAGGACTTCTGTCTTCTTAAGTATATGATGGTGAGTATAATGCACAGGGCACAGCTACCTCCTGGGAGTATAATTTGAATTAAGTGATATGAGAATGAGATGTTCTATAAGTCACTTAGAGGACAGATCCAAACATGCACATTTTGCTTTTATTTATTATTTGGAGAGCTTTTGTGATACTTTATGAACAGCAAAGCCCCATGATTCACAGTCTGCCACAGCTATAGGAACCAGCTAATGAAATGTGCCATTGATTTCCTTTTTCTGTCTTTTTTGACCCTCTGTTAAATTTAAAGGGGAAAAGAGATACATTAAATTCCAATTCTAATAATAGCCCCCAATGGGGACCAAGTGGCTAAGACAATGGGAAGAGAGACCTTTCAGCAGTAGGTTTTACTTTGAGCCTAAATGAAGTCTGTCGTGATCATGTTATTTAGTGAAATGAATTCATGGAAGGAAGTTGATTCCTTCTGGTCGGACCCTAGAGCACAAGTGTCACATCCCCAAATCATGCCCACTGGTAGTAATTAAACTTGACTCTCTACAGAGAGCCCTACATGACCTAAGAGGCAGTCGTTTTGAGAACCCCAGACGTTAGATTCCCAGTTACTCATGTAGCAAATGGAAGCTCTCACTGTCTACTCTACTGCCTTCCATTGGCCTACCTAGGGCTTTGAGTTCAGCCTTTCTGTATCAATAGAGCACCATTAGAAGGCAGCAAATTTATCAAGGAAAATAACATTCAGAGGAAAAATAAAACAAGCCTTTAAAAAATGTCTTCAGCAAAAAGTAAGGTATATTATACATACATTTTCTGAAGCAGTAGCTAACACTTTTAATGGAAACTTCTGTGCCATCACTGAGGTATTCCTAAAGAACCAGAGTACTTATAATTAATTGTATTAATCATGAAGACTAAATTTATCCTCAGCTTCTATAGTGTGTTAAGGATAGAAATGTTTACCCAAGAAGAAAGCTAACATGGCATTCTTCTGTGCAGATGTAATTTTCACTTGACAGAGTGTGTATTCGAATGGTAGGTGTTTGCTTTTCATTTATCCACTTAGAGTCTTTCATCCTTTTGGAAATTTATTGATTTATTTTGTGAAATGCGGAAAGAAGAGAAAGGAAAAGGCTGTGATTTGTGACAAGTATACTTCCTGAGCAAAGTATTTATCTTATCCACCTTGCTATCCTCTCCATCATTGCCCCTATTTTTTATTGAGATGTAATTGACATGTAACATTATATTAATTCCAGGTATACAACACAATGACATAATATTTGTGTGCATTGCAAGATAATCGTCTCTTATCAATTAGTCTTTGTATATTATGAAACACAGAAATCTAAGACCTCATTAACCTCACAACTTCGCAACAAATTAAAATAACTGTAATTATAAAATATATAGAAATCCCAATTTTACTTTTAGTGAATTGCACTTTGATCTCTCCTATCAAAAATGTGAGTAGGGCGGAAATGTGTGATCTCTCAGTATAAAAATGACATTCTCTTTCCTAACAGGATTGCAAGCATTGGAAAGCAGGCGGGAAAGGTTTGCACTGTGGATATCCATATCCCATCTTGCCAAAGGATAAATAAAGGGCATTCATTCATCAGCTTTCAAGCTGCCACCCTCTTTTCTTTTCCCCCAGCCCCCACCTCTCCCTGAAATTGGGAGGAGGGAGGTTCTGATTATTTTTGCCTATTTCTAGCAGAGCTAGGCATGAACAATTAAATTTAGGGCTTCCCTGTGGTCTGTGAATAACAGTGCACAGTGCTAACCATCAGGGCACAAAGGCAGACAACAAAAAAAAGGCTTTTTTTATTTTTTGTTTACCCTTCAGGACACTGTTTACCTTATCACTGAAGGGGAAGTTATCATCTCATCCCTTTTGGAAATTGTACTCGGTTTATTCTCTAGCTTCGAGTCTGAGACTGTCCAGTGATCAAGTGGGTATGTCAGCCTGGGGCTAGGGGATTTCTGTAAGGCCCTGCTCTCTCCCCCCACCTTCTGGACCCCCACGTATGTGTATGTGTGTGTCTGTCCCTCCGCCGCCTGTCTCTCTGTCTCAGGCTTTGCTCTGTCTCCTGAGTACAGTCTCACTTCCTCATTCTCCCCACACAGTCTCATTCCTTTTTCCTTGATTTTTCTGTCAAGGCTTTTTCTTTTTCTCCCTTTCAACCAGAATGATTTTTCCCCTTTTCTCCCTCTCTCTAAATTTACTTCACAGCAGATTGTCTTGTAGTAAATCACCAAAAACCCAAATAGCACTAAAGCATTCTGATACAACATTAGCATTTGCTTAACAAGCACAAGATAAACATTAAACAAAGAACTGCATTTCTTTATTAGAGGCTGCAAGATACATAATCCATGAGCACAAGAAACATGGGACCCAGTGGATATGCAGATGTGTGTTATTTCATTGGCGCTGGGCGGCCTTGTTAGAAAAGGTTTTCATCTGAAGGCTTGGGGGTGGATGGTTGACTGTCCCTGGTGGGGCTGTAACTAGATACAGAGACTGTTGCAAGCTAGGCTGGGCTCCCTGGTGGACGTGCTGATTGGACAGCCTGAGGAAAACTTGGGAAGCATCGGGAAGTGAACTCAATCACCTTGGGGATGATAGGGTAGAACCAGATGAAGGCATTTGACTTCTTTTGTAACTCCCACTAAGGACAGATTGCCAGTGCGATCCAGCCTCCATAACTGCAAATCAGGCCCTTTCCCCTATGCCGATTTCATTAGAATGGCCAGCATGGTGCAAAGAGGAAAAAAAAAAAAAAAGGTTAGACACAGTAATTTTACAGGCAGGCGGGTACAAAAAAAATCTGCATAATTAAGCAGTCAAGGCTGCTAATAGGGGAGTTTATATGCTCTGGGACCAGGCAAGGGCAGCACATATGGATATAGCACTGGATATTAAATCTACGGCATGCAGACTTACTTCAGGGCCCTCCGAGAAAAGGCTAATTATAGAGAGAGGAATTGTGTTTACTGGTCTGTCTTGGGCAAAGATGGTAAAAGAAGTACAACCAAGTTTTGCAGTTAGACATGAACAGGCTGTTAATAGAGATATCAAAATATGTGCTTGTGGTTGTTTCCCACCTAATCAACACAAAATTATAGATTCTATGGACACTCCCCCCACCCCGTATTACCTACTATAGACAAAGCACTTGGAGTTAAGTTTCATACGTTAAGTATATGCGTAATGTCAAGACGCATAGGATAGGATTGTGTTTATTCTTAAACTGCCACAATTTAATCTCAGCTGTGCTCTTTATCATCAGTGCATTCTAGTTAGCAGTTTAGCTCAGCCCTGTTTAAAAACATCAGCGCTTCTGGGCATGAGCTCAAAGTCAGCACTTAACCAGAAATGGAGAACCTGAGTGGAAGTTGCAGTGGGCAGGGGTGAGCCTTTCGAGGAAGGGTGTGTTCCTGGAAGGGGCTCAGCTGAGGTGGACATTAACATTTTATAATGTAGATCAAAGGTAAAGAGAAAACCCAAAGGCCTCTTTGTCATGGGCCCCTAACGACTGCCTCATATATGAGCTGAGATGATTTCTTCAAATTATTAAAGAGATTCATTTCATATTTGTATGTATGTATGCACAGACATATGCATGCATGCATGCATGCACTTATTTAATTCCATACAAAGACCTGTTTTCTGAAGAGGACAGGAGAGTGGGCCATTTGCCCTGGGCTGGATGTGCCAAGGTTTGCCCGGCTGTTTCAGGAGACCAGAGCCCCTTGCACATTTTGTTTTCAGAGAAGCAGTCTGGACCCTTTGTCCTTTAGGGAGGCTTCCCATGGAAAGCAGCAGCCCTCGCCAAACACAGATTTGTGGCTGGAGGCTCTGGCCATTCGTGGGCCTTTTGTGGATTCCATTGCTTCCTCCCAAATAAGAGGGCTGGAGAAGAATCCCACCGCCTTGTCTCAAGATGCACTAAAACCTCGGGCTTAGGAAAGTAAACAGCAGCTGATCAGCTAGTTATTGGGTCAGGCTCGCCTGACATCTGTGCTCCTCCCAGAAGTGGGGAATTCTTTGCTAATGAGAAGACCAAGCCTGTCCTTTGGAAAGTAGGAGTTGTAAAGGCTAATGAATGGGGAGGTTAGCCCCTGAAATTGGGGGAAAGCATCGTCGTTGGTACACAAGGTGCTGTGCACCTCCTTCGTCTCTGCTGCTTGTTCACCAACGGACCACAGCTGTACCTTTTCCTGAGCACAGCTGGTCACACCTTACAGCACTTGGGTGAGAGGGTGAAGGTCTTGAGAGACGAGCATAGTACACATACCCAGTGTGAATGTTTCACACTCAAGTTTTGAAATGTGTTTTCCCTAGCAGCTATTAATTTGGCTTTCAAATTCAGACTAGTCCTCGGAACTTTTTTTAAACTCGGTGCCATCTGATGTGTTCTGATCCCTAGAGGTTATGATGAGGTAGCATTCTAAAGAAGGAAAATTGGGATTGCCCGCAGATTAGTAGGGACAGCGTGGCTTAAGTGGAATGCAGTAGCATTGACAGTATTTATTAAGATCATTCTGTTTGTTCCATTCTTTCTACCGGAGACTTTGACAGAGTATTTTCTAGGGAGGACGCAGTAGAAGACCACACCTAGAAGATGGTAGCAGCCCTCGAATGCATAGGGCAGTGCCCGATCATCATTTTTCTGCTTGTCAAGAGAAAACGAAGTGTACCGGCACCCTAGCAGGCAATAAGTAGGCCCTGCTAGAAAGGGGGAAATATTATTATGTTCTAGATAGAAATAAGTACAGAGGAGAGGGTTTAAACATGCAGTTGCTTTTATTTTTTAACTTTTTGGGCTCATCAAAAGGGAGAAAGCTAGGCAAGAGGCATGTCACTGGTAGAGGACTGGCATGAATTTGAAGAGATCTCTTTGGCTATGTGTTGAATTGTTTGGGGATACGAAGAAGAGCCAGCCATCTACTCCTACCTGGTCCATAGGCGGACTCAAAGTCCCTTACGGCACAACGGCTTCCCACGTCTGTCTCTTTCCTCCCTCCCTCAATCTCTCCCTTCCTTTCTTGTCTCCTACCTTCCATTTGTCATTGAACAACAATGAAAACACAGTTGCCTTGAGAAGAAACCTAGTAAGTGATAAGGAGGATAATCGAGAAGGAATGTATTTGGTAGGGAAAATATGGTATGTGTTTATGCTATGAGGGAGAATATGATAAATGCCCTAAGAATCCTATGAAGTAAGGTAGGAGTTTACAGGAGAAATTAATTCTGAGGGAGAAAGGAAGAGACTTGGCTAGGGACTCAGGCCTGAGAACCAGCAAATGGTGCGACGGTTTTTTCCACATAAGCTATGCTGTTCTTCCTCATTTGGGAACTAATTTGCTGTCACCCCAACAAATACACTGATAGATGATCTAAAACATTACTCCCCACCCCACCCCCACCACATACACAGTTGGGTCGAGGAGAAGAAGATGAGGAGGATGAGGGAGAAAACCAATAACCATTATTGTTATGTCAATGCCTTGAGAGGAAGAGGTTTTCAAAAGTGGAGAATTTAACAGCATTAACATCTTCTGGGCATTGTTTTAAAGTTTATCATTACCATATGCTGAGATTTCCAAATACATGTCTGGGTTAAGTTAGGAAACTAACAGAGGGTCTCTGCTGATCTGCCCAAAGAATCCCACATGCCTAGATGCCTGACCAGTGCTACCCCATGCTCTTGACAGCCCCGCCAACTTCCAGGAGCAGGCAAGGCCCAGAAGGCAAGCCCCATGGTTCCCCAGGCCATGCTGACTTCCCCAGTCCCACTGAGAGCGCTCTGGTGAGCCTTCTCAGTGTCTCTGTCCTTATAGCCACTGTTTCAGTTCTACTGCTCAAGTCCTATAAGACCCAGAACTGCTTTGGGGCTGCTAACGGAACTGACCACAGAGGAGAAGGCAACTTCTCTGGAACTCTGACGTCCCCTCTCTCTCCTGTCTACACACACACACACACACACACACACACACACACACACATGCTCCTCTCTGCCCCTCACCCCCGTTCTTGCTTCTTCTTCTTCCCTGTCTCTCTTTCTGCTGCAGAGGGGTGAAGGAGAAATACAGAGGAACAAAGTCAATCAACAAAGTCTAAAGAGTTAAAACACTTGATATAAGATATTTCAACAAGTGGAGCAAACATTTTGATGCCCTGTAATAGAAATAATGGATATAGTAATGGATTCATTACTATAGACCAGGCATTGTGCTAGACACTTGGTAGAGATGATGTCATTGGAGTCTCCCCTCTCAGCCCTGTGATGTAGGTACTAGATAGCCCCATTGAACACATGATTCGGCTAAGGCAAGATTAGATAATGTAGGTGACAGTACAGGGTTGGGCAGCTTACCCACTACCAAGGGATTCCAAAGTCTGAGTTTTTCAACTCACTGCACCATGGTGCAGGGGAAGAAAGGCTTTACAGATAATGTCTACGATGACTTTTATCAATACCGTCTCCTTTACCTACTACAGTGTAAGTCAGGGTAAGCCTCTAGTAGAGGTCTGTGTTTGCTAACAAGTGAGGCCCGCCAAGTGTGTGCCACGTGGCTCAAGAATTTTCCTTTCCCTGTGGAAGCAACTCTCCTGACCATAGAACAATGATGGATTACAAACTGGATTCAGCAGTAGTGATCCGCCTGCTATCAGAGCTCAGACCCTATTTCAGGATAAGATTTTGTTTTTTATAAATTAAACAGGATCCAGTGGCTGACCATTCAGTTTCTGAGGATTCATCAGAAATTAATATTTAATCAATGTGCAAAGAGGCTCAATTGCATTTGTGACCTGCTTTCTCGCATATTTGGGAGGGTAGAGATGAAAACGGAGAACACACAGTAGATACATTTACTGCCAGAGTGGAACTTTACAATTGTACCAGGGGACCTTTTGGTAATGTTTGTAATGTGCTGCTATTGTGATTTAGGAAAGAAAAATGCTACTGCTGGGCTTTATTTTCAACAGATTTTTTTTTTTTACACATCAATTAATGCAATCAAATGTAGTACAGGGAAATCTAACTTTTTATTTACATTTCTGGGGGCCAGGGAGGGTTTGTTTGTTTTTGTTAACTCCAATCATTTGAGCTGCACAGTATATGGTTTTCTTGGTATTTTCCAAATCAACTCAGTAAGTTCTATTTAACAGTCTATGTGAAAATCTCCGCATGAGGAAGAGAAAACAGCCTTTATAAGTGGTACCATTTGTTGAGAAACAAATGATTCTGCCTTGCTTCACACAGTTTGAAAATAATCACTTTTTTTGGTTTTCAAAAACAGAGTTACTTAATAAAAATGAATCATCTCGGGTTTCCAACCCATACCGGCAAAATTGAAATATGTTATTTCTTCAAGAATTAGTCAGATTTTTGAATGCCAAGTTTTGAACTCAATCTTGATGAATTTGAAAATAACCTAAAAGGAAAAAAGCATCAGATGTTTGGCCTTAAACCTTAAAAGGGCACTAAGATAAACCATTAAGATAATCAGAAAGGTCTCTGCTGAGGGTACATTTCTTTTTAACTTTTTTAAATGTTTATTTATTTTTGAGAGAGAGAGAGAGAGAGAGAGAGAGACAGAGAGACAGAGCGTGAGTGGGGGAGGGCAGAGAGGGAGGGAGACACAGAATCCGAAGCAGGCTCCAGGCTCTGAGTTGTCAGCACAGAGCCCGACATGGGGCTTGAACTCACAGACTGCAAGATCATGATCTGAGCTGAAGTCAGGAGCTTAACCGACTGAGCTACCTAGGTGCCCCTGAAGGTACATTTTTTGAATTTTTCTCCCTGCTGTGATTCATTGCCTTAACTGAACACACATTATCAACACAAGCTGCTGGCCATCTCCTGCCTTCCTGAGCATAGGGACCTAGTTAACTAAGTATCATAGATGGATTCATTAAAAACTTGGTTACGCATTGAAATTCAGCTATTTTTCTTCCTCATAATCGGGACCCTAGACTCAGGTTTGAGCCCACTTCTGACAGTAACTACCATGTGACTTTGAGCCAATTAGTTAAGCTCTTCCTGGGATTTGGGTGACATAGACCAATCCATGTGTTCAGCGGATTAACAGGGAATCAATGTGTATAAACCCACACCACATACTTTGAAAATTACAAAATGCTATATAAATATATGGGAGGTAATACATTTATAACCGTCCTCAGGTAGGAGTAATGAGAGGAAAATGTACCCTTGAAATAATATTAGCATTGGTAAGAGCCTCCTCCTTAAAGGACTCTGAAAAGGGGGTGGGAGCAGAGTTTGAAATTGTATAGACACTTCATTCAACTTCTTGTGCTTAAAAGTCATGTTGGCCTGAGCACAAAGTATGATCTTTTGCAGTAAATGAGGTAATATGCAGACCTAATCGGGTGAGTTAAGGCCACAGTGACTACTTTGATTTGGAATTTCCCTGCTGTTATCACTTTAAGACCGAATTTCTAATACTCATTTCAAAAGACAGATGCCCAGATTCTAGGTCCTCTGGGTGTCACTTGATTGCATTGTTCTTCTTGTTTCTTGTGCTGTTCCCTTTTGCGGGGGTGTCCACCTGTATCATGGGTGCCAATAGGTAGAAGAAGGAGCCTCAGAATGCATTAGTCAGGCAGGATGCCCATTGGTCGCTTCCTCATCAGTCACTTGCTTACACATAAGGGTGTTGTGACAGTCTTAAGTGTGTCTAATTCTCTAAAGTTTTTTTTTTTTTTTTATTTAGTTCAAGTAGCTGGACCAATATTTAATTAAGAAAACTTCTCTTCCCATCCCAAGGAATGCAATTTAGTTTGTCACTGGGCATTTTTCTCATATAAGTATGTATACATGGTTGGTTATTGTGCTTGGTTGAAAATATTCTAAAAATATTTCCTGCCCTTCATTCTTTTGTGCACTTCCATATAATGCTACTCTGTATTTCACACCCTCGTTTGAATTTCTGAAACGTCTTTCCTCCAATATTCAGAAAAGAAGAAGTTTTCATTGTTGGCTCATGTCAGACTATTTGCCTCCTCTCTCATTCAACACTTACTATCCTACAATATTATAAAAACTACTTACTTTTCTTGAGATTGTCAGATATAAAAACTCTCATGCTAATCTCTGTCTTTAAGAAACCAAACATTGCTTCCGCTTTTCGGAAGCAAAGGAAGAGTAGAAGGCCAAGACATCACCGTGGGTCACCTTTTATCCCGGACTTTCATATTTTTATTTACTAACAATGAAATTGATAACTGAGCTAAATATGATTTTGAGATGGACATAAATTTTCAGAAAGGACATAAATTTTACAGTTGAATATCAAATTTCTACTTAGATTGTTCAAGACAGCTTTGGAATTCTCTGCTGATTGCATCACATCATGCAGGGACAAAGCAGACCTTTTAAATATATAAAATGTTGGGGCTCCTGAGTGGCTCTGTCGATTAAGGGTCCAACTCTTTCTGGCTCAGGTCACGATCTGCAAGATTGAACCCCGTGTTGGGCTCTGCGCTGACAGCTTGGAGCCTGTTTGGGATCCCCTCTCTCTCTCATTCTCTCTCTCTCTGCCCCTCTCACACTTGTGCTCTCTCTCACTCAAAAATAAATAATACACATTTTAAAAAAATAAAAAAACATATAAAATGTTTAAAGTCATTGATAGATATTTTAGTGATTTTTTTTCCAATAGATTTCTTTTTGTGTTAAAAATTATCAGCCTTCTTTATATTGACACAGTGTACAATATTTAAATTTTTAGAACAGATCTTGAATGAGCTGGTTCAGGTTTTAGAAAAATTGTCATAAAGATAGGGGATTAAAAATTTATTGTGCCCAAAGCATCTTTACAATTTGGCATTATAGTCTTAGGAATATTTAATAGCTTTGCAGAAGGTAATACAAGGAATTTCTATCTAAGAAAGAGCAATCCTTAATTATTATGTCTCATTCTTCATTTAACCGATACACTTAGTAACTAATCTATGGTTTTTGTTAGGTCCATTTCCTCATCTTTAGCTTTGGTTTTTGACCTAACAAAACACCTAAGAATATGTACTTTTCATACTTCCAAGCTAAGTAGAAATAAGAAATCTTTGTTACAACATAAATCTTTTGGCCTGTCTTCCTTCCTCCCTCCCTCCCTCCCTTCCTCCCCTCCTTCCTTCCTTCCTTCTTTCCTTCCTTCCTTGCTCCCTCCCTCCCTCCCCCACTCCTCTTCCTTCTCTTTTTCCCATCTCAACAGATAATAACTCTCTCACTTAGGTTGCTCTTGACTGACAGGAAACAGACAGAAGGAAATAGAAATGAGTGTGATTCATTGGTATGCCAGTAACATCTTGGCTTCAGCATAAAGTGCCTAAATGTGCTGGTGTATCCAGAATGATGCCCAAGAGAGAAAAGTAGGTTAGGAACATATTGAGCTAACCTATTTTCCATACATAAGTATGGCATTTCCTTTTTGGTAAGCCACACACTTAGAATATACATGCAGTCTCAGTTTCTTCCCAAATACTCAATTTAGCACCATATCAGGGAATGGTTCAGGAACTTAAAGATGAAGAATTCGCTACAGAAAGACTAGAATTAAGAAATCAGTCTTTGTTTCTGAATAATTATGATTCCATAAAGAAAAGCTCAAGTCCGGTCTCCACGGGATTTTAGGTGGCAATTTAACCAAATCAATAGGTTATTGCCATTGAGAGTTAAGCATCAACATTCTGCCATGGATGAGTTGTATCATCATGAGTGTTTCCTTCACAGGGACAGCTCATGCCAAAGCACTTTACCGAGAATGGTGTTCCCTCGCTTCTCTGCAGAATCTGGAGATACAGGGAATTTAACTTTCAATACCAACAGGGGCTGCATATGAGTTAAGGCTTCACTTTGCTTCTGAAGAGAGAGGAGCACTCTCACAAGGGCAAGAGAAACTCTAACCATAGTTGGTCAGGAAATAGGGGATGAAGTGGATTGAAATAAATTTGGGCTTTGTCTTGTCGGGGAGCAAAGGAGTGACCAGGCAGCATGGAAATATAAATAACTCATTGCACATTACCAAAAGATCTAGAAAGACGGTAACTTACTTTGCTTAACTATCAACTTGAGTCTTTGTATTTAAGAGGGAGGAAACTTTTTTAAAGTGAGGGTTTGGTGGGACAGTGTGGTGTTGGATTCAGGAACGCTGAATTCTGGCACCGGCCGTGACCATACACTTTGCCGTCATAAGTGGGTCAGTTACTATATCTAGTCTCCATTTTCTCATCTTTTAAACAAGTCCATAGTTAATTAGATTGTCTCCATGGACATTCCTAACTTTGTCTAACATCCCAGCATTTAGCCAATTACATAACACTTACCCTTTCATTTTTTTTCCTATGCATTCCTGGTTTATTGCTTCTTCATTTTACATTAAAAAAAAAAAAAGCACAATGTCCTGGGATCTTTGAAAATACTTGAGCCAACAAATACAGTTTAGGGAGGTATTTATTAGAATATTTCTTAGTAAAAGGATAACGCCAAATCATGGTCAGCCAACTCTCCTGTGCCTTCACAATCAGGTTTCCCATATCACTTTTCAGATTTCTCTGAGCCTAGGGAGCATTATTTGCTTTTGGAGGGACGTTAATCACCTTATGGTAGTTTTATGCCATCCTCTATTTTTCTTTAAGCATAAAAGCTTTATCTAAAATATAGAATGGAAGAGGCAGCTGTATATAGGTTCCAACACTGTATATTTATTTTTCTTTTAAATGTGTTGCTGCAGTGTTTTTCCTTTGCTAATGTATTTTGACACCTTATAGTTGTAACCTGCTGTTCTCTTTAATTGCTTATTGTTATTAATTATATAGTGGTATCGTAGTTGGCTGCTTGAGCCACTTGGCTGTAAGGAAATTCATTTATCATTATTGCCGTTGGAGCTACAGAAAAGTGCCAGCACTCTATCCAGAGATGAATGTTTTTGAGCTCACATCCAGTAAAATTTTGAACATGGGTCAAATCCTTAAGTGTTTTTCTTTCTGCTGCTACCCTTTGCTTCTGCTGGTCTCTGCATCGAGTACCTTCATTTTCTCTTCTCTTTTGTTTTCAGTCCTAGATTTGCTGCCCTTTCAGTGAAGTTTATGTTATTCTCAGCACTCCATTTAGTGGCCTGTCCAAACCGTACCCTTTATTTCCTCCTCAAATACCTAACTGTAAATTTTCCTTCTTAGAATTTCTTTTAGAATGTGAATAACATTCCTGCCTTTACGATTTTGTTACAAGCACCTTTTATTTTAAATCAGTAATGCTGATTGGACGTTGTCTTAAGCCCCACCTTTCAATGAAAGTGATCATTATGCCTTTAAGAGTAACTATATACCGCTTCTACTCACACTATAAATAATCAGATATATTTCGATTCTCAAATTAGGAAACTGCCAGTAGAATGAATCAGTGAATGAATGAATGAATGAATGATATACATATACAACCATGGGGATGTGTACTTGCACACAGCCAGCTACTTCCTGATATCTGTAGTTTCTTTAAATGTGGGCTTAATTTAGAATTCATGACCCCACAGCTGTATGTGCCACAGAACAGCCAGGCCAGAGAGTTCCTGTGCCTTCTGGCAGCATGACATTAAATTCACACTAGTTAAGCCAACTTAAATTGAGCCTCCTTGAACCTTCCTAAATAAAACTAGTGGCCTTAATTACAATCAGGCAATTTAAAGGTTATGGAGCTCTAACTAGTACTGCAGTATATCACTTTAATAATGCACAGGAAAATTTCTCTAAGGGGTGGCATCGTTTGATTAGAAGAATTCAAGTTTCACAGCACATTTCCAATAAACTGTTTTTAGAAATCTTATTGCATTTATTGCACCATTACCTTTTTTTATTCTTCAAGGCCAAGTTTCTAAGGTCACACCAATAGAACAATAAAAATGTGAGTCATTTGCAAATAACGTGCAGTATTGTGATTTTTGCATTGCTGCTTAGGATTTTCTTAGTATTGCCACAAAGTAAAAGGAGGATATGGTCCCTTGGAAATATGAGATTCTTGCCCCTTCGTGCCCCACCTGTCACAGAGTTAACTTGTGCTTTGGTGCTGAACCCCGATTCTGAACACCACAGTTCAGATGACTTTGCAAAAAGTCATCAATAACATAAGTTTCTTAGATAATTAGCTTTGGAAATGCCTGACTAGTTTCTTGTCTTGAACCTAGTGCCCATGGCTGTTGAGATCCATAATATTTGCAGAAGCTGGTGAACCTCATTCCATTTCTTTTGTTTGTTTTGTTTTGCTGGGTTTTTTTTTTTATTTTGTTTTAAAATCATCAGCGATAGCAGGCTATGCTTTCTAGCAAAGATAAACAGCTTTCCAGTGTTTGGAGACTTTCTCCTTCAAATAACTCGTGGCTTTATGCCAAGAAGAAGAAGGTAAACAAAAGAAAAGGCCCTGACCCTTGCCATAAAGCCAGCACAGTAACACGAACACATACCTGATGAGAACCGTGTCCAGTGCGTGGCTCCCATGGCTGGCCCACTGCTGTGCGGAATTAATATTGACTGTTGCACTGTCTCAGTACTCCAAGATGTTTTCTTGATGGATTTAACGTTAAAGCAGGTTACATTTAGCTTCTTTCGATTTTACCAATTTATGGTTTGTTTGGTTTTTTGTACAGTACTTGAAGGTAAATCCCTGCACTTCTACCTGGGCCACAAGTCCCAGACGTGAGGCGTTAATAGTATGTATTTAATACCAAACAGGAGAAATTTTAAGCAAAGAGTGCAATCGATGCATACATCTGATTAAACCAGTTAGTTAAAAGAATGGAGCTTTGTAATATCAGAATACATAACTATTAATAAAAATTGTTTAAAAATATGTGTGAAGTAGAGATTTCTCTATGACTGAGGGCAAATAAAAGGTAAATATCCCTTCTTTCACATGGTTCTGTTTTTGTATTTCAGGTATAAAATGCATGATCACACTTCCCCTCTTTTTTTTATTATTTTTTATATGAAATTTATTGTCACATTGGTTTCCATACCGCACCCAGTGCTCATCCCAACAGGTGCCCTCCTCGATGCCCATCACCCTCCCTCCCCTCCCTCCCCCTCCCCCACCCGCCATCAACCCTCAGTTTGTTCTCAGTTTTTAAGAGTCTCTTATGCTTTGGCTCTCTCCCTCTCTAACCTCTTTTTTTTTTTTTCTTCCCCTCCCCCCTGGTCTTCTGTTCAGTTTCTCAGGATCCACATAAGAGCGAAAACATATGGTATCTGTCTTTCTCTGTATGACTTATTTCACTTAGCATCACACTCTCCAGTTCCATCCACGTTGCTACAAAGGGCCGTATCTCATTCTTTCTCATTGCCACGTAGTATTCCATTGTCACACTTCCCCTCTTGAAACAGGAGATAAGTTTGGGCTCCTCAGTTTCTTGCCAGAGTTAAACTGGCAAATAAGGGCAGTTACTTTGTGAATGCTCTATTTGCCAGAGCATTTTCCTCTCATTTCAGGAAATAGCAAAGGCAAGCAGAATAAGGTAAATTTTGGCTAGTCCAAACGTGTCATCACATAGGGCTTAATGTACAAGGGAATGGAGCAAACTTTTTAAACAATTGATAAATAATTAATATCGTTTTGGTGTTCGTCGCGGCCTTTTCTTCTGATTGAAATTACATGTAGGACCAGCAAAATGCTTATTTCCCATAAATTCAATAAATATTTATTGAGTCCCAGCTATGAGCCGTGTACTGTTTTAGGTGCTTGGCGCACATCAATGCACAAAACAGACAAATGTCCTTGCCCTCCTGAAACTTGCCTTGTGGCACAAATTGATGAATAACCCCAAACTTAGTGCTTGGCACGCCCTCGTTCAGAGATATCCTGGGCTGCCATCCACCACTCTTTAATAGGCAAGGCAAGAACTGAAATGCATTACTGAATTGGAAGCATGCTGTTTCCAATCATATTGTGTGTCTAATTTATTATGCAAAAGGGAAGTAAATTTTTATAGTGTCTTGTGTGCTCAGAAACTTTGCTGTCACGGTAGAGAACATTGCAGCACTAAGGATTAGGTGGTGAAAACTTTGTAAAAGAATGAAGGTTACTTTCATGCATTCAAGCACGCATATATAAGGGGGAAAATTGAGTGTCAAGTAAACTGGACCCTTTCGATGCAATACAGCCGCATATACGCAAGTTAAAGCTTTATGCAACAAGCTAATTTTTGGAAGCCACGCTGTTTTCTACCGGAGCAGATCTAAAGGATATATTTCAGACTTAGCTGGTCTCAGTCCTCACTCCTAACTCTGTTGCCACCCTTGCGTTTTTCAGGGCTAACAGTATTTCTTCTTTTCGTAGTTAAGAATACTTTTTCTTGGGGGGAGGGGGGGAGTGGAGCTCAAAGTGATTTTATCGGTGCATTACCAAAAACTCATTTTTTTAAATGAAAACATTTGGAGCCTAGGTTTTTACCTTGAAAGCTATTTGCTGGCACTGTATGCTTTCTCTGAGACTTCCACTGTGGGCTCATGTTTAAATTAGGAAAGTAGAGAAGAAAAGGCTGACGACCTGGAGGTACCAAAATACTGGTCAGGTTTGAAAGATATCTTTTCGTCTACCTGCTCATCCTTATTTTCAAATGTGTGCCAAAATATCGCTGCTGAGTCCCCACAGGTGAAGGGAAGCCACTTTTTTCAGTGGGTTGTTTGTTTTATTGTTTATTGTTTGAACAGCATTCCAGCGTTCTCTCCTACATGAGAATATTCAAATAACTATACCCACAACCGATAATAATAGCCAAGGAATTGGACAATACTGCATCTCAGAGCATCTAAAATCCCACTGCCTGCCTCTCCCATCCCGGCCCACCTGGACCTCCTGCTAGTTTCCAAGCTGCTGATGTTTATGGGGCTCCAGGCAGCCCCTGGGCTCTTTAAAATCTGCTGGGTACAATGCAGCCTACCCCAGTTGAATCATTTCCTGCTCCAGCCCTGCTGATAATGAGAAGTTCAAGACAGGAAATAACAGTGTCAATATCAGTGGCTTTGCTTATAAAGTCCAAAAGCACTGTAGCCTTTAAGACCATTGGCCAAAAACAGGTAGTAACGGAGTTAAATGCAGACTTGCACCTTGTAGGGCTCCTTGAAATAAAATTCTGGCGGAGACACGTGGGGTGCATATCATTTTGCTTTTCTCGAGATACCTAAGGGTGGCACGTGTGGATAGTCAGAGTCGAGGCACCTGGTGCTCATTTGCTCCTACTGTCCCCAATGCCCTTTCTCTCTTATTGTGAGGCTTATGCTTGTATCCTGTATTCCTCTCTTGTGTGGCATAGAAACACTGACAGTGGCAGACATTGCCATATTGCCAGTGAGAAAATCCAAGAAGGTGCTGGCGTCAGTCTTCAGGCAATGTTCGTTTTCGTGTTGAATTGTTCAAAAGAACAGAGCAGAGCTTTTTAACTAGTGAAGAAAAGGTTCACATAATATTCAGCACTCTCAAATTCTGCCTTACTTTGGGGGCTTAATGACTAATCTACTGGCAGACTTTGAGGCCTAAGTAATATTCTCCGTTGCCAAATTAGCACCTCAGTGTGTTTACGTTACAGTTGTGAAATATGTGCAGTATATAATACAACAAATTACAGTGGCCTGAGCCCTGGAAAGAGCTCGAGAGATGTGGTGGCTGTGCGTGTGGCAAATCACAGTACAGTCTGCCTATTTTTCTACTCCTGGTTTCTAGGGTGAGCCAATGTAGCCGAGGGGTGAGTTTTGTCATGTATGGCTTTTCTTTGTTACTCCTCAGACCCCTAGCTTATAAATGTGTGCTTGGAAATGAACTCAGGGAAGAGGAGAAGCAGAGTAAAGGGTTGGGGGTTGGGAATTGGTTTAGGGCATAGTTTTGTTGGATTTAAAAATATATATAAGGATATAGTGGTATACATGTTCGAACTGGAAAAATTACAACTGCAGGGCATTTGATTCCTCTGTTTGGATTCCAAGGGCAGAGTTTACTCCCACTCAGATCAGAGCTTTTAAGTATGGCCCCGGCCACATGATGATGCACCGAGAGGGGTTTGTATCTTTGGACTTTAGCCTATAGATTTATGCAGTGGAAGAGGCTGGAGGACCCTTCTGGCCAGTCTCGAGGGTAAATAAGAGAAGGAGTTCTACTTATAAACTGTTACAAATTGGTCCTCAGTAATGGCTGCCGTGTTGATCAGACGATATAAGGGGGCCCCCAGTGATTCCTGGGATAACAGCTGCATGTAAGTCAACCACTGAACATTTGCTTGTAGCTGCTCTAGATTTTTGTTTTTATTGAAGGAAAAGGAGTATAAACATGGGACACACAGTCTGGAGGCTGCTTAAAGGGTTTCTCTTGTTTAAAGCTTATATTGAAATGTCAGTGTCTAACAGTTGCCATGTCGGAGCTTATAATTTGAGTTGTGCTTGAACATCCAAATGGTAGCTGTTATTTTTTTCTCTTACAACATGGACTGACGAATAGTTGTGTTGGTCCAGGTTTTATAAATTGGAGAGATAGAAATTATCATTCCCCTCTGAACTGGCCTCAGACAAACAGATTTTGTTCTTACAGCACAAAGTTTTGTAAATGATTATCACGTTCCCTACATTGAGGTGGTATTGCAATTATGTATTCAGACTCATTTCCTTTGAAACATTGAAGAGTGGAGTAAATATTTACATTAGCATCAGTGTCTTCTGTGTGGACTTGATTCCTGTTAACATTTATGTTCGCGCTTAAATGAAGATTAACAAATGGAAGTAATTATTTTAGCTGAAATTTATATACATGTGAAATCATTTCTCAATTATGCCCACACCGTCATTGGTCATGCTTTAAAGCGGTTGACCAGGACAGGAAGTCGCTGGCCTCCAACATGTTCTCAGTGGTGAGAGCTTCACTCGTGCCTTTCCTGACCTTGGACCCACAGTGCTGGCCACACGCATGCTTCCCTCCACCAGTACATAACAAACAGGGGTTTTCTGGAAAGATGTGGGTTTATCCTGGAAGGTCCATGGTCTTCTCGTTCAATTGACTAATTGCGCTCTGATGTTTCTTTCTCCCTTTCCTTGTGCTAATTTCTGCTCTCCCATGTATTTGTTAGAATACTTTTCAGCCTAGTGTTTAGAACTGGAGTTTTTCTGTACTGCATAATATTGCTTATTTGCTATGTAACTTTTTGACAATCAGAATTGCGGTGTGGCCATCAATCTTTATTCGTAGGGTATGGAAAGGGTAGCAGTTTTAGTCTTTAACTTCCAAAGTCACCTACAAAGGCAAATTTTGCTCCCTGTGGAAAATCTAGAGACTATGGATAGGCAAAAAAGGGAAGAAAAATCTAGAAATTTCATCCGTAGATCTCATCCATAACTCAATAAAAAAAATAGGGCTGCACTAGCCTATTATATCCTTAATGGAATATTGTAATGGTTATTAAATCAATTGACTCAGAATCTCTTTTTAATAAATGAGTCAGACTGTATTATCCAATTACTGTCAGCTGCTACCTTTCCGGAGAGCAGAAATGGTCACTTTGATTGAATTTTTAGGCTTTTGGCACCTTTACGAAGAAGGGAGATAAAAAGACAAGGTGCAAGTTGTGGCTTCCTCGGCAAAATCCTGAGTCTAAGGCTTAAGTTCACCTGCATTCAGAGGTGTTGATAGTGCCTCCCCATGAACATCAACTTGAAATTAAAACCACAGTGTCACTTTACAGCTCCTTACCACCTCATACCAGATAGCAAGAAGAAAGGAGAGAAACTCACTTTTGGAAGGAAACAGGGCATACCTAAGGTAGATCCCCCAGTACTAAGGATTTTTTAGAAAATTGTTTGAAAACTAACACACTGCTCTTAGCCACACAATGCAAATAGAGAATATATGGGAGCTGAGTTAAACAGAGACTCTGAATAAGGATAAACCTGTGAATTCATATTATAAATACGTTGTCTTAGTTTCCCAATACTATCTCTACCCTGTTCTTCAGTTGAACAGTATAAGATGGGTTCTGTTAACCAGTGGTAAAAGCGTTCTGGGTCCCCCTATCACTCACTCATTATCCATTTGACCCTGTGGAAATAAGCAAGTAGGAGCAGGGAGAAAGTGAGTAGGGAAGTTAATAAAAGTGGGAGAAATGTCTAGATGTGTTCACTTGTAGCTCGGAGCACACTAGCTTTTGCTGATCTATCATTTGCTGTGTAAGAATTCAGATATATTTTCTATCCTACTCAAATAGCTGGGAAAAGTCACTAGTTGGGAAAAAAAACCTCAAATGTAACTTAGAAATGAAAGGCAGGTAGAACCCCCAGCATCTTTTTTTTTTTCATATTAAAAAAATGTGCTTTAAACTGTAAACAGTTCTGAAAATGCCAGAAGCTATCGTTATGATCATTGGTATCCCTTAGTGCCTTCACCGGGTATGGGGTTCACGGCAACTAAGTCTGCACTAATCATGCATAAATGCTTTATCATTGTGTGCCACCGTTTTGTGAATTCACCTGACTAAATTTGGATTATGTAATGTTTTGTGATGGAGTGACTCTGTTCTTAGGATAGGAAATAAATAAAAATCGATGAAGACGTTTTCCTTGTATTCATACACATATATCTTTCTTCCTTTCTATTATTTTTTCAAACAAAATACTCATAGTCAAGAAAAAACATCACATTAAAGACCATTCTAACTTGCATAATTCACTTTGTGTTCATGCAACAGTCAGTCAATATCCCCAAGGAAGCCAGCCAGGTTTACATATATTACTTCACAAATATTGCGAGTTTAAGAATTCCGGAACAAATGTGTATACCTGTTCACACCCATAGGCTGCATCTTGGTTCTTGTGCAAAACACGTAATTTAAAGATGAAATAAAGACTCCTGGTTACCTTCTTACCACCAAAGTAAGGTATGCGGCATCGAGGAAACATTTAAATTTGTCAAGTATTTCTGATGATCAACTTACTGACCCAATTCCCTACAGTGGTGTTTCTTATATTTCTTAATATCTAAAATTCGGAAAATTTTTGGTGACTTTAGGATTAAAAAAAGAAAGAGAGAAAAGAACAGATGAAAACCCCTTGATCTTATATAATCCCTAAAGCTTTTTGTATAACCCCTTGTCATGTCAGTATGCACAATTAAACTCCTTCTTACATAATTATAATCAAGGAATTTACTGTGCCACCCAAATACAGAGTAGGTTTTTATCTCTTGTGAAATGTAGACAGTACTGGGTGGCTTAATTAGTGCTTTGCTTCTCTTTTTACAAATTCCAATCCTCTGCTTCTAAAGACTCATACTTATGTGAGAAGAAAGATTAGGAATACAAATAGAGTGATTTTTACTCCTAGTTAGCTAATAATAATTCACTTTGTAATTGAGCCTTTGTGTTGCCAGTAATATCAGCTGGAGAAGGACTTACACATGCATGTTGTGTTGCATGGAAGGAAATACCTTTGGAGTATAGACTTGTTGCCCACATGGTACGAATACGTCTTTCACATTCCCTAGATCATTCACTAGTGATCCTTAGTAACATTTTTTATCACTGCAAATAGGAGAAGGTAAGAGTATAAGTTGATAACAAGCCAGGTTATATTGCAACCTCTCTGCCCTTACTCTGTCTGATAAGTCATTTGGGAGTAGTTGGTGAATGTCATAGCCTATTTGCTAAGATCATGGACCTTGAGGCCCGGATGCCTGGAGTTAAGTTCTGGCTCCACCAAATATTGACCCTGTGACTCAGGGTGAAAATCACTTACAGTCTCTGGGCCTCATTTTCCTCATCTGTAAAATGGGGCCACCAGTAGCTGTTAAATTAATGAATGTATATCTGGGCACTTAGAAGAGCAGTGTCTGAAATGCAGAAAACACTCCAGAAGTGTTGGGTTGTTCATTCCAGTGCTACTGGTTTTCGTTTCTTATAATTGCAAATTGAAATAAGTTGGACTAATCCTTAAATTTTAAGTTTCAGAAACATTTTAATGAGGAAATAGGCAATCTAAAAATAATGGCGTCTATCGACAACAGAAACTCTTCACATTATATAGCAATTATTATTACGTTGAAATATTTTTCTACCATCTTGTTCCTAAGATATCAAAGAAAAATCCAGGGCTAGTCAAAACTGAGCATGGAGCTCGTAGAAATTCCTTGGGAGAAAGACAGAGTCTAGATCACAGGGTAAAATTGAAACTATCTTACGAAGTAGAAGGAGCAATGAACTGAGAAGATATGGAGAACCGGGAGTACCCTGCATAAAAATAGCACTTGTAGGATAAACTATAAGCATTAATAATATTTCAAAATTGCCCAGAAATCTTGGGAATAGAAAAAGAAAGTTTGTGTCAATGGGAGTATCACTAAAAACCTTATAGTTAGAAATAGAAATTTGTAGGGGCGCCCAAGTTGCTCAGTCGTTTAAGCATTCGACTCTTGATTTCGGCTCAGGTCATGATCTCACAGTTCGTGCTGTGCTGACAGCATGGAACCTTCTTGGAATTCTCTCTCTCTCCCTCTCTTTCTCTGCCTCTCCGCCACTCATACTGGCTCTTGCTCTCTCTCTCTCTCTCAAAATAAATTAATAATCTTGAAAAAAAAAGAAATATAAATTTGTAGAACATTCTAGGAAAACTAGAGGAGAGACTTAAGGAAGAAGCTGTCCATTTTCCTTGAGTCCGTTATTTTAGGACTTTGGAAATACACAGCCATAAAATCATGATAGTGAAAAAGAGATGCCTTATCAGTGACATCCTAATGATACCTTAAAAGCTTAACAAAATGCTTCACCCGGAAGATAAACACTGCCTTCTGATTCTCTTTGGAGTTTAAATTCCAGAAATGTTTTATGTTGATACAAATTCGTAGGTAATGTGAAATAAGAACCCACAACCATATATGCTACTATATATTTATATTTGGTGATGGAAGTAGTTTAACAGATGCAATTACACTTGTCCGTTAAAGATATGATGTGGGGGCACCTGGGTGGCTCAGTCGATTGAGCATCTGACTTCAGCTCAGGTCACGATCTCATCGTTCGTGAGTCCAAGCCCCACATCAGGCTCTCTGGTGTCAGCGCAGAGCCCGCTTTGTCCTTCTCTCTCTCTGCCCCTCCCCTGCTTGTGCTCTCTCAAAAATAAATAAAACATGTAGAAAAAAATTTTAAAAAGATATGATGTGTTTCAACTTTTCTGTTCATGTATTCTTCACAGATGAAGGACTGAACCATGAATGTAAACTCTGCAGCCAGACCTTCGACTCCCCTGCCAAACTCCAGTGCCATCTGATAGAGCACAGCTTCGAAGGGATGGGAGGTACCTTCAAGTGCCCCGTCTGCTTTACAGGTAGGAAACTCTAGAGAGCTTCACGGCCAGTTCCATGTCTTTCCTACCAAAGCATATTCCCACCGCAATGGCCTTTTACGGATAGGACTTCTGTTCAATTTGGGGAGAAGATGTTTGATTTCTGCTTATTAGCATTATTGATTGCCGCCCACTTAAAAGCTCAAATGGGCAGGAAGGTTAACTGTCAGGATGAACAAATGGCATTTCAAGTTCTCTCAGAAGTTTGCACTTTTCCATTTGGAAAACGACATCCATGTTTTGTTCCCTTTTCTCCTCTCGGTGTGAAAAGGTTACCAAGGCAAGAGTGCCTGCACGAAGCTGCTTCTTAATCGCAAGACGTCTGACTACAAGTGCAGCCGTGTTGCCAGCCTATGTCTGTTACTTAAACTTGGAGAGTTTTCTAACATTTCCCATAAGAAATAAAAAGGTAACATTAAAACCCTCCCAAATTTTGGAGCTAGAAAACAGATTAGATGAACTGATTAGGTGAGGCGTTTATTTCCTATGAAATTGGATGGATTTTTAATATAAATTTACACTTTTAAGAAGAAACTTTCATTGGATGTTTTGGCTCTATAGTTTGCAGCAGCAGCAAAAAAACAAAAATGTAAATCAGAATCTATAATTTGAAGCCCATGGGGTTGAGATATGATCACACGTATTTCTGGTACTCCCCCCCCAACAGTGACAAAGTTATTTTGGAAAGTCCTTTGTGATTGTTTTGCATATGTCTTGAACTCAGTGGTCAAGCCCCTCAAGGCTATGTTCCCTTCTTACTTGTCAAAAAAAAAAAAAAAAAAAAAAAAAAGACCAAAACACAACAAAAATATATCCTTCTCTCAAAATTGACTTCTTTGTTTGCAGAGCAAGATCCCAGGCATTGATTATTAACCTTTACTACATTCAGCCTGTAGATTTCTGTCCTGTAACAAAAGAAGAGAGGGGCCATGTTCATTATACAGTTACTGCAAGTAGTTCTTGAATGTGTTAATGACATTTGCCTGTGAGCCTCCTTCTTTCAATAATTCCATCAGCCACTCCTTTTGGAACTGTTTCGTTGTTGTTGTTGTTGTTGTTCTTGTGCTTTCGATTTATATTTAAAAATATATATTGGGCTTGGGGGGTGCTTTTTAAAATTTATCTTTTTAAGTTTTTATTTAAATTCCAGTTAACATACAGTGTAATATTAGTTTCAGGTGTACAATTTAGCGATTCAGCATTTACATACATCACCCAGCGCTCGTCACAACAAATGAACGCCTTAATCCCCATCACCCATCTAGCCCATCCCCCGACCTGCTTCCCCTCTGGTAACCACCAATTTGTTCTCAGCAATTAAGATAAAATATATTGTTATATTTTTACCACAACATAGTATTTATCTTAAGATACAATGAGTCAGGAGTCTGGGTTCTTTATAAAAGCTCGTGGTAAGTCTTCATAAGGAAGACTGGGTCATAGATCTCATGACTGAGACCCCTAATAAAATAGTTATTTCATGTTGTAGCCAGAAGCCTCATAACATGTGCTAAGTTATATGGAGATCAGTTGCAAATCTGTATAAAAACCCCATTTCTTTTTGTTGATGTAGGTAAGAGACAAAAATGCATTAATCATGAGTCGTCTGCATTTTCTGTGCTGACAGACCTGAATTGTTTCAGTGTATCTTGAAGTAATTTTAGAAATAACAATTAAAAAAAAAAGAACTTCCAATATAAAGCATGTTAGGTGGGAGCGAAGAAATCTGAGTAGTTTTTTAAGGTAATGAGAAATGTGATTAAAATGTATGACTCACAAGAACAATATTCTAATATTTTAGGTTGGCTGGCAATTAGAATAATTTTAATGATTAGAGTGGAGTCAAAGTCAAATGCCAACATCTTTAATAAATCCTCTCCCTGCCTATACAGATTAATATTGTAGATGCAAACTTTTTTAGGTCACAGTGCACCAGGCATCCATCAGAAGTCAGTTCTGCCAACCCAAACACTGCCTCTGGCATATACAATTTAATTATTAATAGTATGTCTCCTAGGTAAACTGTTACACAGTCTTAGGGCCTTGTTTTGTAGTCATTAAAATTGAACATGTTTATATTATTGAAACCCTTGCATTCAGTGTGTAGGCTGAGTTGATCTTAAAGTATCCAAAGAGAATTTACCTGCCGTTCTGTTTCACATTTATAGACAGTGCCCCAGAGTAGCTGTGGGATATAATTTTTAGCATTAACACATTTAAATAGAGAACTGTTTGCCAGCTATAACTTTAGGCAAATACAATAAGCAGGGTTTTGGCATCTATGATTTCTTAACCTGTGGGTTGCTGAGAAATAGGAGTCATTTCTGTTCAGACAGGGCTGTGCATTTGACAATTTTCAGCTTTATTTTTAAAAGATTTATAGGGAGCAGGGCCTCGATAAACCTTTACTTTGGAGCTGTTTGGGCTGAATTGGGTGCTTGGTAGAGTGCATCTTAACAAAAGCCGGGGACCCAAGCATGACCAGCCCTCCCCGGGGGCCTGGCAGTGGTCACACCCAGAAGGTGCGGCATTCAGTCCGCTCAGCCTGGGTCTGTTCACAGGGAGTCATTGACTGAGGGCATTTCAGAAAGAAAATAACCCAAGGTTCACCATCCTTTTATCATTTCAGTGTTCGTTCAAGCAAACAAGTTGCAGCAGCATATTTTCTCTGCCCATGGACAAGAAGACAAGATCTATGACTGCACACAATGTCCACAGAAGTTTTTCTTCCAAACAGAGCTGCAGGTAATGTCCCCACGAGGAGAACCGGGATTGAACTCAGTTGCTCTTCTTATAGGAAACAAGGGCATTTTAAATCTGGATTCACAGTATCACTCACCCTGGGCCACCATGATGCTCTGTGCATATTGGGGCAAAGGGAGAATTAGAGGCTGGATTAACAGACACCAAAGTAATTTTGCCTCTGGCTGCTGTCAATCATAAAAAGAACTAGAACAGACCTATAATTGGACCTTCTGACCCAGTGTGATAGGCTTAGAGGTCAGGTTTATTGGACTATGGGATCATTCACCTCGCTGTTATGGCCCATTCTCCCCAATCCTGTTTTATTCATGTTCTGTTCCCAATGGACTCCAAGCTGGATGGATGTCCAAGTCATTGTTATCCTGAGGGGCTTGAAATTGGAAGGGAGAGGGGAAGAGAAGAAAGAAGCTGTACTCTTGTCCAGTATGTTTCTTCCACATAATGGAAGAAAATAATTATTACTTAGGAACAGCCTCGTAGTTAAAACTTTGGCATCCAAAGACATCAGGTTTAGCCTTGAGTGTCCCACTTGCTAGGTATATGACTTTGCACTGGTGCATAATGTCTCTGAACCTTGGATATGAAGAAATGCTAGACGGGTGTAACACTTATGGGGTTGTTGTTAGGTAACATGAAGTAATAGGTCTGAATCTAAGGTACCAACTATAAAATATAATACAAATGTTTGGTTGGTTTTATTACTCTTAGCAATAGACTAGTAGTTAAAATATGGGTAAGAGACCTGGATTCTATCCTAGAAATGTTACTTATTGTGAAAGGAAAATAAGTCTTTTTTTTTCTTCTGCTACTTCACCTGAAAAATGGGCATAATACTTACCCTTATTTTTGTGACAAAATGATAGGAGTGACATGTTTTTGTTAAATTTTACTGGTGCCCTTGGAGGAGAATGAGTTCGAACTTAAAATTATTTTATTATTATGAGCATTATTATTAACAATGATTAACAATAAAGTTATTTAGCCTGAACTGGGAGGGGGGGGGGTAATTATTTTTCGCATTGAATCTCTTAAGCCAGGTCTGGTTAAGCAGGAACCCACCGTCCCCCCTGCCCCCCCCCCCCCCCACACTCCTTAGTTTTTCATCGTACACTGTAGACCCTGAGACAGCTTTGTACCTCTTTGAGCTCTGGGGAAGCCAGATTAATGTGAACTATGTGTCAAAATAAGAAATTTACAGTTTATCATCTGTTGTTCTATAAGTAAACAAATAGCAAATTAAGGAGGTGAAATAAAAAAATCTATGAAAGAATGGGTGAGCCCATTGTCATAGTGGTGTCAGTGGACTGAAATTAAAGTTGCTATCTTACTTTTTATCACTTCTCAATAGCTATCTACTCTGTCACATCTGTTTGGGATATCTACTCTGACACAGACTGTTGTCAGAAAGTGTATCTTCTTAATACAACCTTAATTTCTGTTTCAAAATATATTCTTATTGCCAGATGTTTGAAAAGATAAGTCCTTTGGGTTTTTAGGACTCTGTAAAGGATATGGCCAATATACCTAGTGATACTTAGCAATGTAAACTGTGGAGCAGAATTAATAATAGCTTAAAATCAAAGTTGTAGAGATTCTATAGAGACTGACTTCTCTCTCATGTTCTTGAAAAAAGTTTGCAACAAATTTGCACTTTTGTACTGTTATTAGTAGATTTCTAATACAGCTAACCTGTTGGTAAGACTTTGGTGGGTGTCTTTCATTAAAAGAACCCAACACTATGGCCGTAGTAGCCTGTACCCCTCCATAGCACAGACAAAGCTGAGCAATTATCCACATCCTTCAGGACTCCAGGTTTCTTTTATAGTATACTTTAGGGTTTCGTGAAGCATACGGTATTCATTCTGTTCTACAATTAGTCTAGACCTGTGGTTTTCAAACTCTTTGAGCTCAGGATGTCTTTACACTTAAAATGATTGATGACCACAAGGGCCTATGATTTGTGCAGCTTACTATCTATTGATATCCCCATATTAGAAATCAAACTTGAGAGAAGTTTTAAACACAAGAATATACACACCTGCGATTCTACTAGCTGTCAGAGAGATGATGTCACCACTTATCCCTTGTCAAGTCACCTGTAGGAAACTCCACTCTGCGCTCATGAGATGATGAGGGTGTAAAGGGCAAATGATGTCTTAATGCTACTGTGAAAATAGTCTTGACATAACAGACCCCTGGAGAGGATCCAGGAGACCCCAGAAGTCCCTGAGCCACACTTTGAGAACTGTTGGTATGAAAGATACAATACAAAACCTACAACTCTTCCTGAGTCTTTAGGATCTTAGAAGGTCAAACCTGTCTCAAAATATTCCTGACTCATTCATTCAGATTGTGATCTGGGTCACAAGAAGACTTATTCCACAATCCAAAGCTGTGAGCACTCTTTTTCCAATCCCATTACCCAGAATCATACATGGTCTTGATATGAATACCCAGGTTCAATATACGCATCATCCCATCATCCCTTAGATAAAAGTTTTTTTTTTATAGTTAGTATGTGATCATTTTTACAAAGCTAATATCAACCATCATTGAAATATCTATGTAAGTCTATTTTCTAAAGTCCTGACAGTGGCTTTTGGTTTCAATACATTAAGAAAAATGGATCAGAGTTAACTTTACTTTTTCTCGTTTTGCGAGTATTTGGATTTTTATGCTTTACCCTCAGGGGTTCACAGTCCTGTACATTTGCTTTCATTACCCAAATTAGCTTTACACCTGGGCTTAGAGGATGGAATTAATGTAATTTTTAAAGATTGATTTCTTTTATTTCCTGCATGAAAAGTGGGCATGGTAAGTGTACCAAAACCATAATAGTTTTGTTAATTTCTAGAAGGAAGGGGAAAATTGACTGAAATTAAGGTAACAATAGAAAATAAGATCGGTAACCAAAATAATAAGAATAGAAAAATGACAAATGAAGCCATTTTATCAGCTCACTGTAGTTCACACTGTGGTAAGTAAAATGAGTGCAAGTTTTAAAATTGACATATGTCATACATACCACTTGAAGTCATCTGTTTGTTTATGCCACTGAAGTTCAGAAAGGCAGACTTTTCGTAAGAGGTTATGAAACGAAACGCCCACAAACTGAAATCCAATGGAAGATTGAAAGCATATAGTTTATTTGATTCTTCTGTCAGAGTGAGAATACTAGGGCAAGTCAAGGGTGAGCATTTCAAAATTGCCTCATAACAATGGTATGTCTTTCAGTGGTGTGGTGCATAAATGATTTCATGAACATAAAATTAATTTACATTTATTTCGCTACTTATGCCCAGTTAAAAATGTGAAACCATTTTTTTTTGTGTGTGTGAATAGAAGTGCTTTGTGGGGTATAAAATTATATACCCAACACACACACACACACACACACACACACACACACACACACACGGGGGTATGTTATTTTCATTGATATTTGCCTACAACGCCAGTCAGAACTCAGATAATTCCTTATTATGCACTGTCCATCTTCAGGACACCAATGATTCAGACATCATCTTTTGGACATCACAGACCACAATTCCTTTTAGAATTAAATGAGACAAAACCTCTACTTCTATGGAACACTCAATCTAAGACACACCTTTTGCCAGTATGGAAGCTGTACGCTTCACATGACCCCTAAACCTTTCTTACCGAAAGTATTCATTCCAGTTTAGAGATATATAATATGCAGTTATTGGCAAGGTAGTCTTTCTTCTTTGGTAGAGTTTTCCCTCACTTTTGCAAGCAATTCTAATCTATTTCTATCTTGCATGCCGGTAGGGAAGATGTGCTTTGGAATAAAAGTGTATTATTGGAACTAAATGAACATTTTGTTATTTTAAAAGCAAATGAATATATTGAATGTTTCACAAGTTTTCCTAATAGACCTCACAACTTTTTCTGCAGCACTTAAGGAAGCTGCTTTGAGCGAGGGATGGTCTGGTCCAAGAATAATATCCTACAATGCATATTTGTATCCAAAGTGGTTTATACAGGTGTGAGCAAGTGGTGTGTTTGTAAAAATGCTGCTGAATAGGCCACTTTCTTTCAATATACTAATTACTGTTTAATTGGTGCCTCTAGACAAGCTACAATTCAATAGCAGTGATCAAATCATTCCCTTCCAATGTGTCTCGTAGAAAGTTCCATCAGGCACCATGTTACGAATGTAATGAATGTTGAGGGAATTTCAGCAGGAGGGAGAGACGGAATTGGCCTGGGTGAACTTCAGGCTCTGAGATTCTGGTATTTGAATTCCTTTTGAATCAAAGGTTATTTTGATACACAGCCCTTCCCTCCTTAAGCTCACGAATGCAGTGTTTTCCACATTCAAAATGCAGCTGACATTCTGAGGGATACACCATGATTTTCGGGTATCACTTCTTTTTCAGTATGTAATTGTCTCTTCAGCTGTTTTTCTCCTCTTTCCCACCAGATCACCTCATCTGGATGCCTTTTTTTCACACCGCAGCTTAACTGGTGCTCAAGTTTTACGGTCATATTTCTGAAAGAAAATGATGCAGCGCACATAGGATGGGCTGTAAAAGACAACAGTACAGCGTGGCCATGTGGCTGCTGAGCCAGTCACTGGGTCACTTGCTAACTTAGCTGTTTCCTTAAACTAGGCTTTTAATCAATTTAATACAAATCTGTGTCTCAAGTTATTAAATAATACATGATGAGACATTTAGGAGTCATAGTCAAAATCACAAGCCCTATGCTATTTACTACTATTGTCCCAGTGCCATTGTTAATTAAGGAGCATATTTATTAATTCAAATATTTGTAAAATTACCACGTCATCATTTTAAATCGACCATGGTCCCAATCACTCTATGACATATAAAAAATAATTAGAAATATATCACATTTATAGTCTCCTAGAAAAGATAAGACAACGCAGATGATTAAACATTATATGAGCTAATATGTAGTCAATGGTTATAAGTATTCCAAAAGAAGATGCTTATTCTCCAGCTGGGAGACTCAAGAAAGACCTCATGTGGGAGGTGTTCAAGCTGGTTCTGAAGGATGGAAATGATTCTGATATCTGTGATTATGGGAGACTTAGCCACCCATAAAGTCTCCAGCGGTTAGTAGTTTAAAAAATAGTTTTCATTAGTTTTTTTTTTTTTCATTTGTTTTAATTTGCTACCAATTCCCTACAGGCAGCTTAGTACAAGGGAAAAAGCATGAGTTACGGAGAAAAATCACCAGAGTTTGATTGACAGGGTCACCGTCACTTACAAGCTGTTATTGACTGTGTGCTTCAGTTTTATCATCTGTACAATGGGCCCATAGGCAACAACAAGGCCTCACACCTAACTCTCAGGATCGTGGTGAGAGTGCAGCTGAGTAGGCGACACAGAACACTCCGTGCAGGGTGTGGAGAAAGACAGGCACTGGGCGGACATTGGCCCCCTGACCCTCTCTCCCTGCTCGCTAGTGCTGACCTAAGTGAACCTAATCAGGAGTCATCATCACTCAGAAATAAAATGTCTGCCTCAAACACGTCAGAATTTTCCTTAGTTCTCTGCTCTAGTTCTACCAGAATAATTTCCCAGTTAATCATACCTTGACATAGTTTCATGTTAATTGGTTTCCAGGTAAAAATTCTCATTTTTAAACATTCATCTTTTTCACGGGATTAAAGAATCTTGGGCTTTTTTCTTTCCCTTTTTCCTTTTAGCATATAACCGTAAAACAAAACATTTACGTTTGCTTTCAGAAATGTGTTTCAAAACAACCTGACCCTTCTCTCCATATACCTCAAATGAAGGACGTGTAGCGGAAACAAAAGTTTTATCTTGCTCCCTCCACCAAAGACAAGGTGGGGTCTGGATGTGATGTGGCGGGGCGGGTTGGGGGGGGGGTGGGTGAGGGTTTGCTCTAGCTCGTTGTCATATTTTTCTCTGAGTAAGGCCGATCCTCTATTGCAAACAGGAAGAATGGAAAAGTGTGCGTTTAAAGCTGTAAGAAGTGCCCTAAAACTATTTTGCCCCGGATACTCCTCACAAACCGTTCTGTATTTTTCAGTTGTCCTGTTTTTATTTCTAATGGAGTTTGAGATTGCTTTCACTATCCCCACTCCAACTCTAAGACTCAACACCCTGTCCTGCCTTGCTTCTCATCGTACGGCCTTCCTTTAGGAACCCCAGCCTGGAAGATTTGCCCGTTACTGTGTCTGGGTGGACTCCAGCGCTGGGCTCCAGAGTGGTCCTCTGGGAGGACAGCTGATGTGGGGGGCGTACTTCCTGCCTCTTCCTGGGTGGTTCATGCTTCCTGGTACCTTAGCTCTCCAGTTCCTCAGATCCTTTGGAGCTCTGTGTGTCTCTTGTTCTTGGGGCTGAAATCACAGCCCCTAAACACACCACATAGCCTCAGGGATCTCAGGAGCATAAATTGTGTCAAGTGAGCATGTGGGTCTGGAACTGGTCTGTTTCTCCACCACCTCATTTCTCTGCTTTGTGGGCCTGCGGGGCTTTTGAAGTAAATTGGTGCTACACCAACTTCCACTTAATTTGCTCAGTGGTTAAATTGATCTATCTCTTTTATTTGATCGAATCTCCAGGAACTGAATCATTTGCATTGATTTATTGATTGGTGCTATGTTTTCACCATTACTTTTGATCACTTTCAGCTGTTAATATTGGATAATTCAATCAGGATTGATTGGCCTTACCATTGAAGGCAGAAAGTTAATCATATAGGACAAAGAAATAGGACACAGCTAACCTCAGTTTGACTGTTATTCATTCTCTCTCCCTCTCCCTCTCTCTCCCTCCATCCCTCCCTCCGTCCCTCCCTTCCCCCTTCCCCACCCCCTCTCTCTTCCTATCATCTATGCAGTAGCACAAAGCTAAGGTTTTTCTTGAGCAAAGAAGGGAGTTTAAAATTTTATAGCATTCACAATGCATCTAAAGACGAGGTAGCTTTATTTTGCTCTTTTATAAAACTGCTTCTAGAAATTAAGCAAGCGTACGGAAAGATAGAGAAGCATGATTGTCACAATGAACTCATTTGGACTAAATGAGTAAATGCATTTTCAATTACCCGTTTTGTACCAATAAATGCCTAATCTGCGTGTGCATGCTTGGAGGCACAACGTGGGCTCACCTTTTTCTAAATTTGGCCCTCACTGCTTCACCATGTGTCCTGCTAGTCAAATGCTCAAGAATCAAGTGGTTAATATGACCGAAGTAGGGGCAGCAGAGGTGATAGCAATAAGCCAAAGCCACTTTATTTACATCTGAGTCGTCTCTACAACACCCCAGCTCAGTTTTTAAAAATTCTCCATCCATTAATTTCTTGATGTTCATATCGATGGCTGGTTTTCGCTATTAAAAGATGGAGCACCACCTCCTCGTTCTAGGAGTCATTCCCTCCTCCAACAGCCCTGTTGTTAGCGATCTGCCATTACATTATTTTTTTGTCTGGCCCAGAGTTGACGACAGATGGCCATCTCCGAACTGCCATCAGTGCGACTTTATGGAGCATCCAGCTAGGGTGTACTGAAGAGCACTGTGGCCAGTTCCACAGCCCCCTCCCTCCCCACCCCCTGGAAATGTTCATCACCTCTGCCACATTCTGCCTTGGCTGGGCTTTGCTGGCCCTGCCACCTTGTATGTCGCCAAGACAGCCTGCTGCCGCAGCGCCAGAAGATCTGCCTCCTTTAGGAACGAGAAACTGCGGGCATGATTGTCCTGTAAAGACAGAGCTCTGTCTCACCACGTTTTCAGTCAGATCCTTTGGAGAGACCTGGAAATCCAAATTTCTAGAACATTCTGCAATCCGGAGAGGCACGTTAAATTCCCACATATGTTCCTATTTTAGATGTTTGCTCCACACACGGATCAGCTTCCTCACATTAGCAGAGACAAAATGCCAAGAATAGAGCCTTTGTGTTTACAAACTTTTACCCGACTATTGGAAAACACCACCCCCATAACCAACTGTTGTGACAATTAGAGAAAGAGAGATGGTAATCATGGACTTCAACTATAAATCCCCTGAAATGAGCAAAGAATTCATTCCCGCGCCTTCTGATCCATCGATGTGGCGATCCATCGGACAGCCGCGCGAAATGAGCTGTTGCTGTGCATTTGGAGAAAGATTGATAGGCTGCTCTTGATCGAGTTTGCTAAGGCAAGGCAGCTTCAGAGCCAAGCGTGTATTTTAAGAGGAATTCACATTTGTATCCTTTATTGTTATATTTGCAGCGAATCTACAGCTCGGAACAGGCTCTGCCCTGCAGCTATGAAAGAGTAAGTTCCCCTTATTGGAGAGAGAGAGCAGTGTTCTGTAAAAGCCTGAGATGTGGCGGGTGAGATGAATAGTGCTTAAAAGCAGTGCTCGCTCGCGGTGCTGTCATTTAGAACAGCAACTCCAAGGCTTTAAACGGGAGTGAAAGGCAGGGTAAACGAGTCCTTTAAAAGCGGTGAAATTTTAAACTGCCTAAAATAACAGACCTCCTTCATTGATAACTTCATCGAATGCGCGAGTGGGAGAACTAACCAACTGGGCAAGAACTGCCTTCCCGTAAGGGGAGGAGAAAGTGCGCAAAAGGGAGGCTCTTCCCGGGTACCCAGGGTGTCTGAGAGGTGGGCATCTTTCTTTCGCGCCCGCCCCCTCCTGCTTTGATTCCGTTCCCCGGCTGACAGAAGACCACCTCTCACTGGAAACCCGAATCACCCGTGAAAGGTTTCCTTTTCTGACATCGCCAAAACTTAATTTTGTAATTATCTGACTTACACCACTGGGCACATCTGCTAAGTTTGCGCGCCTTCTAGACACATAAAAGGCTACCGGGATACCATTAAATAGCAGCAGTGAGCTTTGCTGTGCTTTGAGTTTATAAGGGTGAAAGGTGATTGGACAGGAAACTAGAACAGTCTATTTGCTGTGAGCCAGGCGCTAAGACCTCACTCCCATACTCAGTTATAATTCATGATGGTACTGGTGGGAAGCCCTCATCCCTCTGTGGAGTTAATGCATCTCCACTGAAGCCTGCTGAGAGCACCCTGCGTCTCCGCCCACCATCTGTGCCTTCGCTTGCAAGCTTTCCCTCTCTCTTTCTCACTTTTTCCTGAGATCTCGGAAACGTTGTCGGGCCACTACTGCTTTGTTAAAGGTGGCGCTCCAAAACGGGACTGTCCTGGAACTAGGAGAAGAGCTGGAAGGGACGCATTACGGTGTCGTTTAATGTCTCACGTAGAACACGGACAGGCGGCAATGGCCTTAAACCAATCGCTGACTCTGGGAGCCGGGGATGTGCTGCCAATCGCCGATTAGTAAGGGGCACCCATGGTCTGAGCGCGACAGGAGGCCGGGGACAGCAGACAAGGTGTGCGTTGCGATTGGAGTCACGTCTGTCCTGAACCTGAGTTCAGAGTCCAGAGTTGGATCTGAGAAATGTGCATGCCCTCTGTCCCGTGGCTCAGGTCAGCCGGTGGCGTGAGCGCCAACCCGGTCCCCCACATGCTGCCCCATCTGCAATGTGACGCCCCCCAACTCTGAGGACCAGAGCTAATTGCCTCGGGGCTCCGCAAGCCTGTGCTCAAAATGCCCTAACCCCGGGCTTCGCAGAACCCCTCTTACACACTCTGGTGATCTGCGTGGTGCAAGCCACCTTCTGAAGTAGAATGAGCAGAGACACCCAGCTCCAAAACTGGCTGCAGCCCAGAGCCCCAGAGCTGGCAGGGAGACTTGTTCCCTGCCTGTCCCATCCCCTCAGGGGGCCTCCCGCCCCACTCCCCACTCCCACACTCGGCGGGGAGCCCAGAGGGTGACCGGACAGGAGGGCACAGCCTGTTAAAACGAAAGATGATACTGCCCCTCCCGGTTCACGGCGGACCCAGGATTAATTTGTAATGTTTCACAATCTGTGCTCTTAACATCGTCTGTTGTTCGTACTCCTTTTTAAAAGATAAATCAAATTCAGGCCTGAAATACCAGTGTATGAATTTAACAGATGTGATGCCATAGGGGACCTACTGTGTTATAAGCTGCAGAAATGGCCTTTTTATGCCTCAGACTTGGGCTTATTCCAAAGAGGCTTTAGAACTACAGCAGCGGGGTGAGAGGTCACACATTAAGACAGTAGCACCCACACGTAATTCGGCCTTGTGTGTAATTGGTTCAAAATCTCATCCCGATGTCTGGGTGGTATTACATCGTCTCGCTCACCCTCCGAAGGGAAAGTAAGGCAAGAGTGGCTGTACTCACTGTCCAGGTTTTCCTGGGTGAAAGATCACTTTGAGATGACACAGCTGAGTAGTCAGCCTGAAATCCTGGTTGGTATTTTATTAATTTTGCACCAAGATAAATCCTGAAATTCTGACAAACTCCATGACAGGTGAAATTCCTTCTTGCAGTATCTGCTCAGCAAGAGGCTGCTCATTTCATTCTGTTCCGAGGCAGGCAACAGGAGGGCAGCTTTATAATCAGCCCTCAAAGGACCCCCAGCCGCCCCAGAGTCTCGGGCTGATTGAATAACTCCTGGGCCTCTTCCCCTAGGCCTCCATCAGCGGGGGTCCTGTGGAAAGCAATCTCCCGCAGACTGGCACTGAAGTGAGCTTTAAACCACCATTTTCTGCTCTCCAGAGGAGCCTGGAGTACTAAAAGATAGATGGGCTGCAGATATTTTATGAGAAACTGTCAGAAGAAGAGCAGAGTAAATGTTTTTTTTCTTCTCCTTCTTTGAGTCACACACTACATCACTGTTGAATTTCTCCCAGAATCTTTTACATTTAAAGTAAGAAATTAATTGGTGGCTAATCTTTCATTCCCCCTCCTTCTTCTTCGTTGTCTTCCTCCTCTTTTTTTTTTTTTTCTTAAATATTCACACAGAGGCCCTTTGCTTAACCACAGTTGCAGAAAATCAGTACCATTTGCGATGAAATATTTATAACGACAGAATGAAAAATTGGATTCATTTTCTGGACTGTAGCCGAACAGTCTGCAACTTTGCGTGGCGTTGTTTAGCATCTCTGATTCCTCCCTTCCGCCGGAGTCTTTTTCGAAAACATGCCACATGTACGCTTACCTATGCTTTGGAGGGATGCCTACCAAAACACGGAACCCATTTTGACTCTTCAAAAAGAAAAATTAGGGGAGAAAAGAGCATATTTCTGTGCTGCGGCGGGCAGGGGAGGGGGATGGTGGGCGGGCTCGCTGTGGTCCGTAGAAAGGTAGAGGATGAACCTGGTCAAAAGGAAGAATGCCAGCTTTGCAGGGAAGGCAGGGAGAAGTTTATAAGGAATACAGAGACAGTCTGGTGTGCGCTCTGTAGCAGAGTACAAACACAATCAGCAGGCCACAGTATCTGGGGGCAGATTTATAAGGGGAAATGGGAAAGCAGAACTGAGGTGTGTAAATATACATCGAATATCAGAGCTCACCTTCTTTTTTCCCTTTAGTGTTGACTGCATACGCTTTCCTTTCCACGTGACCCTCATACTCAGAGCTGCTTTCTTTCTAACAGCGTTGATTATTGCATTTCTTTTTTTTTTAAGAGATAAAGGACCAAAGGATTCTGCTAAAACAGTCTGGCGCTGTATTTCAAACGAGTGCAAAGCTGCAACAATACATTCGTTCTTATAACGGGACCAAATTGGATTTGTAGCAAGGTGCCTATCAAGTAAATTTCAGTCCACCCAACAAGTTTTCGCTTTCCTCTCCACAGATGGGCCTGAGGAGCCCAGCCATGCCCCCTTCCTTCGTTGTAGGAATCTAACAAGGGATGGCTCCCTTGCTAACAGGGTCTCCTCAGGCTCCTGTTCCAGCCCTGTGAGGTGACCTCTCATCCGTCCCCTTTTGAAGCACTGGGTTTAATTAGTTAGCGTTGTTTTGCTGGTTTTATCATGAATAAGAACAGTCAAACTCCCATCTTCAGGTCCCATGCACTGAATTTGCATCATGCGTTGCCAACTCCACAAGATCAATAATCCATATTTTATTGCACAATAAAGGCTGCCTGTAATTGAATTAGCTCATTCATTCCATCTGATTAGCCCTATTTTATTCATGGAGAAGAAAAATCATAGAAACCTACCTTCACCGCTATATTGCCTTATGTGAATGGAAAAGAGCCTTCGGCACTGTAAAACATCTTCCTAAAGATGTAGAGCATTAACGTCACTATTTGTTTATCCTAGGGATGAACTGAATCACATGACACTGCATTGTTGTTGTTTTTTGGTTTTGGGGCTTTTTTGGTTTTGGCGATCACCAGTGTTCACATCCATGGTGTCCATCTGTCCGCTGCTCAGCCGGCATGAGTATCCAATAACAAGAGCAAGACCCCACCGCCCAGTTCTGAAAGGTAGCTGGAATAAACGTCTTCTGTTATGCACCTTTGGAGAGATTCACCTTCAGGGATTTACCCTGAGGTCATTACCTCTTCTCCATCCATGGGTTATCATTTTCAAGAGGTTCGAATGCTTGCTCTATTCTCATTGTCACAGAATCTCAGCCCAAATTTGGATGCGGGTATTGAGAAACACCGAACAGGAGAGGGGCCCTTTATTACTGGGATCTCTCAAGATCTCAGAGCATAATACAGCTTGTATGTGACACGCACTGTCTCAGAGGGTTGGAGTTTTTCAACAGGCTTCTAGCTTTGTCTTTGCATTGCATCCCCCCCCCCAAAAATAAATAAATGAAATGATTTGGAGAAATATGCTGACAGCACGAAATGATGTGTGTTCTGACACAAACTGCATCGTAGCTTAGAAATCTAGCCTGAAGTTATTTTACTGTAGCATGTCTTTGATTCTTTGATTCCAGGGAGAAACAGAATTTTCCTTGAAAGCGTGTGTTTTAGGATGTGACAATAACTTTTCTCCAGTGCTGGGCATGGGTTGGGCAGATTGTTTCTACTTAGCCCTTATTACTGCTTTCTTTCTTGAAGACGGAGGTTGGGGGGGGGGGGATTTTTTTTTACATTAGTTTTTCAACAACTTAGGAGAGTCTGAAATATATACCCTGGCGAATGGAAACTATAATAGTGTGTATTCAGAATCAGTCTCCTCTCTGCAGACCAGGAAAGGGACATTGAATAGCGCTCATTTATGTACTGCCAGACGTATTTCTGCATGTGATGTGGCTTGCCGAACCGCTTTGAATGATTTCCAGTGTTATTAGGCAGACTCAGAGGAGTAACAGGCCTCATGACAGAAGTAAAGAGCCGTGTGGCAGCAATCCTTGGTGAAGGAAAGTTGCGCGTCAAACCCGGTCATCAGCGAGAGAAGCGCCCAAACACAGACTTCATTTTAATATCCGAGTTAACAACTCTCTGGGAATATTTCTCTTCCTCTTGTCCAGCTCCTTCTGTGTTGTGGCTGGTTTGCATTTGTGTTTGAAGTGCCAGGCGGTTTAATGAAGTTATTCTTTTATAAATTTTGCAACACTGAAGCAAAGCATGAGGGCTTTAAATTAGAATAAGTGCCACTTCTGTATGGCAGGTTCCTTTGAGGACTGATTAGAATGAGGCCTCCCGTTGCCAGGCCCTTTATGCATAGCAGTGTTGCTGCATGTACTGGTTTACAGCTCACCTTTGAATTTGCATGAGTGTGCACCGCGCCTGCCGCCTGGCCCTCTGTTAGAGCTGTCTTTCTTCCAGGATCATGTTAAATACTTCACTTTAAAGAGTTATTTTTTTAATTATATTGCTTTATTGTAATGAATTAAAATTAACTTGGAGTAGCAAATTATATAAGGACGGGAGGGTTATAGATTGCTTTCACCATAGTTACAGCACATCTTTGTGCGGGGGGAACAAGAGGCTGTCCCTCTAGAAGCTCTGTGTACCCTGAGAGGGGAGGAAACTGTCCCGCAGAGACCTGGAAGCAGTTCCAGAAAAGGTGCCCAGGACGTGGGAGGAGAATGGGAGTTTAATGTGGGGGTTTCTGAAGGAAACAGAAGCTCTTCTTGGCCGGATGGAAAGCTGGGGATAGCTCCGCCATTGTAAGGCCCGAAAGATCCCGAGACAAGAGTAGATGATGGACAGGAGAAAATACGAATAAACCTGAAGACCTGACGAGGCTCAGTGAAGGATAAGAGATACACTTAAGCATTCCCAATTTCCTCTCTTCGTGCCTGCCTGTGTGAACTGGCTAATAAACGGGTGATTTCAGGGAATGAGGAGGTGGGAGGTTATTAGAGAAAGGGGACTGGAAACTTTCTACAGTACACAAAAACACACAGAGGAAAAAGGAGAGGAAAGAGCGAGCAAGAAAACAAGCACCCACCTCGAGTGTGACATTATTTCTCCTCTCTCCAAACCAGAGTTTTTGGGTTGTTTTTGTTTTACTTTAAAGTGAGGGACACCCAAATAGACTTGAATTTGTGAAATACTCGCATGTTAAAAAGACTTTCTTAGAATTTAAAACAAGGGCAGGGGCGCCTGGGTGGCTCAGTCAGTTAAGTGTCTGACTCTTGATTTCAGCTCAGGTCATGATCTCGTGGTTCATGAATTCGAGCCCCACATCAGGCTCTGTGCTGACTATGTGGAGCCTGCTTGAGATTCTCTCTCTCCTTCTCTCTCTGCCCTTCCCCTGCTCGTGTGCATGTGCTCTCTCTCAAAATAAATAAGTAAACTTAAAAAAAAAAAAAAAGAATTTAAAGCGAGGCTACTTTGGGCTCCTTCTAATTGCATTCTCCATGGAGGAATATATGAGCGATGAGGGACAGAAAGATCAGAGGCAAACACCAGGGATTTTACCTTGTAGAACCCATGCACGGATGTAACATCCCCGCCCCCCCCCCCCCCCCACACGGCACATGCTCACTCCAACATCCAGCTCTGGCATGGATGTGCACATGCATGCTTACACTTAGGCAGTTTAATCATGTAAATGATGCAAGTCAAATGTTGTCCTTTTATAGTTTTATCCATTTTATGTACTAAAGCAAATGCTCTAGTAGACAAGCATCTGGTTGCTTGTGATGAGGAAAGACTTTTTGCTGTTACTCTTAATGATTTATAACGCGTTTGACTTACTCTTAATACGACTTCACCTCCTAGGGAGTGTGGCGGTGTTTTTAATAGAAGTAATACACTGCAAGGAAGTGGCATTTCTTTCGCTTTTTGGCCAAGTTCAATAAACTATTTTTCATAATTGTTGGAATTTGGTTGAAGGGAATCCTTGTCCGTATCAAGCGGAAAAGCAGAAAGAGTCCTTCCTTGCTCCCTCCTTCTCCCTACAAAGGTTACCCTTTGAATATAAATTACAAGCCTTGTGCGTCTCTCATTCTAATCAGATGACCTTTTGAATCTAGTGGACCAGAGTTTAAATCCTAAGCCTGCCAGTCAGTTTTTAAATCAATGCCCTGTTCCAGCAGCTTTCAGGTATGTAACTTTAAATTTCAATGGATTTCAAAAACACAAATGAAATAAGTGATGCGGGTAGAATCTTGCAGCTGATGGCAAAACTCGCCCAAGTTGACTGCAAGGTCTTGGGCCAAGTAACGTGACAGAGGGTAATCTCACTAACTAAGTCCTTTAAAAACAAAACCTTCCGGGATTCAAAATCTAAGAGAAAAGGGAGGAGCGGGAAACTTGTCGTGTTGGCAAGAGCACAGTTCTGAGCAATTATCAATTTAAGCTCCCATTATTTGCTGCTAATTACTACACGAGGCTGTTAAATATTTAGCAGAAGTTTGTTTAATTGCGTTTGACTGGGAAGGGGGTGCCTGAATATGGGTTGGGCAGCAAGAGTCGGTTGTGTTCATCAAGAGCCGGGTGGAAAGGAAATTTGTATTCGCCCAAGATGAACACATTACAGTGTCAGACAAGCCTTCTTTTTTTTTTCTTCCTCCCGCAGATTTATTTATCTTTAAGGTATCTAAAATTAGAGCACGGAGAAGGGCACTGTTCACCGATGTAAAATTGGAAGGAGGTCATTCTTAACCTTGTTTACAGATGTTCTAGTTTAGAAAGCGCCAGTGTGATAAATTAAACATTGCAGGGGGAAAAATTAAAGCTTAGCAACAACTGGCACATGGACACATCTGTCCGTGAAGCACTGACTTAATCCCTGAATATCTTATTAGACTGTATTGCCTATCAAAGCCTTCTGTCCCATAATACGCTGGGATCCTGCACTTGTAGAATCCGAGCAGCATCTTTTGGCTTCAGCCTCACTTTCACTTTTGCTGGCTTTGTATAGTTTGATTTAAATTTTCTTTTGGCTCCTTGCATGTAAACAAGTAGTTCAACTCACTGTTCTGTTTAAAAAATAAACCTTATACTTGTAATGTATTTCCCAGCGGCTGCTGTGCTCTTTTTAGTCTAGGCTTCCAGTTAACATAGTAGATACTGTGTGCTATTGCCAGTTCCAAAATGGGAAAATGTAAGCCTGGCAGGTAGGTGAAACGGATAAGGGTCAGCTAGCAACTGAAATTTTACTATCGTTTCTAAGATTTCAATGAAAAATGAAATTATGACGATGTTAGCGTTTCCCATGTGTGACCCATGAGCAGTACTGCCCTTTTGAAACTGGTGGGCCAGAGTGGCTTGTTTTATTTCTCTGATGTTTAACTGTCCAAATTCTAGAAAATTGTTCTACATTAGCAATTTGGACATGGCATTATTTCGAAAATTAGTCCTTGCTTAGGCTTCAGAAGACTCATCCTAGACCAAGGCTAAGGTAAGTAGGTGGGTATTCTTGGGACAGTGTTAACCACCATAGGCTTTCCCAACTTGGTTTGATGTTGTGAGAAAGAGCGCCTGTAACGAAAAGAGGCTCTTTCTGAAGGGGCTCCCCACGTCTCTGCCCAGCCTGAACAATCTCCTGCCCTACAGATGACTTCCTGTCCTGAATGGTCTACACCCTCTCCCCCGATTCTCAGCCTGATTCACACTTACTCTCCCTCTGGTGCCCGTCATTCCCTTCTAACCTTCTCCTCATCACTCCAGCACCAGGCAAGTGTGACTCCTCTGAGAACTAAGTCGACTGTCTCTCACAAGAGGTGAGGTGTCCTTTCTCTGTGGCCCGTAGCATCCCATCCTCGCTGTAGCTGGTGAGTGCCGTGAGGGTGGGTGTCCGTCATCTCTGCTGCCGGCCCCGCCCAGAGATTAGAACACATCAACCAGTGCCACTCAGCAATTGCTTCACACCCAAAGCCAGCTGAGCCACCGGAGTAGCTAGAAGACCTTGGAAGCTGGCTTATACTCTCTGGGTCTTAATTTCTTTATCTATAAAATGAGATATCAGAACAGGTGCTGCTAGGACCCTCCCAGCTCTGAAATCATTTCTTTGGTTCTCTGACGTATTCATTACTTACACATATAATTGATGCCTGCTATTAAATCTAGATCAGCAAATTAAGGATGACGGCTCTTCTGTTTGTTCAAAGTAGATAGTCCAACTATTCATACCTTATATATGAATTCTAAGTTTAATATCGATCCTTTGTTAGATTGCAAATATTCCTAAAACGGCATTGATTAATTGCCACGAAAATGTACTACCTTTGTTCACTGATGGTACATGGATGTCACATTGCTGAATGAGTGGACATTTTTGGAGACACTCTATTCTTCATACAAGCAATGCCATTTATGATATATCTCAAAGGATATTACGTATCCTTTCCAAAAGTTCTCAACAATCGCCCACTCGCCCCCATTGACTATATTTGAAGATGGTATGTGATATAGCCCCATGCAGTGTATGTGTCCCTTTTGCTATCCTTTTTGTTTGTTTTTAGATTTAGCGGAGGAGATACCTCTTGGCCTGAAGGCTATGCAGCATGCTCAAGCATGGCACAGCAAACTCATTGTGTTTTCAAAACACTGTAAAACAGTGATCGTCAATTGGGGGTGATTGTTTTCCCCACCAGGGAATACGTGGCAATGTCTAGAGACAGTTATGGTTGCGACAACAGGCATGTTTTTGATAGAGGCCAGAGATGCTGCTGAACATCCCACAGTGCAGAGGACAACCCCCGCCCCACCCCCCGCCAAGCAAGGAATTGTCCAGCCCAACATGTCAATAGTGTTGGGGTTGACTGTTGAAAGGCAAGTCCCACTGGCCTTCTAGAATCTATTTAATTTGTAGGCTTCTCTCTAGAACAAAGCAATTGAGTGACACATTTTGTGTAATGACTAAGAAATGGCTTCTTGGATTGTCTTTTGGTTTCCTTTGGATGAGAGAGAAGAGCTTAATGCTGCAAATATATGGCCAAGACTTCTAAACATAAACTCATGAACATGCCAATGTCCGCATGCTTCAAGGTTATCTCAGACCATCCTTTTCTAGGCTTATTTAGCATGAATGTTCAAAGAACAACAACAATAAAAATGTAATTCAGTGAAATTTACTAGAATGTGAAATCATTTCTTATGGGAGATGTGATGGAAACGTCATTGCCAGAACCACTTAAAATTAGCCTGGAGTACGAACTTTATAAAACAATTCTGTTCTAGCAAGGGGACCGACTAAATAACCTAATGGTCCTTTTCTATCGTTAAGATCTTGTATTTTTCTGGTCACTTCTGATCACACCCTTTCACATTTTGCTTTAATATGACTTGGTGTCATCCAGAAAATGCTTTGAGATGTCAGGCCAAGCCCATGTGAACTGTTAAATGTCAAAAGAAAATGCACCCGTGTCTCTGTAAGTTCATGGCGATGGTATTACCATGTGAAAAAATACAAAGGGAAATTCTGTCACTGCAAACATGATCATAGATGCAACATTCATGGCATTAAAGAGAGGGGCAAAAGCATATGACAGTTTCTGAAATGCCATTGCTGTGTCAAAACAAAAGAGTAGGACCCCATTTTAGTAAATTCTACCAAAGTAAAAATTATGAGTCAGCTCTCCTGGCTATGAAAATGGCTATTTATGTTTTCAGAGTCCCAAAACACTTTGGGAAATATTATTTATCTTTTAAGGACTATTCATTAAAATATAACATATCTTACAAAATTGCACATACCCATGTGTATGTTCCTGCGGGTTCCCGGGTAAGGTTCGCGAAACACAATTACCCAAAATTTCTCCAGCCAGGAATTACATGGATTGTGGAGAGTGGAAACTCTGGGGTGGCAAAATGGGGTCTAATTGGTACTTCTGGATGATTTGGGTCTTCCGTGTAATTTTTAGAACATTACTAATGGTACTTCTAGCACTGTAGCAGTTTCAGTTTTAATTAATTTAAAACTCTGAGTACTTCTGTAGTTGTTTGGACTTCGAAAATGTTCATTTATTACATTCACATCCCATTAACCTTATTAAGGCGTTTAAAGGCTGCCCTTTGCCATAGTTTTTCTCTAGCGTGTGGGGGGAAATAAACCCCAGTATCCCATCGTCATGAGGTGCCTACACTTTTAAAACTATTTCGCTAGCAAAAGAAGTTGGGGGTGAAAAAGAGAGAGGGTGGAAATGTAAAAATCTTGATTAGAAAGTATAATTTAATAGAACATGTATTGAACCAAATGTATTGATTAATGTAGAAGATATAGTACTTGTATTGATTCAAACCAGAGATTTAGTACTAAAAGCTCTGAGCCAAAAAGCTGTTGCAGATTGCTACAAAAGTCAGTTTAATGCTGTCCTTGAGAATGCCTTCACAAAGAAATTCTTCTAATGTTTGAGGACTAGGTGGAATGCGGTATATGTCAGTTTGATCCCGGAGGGTTTTATTTTGTACTCTAATAGCTGTTACGAGCCTACATTATATCCAAGGAGTAATTTTCCTTAGGGGTGCCCGGCTCGCTTTGTGTCAATATTCTAGCATTTTAAGTCACGTACAGTATATGCTTCTGGGAACAGGGAAGGAGCCAGCCAGACTCATAATGGTCTGCATTCATTAATAAAGGCAGAAGCTTCTGTCCCTCCATTGCCCACTACAGGGATGCCTCTTTGGCCTTCAGGGACCCGTACAGACACATTTAAAGAAAGCTTTATTTTGAGTGGGCAGGAGATGAAATGTAGGACTTGCAGGCATTTCCTAAGTCAGCTATATGCCCGAGCACAGGGGTGACCTTAATGGGTCAAAGAAGAATGCAGGTCAAAAGACTTATTATCCAGCCTGTTGGAAACCAATTGCTTTTGTTTAAAAAAAATAAAATAAAAAATAAAAAAAGCAGTAGGGCTTAAAGGTGGACGGTAATGTAGAATTCTGCGTGCAGCCCATAACTGTATGTGTGCTGAAATATGCCTCTGGAAAAATACGAGCATACAGATTATCCATAGTGGTTACAGATAAAGGTCCAACCCTAGTGATAAAAGGAAGGCTAATATAATTAGTTAATCAGTGATGATTGATTACGGATGTTTGCATTCTTCAACTAAAGAAAAAACAACACGCCGCCATGGTGCTGTCACCATCTGTTGAAAGAAACAGCCACACTTAATCTTTATATTTCTTTTATTTCTTCCCGCCTTGCATTGTTACAGAGCCACAATTGCCTCCTATTTCATCTGGTTGGAAAACATCTCATTTAAATTGAATACAACTGCCGTTTAAATTCAGGATCCTGATGGCATGGTGAATTAGTGGAAAGCTTGTTATTTCTATTTTTTTTTCTTTCCTTTTTAAAGTAGCATGCTGGCTCTTTTTCTTACTTTTAAAAGCTTGTCAGAATTTGTTTGAGACAAAGGGCTATAAATAGGCAAGTCATGGTAAAAATGATTAACATATTTGAATCAACAGATCTCACAAAACTTCCATTCAAACGCAGTTTTTATTTTTATTACCATCACTACTTAACATTTTACTGATGGCAACAAGAGAGTTACAGAGCCAGACGAGACGTGACCTCTGCCAAAATTTTGGACAAGTGAGGGCAATCTGTGGCCACAACTTTTGGGGGTGGGCACTCAGACTCTCCTCCCTGGGAAGGTAGATTCCCCCTGGGCTTTCCTCCAAAGCTTAACTTCATCCTTGTTGTTGGTGTGAATATTCAGATTCACCTCAAGATCGCAGGAAAATGGGGTAACTTGGCCAAGGTGAACAGTTTTAGGAGATCACGGGGTTTTATTTTTTATTTAAAAATATTTTGCTTGGATTGCATTTTAAATAGGATTAAGCCGTTTGACCAGTAAATGTGGTCAGCTCTCAGAAAGGAGGAGGCTGAATTAATCATTTGTTAGCGTGCCAAAGCCCAAGATGAGAATTCCAGTCTTGTAAAATGAAAGGCATCTCATATTTTAAAAGAGATGCATGCATGGTGCTAGTAGGGAATTTTGAAGGTCCTTGTCTGGTTTTTAGCTTTCCAAGTTTAATTTCACATTTATAGGGGGGAAAAACCACACTCCTCCCAAATGGGGCCCTTTACCGTAAGGAGAGTGGGTTTTTGAAACCTGGCTATTAAGGTATCATACCTAGATGGATCTTCTTTTAAGCTTTAAGGTGTGCTGTGGATTTGGTTTTTGTTTTTGTTTTTTGGGGGTTTTTTTCCTTAACACAAACCCCCCTCGTGTAAAACAACTGTTCATAACTGGGATTAATGGTTTGCAATTTTCAGTTACTTAGACATGGGGTCTCCAAGAGATGGCTTTTTGCAGAGTAGAATATGGCTCTCGGTGGGATTTCAGAAGTTTTCTTCTCTTCCTACTTCCTTTTCTGTCGTCACCCCCTCACACGCCCCTGTCGCTTTGCGCTGGTGTTCTCCTCGATTATGTAAAACGCTTTCCCTTCATCGGAACAGATCTTTTTCCCCATAAACTGTCATTGCATTAAAGTACTTTGGGGACCGTGAATTGCTGTGTAAAAGCAGTGATACGACCCACTGCTTTGTTCGAGTGTAGTGTTTCCTCTGGACCCAAAGAGCGCGAAACTCTCAGGTGGAAGAAGGCTGCTTGCTGACAGCCTCCTTGCTGGGCATCCACGGTTGTACCGTGGCGACTCGGGACCAGTGTCCTGGACGGAGCCAGAGCAAGGGGGAGCTGGGCCAGTGGCCCACCGTCTCTTCCTGCTTAGTGCCTCTCTTGCCCACTGTTCATCTTTCCCACTTGTTCCCGGTTCTCCCTTTCTAAAGAAACCGTGTCAATGATCTTAAAAAAAATTCGGGGCGCCTGGGTGGCTCAGGCAGTTGAGCATCCAACTCTTGATAACGGCTCAGGTCATGATCTATCTCACTGTTCCGTGGGTTCGAGCCCTGCGTCACGCTCAGCGTGGAGCCTGCTGGGCATTCTGTCTCTCTCCCTCTCTCTCTGCCCCTCCCCACTCACACTGTCTCTGTCTCTCTCAAGATAAATAAATAAAGTTAAAAAACACTTGTTAATAAATAAATAAAAAGAAGGCTCCCATGAAGCAACTTCTTGTTTCTCTTAACACAGGATCTTCAGTGAAGTCTGGAGACTCACACTCTGAACCTTTTTCCTCCAGTCCTTAAAGTCAGCCCAACCTATGCAGTTCAGACACCCATTCCTTCCTTCAGAAAATGAAATTGGGGGGCGCCTGGGTGGCTCAGTCGGTTAAGCGTCCAACTTCGGCTCAGGTCACGATCTCGCGGTCCGTGAGTTCGAGCCCCGCGTCGGGCTCTGTGCTGACTGCTCAGAGCCTGGAGCCTGTTTCAGATTCTGTGTCTCCCTCTCTCTCTGACCCTCCCCCGTTCATGCTCTGTCTCTCTCTGTCTCAAAAATAAATAAACATTAAAAAAAAAAAAAGAAAATGAAATTGGGCCATTTCTATCTTCAGTGACTCAGAATAAAGCGTAGGGGTGAGGGGACAGACACGGCCCAGGGTTCCTTGAAGGTGGTGCGGGAAAGCCTTTGAGGACTGGGTTTCTTTTGCTTTCAGTGCAAATATGCCTTACCCAAGACTGCCTACCAGAATTCCCGCTTCCCATCCTGACAGTCACTACTAGGGGTGGACACGGGACTCCGGGAGCCTGTCTTAACTTCACCCTCAGTTGAGTGGGAGCAAAAAAAAAAAAGAAAAGAAAGGAAAAAAATGACAATAACTAATGTCAATCATATGCAGGCATCTCTACACCAAGAGAACTTACTGCCTTTACCGTGTCCCGTGCCAGATTTCCCAGTTACACATTATTTGTATTAGGGCTCTTTATTTTTGTGTAAGCTTGAATTGCCCAAGCCGTAATCTTGTCTTTCTCTCAAATGATCTATCTTCTTCTCTGGTCATATGAAAAGCATAAATCCTTTATAGTAGCAACTTCAGTCTGTTGTAATAAGTAATTCACATGTATTTGTTCATTTCTCTGCACCTCTGAAGAGGCTTCTATGGCTTTGGTTTAGGATGAAAGCATCTGAGACACAGCTATTGCCAACTGTTACAGCCAATTCATGTTAGGTTTTCGTCTTGCAGTATCTGAATAGAGGCGCATACCGAAACACTGGAGCAATTGCAATATATCTTCCTTTATTAACCTCCAGAATCCTATCAAATATGGAATGTCTCTTGTAAGCACTTAAACATTTAAAACTAATGTTATTAAATTTGTTTGTTTAACTTTGGTTTAAAAAAATCCATTGCCCATCGGTGTCCTATCATTTAGGTAACTTTTGTCATAAACGAAAAACCCGATCAGACTTGACCCTTTGAGACAACAAAAGGCTCAGACAGGGTATTTTGAACATATGAACTCTTGTATTGTTTATAAACTCTGATCATCACTGTGTTCATTTTTAAGGAAATAGGAAAGTTTTTTAGTCTCCTCGGTATTTTGATTACTCTTTCTGTCTACCTATTGGTGAAAAATAATTTTCAGAAGTATTTAGAATCAATACAAAGAAAAAAAGGCTTGGCATAAAAATCATCTGTTCCTGTATGCACTGTTAGGCTAGTGCTACTAAGTAGGAAAAAAGATCCAGGCTTATCTTCCACTGCATTAATAACAATAGGTATGCTTTCAATAAGGGAGAGTGAAATAAGGTTCCTCATCTTACTGGTTGCCAGGCTTCAAAAATGCACTAAGTTTGAAATGGAGAAGGGGAAGCCTGGTGCTCTGGGCCCCCACCGGGCAAGCGTCTGGTCATTCAGTAGTATTCACAGAGCAGGCAATTTGCTAATCATGGAGGATAAAGAGATAGCAAAGATCTGTAAGGCTTAAAAACTCTGCTTTAAAAACTTCCATAGCACCTGTTCACCTCCACGACCCAGCCTGAACTCCTTAGCAAGGTGCAGAAGGCGCTCCGTAACCAGGCCCCAAGCTACCGTCCAACTTCCCTTCTCATCAGTACTCTTGGTTCAGGACACTGTAGGAGACTCCATCCAATCTGAACGAGTTACAGGTCCACGAACATACCTTGTGTATTCTCGCTTCATTGCCTTCAGTTATGGGAGCCTGGTGGCCCAGAGTGCCCTCCGTATATCCCCAATGTCCTTTCATGTTGCCAGCATCAACTCAAATGTCACGTTACACACGTTACTCCAAAGGCTAAGCAATATTAGGTGTGATCATGGCATTTCTGTGTTCATTTCCGATACAGTTCTTCCATATTGCTCTGCCATCTTGTGCCCGTGCGACTTTCTTCTTTAGACTGTGAGCACTTGGAAGGCACGAAGGCAGGGACCATCCCATTCCCTTCAGTAGCCCTTGGCTAGCTAGTCATTCACTTGGCCGCGTCTTTACGATGACTGCAATGCTGTGGGCTGCGCCAGGTGGTGATACAAGTGTTCAACAGAAGTTTGTGAAGGAATGAATGAATGAATACCAGAATTTCTGACATAGGGAGAGAGCCAAGCCTACAAATAACCAAAGACAAGACCTCAGATATGTACTCTATGAGCGCTGCAAATGCAGGAGGAGAGCAGAGGAGGGAGAAATTGGTTTTAGATGAGAGGAGCATGGAACTGGTTGTATCTCGAGCTAGACGTCAAGGTTCTGAGCAGAAGAGATGCGTCAGGGGAGGGTGTGTAAGCTCAGAGATGGGACATCACGGCTCAGGGACAGTGCAGAGGATGAAAGGTGGAAATCAGGCCCTCTGCAGACTTATGCTCCGAATGAATGTCCCTGGTCTGGGGCTATCCCCCAGTGGAGGAGGAGGTTGTTCACTCAGAAAGGGAACGCACCGTGTGGATGGAGAGGAGACAACCAAAGTACAGCAAAGGCTGCTTCCGCGGGGGTTGGAGGTGGGTGCAGCTGTTATGATGTGCTCCTGAGCCATGTTGTGACAGCCCCAAGCCCACCCCCCAGGAGAGGAGCTGGGGAAGCTTCCTGCCCCCTCTGTGTGTTGTTGGCCAGGCAGCCCTTGCCTGTACAGGCCATATTCAGGGACAGATAGAGCCTCTGCTGTCAAGACGTTCCCACCTGAGAGCGATGAGAACAAAAGCATCTGTAATGGAAATAATGCACAGATAAATAAAACTGTGAAAACAGTGCTATCCTGGTCTTTGAAAAGCAGGTCTTGTTTTGGTAGGAAGGGACAGCAGGTGGGAGGGTCTTCTGGGAAGGCCTGGCAGAGGCAGAGAAGAGGAAAGGCATGGGCCAACCATCTCACCTCCCACAGGCCGCTGGCCCTGCCTCTCCCCGCCATGGTACTCACTGGGGGCAGCGAGGGGTCAGGGCCCCGGCAAGCACCTATCCAGCAGCGTGCAGAAACACAGTTCACGTCATTCTCAATCCACCAGCATGTATGGCTACTTGGTCTGATGACAATAAGATCGCTTAAGTGTTTTCTTCCCTTTTTCTTTTTCTTTACAGAATCATACGATGACCCAACACAGCAGTTAGTGCAAGTTCCGTCTCTCAAGGAGAATTACTTTTGTGGCACAAAAAGGGAACATGTTTTACTCTTTGCACGAAACTTTCATTGTTAATGTATAATATTCAGAAACATTGTATTGTACCATAAAACTTGTATTATCAAACTGTTGGATGTTCATGTGTTTGAACTTTTGAGCACCGGATAGACTCCTTGTATATAAAGTGTTGCACATGTATTATGTCGTCTGATACTAAAATGGTCTTATAAAGACAAGTGGACTTGGGCCCTGTTCAGGCAGGATTTAAAAAAAAAAAATGTGAGCAAAACGGCTTAAGAGAAAGTATTTTCGAGGAAGACAGATTAAAACAACTTACAAATGAGACTATGTTTGGACTTCCTTTTATTTACACTTAAGCCTAGAATTTCTCTTTTGGTATATCAACGGTTAAATCCAAGACTATTTTTTATTGCTGAAGATTCTTGCAAACCACGAAGAGATGTTCTCACAAAACAGAACCCCACAGCTGGATAAGGCCCGTATATATATTTGTAAGCCTTGCAATGTGACAGGTAGCATCACTATATATGCAATAGTTGTTATGTAGACTGTCAAAGATTTTTTTTTTTCCTGGATACATTTGAAGCTTTGAGTGTTCAAGGTTTTCCTTAATGATTTCACACAGCCAAATTCTTGAATCAGTTGAACTAACCTGTATGTTACTGTTATTAATGTTTACTCTGCGGTCTGAACCTGGAGATTACTGGAATTGTTTTCCAAGAGGAAATAAATTCAGTTTACCATTAGGTATGAGTGTATTTGTGTGTTTTCTTTTTCCAGTTACTCTACCATTAAAAAAATCTAATCGCCTGCACCCTTGGAGGTGAAATCTGCTCTTGAACATATCACAGGATAACCTCGATCATATTTAACCTTTTCACACTGGGCCAAATGCAGCCGCGAGGAGATTCATCATACTGCATCGGGAAAGAATCAGACCCAATATACTCCTCCTCCCTCAGATACTACCAGGTCACATTGTACTGGAGGATTCTGACATCACAGATGGATGTGATGGCTGTTTTCTGCATAATTTGCAGCCCAATTCATGTCATGCTGTGCAAATCTGAACTCGAAGTAGATGGCTGCAATTTGAAAGGCAGTTTGGCTTATGTGTACTTAAGAAGCAGCTTTGTTCATTCAGAAGACAAAGCACAGAGCAGGGAGCCAGGCGGCTGTTGGTTCGAGCTCTGGCACTGACTCCCCGTGTGGCCTTCTCCAAATCGCTCCGCCTTCTGGCCTTGGCTCCCCTGGCCAGGGGAAGTAACACAGCCTGCTCATCGGCCTTGACACAGGCATGGGGTGCCTCTGGAAGAGAGCTGGCCTCACAGCCTGCAACAAAATGGGGAATGAGCAGCAGCTCCAATGTCAGAGCCTTTTTGTTTGGGGAAAGGAGAGCATGGCCATGTGTGAGTTGAGTCCTGATACATGTTGAGTCAAAATTGGTAAGTATACACCTGATATTGATGGGCAACTTTCAACCACATCGTGCTTCAGATATTTCACTTACTACGACTCTTTTAACCTCTTTGAAACTCTGAGGACCTCAAGCAGACCTTTAAACCTTAAACAAGAGAGAATCCTCAACAGTACTTTTTTGATGGGGAGACTGACGCATGGCCCGATTTACTCTATTCTGTCAGCGAGGGCCCCCATGCATGAAACCCAGACTGCTCACCCCACCATTCTCAAACCGTAGCCTGCGTCAGGATCATCTGGAGGGCTTGTTACATCACAGGGCGCCCACCTGATGCCCAGAATTGCTGATTTAGTAGGCCTGAGGTGGGGCTCCAAATTGTGCAATTCCAGGAGGTTCCCAGGTGATGCTTCTGCTCCAGGGGTGGGGGCCCCACTTTGAGAACCACTGCTCTACCCCATTTCCAAATTAACCGAGTGCATTGAACGTGAATAACCATGCAGAGTGCTGGAAAATTATACCATTTATTTTGTTACCAATAAAGAAAAAAAATTGGTCAAACTTTAAGATCATTCAGAAACAAATACCTCATGGTGTGAAAGTATGTGTGCTGGCCAGTGTTTCATGTGTGTATTTAGTTTCTTAATGCTAGGAAAACCTACATCTATACATTTCACAATGGATTGCCAGCATGCTATTTAATTAAAAAGCTTTTTCACCAGCTCCATAAATAATGAAGTATGCTGAGAATATGCAAGTACATTCATAATTAAAATACTCAGCTATATTTAAAAAAAATTAAGATCTCTGGTCTATTCAAGGATTTTGCATTTAAAATGAAATAGCCACACTTAATAATGATTTTTTAAAGGCTTTAAAACTGCTGGTTATTAACGAGTGGGTTATATTTCACTAAAAGGAAGCTGCTCTTCATTCATGGAAAGCAGGTGATGGTATTATCCCAGGGATGGATCCCAAGTTGCCTTTCACAGCCTTGCTTCTAAGGGACTTCCCAGACTTTCTAGTAAACAGCAGAGGCTGGTGTTCATTCTCCTAGAGGCTGTCACACGGCTGGCCACTGGGCTCCTCCAACATGCACAGTTCAGCCTCTTCCCCGACAAAGCTCGAGGCCAAAGGAGCTGACCCTTCCTTGCTCCACATGCTTGATCCTCTGGTGAGTACAAGGTCATTCAAATGTAGCAGGTCCTGGGGCACCCTGGGTGGCTCAGCTAGCTAAGCGTCCAACTTCAGCTCGGGTCCTGATCTCACGGTTCGTGGGTTCAAGCCCCACCTGGGGCTTGGCTGTCAGCACAGAACCTGCTTTGGATCCTCTGTCTCCCTCCCTCTGCCCCTCCCCCACTAGTGTCTGTGCTCTCTCAAAAATAAATAAACTTTAAAAAAGTGTAGTAGGTCCTTCCTTACAACCAATGGTTCATTGGGTCATGACTAAGCAGTGTGTGGTGCTTGGTGCCTTATTTCCTACTTCATTCCGAGGAACATAAGTCAGTTTAAAGATTAACAAAATGTTATCAGGAAAATCAGAGTCAGGCAGAGAGGAGGAAATACACTAAGTAGTTACCTTTTTTGTGCTTCAGTTTTGGTTTTGAATGTGTTTTAGTATTGACGTTGACCTTCCTAGTAGTAAAGGGAGAAAAAAAATGAACAGAAAGGCAGGAATATATCAGCTTCTTTGAAAAAAAAATCTTTTTTAATGTTTATTTATTTTTGAGAGAGAACACGACAGGGAGGGGCAGAGAGGGAGGGAGACACAGAATCTGAAGCAGGCTCCAGGACCTGAGCTGTCAGCACAGAGCCTGACATGGGGCTTGAACTCACGGACTGTGAGATCATGACCTGAGCTGAAGTCAGATGCCTCCCTCCCTCTGAACCACCCAGGCACCCCTATACCAGCTTCTTAAGAGAGATTTTTGTCCCCTAGTACTTCATTCCCAAAGAAGTTTCTGGAAGACCTGATGTACCAGCAGGGGCCAGTATAAAAGCCACTCTTACTGACTATAATTTTATGATCTAATGCCATGCTTCTCCTCTGGAAGAATGCTACTGGGTCTATAGGTAGAGGCTAGAGACACTACAAACATGCCACAATCCACAGCACAGGGGCCCCAGAACGAAGAATCATCCACCCCAAAATGTCAATCAATAGTGCTAAGGTTGGGAAACTGCTCTAATGTGAAGTTTCCTATGATTTCTCAAGGACCTTTTACATTGCAATCACCTAGGGGACTTCAAAAAGCTCCACTGCCTGAACTGCACTCCCGGAGAGTCTGACTCAATTGGTCCAGAATGCAACCCGGGCATCAGAAGTGCCCCAGGCAACTCCAGCACAGCCACGGTTGAGAACCCGTGGGCCGAGCTAACATTCTCAGGCCAGTGTGCTGGACCCAGGACCGGAAATTTGAAAAGAACATGCAAGGAGTAGAGAAGTAGCATGGGTCTCAGACTCTTCTTCCCTCAACACTACCTTTTATAACTGGGCCTGTAATGATGATTTTAACTCCAAAGGAACATAATAACCAATACTGAGTTTAGGGAAAAGGGGGAAACGATGCAGAACCTCACCACCCTTACACCTGGTCCAGGATTGCAAACACAGTGAGAGAGAGAGAGAGAGAGAGAGAGAGAGAGAGATCGGGCCCAGTGGGGACTCTGATGACCTGGAGAGCAAATGCCCCATCACCTGCCCCAACTGTCGCCTGGAGGGAAAGCAGCCTGTGAGGCCAGATTGCCCAATGTCTCAGGAGAAGCCAGCAATCCGGGTGGGTAAGTGCCATGTGCCAGTTTCTAAACGTTGGCAACCTACTCCATTTTTTACTCAAACTCTGCTGCCCCCCACTGTGTGGGCCATATGAGACACACTTTTCAGGCCAGGTCCGGCTCTTGGATGGCCGATTTTGACCTTTGGCATCGATGATTCTTTTTTTCTAATTATTGTCATCCCCAACTATTTAAAATGTCTGTTTTAAAATAATTGTGTGGTTTTGGTATATAAGAGTTTGAGTTATGCTTTGTTTGAAATTGGTATCGCACGCACTTTCAAAGCTCCTCTGCAGCCTCCACGTTTATGCGGTCAGGCTGAGCAGCAATCTCCCGAATGGATGTGCTCTCTGTAAGTCTACTCCCATTCCTGGACATTTAGATTTCAAACAGATTTTTTAAAAATGATGATGGGTAACAAATAGCAGAAAGTACAAAATTCTCTGTTGTGAGTCAGATAATACTATATTCTGTGTTGTTAATGGAGGCCAGATTAATGTGCTTTGGGGATCGTGCAAATAAACGGGTTGACATTCTACACTGAAAGCTGATAAGTGTAGTCAGGGTTCCAGCCCAAATGGAAGGAAGTGGCATCAGAGGCAGCCTTTGGGGATCCCCCCACCACAGACTTATTAGGCTCCTTGGAGCAGCACTGGGTCTGTTCCAGAACCTGGACAAGGACTCCAATGAACCCTCAAGTTCCACTCTATAGAGCATGGCAGCTCTGCCTTTGGGGGTGCGACATTGCAGAACCCTTGAGAAAGGAAGTTTGGAAATCCAGATCCCACTAGAGAACACCTGCAAATGCTTCTCCACTCTGCTCCGGCAGGCCAGAGCCTCTCACCATCTCCCTTGTGTGGAGGGAGCTCTACCAGACATACTGAAAACTCCTGGAGTCCAAGGAAGAGGGATGATTTAGGGCAAAATGACCCAGCATGGGTTTCTGGAAGGTTCCCAACACTCAGGTCTGGCTGGCACTGCATTCCTGGGTGAGAGCCTCTGGAGGCTGAGGAGTAGCCATGACCATCTCCGCCAGATTCCTCGGTAATGAAGTCAGCTGTCAACTCCTTGGGGGGAAAAGCACAGAGCCCCTTTATTTCCAAACAGGTGTTGCAGCATATTAAAGGTTGAATTCCATCTTATGCTCACATCCTGAATGAGCCAGTTTGCAAGCAAGCTCAGTTCTTTCTGCAAAGAGGGAAACTTGGCAATGGTGGAGGCTGAGTACTTAAATGGCAATCAACTTCTGGCTCATATCAATTAATTCCTTCATGGACTTCTGCCTAAGTATAGCATCTTGAATTCCCAGCTGCGGAGGCTATGAAAAGCAGCCCAAACAACACACACCACGATCTAGGGGAGAGCACACCGGTGAAATGATAACGGCTATGCTATCTCAGGGCAACAATGGATGCCAGTTTGGGGCTCTCTCTTTGTTTACCTGCAGAATACAGGATAGGACATACACCCCATTCTCTAGATGGGAAATTCTTCAAGAAAACTTCTGCTAAGTCTAAGTGAAATCATTCTGAGGGGAATCACCTCCTTTGGGCTTTAAAATATCCAGATTGAAAGCGACCATGAGATGTGGAAGCAGAATGGGCACTAGGGAATCAGAGAATGGCTTTGTTGTTACTCAGACACCAGGAAAACCTATCCAAAAAATGGCCTTCAACCCAAGGAACTTACTAGAGTCTTCTCCATCTCTGTCTCACATGAACGGGGAGCATCTTGATCAAGATACGCAGCCAGGCTGAGAGTGAATATTGGTAGTACCATGGGAGATTTAGCAATTCTTCAATTCATCTGGTCAGTGCAGACTACAATTCCGAGCACGACATCTACATGGGGATGTGAATTTCAAATGCTTCAAAACTCAGGTGGTCTCACCTGATCTAACGAGCTAATAATGTGGCTATCACCAAGGCATAAGCAAGAAAGTCAAGCTTGCCTGGCAGAAGCAAAGTTATTTTTTCTCCCCCTGCATGTGAAACATCCCTGGTTTGTCTCCCTCCCTGCCCTCCTTTCCTGAACCAGAGGAAGATTTTAGTTCTCTTCTACAGGAGACAAAAATCTTTGGTTCGCTAAGGGTCATGCGCCGTCCAACAGAGTAGCCACTAGCTATTTAAATATGTGGCTTTTTAGATTTAAACTAATTTAAATTAATACTTAAAAGTCAAGTTTCTCAGCCTCTCTAGGAGCATTTCAAGTGTTCAGTGGCCAATATGGGGCTGGTGGCTGCTGTGTGGAACAGCACAGATGTGGCACATTCTTCTCATGGTGGAAAGTTCTATCAGGCAATCCCGTGAGTCTCACCCCCACCCCACTCCAGCTCTTCTGAACCCTTTCACATACAGAAGCCCCTCTTCCTCTAGTTCCTTTAATATCTGCCTCCTATCTGCATACCTTTCTCTTTTCTTCAAATGCACACAGGATTCCTCTCTTAAAAAGAAAAAAACAAACCTTTTTCTTCTTGACCCTGAGGCTTCCTCACAAGACTGTTCTATTTATTTCCTTCATTTTCTTCCCAATTTCTCAAATCTGTGGCCTCCATTTCCTGACCACTGACTCACTCCTTCCTCACCTGCCAGGCTGTCTTCCATCAATATCCTTTTACTGGAAATGTGTTCCCAAGGTCACTAGTGTCCTTCTTTCTGCCACCCCCCACCCAGTCCCCATTCTCCCCTGCCTTTCAATAATTTAAACATCAGTCACGTGGTGCCACGTTCCTGCTTGGCAAGATTTCTCATGTTTATCCTCTCCTTTCTATTTCCAACGACAAGACCCTAGGGAGACCCTTCTTGTCTACATACCTCTGACCTCGCCCCCCGTACGAGTCCCTTCTTGTATGTGGCCGCCATGTTAGTCTTTATAAAACATTTACTTCACATCATTTTCTCATTCAACAAATACCGATGGTTCCCAGAGTAAGTAGTGAAAAAGGGCACAGTTTTGATAGAATGTGAATCTTTTCCTGCCACTTGCTAGCTATGTAACCCAGAACAACTTACTTTGCTTTTCTGAAACTTATTTCCTTTTTTTTTTTTTTTAATTTTAATGTTTATTTTTGACAGAAAGAGAGAGCATGAGCAGGGGAGGGGCAGAGAGAGAGGCAGACACAGAATCCGAAGCAGGCTCCAGGCTCCGAGCTGTCAGCACAGAGCCTGATGCGGGGCTCGAACTCACGAACCGTGAGATCATGACCTGAGCTGAAGTCGGACGCTCAACCGACTGAGCCAACCAGGCGCCCACTTATTTCCTTCTTTAATTTGAATCTTTACAAGTTTTTGTAGAATTTTTGCCGCTGTGACTATCAGTGGCTAAAAATACCTAAAGTATGTTAGATGCCCTGTATAAGAAAGTTGCTGCTTTAAATGTTATCTTTATTTACGATAGGCTCTTTTTATGTTGATTCTAGAATCACTGCTTTTTCTCCATTGTACCTCTTGACCCTCTGAGTCTATCACATCACTACCCCTTCACAGTCTTTCTAAAATGCACCACTTTTACCATGTGTCCTGTTTATGAAGCCCTGGAGTAATGGTCTATTATCCTCCACAGAAGATACATATTCCTTTGGCCTTCAAGAGTGTTTTAACCTTGCCCAACTACCCAGCAGTCTTTCCCATCCAGCGTCAACTGGTTTCAGTGGGTCAAGTCAAAGCATTCTCCTTTGCACGTCTAGATCGTTCCTTTCTTTTATTATTCACTTCTATATATTCCATCCCCTCACACGCTCTTCCTACTTCCTCCCCACCTACCAAAACTCTGTGCAGTCTTCTGGTCACAAACCCAACCCCCTCTTCCTCCATGCATCCCACCCCAAACTGTACCATCACTTCCTTTCTAGAAATTCCTATTGCACTTACAACCTACCTTAGCAATTAATGTCTTCCTTGAAAACCAGTTTTGTCTTCCGAGCTGGAGCAGAAGTCTTCCAAGGACAGGGAATCTGCTCTCTGTATTTTTTTTTTTTACCCATCCTCAGTGAAGCCACCTCACAGAAGTTCAGTTAAGCACATGTGGATGAGTTAATAGCTTGACTGGAGTGCTCGGTCCATCTTAGTTTGACATATCCACCCGTGCTGTTTGCCCACTCTGTGCCAGGCACAGAGGATGAGGGGGAAAGACAAGATCCCTGCTCCCCAGAAACGTACTATAACAATTACCTGGATACTTCATCTCAGCCTTGCTTCTTAGTTCAGCAATGGCCACCATCCTCATTAACTAAATAAGGAAGGGCATCCAGGACCCTGGTCAGCCTGGACTTGATTTGTAGCTACAAGACATTGGAGTTGAGTGTCCAAAATGCCTTCCTCTTTGATCTCTTCAATGACAATGATCCCAGTTGATGTGTTTAGCTCCAAAATCCTACAGTCAGCTGCTCCTGGACAATCAGCAGCATGCTGAAAGGCAGAAAATCAACTAGACGTGGTCCACGCCAGACTGACCCAAATCATTTCTCTATCATTATTGGAGTCTTGCACTAGAAACAGCTAATCTATGCACATTCAAAGGGAAGGGGAAAACAGCATTCCGAGCCGCATCTGAAAAGTACCAGATCCATATGCAAATCCAAGCCACAGCCCATTCCTTCCTTAAAGCAACAAAGATGTTGACTGTGATTACAGATAATAAGAGCTTTCCTTCTGATGAAATGGGCATATACTGAGCATGCACTATATTCCCTTGACAAATATATTTACACTCAACTCAGAACATGGAGAGAAAAGAAAATGTCAATAGTTGACAGCTTCTTGGCCTATGGGGTATAATCCAGGAGCATAATAAATTCATTTAAGCTTGGTGTTGAATAAATGCATGTTAGGCCTGTGCATTTTTTTTTTTTTTTTTTTTTTTTTTGCCTTTCCTCCAACACATTGTTTGAATACAATGTCACGTTTCTGTGTGTTGCACAGTCTAGTGTTGTCAGCAGAGGCAGGAACCGAGCTAATCCTTTGGGTCAAACCCAGGGTAATTTTCCCTAATGAGTAAAGATAAGAATCAGAAAAGGACTCCATGTAGTAAAATGCCTTATTGCCAAATGTGGGATAACTATTTCACACTGAAATATATGCCTCAAGAATGTCAGGCACTGGGAGGTTACAAAGTCCAAAAGAAGATGTATTTCCACAGAAGATCTTAATCATGCTGATAAAGGGATAAGCCTAGTTGAGAGGATATAAACCACATAAAAAGCCACCTCTGTTTAGAAGCTGGATACCGCTTCCTTCGCCTCATTAATATAGTTCTCATCTCAGCCAAATTGGATGCGAAGATTTGTTCCTTATCCCTGGCAGATCTTGCAAGATAGCGAACATTTCAGACCTCGCGTGTGAAAGCATGACATATTGGTTAAAACTGAAAATAGCATGTTTCTGGTAGAGTTCAAGTATATAAGAAATACTACACCCCACTGTTTTTGTAAATGCCAGAGTTCCATTGAGTCGAGACAGATGGTAGCAGGCAAAGATGCAATCTTATAATCAAAAGCTAAAATATGTCAAAAATATGTTAGCAAGCAAAATATAGCAGATTACTAGCTTCTCATGTCATGACAGCTTGCAAAACATGTTAGGATGTTGAATCTCTAGTTATGTAAATAAAGGAACAGTAAACAGAGCAGCAGCAAATGGTGTGAGAGCTCATGTATTGATTGTCCCTTCACTGCAGTTTGGTGAAAGACCAAGTCATGTGGCTACAAGAAGCCCCAGATGGACAGTAAGAGGTTCCACAGTATCGAGGATGGGGATCCACTTTCCCTGCCTGAGTAACAAGTTTCTCTGTGATACCTAAAAGCTGTTTAACTAAATTACAAGAGGCATTCAAATTTCCCAGAGAGAATTGTAAGGATTCCATTGAGAATCATCATGCCGTTTAGCTCGGAGAAACAAGAGGGTGACTGTTATTTTGTGAAAGCGAAATGTACCCAAGGCTTTCTGTATATGCCAATCTCATGCCAAGGGGGTTTCTTTGACCATGGGATGGCAAAGTGTGGATGCCCCTGGAGAATGAGCCTGACCACAGGTTTCTTGTTGTCTTGGCTAATATTTGATCAGGGTTGTGGAGAGTGAAGGCAATGTCCATTGTGACTGGGGGGAAATGGAGATATTTTTATTGAGTACCTACCATGGCCCGGGCACTATAATGGTGTTGTACCAAATTAGACCTCTTGGCCTCTTAAGATGGAGAGAAGATCACTTTGGCCATGCCCACAGGAAGTTCAACTCTGACCTCTCCCATTCTCTCCTTGCTTCAGCGGTCAGGAAATCCAAGGTAAGAAGAAGATGGTAGAGAGCAGGCCTTACGTTCTCAGGCCAACATTGCCACCTCTGGCCCTGGGGTCCCACCTTAATGCCGGCTGTCTCTCTGAAGCATGCTATACCAATGACACAAAAGTCAGCTCTGCTTTGCAATCTCATGGTAAATCAGTCAAGGAAATTTCAATGTACCAGAGAATGCTACGTTTTAGAGCAAGAAATCTTTGCTAAGCTACTTGGGCTGGAGATCGAGGGTCCAAAAGTCTGCCCATATAGCAAAAGATGATAATTAGATTTCTGGACATAAGATAAGACAAGGAATCTGCATTGTTCTTGAGGAGGAACCAGAAAGACTAGACTCTGCATTAGAGAAGGAAGGGCCAGAGTAGGCAACAAGCCCAGTTGTGTGGCTGACAAGTAAGACTGTAGAGACCAGAAGTGCCTAATGCATATTCCCAAGTTTTAGTTTGTTGGCTTGGCTTGGTTGTTGAAGACTGAGCAAGGTGAACCTATCTCTGTCATCGTCTCCACAAAGTCCTCCATGAAGACACGCTGCTCACCAGTGCTTCAGGATGAGTGGATTCTCCAAGAACAGCTCAACCACAGGCGGGTCCTGTCTCTGCCCCATGACAGGTGAAAACAGACACAGAGATAGGAGGTGGAGAACGAGGGCCGGCTGGCATCTGGATCCCCCACACCAAACGGCACTTTCAGGAAAGCACTTCTGAGAAGAATAGACATACTCAAAGTGTGGGTTGGATGACAGAGGTGATGCTGATACTCCAGCTGCTCAGCTTCCAGTGGACATTTGACATGACAGGAGCTCCCAAGGTGTCCTTAGCCAGCTGCCTGGGAGGTTCATGGCTGCTCCTTGCAGAGCACCCCACCTCACACCACCCCCCACCTTCTCTCCCCTTCACCCTTTCCACCCTCCTTTCTCTTCCCCTCATTTGAGCAAAAGCAAGTTCTCTTAACTTGCTCAAGGACAGCACATCCACACCCATGTGCGTTGCTTTGTCTTTTGCAGATGTGTTTGCCCTCTGAGTCTCTCCTCCACGAGGCTTAGCAAAGCATCCTCAAAGTCTCTCCCTGTGAGAAACTCTGGTGCTAGGTGTTAAAACAACAAATTTTGCATGCAAACTACCTATGCGCCTCCCTGAATCCATACAACCATGGAAAATATAGTATCCCTATTTTGTAAGTGAGGAAAAAAGGTAAGGCAACTTACCCAGGGGTCTCATGGACAAGTAGAGGCATGATTCAAAATCAAGGAATATATGTGAGACCAAAAGGAAAAGAAGGTACAGGTATGTATTTGTGTGACACATCTTTATGCATTAGCTAAAGACCAAACTTAGTTATGTCCCTAAATGCGGAATAACTCTAAACATTTATTAGCATCCTACTTGGCAATCCATTGAGAAAGATAATCATTTATAAGACCAAATAAGATCTCTTGACTGCCCTATCACTATCATTCTGCGAAGAGAAAAAAAAAAAAAAAACGGACTCACGGTGGGCTCCTGCTAAGTAATATATGAAATATGCAATTCACACATTCCAGTAAAATTGAAGCAGGTGAACGCTAACTGACAGGAAGTAATGAGTGTAATAAGCCAAAGGGAATACCTCCGCTTAAGCAACCATATGCTTTAGTTATCAATAGGTGTGTAGACGTAGCAGTGCCCACTTTATAATTCACCCGGTTGTTCTTTCCCTAAGTACACCGAAATGGATTTTTCCCCGTGGGTACAGCCAATGTGGGAGATCTTTGGGGGACCCTTCGTATGAGAAAGGCCGGTCAGGGCCTTGCAAGCTCCGAGGGAAGCTATGTGGGGACTTAGCTGGTGAGTTAATGATGCCTGGAGGCAACGGGGTGAAGTCCTAGGCTCCAAACCTGCTGCACGATTTCGGACACGGAACAAGCTCTCTGGGCTTTAGTTGCTTTATTTCTAAAATGAGCGAAATGGTCCCTATCGCCCAAGACTATTATGAAGATTAAATTGGACACAAATATAAAACACCCAGCACAATGTCTGCCACCTAGTTGGTGCCAAATAAAATGTAGTTCCTATTCATTATTAGCAGAGTATCCCTTTAGCCTGGGAGCAGCCAAGAGTTTGAGGAACAATGGCTAATTACCATCATTTCTTTTTTTAAATCTGGTGCCGTGCAAGACACTAGCATTGCAGGCTTGAAGAAGATACCGTCTTTCATCCAGTTAGCTCACTGGACACTCCAGAAACAGAGAACCCATTCGTGACCCTTTGTGATCATTTCTATAGTGCTCTGTAAGTAGATTCCATTGGCCACTATTTTAAGTCATCCCAAAGTCATCTGATACAACTAAATTTGAGAGAAAGTGACTTTTCAATAAACCGATAGCCATGGTCTAGTAAGCTACCCCCTAAATGGGTCACCAAAAATAAATCCTCCAAAAGAAGAGCTGCTAAAGGATAAACGATACCAATCTTTCTCCTTGGTGATACTGGCTTGCCTCCAGCCGGGCCCAAGTGACCTCAATTATTTACCACAAGTCATCGGAGTTAAATCAAATCCATCTGCAGTTTGGGTGGCTGGGGCTCTATCCAGGAAAGCTGCCGGCACTGAGAGGCAATGGACAAAGCCCGCTGACATCTATCCAGATAATATCTGAGCTCCCGGCAAGAAGGAAATGCCACCACCATCTGCCTCTGTTTGTGATGACCTGGGAATAAATAAAAATTAACCTTGGTCCTTGAATGAATCATGGAGCTTATCAACACTTCCTTTGTGTCTCTAATGACTATTGTGAAACAAGTTAACAGTGAATTTTGGAGGGACAGGGCAGGAGGGTCATTGTTCTAAATGGCTCTTTATCAGGCTTGGTGCTTCCCCACCACCTACTTTTCTCCTGTCACGTGCCACAGTCAAGGCTCTTTGTACCCTGTGTTAGAAATAGTGAAAAATAAAGAGACAGAGGATTTTGAATTTAGCAAGGGCTCAACACATCATTGGGAAAGAGAGGAGAAAATGAAGGAAGGAAAGAAGGGAAGGAGTGAGAGCTGGAGACAGGTAGGAAATGAAAATCATGGTGTCTATATAATTAGTGGGGATCGATCATTAGTCGGGATCTCTAGCGGGCTGCATCTGGCCTCTACCCAATTGTCAATCAATAGGCCAGTTTCTATACTCACTGCGGAACAATACGTTATCTTCTTTAATCCTCGTAGCAGCCTCCTGATGTGTGAATCTCTATTTTACAGGTGAGGCTATAATCTCAAAAAACATAAGCACGACTTGCCCAGGACACTCAGCAAGCGAACAGAACGACCAGGACTTGAACCCAAAAGTGGCTCATTCCAAAATCCAAGCTCTTTCCACTCTTCTGCGCTGATTCTCTGTGGCAATGCCACTGGGCACTGGGGGAGAGCCATTATTAGCCATTAACTTTATTTTGAACTAACAAGCTAGTCACTTAGCAAGGCCCTAAAGAAATGGAACAAGGTAGCAGCACATTTTGATTGGCTTAGGAACTGGGGGGAGGGGAGGTGCTGGGGAGGGCTCCGGAAGAGCAGAGGGGAAATAGCTCTAGATTATGGGATGCTAATTTAAGCTTTATTGGTTCTGGCGTTTGCTGGACCTCGGAGCACATGCCGGCTTTCCTCAGAAAACACACTGCCGCAGGTGCCTTAGCATCACATTTAGGATGTGCTATCAAGGGTAGAATGGGCCAGAGCCCTCACTGCTGAGAGAGTGCACGTGTAGGAAAAGATTCAGGGTATATTTTTCATGAACTAGTTTGAGCTGGAGCCAGGCCAATTGAGCCATATTTTTTAAAATCTGCATGCCATCTAGAAATGCAAAGAAGGAAAAAGATGTTTTGATCAAATGGTTCATACGATGTGCCTCTGAAGACACAGTCAGAGTTGTAAGGTGATCTCCATGGTCAAAATCAGGAGGAACGGGTACACCTGGGGTTCTGGTGGCCAAACCTGACACTCATTTTTCTCTTTCAAATGGTAATTCTAAATAAATCCGTGTGAATACTAGTCCCAGAAATCTGAGTCAGCCGCAGAGAATTGTTGGCTATAATATAATTGGAAGCTTGGTGAGCTGAACCAGCTCTTTCGGAAACTTCTTTTGTTTTGTTTCACTAACATTGTTTTCAACAAAGAGGGAGACATCCCTTACATACTGACATATGGTACCTTCTATTTATAACAAGATTAACAATTCATTCACACCTTGATTGAATCCTGCTTTATTGAGATGTCACAACAGATTCTCACAGTCTGCAAAGGGAAAGACTTACAAATGATAATATTATGACAGGCAAGACACCTAAAAGTAAATGAATCATAATTGATGACAATTAGAAGGAGTTCAGCACAAACACAGAATCACAGCAGTGATGGCAAGCAGGGTTCATCTCTTACAAGGGGAGAATTGCCATGGAGAAATTCTGCTGAATTTTTTATTGAGAACTTAAAATCCATTGAAACCTGTTCATTCATAGCTTATTTTCTTACTAATGTATGAAGGCCTTCGGGGTTTTAGGGCTTTGACGTATGTTTATTTTCTGGCCCACAGCTCTGCACGAGCCCCTTGTTTTAGGAGGAAAGACCTGATGGGTCCTTCTAGATGATCTGGCAGAAGCACAGTCATCATCTTGGACACTTGCCTCTCTCTTTCACACCACATCAACCAGCAAGACTTCTCAACGTTACTTTCACGGGATTTACTGACTTCTCTCCATTTCTCACTACCCCCAGTCTCATTTCAAACTGAGCCAACGTTGTTTTGCCTGAGAGCTATTGCTTTCCCCTTGGCCTGATGCCCACAGTTACCCAGACTCATTTTTCTGAAGTGCTTAAGATTCTTCTATGGCTCCCAATTGCTCTTAGCAAAAGGGTTCAATATCAAGGTCCTACAGTCCTGCCTAAGAGGCAGTCTTGTGTAGTGACGGGAGCAGACTCCAGTGCAAGCCGTGGTGCTACCAGATGCATGACCTTGGGGAGGTCAGTTAGCTTCTCTGACCCTCAGTTTCATCATCTACAAAAGGAAACCATAATAGTATCGACCATATGAACACTAGTTACTCATCACTTACTTATTTACTTGTAAGTTACTTATCCCTTGCTAAGTGGGAACTGCTCTTCTCATTGCCTCTCTCAGCACCTGGCAAACCCTCTCCTTGCAGACCTTTTGCTCTTAGCCCCAAGGGCTGCCTCTCAGTGCCCCCCAGCCCCCACCCCAGGGTTTACACACAGGGCGGGCTATTCCCTCTGACTGGAAATCCCCATGAGTCTTAACTCCAGTCCTGCCCTCCCACTCATGTTGCTGGGTAACTCCCAGCCATTTGTTTGGTCTCTGCTTTACTGTCACCTTCTCAGGGAAGCCTTCTTGGACTGCTCCACCCCTTTCCCGATAGCCCAGGCTGATTGGCTTTGCCAAACATTGACCTTACACTCTATCCTTCCTTTTATAGCCCTTAACACAGCTGAAAACTTGTGTCCCATTTTTCTGGTGAGTGCTTATCTTTCCCTCCATACTGAAAGCTCTGCAGAAGATGGGGACTGAGCTTAAGGTGTTTATTATTGTGTCACCTGGACCTTAATTTGTTGGATGAACGAATCTAGTTCACACCAGCTCCCTCATTAACAGATAATGTTAGCTGACTTTCTGTGGCAGGCAGAACTATAACTGAACTCAAGTCCGTCTGCCCAATGCTCAGCAAAGCCAATCACTGAGACATCAGGTTTGCAGCAAGGAAAGAGTTTATTCTAGCAATAGCCAAACAAGGAGATGAGAGGGCGAGCCTCACTTCTGTCTCCCCCAAGGGGGAGAGAACAAGTTTTTTATAATCAGAAGGGTTGAGATTGTGTACGTATTGTTGAAAAAAGCAGGAATTTATGACTATTCGTGAGGAAAGACAGAGGATGCACATTGAGTAAATGTACATGTAACATACATCCCATGTTCATTTTGGGGTGGAGACTTAACATGAGAAGAAGGCAAAACTTAGCCCCTGATGTCAGGAGGTTATCTTAGAACAGAAGAAGGGGCTATGGGCATGCTTAGAGAGCCAGTATAAATTGGACAGTTCTTGGGCTCGTTATCTCAGGTAAGGAATGCAGGACCTTGCTTGTTCATGGGTTCAGTTCATATCAGTTGACCTTGAGTCCAGGCTTCTGCAGAGACAGCTAATAAATTTGTTAGTGGGGTCAAAAAAGACACAATAACTGATGAGGGAGAAACAGTTCACTGATAAACAAGTTTTAAACTTTCTGCTAGTTTTTTAACCTCATTAATCCTCTGGGGCACGGTTTCAGAATAACGGCCCCCACAGATGTCTTCCATCCGAATCCCTGGAAGGTGTGAATATATTCATTTACAAGGGGATGTGATGTGATGAAGTTAAGGGTCTTGAGATGAGGGGATTAGTCTGGACTATCCACATTGGTTCAATATAATCACAGGTCCTTATAAAAGGAAGGCAAGACAGTCAGCGTCAGAGTGGCACAGCACAAGAAAGACTTCACTGGCCATCGCTGGCTTTGCAGATGGAGGAAGGGGCCATAGGCCAAGGAATGTGGGTGGCCACCAGAAGCTGGAAAGAGCAAGGAAGCACATGCTCTGCTAGAGCCTTCACCACCTTGTCTTTAGCCCTGTGAGACCTACGTCTGACCTCCAGAACTGCAAGATAATTAATTTATTGTGTTTTAAGCCACCGAGTCTGTACTTTGTTACAGCAGCAATCGGAAACTAATATGCTTACCCAGGGTCAAACAGCAATGGCCGAGCCAAGGACAGAATCTGAGCATCCGGACACCCCAGCCCCCTGTTCTTGCCATGACATTCCCTGCTTCTGCCTCCCAAGGCTTAGTTTGTTTTCCAACTTGCTTTCATCTTCTTTTCCAGAGGAAGAAGTCATTAGAGATGCAGCTTCATGCATGCAAGAGCATGTGCACAAGGCCACTCCGCAGACATGAGTGTGCGAGGGAAGGTGTGCAGAACTGGAGCGCGCTGAATGTCCTCCTAATAGAATCCCAGGGGAGGGCCGGAGGTCCCAGAGGTCCCAGGCCAGCCCCCGCTCATTGCCTGTTCCTCCTGTCTGTGCGGCACAAAGCCTGACAAGGTCTTGCCCATGTTTCAAAGCGCTGCCTCTTTTCAGAGCTGTTTGTTATTGTCTCTGCCATCACAAGTTTAAAAAAGGAAAGTTAATTAAATATGGAACAAGACTGAGCAACATCTTTTAAACCATCATGTCATTAGAACTGGAATCCTTGGAGAGCTGCCTAAAAGGGGTTTGAGAACAATGACTGTTCAATCAGATATTTATGGGCACAGTTATGTAAACACACTCTTTATTGTCTATGTATATTTAATATAATTATCAGTTTTGTAGTTGGACTCTCCAGAGACCCAACAAATCACAGTGTTGCTTTGAAAATGTCAGCAGAAAAGACAATTATGTTGCTAGCAAATATTCATAAATTATATTAAAAAGTCCTGTGGAAATGTCCCCTATGTTGCAGAATCCTTCGCAGTAATGGAACAATCCTTTTATTTCTTTGATTTAAGGGTGGTTTTAGGAACAAGAAGTTTCTTTGGGAAACTTAAAGGCATGAGACTGGCAAAGGAGCAGGCGGGCCTTGGAAACCAAGAGCATGCATATTCCAGAAAATTCAGACAGTCCAATCGTCATTTTCCTTTTGCAGGCTCTCTATGGCTTGTGCATCTGTGCACACAGCTACATGTGGACACCTGCTCACCTAACCGACGTACAGATTCTATTTCTTAAAATACCCCATTAAAAAGAGAAAATACGTTCAATATGTTCACTCTTTTAACACCTACTTAGAGCCATAACTCTTTCCTCTGGCATTTTTCTTTAGCAACTATTTATAGTATTTCCCATTTTTCCTCTTATCATTTTTCTCTCATTATGCACATGCAGAAATAAGTGGAGAGTTGGGGAACCGCTCAGTAAATTAAAATGCACCAGGCTCTTGCTAAACCAATATGAGTGGTGCAGGTTGATAAACACCTAGTAGGCATCCACAAATCACTTCTATTGCAAGATATACAATCTGCAAATCAACATCTTAATTAGCAGCTAATGACATTTGGAAGGAAAGGTTAATGTTAAGCGCACAAAAGCAGGGTGGTTAGAAAAAAATTAGGTTTTCCTGCCTTCTTATAAAAAATAAAAAAGGAAAGAAAAGATTATAGTGGGTGTTATAAATATACATGTATTGGCAATTTGAAAGCATCTTAATTATATGGGGCCTGTATTGATATGCTACCTTTCACGGAAGGAGTTCAAAGTGCTCTGCCTGTATCTCATTTATCCTCAAAACACCCCTCTGAGGGTGAGTATCTGCAGGCAAAATGAAGTGAAGAGTTAAGGCAATTATCCACATAATTCAAACCCAAAACCCTGTTAAGGAAGAGTAAGTGGAGTGTCTGAAGAGGTTGAATGTTTCTGATTGGCTTTCTTTGTAGATCAAATCCCCTGGAAACTGGGTCCTCCTCGCACTGCCCTGTCTCTAACCAGACAGACTAGGGGAGATAGGGTGCTGGGACCATCACCTGAGTTTAGAAGGCTGGCCCCTGCTGCATATTCAACACCATCTCTCCCTCAGTTTCCCACCGCCTCTCTCTCTGCAGCCGCCCCCCCACCCACCACCACCACCCCCAGCCTCTCGCCTGGGCCAGCTTCCATACCAGCTTCCATGTGGGATCCTGACCGTGGCCCATATTATTCTGTTCTCCCCATCCCCAGTCCTTCCTGCTCATAGCTCCCCACCACACCTTCCCTGCCCCTCCCTCACAGCTTCTCCTTAGGTCCATCTCCTTCTGGAAACTTCCCTAGATGTGGAGCAAAAGCTCCCCATCTTTATCTATCTATCTATTTATTTATTGTACATTAGGTTGGTTTGCTGATCATTTTTACCATAATTTGTTAGATATTATCTGTGTAATTTCAATTACAACTTTGCAAACTTCTGCTTGCTCTCCCCTCGTCAGTGTCCCTTGTATTTCAGGGTGTGGCTTGAGTGTGCACCAGGCATCAGCATCATCACACTTGAGGAACCGACCCCACCAGGGCACGGTCAGTCTCCACAGGTGACTACTGCCCTCCCCTTGGCCAGTCTGTCTCCTATGGTGGACACACACTTTCCTTTAATTTCCCACAATATCTCTTGCCCATCATTCCCTATGGGCCGAAGGCAGGGAATGAGATTTTCCTGTAAATTTGGGGGCAGAGAGGGCACTGGAGCCATGGCATAGGCAGTAATCCATCCTCCGGGTCCACTAACGGTCCTGCCTGTGCTACAACCACAGGCCCTGCTGCGAGTGGGCCTTGAGGTCCACCGGCCTCTCCCCCACAGGTCCTCAGCCTGTAGAACAAGGAGGGTATTTTTCTCCTGATCCCTCTGTGAGCCCTGCCCCTGAGTTTTCATTTCCTGTCCCAGGCTACATCTCGTCCCAGAGTGATTCCCAGTGGACTGTCCATTTCTTTCAGGGGAAATCCCACCACAGCCTACAAGGGCGTGTGCCCTGCCCCCAAAGATAAGACCCAACTCTCAGTCATGAATACATTTCCCAAGCCCTCAGCTCAGCTTGGATTCCTCACGGTCTCTTACTCAGGGGAAGGCCAGTCCCAGACCTGCATGCCTTCAGGCTTTCCTTGCCTCTGCACTGCAGCCCCAAACAGACTTTTTCAAAGAAAAACACAAAATCCAAAAGAAAATACAACATAATACAAACAAGGAGGTCTACAATTCATAGCTGAGAAAGAGACATTCCTTTTATGAACACTGCATCTACCTCATTCCCTACTTTATTCCCAGGGCCTACCAGAACGTGGAGCACACAGGGCATCCTCACTTCCCACGTGTTGATAGGGGGGTTCTCTAAGCTGACGTCATGAGTAGCAGACGGAAAAGAGTAGCTACCTGTGTGCTAAGATACTTGAAGTTACACCTGAACTCTACAGATAAATCAGTTTTTACAAATTGACATCATAGCAACAATAGTGATATCTTGGATTTATATGGCATTTTCCTCCTAACAACTTATTTTCATATCATTCTCATAGCAATTCCCATAACCCAGCTATGACTAGTTATTATTGCCTATATTTTATAGGAGCACAATTTTAAGTAAATTATCCAGGGCCATGTAAGAAATCAGTGGAAGTGACTTTGAAGAAATGATTCCAGAATACCCCTTGATCTACTCCTCTGTTTCCTAAAGGGATTCAGCCCGGTTGGATTTAGTTATTAATATTTGGCATCTTAATTATTTATTTTTATGTCTTTCTCCCCACCAGGCTGGGGGCTGTGTTTAATTTATCTGTATCCCAAGGGCCCAGAAAAGACTGGGCAAACAAACGCTCAATGAGATGTTTGTTGAATGAATGTTGTGTGTTAATAATGCTCTTGCTTTTTTAAGTTCAATGGGGCCAGATCTCAGGCCATGTGCATTTTCTTTTCGTCAAAGGAATACTCCTGGGTCTGCACTGTCCTCATTGTTCTATTTGCTGGCATTGCACCAACGGTTTCTCGGCGCCATCTTTACTGAGAAAGGCTGTCATATTTTAAGGCAGACGTCAACAACCTGTTTGGATATGAGTGCTAAGAGAATGGTTGGTACCCTTTGGTACCATTTGCAGGCTTTGGCATAGATGAGGGAGAGAGGAAGGGGAGTGGGAGGAGAAAGTCAAGGAACCAGACAGAGAAATAAAGAGACTGAGAAGACAAGAGCAGCCACATCTGGTCAGCCAGGGTACCATGCCACCCTAATTACTTCTGGTGCCTCATGGTCACACCTATCACGTGGGTGCTCACCCTGGTCTTAAAAGATAAATGTCTCCCAACTGGCTTACCCTAAGTTAACGACTCACAGGTGAAGGTTGGGTTTAATTAGGACTTGGATCTTTTTAGAGCTTCTTGGGAGGCTCATCAGGATCAGTGCATTGTGGGAAGATGGATTGGTTACTGGGATTGGCCATTTGCTTATTTTTTTTTCCACAAGCCATTTTTTTAAGCTAAAACATGAACGACTGCTATGCTCTTTTAGACGTTCTACCTATTATAAATAATAATTTTTAAAACCTGGAAATGTGAAGAAACTGCCTCGGGTGCAGATCTAAGGGTATGAAAAGAGAATCAAGGCAAAGTTAGACCCTTCTCCCAAACACCCAGGGCTGAGCTAGGTATCCCCTCAATATGTGCCATAGCACCCTGTGCTTTCTTGTGTTAACACACTATGTTAACCTGCCTGTTGTTCGCCACCTCTCCAGCCTACAGCTCCCGAGTCGGGGGTTCTTTCCCACTAGGGGCTCTTTGGTGCCCAGCACAATGCTGGCACTAAGTAGCAGGTAGCCAGGAAAGGTGGAGCAAGCGGATGAATAGATAATTAAATGCCATAGCACCAGTTCAGTGGTGAGTTTCAACTGTCTCAAAGAGATAAATGCAGAGTGCCTACCGTCAAGGAGCTTCTCCATTAGCACAAGGCATCTCAGTTTTCAGAATTCACAAGAAATAAAAGTGCTACTCTGTGCCAGACATTTCTCGATGATTGCTTAACCCTCACAATGACCATATGAAGCATGTATTCTTCCCGTCATGTCCTAACGAGGAAACTGAAGTGTCGTGTAATCAAAGTTTCATAATGGTAGGACTTGAAACCAGACCTGCCCCAGCTTTGCCTTTCCCCCTCCATGAGGCTAGTTTCTTGAGAAAACTAACTGCCTCCTCCTCCTCCTCCTTCCTCTTTCTTTTTTCTCCTTCTCCTCCTTCTTTTTAATTTTTGGGTTACTGGACATGCTGCCTTTTATGAAGGAAGTATATGTCTCTTAGGGATATCTTTACATCATAGACAAACAAATATAGAATAGTCACACTCGTCATGTGAAGGGTTGATAGCCTAGCCGTATAGATATTTTTATCTTATGCTCTAAATAAATACAGTACTGATGGAAATAAGACAAGGAAAGAAGAAAATTCACTGCTCCAGGAAATATGTAATCCCCAGGCAAAAAGCAACAATTCAGGGAGACTGTCTGGGGGTCGATCATTCTGAGAATCAGTACATTTCTCAGAGTTTCTGGAGAAGAGAAAGAAAAGTGTTATATTACCTAATTCCTTTCTGCAGTTTCGACTGGACAGATTTCCTTACTTCCTGCCTGAAATGGTTATGAGGTGTTGCCATGAGGAATGAGAGATCCGTGATGTCTCCCATGTAAGGACAGGGTCATAGGAGGGAGAGGTGAGGGGCTTTGCTCTGTGCTCTCCTAGTATATGTCACTGGTAAAGCACTCGTGGATAAAAGGCTACTGTGTGTATAAAGTATTATCGTTATTCCGGTAATGAAGTGCATATCGTTACATACACAGGATGCCTGAAAGCCCCAAGAAACTGGAATTTGTGGTGAAAAGTGACTTGCCGGTGCTTTGAAAGCCAGTGAGAGGCTTGGAGATAGTCTAAGGGAGATGCTAGAAGACCTTGAAGGTGACAGCAGGTGCAGAAGTGTGTGGGTGTTCATGCATATAAACATTGCGTGCACGTGTGTAAGTGGGTGTATGCATACGTGTATGTGTATCTGTGTGCATATATGTTTCTCTGTGTGTGTGCATGCATATGTGCATGTATGTCTCTGTGTGTACATGCCTCCATGTATGCATGTGTGTGCAAGTAAACATTGTGTACATGTGCGCATGCATATGTGTCTGTGTGTATGCATGTGTGTGCATGTATTTATGTGTGTACGCATGCATTTGTGTATGTTTGTCTCTGTGTCTGCATGTATATATGCATGCATGTGTGTGTCTGTGTGTGTGTGCATGTAGCATTGTGCGCATGTGGGTGTGTGTGTGCGTGTGTGTGTTTATGTGTGTGTGCTCCTAAGACTAAATGCCACAGGGTATGAGAACAGACTTGTAGAGAGAAAGTTAAAGTGGAGGGCAGCATAACTCCCTCTGGAAATGCTGGTGCCCCAGGGCATTTAGGAAGGATGTAGTAACCCAGGGAAAGGGATGTGAGATGGGCCTATGGCACTTAAATCCTCATTAGAAAAGTCAGTAAATTGTCTAGCTCTTTCAAGGGGGAACAAAATAAATGCTTCACCAAGAATCCCCCACACAAAGCTAAAGATAGGGCTACTTTTGACCTGAATTATCCAGGTAATATTCTTCAAGATCTTCTTTCTATCTCATGAAGGGAAGAACTTGCTTGTGTTGTGGTTTCAACCAGGAAATAAGATCACTGATGAGAGGAAGTTTTATTTAAATATGAACAATGTCGATAAGCTTTGGTAGAGTACAGCCACGTGTCTCACTGTAACTACACCCCAAAAGTTATCAAGTAGAAAGCTCCTTTGAAGTAGATGGAGAAAGAGAAGCAGGGTTGACTGGGGATTACTGTATTGTCCTCTGCTTGTACATTACCTCGTGGGATGCCCAGTTTTTCCCAAGGGGCCCAAATGTGAGTGAAGGGAGCCGAATCTCTTGGTCTCATGTTCTGTGTTAATAGATATGGTGCCAATTGATGGTCCTCATGGGTCTAATCATTCTTGTATCTTCTTTTAATGAATCTGATGCTTCTTGTATCATATCTTCTTTGATCTGAAAGACTACCTTCTGGAGTCTTATTTACTCCCTTTCCATCCAAGAAAAAACAAACTCCATTCCACCTTATTTTTCAATTAATCATTTTCAGGGCAATTCATCAACAAAAATGTGCAATGGGTAGTGTTTTCTTTTGTCACTACAAACCTTCTCCCACACAAATAGGCCCTTCACTGAAAAATGTCTGACACCAGAAGGCAGGAGAGGTGAAAGATGGAGGTCTTTCAGAGGAAGACGACCAAGCTTCAGTGAGATGCATTTGGCCACGAGATCGCGTCACCTTTGCTTACGCCCTGCTCTGCTACCACTTAGTTTTAGAAATCTACAACTGGTCACTCATTTGTCCGAGCCTCAGGTTCTTCTAAAGTTGGACTCAATAACCTCTAAGGCTCTTCCTTGCTCCATAATTATTGAAATCACATAATCTTGTAGGCACACATGTGATGTGCAAAGCCAGTCTCATTTTGCCCTCACATGATTCGCTGAGACATTTCAAGTGGATAATAAAAACAGGAAGAGAGGGGAAGACAGAATGGATTTGCACAAACTTTCCAGGTGTTTCTAGCTCTTTAGCAATGTGACTTCCTAAGGAAAAGGCCTTGATAATACCCAGACTTCCCTCTCCTCAAAGAGGCCCGGCCTTAAATATTTCAGATCTATAGGCTTGTTGGTTATTCATCAATTAACATTGTTATTCTCCAGATTCTCTTTGAGTATCTCTCGTGAATCGCCAAAGAGGTAAGAAAGCTTCTTTTTGCTCAAGGGTTGGACCCTATGCTGCAAACCCATCTTAGGGATACTGAGATATGGAGCTCTTATGCAAGGAATGGCAAAGGAGTCCCATGTGGTGTGCTTTTCTGCCCAGCAGGAATGGGCTGGCTGAGTGGTGAGGGAAGATCCACTCAGACCATGATTGAATAGCGATGTCTGTCATGGCCAGAGGAGGGACAGGCAGTGTTTTGTGTGCCAGCTACATGCCATTTCTTCCCCGGGACAAATAAGGAAGAAGTTAGTTCAGACCAAATATCAATGTTTAGTTTTTCAAAATAAGAAAGGAGGAAAACATGTGGAAGGAAAAGAAATGCTTCAGAAAGAAGCATCTCAAAGTAGAGAGGAATCAAAGGATCTGTATGATATCTGGTGATAGTGGGCAGAGGTCTGGGAAGCAGGCTGGTAACACCACTTGGAGCAAGATTCCCCATCAGGCCCTAGCCCAACATTTGAAATAAGCTCCTCAACAAAGGACAATGGAAAGCTGAAAATAAGGACATAATTTGGGAAGCTACAGGCCTTGTTTACTTAGGACCAGAGAACGTAAGGTCTGTTGAAAGGATCATCAATCTAGAGAAAGGTGTCCCTCCACTAGAGGCACAGAAAGCTGGGGTTCCAGTGGAATTGTAGGAGTTCAGCAGACACAGGGCCATCTTAGCAGTGGCACTGCCATTGATGGGGGTGGGGCATATGGTGGTGGTGTGGTTGAAGCCAGGTACATGGCAATGACTCTGAGGGATCCTAGCCTAATAAATGCACTCCAACCCAGAAAAGAATTGAATAGTCCACCAAAGGTCTTGTGAAGCTGGGAGGTGGAATGGAGGTGAGATCTGGAGCTGTTACCCATTGGGTGTCCCCTGAGTCTTTGAGTGTCCCCAAGGCCACTCTGGAGGCTGGGAAAACCAGCACTTCAGAGCTAGCCAAGTCTCTCATATTGACAATTTCATCCTTCTCCATTGGTTTAAGCATCTATGTTCACACAGTTTCATTTTCTACCAGGAAAGAATCTATTTCACACACAAAGCCTTTTCAGTACCTCGTATACTTCTCTTATAAAAATTTCTATGGGGTGGGGGCACCTGGGTGGCTAGTCAGTTGAGCATTTTACTCCTGATTTTGGCTCATGTCATGATTCTAGGGTTGTCAGATAGAGCCCCGTGTGGGGCTCTGTGCTGAGCGTAGAGCCTGCTTAAGATTCTCTCCTCTCTTTCTCTCTCTCTCTCTCTCTCTCTCTCTCTTTTTCTCTCTTTCTCTCCCTCTGCTCCTCTCACCACTTTCTCTCTCCCTTTCTCTAAAATAAAGAAAAATAAAAAATAAATTACTATGGGGCAGATCACCTACTTTCTAGTTTCTTTCTTGTCCTGGAAATAGGGCACTAGCTTTTCTTTCTTATTTTTCTAACAGGTCCCTCTTCTGTGGAGTCAGCTGCAGTGAAAAACTCTAATTTTCCTTTTTTCATTGAAGAAAATATGAAATCAAGGAGAACTTCTAGGTTAGGACATGTTGCCACCTACCCTTCCTTGAAGTCTTCCTCCTAGTGGTGGCTACTTCCAGACTCACTCAAGAGATCTTTTACATTTGTTTATCTAATAAGGAAAGTGTTGGGGTCACAAGTAGGCCTTTGGAGCTTGCTATAGATAATGGGGACACTGAGTCAGAAGGAGTACCACCAAGACTGAGTCCAGCTACCTTCATTCAAAAAAGACATTCTAATTTTCTAAACTCCTGGCAGATGACCTTGCCCAAGGAATGGTATACAGTGCACATTTCCATTTTGGTGATGGCCCATTTTGTAAAATCAAGACAATGTCATTTGCCGTGTTTAAAGTTAGCCTTAGCATGATTCAAAGCATGATTTCATTTAGAAGGTATTGAGTGATTGCTATGTGCCAGGCATTTCACAAAGCTCTAGAGAACGAGAGATAAAAGACACAGTTCTCAGGAAGTTTCAGTTAATATATTTGTATGTATTTGTTAATTCACTTAGCTGGGCTCTGCACTAGCTAATGGATGCGCCACTGATGGAAGGCAATGAATGCAATATAGTCTTTCCTCTGGAATCATTACAGACAATTCACTGCAACAAATCACTCAGATCTGGTGGGGAGACAAAGAATAACAGCTGTAACTCCAGTAGCATATACATGAAGAAGAACATTCAAGGCTACCAGGGGAGGCTGCCCTGGGGTGGTGAGCCTGCAGGATGTTGAGGATGCTGGTCCTTAAGAGCTCCACATTGAGAGAGAAGGACCCTAGAGCGTGGCTGGCTAAGTACCTCGGTTTCTAAAAGAGTCATTTCTCTCTCATTTTGGCTAATCCTTTTCATTCAGTCAGTCTTTCTTTCTCTTCTCCTTGCAGCCAGTGAAGACATACACAATGTCATCTAGAGGTGATTTCTGCCCAGCCGCCCACTGCTCTCAGGTGTCTGGAAGATTGAGTTTTGCAAAGAGTTGTTGGCGATTTTGTGATTATCTCTTACCCTGCTGCCTTTTGTTTTCCCCAGGCGTATCTCTACTCTGTTAGAAAGTGAAGGTACAGAGTTTGGAACTATATCTAATTTCCAAGGAAAGAGCTTATGGAGGATTGCCCCTCACAACAGCTAATGAGTATTTGTCAGCGGCTCCACTACAGAAAGCCTATGTAGCTCGGAGTTTATATAGGAAATTTCTATCAATCTAGGTTTTATTCTGGTTTTGGCTCTGAGAACAATGATCCCATTGGTCTGTTGTGCCTAACGACCAGAGTTTTATTTCTGTTGTTACTGCGTTTGGACATTTCTTGGGTGTTTGATACTGTAATCTGAGTGTTTTTATTGTGGCTGACAAATAGTTGTATTGGTCTATCTGGAAAAGTCTTCTCTCTTTCAGGCTTTATTGTTTTTGAACCTCATGTTTCTACTGTGACCTAAATTGTTTCTTGAAACACAAGGAATTGGGACAGGAACTCATTTTACTTAGGATTTAGGCACTTTTTTTTGGACAGCGTTGTTTTCCAGAGGTAGTTGCAATATGCTATATTGGAGATATTTAGATCATGGCCCCAATTTTCCTATAATGGGCATGCAATCCATCTCCTGCTTTCTGATTTTAACATGCCCTTGGATGAGTGAGTTTAAACAGTAGTTATGCTGTGGTCTTACAAAAGAACACCTGGGACAAATCCCCTCATAGTTAATACAACACGTGTCAGTGTGGGGCCAGGGGTTGATGTGGGCAAGCCAGAGCAGTGATTGCATTAAAACACTGACTCACTACTTTTATGATGGGGGCAGTTGCCTTTGAGTTTCTGGTAGATGACTACATTTTATTTTGTTTCAGTAAATCAGATTGTAACTAGAGGAAGTTTCAACATGAATAAGGTAAAAATTTGCCCATTATTATACGAGTATACGCTACCATATGAATAACATGTTAAGAAAAAGTCTAAAACTCCACTGATAGGGGGAAAAAAGATTGAAAGGAAACAATCCAAATTATTGACAATGAATGGACAATGGATGATATAGTCTCTACATTTTTCCATATTCAAACTTTTTTTTCATGTATGTATGTTGTGTTTTTAGGATAATACATGAAAACATATTTATTAATTTATTTAGTAGGCTCCATGCTAGGCACTGATAATAAAATGATAAAGCAGGATTTTTGCCCCAGAATTGTGACAAATAAATAAACAATTCGCTATAACAAATTACTAGAATTAGTGTGTGAAAATGCTTATGGGAGTTCAAGAAATAAAAAGACGTAAGAGCTCTGCATATATTTTGCTACATTTATCTCTAAGTATTTCATGTTTGGGATGCTATGATAAAATGGTATTGTAATTTTTATTTCATTCTCCGATTATCCATTGCTAGCATGTACAAATACAATTGGTTTTGCATATTGACCTTGAATCCTTTGACCTTGATAAATTTACTTATTAGACCTAGGAACATTTTTTTCGTAAAGTCTTTAAGATTTTCTACATGCATGATCATAGAATCATCAAATAAAGAGGTATTTCCTCCTTTCCAATATATATGCATATGAATGGCTAATGACTACAAGACAAGATGCTCAGAATCACTAGTTGCCAAAACGAGATGCCACTATACAACCTGTAGAATGGCTAAAAAAAAAAAAATTGGCAGTAGCAAATGTTGGCGAAGATATGGGATTTTTGAAATTCTCATATGCTGTCAGTGGGAATAGAAAATGTTACAATCATTTTTATATCTCTTCATTTCTTATTGCAGCATCTTGGAGTTCAAATACAACACTACAGTGAAGTGGTGAGAGTGGACATCCCTGTTTGTTTCTGATCTTAGTGGAAAGCATTCAGGTTTTTATTATTTTTATTTTTTTAGTGTTTTTAATGTTTATTTATTTTTGAGAGAGAGATAAGAGTGTGAGCAGGGGAGGCGCAGAGAAAGAGGAAGATACAGAATCCAAAGCAGGCTCCAAGCTCCAAGCTGTCAGCACAGAGCCTGAGGTGGGGCTTGAACTCAGGAACCATCAGATCATGACCCGAGCAGAAGTCGTATGCTTAACTGACTGAGCCACGCAGGCGTCCCCAGTTTTTTATCATGTAGTGTGATGACAATGTTATTTGTGTGGTTTTCTATGGATATTTTTTTGTCAGTGTGAGGGAGCTTTCTGCTATTACTAGTTTACTAGTTTTTATTAAGAATAGATTTTGAAATGTATCTAATGCTTTCTGTGCATCAGGAAAACCGTATGTTTTATTTTTATTGTTTTTTAATGCATGAATTACATTAATTGATTATTGAATGTTAAACGAGGCAGTAAATCCCTTTTGTTCAAGGGGTATCCTCTTTTTATACTTTGTTGTATTTAACTTGGTACATTTTGCTAAGGAATTTTTGTGTATACATTCTTAAGGAATATTCATTTATAGTTTCTTTTTCTTGTAAAGATTTCCAGTCTTGTTTTAGTACTAGAGTAATATTGGGGAAGAAATAGTTGCAAAGTATATTTTGAAAGAGTTTATGTAAAATTTGTATCATTTCTTTCTGTAATATTTAGTAGAACTTACAACTGACCTGGAGTTATTTATCAGGACCTGGAGCTTTCCTTATGGGAAGATTTTTATAATTAATTAAAAAAATTGTTTTAGACAAGGCGTTCAGATTTTCTACTTCTTCTTGTCTCCATTCTGGAAATGTGTGTTTTTAAAGGAATTTATCCATTTCAGCTACTTGATTGTAATTACTGGCATGAAATTGCTCATGATATTTCCTTATTATCATTTTAATATTTGTTAGACCAGTAGCGCTATGTCCTCTTTCACTGCTGATATTGGTAATTTGTGTCTTCTCATTTTAAAAAATATTATTAATTTATTAATTATTTCAGTGAGCTGGCTTTTTGTTTTGTTGGCTCTTTTCTGTTGTTTATTGCCATTTCTTTGACTCTTTTTCACTCTCATCTTTATTCTTTCTTCCTTCTGCTTACTTCACATATAATTTGCTCTTCCTTTTCTAGCTTCCTAAACTGGAAGCTTCAGTTGTTTGTTTTACACTTTTATTTTTTCCTGCTATAAGCATTTACAATTATAAACTTACCGCCAAGCACTTAGCACTTTTGATGCATTCTGCAAATATTGATATGTTGTGTTTCATTATTATTTAGTGTGAAATTTTTTTTAAGCTTATTTATTTATTTTGAGAGAGACAGAGAGAACACGAGCAGGGGAGGCACAGAGAGACGGGGAGAGAGAATCCCAAGCAGGCTCCATACTGCCAGCGCAGAACCTGATACAAGGCTTGAACACATGAACTGTGAGATCATGACCTGAGCTGAAATCAAGAGTCAAACGCTCAACCAACTGAGCCACCCAGGTGCCCCAAGTCTGAATTATTTAAAAAAATTTCATCATGATTCTACTTTGCCCCGTGGATTATTTAGAAGTGAATTATTTAACTTCAACATTTTGGAGTTTTCTTTAAATTTTATTGTTGTTGAGTTGTAATTAAATTCATTGTAGTCAGAAAAGTGCTCTGAAAGATTCCAATCTTTTGAAGTATATGAAGACTTGTTTTAATCAGCGTATACTCTACCTTTGTTAATATGTGCTGCATGAATTCAAAAGAATGTATATTCTGAATTTGTTGGGTATAGTGTTCTATAAATCATAATCAGGAAAAGGTGGTTCATAGTTTCATTTAGTTCTTCTAGATCCTCAATGTTTTCCGTGGTTATTTATTTGTTTCTTTGGTCTAGCTAGTCTATCAATCACTGAGAAGTGTGTTAAAGTCTCTAACTTTGTGGGGTTAGATGTGTCTATTTCTAATATGGATGTGTCTATTTCTCTGTCAATTTTTACCTCACTACATTAAGGCTCTGTTATTAGATTCACAAATACGTATAATTGTTATATTTTCTTGATACTTTGCCATTATGAAGCTTCCCTCTTTATCTCTAAGAATATACCATACTGAAGTCTATTTTGTCTGCTATCAATATAGCCACTTTATTTTCTTGTGCTTACTGCTACATGCTGTATCTCTTTCAATCCATTTAATGTTAACCTATTCATTCCTATCTATTTAAAGACTATCTCTTACAGACAGCATATACCTGGTTTTTGCTTTTTTATTCAATCTGACAATCATACCTTTTGATTGGAATGTTTAATCAATTTAAATTTGGTGCAGTTATTGAAATAGTTGACTTTAGGTCTGCCATTTTGCTATTTACTTTGCCTCATCTCATATGTTTATTTGTTTGCTTGTTCTTTCTTGTCTACTTTTTCTGTGTTGATCAAAGATATTTTTTAATATTTTGTTTTAGTTCCTCTGGTGGCTTTCTAGATATCAGGTTAATTCTTGCATTTTAGTAGCAATTTTTCTGAAGGTTACCACATAAATCTTTAACTTATTCCAATTTATTTAGAGTTCATATTTGAATTACTGTAAGAAAAGCATAGTAACCTTACAACAGCATATTTTAATTTCCTTTCCCCTCTCACCATTTTTGGTGTTATTGTTGTCATATGAATATGACATCAATATATGTTATCAACTCAACAGCATAGTATTACCAATTTTGCTTAAATTGCTGTGTGTCTTCCAATGAAATTAAGAGATGAAAAGAAAATATGTGTGTGCATGTGTGTACGTATTTAGTTCTTGTTATTTATCCACACATTTTCCATTTCTGGTCCTTATCGTTTCTTCCTATAAATCTGAGTAGCCATTTGATGACATTTTTCCCTCAGCCTCAAAATCTTCCTTAACTATTTCTAATAGCATTGTTTTGCTAGCAATAAATTATCTTAGTTTTGTTTATCTGGCAATGCTTTAATTTCTCTTTCATTTATGGGTGATAAATTCTTTGGATACATAATTCTTGGTTGCCAGTTTTCTCTCTCTCTCTCTCTCTCTCTCTCTCTCTCTCTCTCTCTCTCCTTCTACAGCAGTTGAAATATGCCACTCTAATTTGTTTGGGCTTCCATTATTTTGATGTGAAGTCAGCCATTATTCTCCTACATGAAACATGGCATCTTTCTCTGGCTGCTTTCAAGATTTTCTCTTTATTTTTACTTTCAGCCCTTTGACTATGAGGGTTTATCCTTCCAGGGATTGATGAATTTCCTGAAGTTGTAAGTTAATGTTTTCCATAAAATTTAGGAAGTTTTAAGCCATTTTTTCTTTAACAATTTTCCTGCTCCTTTCTGTTCCCCTATCATTTCAATTATACTTATTTTGAATCTCTTAATAGTGTCCCATAAATCTCTGGTGCTCTGTTCATTATTTGTCAACTCTTTCTCTTTTTGTTCTTCAGATTGGGTTATTCCTATTAATCTCTTTTTTAATTCATTGATTCTTTCTCCTGACACTGCAATCTGCCTTTAAATCCATCCAGTGAGTTTTTCATTTCAGTTATTGTGCTTTTGAGCTCTAGAATTTCCATTTTTTATAGTTGTCATTTTTCTGTTGAGATTTCCTAGCTGTTCATTCATTAAGGCCATTTTTTAAAAAAATGCTTTGACCAGTTTATAATAGCAAGCTGGAAGTCTAATGGGGCCAACACCTGGGCCCAATTAAAGTCCGTTTCTATTGACTTTTTTGTTTTTACTGAGTATAGGTCACACCTTTTTCTGTTTCTTTGCATGTTTAGTAATTTTTGCTTTAAAAGTGGGCATTGTAGAAAATACAGTGTAACAACTTTGAATCTTTTCTATTATTCTGAGTGTTCTTGCTATCGCTGTTGTTGTTTTATCAATCAGTTAGTTTGCTCGGAATCAGATTGAAAACTCTGTCTCCCCTATGGTGTTTAGTTCTTGATATCTCCATTCAGTTCTTATGGCTGCCAGCTGCTGAATATTTAGATTTACCCTTATATTCAGAGAACTCACATGGCACAGCCCTCTCTTTAAAGGCTAACTTCCTTTCTGACCATTGTCTGTGTTTTTGATGTCTTTGTCAAGATGGACAAGATTCTTCTGCACAGAGGCATAACTTAGTGGTCAACCAGTGATTTGGGCAAAATTTATACTCAAGTGTTTGGGCTTCAATTCTTTTGCTGTTCTCTTGCTCACAGATTTCCCTCTTAAATTCCCCCCTGAACTCTGTTCTCTGGCACCTTGACCCTGTAATATGACTGATACTCTCCTTTGCCTGAGCCAGGGAACTGGGGACATCTTCAGACAAGATAACTACAAATTCCCAAATCTTACCCCTACCAGTTGAACTTTTTAAAAAGTAAACTCTCCTCTAGCTTTTGTCTTCTTTTGGATGTTTTCTTATTCCTATAAGTAATTTTTTTAACTTTTTGTACAAATTTTATCACTATCATCTGTGGAAGGGCTCGTGTAGCCACATTCCACCATCATTACAAGAAATGCTTTGCTTATATCTTTAGTCTATTCCTTCTTTATGGTATGTAAACTTCATGAGGGCAGGTAAATCCTTTGTTTATTTCTGTATATACAAGATTTAACACAGAATAAAATGCTTAATAAATATTCATTTATGATTAAATAAAAATTGACTACTACTGCAATCATACAATTGGTTCCTGAGTTGTGCATTCACAAATATTTGCTGCTGCCTTTATTTAACTTTTCATAGTTTTAATCACAGGGTCTGTTGTTTGAGGAACTAATCCTCTGGCTTTGGTTTTTGTTTGAAAAAAAATTTTTTTTTACATTTATTTATCTTTGAGAGACAGAGAGAGACAGAGCACAAGTGGGGGAAGGTCAGAGAAAGAGGAAGACACAGAATCCAAAGCAGATTCCAGGCTCTGAGCTGTTAGCACAGAGCCCGATGCAGGCCTCGAACTCACAAACTGTGAGATCATGACCTGAGCCGAAGTCAGACACTTAACCAACTGAGCCACCCAGGTGCCCCTGGTTTTTGTTTTTAAATGTCTTTCAGGTTACTTTCTGGAACAGCAAGTGAGGGGACCTTGTTTATAAAGTGGAGTTTTCTTGTATGACCAAGTAAGAGAATAAACTATAAGGAAATCAAGCTATTTCAACTTCTAGAAAAGAATATATATACTCTTTGGGTATCACCAGATGCAAAGTACTCTAGAATATGAGCGGATGTGGCTCAACAACGACAGGGCATTTTGCCTCTCTCTCAAAGCTTGCTTTATCTCAGCTTGCATACTGTTACTTCCTTTAGTAAGAAGGAAGCCTCTCCTCCAGCCTCCACTTCATTTTTTGTTAAATATAATTTATTGTCAAGTTGGTTAACATGCAGTGTATACAGTGTGCTCTTGGTTTTGGGGGTAGATTCCAGTGATTCATTGCTTCCATACAAAACCCAGTGCTCATCCCAACAGGTGCCCTCAATTCCAATCACCCATTTTCCCTTCACCCCCACCCCCTCCATCAACCCTCAGTTTTTTCTCTGTATTTAAGAGTCTTTTATGATTTCTCTCCTTCTCTGTTTGAAATTATTTTTCCCGTTCCCTTCCCCCATGGTCTTCTGTCAAGTTTCTCAAGTTCCACATGTGAGTGCACACATATGATATCTGTCTTTCTGAGACTGACTTATTTCGCTTAGCATAATACCCTCAAGTTCCATCCACGTTGCTGCAAATGGCAGGATTTCATTCTTTCTCCTTGCCAAGTAGTATTCCATTGTATATATAAACCACATCTTCTTTATCCATTCATCAGTTGATGGACATTTGGGCTCTTTCCATAATTTGGCTATTGTTGAAAGTGCTGCCATAAACATTGGGGTACATGTGTCCCTATGAATCAGCACTTCTGTATCCCTTGGATAAATTCCTAGTAGTGCTATTGCTGGGTCATAGGGTAGTTCTATTTCTGATTTTTTGAGGAACCTCCACACTGTTTTCCAGAGCATCCAGCCTCCACTTTAGACAAAAAAAAAACCTCTCAGCTTTCAACCAATACCACAATATCTAGGCACCCACAAACTTAGGAATCAGATGCATTTTACTTAGATCAAGTGCTCATTAAACAAACAAACCAAAAACCAAAACCAAATCAAGAACCTCCCTCTGTACAAGAGAGTTGGTATCTTTTAGATTGCAGCTGGCTTGTTTTGCTTGTTTTGCTCCTCATCGATGGCTATATTCCCACTTTGGACAAGAGACAATTATCTACCAAGTGTGTCATACCATTAGGGAGCCTGCAATTAGAAGTAGTGTATCTACATTAAATATAAGTAATTATTATTACAGTTTTGTACTTTTGGATGTGATTGCTATTTTGCTTTCTACTCTAAGGTACCCACATGAAGAGTTTTATATAGGTGTTACTGGCTGCATGTTGGGAATGTTATATATTTAAACAGTTTGCAGTTAATTAAGAGTATTGACTTGGAACTAAATCAGTGGTCTCACACAACATCTGTGCTCTCCTCCTATCTGTCTATGTATTTACATGGCGTCTATCACTGTGGTATCTAAGTGCTCAGAAAATCTAATTAGGCTAATTTCAATTTCCTCTGTGAGGGAGAAGGATCTACTTCTCTTCATCACCCTCTCTGCCAGAGCCTTCTTGAAGGGAGTCATTATTATTCCTCGAAGAGAAAGGCAGTTGAAAAAAAAGCCTCAAGCAAAAAAACCGCATTTCACACCTTACTTGAAAGTTGGGGTTTTGGCTTCTAGAAATGTCTTCAGCTTGTAAACAGCACCAGAAACACAAAGGGGTGGTCAGTGCTAAAGAATCTGGGAACATGATAAAAAGAGAACACTGAAAATGTCCTCACAGGCTCTGTGTTAAAGAATTTGCTGGTAGATTATGCTTGATGGTGTACTCACAATGTCCTGGGCCATCACCACCTGACAGATGCACCATTTTTATCTATGAAAGACGCATAAAGGCAGTGTTCTCTTTCCAACAATGAGCAAGTGTTGTTCTCCCATCTGTGGGTTTCTGTTAACATTCCGACATCTTAATTTCTGTGTTGAGGAAAGCTGCCTGATTTCATTGGTTTTCAATGCTTTGCCTGCAGCTAGAGGTATGGATAAGGCAGCAGCAAAGTCATTATGAACTCCATTTTGTGGTTTTAACACACATGGGCTACTCTTCCGGAGTGAGTCCAAAGGAATAAATTTGTGCACACGCAGAGAATTGCAGTCACAAAGCAGAGCTTGTTAGGCGGAAATGAGAAAGGATCTGAGATGACCAAACATATTTGCCTGAGCAGGACAGGCGGCTCTCCTGACGGAGTGTGAAGGAAAGAGAGGGAGGCACAACCACATCACCATTTCTCCCTTCTTCAGTCACAGATCAAAACCAACATGGCTAGCTGTTCCCGTGTTTTTAATGTCAAAGTTGTTTTTTCACTTTTTGCTTGCAATTTGTGTTAGTTAGGGTATCCAAGAAAGTGACGGGAACACGTGGCTGGGAATGCCGAGATCAAGTTCATAGAAAAGAGCAAATTTTAAAGTGTACTCCTTCTGGCAAGGAGAATTAAAAGGTTGGTGGTAGTGTGGAGAATTGGGTGTAAAGAGATTGACACCAGGATTATTAATCAGGTGGCAGTGCTTGGCAATGTGACTCACCTCTGAGCTCCCCTCCATATTTGGAGAGACATCGTGGGGATTCTGAGCATGTCTCTCTGGGATCGCAGTGAAGCACGAGTGGGTACTCAGCATTAGAGAGATTTTACAACCCAAGGGTGGGCCAGATGGTGACAAGAAAGTGATTGCTGACCAAAGTCAGTCCTTCACCCTAACAATTTCCACAGAAAGTGTGTTACTTTAGATATGTAATCCTGAGATATTTACATTTATCCTACAAAAGATGTATACAAGAATTTTGGTAGTAGCTTTACGTCCAATGACATCAAACTAGCAGAGAAACAGATGCCTATCGGCAGGTTAATGAAATAGAATAATATTCAGGAATAAATAGTAGCAAACAGCACAGATGACTCTTAAACCGTTATAACATTATGCTGAACAAAAGAAGCCAGATAAAAAGAGCACATACTACTTGATGTCATTTATGTGAAGTTACAGAAGAGGCAAAAATAGTCATAATGATAGAAATCAGGAGAGTGTTTGTATCTACAGTCAGGGATAGGAAGACTAATACAAAGAAGCATGAGGAAGCTTCGTGGGGTGGTGGAAAGGTGCTGTATGTTAATTGCGGTGTTTGTTACACAACCGTGTGCCATCATCAAAACTCATAAAATGGTACATTTACTGTATGTGCATTTTATGTATATAAAATTATGTCTTAAAACACAAAGAAAAATATGCAAATATATAAAAATTGCAGAATAAAAGCACAAATACATTCTTAAAAATGAAATCTACCAAAAACATTTCACATGTTTCCTATTATTTGAACTGCATTCATTTTTCAAAACTTGCATGAGACATGATTTGGAATTCCAAATTCAGAATGGTTTTCTTCCTATGGGAGGGGGGAGTTTTGATACAGAAAGGGAATACAATAGAAAAAATGCACTTCTTCTTATATATTTACCTTAATAATGAAAGAAAACTAGGAACTGTCATAATTAGAGAGAACACATTTGAGTTTTTATATAGCTCCATCTCTAGCTGAATTTGTTTCCATATAAAATTTAGGTGATAGTAATTGCCTTTGTATGTGAGGTTGTGAATGCATGTGTGCATGTGTACCAAACAACACAGATAAATAAAAGAAGCAAAGAGGGGAAGCATAATTAGCATAATTTGAAGAACTAGATGAAATTATTTTAAGAATGTCAAATTATAATCACTTATGAAAAGAAGATATATTCTTGGTTATTTTCATATGTATTAATTGGCATTCAAGCCATCTGTATCATTTACTCATATATGTTTAATGGGGATCATAAATATCCCTCTGCCAGCTAGGAAAGAGCCATATATCAGGAGAGATGACAATCTTGGGGCTATCATTCAATGACTTGTTATTAAAGGCTGAGCATTTTCTTGAGGTTATTAGAATTTTATTTTAAACTTCTTTTATAGTTGCATACAGTAGCATCTAAAGCACATTGTTTTAATGGATTTTTAAAGCCCATGCAAAAAAAATCACTGTAAGTATAGCAAATGCCGATCTATGGTGAAGTTTATTTCATAAACTATAGTTAGCTTTTGAGTTTTTAGTAACACATTTTCTTTCTAGAATATGGGTCAAATTGTAATAGACTTGAAAATAAAAATGGAAAGTTACGAAGCCATTTGGTTCCCACATCATAGCTTTTCCTACAATAGTTGTTCACATGTTTCTTGGAATTCACGGAAGAGTTTCAGTTCTGATATTGATAATTGCCAGCCAACTTTCAGTCTGATAGCTAAGTCAACAGGTCAAGGTTGGCTCTGCCTAAACAGAACTACCAAAAGCTGCTTTTAATTGAAATTTGCATGTTAAAAGCAAAGCAGGATGTGATTTGGTTTGTTTCAGCTCAGCCTGGGAGTGGTAAGGAAGAACTCTTGTGCTGGGCCTGGGACGACTTCTTGTGTGTCCTGTGTCAACTCCCCTAGGCTCTGGGACATCTCAGGGCCCCGTGATGTTGGTCTAGGACTGTTGAGGTGCTGCCATCATCATGGGCTCATTGATTAGCTGATTAGACAGGGTCAGCCATTGTCACAGTCAGAAACAGAGATGAATATTGCTTTAAGTAAAATGAAAGCATAGATTTAATAACATTCTCACCATTGTCTGAAATATGCATATGCTTACCAATCGCAGATCAGCGAGGTGGGCACAGTTGCAGACCCCCATTTTAAGCAACGGGCAGAAAGGGGGGCCATCATTCTTTCTCCCTGATTACAGAACTTCCACTGGTCTTGTTTATACAGTTTCTAACATTCACTTTTGTCTCAAAGAGAGTTGGAATCCATGTCTTTAAGAATGAGGAGTGTTCAGATTCTGTGAGAAGAATAGATAAATGACCTCTCACTTCTCGTGTTGAACTCTTGAGTTCAGTTAGTGGTTTGATGTGACTGGCTGAGCACTGGATTGCTTCTCAACCTTGCCTGTATGTCGGAGGCAACTGGGGAGCTTTTAAAAAATTACTGATGTCCAGGCCCCACCCCCAGAGAACTCATTTAATTGGTCCAGGGTGGAGCTTGGGCACCAATAATTTTTTTAAAGGTTCCCCAGGTGATCTTAATGTGTACCAGGGTTGAAAACTACTGGTTTACAGCAAAATAGTTCCAGCCATAGAGCAGTAGCAAAAAGGAGCCTGGAACTGAGTGTGGCAAAGAACAGGAAGTTTAGCAGGGCTTCTATGACTCTGGCAAACACCCACAATGAGGTTTCTGGAGGTGCAAACATGAATTAGACAGGGCTCTGCCCCACGGGGCTTATAGACCACGAAGGAGGAAGACTCATAAGCTCATGATTGTAGTAGAGGGTGGTAAATGCCATCCAAGCAGGGGTGGGAAGGAATGAAAGGCTTTGTCCAGAAGTGAAAGGGAATACTGGGTATTATCCAAACAAAAGCTAAAAGAATTACTTAACTGAATCTCACCTTAAATATCCTGGTTTACATTAATTGTTCCTTTTATCATCATTCTGAAAACTAGGTACAGACTTGTGGGTTGCATGTGTGTGTTCCCCCCACATCCATATGTTGAAACCCTACCCCCCAGTGGGATGGTATGAGTAGGACCTTTGGGAGATAATTAGGTTTAGATGGAGTCATGGGAGTGGAGTTCTTATGATGGAAGCGTCCTAAATGTCCTTGTAAGAAGAGAAAGAAACTAGAGCTCAGGTCATGATCTCACAGTTCATGAGTTTGAGCCCCGCGTCAGGCTCTGTGCTGATAGCTCGGAGCCTGGAGCCTGCTTCCGATTCTGTGTCTCCCTCTCTCTCTGCTCCTCCCCTGCTCACATGCTGTCTCTCTCTCAAAAATAAATAAAGATTTTAAAAAACTAAAAAAAAAATAACTCGCCTAAGAGCAAGTCAGTATATTAAGTGCTAAAGCTGGGTGTACTACTTTCCCACTGCTTCTGTAACAGATTACCACAAACTTCCTGGCTTAAAACAACACAAATACATTGTATTACAGTCCAGGAAGGTCAGAAGTCTAAACTGGGCTGGCAGGACTGGCTCCTTATGGAGGCTGTCAGGGAGAATTTATTTCCTTGACTTTTCTAGCTTCTAGAGGCTGCCCACACTCCTTGGCTCATGGTGCCCTCCTCCATCTGCAAAGCTGGCAGCACAGCATCTCCAAATTTTTCACCTCTCTGACCTCTGTTTCCATCATCACATCTTCTCTGACTTTCCTGCCCCTTCCTTCCCTTATAAAGACCCTTGTCATTAGACAGGGCCCACTCAGATAATTCAAAATAACGTCTCTATCTCAAGATTTTTACCTTAATCACATCTTCAAAGTTCCTTCTACCATGTAAGTAAGGGTAATACACTCACAGGTTCTAGAGATTAGGATGCATTTGTCTTTGGGAGGAGTGGAGGGGCAGAGACATGGGCATCATTCTCCCTGCTACACATGGACAACCCAAACCCAGGTCTGATTCCAAAGCCCTTAATCCCTGGATGGTACTTCCTGCCCCCACGTTTCCAACACACACGTGCACGCTCACTCACACACACACACACACACACACACACACACACACACGGGTAGAATGGGATCTGTTGACTTCCTCAGAAGGAAATCTTTTCCTTTTCTAATATTGTTTAATTCCTTCAGACAAAAACTTCATGACTTGAGTTGTTGGAATCCTCCCAGTGTCCCTTTTCATCAAGAATGAACCGAGGTACATATGGGGTACCTGGGTGGCTTAGTTGGTTGAGCATCTGACTTCAGCTCAGGTCATGATCTCATAGTTCGTGAGTTCAAGCCCTGTGTCAGGCTCCGTGCTGACAGCTTAGAGCCTGAAGCCTGCTTTGGATTCTGTGTCTCCCTCGCTCCCTGCCCCTCCCCCACTTGCACTCTGTCTCTGTCTCTCGAAAGTGAATAAACATTAAAAAAAGAAAAAAAAAAAAAGAATGAGGGTATATAGGGTCGCCTGGGTGGCTTCGTTAGTTAAGCATCCAACTTTCAGCTCAGGTCACGTTCTCACAATTTGTGGTTTCAAGCCCTGCATTGGGCTCTGTGCTGACAGCACAGAACCTGTAGCCTGCTTCAAGTTCTGAGTCTCCCTCTCTCTCTGTCCCTCCCCCACTCACACTCTGTCTCTTTCTCTCTCTCAAAAATGAAATAAAACATTAAAAAAAGAGAATGAGTGTATATAGATGTTATGATGACTGAAAGTGTTTGGGAAGAAGCTGAACCTAACACATGAAGTTTATAACTACAATTAAAGCAAAGTTTTGAGGTCCTTAAATGGTGACGGCTTGGTCCTTGGCCTTCATTAAAGCAAATACATGTGTGTTCCTACTCATCTGTATTGGGTGCTACTGGGGCTCAAGTTTCCCATTAATGACCCAGAGGGTCTCTTCCTGCTGCACGTCCCCCCACAACTAAAGTTCAGAAACGGCCTTTGCCCTTTAAGACTCTGTGACTATTGACATCTATGATCTTCTTCCTAACCTAAAGTTGAGGGTTTAAAACAAGAGGAGAGCCTAGAGACTAAATGTGCTCTCTGATGCCATTGAACCTTCTCAGCCCAACCGCCTGAACTTCACTGAGAAGAAGCCAGACCTCTATAAGCATCATGTGACTGCATAAATCAATGCAGAAGGAGCAATTTTGCACTCTGCCAAAAAGGGAGTTACAATATTTATAAGAATGTTAAATACATTTTCCATGACTGTCAGTAATGCGTCTTTGGACTTTCATAATGCAGACCTTGAAGGAATGGATTTAGTTGAGAATACTTTAGATGATATTAAAAGTAACCTGAGTTTAATTTAGTACATGGGTGATATAATACTCGACAGCAGCCATTGTCCCAAGGATGATTAGAAACAAATAGTGAGTGCGTGCATTGAAATGGTCTCACTAGTACTGTAGTATAGTCTACTATGTTTCTGCTTCTCTGTTTTTTAGTTTCTTTAAGGAGTTCAACATGGGGTGGGTGAGATTTGGCTTGGCCCACAGATGGCTCCCAGCCATGTTAAGTGGTAACAATGTGCGGGAAAGCAAGGGGTTAACAGTGCTTTAAATTCCATATATATTTACCTACATCAAAGTTAGAACTGTCTGGTGAAAAGGATTGGACAAGCAAGGGCAGCATGTACTGCTGTGGAGGCTCCTGGGCCACAACAATGGAGATAGCATCTCCGTGGATGATGCCAGAGACCCTGCTGGGGATGGGTATGAGCCTTGGCAGGTCTGTGTAGGCAAGTGAAGCTTCTGATTCTATTTTTCAGCCTTGCCATTACTGTCTGAGCTAATTCAATCATCTCTCATGCCATACTTAATAGTCCACCTCTTCCAATGATATTTTTGATCTCACCAAACTCAGGCCTTGTCAGATAGATATACACCTGATTGACTCTCGGTATTTGTTTGCTAGGGTTGCCTTAACAGAGTACAACACTGGGGGACTTAAAAAACGGAAATTTACTTTCTCACAGTTTTGGAGGTTAGGAGTCTGAGATAAGGGTGTCAGAAGGATTGGTTTCTTCTGAGGCCTCTCACTATGGCTTGTGGTTGGTCGCCTTCTCCCTATGTCCTCTCATAGTCTTCCCTCCGTACCTGTCTATGTCCAAATTTTCTCTTTATATAAGGGTCTTATTGCACTAGCATAGCCCCCCCCCCCCCCCCCCCCCCCCGCCATAACCTCATTTTAACTACTTTAAAGACCCCATCTCCAAATACAGTCACATTCTGAAATACTAGAGGTTAAGACATCAGCATATGAATGGGGGCGGGGCAGTACACATTTCAGCTCCTAAGACTCATAAAACTTCTCTCCTTCCATCTTGTAGTATGGTTGCTTATTTGGTAGGATGTTGTTTCTCCTCTATTAGGCAGCAAGCAAAGAAAGGAGGAGGGAAGAAGGGAAAGAAGGAGGAAGACAGGTTAGAGAAAACAAGCATGAAGTACTATTCAGAGGTTAAACAATCATGCAACTGAACAAAAATAAAGACCAGTGAGCTATAAAATAAGAGACTGTGGAAACACATGTGACTGAGGAGAGGTCTTCAAACTTCTCAGGGCTATGCAACTGGAGAAAAGATGTCTGCCAGAGCACATGGACACCCTCTTAGAGAATGTTGTTAATGGATCCAAAGGGGACAGACTTCATCTGATTCTGGAGGGTGTGTTTGTGTCGGAATAGACGTGTTCGGTTTTGCCTGAAACAGTCACCCAAAAAAGGCATTCAGTTATGACAGGACTGTTCAACCATTCCCTAAGCTCTCCAACACCTCATGCTTCCTGTCTTTGTTCTGTTCTCTCTGGAGGCTCTGCCCAAAGCGGGACATTTCACTGCTTCATCCAACTCTGCAGTCCTGTGATGTAGGTCTCTCCAAGTCACCCTGTTCAGCCGGGCAGTGTTTCAAGGGATCAGGAAACCGTTTTCCATCCCAGGATCCAGCCTCAAAGTTAAAAAGTTCTGTGGTTTGGTTTGGATTTCGCTCATCCCTACAGAGAACTTGGTCTGCCAATCTCTACATACATGTCAGCATAAATAGCAACAGATGTACCTTCAACATGTAAAATCTCCATAAAATATAACAAACTCTGTTTTTCCATTTGGGATGAGTCATTAACCATATGTTTGTGATACTCTTTCATTTGCAGATCTGAGGCACACATTTTACCTTGCAGGAGACCAAGTGCTATTTCTTTTTAGAAGGTTCCTTCCTGTCTCGAGAATTGATTCAGCAATGCCTTGGTCTATTTCTGTGGGTATCTTGAATCAGCCCGTGGAAAATGTATGGAATTTTCTTTACGTGAGCTGCATGGCGTGCCTGGGCTCTGCCCTTGGAACTATTCTTGGCCAGAATATTTGAAAACCCGCTCTGGTGCTCAAACTACTACTCATGTGACTGCTCGGCGGCTGGCTTCTTGCATGGAATATGTTGATTTCAGGAGAGCTTGTTTGGTTTGTTATACTTCAGAGAGAAACATGTGGCACTTGGCAAGGCTGCAGGCAGGGAATACAGAAGTTGGGTAATTAGTGGATGTCATTTTGCAGACTGATAGGAGGGTCCTTTGTTTTGTGTCTTGTGTGAAAGAGTTGTATAAAAGTCTTTTCTGCACTTAGATCTCAGAAAGTAATCTGTCCTTGAGGAATTTTACCTCCTATGGAAGTTAGTGTTTTCTGAGAATTTAAATTTTTCTCTTCCAAAAGAAAGACTAAACTTTTTATTATGAAAGATTTGGAAAATACACAAAATAAGGAATATAAAATAGTAGCATGATGAACCCTCATGTACTTATCACTCAGCTTCAACGATTGTTAACATTTTGCCACACTTCCTTTATTTATTCTATTTTATTTTTCCTTTTTTTTTGTTTCTTCAAAGTACTTTTTAAAAAATTCTAACATTATAGATAATGCTTTCTGATCCTTATGCATAAGGGGTTTTACCCTTACACATCTCCAAATAAAGACATTTTCTTACAAATAGTTTTATTGCAACCCACAAAATTTACAAAAATGCCTTATTATCCTCAAATGCTAAGTCTGTATTCAGATTTCCTGGATCATCTCAAAAACATTATTTTACAGTCGATTTGTTCAAACCTGGATCTAATCGATGCCCACATGATGCATTTGGGTGTTTTCTCTCCTAAGTCTCTTTACTTTCAAATAGTCCCCTTGTCTTTGCTGGTGTTCCCCCAAAGCAGACTTGTGCTAAGGACTTGGGTGCAGTTATTGTATTTGAGAGGTAATTCTAAGAAGCAAAAATGACAGAACAAGAAAAGTGAAAAGTGAGAAGGAAAGGCCAAAGAAAGATGTTGATGAGCAGGTTATGAGTGTGGACAACTAAGGTTTAATTCTGCAGGGGATCATCTGAAGAACTTTGTGTCATGCCTCCTGGAGTCGACCGACCACAAAGTGGGGAAAATGGGGACTTTAGCCCTGAGCTTCACTCTTTATTGGTCATTTCTTGGGTGCCTGCTCATGGACTGAGTGAGGTCCTGTGATACCAGAAAAAGGCCTGAGACAGAAAAGCAGAGAGCCGAGGTGACCCTGGTGGACACTGCCAACACGAACAGGACTGGTCCCCTGTGGCTGTTGGAAACTCAAATACAGTGGGGTAACAGGCAGCTACAACTCCCCTCTCCTTCCTTCCCACCTTCCTTCCTTCCTTCCCTCCTCCCTCCCTTCCTTCCTTCTTCCCTTCCTTCCTTCCTTCCTTCCACTCTTTTTTTCTGTCCTTCTTTTAAATTTAAATCTTAGTTTTATTACTTCTTTTGGTGCTATTGATTTCTTGCTTGCCCTGTAAAATGTTCCCTGTTCTGGACTTGATCTATTATTGCCTTCTTGGCATCTTAAGCTTGTTCTTCTCTCCCCCATTTTTCCTGTGCACTGGAAGTTAGACCTGAAGGCTTGATTAGAGTCCATTGCAATTTGTTTCAGCAAAATTACTTCATAGTTGGTGTTCTTTCTACAGATTTCATGGGGAAGTTCCTGGGTAGTTTGTGTTGAGAAGAGTGAGCCCTTACTTCAGGCAGTTCCTCACAGCAGAAGGCACCTTGGAGATTTCTAGTCCAGCTTTATTTTATGGGAAAGGGAATTGATGACCAGAGAGATCATTGGCCATCTCTCCTGTCACATACTGTGTTCACATTTATTTCACATTTTTCATGTATTTAATAACCTCCTGCCATCTCTCCCCTGCCCTGGACATTCCACTGAAACTTGCTCCTCTATTCCAACTACGTCAATGGCCTCCCTGTTGTGCAAACCCTATGGACTCCTTTCAGCTCTCATTCTCTATGCTGTCTCTACAGCATTTAATATTAATAACCACACTATCCCTCTTAAAATACTTGCTTTGCTTGTCTTCTCTGATCTCACTCTCCAGTCTTTCTGATTAATCCCTCTTAATCACATACATTTGTCTCTAAAAGGTAAGTATTTGCTAAGATTTAAGAGATACCTGCCAGATATACTACAATTTAAAGGAAAATTTCATACCAAATTAAAAGAGGATTCCAGGAGTTGGTATATAATTCCTGCACCTATGAGAATGGCAGAGAATTAAGGGAAGTGGGTTGAGACAGTTCTATCAGTTTCTGATACATTTCCCAACTTGCAGAAAAGGGAACAGCAATGTGAGTGGGCCACAGAAAAGATGAGACCACATTACTGGGGGTCCATTCCCTTCCCGTGGATAAGCAGTGGGCATCAAACTGGCAGAATGACTCAGTGTTCTCAGACTCCATATTGTTTTATCAAGCTTGAGAGAATGATCTGGAGGCAAGGTTAGTACAGATAAAAGATTTGAGATAATCTGCAAAACAATGTCACAACCCTAGATCAGCAGCAGTAAACAACAGTTATTGAGTTGAGAACATATCTGATCAACCAAATGACATGCCTAGGTACTAGGTATCAGAAGAGCCCAAGTTTCCACTCACACTGTAGTAGATGAACAAGTAGAAACCTGAGGGACCCCTTTCTTTACTCCTCTCTGCAAGTGCTGGCCCAGTGAAGAAGTTTCTATTTAGGTCTATCAAAATTCAGCAGACCAAATTGTCTGTGGTCTTACCTCCTTCTCTAACTTCCTTGGAAAAATAAATGAATGAAGTGATGCTTTAATCTACAACATTTAGCCCCTCAGAGTAAATCTTATGGAATGAGATTGGGCTTTCTCACTATTGATGATAGATTCAGAGCTCCCATCTTCACTCAAAGGTGAGAATGCAGAATAAAAACTGAAGCTTGAGACCTAGAAAAATTATATAATGAAAGGGAGAAAAAAGGTAAGAGAGAGACAGAGAGAGAGAGACAGAGAGAGAGAGAGAGAAGAGAGTTAAAAGCATAATTTGAAGTCACTTTTATACTAGAAGACATAATGAAAAAATATGCAACTCCATCACACTCCTAAGAAATGAGGAGTTAAATGACCCTGTTAAACAAGAAATGGAGAAGATAGCTAAATCAGAAGGAAATTGCCACAGGTAAGCAAAACAAAGGAGAAGAAGAATGTTATCACAGAATTATAACTACAGTAGAAGAACCAAAACAGAACTCATGTTAAAAAAAACCTGAATCGGTAGAGAACTATCTTGAGAAAATCATTCAGAATGAAGAGGGAAGGACTCAGGAAAAAAAATAATCAGAGTGAAGATTGCAGCTAAGGAAATCAAACAATGGATGTTTGGCATATAGTTGATGTGCTTAAAGTAGTAAGAAATGATCAACAAAAAACACACAAAGGGAGATATGCAGTTTGCAAAGGTTCACCATAGGAGACAAATGAATAAAAATTGGTCAACCCCCCAAGGTCTCTCTGAGCAAAGATACAGAACTTTAAGAATAAAAAAGAAAATAATTCTACAGATCAGTATAATACTGTTTAAGGCTCCAGTCACACTACCTGGGTTCAAATTGCATGGCTCTAATGTTAGACAGGTAGTATATAACTTATAAGATTATCAAAGGATGAAATGTGAAACACTTGCAAAAGTATTTAGCCTGTTGTCTGGCATATAATAGGCACTCTGGCATATAATATAGTTACATTCAGCAAGAGGAAATACGTAACCAACAATAGGAATCATCAAGCCAGTCCAAAATTCACATTAGCAGTATCAAAGAATTTCAGTAGGAAAGCTTTGTCCAAGTATTCCTTAAATAGTCAAGTTGATATTATAAAGGCAAAAGAAAGGCATAGTCAAAAGGGCAAGAATTTGGGAAGTATATCACCAATAAGCAATTCATGGAAGGGGTCATTTGCAGAAGCATTCCAGCAATGGAAAAGATGAACCAAAAGGAATAGGGAACCTATGGGATTCAAGGGCCATTAGTGAATACGGATCAATTAATTCCTATGTTCTTAACCCCTAAGAGATTCTGAGAAAGGCATGGACCTTCTCAGAAATAAAATAAAATATAAAATAAAATAAAATAAAATAAATATATATATACACACACAGACACACAGACACGCACGTATGCGCGTATATATATATATGATTAAGTGTTAACAGATCATTTTCCAGAATGTCTGCAATAGTTTTTGTCATTATGAAAGATAATTTTTTGCTCTATTTTATATCTGGTTATTCATGGTATAGAAAAAATGCTACTGTCTTATAAATTGATCTCAAATCAGGCAACCTATATTTGTAAAATCTATGGATTCTTTTTTTAATAGAAGATCTTACCACATACAAATAATATGTGCTTTTGTTTTTTCCTTTCCAGTTCTTAATCTTTTCATTTCTTTTCCTTTAATTTCTTTCAAACATTGGTAAGGACCTAATGTAGAAATAATATGTGTTATTTTGGGCCACAGTGGTTAAGAAACAGGTATGTTCCTTGTTTTTCCCTCCACTTAATGGCAAAGGATTTTGGAATGGGAGTGGAAAGTCAGGGTTAAAGAAGAAAGAGGAGGAGGAAGAGGAGGAGGAGGAGGAGGAGGAGGAGGAGGAGGAGGAAGAGGAGAAGAAGAAGAAGAAGAAGAAGAAGAAGAAGAAGAAGAAGAAGAAGAAGAAGGTGGTTTCATTCCTGAACTACCCTGCAAATAGAATGAAGCCCTGTGAACCCCTGATTGGATTTTTTATGTTAAGCCACTGCATTTAGAAGTCATCTGTTCTAGCAGCTAATGTTAGTATAACTAATACAAAGAAACTTGAAAATTGGAGATTCACACTCTCTCGTAGGCAAGGGATCTCAATATTATAGAGATATAAAATTTCCTTATGTCAATCTATAATTTTAACACTATCACAATCCCTGGTAGGCTATCGATGGGAGCATGAGAAATTCTTCTAAATTTTATCTATAACAGCAAATATTTGAGAACAAAGATTAAAGCTATATACATATAAATACTTAAGTGCTATATATTTAAATACATATAAAATTATGGAAATATATATTTATGTATGTACACATTTTTTAAAAATATAATTTATTGTCAGACTGGCTTACCCAGTGCTCATCACAAGTGCCCTCCTCAATGCCCATCTCCCATCTTCCCTCTCCCCCACCACCCCCTCCATCCACCCTCAGTTTGCTCTCTGTATTTAAGCGTCTCTTGTGGTTTGCCTCCCTGCCTCTCTGTCACTATTTTTTTCCCCTTCCCTTCCCCCATGGTCTTCTGCTAAGTGTCTCAAGATCCACATATGAGTGAAAACATAAGATATCTGTCCTCTGACTGACTTATTTCACTCAGCTTAATACCTTCCAGTTCCATCCACATTGCTGCAAATGGCAGGATTTCATCATTTCTCATTGCCAAGTAGTATTCCATTGTATATAGAAACCACAGCTTCTTTACCTATTCATCAGTTGATGGATATTTAGGCTCTTTCCACAATTTGGTTATTGTTGAAAGCACTGCAATAAACATGGGGGTACATGTGCCCCTATGCATTAGCACTCCTGTATCCCTTGGGGAAATTCCTAGTAGTGCTATTGCTGGATCATAGGGTAGTTCTATTTTTAATTTTTTGAGGAACCTCCACACTATTTTCCAGAGTAGCTACACTAGTTATTATTCCCACCAACAGTGCAAGAGGGTTCCTATTTCTACACATCCTCGCCAGCATCTGTAGTTTCCTGATTTGTTCATTTTAGCCACTCTGACCGGTACATGCACATTTTCAAATGTGATGTTGGTGAAGGAATAGAGACTGATTAACAGAATAGAATACACAGCATTGAAATATAGAGTCAGCATATGTTAAAGGAAATCTTAATTCAATAAGGGAATAGATGTATTAAAGTAAGCCGAGTGCTTACTTTATAACTTACAACAAAATAAATTTTGAATGAATTGAATATTTAATTTCATTCATTCCACAAGAATGTATTTGTTGAACCCCTATTATATGCCAAGCCCCATTCTAGCTCCTGAAGATAACAGTTAACAAAAAGGACAAAAACTCCCATCATCATGGAGCTTACATTCTAATGGTGGAGACAGAGACAGAAAGACAACTAAATAAGTGAAATATGTAGTGGGGTACATGGTGACAAGTACTGTGGAGGAAAATACAGCAAAAAAGAGAGTTAGTGTTTGTCCAAGAGGTGGGCATGGGATACAATCTAAATGGAAAAAGTGACATTTGAGCAAAGATTTAAAGACAGTGGGAGAGAGAGAAGTTGTACTGCCATTTAGTAATGAAATCATAGAACGAATATAAGAAAACTTAGGTGCCTGTTTCTATAGCCTTGGAGTGGAGAAATTTTTTCAAAGCATGACACTGAAGCTGGAAAGCAGAAAGAAAAAAATGGACAAGTTTTGCAACATAAAAATGTAAACAATCTTAAAACTAATAACAATCTGGGGTGGAAATAGCAACATATTGTCACACTAAGGGTTCATATCTAGGGTGACCATATAATTTATTGTCTAAATCAAGATGCTTTGAGAGTCAAAGGGATACCTTTTATGCTTATGTCAGAAGAATGGACAGAAATTAGAACTGTCTCAGACATACTAAACTGGGTCCTTATAAATAAGACAAAAATCTCAAGAGACAAAGGCGCATAAATGACTAAATGCAAATGGAAGTAAACATGAAATTATGTTAGACCTCACTAGTAGGAAAGGAAAAATAATTAAAACAACAATGGGGCATCACATTTTGTGCTCATCTATTTTAAAGATGAAAATGTTGATAATGTTTCTGATGAGACTGTCTTGGGGGGATCTCAAAATGGTGTCAATTTAGTTACAGACACTTGGGCAAAATATATGAAATTTTAAATGTCCATATTCTTTAACTCTACATGTCAAATCACATGGATAAATTCTAAGAAAACAATCAGACAAATAGATAAAGCTATAGTACTGGGGTGTTCAAAGTATGGCTTTTCACAATGGCAAAACAACTGGAAACATCCCAAACATGCATTGAAAGGGTTTGTTTAAACCACTTGTGATATCTTCATACATAAAATATTATACAGCCATATTAATTAAAGTAATGACAGCTACTGTAAACATCAACATCCCAAATGTCCACATTATAGAAATTTAATTCTCTCTCACGTTTAGTCCAGAAGAACTCTTTCCTTTCTCTTTCATCTCTGCTTGAAAACCAGCCAGTGCTTGTGTCAGCCTATCTTTTTCTCAGAAAACCTTGTTACAGTCAGATCACAGTAGCCATCACGTACTCATACTGACTCTTTCCAACAATTTCCCTGAGTTAACAGCCTTGGTATGGGCATGGTCAGCCTTCCAAGTCACTGAAGGCAATGGTTTTCCCAAATGTTTTGCCAGTGCATGATGGAGTACTCAGCCCTCTGGACTGCTGCTCTCCTTGCCATTTGCCACTCTACCGCTAAGCCAGAGGATTCGTAATTTAGGTTTTGGTTATGGAAACACTCCACTTCAAAGCACCAATTTCTTTAAACCTTAAGGTAATGCGAGCTGCTGTTGTAAACAACATAAAATATGTGTCATGGCTCAAACATGATAGGAATTTACTCTCACTCACTTGAAGTCTGATACAAGTGTTTCTAAATGGTGGGCAGTTCTCTGCCAAGCCATATTTCAAGGATCCATTAATCCTTTAAAACTTGGGGCTCCTTCATCTCCTTGACTTCCTGCTCATCAGCAGAAAGACAAAAAGAGGAGAGAAGGTACACCCACTTCTTACTTATTTCATTCCAAAGGCAACATGTATTGCTTCTGCTCACAATCTCTTAGCTAAAACTCAGTCACAAAGTGCAGTCAGGCAGGCAGGGCAAGGTAATCTAGCTGAGTAACCAGGAAAAAGAGGAAACGGATTTGGTGACCAATGTGTTAGTCAGGGTGGTCTGACTAATGCTTCAGTGACAACTCTAAACATCTCAGTTGCTTAACCAACAAAAAAATCTATTTCCGGCCCACACAAAATCCAGATGACATTATAGGCAGCTCTCCTCCATGTGATGACTCAGCAATCCAAACCACTCTCCTCCTTTGCCACCATCATCTTGACACAAGGCGTCTTCCATGGCTGCTAAGAAGGCAAGGTGGGAAACTGGAGAATGGTCCACAGAATCTTCACTCCTTCAAGCCAAAAAGCAGCGCTCACTGCTTCTACTCACAATGAGTCCCATGGCCATGCCTACCTGCAGGAGGTGAGAAGTGTAGTCTCCTATATACTTAGAAGGAGAGAGAACCAGGCATTGATAAATACATGTAATACATAGCATAACCGGCCAGCCAATCTCTGTCACAGCTACATTAACATGACGATGTTTATGGATATTTGTTTTCATGGATGGCCTTAAAATATGTGTGATGTGGAAATCTGTACAGTGTACAGAAACAGCAATAACACAATACCACCTTTTACAACTATATGTGTGTGCTTTAGATGAAGGCCAAACCACCTCATCCTATGGAATCCACATGAAATTCACTCCAACCCATTCCACGTTCTCCCTTTCTCCTATTCTCTCTAGAGGCTCTCCCCCTGAGATCCAGGCATCCATGGAATAGGGGGTAGAAACTGTTTTCTTCATTTCTTTTGGCCTGAAGCTCACGCTGTGGCTGAAGTAGGTCAGTGAGTAATCTTGTCCTCTGCGTTATTCCGGGTTTATATCCCAGCACTTCACCCCAGAAGTGGCGCAAACATCTTTCCTTGATGTCTTCCAGAAAGCATCGCTGAAGGCACTGGAGATTTGGGGAAATAGCAAGGATTACATTTCAGATCCACACAGAAGAAAAATCCACATGAACGTTAGATTTTTCCTAGCATGCCATTTTTACAACTCCGTCTCTGGTTCTGAGTACCTGCAGTCCAGCCGTGTATTTGGTCTGCTTGTCTCTTGTCAATCATGGCTCCCATGTCACACTGCTCTCTTTGAATAATAATATCAACATCTTTTCCTAATTGCATTGTATTTATTTATACTGTTGCCTCCAGAAGACAAATTCTGATTTCTTGAAATGACTAATACTAAGTTATGAAAATAATATTAAGTGTATATAGTTATATATAAGTAGTTACACCTGAATGTACACACACACAAACACACATGTACACACACACACACACACGCAAACACATACTGAGAAAGGGAGAGATTTCAAACCAGCATGTTAGGAGCAGTATCTACGTGGGTAGAGTGAAAAATGATTTTTCTCTTTTCGATTTTCCATATGATTTTTACCTTTCCTACAATGAGCAAGTATTAATTCTTTATTAAGAAAGGATAAAAACAATAAAAGCCGTTTAAAAATATATTTTTCACCAGTCGTTTCCAAATGTCAGATATTTTGTAAACTCCACGTCTGGTTTCCAGTTCTGAATCAGACTTGCCAAGGACCTCATCATACAAACTGCTGGGTGTTACTAAGATTGTTGAGCCTTACTCACTGCAAGGCCCTGGCAGTCAGTGGGGAGGTGCGCACGTGGGTGGGAGAAAGCAAGGTTAGCGTCCCCTTTTGTTTCGCTCTGTCATACTACCCTTTAGGCCAGATCACATGGCACTAAGATCTATATTCCCTAGGGAAACCATCTCCTGAATTTAAAGTCGGAGCAGAGAAGAGGGCAAAGGTGATATGAAACAGAGCTGAAATTTTTAATAGAAAATGCCTCATGGTGCTTACAGAGAGGAAAAGAAGAGACAGAGAGGATTGTGTATTTTAAGGTTGTTTGCAAATCAAACTCCTTTTCCCTGCTAGGTCTCTATAATAATTCCTTATTTCTAAAGGAAAGAAATTCTAGAATATTTCTGATGGAGCCTGATGTAGACAACCAGGTAGTTGTTTACTTAAAAGGTAATTGCTTTCTTTAGCTCAGCCTAGTGAATTCTGTGTTTGTAAGATTTGAGGTGGAGTAAGATAGGAATACAATGAATGTGTTCATTCAAAGTGTATTGAACACTTGCTCTGTCTGAAGGTCTGGCATTTGAATCAGTAAATAGTGACCCATGAGTGCTGACCAGTATCCGCATGGGATGGGTGTATTTAGGAGCATGGCCAAGGAAACATCTCTGCCCCATATGAGAAATCATAATTATTAGGTATTTACTAAGTATTAAATAATGAACACATGTAAGAGGTCAAATACAGGTGTGAGAGGTAAGGGCCTTTGAGGCCTCTGGTAAGGAGACTCCAAAGTGTAAAATATCTGATCCACCACTACGCTCCATTGTCTCTGCCCCTGCCATCTGATGACTGATTTGTGAGGCTATAATTCAGGAATGTGTTTAAGGAAGGTGCTCACATGTTCATAGCCCATACGTCAGTGCTTCTCTGAATTTTCTCCAACACACTCACTGAATTCACCCTGAGCTTATCAGCCCCCCAGGTTCCTTGAGCTCTCAAGGAAAGGTGCATACTGATTCCCATGAAGGGCAAGAGACAGTCAGCTGATGGGTGTCACAGTTATTGTAATGCTTTTGGCACTGAGGAGTGGTCTACTTCATAAGTATTCAAGGAAGCATTTTAGAACAACTTGCCTTCTTCGGTCAGGATAGGCCATTTGTCACTCCAAGTTCAGTGGCTCCTGACATCATTTAAATTTCCCTCATGCAGACTCTGCTGTGGGTTTGGGCAACTCTCCAAGGCAGCAATTCTCCATGCAGTGACTCAGCGAACCAGGCTGCTTTGGTCCCCTTGCTCTGCCATCTCAACGTGAGTCCTCCATGATCACCAAAGCCAGGAAGTGAGTGTTTGGAGAATTCATACCTATTTTCCTATGCTCTGGCCCAGAAGTGACACACCACTTCCAACTGTAGTCCACTGACTAGAGTAATCATATGACCAACCCTAACTAATGAAGGTATAAGAAATGTGCTCAAACACTTGGAATATTTCGAAGCGTTATTATCTCTGATCCTTGTTCGACTTTCTTTTATTCTTCCCAAGGAAAGATTTGATTGGGTTGGCATAGGTACCAATATGGAGATGTCAGTACGGAGCGCTTGTAGCAGGCAGAATTCTATTGGTGTCTCCAAGGTGGCCAACTTTCCTGAGTTCAGAATGTATGTGGTGATCCTGCTGCTCATCCTGCATCCTGGTTCCATCTCCCCAAGAGAAAATACTGCAGCAACTAAAATTTTTGAAACTTGGTCAGGACACCTTTTCTTAAAACAAAAACAAAAACAAAAACAGAAACCCCCAAACTGAGGCTTCATACATTTTCCTTCTAGTGCACTCACCAAACACTTTTGGCAACATGCCCAGTGGTCCATGGCTCATGTCTGTACCACAAAAAAGTGTCTAATACAAGAATGCCATCTCCTCACTAAGTATTGATGGGATTGTGACCATGTACCAAGCGGGGCATATAGTGATAGAACTTTCACCTTCAAACACTTTGGGTCTAGCAAGAAAAATCAGTTAATTATTCTAGCACCTCATGTAACAAACTATATAAGGAATCCTGAAGAGATGTGGAAAGGCTAAACTAATTCAAATTAAGAAATCCAGAAAAGGATCCTAGAGACAGCGGCATTCGAACGAGAAAATATGGGAAGAGTGAAGAGAAACTGAAGGTAGATCCTCTGAATTCATGGAGCTGAAAGCGTGTTTTGGGTAAGGGGTGGGGGCAGGGGAGGAGTGGAAATCAGGCTGGACAAGTAGGCGGAGCTCCTTCATGAAAGTCCTTATGGCATTTCTCGAAACGAAACCTTCCTGTACCTGGCCTCTTTTCAACTTGACCTTGGGATGTGGAAGTAAAGACCCACCCAGGATCTCACTGGCTCACTTCTTCCCAAATGTTGGGATCTCCTTAATGTAGTCTTAAGATCAGAACCCCAAAGACCAGCTAAAACCTCATTTGCTTCCTCTGGTCTGGAGCCAGCTGGCAAAGTAATAAGCAAATAAAATCAATGCAGTACAACTGGCGACTGGTCACCCAGACATTCTTGCAGTCACTTACGTGTGTGTCCAAGACTATCCTTGTGGCTCACAGCACCACTTCCCCCATCACCCATGCACCTGGTTCCTTCCGGGAGAGTGGACTGCAGGAGTGGCAACCCGCCAGGCTTTTCACCTCTTTGCTCTCCTAGACTGCATAACCCTACGCCGCTCCCACATCTCCCCAGCCTGGGTTTTTGGGGCTTGGCAAGAACGTGGAATTAAATACATGGCAGATGTGCTTGGGGTCAAGGGGCTCTCATTCTTTTGCTGATCTGCAGTTTCTCTGACAGTCTTATTTTGTGCAGGTCCTCTGATTATTTCCTATCCCATCGCACTATGAGGTCTGGAGGTCTGTGAATTTTGCTTTGAGCATATGACCAAACTCAGCAAGCCAGGCAGTGTCAGGGACCCAAGAGCTTGTCTACAAAAGAGATTGAGTAAAATGGCATCAGTAGCTGGTGACGGGAGAAACCAGTCAGAAGAGAGTATATCTCGGGAGATGACAGACAATGATAGGTGTTGTAAAGACTTAATGTCAACCAGTATCTTGGCAGTTGAAGTGCAGTTCGACTAGGGTAAGAGGACATTATCAACTTTGCTCATGCTCTGAGGAATAGATGTGTCTGTTACCTATCCAAGGAGCCCAGGACACTATGGTAATAAATGTTATGCCACCTAACAACAATGGCTATGACCCTGAGATGAATTGTTTGGGGAACAGGTCATATCAGACTGACTTTTAAATAGCTGTCCCCTTTCAACCTCCTGTTTTTCAACTGGGCAACCATTCCTGGCTTAAATGTTACTCCCTATCCCTTAAGGGGGTATATATTTAGGTTTCTATGTGTTTGGACAAAGCATATGCTTTCTTGCCAGATCTGGAGCACTTCCTCAATTTGGATAAGATGGAAAGTGACCGAAATATTTGTATATGGTAATTCTGCACAGAGATTCCTCTGTGGGTCTTAGACTGTTAGTGTCTTTAGAAGCCACTTCTCAGGTCCTTTCTCGAGATGGGTGAACACAATGGCAGTTGCAGGAAATGATGCTCCTGTGGTCTTACAGCTGTACATAGATTTAAAATTAGGGTGCCACGGGCACTTGATTGGCTCAGTTGGCTCTCGATCTAAGCTCAGGTCTTGATCTCAGGGTTGTGAATTTAAGCCCCATGTTGGGCTCCAGGCTGGATGTGGAGCCTATTTAGAAAAATAAAAAATAAAAAATAAAAAATAAAATAATAAAATGCGGGTGCCAAAGAATTGCTGTTTTTTTCTTTTTTTCTATTCAGTTGGGCAAAGAACACATTTTAACAAGGCAGTTGCTGGCAGTCATTAATGGAAGGGGATTACCATTTGTGGTAGGCTGAGTATGGCCCCAAAGATATCCACATCCTAATCCCTGGAACCCATGATTATTACCTCATATGGCAAGAGGGACTTGGCAGATGTGATTAAATTAAGAATCTTGAGAGGAGGTGGATTATCCTGGATTATACAGATGGGTCTAAAATGACATCACAAATGTCCTAGTAAAACGAAGGCACAGGGAGATTTGACTGTAGAAGAGAAGACAATGTGACCACAGAGGCAGTGTTTGGAGTGATGTGGCCACAAGCCAAAGATCGCTTAGGGCCAAAAGAAGCTAGAAGAGGCAAGGAAGAGATTCTTCCTCTAGGACCTCCAGAAGGCATCAATCCTAATGTCAAGGTTAACACTAGTAACTGTAAGAGAATAAATTTGTGTTGTTTTAAGCCACTATTATTGTGGCTATATGTTATAGCAGCCATAGGAAACTGATACACTATCTTACACCAGTGGCCTACTTTCAACAATGAAGCCTCCACTATGCAGTTATATCCTTCATGTTTTTAAAAAAATAGATTACCTTTTTTTAAATTGAAGTAGCTGTGCGGGTAGCTATCTATCAGATTTACTTCCTCCCAAATCTAGTTGGCCTGCTTATAACCAAATTCCTTTTTAATTTTTTAATGTTTATTTATTTATTTTGAGGAGTGGAGGGGCAGAGAGAGAGAGGGAGAGAGAATCCCAAGCAGACTCTGTGCTGTCAGCACAGAGCCCGATGCGGGGCTCGATCCCGCCAACCATGTGATCATGACATGAGCCGAAATCAAGAGCCAGCCTCTTAATTGACTGAGCCACCCAGGTGCCCCTATAACCAAAAATTTTTAAGGAACTGTGGCAAATGAGCCTCCTGAAGATCAGAAATTCTTGTGCAAGAGAGAAGTGTTTTTGTCACTCACTCCTAGAGGTTTTGACCAATCAGGGTGGCCGTGCTGTGCCCAGGGGCCCTTGTGTACTGCTATACTGAGCAAGCACTGAGCATAATGCATGAGCCATCTGGGGGTCAGTGCTGCTGGTGTGGGGAGACCAGTGATAGAAGAAGCATGATAGACATGTCACAGACCCCTACACTGCCATCCTGAGGTTGAACAGGATGCCACCTTTTCCTGCTTTCACACATATTCCTTAGACTCTTTCTTTGGTGCTATACTCACCTTCAATACAAACTGCCCTTGAAATTCACTTAGTTCTGATTGTGTCTTTGTAAACATGCTGGGAGTGGGGACATACAGTGTGATTTGCCTCGGCCCACATACCCTAGGGATATTCTTGGATCTTCCATTCTTGGAGTGGACACAAATTGTTTTTAGTTACGTAGGACCAGGAGAATTTGCAAAGTTATCAACAAGAGCATAGGGTCAGAAAGAAAGAATGAAGCCAAGACAGGGAGCTTTAGAAATGTAATCTCATTTAATTTTCACAATTACCCATAAATTAAGGATACTATGTCAAATTCACAGATAAGCTGAGGACCAGGAAGACTTAAATTACTTGCTCAAAGTTACCCACTTAAGTGCCAGGACTGGGCTCCAAATCCAGACTGGCTTGATTCCAAGGCTCTTGTTTTTCACTACACAATCCTGAAGGCAGCACAGGTTCCTGAACAGAATGTTCTGGGCATCCCAGCCTCTTAGCTCTCACCAAAGAGCCCAGCAAAGAGGAAAAGAAATCCATTCAGAATGCTATTCCCAAGTGACCAGAAGAAAGAGTCTTGTTTTGAAGGCAAAGCCTTTTCTTTAAAACGGTACCCTCTACTCAGCTCATTCCTGAGGAAGGCTCTGGCACATGGAGAACATGGTTTCTTGCTCGGGTGCTGGGTGGAATCCCTGTGGCATTGCTCCAGTAATAACTCTGCCACGGAGATATGCGATCTCTAGCAGTTGTCCGCAAGCATCAGTGCTATTCCAGTTCGCCTTCCCAACTCCGGTTGTGCTTCGCTTCTACCCCACCCTCCACCTGCTCCAGAAGGAGACTGGCAGTGCCCAGAGCTCCAGAAGAAAGGAGTACAGTGAAGTCTGTGTCTCTTGGGGAAAGATTTGTTTTCTGTCATGTCGATGACATGGATGACCCAAGATGAATATCCAAGGACATATCAGAGATAGGTCGGCAGTGGTGCAGGAAAGGAGCAAAGCCTGATTGAGTTTATGAAAGTTTTCCACTAAAGTCAGCAACAGCGCAAATTCAAACCAGGCACAAGGCACTTGAATCTCCCTATGAGTTGTTCATCAAAGGGCTAAAAGAAAGGAAATCTGAGACGGACCAGGGTCTGGCCTAAAAGCTTTCAAGTGATTCCTTTCCGTAAGGAAACTATTTCCTTTGTCTGTGCATGTTCAGGAAAAGTGCCTTTTTGGAACTTGGTTCCCTCTGAATTCAGGTCACAGTTCTTTGGACTAATTAAAAAAAAAGAATCATGATATGGAAATGTCTACTGTTCTTCGCACACACGCACACACACACACTCAGTTACAAATACGTGGGCCTGTTTATTTATTTTTGAATACTATGTGATTTTGGTACTTAATCTGGGCTGACTTAAGGTAAGTTTGATAAGGAAGGGCAGTGAAGGAGGTAGCACCCTGGGTATTCAGATTATTGTGACCATACATGCTTAAAATCAGGGAAATCACGTGCTATTGTGATACTTCTTACATCCTTTAGAAAAACAGTGAGCCCAGAGCTCAAGTCCACATGTACCTGCATGGGGAAGGAGACTGTTTAGATAGGATTGCACTGATTAGGAGCCAAAAGGAAGAACCAAACCCCACCAGCAAAGGAGCCTTGGCCACCTCCTGACCACAGACTTCCTTTCTTTCGGCACTTTTTCAGACAAAGGGCCCCCAAGGTCTCCGTGTCATTCAATTAAGTCCAGAGGGGTCTTCCCTCAGCCCCTCAAGTTTTCAGCTCCCTGCCTGTGTTCCCTTAAGACACGCCCATGGGTGGCAGCCGGGCCAGGACTGAGGTGGGCTAAAAGTCAGGGGCATGCTGGTGTGTGTTCTAACTGTGCCTTCACTTAATGGCATTATTCTCTCTTCTGGTTTTTGTTTCTTTCTTTCTGTGCACCGCCCCCCCCAAACCGCCGGTTTCAAATTTCCTTGTTTTCTCTGTAGTCTAATCAAAATCTTAGAAATTAGAGCTGGAAAGGCCTCTTAAACTCGTCTCCTCCACCTCTTGCCAGGGCACGATCGTTCCCTATGGTTAATTTTCCGTAGCTCCAGCCAGGCCTCCCAGAAGGAGTGTCTCTAATCGTGGGGTTCCCACCACTTTCCCTTGGGAGACACCCCCCCTTGCCTCATAGACTTGATGGTAAGGAATACTTTCCGAATACCCAGCCGTCAAATTTCCTTTCTTTCGGTTACTGTAACTCCTCTGAGGCCTCCTCCCCTGGTGGTGGATTTGGGTTCCTGCGCCCACTGCACCCCCTACAGGAGATACTTATTTGATATCCGTATAGAGAAATGGCTATTTTTAAGTAGTTTCTCTTTGGGGGAAATGATTCCAGGGGAATCTGATTCCAGGTCACCCGTCGGTGGACTAAAATTACAAGGTCCTCAATTTAGGAGGCATTCACATTTTTTGGGGGGTAGAGAAACTATAAATGAGATACAGTCCAAATTTTGCTCACTAGCTGTCTTTATTTGCGTTAACTAGCTGCTGGACGGGCGGTCCTCCTTTATGCTTGTTAACAAAGTGATTGCCTTTATCACAGGGTGACTAGGTGCTTCTGTCTGTTTTCGAGAAGCTAGTCCTTATGATAGTCCACAAACCTCAGCAGAAAGGATGCCAAACAGTGCTTCCTGCAGACATGGTAGAGTGTTCTGGTTGATGACCCTGCTCTCAGACATGACCAAACCCTTAATGGAATACGATCCCCCATCAGCCTTTCTCTGGGAAACTTTAAATTTTTTTTATGTTTATTTATTTTTGAGAGAGAGAGAGAGAGAACGAGCAGGGAAGGGGCAGAGAGAGGAGACACAGAATCCGAAGCAGGCTCTAGGCTCTGAGCGGTCGGCATACAGCTGAGGTGGGACTCAAACTCACAAACCGTGAGATCATGACCTGAGCCGAATTTGAATGCTTGACTGCCTGAGCCATCCAGATGCTCCTCTCTGTGAAACTTCAGATTCAGGAAACTTTCAAACAGATCCTGGAGTTTTAGCATAAAGAAGACTTCTTAAAATGAATTCATAATAAATATAAAAAGAGATTGATGACTGTTTCTGAAAGTCTATTTGAGTAATATAGGAACGAAGTCAGGGTTTTTACAGAGTGCAACAACATTCTTGGAAAGCTGAGAGATCTGCCTGACTACAAGTTCCTTCCTTATTGCACTGAGGAAAAATACATTAATTAATGAAAAATTGTGTGCAGCTTCCTCTATTTCTATCATGCTACATGTGATTATAACCTGCCTTTCTTTGGGTCTCCTTGGAGTAATTGCCAAAAACCGAATAAAGTTTGGGGAGCCCAGAAAATTGCCCAGCTGAATGAAAATATCATTTCGGGGGAAAACAGCTTTAATGCTATAAAATCCTCTTCTTTTGTTAAGTTATTGCTCTTCCCTTGTTTGCTTCATGTCTTAGGTTTACACATTTTGCTTTAGCAGTTACTCTCATTTTGAAAACATCCCTTTCTCGGTTGCTTGGCCCTGACCAACCCAGGTGGGAAAAAATTTTGCTTTTAAATATCTTGTTACACCAACAGTTCTTTTCCCCTTAGCAATAATTTTCATCTTCAAACTCATTTTGGGCGTCGGAGTGATTCCCAGTAAGGGATCCCCAAACACCTAGAGGTCCTAAAGGTAGTAATGGGAGTCTATATATTTTACATATTTCAAAAAGCCTAATGGAAATCACATATTTACTCAGAATAAGGCTGCAGAAGAAATCAGCAAAATATCTTTGATTTGGTTAGAAAGAGACTAGAAATACAGCCAATCTGTGTGTTAAGGACAGACAATTTGTGTGGCTGGGAAAGAGGTCATTGCCATCACAGGGATTTGTGGGTATGACTTGTAGAACTCCAGCTGCTACTCTAGCCCGATTCCTTTGTTTGGTAGATTAACATTTTTGGAGCAAATAGTCTGAGGCAGGAGGAGGGGGAGGAGCAATTTCTTAAAGAGAGTTTGAGGAGAAGAAAGTCAAGAATCGTCGCTCTATAGTACTCCTTAAATGATGGCTCCATCTTCTCGGCCAGGCACCTTTGCCTTTGATGCCTTTCCAGAAGAAAGGGGAATCTTACAAGGAATCCAGTGACCCTGGGATTTGTTAGGGCACCTTGTCCGATTTCTCCCTTGCCTCATCCTTCTGATGGGGCAGGAATGTGGTGCAGATTCCAGGGGATTGCTGGTTCTAGTCTCACTCATTGTGGCCTCCACCAGGGCCTTGTTTTTCCTTTCCAGGAACTACAAGAACATGGCATCATCTATTTCTTCAGTCATCTTGGAAGAGGGAGAATAACCCAGGTATTTTCAATGTTTGAATTCCTTGGAGTATGATGCTTTGTAAACACAAGTTATTATTATCCTATACATGCTCAGAAAAGCAAGAACCCAAAGACAGAACCAAATAAGGAGATACTATCCAAAAAGAGCCCTATATATTTCTGCATATATACATATGCTTGTGTATTTCTACACACATCTACACATATGTATGCATATCTTACGCACAGGTATACATACGTATGCCTTACATATACTTGTATACACACACATAGACACACGTACTTTTCCCCTCTTTTTGGTCTGATTTATTAATAATTAGTGTTCCATTAGAAAACGAGTTTTACGTGAACCACACAGTCCTGAAAGCGTTTCAGTGGCAGATCATATTTTACCATTGGGGTTTCAGAAGTCACTGCAGAGCACAATGCCATCTCCATATTCATATTTCAGATCTGTCAGGACACCCGGATAGTTCATGTGATCACATGGATTTCCATTCCAGGCCTTGAGAGACAAGGAGCATGGCCATCACAGAGAGCCGGGGCAATTAAACTGAATCAGCGCTTGGGTCTCAGCGGATGTCCTCTGGGTTACCATGGGGGACGCTGGCTGGTATGAGGTTTAATCAGGCACTAACAGCACCTTGCTGGGAACTTCATGGTTGATAAAGGCAGCCGCATCAGACCAAGTAGCTCCTACTTTTTAAAGAGAAAGCAGCCTCTTTTGAAATGTAAAAAAGGCAGGCTTTGTTGCACCATGCAAGACTGGAGAATCTGAGAGAAGTTGTGGTTTGTTTTCTCCCATGGGCTCCAGCATTTTTCCTGGGTTTTGATAATAAAACGAAAGACGCCCTTTAGGCTACGTTTTTAAAGGATCCTCCTCAAGCCCACGGCCTATTCTTCCTTGTGGGTCCCCCTGCTGGGCCCACTGTTAGGTGCGTCTCACTATTACCCCTGTCTTTGTCACGCTGCTTTGTGCACCACATTGGTCACAACCAGGATCTTGTGCCACTGAATACCTGAATGAATGTGCCAAGGAAGAAAGAAAGAAAGAAAGAAAGAAAGAAAGAAAGAAAGAAAGAAAGAAAGAGGAAGGAAGGAAGGAAGGAAGGAAGGAAGGAGAAAGGAAGGAAAAGAAGAAAAGGAAATACTGTCCAAACACAGCCCAAGTACACATAAATGGGGCCTCTTCTGAGGTCTCTAACTGCTCTTGTCTCTGAGAAGAAGTTATTCTTTGCCTTGGAGTTTCAATTTTCCTTAACTCTTTTCCAATAGTTTTTATTCCCCACAGAGGTGGGTGGTTGATGGCCCTATTAAAAGAGGCCCTTAATTTGCCTACATGTAGACTGACCACATCATTTATGGTTAAAACCAGGAGCCTTTAAAGAGTGAAAGGGGGTGTTATAAACAATCCCCCCCCGGGGACAAGAGGCATAGCTCAGGACTGTCACAGGCCAGCTAAGACATGGGGCCCCCCAATCCCCTGGCAGGTGTCACAGGCCCTGGCAGCACAGTCCACATGTCCTCATACACGGCCTCTGTCCTAACCTCGGACGCTTGTCTTGGAGAATCATAAGCTAAGAGAGTCCACGTAGGAAAATCACATAGGAATCCCAACTATCGAGATCAGGGATTTACAGTTGAGAAAATAAAGAGATCCACTGGCATTTCTTTCACAACTGAGAGCTCTGTCTTCTTTCCCAGAGTTACTTTACACTAGTGGTGTGTCTTTACCTGCCCCTGTTTCCTCCTCTTCTCTCTCTCTTCTTCCTCCCTGTCTCTCTTTCCTGACTCAGACACACAGCAGGTCCATTGTGACGGGGTTACTGAGGGTGTCCATCCCCAACATCTCGCTCCTCCGTAGCTCCCAGGGACCTTCACAAAAAGCACATTTAGCACCTTCCCGCTGCCGGCTCAGGGTTTTAGCCCCTGCCTTCTCATCACATTCTTCGAGAGCTGCTGACCCACGGTGACAGTGCTGGGACCCACGAAGGAAATCGCCACTGCTCACCTGCTAACCATTCTGAAGACCCGAAGCACCTTTTGGGGCCAGTGGGGGTCAGGAAGGGAATGGGGTGCAACACCTTGGCCACTCGCCACCAGTTACATTACCCCATCCTTACAGCCTTTGCCTGCAGCTCTGGTCCCGAGAAGGGAAAGGTGCCAAAATCCCTTCTCAAAAGCTCTTAGTTACTGTCACAGGGTTGGGTTTTTCCCTCTCCACATTTTAATTCCACTTAATTATCGTATTCCCTTTCAAATGAGATTAGGAGGAAGAAGAGTTAAAGAAGAAGGGGTAACAGGAAATCCGAGGCACTTCTAGGGAATATTCCTGGGGTGCAATAACAGGGTGACAGTTATTTTGAGACAAAGGGGAGGAGTGGGAGACTGGTGACACGATTGGGATAATGAAATATTGGTGACAAAAAGGTCCAGGAATGTGATCAAGTGTCAGAGGGCCCTTGAAGGAAAGAATTCCCTGTTTACTCCCTGCGAGTCTGTTTTTAAAGCCAGTTCTTAAAAACTAAAACAAAACTTTGTGTCTGTTGTCACAATTTCTCTCCAGCGTGAAACATGACAGTATTTAAGCCTTCATTGACACATCTGTAATGCCCCAAAGAGAAAGGGGTTAATGGAAAAGGTTGCAAACCTTCCAGTACACGGGGCTTGAATCAGGCGTACGTGCACGTTCCTGTGTCTGTGTGTGTGTGTTTATTCCTGGGCTTTTCTTTCCAGAAGATGTTGACGGTGGCTGCACTGTATCTTAACTGTCAAGCTATTTTTTCCTTGCTAGCTTTCATTTGTGTTTTTCTTCACCTTTTGGAGACCCCTTACCTCTCCTCTCTTAAATCTACACTCACCACAGAGCAGACATAATCCCAGATTTTCAGTAAATCAACACTATTTGCTCCCCACTGACTGAGAGAATTTGATACTGACAGACTGTTATACCTAAAAGAAAAATACTGCTATGGTTCCTCTCCTATTCTTCGCCTGGAAGGGAACGCAGGGAGGAGTGTGTGTGGTATCCATTATAAATAAGGTAACCCGGGCCCCGTTATTCTTCACGTGTATTTCATGAAAGTGGGTGCATATGTTACCCTACCCTTGTCCACATCTTTGACCAAACAAACCCCAGTACCTGGAGTATTTCCAAACGCAATTAACTCCCTTCAGTAAGGGCACGGGTGATTTATTCAGACTGCGGCAAGAGTAGAGTCCACTGCCCGAGACAATGCACGCCCCACCATGCGTGAGACAGAGGCTGCCACATGGGGCCTCTGAACGCCACACGTTGACAGTTCTGGGCTCCATCTTGTGGAGGCACATTCTGGGGAGGGGGACGAAAGAGCAGTTTTCTTTGTTATTCATCTCTGCATCCATGATGGGCATGGTGGAAAATTCAGACTTTGTGTTCCTGGGTCGGAATTACTGAACAGAACTGTCTTGAAGGTTTCTGACCCTCTGAATTTAGACATCAGGTCGTGAGCTCATGCTTAAAGTTAGAACCTACTCCGTGTCCAATACGAGACTTCTGCCCCCAATATGTCCCAGTCTGCCTCAGGGAGGTATCCAACAGCTGCATGCTCAGGCTGGAGGCCAGTGAGGTACCAGGTAGGCGTGATGTAGGCTTCAGAGTGGGAAAAATGCCTCAGGCACAGTAATTGGCAGCCATAGTCTTGGTGACCTCAGTCATCACCAAGACCAGTGACCAAGGGAGACTGAGTTATTGTTTATTGCTTTGAAGAGCATGGATAAGATATCATAAACTGTTTGAGGACAGTTTTTCCAAGGAACAAACACCAGGAGCAATATGTGCTCTGAAGGTATATGCAGGAAGGGGAAGAGGTTTTACCATCAATTATACCTGTGAAATGATGCAAATGTACCCCCCCCGGAAATTCTCACACCATATTCATTTATTAAAGGCAATGAGAAATCTTTCAACATAAAGCTAAACATGGCATTTCCCATATTTATTTGGTCTGAGGACTTCCTACTCCTCAGCCTTCAGAATACCTATTGACATTCTGGGAATGACTGGCTCAGGCACCAACCTGTTCCTGGTGCCTATCACTGCCCAGCACTGAGAAAGCAGTCGGTATGGTTTCACAAATATGGATTCAGCCCCAGGCATTGGTCTAGGTCCTGGGGACATAGAAGCGACTTGAACAGACAATTCCTGCCCTAATCTAGTCTATCCGAAGCTCAGTTTGATCGATGAGGGTTCAATACCAGCCCAATCCGTTAGGGTCACTACAAGTGAAACGGAACCAGCCTGGGGCACGCAGATGAAGTGCCTGTGGGAGTCCCCGGCCATGCCCACGGGGCTCTTTGGGTAGAATGTGGTCACCCTCTGCCACGGCGGGTTCCTGGACATTGCTACATTCAGCAGCAAGCACACCACCAGACTACTTTGCAGGGCATCAAGCTTTTGTCTGTCAATCCCAGCTCTGTGGCTGCCACAGCATGTGAGTCAGGAGGTAAAAATCACTCATTTTCACTCTACCTCGGTTTCCTAACATGTAGCAAATAGGGATGATTAATAATATTCATCTCCCATTTCATATCCCCTTTGGGAGATGCCAACCTCTCTGTAACACATAATATAGTGCCTGGGCCCTCTGGGCATTCAAGACTATTTAAATTATTACATAAAAGCAGAATTCCATTCCTCCTATTTCATCCTTTTCAGCCTCTATATGTATTTTTTTTCCATAGGCAATGTTTCTCTTCTGGTTTCTGTTTTGTTTTCTGAGGGCAACGTCTGATGAAAGAAAACAATCACCTCTTCCTCTGTGAAGTTAAAAATCCCCCAACTTCTCCTTTGGTGCCCAGCCATCCCACTGAGTGTCAGCATGCATCTGTCTCCTTCACTCATTTTCCTTGGACCCTCTCTGTGTTTTTAGTAATTGATTAGGGGCCCTGCAGAGGTCTCCTCCACACCCTGTGGTCTGTTTCATTTGTGATGACCACACCTCCCTCACAACCCACTGAGATGTCAAAAGCTGCTATTCAGAGACTGGCTGATCAATTGAAGTAGGTTTTGGCTGGGAAGAGTCCCATCTCTCTGCCTTTCCTCCCCAGTGCCTGGATCTTGCTGAGATCCTCCTGATCTTGGGGACTTGGCAAGCAGAGAGCTCAAACTCAAAAGTGCTTGGGACAATGATGTGGGGGTTGCCTTTCTGTGTGGGAGGCAGGTCTCTGTCCCAACTCCCAGCACACGTGACCTTGCTGAGAAATGCTGAGCATGCGTCAGTCACACAGATGAGCTCTTATCTCCCTTGAGTCCTTATCTTGCTCTACGGGTTAGGGACCTAGGTTCCTAGGACCTAGGACTCAGCCTCTGGGTTGAAGCTTGCATCTTTGCATAACCCCACCCCCCACCCACCCCTTCCACTGGATGGACCAGAGGTGCTGATGATCACTAACAAGTCCTAGATCCTTTTACCTCCTGTCATCACTGCCACACATCAGTCAGTGCATTATTTGTCCATGTTCTTGGAGGCAAGCCCAAGAGATGGCAGAGAGAGAAAGAACACACTGACTCTGAGAACTTGAGAGGGCTAGCCCATTCAGGAAGCTACTGTGAATGGACCCTTGGGGGAAAGGTGCTCTTCTAGAAGTTTTAAGTAAGCTCTTCTAAGGTGCCAGATGGTAGTCTTATGCCATGTACTGAATGCCAGACACTCAGAAATTGTGTGGTGACACAAATGAGTGCCTGTAAAGCTGGTGAGATTTTAAATAAGGTCTGTGGATTCTACAAATGTCAGTTTCCTGCTTTTGATGTTCGACTACAGTCATGTAAGATGTTACCAATGGGGGAAACTGGGTGAAGGGTCCATAGGACCTTCCTGTATCAACTTTATGACTTCCTGTGAATCTATAATTATTTCAAAATAAGCAGTTTTAAATATTGCATGGTGAGAATGAGCAAACATTTTATTCCCAGAAAAGTAGTTTAAAATTCAGGGCCTCCTTGTGGATCCTATCCACTCTTTAGTTCCAATAAGACTGTAACAACCAAGATTTTCTCAATAAACATTCATTGAGGGTGCACTAAGGTAGCAGGCACTGAGGATCTATTTTTAGCACGGTTTCACACAAATGACAGAGAATAGATGCTGGATGAATGATTGAGTGAATGTGAGAAGAAAGGTAGACCCCATCACACCAGCTGGATGGCAGGGGAGTCACAGTCCTTTATTCTTACCACAAAATGGCTTAATGGTTTGAACTGGAAAGTGGAACCCCAAAACGTATGGCAATTGATACATTTGATCATCAAACAGGCCTTTTGACAATAAATCGACCATGATTATAATGACAATGGCTGCCTTCCAGTGCTGCCCCAGAGAGTCAGTATTTTTCATTTTGATAGTCTCACTCTGAAGGGCAGGTAGGAATTTTGACAATGAAGGGAGTGAGGCCACCAGATCCTCTACACACAAAGCCACTTTGAACTTTTGTAAGCATGTGGCTGTCCCTGAGAATTGAAGCAGGCCTACAAGACCAGTTCTTTAGTACCTGAAATGGATTGATTTCACTGGAGTAAAATAAAGAACATCCGTTTGGGAAAAACCAAGCATCAAGGTGATCCACCCACTTGAGCTCTTTAAGGAACTTGAGTTCTATCCTTCCTACTTGTTCCTTCATCCTCCCTCCACATGGTAGACAGCCCTGCCTGCCCTAACCAGACTCACTGGGTCAATCTCCCCCATGACGGGAGGGGCTTCTGACCACCCTTGACAAAGCAGAGAGGAACAAGCCATGGTGGGTACAAAGTGACTGTCTCCCCTGTGTTCCAGAATGAAGTCTGGCCCTATAGCTCTGCATGCTGTCATCAAATAATTAAAGAGATCTGACACGTCGGAGAATGGTTAAGCTTCCTCTGTGTGGCTCCAGAAAGAATATAGGACAAGATGGTGGTCTGGACAGAACCTTGGTACTAACTATTCGATGCCTCACAAAATAGAAAGAATGGCTTATTCAAGAGGGAATATGCTTGGCATTCTGGGGACATCCCTGAAAAAGCTGAATGGTCACTTAAGTAATATGGGATAGAAGGGTTTTCTTCACAGGATAGAGACATGAGGTGGAAGATCTGGTCTGACCTTCCTAAGTCCAAGTTCACATGTTTCTGCCAAGTTCAGCAAGGACTCCTGAAGAACGTGTGAGGCCTGAGCAGAGCCCAGTAAATGCAAGCAACAAATGTTTCCCCACCATATCCATCCCTATCTCCCCACCAGTGCTCAGGACAACTGCCCTGGCAGCCACTGGTTTCTGCATTTCAGCTCTGGCTTGTATGGATCGCACCCTCTTGTTGAGCAGAGGTGAGAGTGAGGGAGTGGAGGTGAGTGAGAGGGAGACTCCAGGTCAGTCTCCCTGAGGGCTCTCTAGGAATTGTGATTCTTTCCCAGCGGGCAGACCACGCAGGCCAGTGGGAGATCACACAGAGATCAGCATTTGCTCAAAGGAACCCATCAAATCCCACAGCATAACAAAAGCTTCAAAATTTTCTCAGGAAATGAATTCCAACCTCTCCTCCAAATTCTAACTCATTATATCATGAAAGCTTACTTTGGAAATCATGTCAAATTCTAAATTGGAAGGACACTCAATCTCTGAGCACCTACTATGTTACCTGTGCAGTAGCTTGTGGTTTTGCATCCTTGGTACAGAGATATGGATAACTGCCTTAATGTCTAATAGTAATGATGGGGGTGGGGGGGGGTGTGTGTTGGGGGGCGGAGTGGGAAGACTTTGATTTTAATGTAATAGCTTCTACATTGTGCAATAACACTGGTGAATCACTGTTCCTGGACCTCTGGTTTTTCCTCATATGAGTGGATAAAGATTTAAGAGGGAAGTGACTGGGAAACTTGTGTTTGGGTTAATGTAAATAAGACACAAGGTTTTCATGCCCTTCTGCTTTCACTGGGGACTCATTTCCCTAATACAGTCTCGTTGTAAAACAATCCACTCCCGAGGAGGTCAACAGTGAAAAGTTTGTCTTCTGAAATTAGTAATCAAAGAGTGAAAATAATTAATAGAGAAAACAGCACAGTTCCACACTGTGTTCCCATGTAGATGTCTATAGAACAATAAATCAGTGGGGGAAAGAAACAATATAGGCATTTACAATTAGGCCTCATGCATAATGCCCTGGAAGGAGGATTTGTGTTAAAAAAGACAACATCTGCCGCAAGTTGGTTTATAAATAATACAGCTAGATATTCAGGTAATGACATGACAGACGGTCTCTTGTGTCCTTGTCCTTTTGTGTCCAGTGCTGAATGTGTTTACATCCCGCAGCTTATGACATACATGCCTGTCCTGTTTGTGCTCGGGCCAGGAGCTTCTTTCTCTCTTCTCTAGTTAAATGCTTCTTTGCCCAAACCATAGCATTCCACATCGACGACCCAGATATCCAGAGAAATCTGCTCCATTTGGTTTTAATTGATCCCTTACTGTGAGAAGGTAAGCGCCTGAAAGGAGTGTGATCAGATGCACACTCAGCACTCTCATCCATGAACCAATTTCTTTTGTGTTGACACCCAGGCTTGACAAAAAGAGTGATGGTTAAGGTCAAGTGCATGAAAGCTAATTCTAAACAATGATGGATGAGCCAAGGCCTGGACTCTATCTTATCTAGGATGTTCTGCTAAAAGGTTGGGTATCCCCCTCCCCATTTTGAAAAGTCTCCTAATTCTCAAATTAATGAAGTTATCACAGATCCACTATTTGTGGGGGATCTTTTCTTTTCTTTTATTATTCAGCTCTAGACCACTCTGCTGACAGCAATGTGAGTGATGGCCTTCAAGCAGATGATTCTTCTTTGCCATGAAGGAACTGATAAATACTGCCTGTCTCTGCAATAAATTGTGCATGAAATAGTCCACTCTGGTAATCTACAGAGTTATGGTAAGGGAAATGGTGTTGTGAGGAAACACAGCAAAACTGCAATTAACTGAAACCCAATTGAACGGAATCCTCAAATAACCTGAACCATGTTTTTATTTATTACTGTTTGTGTCTATTTGTGTTCTACTTTGGGGAACATATCATAGCAAAATAAGGTGCTGCTGGGGGCCTAATCAAAAAGTTCATTTTCACAGTATTTAATGTAATGAGTAGACATTCATTTCAACCTCTGCTACCTGCTAGGTCTTCAGTGCTGTCGTGTAAGATTTCCTATTTGTAATGATGACTCAGGAACCCAGCAGCACCCAGAATTCTCAAATTAAACTAAAAATAAGCTTACCAATTTTCATTTCCTACAAGACGAAAGCACATTGATGTATTGTACACATGTTTTTCTGCCATGAAGATTCAATTAAAAAATCGACAAAAAAAATATTTTAAGTTCTAAATCTCAAGCTCTGGTTTGGGTATGTAGAGATTTTTACTGTACTTAGAAATGCACGATGCATTTCAAAAATAAATTTAAATAAGTTGTCAGGTCAATTTTTGTTAGGTTTTTTTTTTTTTTTTTTGGATGGATGGATGTTATAAACTGCACTCTTTGGGGGGGGTATTTACTTATTTATTTATTCATTATCTATTTTTATTTCTTTGGAATTGCAGTATAGTTAACATACAGTGTTATATTCATTTCAGGTGTGCAATATAGTGATTCAACAACTCAATACATTACTCAGTGCTCATCATGATGAGCATATTCTTAATCCCCTTCATCTATTTCATCCGTCCCCTTACCTACCTCCCCTCTAGAAATAGAAGTCCTAGAACATTTGCAGGTTTTACTTGCATCCTGTCTCTTAACATCACTTTGGTCAAAGCAAGTAAGATATTAGATCCCCTGTTAGCTTTCTACTGCTTCCATAACAAATTACCACAAACTTAGTGGCTTAAAACAACACAAATTTATTATCTCACAGTTATGTAGGGTCAGAAGTCTGACACAAGTCTCAAAGGACTAAATTCAAGATGTCAGCAGAACCATGCTCGTTACTAGAGAGAAGTGTGGGGAACGAATTTCTTTCCCAAGTTCATTCAGGCTGTTGGGGAAATTCAGTTCCCTGTGGTTGCAGGACTGAGGTCCCTGTTTCCCTTCTGGCTGTTAGTCAGAGATCCACCTTGGCTCCTAGATACCACCCACATTTCTTCTTCTGCTTCTCCATCCGTCCACCCCCCTATCCCATCCATCTTCAAAGTCAACAAGGGTATATCAAGTCCTTCTCACTCTTCATGTCTCTCTGAAGCCCCCTGGTGCTGCATATTTTCTGCCATACCTCTCTGCTTGACTTCAGTCAGACATATAACTCATTTTTAAGGGCTCTTGTGATTAAATTGAGCCTACCTAGATAATCTAGAATATTCTTCTTGATTTCAGATCTGTAACCTGAATTCCATCTATGAAGTCTCTTCAGAGCTGTGCCTAGATTTATATAATTGGATAGTCAGTGGACAGAAGCCTTGAGTTTTGACTACTGCAGACCCCAGATCAAGGGGCATGGACATATACTCTGCTCACCATGATATGGCAGCCAGCATCAGTGGGGGAAATTATAGTCTTACCAAAAAGAAGACAGAAAGACTGAATATATTGAAAAATCAAAACCAGGTATCGGCAAAACTTTTCTGTTAGGGACTAACTGGTAAATATTTTAGGCTTTGTAAAATATCTGGTCTCTGTCATAACAATTTACTTCTGCCATTGTAATTCAAAAGCAGCCATAGGCGATTCATAAACAAATGGGTATGAATAAAACTTTACAAAAACAGGCAGTAGGCTGAATTTGGCCCACAAGCTGTAGTTTGCCAACCCCTCAAATAAACTACCACAGTTCTCCACCAGGCTCCTTCTAAAAATAAGAGGCTTTGGTGATAGGTCATGTCTTGTAATATCAAGTGAGCCTCAAGATAACAAAACCAAACAAACATTAGTTCCTTATCACAGGAACTGATTTTACCTTCAGCAGTTTTTTGTCTAAAAGCTTCTTTCAAATTGGTATGTTCTACCATGTAAGGTAAGGTTGACAGACTGAAGTATTGCACTTGATTATCTGTCAGTTGGCTGCACTGTGCAAGATTGCACCAAGTGTTTGTGGGCAAATTACACATTGACTGTCCAGGAAAGTCTTTGAACATCATACACACCTTGGTGCTGAGGCAGGGGCAGCCTAAGGTGGCTAAGTCACTTGTGATATGTTGGTCGCTTGCCTACATAAGGATTGTCCCCATTCCCCATAGATATGGCTCTAGTAGAGGCATCCTACTCCTATTGAGAATTTCTATCACATCCTCTTGGGAATGAGACGGTCATTCTGAAATCTGGAAATTCTTGTCTTGGGGAGAGACAGTTGTCAGAAACTTTGAGTCTTCCAGAATTTAGTTCAGTTCAGCCTGATAAACACTGAACGTCTACTATGTGCCCAACACTGGGCTAAAGAATAAAAATGACCACCAAGTCCTTCATGTGGCATGTTGACTGTAATGGCAACCACACTGGGTCCTGGTGGAGGTGCTCTGGCAGGCTGAACAGGGTCTCTTTGCATTAATCTTCCTAATTTTTTTACTTTCCTGAGCATTTTCTTGTGGAGCATTAAGCATTTTCTTTGTAACAGTTGATTAAAAGGTTGCTATTACTGAAGAAAACAGTTTTAAAAACAAAAGCAGTTAGTAGCTTTTATCCATCATCAAGGAATTAACCAATTGGCAACAAGTGGGACAGCTCAATTTCTTTAGCTATCTGAGGCCTAAATAACTTAATTGGGGAAGCATGTTAAAAGGAATGGAATGGCATTCATTATGGATTAAGTTAATACATTTCAGACCCATCACATGGCTTAATTTAACAAATTCCACATCTTACTGTTTGGCAGGAAATGGCATCTCATGAACATCATTACCAGTCAGTCAGTTAGTTGAAAAGGCTGACTCCATCTGAAAACTGTTAATCTTAATAATAGTGTACTTTGCTTTAGCAAAATCCTTTGGTGTGCTTGGGAAGCTTGGGACTCTACTGCCAGCCTCCCCGAGGCCTTCCCGTCCCACCATGCTACTCAAAGCGAGGAAAAAAAAATACCACTCACACTTTCCAGTTAAATCCATCTGAAATGGAGTGGGGTTAGTCCACTGTTGGGAAAACTGGATGTATCCTACCATGATTACCTCTAAATTTTAAACCAGAAATCATTGAATTATAACATGCACATGTTTCTATGTCATTAGATCAATTATACTCTTGATATAGGAAGGGGAAAATGAAGAACTTGGTGAAAAATAATACAAATTGTACTTTTTATTATTGGCCATCTACTGTGGACCAGGGGATCTGTGTGCATTAACTCATTTACTCCTCAAAGTAAATGTGTAAGATCAGTGTTGCTACTCCTAATTTGCTGGTGAGGAAATTGAATCTCAACAAAGTTAAATAATTTGGCGGTGGTCACAACTGTTAGAGGCAGGATTTCAACCAAATCTTATTGATTTCAGTCTCTCAGATTTATACCTTTCACTCCACCACATTGCCTCTGGAGAAAAATTAGGGCTTTAGTCACAATGCTTGAAGTGATCAGTCTTCCTTCAACACTCCAACCAAAACATGTCACCTCCAACTTGTGTGGACAGTATTTGGTGAAGACACTTATCATAGAGAAGGGATTCTCTCAACTTTGCTCCTCCCCTCTGCAGGAAAATATGCATGAAGAATTTACACTTTTCCTCCAAGCCTCAGAGGTGCCACAAATGCAAATAGAGGCAGGCTGCAGCTTCCCATTTCCTATAAGCCACAGGCCACAGGACTTTCTGGCCTACCGTGGGGCAGCCATCCATCACAAAAGTAGAAAGAAGCTAAAATTCATCTGTTTACAGCTTCTCTTACTCTGCTGTCATGACTCCTGTATCAGTCTAATAGTGCCATGTAAAACAACCATAACATCTCGGCAGCCACAGCAATAAATGTTTATTTCTCATTCACTCATCTGCAGTCAGTTTGGATGGCTCTGATTCAGGCAGTGCCTCTGGGTGTGAGCCGATACTGAGCTGACCCTGGCAGGGCTCCAAGTCTGGGCCCTGGTATGGATCAGGGAGTGGACTGGGTTGTGTTCATCTCACCTTGCCTTAGGTAGGTTTCTGGTCTGCTCTACGTACCTCTCACTATTCTTGGACCAGTAGGGTATTTCTCCTCTTGTAGATGGACTGAGTACAAGAGAGGCAAGAGAAAGAAAGCACTGCTCATAAGAGTCAGAAGAGACTGACTGTCACTTCCACCCATATGTCTTGGCACCATGTCTTGGGTTGAATATCTCACTGACTTGAAAAGGAAATTACAGTTCTACCAGCAATGAAGAAGCAGAGAAGGGAAATCTGCCAAAGGGAGGGTAGGAATAGCCTATGCAATACAGTTTTCTAGCAATCAACTCTTCCACTTACTTATTAAGTCAGTACTTGCACAGGCAGAGGTGAGCCCCCTCTCCAAGCTCTTTGAACACCAGCTGGGACTATGTACACATCAACTGGCTTGGTGAGTGCAGTGAACACCATGTCAATCATGTTAGGCTACATGACAAAGTCATCCCTCTTTTTATCATGGAGTGGCTTTAGAGTTCAGCATTACCCACAAGTGAGGGTAAGAGTTGTTGGGCTCAGAAGCCTGGTTCCTGGGTGCAACCGTGGACTTTTTCCAGAAGTACTGGCCTACAGCAGATTATTTCACTGTGGTTGCCAACATAGTTACATAGAATACAGTCCTTACAGTAATTTCCAAGAGATACAACTCACTCTTGGGTAATGCCTACATCTCGCTTTTATCACCATGCTCAATGACTATCTTTTATTCATTGATTCAGCATTTATAGAACTTCAACTATGTTCCACATGCTGCCCTAGGATTTGGAAGTAGAAAGCTGCCAATTCATAGCTCAAGCCCACTGGGAGATAACCATCTAGTTGTCAAGGCAAGCATGTAAAAGAACAATAATTTTTAAAAGAGCTAGTAATTATTGATCACTGATTACATGCTAGATATTATTATGTATTCTTTTTTTCATGTATTAAATCACTAAATGCTAACAATTGTATGAGGTAGGTAATGCTATTACCTTTAAAAAAAACAGATGAGATATGTGGAATTTAAGAAACAAAACAGATGGACATATGGAAAGGGGGGGGGAGAGGGAAACAAACCACAAGAGACTCTTAACAATAGAGAACAAACTGAGGGTTGCTGGAGGGAGGTGGGTATGGGATTGGCTAGATGGGCGGTGGGTATTAAGAAGGGCACTTGTTGTGATGAGCACTGGGTGTTGTAAGTAAATGACAAATCACTGAATTTTACTCCTGAAACCAACATTACATTGTATGTTAACTAACTAAAATTTAAATTAAAAAAAAATAAGAATAAACAGATGAGAAACTGAAACAGATAAAGTAGTTTGTTTCTGGTCACAGAGTCATTAAATGGCAAAGCCAGGAGCTGAGCCCAGGAAATCTGCATCAGATTTCGTCTATCAGTATGATGAACTTCCATCAAAAACTGATAGGTGCTAAGAGATTTAAGGTTTGAATATCTGGTGCCCTTGGTAGCAGAAAGATGGGAGAGCACCTCAGTCTCTACAGAAAGTTTTCACGAAGAAAATGGCCCTGGGATTGGGTCGGGAAGGACAAGGTTGGCACACGCAGGTAAGTGAGAGAAGAGCATTTCTGTCAGTATGGGCCATGCATGGAAGCAGGAGAAAGCAGAATTCAAAGTTCAATGTGGCAGGAGTTGAGGATAACTGAGCTACTTTTACTTGGCAAGATGAACTGGTTCGAAATGCATTTCCTCTCCCTCACAATTATCACTTTTTGAAAAGAAAGCTCAAATGTTGGAAAGCTGGAGAAAGAAGAAAATCAAAACATATAGATAATATTCAAGCAGAACAGTCCACCCATAAATGAATAACTGAATACGTGTGAGAAATATTTTTACTTCTGTGGAAATATGCCCGAATTCAGCCTGTCTTGTGATGGCTTAGATGAGTTTTAGCCAAGGACAGGTCTGTACCAACCATTTAGATCCAATCGAATGCAAATTTATCTGTGATTGAGCAAAACAGAATAAATAAAATAACTAAGCCCATTAGAAGTTACTTTCAAGAGATCGAATCATTAAAGAACAGTGCTGAGTTGACTGAAAAGTAGAGAAAATCATCCAAAATTAGTTTCCACTTAGATAGGGACTGGCTAAATAATTTAGCTTACTGGGAGGTGACTTCATTCATTCATTTAACAAATACATATTTTAAAAAATCTATTGAGTATGTACTCTGATTCGGGCTTTATTCCAGCCTCTGGGTATACAATGGCCGACAAGGATAGAGCAAGACCCACTCCTGTGGAACTTCCATCTAATACAGGGGACAGAACAGAGTAAGGAAGTGCTTGGTCAGGCACCCACCAGTGAGTGGCCTGCATTTCATATACAGGCTTGTAAAGCAGGCATCTTTCAGGGAGACAAATTTCTTGAGCCATTGAATGGGAGAATATTTATTTGTGTGAGAGCATTCCATATACTTTGAGCATTTGTGCATGGGGGTGGGGTGGGGAGGTCTCAGCACTACGAAACCTCACATTCATTCTCTGCTCCTCTGTTGGTGGCTACATGGGGTCTGGACTACTGAGGAACAGCTTCATAAAATGGTTTAGCCAGCCCTGGCAGTCAGCAAAACAGTCCTGGAGTAGGAAGGGACCAAAATACCTTTTAATGGGATGCATTTCCAAATTTTGGACTGATTAAGATGTGGACACAAATGCTAGGCAGATAGTAAAAACGTATCGGCTTTGTCTCTGCAAAGGGTGTTTTGGAGATTATAGCGCTTACACAGTTCAGTGGAAAAAAACACCATGGAGTCTGACTTTTATTTTGAAAAGTCTTTGCTATTTACTCAGAGCTGTGTTGCCGGAATATAGGAGAGGCGTGCTCACCAATCAGAAGCTAGGTGCTGGGAATTATGTAGATGCTCCACACAGATCCCCTTGGATCCCATTCTGCGTACCCACACCTACCCTCCTTGCTCACACATCATAATTTGTTCAACATCACACTTAGGCTATTAGAACCTGCTTTGCTTTCATGACATCCTCCCTGGAGCATCCCTTAACCAATGACCGAAGGGCACATAAGTACAAAGCCCCTTGCCTCTGAAGACAATTCTGAGGTGGAATTTAGGCTCTGGAGAGATCAGGATGAAATCCACCTCTGTGAGTCTCTGGCTGAGATCACACATTGCTTGGTTTCTTCCCCTTCTTGGCCCTAACTTGGCCCTGATTTCATTACCAGGTTTCCTGAGGAGGCATCCTTAATACATTAATGTGTACAAATCTTCGTCTCAGGGTCTGCTTCTGGGGAACCCAACCTAACACACTGGACAAACCTGACATGTTCTTTTACTCAACAATTTCAGACTTTCTTTCATGTATAAAAGTGTAAACCAAGGCTGCTTTTCAGAATTGCCTTCTGGTCAACAGAGATGAGGTTTTCTCTGATTCTCAAGTAAAGGAAGGTGGCTTGTAACACCCAGGGAAGGATTTTTTTATGACCAGTCAGAGAAGATAGGGGGACACCTACTAGTCTTAAAGTAACAATCTTCCAAAGACTTAAGTTTATTGATTTATTTTGAGAGAGAGAGAGAGAGAGAGAGAGAGAGAGAGAGAGAGAAGGGGGAGGGGAAGGGGCAGAGAGTGAGGGTGAGAAAGAGAACCCCAAGCAGGCTTTGTCTGGTCAGAATGGAGCCTGACGCAGGGCTCAAACTCACGAACTGCGAAATCATGACCTGAGCCAAAATTAAGAGTTGGACGCTTAACCAACTGAACCACGCAGCTGCCCCTCTTCCGAAGATGTTTTTAAGGAGTGCTCATTTCAAATATTCAAGAGATAGGCACAGTATTTGGACAGTGAAATATTAAGTATCTATCATTTTGCTGCAATTTTAACCTTCTTTACCTAGTAGTAACTAAGGTGATGCTAAACTGTCACAGAGGTCAATCTGTGTCTGGACTGGTCTATCAAATGATGGGATGTGGTCCCAGGAACTTTTGGGAGTGCATATATTCAGGTAGCAAGTCTCCAGAATCGCTAAATTGGCATTCGGCTCATATTCTGATTTTGGTGCTGTTCTAGACTCTGAACAAAGTGGTGAACAGGTTAGAGCACAATCCTGTCCTCATAAATCGTTAGATTTAAATGGTTCTGTCTTGGATGCTTACTCTTTCTTCTTAGCGGAATTTGTGGGAAGGAATGCTGGTTAAAGCAGCAGGTGGCACAGGGAAAGAGTACGTAGCAGTACATAAGCAACGGGGGAACAATAGAGGGAAAGAGGAAAAAAACTAGCACCTCAAGTTGTGTGTGTATTGCTTCTCCACCAGATGCATACCACCAACTCCCTGTTTTAACTGCAAAGCTGCTTGGAGATGAACAACACATGCAACAGGTCAGCCAGGAAGAGCCACTGAAGTTACATGGTGACTCACCAGGCTCAAAGGCACAGCAATAAAGTAGGTCATGAGCTGCTCCCCTCTTTGGAGGATGGTGCTGTATTTCTTGGTTTTATGAGAAAACTCCCTGGGATTCCAGGCTCCACCGCCTTGCAGTACTATTCATTCCTTCAAAGCGATTTCTTTCCTCCTCTAAAAGGTTCTCCACAGCTGTCTGGCACTGTGCTCTGAACAGAGCTATGTGCGACTGAAAGCAGACAGCTACCTGGTTTCAATCACGGCAGCTAAGAGAGCTAATGGGCTCAGGCACGGGATTACACATCATCCCCAGCATTCTGGGTAATTTGTAAGGGAGACACTACTTGACTCCTGCCTGCTTGGGATATGTCACAGGAAGACTTCAACCTGCAGAAATAGAGGTTGGTGAAAAGATCATCCTGAGGTTGAGCAACTTTTGCAGAATTGCGTTATTGGAGCCGGAAAAAACACTAAGTTGTAACACACCCTCTTAAGCATCTGATCGTTTTCTCAGGACTCAGGGACGAGGCAAGAATCAGCTACCCTGATGGCCAGCTGACTTGCCTGAGCAAGTAGACCTGAGCTGGCCCTGGATGCAGCAGACAAGGGTGAGCTGCAGACACCCAGGCTCTTGCCAGACTCTTTCTGGCATCCAAATGGGGATGACAATACTTACACACCAGGTGGAAACAGAAGGGACTGAGTTTTCAGTGGAAATGGTAAAGTCTTTGTGCTCTCCATTAAGACATTTTGGGAAACAAGGCATATAGATTCTCAGCTGCTCTCAGATGTGCCTCTAAAACCCCATGGCTAACAGAGCCCAATGCCTAATGGAATCTAGGCCCTGCCCTTCTCCCCCAAGTCCCTCATTCCTCCACAGTCTCAGTTCATGGGACACTTACTAGATTTTCAAATCCATAAAGATGAACTTCTCTTTATACTAATACTAAATTGGAAAAGTTGGGAGATTAGGGAAAATTAATGATATTAATGAGTACTATCATTATTAATAACACTTATTAAGCACCAACTATTCACCAGCCATTGTACTAAATGCTTTTTTTTTTCATTTAATCAACACAGCAAGCCTAAGAGGGAGGGAGTTATTAGTATTATCTCCATTTTATGGAAGAGGAGACAGGCTTGGTGATGGTAAAACACTCATCCAATGTTCAGACACAGCTTATAAATAGCTGAGTGGGATTCAAAGCCCATCTGATTTCAGAGCCCAGGTTCTTAAACCACTACACTGATTTCCTTTTCACACCTCCCACACCTCAGCCACATTCCAGCATCTGAACAACCCCCAGCCATTCACTGCAGGCGGTCACACTAACTGGATTTAGGACAACCTCTGTCCTTGACTGGGCTATCACAGGTGTGTTTGTTTAGGACACTTTGGGCCTCCTCTGGAAATGCACCCTTTTCTCCTTTCCATCTTTAGCCATGCAAGTCCCTTCCCCCTTCTCAATACAGAAATATCCAATATAGAAATTCTTCAGGTATTTCCACCTTGCTATGAATTTAAGTCCTCTCTTCCAGGAACAATGCCTTACGGAATGAAGAACTTTCCCTTCTTAAAGAGCTTGTGACAGATCTCAGTGGGGAGGTAGTTTGGAAAAGGGAAATCTACTCCACTCTTGGAAATGACTACACCTCTGCTATCACTGAATCCCTCCTTGAATGGAGTATACACCTGGGCACACAGTAGTTTGCTTGGTTGAGACTGGGAGGCAGGAATGGGTGTTTGCCCAAAACCAGTCCAGTGTTTCTGAGTTGGATCAAGCAACCCCAAACCCTCAGACTATGGTCACTTCACCATTAAAGGGCTTATATGGTGCTGCAGATTGGAGAGAATTCAGAGACCCCAAACTCTGAGAGTGCCAAAGTGGGTACTGTCCTAAGACAGCTCTTTATCTCAGTGTTATTCTTTAGCTGTAGGAACATACCATGCTCCCAAATAAGGCCCCCTGAAAACTTGGATTTCTCATGGAAAAAGTAGGTATAGTAGTTAAAGGCAAACACTTTGGAGTTAGACCTGAATTGGAATCTCAGCTTTGCATGAGAGCTGTGCAGCCTTAAGTAGGCCACTTCCCTCCCTGAGCTCCAAATTCCTATATCAGTGGGAAGCCCAAAGGAGAGAAATACAAGTAAAAGTGGGCAAATTTTAAGTGTGTGGTGAATATTAGCTATTATTATTTATACGATCATTGTCAGGTAAAACACTTATTATAAGTGCTCAAAAATATAACTCATTTAAGTTATAATTATTATATAAAGTTCTTGGTATCAAACTCATTTCAAGCTATTCAAAGTTGCAAGTCATTATTACTATTACTATTATTATTATTATTATTATCTTCAGGAGCTTGGATAATTCCAAAATCATGGACAACAATGGATTTTATAGCTGTATCCTACTTAGCTGATTGTCTGGGGCTTACAAACTTCTTAACAGATGTGTTAGAAAATGACATGGGGTCATGAAAATGGCATGGGCTTAATAACCTCTGCTAGACAATTTCCTTAATCAAACTACTGTGGGGGTTGGGAGAAATGGGGAATAAAGAGGTCAGATCCAAGAAGTCCAGGTGGGCAATTAGTACTGCTCTGGAACAAGAACATAAAGGAAACAAGTATTTATTAAGATTTCATAATGTGCTTTCACACAGGCTCACTCATTCAATCCTCCCAGTGACCCTTGAGAGAGGTAACATAATTTCCTTCTTACAAATGATTGAGCAGGGGTGCCAGGATGGCTCAGTCAGTTGACAGTGTTAAAAGTCTGACTCTTGGTTTTGGCTCAGGTCATGATCTCACAGCTCGTGGGTCAAGCCCTGCGTCATGCTCTGCACTGACAGCGCGGAGCCTGCTTGGGATTTCCTCTCTCCCTCTGTTTCTCTCTGCCTTTCCCCATGCTGGCATGCTCTCTCTCTCTCTCTCTCTCTCTCTCTCTCTCAAAATAAATAAATAAACATCTTAAAAAAAGATTGAGCAGAATCTTGGCGAAGCTAATTTGTCCACAGTGGGACAGGTGAATGCCAAAGCCGGGAGTAGATCCCAGGACTGCGTGACTTCTTTCTGTCATCGATGCAGGTGGTATGGTCATAAAGCAAGATACAGCGAAGGAGATGCTCATTGAGAAAGAAAATTCATTGGTGTCAATTTCTCATGCCTGTTCTTGATATTTTCTGAAGGTGATTTCAGTGTGTGTGTTTGGAAAGGCAGCCTTCAGTTTCCACTTCAGGTCTGCCCCATCACTCCTGCCCCCTGATATTCCTGCCCACTCCTCAGATAGGGCACCAGCATGTGGCCCACAGGAAGGGTTGTGGATTTTTGTGGCCATTAGCTGTTAGAGGCCAAGACAATGAGATGCTGATGTCTCTGTTTGTCTCTTTTGATTTTTCTTCCTGTGGAAAAGGCTCATTTGGACTGAAGGCGGATGGCAGAATATTAGGAAGAAATCAGCTCAAATGCTAATATTTTATCTGATGATACAGACTCGTTTACTAACCATGCCCATCTTTACTGAAAAACTGAAAGAAAAAGATAAACGAAGGAGTACATTTTTAAACAGGCCTTGAAGAATAGGATTCTGGATTTCCTTCTCCTTTTCCTTTTCTTCACAACTATATTCAGTACAGTAGCAAACCAGCCCAAAATTAGCTTTTTCCATGTTTTTCTGTGCTATTTATTCTTGTTTTGGTTTCACTTTCTTCTCTCTTCTCTCTTGCCACTTTTGAAAATATTTTCTTTGTAAAGGCCCAGTTCTCTGGCAAAGACCCAACTTTCTCCCAGAATTCACATATCCTTAGCTTCACAGAAAACCAACTCATGCTTCTCATGGCCCAGAAAATTTTCAGATCCTTCTGACTGAGAGAGAGAGAGAGACAGACAGACAGACAGAATGAGATTCCTCTACATCTGTGGGGGTTAGTCTGTCTATGTTATCAGGGGAGGGGAGACTTCCGTTATAATCTGCAGTCATTAATTTGGGGGAATCATCATGTGTTTTTCTTCATTTCAGAGTCCATCCATCAATTTCCAAATAGGAAGGTAGTGTTTACTACTAAACTTCAGCTTTCCTTGGGTCACTAGCTCAACCAAGCAATTGCCTGAAATTGGCAAGGTATGTAAAGACCAACTCTTCCCAGCTGAGTTCTGAGATGTAAGGCAAGTCTTATTTCTGTAACCTACCCTCTGTTAAACCTCTTTTACCCTCCTTCCCCAGTTCTAATGTGTATCCCATTGGTGCCTTTACTGCTTGCATATATCATTCCCATAGGCATTATTCCTAGTGAATGGTTTGAGGAACATTCTTTCACTCATTCATATATGTATTCATATATGTACATATATACACATACATATATATGTATATATACACACGCACACACATATATATGTATATATGTACACACACACACACACACACAACACATACCATGTGCCAGTCTCTGTGATAGGAACTGTGGGTCTTGAGAGAGACAACCTTTACTCTCAAGATACTCCCAGACTAGCAGAAGAGAAAGACATACACACAGAGATTAATTATAAATGCTGTAATAAAGTAATACAAAAAGGCTCAGTAGCATTGGGCTTTGTTTGGGCTTACTAAAATAAGAAAGGCCCAATGAACAAATTCCCTCTAAGCTATCAATTGATCACTTAAGAATTACCCATTCAAGGGTTAGGGACATAATCTACGCTAGTTCTCTTGAACTCACCAAGATGGTTGATTTCATGGTTATCCAGTATTTCTGGGAATGATTAAAATATATAAATGGTATCAAGAATATTAATAAAAACACTGTTACTGATATGCCCAGAAACTAGTAAGTAGACTGTCTATTGAGAATTTCTAGGCAACTGCTGTTTGCAGAACTTTCATCATCTTGTAGATACTGACCATCAATTCCTTTCCCTGAACGGAGGTTCAGTGCCTTGGTGTCCAGTTGTTTCTATGTTCAGTCTTTGAGCCTGTTTTGGGGATTCTATAAAATTGCTTTATCTCTTCCGTAGTGATGTGACTCTTTTCGACAAAATGCAGCATTAATTTGTGCGTCAGGATGTGTATTTCATAGATGCTGTTTATATCAGATTCCAATTCTTTAATTTGAAAATATACACCAGATTTTTGGCAAGAATGGTTTTCTTTTCTATTTGGTTTATTCTATTTCACTAACATGCTGTAGGCATACTGTATGCCAGGCATTGTATTAAATGCCATTCCATAGAATGTTTCATGCACTCCTCCCCTTATTTCTATGAAACAGATTTTTGTATCTTCATTATTCAGCTGAGAACACTGAAACCTACAACGATGAAGTCTCTTGCATGAGATTCACAGGTCAAAACTGGCAGAGTTAGAGCTGGAACCCTGGCTGGCTGACTCCTGGCCCAGTGTACTGTTAGCTACACCACGGCACCCCTATATTTCATGCTAACATTTGAATTTCCCCAGAAACACTATGGGCAGCCCTACAAGTTCACTTTCTGTGTGATAGCCTATTTCCAGCATTGGGTGGTGTCACCTCCAGCTCCTATTAAGTCATCAGTGAGGACAAGAAGATGATCCTTGAAAGAATTCAAACCTTGCTCTCTCTGTCTCGCTTTATTTGAAAATGACTTTTCTCTAGTAGTTGGCTTTCAAGTAGCACACTGGACTTATAACTTCTTGAGCTCAGAGATGCTCTCCTGAGGACATGTTCTTTATTTTAATTGAAGTCTTCATCGTTGGCTGGCTTCCAAGTGGTCTACCAGATGTCTTTTTCTTTGCTATAGCTGAAGCAGATTATGATGTTCCAGTTCATTTTTCCAATTTGCTGTACTTTGCTGGCAGCCTGATTTCTTTAGCAAACCACACTTGAGAGGCCAAAATCATGGAGCAGGCGGCAACAAGTGAGCCTTCAGAATATGTTTTCTTAGATACTCTGAGGCTAATTAAACACACATACACACATGCACACAACCACACAAACTCTTCCATCTTTTGTTTTAGAGGTTAAGCCTGAATTTTGCTAAATTTTCACATACATGTAACTTTCTCAGGATGCTCAGCCCCAAAATTAATCCTCAAGAGACTAACTTGGAGGATTAATCCCCCAACTGGGATCTTAAGAAATCTTCTTTCTCAGAAATCTTTCATTTTCTCTTTGGAAGCTTGGAGAAAAATACCCACTGCCTTTCCATGTTCTTTTCTTCAGTCCTATCTTTTATGTTCTGAGATGCTTCATTCTGCAAAATGAATTGTGTATCGTGTGTATGTAGGTTCAGGGGAATGGCTTAAAGTTCATTCTACTATTTGAAGCAAATACAGAGTTAATTCTTACTTGTGACTGTACCATCTAGAACAGTTTCTGGTACTTAGTAGTGGCTGAAAAAAAATATTTATTGAATCCACTAACTCAAAGTCAAGCATCAACTTGTTGGCTAAGGCAATTTGGAAATTCATTTCTTATTTTTCACACTGACTTTCACAATCAACGTGACCTTTACCCCTAACTTAAGTGGCATATGATGAGGGGTTTCATTTTACTTTCCGGTTCCATAGAGGAGAAAACCAATTAAACATATAATAAAACAGATGGGAATTTGGGCTTTATAGGAATCTGAGGGTCCGAGAGCCTCCTGGGACCTGTCACTGAGTGTGGACTGGAAATCTCCATCTCTTAGCCAAATTTTGTTAGCCTCAGGTGACGGTGTTAACACAGTGTTAGGCTGCCTTTTCAACAAAACACAAACAAAACCAAACAGAAGAAAAACAATCAAACCAACCCCCCACTGCCCACCGGCTGACTGAAGCAGCAGGATTGTTGTGTTGAGGAAGGGGCCAGAACAGGAGGAGGTGGCAGTTTCCTAACAAACTGTGTTGTTTGAACAATTTTATTTAGTTTGGGAAAAAAAAAAGTTCCTCGTACTGAAGATTTATTTGGAAGTTCTGGGCAGATTAACTTTTGGTAAGAGTCAGAACTAAAAACTTTATTGGGAATGCTGTGTACACTCCAAAGACCAACAAGAGAATTTAAGTGAGATGTGATTAGTATGAAGAAAGTTACATTTATTGTACTCTTATGTATAATTGATCACATGAAAGGCCTTTTGTAACTATAAAAGAGACAGCCCATTAAATTGTTTTACCCTGAGGATTATACAAATTTGTGGATATCGGATTGGATCACCAGTCTATTGGTTTCATAGCAATGGTAAATCATTAAGATGCGTATTTTTATTCATATATCTTTCTTGCTATTTATTATTAACCAAATAGCTCCTCCCAGTTTTAGCTTTACTTTCAAGCATCCGAACCAATCATTCTGCCTCTTCACCACCAGCGAATGATCAAACTATTTCCTGGTAGCTCCATAGGTCACCTTTGAGGGACTTTAAGCAGAAAAAAAAATATTTCACAAGAATATAACTGTGTTATTTAGTCATGGACAGGGAGTCTATAGCAAAAGTCAGATGCCATCTTATCTCTTGATTGGAGTAGAGAGGCCATGATGTCCTTGGCATTGTTTTGTGCAAATTAGTTCAGCTCATTTCCAAGGCTTCCATTACCCAGATAAGAATGTGCTCAGAGAGTTAAAATTTAAGTTATGAACATTACCTGGCTCATGTGGGTTGAGCAAATTGGCTCCTATGTTTATGCTAGAAAAGGTTGTTGAGGTTGATTGCCATTCCTTCTTTATCTCAGATAGCTCAATAGTACACAGAAAAACATAAGCTTGAACCCCTCTCATAGATGTTTCAGGAGGGTACAGCTGCAAATCACAGCCTGTAACACAGAATGAGGCTGAATCCAATTTATCATCGTCTGTTCTCTTGATTTACAGTTTTCATTTAGAGAAATACACCTGGCAGATCTCAATCATTAGAAATGGAGGTAGTTGAAATCAGATGGTTACATTGACATGTAGAACTTCTCCAATTAAGCCTCTCACATTTCTTTTAGGCCTCATAATGAGTACTCAGCCTAGTGTTTTTTGAGTACTGTAGAAACTCTGGGACATGCTTGCAGCCAGGGATACCTCCAGTATCTACTGTTCCCTTTGTCCCCAAAACAATCCATGCATTATGCCAATTTTTGCTTTGTCCCAGATCAATTTCACTTAAAATATTAACTGCAGAGGTTAACTGGGTATGTGTATGTATCTAGGGTTCTGTGCAATTGGATGAGAGACAGAGAGAGAGAGAGAGGGAGAAAATGAGAGCAGGAGAGGGAAAGGGAGAGAGAATGAAAGAGAGAGATGGAGAAAGAGAGGGAGCTTGTACTAAATAAATGGTATTCAGTTTTAAATGAAGTCTCTCAATTAGCATTGAACATTTTTTTAAACAATCAAGATATTAAAGCTAGAAAGAAGTTAATGAGCCTATGGAGAAAGTAACTTCTAAAGATCATTTTGTGCTTGGGATGGTAATTGCTTTATGACATTTTGATGTCATTACAACATGAAATTAGGAGGGCAAAATGTTTCCAGAGTGTTTCTTTGGATACCCTGTTAGGAAGCTATTAAACGGCAAGATTATACTGGCAAAATGATTTCAGTGTGTGCCTTCGGATACCTGCTTTGCAAACCATCATGAACTGAAGCTACAATGCAAAATGATTCCAGTGTGTGTCCCTGAGAAGGCGCCCACTCCCGTGCTGTTATGTTCAAATGGCAGTGGAAGATTAAACTTGGAAGCAAGAACGTGTTGGGGGTGGGGGAGAAATTGGTGTAGATTAGTCTCAATTATGATGTCAAAATGAAATGAGACAATCGCTAAGCATTAGGATTGAACTTCAACCCCCTAGAACCAAGCACTGTGTGAGCCATGATGTTCATGAGATGCTGAGACTTTCTACTTCTTCTCACTACAACAGTGACGTCCTTTGTTGAAGGACTAAAGCTGCCTTATATAATAAGAAGTTGCAAAACAATATGGCTTATGGTAAGGAGGAAGGTCAGTTTATAGCTGGAATTTTAAAACTGCACACATATAAGAAAAAATGAAAAGCAAAAATTCAAACCTCAAGAAGAAATTATTTTGCTCTTGTACCCAGAAATTATAAATAATAGTCTACAAAAGAGGCTGCCTTTAAAAAAAAGTCTGAAACAAACCCAAGAATTACAACCAGGCACACACCAATATTCTGTTTTCTTCATAATCTCTACTTTTCCCCCCAGATGTTGTCTCCTGCTGTGCAATCTTCACATCCAAAGAGGCACTAAGAAGCTGAACATCTGGGGCGCTCCATTATAGGAGTTAGTGCTCAGAGAAAAAGAGGGCTGAAATAACTAATGTTCCTTTCTGTCAGTCCATAAAACCATACTTACTTTTCAGATGTTCGCCAGTAGGTCAGGGTCTTATAAAATTTAACATACTTAAACGTCTCTTGGCCCATATCTTTCATGCTTATCAGTGGGTTAATTTGAACTAAGGGTAATGCTTGATGTGTATAGTCAGTACATTTGTATGTGTGGATATGTATGTGTGCTTCTGTGTATGTGTGCTACCATGGCATCAAAACTATGATTGCTGTAGATATAGTTGTTATGGTAAGAAAATGTATAGCCTGTACTCAGTACTCGAGTAGTCTGCACTCAGCAATAAAGAAATAAGACATTGGTTGAGATTGATATCGCCCATCACAAACAGAGTGGGAAAGTTGGTTCTCATAGGCCCCTAACAGCAGAGTGGCAATGGAACCATTAGGCATCATGCCTACCTTCTCTTTTCATGATACCACATGCATTTTCCCCAAACCCTCTCTTCCTTTCACAATTATGTAAAGAGGTGTGGAATCGGCATCATCAAACAAAAGAGAATGACCTAGGTACGGATGATCTCCTTGATAGTGGGCCCGTGGTCTTTCTACATCAAAGATGTTGGGGACAAGGAGGTCTAAACATGTTTTCTGTCTTATTCTCCAAAATTCCTGCTTTTACCCAATTCTGTTTTGTTTTAAAACCAAATGATTGTGGTTTCATATTAGCTGGACATTGATCAGAATAAAGAAAGAGAAGGAGCCGTATCCAATTTCAATGGTATAATTTGGGATTTCTCTTAATTTTAGGCCTATTGGTAGCAACTTGGAGCTTTGCTTCTGTTTGGGGAAAATGCCCTGTTGGGATAAATTTATGAGGTTTCCTCTGACTGCATAGACCTTGCTCCATGATGCTATCGAAGCTCTCAGTGAAGTTTGAATTTCAGTTATTTGCTCTTTATGTATTTTATAAGCTCTTTGGAGAATGTGGAGTCATAACTGCTCAGTATTATTATTAAGGTTATTATATGCATATGCACTGCCACTTAGTTTTGAAAAGTAAATATTTGTGCTAATTATATCAGTGTCATCCACTGTGCTAATTATATCAATATCAACATGTTGATATTAATATAATTAATTAGCACAAAGATTTACTCTTCAAAATACATGGCAGTGCCTCTGATTCATTTGCTGTGAGGGGAGCATGAGTGAACTACAATTCCATAACACTATATTTAGGCTCTGATATGCAATCAGCTTTAATAATTACCTAATACTGTAGGTGGCCTTAGACAAGTGAAATGGTTTTTTCAGGGTTGCCTGGGAATTGGATGCAAAGATGAAAATATCCAAGTAGCTTTCTCCCAACATTCTACTTGGTCATTAACCAACTATCCAAGTACAGAGCTGCTCCTAATTAACCCTGAAGACCTCGACAGAAAGGTAGGTGGAATGAATTAAAGTGTTGAAACATAGAAAGAAAATAATTGTCCTGACTTAATTGTTATTATTAAACAATATTGGGCTTGGTACATTTTAAATGGAAAAACCACCCAGCAATAAGAGTCAGAAAGGGGAAAAGAAAGAGCATGAGTCATAAGCCACCAGAGCAGTGAGCAGATTTTAATTGGAGGCTATGCATTATGTAAAAAGTTCCTGGTAATCATATGAATGACAAAGACATTACAATAACAGTTAACAACTATTGTTTTTATTCTATGCCAGAAATACTTTGAAGTGTTTGCTATTATTTCATTCAGTGAACTCAACTCCATGAAGAACAATTGCCCTTGTTTCATACGAGGGGAAACTGAGGCTCAAGAAGTGCAAATAATCTGGCCCTGTCACATAGCTGGTGAGGGAGTGTGTCTAGACTGGTGCTCAGTCCTTGCCCCACTAATCTCTGCTGTGTTCCCAATGGACACACAACTAATTACGCAGGAAGAGATGGCCCAGGAGCATTTGAAGGATAGCTCCTTACACTTATTTTACTGGGACAGGGAAGAGAGGTTGCCTTGAAGCATACGTTTCCCAAGAAGACTATATCAGGGCTGTCTAGAAAGAAGCACAAGTCTCAACTACCTCTTGACCGGAAAGTTAGCAAAAATAAGGCTTAAGTACAACCAATTCTCTTTTCTGGATTCATAAGCCAATATACAGAATGCCAGGAGATATTTAAAATGCCAAACCTCCAAATTTTTATTAGCAAGGTCCTGATGTTGGGCCAATTTAGAAAAATAGATTTTTATAACCAGATCTTTGGGACACCCTCATCCTGATACAAATGCGGAAAAAATTGAAACCCAAATTTGGTGAGAGAAAAAGGCTGAAGATTCCAGAAAGAGCAAAGAAAAAAAAAGCCAGAGCTTCGGACCCCACTTCTGTGTTCTCTCTGCCAGGCCACATGGCTTCTGTTGACCCTCCTCTGCAGGATTGGCCCAATGTTGTTGAAGTCTCCCCCAAATTTATGTGTAAACCTCAGAAATGTTCTTATGTTCTTCAGTCAAATAATGAGAAGAAAGAAATTAAGAATTGCATTTAAGTGCAAGCATCACTACTCCTGCCATTTATTCATCGATTTGGCCACCATTTTCTAAATCTTTGAATGACTCTTTCATTATCTTAGAAATCTCCTTGCATGAAAAAAAATCAGTTGATATCATCCCATGTAAACAAGTTTCCATCTTTGCTTGTGATGTTACTTTTCGCTCTTTTAAATTTTTGAGTATCATCTATTGCCATTTCAGCTAACCTTGATGAGACACATCTCCAGAGATAGTAGAAACACGAGAGAGACAGAAGGCAGAAGACATGGAGAGGATACAGATCCAGGAGTACCATTCTACTTTTCCATGACTGCCCCTCCAACCTCTTGTTGGTTTCCCAGGCCAGTAGTTAAAGACTTGGTGCTTGATGCCTTTGCATGTAGGTAATGTCCCTTCTCTACAAATGTAATGATGTCTACTTCAGTATGACACAATTCCTTTCTTCTCCCGTGGCCCCTCCCACAGTGGCTTTAGTTTTCTCTTCTCAGAGCTTCACATCTGTCATCCCACATTTTACGCATCCTCTTCCACCTCTTCTCTTGCCTCAAGGCTTCTGTCTCCACCCTGTCCAGGTTCTGACATTCAAGAACAAACTTGTTGGCCCTGCGTGTTCCTCCCCTACATCCCTCCATCCTTTGCTTACTTTTCTTTATTTCATGACAGATTTTTTTCTACATTTAGAGGGCACTGCCTTCAACGAGGCACTTGTAAGTATTATAACACATTGAATTCATGTTTTTGTTTCTTTCCCCATGGAATTCACAGGGTTCATGGTCATCGTCAGAGTCAGCACTTAAGAGAGCTTTTCATCTTCCAAGAACTCCTGAATTAATGGGCTTGAATATGAGGCTCTTCTGGTCAGGTAGCTAAGTGCATTAATTAAGCTCCATGTGCTTTGTTTCAGGAGAGGGTCACAGACAGATTTATCACTTCCTTTGATTTACTTCAACCGGTTTTTGCCTTCTTCTTTCTTCAAAAGCTATAGTCCACAACAGACGTGTTTTTGTTGTTGTTGTTGTTTTTTTTTTTTTTTTTTTTTTTGAGGGGCGGCGGGGGGGACACGTGAAAGGAGTACATTTTCTGGTGGAAAATACTTTGTTTCGCGCCATGACTCCTATAATGTCTGTAATTAAGTCCTAAAGAGAAACCAAACCTTTGAGAGCTTCCAATGACCCAACATTTGCCTTTTCTCTCTACATCTTTCTTGTCACTGAGTTTCTCTGGAGCAAATTCAGCTCTTCCTTTGTGCTCTTTCTGTAGAAGTCCTCACTTACATCCTGTCTCCATCTATTTGTCCCTGTTCCAAGCTCTTTCTCCTTCTTGCAGTGGGTCCTGGTCCTCTGCTTCGTCTCTTGGATTAGAAAAAAAAGTGTCTTTTAGAAAGAAACTCCAAAATGTCCTACAACAGCACAAAATGTGCCTCAGAGAAGTACAAGTAGGTCTCTGTCCCATCCACTGTCTCTCTTCCCCATTGTGATCTGAACGCCGTTCCCTCCTTGGCCTGCTCCCTCCCTTTTCTTTTCTTTTCTTTTCTTTTCTTTTTTTCCTGTATTGTCCTTCTTCCTTACATTCCTCCTTCCTCTCTATTTTCCTTTTTCTCTCTATTTCTTCCTTCCTGTCTTTTTTCCTCCTTTCCTTCTGAAAGTGAGTGTCTGACGTGTTCAGTAACTTGTGACTACAGACAGAAGTGGTCACAGTGGGTTTTGAACACCAAACTGAGAGACTCAAAGGCCTTTTGTTTTTCAATTTTGAAAGAAGCTGATGTGGTCATTTCTACAAGACTTGGATCTTTGATAAACAATTGATTGTCTTATACATTCCCAGAGAAAATCATGCACCCTCCCTACATTCCATTTCCCTCATATGTAAAGCAGAGGGGTTAGTTTAAGCTCAGAAGATTTTCTAGTTTAATTGAAATCTGTAGGCATCAGAATTAGAATGTGAACCTCAGACTGTGTATCCTTAATAAGAGGATAATAATAACTGCTCCCTAAGTTTGGGGTGATAATTAAATTAGACAATGTACATAAGGCCCAGCATGGGTTTCTTACACATAGTCAGAACATAATAAGAGGTAGTTACCATTTATATATTGTGAAACTATAATGGCCAAGCACTGTGCTAGGTACTCAAACCTCCAATTCTTCATTTAGATCAGTAGGGAGAGAAGAGGTCACCCACAGTGTCATTTACATTCTATGTAAATAATAATATCTTAACCCCCCAAAATATTCCTGAGATGCCTTTCAGCATAAGTAACTGAAGGCAAAGGGGATATTTTGGGGCTAGAATCTTCCCATGCCTTACAAATAATGCTTATAGGCAGTAACCAAAGGGGCCCTGCTCATAATATCCTTTCCTGGAAAAACATCCAAGGTTGGACCATTTCCACAAATAGGACCAGGAAAATTCCCATGGTGCTGGAGCACTTGTTTCCCGGGGGTTAGTGGGTCAACGACTGCTCCCTTTTCCCAGTGGAAAAGTGCAAGTTATCCCACGGGCCACAGAGCTGAAGGAGCATTGATGTGGTGTGTGGGAAAGAGCACAGATTGGATGAGAAGACCTGGATTCTCCTCTCAGCTCTGCCACCAGCCTGGTGAGATTCTGGGAAAACTACTTCACCTGCCTGGCTAGATGGCTCATTCACCCTCTTGTGCCCTAGAATTGCCTGAAGAATTCCAAAAACAATTCCAATTCCTGGGCCCCTCCCCAAAGTTTCTAATTCAATGACTCTGGACTGAAACCCAGCATCAGTATTTTTGGAAAGCCTGCCAGGTGATTCTAATATGCAGCCACAGTTGAAACCACTTGGTTAGACTATAATTCCATAACCCAGATGAATCTAAATCTACTGTTGTCTAAATACCTACAGCATTGAAAATGAAACCTGGGTTGTATAATGTACTAGGTTGTAATGGAATGTTCTTTTTTGTAAGGCCTGCCCAGTTTTCTTCTTTGGTAGAGAATTAGCATTGATTTGTGCATCTGATAAATCATTCTTATGTGCCTACTATGTTCAAGGTGCTTGGAAATACCACCCAGCTGCTTGATTCATGCAGACTCAATTGCTTAGAAGAGCAAAAGTTTCCCCTTATCCAATTCACTTAATCCTCTGGGAAATGGTCAGAAGCTCAGAGTACTTTTCCATCTGGAAAAATCACTGGGGAGAAGGCCTGTGCTGCTGTAGCTGACAAAGAATTTGGCTGGCCTCCCTCTCTTTGCTGATAGCTGCCCAGGGACTGGGTGAGAATCATCCTCTGCTTGTACCCTGAGCTTTATCCTTTCTGTCCCAGGTTGCCCTCACAGATCCAGAAGATGATGGAAACTATAATCAGAGAGCTAGAAAAGAGTGAAGTGAAGCTAGAGATAGGCCCTAGCTTTGCTGACTGAGAGAGAAGGCAGAACACTGAGGCACTCAAAAGATTTGTATCCACATAAGATGTAAAGATGCCTCTTTCAAAGATGTTTAATCTAAATCCAAATATCTATTTATAGCCTACCTCTTTCCAGAAAAGATTTGAGGCAAAGGATCAAAATGTGGCTAGACACCAAAGCGGGTTTTCCTCAGATAGAAGGCAGGTTGGTAAACCACTCCTTACAACTCTTCTAGAAGAGTAGCCCTGCTGTCTCCATCTGTCAAATGTCTGTGTCCCATTGTAGATTCTTTGCTTATGTTGCTAATTTTTACCTTCTCAAACAACCAGGCTTTCTTGAAAGCTATTGAATATTACCATAAGGGAGCTACACATATTCTTGGGAGCAGGAACAAGAATGTGTCATCAAGTCAGAATACAGGCAAAGAACATGAAATTGAAGAAGAGGGAAATGCCCTCAGAAGACCACCTTGTCCTTGTACCCCCAGGATAAACAGGCCCTCCTCGGTAAATCAACTGTAATTGAGGGCAAGACATTTCAAACATTATTTTTACATGAAAGCAAACACAGATATATGTTAAGTAAAATGCATAAGTCCCATAAATTATTAAGACAAACTCCAATATTTCAAGTGCATTTCTTGCCTCAGTTCTGGGATCAGCACCATCAAGTGAGCACATAGATGACCTCTAAGGCCCCTTCTGGGATTGTTACCACAGTGCTGGGCACTTTTCTGTATTTGATTGCCCTCCATGATATCAGACTTCTAAAAGTGATCAGTCTTGTGGTGATTTTTTAAAATAATTTCTTTCATTTTAAGTTTATTTATTTATTTCCAGAGAGAGAGAGAGGGTGTGTGTGCATGCATGCGGTGGGGAGGAGCAGAGAGACAGGGAGAAAGAGAATCCCAAGCAGGCTCCTCACTAAGTGCAAAGCCTAATGAAGGGCTTGATCTCACAACCGTGAAATCATGACCTGAGCCAAAATCAAGGATCAGTCGCTCAAGGACTGAGGCACCCAGCTACCCCAGTCTGATGCTGATTTGAATAACAAAGTCTAGATTGACTTGGCTTGCTTGTGGTTGGCGATGTGTGAGAACTTCTGGTATTATCAACCTCTGTGTGTGTGTTGGTCTAATTTCACTAACTGAAATTATCTCTCCCGGAGAGCAAAATCCATGACTTTTGGGTCCCCAGTAGTAGAACTGAATATTTGTTTCATGAATGAATTCTTGGCCTTGCCTTCTCTCTAGGGGAAATGAAAAGAGGTCCCCACAAAGAGTGCCACTTTATCAATTCAATCAGTATCAGAGCATCACTTCAATTTCAGTCTGCCTAAACCACTTTTGCTTCAGAATGATGGTGAAAATGTACTTCAAGGCATTTATCTGGATAATGGATGAGAGAGATGGTAAAAACTTGAGACATTTCAGGAAAAGAGCACTTTCTGAAAAACTCAGTAATTTTTAGGAGAACATCACCTCAAATATTTTCCATGCTAAGTAATGTCAGATTTTGTTGCACTTTTTTTCCTAACTTAAAAAAAAAGAAAGAAAAAAAAGAAGTGCCATCACCCACAAGTGAATGAGTGATGTCTTCTCCCTGAGTTTTTTCAAAAAGTCCCAGGGAAATTATTGTGAAAGAGACTCAAACTAATCAATAAAGGAAAGGCTCTGCTTCTGTTGTAAATCTGATCCAAATCTTGTTACTGTGTTTTCCCACTGACGTTGTTCTGTCTTATGGAAATCCCTCCTATAGCACTTCTTCCCTGTTTGGGGGGAACAGGAATAAAACTGTTCATCTGGCCTTTGGCACATTCTTCTTATGAGACTGAAGGAGGTAGGGGCTTGCTGAACGTGTCCCTTTAAAGTAGAGAAATGTTTCACTTGGCATTTCTGCTCTTTTAACTCGAGGTCATTGACATAGAGGGCTTGATTGGGAGCAGCAGCTATAAAGGAGGGAAGAAGTGCATCCTGTGCTACTTTGGGCCCCTCCTCCCTCCACCTTAGATTCTGAGCTCACTGCATTCAGTGACATGTGATATGCTCAAATCTCTTTTCTTGGCCAGGTCAGTCCTGAGCGTATTGTGCCACCATGGGAGTCTAGAAGAAAAGACTCCCATGGTTTCCTGATACTCTGTCCTCTGGAGCTCTCAAGCTCCTGGTATCCTGACGGACTGTTCTCTGATTGCAGAAGATTCCTGTTTAGCCCCTTCTCTCTGCATGTGTGCAAAGATGTTCCTCATTCTTTATCCCCTGGGAACAAGCTTGACATTCAGAAAAGACATGAGCTACCTTCTTGCTAAGGACAGGCTTAGAAAGCTAACTGTCCCCCAAGAATCAGAAAAACCAAAAGAACCACTCAGTAAACACCATTGCAAAGTAGGAAAGGGTACCAGCCTTGGTAGTGTTCAAATGCTCTGAGCTGGGTCTGCTGATGGGGCTCTCAGCCAATGCCAGATGATGGGGAGTTTTATGACAGTGACACCCGGCGACTGAAACGGATGAAGTTTCTCAGTTCATTGCACTAGTGCTAAACTCCAGGCAGGAGAATCGCAGCTCCAGGTCTTTACTGCTGCCTCGAGAATGCCATTGACCGACAGGGAGGTGGTCTGCTGATCAGCGACTAGATAGCGTGGATGGACCCCCAGTCATTTCCATCTGGCATTGGCGTGTCCTGCTGCAATGTTAGTAGGGTACGCCCTTGATTCCCGAATCCCCCATGTTTAAGACTAAGTAACAAGTTGGAGCAGTGAATAATTCTAGGAGAGACTAGAGTGCTGGCTACATTTCCTGTCCTGACTCCCTTCCTGAGCAAAGGTTCAAAGCACGAACCTAGTGCCCTGTCTTTGACAAGCTCAAGGCTCCCGGAGGTTTGGAGCCCTATCAGGGACTAGAACTTAATTGGCCCTCCTTTTCATCCACTTTCTGACTCAAGTTAATCAGGGTTTCATTAACCTCAGCAAATGGGTTAATTAAATGTGGTTAATTAGATTTGGTTAAAATGTGTAAATTAAACTGATTTCATCAGTAGCTTTTCCTACCATACCAGATCTTGGCATTAGAAACCAATATCTATAAGTCTCCATCAGATTGGAAAATGGGGTTTCCACTGAGGCAGGCACGAGTCCTAAATGAGATGCGGTCAATTCTCTGGGTGCTCACTTGAGGACCAATGGTCCAAAATGACCTAATGGTCTCTGGACCTGGACATGCTGTTCCCAGGGCAGCCTTTTGAAAGTGTGCCCTTCCATGTCTTTTATCGTGTCATTTACGCTGTTGTTCATCTGGGGGAAGAATCTGTCTACACACAGGGCTTCTTCCAAATGGTACCTAAGCTAGCAGGTCACAACTACTCAGCAAGAGGCTTACTTACCGCCCCCCCACCCCGCACCAGACCCGCCCAACCTCAGAACAAACTGCTGCTGCACGAGCCAAGCGGAAGCTCATGTTTTAAGCAGTGCTAATTGGAAGTGAACATCTTATAAATAATCCATGCCCACAATCTTTGACGTGCGTATACATTCAGCAAACCAAACCCAGCAGATTACATTCAGAGTGGTTCAGGAGGAAGGCCTGTGACATCCGTGGCCTGTCAGTGCCCATACAGACAAAGGGATGCACAGGGAGGCTGGGGTAGTGTTCTCTTCCCCTCCTTCAATTATACATCCTATATTCACTGGGTTGTGTGTTCTAATAAAATATGTAGAATTTGGGTGTAGGTATCTTTTCTCTCTCTCTCTCTCAAAAGTGAACAGGATGAGAAAAAGAGAACTGGGTTTTGGGGGGCCAAGGCAGGTCTGAGTAATTGGAACCAATTAACTTAAGTGAAAATTTCTGAAGCTGTATTTCATGTGAGTGTTTGGCATTTTCAGGAGAAGGCTGTAATTATGTTGCTTGGAAAAATAATTGGTGGTTTGGAGCCACGCAGATGTACAGTGCCCCTGAAAAGAGATGCATTTTCTGAGAGTGATAGGAAATGTGGTGATTCTTAGGACCCATTCCCCAAATTCCTTTTATACTTATTTTGTCTCTTGCATCTGTTCCTTCAAAACCACAAGAGCTTAGCATAGTTCTGCAGTGCTGTTCGGGGAGTGAGGTGGGGGAGCTGGAGCTGAATTTTCCATATTCATGCCCTCAAATAGACCCTCAGAGGTCCCCTGTGGGAGGGAAAGGGAAACTCAAGCCCGGTACAATAACATACGCTTCTGGGGTCTCCACGCTCCTCAAATCTATTTTTAAAAGCGTGCTTTAGTAAATTATATATAACATATAGCCCATCATGAATGTATGTGTACAAAATGATGAAATGGAATCACTTCAGGTTGTGAATGTCATTCAGTTCCTTCCTTCATCCAAGTTAGCATCAAAGGTGAGCCACACAACCTTGCCTCAAGACTGAGCCCCTGTGGTGTGCAGGTCACATCACTTGTCTCCCCATGGGATTTTTAAAAAAATTTTTTTTTCAGAGCCATGGCATGCATGGGCCCTTGGGGACCCTGGAGACCACCACGTTAGTAACAGATGCCTTGTCTGCATTCCGCGGCATCGAGAAGTCATGGGTACCTAGAAACCACCCTTGTCAACCCATTCACGAAACCATGGGTCTGATTTCTCAACTCCTACTCTCGAGGATGAGGAATGCATGGAACAGTTTGAAATTGAATTCCTCAAAGTCACACTGGAGTTTGTAGCAAAACAACAACAACAACCAAAAAACAACACAAAAAGGTGTTTCGTGCCTGGCTCCCCAACACCCCATAGGAAGGAAAGCGGATGCTTCTCTCAGCCACTCCATTTATTTCATCTTCCGGAAGGTCTGGCGGTTTTCCCTGCGGAAACTCCTTTTGAACAGGGCTACCACCTCTATATGAGCCTTTGGTTATTTGAGGGCCACTACACTGGATGGAGTCACAGAGTTTCCTTCATTCAATTCTCCTTGGCCGGCCCACAGAGGCAACGTGTGTCCAGCGCCACATCCAAGCCATGGGAACAGAGACCAGGGAGTAACGTGAGATTTCCATCTGTGGACATTTATCAGGAAGTGACTGAGGAGGCTGTGAAACACTAACGTCTACGTTAGTTGACGAATTCAGAAAGATCCTTTAAAGCTCCTCCAAACCTGGAAATCCCCTAAGCAGTGTCCAGTCTGAAGTCAGCCTGAACTGAAATGTTGGAGAGGAAGTGGCATGTCTGTCCCTCTCTCGCACAGAGTGCTTCGCTGAGGATGAAGAAATGGGGCTGCAAGACAGAGAGGGAGCCTCCCGACTGATGACCCGACCATCACGAAGGTTGTAGCATGACCGCGACAATTCCCGGCACAGTCTTCCTTGGCTGGAGTGGCCAGAAACCACACTGGTTGTGCTTAACTGGCCAGGAGGCATGGAAGGAAGTCGGGCGAACTAAGCAGGCAGTATTCCTGAGCTCAACAAGGCTGTCGGCATTTGCTTGCTGGCCACCAGACAGCAAAATACCATAAGGCAAGATCATGAAGTAAAAGAAAACGTATGCATTTTGAAACCAAATGAAATACTCTGGGCTAAGTTCCAGGGCATAGTCCTAAATTCTTCTTTTGAGGGGAAGAGAGGGCTAAATTTCATTAGCTAAAATCCTTTAAAGCATCATTTATATGCAGTTTTTGGAAACGAAGAATTTGCCTTTTAATGACAAATCTGCATTTCATCATAAAGATGGAACATGACGTCCTTGGCTTGGTTATTCTCTGGAGGAGTAGGCTCTTGTTTGCACAGTGTGTTTAGAATAGAGCAGAGGCAAAGACCACAGCAAATTTATTTCAGGCACAAGAGAGTGGATGCGTATAAACATAGGAAGCTGGAGCCATGAACAATGTAGCTTCTATTCCAAGTGGTCCAAATCCCATTTAACCAGACTCTAGAAACAATTGCAGTATTCTGTTGTTTCCAATTGCAACTCTGAAGACAGGACAAGTCACAAATATAGAAATATTTTAGAATGACTGAAAAAAAATTCACGTTTTGATAAGGTGGGCCCAACATGTCGGAAGCATTGTGTTAGGAGCAGTTAATGTCAAAAGCAAGTTTAAGTACTTAAATAATGGGCAATGGGAATGATTTGGGTATTCTATGCTATTACAGTGCTTCAAAATCCAGTGCCTTTAAAACTGCATAATAAAATGATATTTATAGCCTAATTGTATAGTGCCTTTTTTCAGATCGTGGACGAAGCAAGTCACAGTAGTTTTACAAGCTACTATAAAGAATAACTAAGGCAGGCTACAGTGTTCGAGACTGATTGAAGAACACCTCAGGCGTGTGTGTGGTCAAGCATAACCGTAACCAGCTCCACTCATAACAATGCATGCTGAGGTCACTGGTCTTGTGTAAGGAACTGGATTTGTACCCCTTCAGGGATGTGGGACCTTCCACCATCACCATGAGAGGACGTGAAGAGAGAGCTAGAACAAGTACCTGTGGTTGGAACTGGATATTTTCACATGAAATAGCCAGGAAATAAAGGCAAAACCATCGGTGGCAGAGACTGAACCATCTCCTAGCACAAGAGCTCATATTCCCAAACACTTTTGTACTGAGGAGAGCTTTTGGCACCAAGGCAGTTCAGAGTGGGTACGTATGTTCCACATTCTCTTTTCTCTCTTTTGTGTTCTGTGGTTATCTTGGAGACCACATGGTAAAGATGGAGGTGACAAGAGATGGGAGAGACCTGGGTGGTTTCATGGCACAGAGCCTCATGCTACCCCCTAAATCATAGAAGACTGTGACAGGAGGAACAAGAAGTCTTTATTATGTTAAGGCGCTGAAATTGTAGGGTTTGTTTTAACAGAGTCACTTATCCTAATACAGTACCTCATCCTGAATCAATGAGCTAATTAACTCAAATCGCCTCTTTGCCTAAAACCTGGACAGAGCCTGAAAGAGACTGAATGCAAGTCAAGGTATATTGACCAAGTGCTGTTCCATGTACAACACAGCTGAATATGGCAACTATTTTCTCAGTCATTCCTCAGTTTGCTTCTACCATTCTTTACAGAGAGTAACATTTCATGACCCTGAACAAACAATCCTGATAACTAAGTCAAAATAAGCCTCCAGTTCCTCTCCATGCATGCACATGTGTGTTCCTCACACATACACGCACATGTATGTGAACATGTGGTTTTAGTTGCCCTTCAGAGTCTTTGCCTTGGGACAACGTTCATACATTCATGACTTACCAGAGGGGCCAGTTACATACTTCCAGGGAATGCTTTGAGAAATAATTCCCCAAATTTAAACTTATGACTTGACTGTAAACATTGGGGTACAAAAATCATAGAGGATATTAAAACACAATTCTTATTCTTTTCAGAGGGAATCATATTAAAATTATTCTCCTGGCAACGCCTGGGTGGCTCAGTCAGTTGAGTCTGACTCCTGATTTTGGCTCAGGTCATGATATCACAGTTTGGGAGACTGAGCCCCAAGTCGGGCTCTGTGCTCACAATGTAGAGCCTGCTTGGGATTCTCTCTCTCCCTCTCTCTCTGCCCTCCTCTGTGTTCTCTCTCTAAAAAATAAGTAAATAAATAAATATTTTTTAAAAAGTAAAAAAAAAGTTATTGCCCTGAACAGTCAAGCTCAGAGACAGTCAACGGAAGCCTCATCCACAGCAAGAATAAGGACTTGATCCTCAGTAGTGCAAACAACACCTACCACTCCTCTACTATCCCTCAAGCTAAAACCACAGCAAGTTTGCATTTAAACGATTCGAAATGCCACATACATTCAATTCTGTGCCTGGGCCAGGCAGCTCCCAAGGCAGATGGTGCACAGTGTTTGAAAACTTGGTATTATTTAAATGAAACAAGCATCCCATTGCTCTCGATCATACTGAACAATGAAGATTTCACACCCAGCGATTCCATCGGTGGAGCTCCCTCTGTCTCCATTTGCAGCATTGGACAGATAAATAAATAGTCTTTAGATCCCGTTATCTGCCTGATGTTGCTTACAGAGACAGAGATTCTAACGATCAAGTTGGTTAGTGCTGGGTCATTATCATCTTCCTCTGAGACCTGCTGTTGCAGGGAGAAGTGTGCAGTATGCTGTGATATGACTTTAAGAAAGTATTAACGCGCCTAAGATGACTTGGAATTGCCAGCCTTCCGGGTTGTGGTGGGGACACTGGAAGGAATAAACGAACATTTCCAGGAGATTACAGATATCGCAGGGGAAATTGTTAGCATGCACACAGACTGACTTTAGACACCTGCAAAGAGTGGAATCATTGCAAAAGAAGGGGAAGGAAAAGATAAAGCCAGAATGCTGTAGTCCGTTTGGAATAATAGCACCCTTTCCTTCTGACACGCCTCTGTACCATTTTCCAGGTTCCCTCCCTGACTGGGTGTCTCACTTCCATCTGGCTCATACTGGGTTGCCTTATTTGCTGGAGAACCTTGGTGATATGCTGCAAATGACTTGGTTTCTGTGCTTTAAAAAAAAAAACAAAGGCTGAGAGCAGGAGGGCTCAACCCTGTATTCATCTCCAGAAACCATTCCCACCTCTCAGTAGGACAGATCCTGACCTTAATTCGTCTCTTGGTGATCTGTCCTCTACCCCTTTGGCACTTGAGATTCACACTCCACACTTTTGCTAATTCTTAGGAGAAAGACATTTATCAAGACAAAACAGGAACCTAAACTCCCAAAGGCTTACATGGGCAGTCATCACGTTGGCTTGCTCTCTGCTCTGAAAACAATGACTTCTGGATAGCATGGGCAGAAGTGACAGGAGCCTACAAGAACCAGGCTGTGACAGCCAGGAAGCTACTGTGTGTTACCACAGAATCCACCAAGGGGAAAAACTTTGAAACATTTTAAAAATGCAGGTGCACAAATTACTCATGCCAGGAGCGGCAGTGGCACTTTGTAATAAAATCTTATGTTTATTTTCCACTGTTGAATACACATACCTTAGTGTTCCCAGAGAGAGAAGCCTGCAATGCTATCCAATGAACAGTTTGCAGATGGATTAAATACATGTACCAATGAAATAAAACGTGCAGATTTGGGGCTTTTTGCCTCCTACCTTTGCTCTGGGCCCAGAGCTCCCCAATGATGACACGGGAGGTTTGTGCAAAGATCTGAAGTTGAGAAGGATTAGTTTGAGAGTCAGATGGAAAAGGACACAAATGAAAATACTTCTGCATGAGCCTGACAACCAAAACTTAGCAAATGAGTGATTTCCTAGCTTTGGAGCCTGTGATAAATGATAGCAAATGAAGGAAGTTTCCAATGGTTTCAAGGCGGGCAGGGCAATGGCCAGTGAAACACAGTGGGATTTATCAGTCAACAGGACTTCCTGGTTCTCATGGAAGCTTCGAGAGGGGGGAGCACGGGATATATGTAAGGGTCTTTGTTGTTAATACTTTTTCTGACGCATATAGTCTGCAGGGACAAATCTTCAAGTTACTGCTTCCTGAGAATGCATTCATTTGAGCCAAAATTTATTTCAAGCCTAATCAATTGAATAGCACTATTATTGGCACAGTGTAGGGATGACAAATTGTACAAGACAAGGTGCCAGCACCCACTGCACTAATTATCTAGAGGCACTCACAGACCATACGATGTACAGGAGAATAATATGAGATATGCAGACCATAAGCTCTGTAGAGGAAAGAGAGAGGTCCCTCTGGCTAAGATGATCAGAGAGGAGATTAGGAGGGCAAGCCAGGCCCCAGGCTGTAGGTACGATGCATGACCCAGTGCTTAGGGAGAGGCGTGGAGAGCCGGGGCTGGAAGGATGGGAAGATGTCCCCAATTGCTGTCCAGGATTTGGTTAGGAGAGGGGAGGCCAAGAGTCCCAGAAATGCACGTGGATGTGCTGCTGTCCTGGCCCAGAGACATAACCTATGATTTCCAGGCCTCTTCATTCCACACACTGCCATTTGGCCCCCTGGGCTTCTGTTATTTCTAGGTCCAGCCAGCTTTCCCTGGGAGTCTCTCAGATGGCTATTCCAACAGGTAACGAAAAATCCAGAAGACATGTTGACTAAACACCATTTTGCACACCACACACACACATACCAGCGCTACGCTGGCCACTGCCCACCCACTCCACCATCAGCATGTCTGGAGCTAGGCAGCCAAGGGAGTCAATTTCTTTGGGAAGAGAGGAGAGCACATTCCAGCCCACTGTGTAGGGAGTTAATATTCTGGTGTGCCTATTATTCAAGAGACGAAGGGAGAAGAGGGCACAAAAACAAATCTCTTCGTGTCAGAAATCCTAACGAGGATGCACAATGGCCTGCTTTCCCCCAGCCTGGTGACAGAATTTGCATCTGCCACAAAGGGGAGCCCGATCTCCTGTCTATCCAAAGCTTCCAATCTGTTTCGGTTCTCCAGGCCCTGCTTGGAGGCGGGGTGAGGTGGCACCAAACATTGTCCTTGGGCATTACACGGAGGAGGGTGCGGTGCAGGGAGGGGTTGGCCCTCACCATTGCCCCGCTCTCTCCTCGAGGGGACAAAGGAGAGCAGGAGCACAGAGGAGAACCCAAGAGCCATTTCCTCCCTGCTGTGCACGCTCTCCCTAGCCCATTCTAAATCAGGTAATTGGCATGTGCAGATTGATCCGCAGTGGTGTGTGGCACGCTCAACAATCAGCTGTGGCATCTGTACAGCTGGGCAAACCTGGCACGTAGGTGTGTCAGCCGGTGTTCAGGAGCTAGCTATCCATCAGCAGCCATCTTGTTCTGTTTGTTTGTTTAAGCAACCACAGATGCGAGGGGGAGAGAGAGAGAGAGAGAGAGAGAGAGAGAGAGAGAATTTCCACCCCCTCTCTCTTACAGACCTGACCTGAGGTTTAGAATCTTCTTTCCCACTCCAAGCACTCTGGGCCATATTAGATTCTATTTTTGTGCCCCCTCTTCAACCGGAATGAGGTTTGCTTTGGCATCTGAGCTACCACCTGCCGTATGCTCTTTAGTTCCTGTTTGCTGTAAAGCTTGCTTTGGGTCTTGGGTATCTTCACAGCTCATTCTGTGGAAGGGAAAGGAGCATTTCCGTCTTGAGGTAACTCCCAGTAGGTCCCCAGCCTCCTCTAGATGGAACTCTGCCCTGCTGTAGCCTCCGTGAAGATCAGCTGCCTCCAGCTTTAGCAATTTTTTTTCTATCTAACAGGCAACAGCCCTGAGAACAATTGTCTTGGAGGAGGGAGGAAGAGACGAGGCTGAACACTGCCGTGCAGGGAAGGGAGCCATTTTTAAAGCCCTTCTGAAATGTTCCCGATTGTTGTAGAGCTTCAAGCAGGTGAAAACATGAGATGAAAGGAAATGAAGTGGCTGCTGACAGACTGGAGAACATGGCTTAATCAGCAGCTCGAATCGATGAGTCCAAGGCTGGCTGCCCCCAGCAAAAATCAATGGGGGAAAAGGGCTGCTGGCCCAGATTCCTCCTATCTTTGTATCTACCCCGGGACCACCCAGAACTCTTCCTACCCCACGTGCGCTTTGCCCCAAATGATGATATAGGCTGTAACTTAGCTGCCCCCTGAAAACTTCTTGGAAATCTAGCCTCCTACCCCAAATTAATAAAGATGGGCCAACTGTTGTAACGAGCAACCTCAAATCCCAAAGGATTCGCACAATAAAAGTTTATTTCTCCCTCACACAGAGACCAATATGGATATTCCTCTTCTGGCAATTTTCCTGGGCGGCCCTCTTCCAAGCCATGACACAGGGATCCAGGCTTCTCCCACCTTGAGAGGTTCCAACTTTAATGTAGGGCTTGTAGAAGCAGAAGAGAGCATTTGGAAGGCACGTTGGGTACTTACCCTTGTTGGCCTGGAAGTGACACTTGCTACTTCTGCTTACATTCCATTAGCTTGTGTTTGTCATCTGGCCCCACATAGATGTGAGGAGTCAAGGAATTATAAAGGAAATATAAATTACCTTTGGGGTCCAGATAGTTGAACCCTGCCATTTCTCTACCAAGTAATACTCACATCCCCTGACAAATAAAACCCAGAGTTATAGGACCACTGATTAGAAATGTTTCTATATCCCTACCTACTCTGTACCTCGTCTTTATTGCTGCAGAAAGCCAACCATTATTGGGTCCAATTTGGCCTGTTGCATCATCTTTTTCCTCTTATTGTCTAACTTTTATTAAACTTCATAGGACCCATTTTCCTTTGTCTTTGTACTTTTTTGCTGTTCTCTGGAATTCTTCCAGTTTCCATGCATGTAGTATTGGTTCTTATCCTTAAGGTAAATCATTTGCCTACAGTTGCTGCAGTTGTTTTCCATTGTGAGCAGTTTCAAGATGTTTAATGTAACAAAATTCCTGAGGTTGGAATTGTAGGTGATATTGAAGTTATTATTTTTCACTTATCCTGGCCTTCCAGAACACCAGGAGTGTTCTGATATGCCAAATGAAAGCTCAGGCTAGCACGTAGCAGAGGACCAGCTGAGACACACTGTGTATGGCAGTGCCCAGCTCAGATCTTACCTACAATCTTCTTCTGCAGATGTTTACTGAATTTAAAAGTGCTGAGATTCCAAGGAGTTATCAAAGAAGTAGGACATGGTATTCCTCCAGGGAGAATCTCCAGCCTTCCTACCTATTCAACAAATCATCTTTAGACTCCTACTTTCCATTAACATTTTCTTTATATGTTGCCTAAAATAGCATCATAATGTCACCCCTTATTTAAAAGCCATACCTCACTGATGGTATCAGCAAGGCCACACCCCTCTGATGTTTATGGGCCTCCACAACCCAAAAATGACCTGCTCATGAATGGAATAATTCATCCACTGAATAAATGTGTACTGCCCATGACTATGTGCACTGTTGTAGGCACCAAGGAAATGAAAGTGGATTAATATGGTTTTTGACCTCAGAGAGGTCATGGTCTTATGCAGGAGATAGATGGTAATGAAGACAAATAATTCTAATATGGTGCAAGCCCTATATTTTTGCTTTGTTCAGGAGACCAGGTTGGTGCAAAAGGAAAAATTGCTTAGCTCTGCCAAAGAAGGAAAGAGATCAGAGAGAGTGCTGCTGCAAGGAAAATACAGTGCTTGGGTTGGGTCTTGAGAAATGAGACAGAAGTTTCTTTGTAAACAAGAAGGTGATATGGAAAGAAAATCTAGCCTACAAAGATGGTGTTTGCAAGGCAACACAGACATAAATTAGTAGTGAATAATGACAAAAGTCTCAGTGAGATAGGAATTTAGAGAATATATGTGGGTGCACATAGGGAGGGGGTGGGAAATGGTCAAAAATCATTTTAGGTAGAAAGATCCAGAACCCTGATTGACATGGCTTAGGATCTAGCAAGGCTGTGGAAGGAGAGAAAGAGGGCAAGCTATTCTTCTGAGTTGTTCTTGCCGTGAAGTGGGAGTCCATGAATTCTGTTCTCCAGATTGTCCTCAGTGGTCAGGCCACTGTACTTTCCACCCATGCTCAACATAGCTTTCATTCCCAAAGAGCCTTCTGGCTCTGTGCCTTTGCACATGATACTTTCCCCATATCCCAAACCTTGCTCATTCTTTTGCAGACACTCCATTCCATGTGGATTGCAAGCAGAGTGACCCGACCATGCAGGCTGGCCCTGCACCCAAAATCCCAGGTCATGTGGAATCAGCCCCTTGCCATTTATCTGTCCCTAACTTATCTGCAGTAGGTTCATTTGAGAAGCTCTCCTCCCCCTAACTAGATGGAAGGGGTGAGTTATCTCCTGCCACTTGTATCCCCCACCACACTCAACAGACAACTGGCCACATAGAAATCATAAAATATGTACTTATTGATTCATTGAAAGGAAACACTTGTAAGGTCAGTTTATTCTCACCAGCCCTAGGATTACCTTTGGTGGTTGTTAGAGAACAGACACTGGGGACCTAGTCCAAGATCTGCTAAGGCAGCTGTTTAGAGGGGATAATCTGAATATTTAATAAGTACCCTAAGTGATGTGTGTGTGTGTGTGTGTGTGTGTGTGTGTGTGTGTGACCATGGAAAGTAGAGAACCAGTGGCCTGGAGCAGGGGTTAGCAAGCTTTTCCTGTGAAGGGTCAAATAGTAAATGGTTCACACTTTGCAGTTCAGATATGGTCTGTGTTGCATATTCTTTTTCTTCTTCAGCCCTTTTGAAATGTAGATATCGTTCTTAGTTTGTGGGCTGTATCAAAACAGGCCATGGGCTGTAGTGTTTCCACCTCTGGCCAAGAGGATAGATTCCTCAGTCTCCTCAAAGTCTTCAAAGACATATGAAATCCAGTGACTCTAAGTATGAACAGTCCAGAGAGAAAGCCCCACTTCTGTTCTTTGCAGGGAGCAGGGCCTAATTGCCTACAACCTTGTCTTGTACCCCGGCATCTTGGGAATGTGTCCAGACTTCTTGGTGGATGTCATCTGATCTGCCCAGCACCATGGAATGGGTGACTCCCGCTGCCAGTTCCTGGGACCCACACCCCTAGCTTCCCTCATATTAGGTGCTCTCAACAATGTTGACATTTTTATATTAATACCAGCAAGGGAGGCACCAAAGCCTGAGAGAGGATTGTAGGTTCCAAACCCCCTACATCTCCCAACCTATACGTAGCAGATTGCTTTCTGCAGGCATCTGAATATCAGCTTCTAAATGCCCTCAGGATTACCCGTTGAAGTCTCCCTCCACTCACCACCAGTCCCTGCTTTAGGTCCTCCGTGGGCTTTTTCTCTGGGGACAGCAGAAGCCCAGACCCTTCCTGACACTCACAGTTTGACGATGCTTAAAGGATCGCTCTTCTCGTTCAGCTCCTCAGTGAGATGTGAATTTGCACAAGATGATTCAATATATTTTTCTTGTGTGTTCTTCAGTCTATTTGTACTGCCAGGTGAATTTTTGACATTTCAGTGCGCTGCTCTAAGCTGCCCATGTTAGGGACCTGCCCCTGACCCTGGGTAGGGCTTTTAAGCAAGAAGAGCCAGAATAAACACATACAAGCATCCTTTGTAGTGTGCGTCGGTGCCCAGATAGCCCTTGGTTATCTGTGCGTTCAGTCCTCCCGAGGCGGTGATGAAAAGGGTAGCGAGCCCTCCTTCTGAGACAGTTTGTAAGCAGTCCTGCCTGCAGGCTGAGGGTGGACAGGATGACCCCTCCAGTCCCATCCGGCCTTGGGATTCTATGATTTCTCACCTGAGTCCATTTTGTGCCCTGGGCTCATGCACATCAATTAGAAACACAACAGTTTACGCTTCTACAGGAGGGAGGAAAATGAACCATAGCAGTCTTCCTATCCGAACCAGACCTCATTTTTCCAAGTCACCACCTTACTCTCATCTGTAAAGCGCTAAATAGCCTGAGACCCAGTTATCTTTGTGACAATCTCTCCCCAGGTGCCCCATCATGGTAATTATGCTCAGCGGGAACGCTCTAGCTGCCCATCTCTGGAGTTAAACTCATTAAAGAGGAGAGGCTGAGAAATCTCCACAGAGGGCCCCCGCCCTTGAAATGATGGGCGTTCCCCTTCCTCGACTACCAGGATTGGGGGTTGGAGGGTTTTGGGGTCTGGTGTAAGACTCTAGATTGCCACAGAGCTTGCTTTAACCTGGATTTGCTGCTCTGATTTGTACTTTGGGTTTGCTATTGGGTCAGGAGAGAGGAAGGGCAGAAGTGAGGCCATGAACAGCTTCCATCTGATGAAATGAAGTACAGATGAAACAAAGCCATTAAGGTTGCTTATTCCAGACATTGAATATGACCGGTTGATTGGGGATGACACTCCCTTGGAATGGATTAGTGAAAAGGAAAGGAAGTTTCTGGAGGAAAAACAGTAAAAGTTCAGAAACAGGAATCTCAGAGCCTGGGATAAGGGCTTAGTTACAAAGAGAGAAATGTGTTCAAGGAGGAGGAGAAAAGAAGGAGAGAAAGACAGAGGGGAACTGGAAGATGTAAGGCACTCTCTAGGGGAAAACGGAACATTCTGGTGTCTCTGATTTTGATGGGCAAGATTTTTTAAGAGACAATAAAAAATTCTCCACTTGTCTAATGAAATGAAATGTCAGAGATGTCCTGCGCTAAAAGACCAGAAGTGAAAAATGTGTCTGTGGTTGTGTAACTTGTAACTTTTCCAGTCAAAAATAGACATCATAAAGGGTCACATCCTATTTGTCTAAGCTGAGCACCAATATTATTCCTATCATGGTCAAGAAGCGGCCACCCTACTCAAGTATCTATCTGTGACGATACCCGGATGAATCCTTCGATGCCGGAATTTATGAAGACAATAAAAACATTAATTGAAATGACTGAACATATTCTATGAAATGAGAACTATGTGCGGTATACCATAAAGTATAATTATATGCAAGAAACCATAAATGAATCTATACTGGAGGTCTGTTATCAACTTCCATTTACTCCTCATCAAAGAAATAGTTAACAAAACAAAACACCCTCATAGATGCTTGTGGATAAGACTGGCCTTTGTTCTGATTTGGTGGAGATTTTTCTTCTTGGATGTCCAAGTGGTTCTAAACCTCGCAAATGTCTCCCATACAGTTTTAGCCCACAGATGTCTACACTGGAATTATTGTGAAAGTACTGTGTTTATGGGGTTCTAAATGACTCTGGGTAATTTGGAGTGGTGGGAAGGGAATCCAAGGTATTCCTTCCTCCTTTTGCTGCTTTGGGTGGCATTTCTGCCACCACTTCTGTGGCCCTAGATCCTTGAGTCTGGTCCTCCCTTCATGACTCCAGTTACAGAGCTGGGCTCGGCAAATACCACTGCCTCCCTAGGATCATCGGGCCCTAGAGGCTTCCTGCTTTTATAAAACTTTTGCCTTTCTGCCACCTGTTTCTTGTCTTTGTTTTTCAGTTCTCCCAACACCTTTGTAACTAGACCCTATATAAAAGTCCCCCACTGAACTGGATTCTGACTGGATTCTGACTTTGTGTAGACATCTAGAGGTACTTGCAGGAAAGGATTAGATAGCATGTGTTTTTTCAGTTAAAAAATCAGGGACTATACTAATTTATTGCTCAAGAGCATTTGCTTTTTCTCCAATGCCCACCTCAAAATACCAGAGAAGTATGGCTAGAGAGTGGTTGCTTTCCTCTTTGCAGATGGCCTGTATATCTACCTGAGCTGTCCTGAGTGAATATGGAGCTACATTGCTCCTTTTGTTGGAAGAAGAACTTCTAACAAGGACCAACCTTCAAAATGCATCTCTCATTGGGCAGAAGCATTGAGTCAATGGCATCCCCTGCAAATCACTGTTAGGTCCTTCATGGCCATAGCAGATGAAGGTTTTAGGGTCTCACCATTTCACACTCATGGGGGGGTAGGTGAAAGCAAGGTAGGTGTGTAGGTGAAAGCAGAAGCCATTCAGGTGATTTGTTGAGCAAAAGAAACAGAGACTATTTTCCAGGGAGGAAATACCAGGGAAGGGAAGAACAAGGGTGTCACCACCCAAGGGTGTCAACCCCAACATTTTTGAAACCCCAGGAGAGCTGAAGACAGTGACCACCTGAAAGGTATGCCGGAACGTATGGTGTGTTAGGAGAGGAAATGTTTAAGTGTCACTTTATTAAGGAATCCCAAGGGAGATGAATATAATAGGAATGAGGGGGGATGGTCAGAGGACCACATTCAGTAATTCAATAAACACTTTTAGAAACACCTTCTTTATGCTAGAGACTATGCATCTGGCTCGGGGAATTGGGAGAAATAAATGAAACGGTCTTGGCCCTCGTGAAATAAATAAAAACTGAGTCGAAAGGAATCACAAAGAGTTTGGTGAAAGAATACAGATGATGTGCAACATATTGTGGAAGTCAAGGTGTGAAAAAGAGAGGAACTAAGGTGGAAGACTGAGGCAAGTCTGGGTATATTGAAGACTTCAGAGAACAACAGAAAATAGAAGCTTTGTTCCTCATGGCGAGATGGGCTGGGGCCGGAGCAAGTTTCTCACTGGGACTCTGGCATGTCTTGGACATTTGACAAAGTCAGATGTTTCTGTCTGCCCACATAATCATTCTCGAACAGCATCTTGCACGACATCTACACATAGTGTTCTTTCCAAGCGGAACAAGAGGTGGAAAGATGTGCACAGTGGGGAACTGGCTTGTTTGGGGTTCAAAACCACAAGCTTTGTACCCTGTTATCTTACGACCACCCCCCCCCCCCAAATCAAGAAAATCATCATGTCCACTAGCTATTCTGTGTTCCTGCACACGTACCTCATATTGACATTGTCGGTAATTAGAGTTAGCTCAACATGGAAATTGTGTGTATATATCAAGGACTGAGCAGAATAGAATTTACTCTTTAGTACATAGGCACGGTAGGTCACCATCTCCATAAAACTCTGGTTTGCTTTGTGTGTAGATTTTAGAGATTTAATTCTTAATTGTGAGTTTCTTTACTTTGCCAGTTCCTACTCCTACTGTGAGGACCTTTTGCATGGAGTTTTCATAGACCATTTTTGTTATCACATATTTACATACTCAGGAGTTGCTTGTTTAATGAGGCAATTGAAATAAATAGTGTAATCATGTGTTTATAAGACTTAATGATAGACCTTCGTATACAGAGACAAAATTATAACACCGAATCTCATTGTAAAAATTCGGCTTAAAATTTCAGGAGAGAAAAAAAAGGAATTTTCTCTCTTGAGTTTTGGTGTTTCCAATGTGCTCAGATTTACTCAGCAAATGGCTGAAAAGAATACAACTGGCTTTGAGGTTCAGCAAAAGGAAATTTCGAAGAGCACAAAAGTGCATCAACGTTCGATTTTCAACTTGCTTTACATTTCTATAGCTGAAAAAATGGCAGAACTTTTCTTGGATTTAAATTTACCACCACTTGAAAATTGTAAGGCAGGGCTATCAAAATCAAACAGTTTGGAGTGAATTTTCCTGTTATCCAAGTGTAATCATTGAGATGGGATAGCTCCTTATCTCCTCCTACTTCACAACTCTTTGGAATTGGGCTTTCTCTCAGGTGTATTAAACATTTCACATGGCCATATCAGCAATACCAGCAACAATAATAATAGGAACTACCCTTTGGGGCGTGCTTGCACGTTCCGGCTGGCATTCAGACACAGCTCAGACTGACGTCTAGCGATGCCTGCACCATGGATGAGGCTGTGTTTTACTGACGTGTGATTCTCAGACAGCCCCAGTGTTTACTTCTCATTACGGAATTGGTATTTAACATTCTCAGCACAGGAATGTCAAGTGAAGTCACATTGCTTCGGCAGCTGATTTCCCTCACCCGGTCCAAGGCCTTTGTCGGAGCTTATTGACTCTGAAGGGAATTCGCCCCGGTGGGGGCTTTTAGGGAGCAGAGGCAAGGGGCAGCAGCAGCCTGTGTGCAGGAAGGTGTGAGGATGTCACTGAATCCATGACCAGAGATGACAGCGTTCTGAGGCCGGTGTCCTGAGCTGGTGTCAGGTTATCTTTTAAACTGTCGATGGCTCCCAGAAATGCACTTGGCTAATTTCAGAACATCCCAATCTTTATGGAGGGTGCAGTATAATCCCGCTCGCTCCTCCTGAAGCAGCCATGTAGTTCGCATGATGGCTCTTCCTTTAAATCATGGTTGCATTATGTCAAATAGAATTTGTCAGCCATCAGCTCACTGAATGCAGTAATTGATCATTATTCCCCAACAAAGGTTAAAAAAAAAAATGGCAACAATTAAAGAAGCCATGAGAGAATTTATTAAAGCAAGAAGGAGAGGAAATCTCCAAAACGCTTTCATCAGGTTAACTGCAAGGAGACAAGGAGAAATATAGAAATGGTACTTTAGGTCCGTCATTGATTTGCTCAGAGGCAAAGCCCTGAAAAAAACAACTGATCAATGCAGGGAGGGATTGGTTCTGCTGGGTGCCCTGTCAATGTCCCTCTTCACATGGCAGCATATTAATTGCAGCAGCATTTGCTCTGAATGAATTTCTTTATGTTCATTCATTCATTCGTTAATTCATTACTAATTAATTTGTTAATTCATTATTGCTCAATTATGGGGGCTCATATTACCTAGCTACCTTTGCATTGGTTCAACCAGTCCTGCCAATGCTGGGTTGCCTCAGAAGAAAGAAACAGAAAAAAAAAGACGCATTGAATTTTCTTACAGTTTTAGATCGGGGTGTAATATCAATAACTTTAATGGAACCAGAGTTTGTGCCCTGATAGGAACCCTGCTGCTCCTCAAATAAATGGCTTGGCTCCACCTCAGCATTTATCTGCCAGGGCTCGGCTTTATCAGGGCACCAACTCAGATTCCATTAATGTTATCTCTTAATTAGCTATGCGATTAACCTGTGTTACTCCTGCACGATAATGAGTCGAAGACAGAACCAGAGAAGTTCAGCTGCCTTATAATTCCCTCTCCAGAAGCCAAATCATTCTGGAAACCATTCCAGGGGAAAAAAACAAAAACAAAAACAAAAACAAGTCTAAGTAGTTCTGATTTGTGCTTCTCCTGGATACAGGGGTGAGTTCTGCACTCTTTGGAGGGAAGAACAATTGGGATTTTAGTTAACATTTATGATGCTTGGTACCAGACACTGTTCTAGTGCTTTCTATTGATTATCTCATTTAATCTTTATAGCAGGTCTATAGGGTAGGTCCTTTTACCATCCCCACTTTACAGAGAAGGAAACTGAGATACAGCAAGGTCAAAAACTCCATCCCAAGGTCACATAGGTGGGAGATGACTGAACCCGGGACCAGGTGCAGGCAGCAGACAGGGTGCCTAGATGCCCAGTCATTTCTCCAGGGTCCTGAGTACAGAACCCAGTGGTAAAGGAGTCTTCAGATAAAGGCAAACAGCCCCTGCACCCGCTTTGTGGCTGACTGTCCCAGCCGAGCCCTCAGGACATTTTCCTCCCACTGGGCACGTCTGTGGCAGGTGCATACCTCGGCTGCGCAGGGACAAAGAGCCCTCCTTGCTTAGATTTTCTGCCTGTAGAAATTTCTCTCCAGTAGATCTCAGGGGAGCCAGGGCTTGCACTGGTGGACTCGGATGGCCCTGAGCAAAATGTAAAGATGGAAAAATACCTTGGCTTGCCTGCTTCTCCCATCTTTATTCTGTGTCCTTTGTCCCCTCAAAGTCAGATCCCCTCCCCCACTGCCCTCTCCCTCCCCTTTCTGCCTCCTCCCATGCACATAGGCACGGCTCTCTTTTCTGCTGAAATTACCCAAATCATCAGAAATGTGCTGTCTGGGCAAGCAAAATTGAAGAGATCATGACCTCATCGATGCTGCCACCAGTAAAGATGACCTGAGTGGCAAGAGGCCCCCTCTTCGGCACCCCTCTTTCCCTGTGGTCTCCTCCCCTAGGCGCTCAGTGGGGGGTGGGTGGGCTGGGGAGGCGAGGTGGACAGAGTTTTACGGTATAAACCTAATGTTGGTGGAGAGCACCCTGCATGAAGCCCCTAAGATGACATCACCACACTGCCCCCCATCCTGCCCTGGCCTCACCATAGAACCAGGCCACTGTCCTGGAAACAGGACACACTGGACATTGTGGACATTTGCTCTGGCTGGAGAAGAGGTACTGCTGTCTCCACTGCTCCTCCCACACGCCCCCTTCCCTGCATCTCCATGGTCTATGCCCTCCCGTCCAGTGGAATACACTTTTTCCAAAAAAGTTTTAGCTCTTGAATCCCATTATTAAACCATTCACCCGCTTTTCTCACCCCTAGAATGCCCCATCACCATCAGCCCTTCCAGAATCCTAGGGCTTCTTACTATTTGGTGTTGTCCCTATTGAGATCAGACCATGATATTATAGATCAATCAATCACATTACAGTGTGTCCATGAGAAGAAAGCAAACCCCACCCTGGGATGGGTGTCTGCACGTTCCACTTTAGAATCGATGTCAATCCATATGCAGTCCCTTACGATGCCAAAGTCAGAGGTATAAATGATCAATTCTTTTTACAAGTAGGTTTACTTTAAAGCGCATTGTTTATAGGTGATTGCTGTTGTGTTATTTCATATAAAATATAAAAATTAGAACTAACAATCTTTTGGGACCATGTTTAAAAACAATTACCTAAGGGATAGAAAGATCTTTTTGTTGTTTTATTTAGGGAAACACCCACCAGTGTTGCCAGGAGTTTATCTAACCCTTGAATATCCCTCTGTTCCTTTCTCCCACTTTTGTTCCCAGACTGGGAAAACATGAGAACAGTTTCTGTTTTACAGTTTGTAGAGCTTGCAGCCTTCTAGGCAAATCTAGAAAACACAATTTGTCTGGGAATTAAAGTAGGAGGAAAAGATGAATGTGAAAAGAAGGAAGACAGGGAGGAGGAGGACAGCCACCTCCAACCCCACATAGAGAATATCAAACACAAAAAGGCACTTCAGCTCAAATTTTGATTCCATTTCAGCAAGGGGTGTGATAGAGAGGGACCGTGGACTCATCTGACCACGTGGTCAGGACAGCCCAAATTCATTCCTATTCAGCTAATGGAGAATTTCGAATAAGGTAAATGTTGCCTGTCTGATATTTATATAGGGCATTAAAACCCACAAATCTCTCTCTCTCTCTCTCTCTCTCTCTCTCTCTCTCTCTCTCTCTCTCTCTCGTGTGTGTGTGTGTGTGTGTGTTTTCCCAAAGACTCAAAGAACAGTTTATCATCTAAGGCTTGCTTCTTTTCAAAATAATGTTTGCCTAGGTGAATGCATTTTCTCTCCGAGAGCTCAAGTTTGTTTTCAAGGCAACATTAATGACTAATGGTGAGTCATCCAGTTTTGTGGCTTGGTACAGTAGTTTATATTTATATAATAGCTTAAAATTCAACTTTGAGCAATGTCCACAGCAGGGAAGAACAATTAGTAAATTCATTAATTGTGCTTTTGTGTACACTTTTATTCTCAAGACTAATTATTTGTTTAAATTATTTTGCCTCTATCAAAAGTGTTGCCACATGAAAATATTTCAGCTTAGGTTTCTGGTGTGAAATATAAGGCTTGGGAAGTTCAGACATTCTTCGGAAAGGTAATCAGCTTGCATTTGCTAATGACTGGTACTCAACGTGGAGCCTTTAATTTAAGCACATAAGCAATTAGTTTGGGGAATGTAAGTGTACAAAGAATCATGATTCATGCCGCAGCATATCCTTTCTGTCTGCTGTGGACAATGGACATCTTCCACGTTTGACTTTCACGTATAATCAAACTCAGGTGTACCATCAGTTAGAATCACGCAGTCTTATGCAAAGCAATGCTATAAAGGAATACATCAGTTGCCAAGTCAATGCGCCAGCGTACATAATAAAAGTGAGGTTTCACTCTTTTTTCGTGGAGAGGATGAAAATCTCCTTCTCTCTTTTCTAAATTCTCCGTGTGTCTGGGCTGTAGCTGTAAGATGAACCAGCTGCCGCTGGAGCGGATGCTTTCCAGTTCCCAGTTCCAGGTGTGGGGCCGGAAAAGAGATTGATGACTTAGTGTAGGCACAGCCAGTTTCCTCCACCAGGTACAAGGGAGCGACAGCAGAACAGAAACAGCCAGCCCTCCCTTCTCCAGCATCTTCCCAGCCTGGCTCAGTCCTCAGGGAGATGCACAGTCCAGAATGCACAGAAGGAGAAGGATGATAAGGACTCACTCAGCACCTGCTGCGTCTTGGTGCTGGACTAGGCATTTGACCAACAGATTTAATCATTGCAACCTCCAGAAGAGGTGGGCATCGTGAGTCCCATTTTTCAGAAGAGGAAATGGAGGCCACAATGTAGACTGGAACCCAGGAATGTGTGCCTGAGAATCAAATGGCCTTTCCATGATACCACATTGTTTTCCTGGCATTTAGTACAGTAGCTGGCCATAGTGGATACTTCATTCATTCATTCATTCATTCAGTCAATGTTTGTTGAGGGCATACTATGTGCCTGAGGATGTAGCTGTAAACAAGTTAGATAAGGATTCTTGCCTTAAAGGATTTTAACGATAAGCAGACGAATGTATCTCATTCTAGTAATGAATATGTGTTCAATGAGGTTTAGCCAAATGCAGGCCAGGCCTGTAGCAACGCTATTGTAGACTTAACACCATCACATACCCTCATTTATGCACCTGCAGTGCCGGAAGTTTTCATTCCAAGTGAAAGCAAACAAAGAAACAAAAACCAAAAAACTGAGGACCTGGTTATCAAGCCTCCAAAGAGAAGCAAGACGACCATGAACCCCTCCCAAGCACCCCAGTTATACGGGAAGCCAGTTAATACATGGTGGTGGTGGTAGGGTATGGATTCATCCCCTCCTTCATGAGCTGGCAGGACTCCAGGAGGAAGCTCTATCACTTGGGCAGAGTGGGCTCTGGAATGTGCTTCTGTAGTTACTGTGGGAAGACAGAACTTCCGGTAGCCAAAGAGACCATGGAAGGGATGCAGCCCACCCCAAACATCAGAGAGAACAGAGGTAGATTTCAGGCCGAAAGTATAGAGGAGGACATGCCATAACTCCACATGGGCTGCTTTAGTTGTTAAATGTTTGTGGTCTGAGTCTGGTCACACTCCAAAACCAGCTCCACTAATCACCGGAAGTACAGATGGCAAGGACCCATGAGGTCACCTAACCGAGCCTGGCCAGCTGACCATCCGTCTCCAACAGCACTTTTTAGGCCTTTCCCCCCCCCATCTAGTGTACATATCCCAGAGGACTGTGCTTTGCTCCGTCCTTCAAGAACCAATTCCAGAAGCCGCTCACAATATGTTTTAGACCAAACACGCAGCCGGGGTGGGGAGTTATTTTTAATTTTCCAAAGCACCACACAGAAGCCTGGTGTCAGCAAAAATTGCTGAGGACCCTCTCCTCCTCAGATGGCACCATCCCACCCTGAGGTCTTAGGTTGGTCAAGCATCTTAAGCACATGCATCTGGAGAGCGAGCTCCTTCTAAGCAAAGCTGCTGTCCAAGCAGCCTCACAGAAAGCTTATTTCTCAATCCAGTTTGCCTGATTACCACCCTTCCTGGGATTAGAGTGATCATTTATGTGCACAAAGAGTTAGCCACAGGATGTTTGTCACAGTGTTGTTTATGGTTAGGAAAAATTCACAACTAATCTCAATGTTCAGTAATAGAATATTGGTTAAATAAATCATGAATAAGCCATACAAATGTAGAGAATATTATGAAGCTATTAAAAATAATACACCGTAAGAGTACTAAGGACATACTGTTCATCACACTGTTAAGTGAAAAAGACAGATTACAAACAGTACGTAGAGTGCACTTTCGTTCTCTGTCTACTTTTCTAACACACCTGCATGAAGAACAGAATATTGACATAATTGTTTCTTAGTAAAGAACTGAACAGTACTATTTCTTTCCCAGCTACTTTTCCTACAATGACTTTGTGTTACTTTTGCAATTAGATACAGAAATGTTACTCGAAAGCATTAAACTGTGCTTCCTTTTGACACGTATACTACATTTCCCACATTCATCATTAACAGAATCCCTGTAACAGGAAGAAAGGGAAAGACAATTTGCCCCTTTCCTCCTAGCTGACTGCTGGGTAGCTTGCTGCTCAGGCAGCTCATGTACTAAACGTACACCCAGAAGCTTGAAAGGGTGAATGTCCTTCCCACTGCAGAGATCATCAGGACTAAGGAGTTTCATGCTCATCTGAGGATACAAGAACACTCACCCAGGTTTTCCCGCTGTAGCATCACATGTTCATCCAGAAAGGATCTTATTTATTGAAGGCCTGTTGGTATCTTCTGCAACATATCTTCCCTGTAAAGGGGAGACTGAGATCTAGAGGGGCCAAGTGTCTTATCCTTGCATATACAAGAAATGTTGGCCAAGCCAGGGTAGAACCCTGAGATGGACTCTAACTCCCTCAGTCTCCAATGTCCTGTCCTTCCCTTGGGTTGCCCACCAAACTCCTACTCATACCTCATGGCCTAAGCATCACCTTCCTAGTGAATTCTCCCAAACTCCCTAAGCAGAGTTGGTCTTGCTTCTCTCTGTATCCCTTATACATAATCCAAATGGTGCATTAAAAATTTTTTAATGTTTTATTTATTTTTGAGAGAGAGAGAGAGACAGAGTGTGAGTGGGGGAGGGGCAGAGACAGAGGGAGACACAGAATCCAAAGCAGGTTCCAGGCTCTGAGCTGTCAGCACAGAGCCCAATGCAGGGTCTGAACCCGTGAGCCATGAGATCATGACCTGAGCCGAAGTCGGACACTTAACTGACTGAGCCACCCAGGCGCCCTTCAAATGATGCATTTTTGATATTATATTGCCATTATTTGACCTTGAGACTGGCTCTCTTACTGGACTGGAGGGCAGGGTTTATCTCTTTGCATTCCCAGTGGCTGGTATATTGCAATCATTTAATAATAATCACAAAGATTTAAAGGCATTACAAAGCTATAATCTGCCACTGTTTCTAAGAGTTAGGAAGCAAATGGAGACGTTGCACACTCCTGACCATGAGAGAGTATGCTGCTGTGTCCTGGAGTTTCCAGAGAGCCTTGACTGGCCCCTGAGGGGAGGCAAGCCCAGGAACAAACTCTGGGCCCCTCGAGTTCGGGGAATGAGCTCAACACAGCTCATTATTCTCCCCATTCTTCCAATAGAGACAAGGAAAGGAGTCCCCCTGGTGACCCTGGCCTGTTTGCAGTTTCTCAGGAGACTGGAGCAGGGAGCCTATGATATAGTCGAACAAGTGACAGCAGCAGGGTGACCCAAGAGCCCAGGGGCTGGTGCCTGGGCAGGGATAATGGCACTGCTCAGCAGCGTTTAGGAGAGTCCTGAGGGCACGGCTGTTGGACTGAGCTTTCGGGGAGCCACCAGTGGGGAGGTGGTGACAGACAATTTAGATGAGGAACGACACTCATCAGGTGCCCCCCTGCCCAGGGCTGGGAGCGCCACATCAGCAAGGGTGTCAACAGTTTATCTGGGATCCATTTATCCCATGGCAGACCAGCCCCATCTCACCACCTGTCAGGAGCAGATGGGGCGGATGCTTGAGGAAAAGTGGGATGACGATTTTCTTTAGATAGGAGAGCAGACATACCTCCTTCCTTTTCCCTCTGGGCCAGTCTCTTGAGTGGAGCCTCCCTCCCTCCCGGTCTCAGCTTGCGCACACCTCCTAAGGGAGACCATCCCTGAGCCCCTGTGACTGGCATGGCTTGTCCTTTTTTTAAAAAAAAAAAAAAAAGATTTACTTATTTTGAGCGAGGCGAACGAGAGAGAGAGAGAGAAACCACAAGCAGGGAGGGGCAGAGAGAAAGAGAGTATCCCAAGTAGGTTCTGCACTGTCAGCACAGAGCCCAATGCAGGGCTCGATCCTGCAGCTGTGAGATCATGACCTGAGCTGAGATAAAGAGTCAGACACTTAACTGACTAAGCCATCCAGGTGCCCCTGACTGTCCTTCTTAAGGCCCCCTCATTACCATATGTTCTGTAATGGTCTGTTTATTTGCCTGTTTTTCTTAGATTGTAAACACATATAGGCAGGTACCATATCCATATCTACAATATCCACCAGTTCCTGGTACATAATCAGTGACCAATGAATATCAACAAGTGAACCAGTGGATGGATGGCAAAAGAACTTTGTAAGTTGAAAGCCACCATTATTATCATTATATGTTATTATTTGGAACATTATAGCACAGGGAGCAAGCACATGTTTTTTCTTTTTATTTCTCTCCATTCATATGCATATTACATGTACCCAACCCACCATAGGACCAAGAATTTAAGAATACTTTAATTAAATTAAACTCAAAAAACATTTGCTGGGTACCTACTAACTGACAGCCACTTTTTAAAGTACTAGAATATGTCAATGAATGAAACAATGTGCACTCTGATAAAATATGTCAGTCTACTAATTTCTTTGAAAAAACCCGCTATACAGCCAGGGCAATTATCTCACACTTTAAGTCACACTTTAAGTATTTAGAGTTAGACTCCTTAAAATTCTGTTTTGATTCAGACATTTGCAGGAGTAGAGTTCATCATGGAATCTTGAAAGGCAAACCAATTGGGAGACAATTTGTCCTTCACTATAGCAAAGACAGTGACTTTCCATAGATGACATTGATTGTCATGGTCCCCAGGAGGCATCTCTTTGCAAAACCACTGGACATACACTCTTGACTTTCAATGTTCTCCTCAGATGTGAGTATAAACAAATGTGTTCTCTTTTTTACCTGTATGTTTAACTTGTACCACATGAGGGCTTGAGTTCATCTTTTTTTTTTTTCCTAACAATGGAAATACAGCTTCTGTGAACGTCATCTTGAGTTTATCATCCAGCTTTTTTTTTAATGTTTATTTATGTTTTGAGAGAGACAGACAGACAGACAGACAGAGTGTGAGTAGGGGAATGGTAGAGAGAGAGGGAGACACAGAATCTGAAGCAGGCTCCAGGCTCTGAGCTGTAAGCACAGAGCCCGACGTGGGGCTCAAACCCACAAACCATGAGATCATGACCTGAACTGAAGTCAGATGCTCAACCGACTGAGCCACCCAGGCGCTCCTGTCATCCAACTTTTAAAGAAACAGACTGAATTTCATATTTTCCCCTCCCCTGGCTAAGATAAGGACACTCCCTATCTGTTGGTTGCCTTTCCATCCAGAGGGTCCATCCACTGAGATCACTAAATCCCTTCCAGTGAGTCAGTTAGCTTTGGGTACAAATGAAAATTCCATTCTACTCTTGTTGAATAAAGATATAATCCAATTATTCGTGGTTTACCTGTGTGAAACTAGTCAAAAGGAAGGCAAGGCTGAGGATTATAGATGTTCTGCGATCATTTTTATCACTACCAGGGAAAATGATTGAAAGGACCTGTTCTGCTCTTAGCAGATGAGTAGCACCATCCTACCAGGTAGAGTCAAGTCATGCCGAATTTGTTGCTAATGAGTGTCCAGACCTGGGGCAGGCCCATCCACCCTAGAAGAGTCAAAACAAGATGACACAGTGGCTGCTCTCAAAAAGGGAATCACACTTTTTGAGAAAAACCCAAATTAAATAGTTGAACAACTAAGGGATGCTAAAAGACATGGAGAGGTAACTGTAAGTATTTGGAAAGAAAGGAAGAAGAGATGCCTGGGCTGAGGTAACTCCCAGCAGACCTCACAGAGCAGATCGGACTGGAAGACAGACCTTGAAGATGGAGAGGTTTGGACTATAGTGAGCTTTGAAAGGAGGGTGAGCAAGAACATGGTCAGAAGAGATCTCTGATAGGGAGAGTGAGAACATCATTCAGGCTGCCATGGATGGATCCTGTGCAAAAGGAATTGGAAATAAGTTCAGAAAAGAGAGTTTAAGTCAAACTGTGGATGCCACTAAATACTGGGCTGAGGAGTTTAGGTTTCATCTGCTATGCAACACAAAGTCATTGTCAAGTCATGAATGGAGGAGTGGCTAGAGAAATATTCATTAGGCAGGAGCCTTCACAATGGGCTAGAAAAGAGAGTTGAGCTTTTTAAAACAATCAGTCAGAGAGAAAGAGCTGTTAATGTTTGGTTGGAGTCACAGTATTGTGATTTGAAAAAGAAATTGATGCATTAAGAAAATTAAAAATTAGGATTGATTAAGGATATATATGACAGGATAAAATAAAACATAATTCCAGAAGGGCAAACAACAATCTCCAAAAACACAGTACTTGCAATATTCATAGCATAACCTCAGTAAAATTTACCAAAGAGAAGAAAAAGAAAAAGAAACCCACACAAATCAATAATAAAATATAACAAATTAGGGGAGCCTGGGTGGCTCAGTTGGTTAAGCAACCGACTTTAGCTCAGGTCATGATCTCATGGCTCTGTGTTCAAGCCCCATATCGGGCTCTGTGCTGACAGCTCAGAGCCTGGAGCCTACTTTATATTTTGTGTCTTCCTCTCTCTCTGCCCCTCTCCCTCTTGCTCTCTCTCTCTCTCTCTCTCAAAACTAAATAAACAATTTAAAAAATTTTTTAAATAGAACAAATTAGAAAAATGGACAAAGAATATGAACAGGAACATTTCCACAGAAATCTAAAAGTCTATTGAACATATGAAGCCATATTTAGCCACACAAAGGTATGCAAATTAAAAAAAACAAGTTATTATTTTTGCCTATTGATTTGGGTGAAGATAATGATAACTGTTCATTATAATACCTAGCATCTGAAGGGTATACAGTGTTTATTGGAAGATAAATGGTATATCCTTTCTGGACAGAGCAGTTTGGCAATATCAAAAATCTAACAAATGTATTTATTCACCTTGAGCCCAGCTTTTCTACTTATCATGAGTCATGTCTCATGTATATACATGTTTCAAAGCCTTACTCATAGGTGATATAACTGAAAATAATCTAAAGGTCCAATAAGAAGATGTTGGTTATAAAAAGTATGGAATATTGTATAGACATTAAAATCAGTGAAGAAAAATCTTTAATGCATGGGAAAATGTGCATAACATATTCTTAAATTAAAAAGGCAGATTATAATCAGCTTGCATAATATATTCCTAACTTTTAAAAATCTGTATTTATAAACAATATGTAGACTTTGGATTCTAATTCAAACAAGCAAACTGTAAAAAGACATTTTTAAGACAGAGAAAACCAAACACAGTCTCAGATGAAATTGAGTATTTGTTGTTAATTTTTTCAGGAATGAAAATGACGTTTTAGTTATGTTTTTAAAAAGTTTTTGGTGTTGGAGATACATACAGAAGTGTTACAGGGTGAAATTATATGAAATATATGGGATTTGCTTTACAAAACTCAAAAATAAAGACAATTAGATTTAAAAAATGACAAAATGCTCATAAGTATTAATTATATAGTTCTCTCTATTTTGAAAATTCCCATAATAAAAATTCTAACTAAAAAAGGAAGGAAGAACCCTGCCACACTTTAAAAATAATGTATGTGTGGGGTGCCTGGGTGTCTCAGTCAGTTAAATGTCCAACTTCAGCTCAGGTCATGATCTCACAGTTCATGGGTTGGAGCCCCGCGTTGGGCTCTGTGCTGACAGCTTGGAGCCTGAAGCCTGCTTGGGATTCTGTGTCTCCCTCTCTCTCTCTGCTCTTCTCCCATTCATGCTCGGTCTCTTTCTGTCGCTCAAAAATAAATAAACATTAAAATAATTTTTTTAAATAATGTATGTGTATGCAGATAAAAAGGTAGAAATAATACATGCTAAAAGAATTACAATTTACTGGTTAGATAAATAGCTGATTTTTAAAATACTTGGTTTTTTGATAAATATGTCTTTTGTATTTCTACCATGAATATATAATACTTTTAAAATCAAATAAGGAATTCTAAATTCTCTTTTTTAAGCCTCATAATTTTGACTTTAAAGAAGTAAAGGAAATGATCACACCAATAGCTGAAATGGAGGAGATGAGAACCAGAGAGGGTTTGGGAAGGAAACACTCAAAAGAGGACTTAAACAAGTGGTGGTGATGGTGGATATCTGAACAGAGTCCTGAACTCAATGAGAAAAGGATGCTGCGATGAAGGAGTTAGGGAAGGCAGGGGCTCTAAGTTTAACCCTTAGAAGTATACAGATATTCTATATAACACCTTTGCAAGTCTACCTTGGGAACAATGGTTTTGAAAACTGAAGTTGGTTTTTTCTCTCATTCATTTATTCCACATGGTCCAGGTACTGTTCTAGATGCTGGGAGCACAGTGGTGAAATAGAGACATTTGACTATGTCTTCGTGGACTTACAAACAAGCAGCAGAGAGAGATATTAGACCCCAAACTACACAGTAAATTGTAATAACTATTATAAAGGAGAAGTACAAGGTACCAGGAGAGCCTGTAACAGAAAGATTTGACTTAGTTCTCTGGTGTTTTGGGAAACTTTCCTAAGGAAGTTTTGTTCCTGAAGGATAAACAGGAGTTTAGCAAAGAATGGGGCAGGAACATTCAGACCAAGGGACGAGTTCACCCAAAGGTCTTGACGCTGAAAAGAGAAACATGATCATTTGAGTGACAAAGAGAAAGTCAGTGTGTCAGGAGCAGAAAGTGGGGGAGAAAGGGGTATAAGATGAAATTGGAAAGGGACACCATGAAGAACATGCAGAGACTTCTGGGCTATGATGAGGATCGCTACTATGACTATATTTTATTCTAAGTGAATGGGGAGACCAGTAAAGGAGTTCATGTATGGGGATGGTCACTGCAGTGCAAAGCATCTGAAGAAAGGTCATGCCAAAAGTATTGAGAAGCTTATTGATCAGTCAAGATGGAAGAAGTCGGTGCTTTGGACTGGAGTAGTGGCCATGGAGGCAGAAAGAAGTGGGCAGATCAAAAAATTTTTTAATTTCCTGAGGGAGAAGATGAACTGACAAAGGGGACTGAGAAGCAACCAGAGCAGCAGGAAGATGATCAGGGAAGCAGCATCAAGGAAGGCATGTTCTTCTGGAAGGAAGGAGTGGTCAAGGAAGTTGGTTGCTGGAGTGGTATACATGGGAATTAGCAAAATGCAAGTCACTGGTGACTTTGCAAGGGCAGTTGGGTCAAGAGGTGAGGTGGAGGTGAGATTGGATAGGTCAAGATGGACCTAGATGCTGAGATGTTTATTGGAAAGCAAGAAGAAAAAGATGAAAGGGGGAGTTTTTAAAGATGGGAGAAACTTGAACTTGTATATAGGAATAATCCTGGAAAGAAAATGGGTTGCAAACCAGGAGAAGTGGTGGTATAAGGGTTGTCAGAAGTAAGAGGAGATGGGACTCAGAGTTCAGTGGGAGACTGTCCTAGGCAGGAGGCATACTTCCCTTGACTTGACAGGGGGCAAAGAAGCGAGATGGATGGAAGTCAGGAGGGGTTGTAGATCTACTGGCAAGAGCTTAAGGGAATTCCTCTCTTTTTCTATTTTAAGTTTTTTAAAAATGTTTATTTATTTTTGAAAGAAAGACAGACACAGAGAGAGAGAGCACATGCACATGAGTGGGGGAAGGGCAGAGAGAGAGGGAGGCACAGAATCTGAAGCAGGCTCCAGGCTCTGAGCTGTCAGCACAGAGCCCAACGTGGGGCTTGAAATCATGAACTGTGAAATTATGACCTGAGTCGAAGTCTGACACTTAACCAACTGAGCCACCCAGGTGCCCCAAGGGAATTCCTTTCTGATTCCTTTATGTTTTCTCAGAAGTGTAGGGATAGTTGTGTTCGGTGTGTGTGGTCTTTGTGGAGTGTGCATGTGCACGCATATGTGCTCTAAAAGCAGAGTGAGAGGAAGGATGGTTGGAAGAGATGGTTTGAAATAATCATGGCCCACAGCAGGGAAGCAAATCAGCTAGAGAAATCTGAGTCAAAGTCAAGCTCAACTGAGTTCCAAATGTGAACGAATGACAAGGTGAGGGGAAGTCCACTTCTAAAGTCATGATAGAACAACAACTAGAGCTGCAGGTGGGCCAATAACATCACTGCTGGAGGCTGGACCAGCAGAATAGAAAGAATGGTGAGGAGGGCCGGGGCTTCTCCAAGGTATAGCATGCCGGTCACTCTGAGTACTCACAGTGCAGCAACTCATCTAACCCTAACCACAACCCTATGGGGTGGATACTCTTATTTCTCTGTGATAGCCGTGGAGACACAGGGTTATACCCCTTGCCCAAGGTCAGACAGCTTGCAAGTAGAAGCAACAGAGGTCAAACCCCCTTTACTCTGCAGCACTCCGGGAGTCTCCAGGACTGCAAGAGGCCTGGGGGACACCGGATATTCATTTTATAATTGTACAATTAATTAATTTCAAATAAAATCAAGCTTCTTCCCAAATTCCCTATCCCTTTCCTGTTTTTTAAAGTGTATTTATTTATTTTGAGAGAGAGTGTGTTCACATGCATGCACACACAAGCAGAGGAGGGGCAGAGGGAGAGGGAGAGAGAGAATTCCAAGCAATCTCTGTGCTGTTAGTGCAGAGCCTGATCCAGGGCTCGATCCTACGAACCGTGAGATCATGACCTGAGCCGATATCAAGAGTCGGAGGCTTAACTGACTGAGCCACACAGGTGCACCCCCCAACATTTCCTGTTTTATTTTTCTCCAGAGTACTTACCAATCTCCATTATACTCCTATCATTTGCTTATTTACTTTGCTTAGGATCTGACTTCCTCCAGTTTTTCAACCTTAGCCACTTGTGTCTGGCTTCCCTGCTCCTCTCTCAACATTTTTAATTCATGGTGCCTATGTCCCTCCTAACAACCAAAGATGGAGCCATAAGCAGATCCAAGACCCATTACTATGAAATTATCTCTGGATGCACATTTTGATGTCATGAGGGTGTTAACTCCTTGCAAAAATGCAGCTATTCTCATGAAGCACTTGCATTTGGATCCCGTCGCTAACACTTACTGTTGGTATGACTGTCAACTATCTCATCTCTGAGCAGAGCTTCCCACCTGTAAAATGGGCATAGTAATCCCTACTCATAACGCTGTTGACAGGGTTAATGTAATTTTATACTGTGTCCCTGGTGCACGGATAGTACTTGATAAATAAATAACATTTTTCCAGCCCTTCCCTTACTCACTGTTTGGCCTGCTGTTACCAGCTCCCCAAATAATGTGACCAGGGACTCCTCGCTCATTTCTTTTTTACTGCCCCAGAACAAAGGGAACATAATCAAGAGTAGAAACATTATTTGATATCTGCTTCAAACGCAGGCTGTGTTTGATGTGTGATGCTGATGTGTGATACTCGATCTATTAGATATTAGTATTAGACTGCCGGCTTTGTGCTGTTTATATTGGTAACATGACCCTGACCAGATTCCCAGCTGTGAGCATTAAAATGTGGGCTTTCAGTTGTTGCTGTTTTTTTTTTTCCTCCTACTGCCAGGATGAGGTTGAATGAACATCCAATGTAACAGCCTTCAGCTGAGTGTGCTGAGCTTATAAAATTCAAAAATCAGGGTCTAGGGAAATTTTTGCACCTCGAGTTGCCTCCCCACCTCCAGACTACCTCAAGGCACTCCTTGGATTCTTTTTCTTAGGTTGAATTCACGACCCTTACCCTGGACCTGCCCATCTGAAAACTCGCAGACCCTGCTTACTGATGAAGGAAAGAGGCCAGGCAGGAGAAGACTGGAGAGAGGATTTGTAGAGGACAAAGTGGGGCAGGTTAGGGCTCCCAGTAATGACAAGGATAGGAAGAAGAATGAGGAGGAGGCTGACTAGGGAAGGGTGGAATGAGGAGGGGGAAGAGGAGGAGAAAGAGAAAAGGTAGGAAAAAAAGACGGATAAGCAGACCTAGTATGTACTGAGCATTTGATACATACCCTGAGGTTCTCAACCCACTTCATTTCATTTTCTCAACAATCCTATAAAGTAGGTCTTTTCGTATCATAAATATAGGTCTCCGTCCTGCTACTCCTGTCCTTTCCCCCAAACAATTCTGGGCATCAAACAGGTTTTTCCACCCTGCAAAATAAAACCCAACCTCTGCAGCTTGCCATTCAAGGTTCTGCGTAAACAGGTCCCCACGGGTGAGGGCACCACACAGCACCAGCCGAACCCAGATTCCTCTGAGAGTAAAAGCAAGTGCCATTTTCAATTATGCTGGGGAAACAGATGAAAACCCAGACTGCCATGGGCTAACTGGGATGAACGGTCACTCCTTGTGTTCATCCTATGCTGCACACTTGCTGAGTTACCACGTTCCCCGAAGCCGACCCTGCCGTGTCGTGTAGGTGGAAGACTAACCAGACCCCACCTGCCCCATTCCAACCTGGAAAACTCATTCTTCAACATCTGGTTCAGAAGCAACCGTCTCTGGGAAGGTCATGCCCTGTTTTCAAAGTCAGTTTGCAGAGCAGTTGGCGCCCCCTTGTTGAACCCATGGGTTCAAATCCCAGCTCCACCATCTGCATGCTCCATGTGCTTGGGCGACTCACTCAAGTTCTCTATGTCTTGGCTCCCTTTTTTTGTAACGTTGAGATAACAGAACTTCACGCGGTGGCTTTGACAACTAAGTTCACAAGAGCACGGGGCTGCCGGTGGAAACGTGCTGCACACTGATTGGGGACGTCAGACACCAGCACCCACTCACACACCTGTGCGCACCTAAATCCCACCTGGAAGGCACATATTTTGTCCTTTGAGGACCAATAGAAATTGTCAAGTGGAACATTAAATGCTAAAGAGTTCGCAGGTCATTTTGTCCAACATAACCCCCAGTTTTTATTATGGTGATTTTGACTTCATCTTAACCAATACAACATGTTAAAATTTCTAAGATCCCTCTAGGACTCAAGTAATTCTATAAGCTATCCCACGTAGGCTTCTTGCTGGCAGGAGTGTGGGATGTGGGTTGGTCTCAGAATGCCTTCTATAAATAAGCAGCATAGGCTTCTATCCGTGTGATGCTATTTCAGAGTTCAGTAACATTTATTTTACCTAAGACCTGCCTTATTAAAGTGCTAATACTCCTGAGGTAAGTAACTGATCTTTTCTATCTTCAGTTATTTTTACCTTAGTGTGAATGCTTTTCAAATCCTTTTTGAGCAAAGGTATGAGAGAGGATACCGGATATTCCTAAGGGTTGGAAGTAGGAACAGCAAAGGCTAGGAAGGAGCGTGGAAAAGCAGGGGTTCCGATGTCAAAGATGAATTCTGTCCGCATCATGCTTGCGCTCAGAGCAAAACACCCCTGCAGGGGGCATAATGCTAACCGCCCAGGCTAGGCTGAGTCTTCGCTGGAAGTGGCCAGATAACCACCCCAGCCCCCCCGCCCACACCCCCCAGACATGCACACACACTCATTTCCAGTCATCTGCCTGTCTCAGGTCCAGGCTAACTGGGACTTTTGCTGCTGTTGTTGTCATTCTCTGGCTGTCATTTTGAGGCTTTCCCCCCACAGATTTTAATTGAATGTTCCAGAGGGGAGAGATTTCCAGCATTTAGTTTTGAACTTTTGCCTCACATTGTGACCAATTAAAATATGACTAACCACAGAACATACTTCTTCTTTTTCTTCAAGCATCACCCCCAACAGAGAGAATGGAGCTAGAACGCCATATTATTATTTTCCATGCTGTTTGACTTAAATCAGAGAAAAGTTTCTTGTTGGTGGTGGTGTTTTGTTTTTTTGTTTTGTTTTTGTTTTTTTTTTGGTAAAGTTCTTTGACAACTTTTCAACAACCTCATTTGGTCTTTTTCCCCCGTTCCACGTATATACAGGGCAGAATTCTCTAATGTCTGCTTTCTCTCCAATGCTTATGTCAAACTTCTTTATGAAATATAGAGCCATGATCCCCACTGCATGACTGAAAGCCAAGCCATGGTGGATGGTTTTAAAGATGATACTAATATACAGATAGAGGGTGCAAATCCATCTGACCCCAGCCCGATCAGCAGCCCACCACGTCTATCCCCCTGTGGCCTCCTTTCCCTTTCCCCACATCTTTGGCACATCCCTCTGGTTCGCAGTCACCTCTCAGTGAAGTGTCTTCTACTGTGCAAAGAAAATAGAGCACGTCGTTGATGAAGAGCCCAGGGCTTCCCCATTCACGTCTGAAGTGTATCCATAATAGCCCCCTTTCTTCCCTCAACCCTCATCTTCAGGAATTCCTTCGCCTCCTATGCAGCCAATTCCTTTCCTTCCTACCCACCTTTGGCGCCTGGCTAAAAACTATTTCCCCTTCTGTCTCATGCATTTTTATTCTCCCTCTCTCCATCTCTCGAACTGAAAATGCATGCATGATTCCTCCCTCACTCTAACAAACCTCCCCGCCAACTCCTTCCCATCCCCCATGACCCCGTCTTTCTCTTCCAACACCAGACTGCTGGACAGAATAGTCCATGTTCTTTGCTACTACCTCCTCAACTTTGTTCACATATTGACCCACTGAAACTCGGATCCCACCATATGCGATCCTATTGACGGTGTGATAAAGATCCATGGTCTCAGACAAGTCAGGAAAGGACTTGGTAATTAGTACACTGCCCTTGGATTCAGGCAAAGACTTTGGTAATAGGGAAAATGTAGTAAATGAACACAAAAAGTGAAGCTTAAAACTCAGCCGCCCTCTTTTGCTGTGTTTCCTGAGCCAAACCTAGTCTGGAAGTGCCTAGACTCAGAGATGGCACTCAGGAGTGCCCCTTACTGGCAGGTGGGGGCATCAGGGTCCACACCGGTCCTTGACATTGACCCCATGGGAGACAACAAGAGCAGTGGACGAAGACCTGACCTGGCCGCAGGGAGCATGGATCCGGCTGGGAGACAATCAGGCAACAGAGAAGAGCAGGACATACTACTGCTTGCTTCTCTGGGCCTCAGATGCTCACGTGATTGTTTACATGTGCAAAGAAGAAATGGAGGTCTCTACCCTTCTAGAGCTTCCCCCCATTCTTCCCGGTCCTATCCCCTTCACATGTGTTCTCCAGTCTGGCTCCTCTTTTTAGTCAAGAGGGCAAGAGCAACGTTCCTCTGGACAACATCACCCGCACCATTTACTGCTGGCAATTGTCTTCTCTCCTCTGCTGGACAGGGTTCTTGACAAACCAGGACGTTAACCCCTTCCCTAGGTCTGAAGAGAAGCATCTTCTTTGTAATCAAGAAGGTGGAAGGATACGACATGCTTATTTCTCTCTTTCCCAGCAACTCATGCCCTTTCTCCTTTGCCACATGAGCACATTCTTTAGGAAGTAACCTCAGAGGGCTACAGCTTCCAATTGAGGTCATGGCCTCTGTGCCAAGTGCCAACCAGTGTCTGCCAGTGCCCGTTCTGATGTGTCCTGGTGGGTGAGCTGAGGCCATCAATTTATCTTACGTGGACCGTGAAACAGCCAACAGATGGCCAGTCATTAGACGCGTGGTCACTGCTGACCCAGCCAAGATTTGAACCCATGACCTCCAAGCAAAGGGTGTTCTGTTGCCATAATAATGCCTGAAGGATCTAGGTGCTTTCAAAATCCTTCCTTTTTAGATTAGCACTTTGTAGTTAGTCACTGAGGAAGGAGAAGACACGAAAGAAGGAATGAGTTGAACACCTGCTGTCCTTAAGGGAAAGAGGAAAACTGGGGAGGGGAAACTTGGTCTTGCACGCCTCAGTGGGTAAAGCTGTTGCTTTTTAAAGCAGGGTGCCATTTGAAAAGTGGCTGCCTCTTACCATCACTCTGCAGTGCTATTTGAAACACCTGCCTTGGCCTTCGCTCTGCTTCGTTGGTTGTCTTCATTTGCTTGCTTAACAACTGGGGGTGTTTATTCCTTCGTAATAAAATCACTTTCTCGAACAGAATCGTGATAATGAAAGTTAATTCTCTTATTCCCCAAACTCTCAAGAGTTTCAGCCCACTGCTTCATTAATTCACTCTACCCAGCTCTGACGTGGAGAACAAACACGATTGTGTCCATTTTACAGATAAGGAAAGTGGGAAGTTCAAAGGCTTAATGCACTTTGTTTTCCATGTGTCAAGAAATAGTTTTTGCCATCGACAAACCCTGGGACCTAGGGAAAGCGATTTGTTCAAAGTGTCAATTTTTTCATCTGCAAATAGGAATGATGAAAATTTTGTGAAATAAATGAAGTAACACATAGAGTTTAGTGCACAGTACTTGGCTACGCTGGGCACTGCACATCCCAACCAGTATTGTGCAGATCATATAAAATGCGACGTGAGTGATGCCCCCTAGAGTTGTACCATCAGCAGCCAGGCCAACCACAGTGTGACACACAACACTTTCTCAGTATTAGCCATCAGTGTTAGTCGGGAAGTTTTTCTTCTGGCAACAGCACAGTAGGTGGTTCAGAACAACGCTGTCTCTGGCCATATGAAACACATGGAAAGGAACATCAGTTTAAGGACATCAGGGAGTTACCAAGGCAGTGAGAGATCATGCTGCCAACATCCCAGAGAGCAAGGAAGCCCACTTAAGGCTGCCTTTCCCCTAGAACGGCGGTTCTCAAACTGTGGGCACTGAGGAGCCAGTGGCACAGGCGAACTTCTTACAACGACAGATCATCAGTCTTCACCCCAGATCTGCTGAGTCTGAAACTCTGAGGTAAGACTCAGAAATCTTCTGCAACAAGCCCTCTCACTGACCCTGATGTACTGTAAGGTCTGAGCCCAGCTGAGAGACCGAGAAGCAGGGCAGGGATTTCAGCAGTCTCAAGGACCTGGGGAGTTAGAACATGATTCTTAAGGTAAAGACCAAACTCCATATTTAACATGGCTTTCAAGGCTCTGCATAACTTGGGACCCCTACCTACCCCTACCCTCTCTAACTTCATCTAAAATATCACTTTATTTCCTTCTCCTCAACTTGCTCTGGACCCTTAATTCCCTTGTACTTGCCATGTTCCTTCCTGTCACAGGGCCCTTGCATGTGCCCAGAACATTCTCTCTTTCCCCCTTCAGCTAGTTAATACCAATTCATTCCTCTGATTAAGTATTGCTTCCTCAGAGAAGCCTTTGATGATCTCTGCAATTAAATCAAATCCTTCTTATCAGTTTTATGGAAGGTGACCTTCTGTCCCTCTCTTTAGCAGCACTCAGAATAATCTAATTTTATATCTGATTTTTTATTATATGAGTCATGTTTATTTTTGCTGACTACTGTATATTCAGTGCGTTTATAGCATAGATTATACTCAATAATTATTCACCGAATAAATTAATAAATAAATGACTGATCAGATAAAATATTGTTATTATTATTCCCAAAATGAGAAGATTGGATTTTCTGACACTCAAGAAACATCCCAGAAGAATTCCATACCGGGGACTCTAAGTCAGCATTTCAGGTCACCAATTAACAATAAACTCTTTCCCCTTCCGATATTTGAAACCAGTTAAGAAGTAGACACAAGAGAGAGACTGATGGATATCAAAATATCAACTTAATTACTAATAAATCTGAACTGGAGAGCTATGTTCAACTAATGGCCACAATTGAGTTTCCTAATATATCCCCTTGGATTTGAACTTGTCCGTTCAAACTGCTGGCATCACCTATGCAGGGGCAGATCAAGACCCGTGAAGCTTACTGCATGGATTAACAGAGGTATTTACATCCAGAGGTCAAGCTGCTCCAGAGACTAAAAAGCCAGGGAGAGGCTGGCTGGAGTATGCCTGGAACCTTCTCCCAAACTTATTTATAAAGTAACTCACTATTTTCATGGAAAGGAATGAGTAAGGGGGAAAGAAGTCCAGGAATTCTGCTTCGGAATAAGCTTTCTCAAGGAAATGTGAAGACAAAATAATGGAGATAAATACTAGGGGGACCTTATTCATAGCTAAAAATTTGGTTGTTATAGAAAGTGAGCCAGAGTGTGTTTTTTCCCGTTAGTGGGATGAATGCACTCTTTCTGCTATTTCCTTTGTTTTTCCTTCCTCAAATGTCATATTATTTAATTGATTGTTATGGCTATGAATTAACACTTTAAATTTTGTCATTGAAGAAAGTTCCCTTACAAATACTTACAACTAGATGCATATGCACATGATACTAATTTCCTGCAGATTTCCTTTTATTTATTTTTTTAATTTTTAATTTATTTTAGAGAGAGAGAGAGAGAGAGAGAATGAGTGGAGGAAAGTGGCAGGGGGAAAAGAGAGAATCTCAAGCAGGTTCCATGCTCAGCACAGAGCCTGATGTGGGGCTCAGTCCCATGACCCTGGGATCATGATCTGAGCCAAAATCAAGAGTTGGACGCTCAACCAACTGAGCCACCCAGACGCCCCCAATTTCCTTTTTCATGAAATATCATGATATCTGTTACTAGTTCAAAGCATTTGATTAAATTTGTGCATTTTTGAATACATTAGGAATGATTTCAGCTGCAAGAAATAGAATATCCAATTAGCAGTGGCTTAAGTATTACGGACATTTGATTATCTCATGTACAGGAAGTGGTGAGGTAGTTGCATGTTGACATACTGATTCAACAAAGACACAAAGCAGCCAGGTTCTTCTTGTCCTTCTGTTTACTATATTCAGTATGCTGACTTTTCCTTCTCAAGCTTGTGGTCTCATGATGGCAAAGTGGTTGATATGGGTCTCATACATCTTTTTTTTTTTTAACGTTTATTTATTTTTGAGACAGAGAGAGACAGATCATGAACGGGGGAGGGGCAGAGAGAGAGGGAGACACAAACTGGAAGCAGGCTCCAGGCTCTGAGCCATCAGCCCAGAGCCTGACGCGGGGCTCGAACTCACGGTCCGGTGAGATCGTGACCTGAGCTGAAGTGGGACGCTCAACCGACTGAGCCACCCAGGCGCCCCGGGTCTCATACATCTTAATGGTATTTAAGACAAGAACAAGTGAAAGGTTCAATACCACTGAGCTTGCTCTTCCAACATTGTGCTTTTTATGGGGATACAAAACACTTCTCAAAAATGTCTAGCGTGCTCGGCAATACAGTATCACGTAGCCACTCCTGGCTGTAATGAAAGCTGAGCAGTGTGTGTCCTGATTTGCTTATATTTAAGATTAAACCACCATGGCTGGGCACGTTACTGTGTGCTCTATTAAAATAGAGATCTCATCAGTAAGGAAGAAGGGAGACATTGGAAGGACAATTAACAATGTCTACCGTAAGTATGTCTGACTCAAACCCATCCCTCAAGTTGTTCCTTACACTATATGAAGCATCATCAATTCTACTGAAGGGCAATAAATAGGTAGAATGGTAGAGTCAAGTCCTGGAGCCATAGGGAATAAGCTCATCTTGTATCTGCTCAATTGTCACAAGATGTGAAAATGTCTCAGGGTAATAAGGATGACAGAAGTAGGGAGGAGAGATTGCTGAGGAAGGCAAGCATGGCCAGAGGAATCTACATGGTTGGAGAGAGCCTTTGACAATGGGTTGAATAGGAGGAGCTAGAGAGACAGAGTGGAGAACTCCAGGTAAAGAGTAGGGTGGAGGTAGGACGTACAAGGAGCTGCTTCACAGGGGAACACGAGTGCTCACTGGGGAATGAAGGGGGAAAGAGGGACACCTGGGGCCTGAGAGCAGAGGAGCAGAGTACCCAGCTGAACATACTGGAGATTCTTCATGAGGTAGACAGGAGCCCCACAGTTTCATGAGCAGAGCAATGACATGATGTAAGTAGTATTTTAGAAAGATTAATTTGGTGGTAGGGAACAGAAAGACCAGAGGGATCGGAGGAGGAGAGACTAGTTGGGAAGCTATTGCCATGTCCATGAGGTGATGGGGGCCTCAGTGAGAGCATTATCAGTGGCAATAAAAATGTAGCAGAAAGTGTGGGGATACAAGACATTTTAACCTCATTTCAGGATACCCCCGATCAGAGAAAAAAAAAAAAAATAGACCCAGTAATGAATGAAAAACATAGACCCTCATAAGTGGCAGTAGCCAAACATTTAATTGTCACAGTCCCCATTTCAATTGCTCATCTGGAAAAAAAAAAGTTAATTTTAAATAATGAAGAAAACCATCAGGGGGTTCCACCAAAAGTAATTTTTTAAATCTCAAATCATCATTCCTCTAGTTAGTTACTCGTGGCCTGGTTTCACAGAAATGGGCTGCAGGCATTACAGGAAATGAAGTTTTATTATAGGAAGAGCCAAGACTTCTCTACTTTCACCACTCAAAGGGCATCTGGGTTCCCCACCCAAGAGGAGGCATTGTGCATGGGGAGGTGGGGAGCAGACAAGGGCCTTGCCTGGGTGGCCTGCGTGGATGTGAGAAAGAATCAAAGCTCACGTGGAAGCTGAGAAAGCACAGCCCTTTCAACCAAAGATTCTAAGGATGGTTAAGGCCAAGGAGGCCCGGCAGAATCACCACTCCCAGAGAGCCGACGGCCTGCGACGGCCTGCAAGCCACTGTTAGTTGGATACTCTGTTATTGGCAGGCAAAAACATTCCTAATGCGACAGCTTCTGCTCGTCTTCTCCCACTAAATTCACACCACAGCTCCAGGGGCCTGGAGCAGAGGACACTCTCCAGAGATATGTTGGGTAAGTGCATAAATGAATAAGTGACAGGCATCTTCATTATTTCCATTACGGGTAGTGAGTAAACTGTGGCCTCTGGAACCAGACTACTGTCCAAGTTGTCACTCTGCCCCTTAACCACTCAGAGACCCGAGGCTTCTTTTTGCCAGTTTTCTCATCTGTAAAATTATAGTAGCTCATACTTGGTAGATATGTTTCAAGGACTCAGTGAGATCATGACTGTAAAGTGCTTAGCTCAATGCCTGGTACAGGGTTAGCACCCAATAAATGTTATCACTGTGTTTTTTACAGATGAGGAAACAGTCATCCAAAAGCCTAGAGAATTGGCCCAAGGTCTCACAGATAAATGCTGTGCATGCTTATTTTCACAGACATATCTTTTCTGAGCAGTGTGTCAACAAGTCAGCAAATATTTATTAAGTGACCGTGAGGTACAGAGTTCTGAACTAAACATTCAGAATTTATGCTCAAGGATGGGTATAGTTCCTACTTTAGTGGAATTTACTATCTGACAAGGATGTTTAGTTTTTCATGGTCAGCCCGGCTTCACACAAGGCTGGCCTTACAGATAAAAGAGAAAGAAGCCTCTGTGGTACTATTTGGAGGGTCCTAAGAAGGTCACTGTAACAACATACATCAACTGGCATTGGGGATAAACTCAACACAACAGCTTTGTATTGGCCCAAGTTTTGACTTCTGGAGAGTGGATTCACCAAATCAACTCATCTTTCCCCTTCTTCCTTTGCAATTCCTCTACAGATAAAATAGTTTCCCTGAGGTCTTTAACTGATGCCTGAAATGTCTCCAGCCAGTGCTAGTCCTAGGAGCGAAGCATTGCTTCTTAGCTAGTAATCTTTGAAATTGCAATTATCCCTGGGAAAGAATGGCTGAAGTCCATGACATATATTTTTAATAAACAAATGTGTGTGTGTGTATGTGTGTGTGTGTGTGTGTGTGTGTGTGTGTGTGTGTGTGTGTATTTCTCTTATGTCAACTGAATTTCCCTGAAGAGAAGGGCAAAGTTGCCTCTCAGATAGCTAAGATAGCTTGGTCCTTGGGATAGTGTGTTATTCCACACTAACACAGAGTAGAAGGAAGGAACAAGAGGCAGTAGGGATGCCAGATACCCTGTGGGCAGGGCCTGCTCTCTACTCACCTTTCTTCCAATGGAACATGAGCCTCTACCCTCTCTACAAGCCTTCTGCTTTGCTCTACCACTACTGCCATGCTTTGCCCCACCGCTGCCACCGTGTTTTGCCCGTTGGAGCTACACACCACACAACCAAGTGGCAGTGTAGGAGAAGTCTTCCCAGGAGCCTCCCTGCTTCCTTGCAAATCTGAACACAAGCGCAAGACCCCCTTCATTCCAAAAGCTCTTCTAAAAATCACTCAGTAGAAGCTGTCAGGGTGATCAAAGCATGCCTACGTGGGGACATCATAAAAGTCTCAGAACTTTACAAAATTCTTACAAGCTATGGATCCCAAACCCTTCCTGTTTTCATCTTCTTGAGGGTAAGCTCATCAAATAAACCCTCTCCTCTGACCCTACTTGGCACAAGGCAAACATGTGTTTCCTCTTCCATGATGTCCCTCACTGAAGAAGCCAGTCTAAGATGGGAGACAGGACCCTGCCTTGTGGTCTCAGACGAAATTTGCTCTGAGCATCTGCAGAATGATGACACCTCAACACAAGGCCACCGTACTTCCCGGAGCCTGTGTCCCCTCAGACATTTCCTTGGTGGATACATAGGTAGGAAGGGCCAAATCCTGGCAGTCTGGTGCAGGGCCACACTCAGCCCTGATAAGTTAGTTCACATGTAGTTTTCCATGATTGGCAATGACTTTTAAAATATTTCCCCTCCCGGGGCGCCAGGGTGGCTCAGTTGGTTAAGCAACCAACTCTTGATTTTGGCTCAGGTCATGATCTCATGGTTCGTGAGTTTGAGCCCCACATTAGTCTCTGCGCTCACAACACAGAGCCTGCTTCAGATCCTCTGTCTCCTCCTCTCTCTCTGCCTCTTCCCCACTCACGCATACTCTCTCTCTTTCCCTCAAAAATAAATAAATAAATAAATAAATAAATAAATAAATAAATGTATGTTAAAATATTTCCCCTCCCAAAAGAAGTTGTATTTCTGAGCATCATTCTTTAACGTATTTTTTAAAATTCTCTACTGACGGACTTTCTATAAATGTGGGCTAACTTGAGGGAAAGATTTGTGCAGGCCAAGAGACCGGCACAATTGGCAATCTGTTCCACTATGCAAAGACCAGCTCTTGTAGGTGCCCCAGAGTGGCATGAAATGCCTGCCAGGCACTGTCTAAGTGGATTGTACCAAAGGGCAACCCACCAAACAGCCTGACTGGAGGAAAAGAGGCACAGTGGAGACATAGGAGAAGCACCTGCTCCCACCTTTGGGGAAGCAATCACCTGGTTGGCCGTGAAGAAGTGATACATGCCAGCCCTTCCTGTCAATGGCTATGCCATGGTCGGGAACATGAGCTTCCACTGAGCCTGTCTCCAGGTTGCCAAAAGCCTGCACCTGACAAGCAACCAGGGGTGAGTCGTTCCGAAAGAAAATGAGAGTGAAAAGGAGAGTCTGCATTTGAGAACAAGTCCTGGCCCAGTTAGTCCTTTGAGAACAAGGACCTGGTAAATGGCTCCTGCCTACAAAAGACAGGAGAGACAAAATTCTGGCCCCACAGGCTCCTTGGTGGGGTCTAAAGGTCTGCCGCCATTCTGATTCTGTAATACCTCTGCCAGCATTGGCTCTGTAGGAAAAAATTGCATTTGAGAAAAATGGGCACAATAAAATCAGAATGTGTGCCTTTAAGGAAGAGTCCCCCAGATAAGTATTGCTAAAGTTCCAAATATATAGCCCATAAAACACAGAGGATATTTGTACCGTGGCTAAGGTTCAACACTGATCATCACTAAATGATCAGTGCTAACAAATCAACATGTGACATTAGCCAGAAGAGCTATTGGACGTTAAAAGAGACTCAAAAATCCCAGGAAACAGCCACTTAATGAGCTAACAGTTTAATTTAAAGTGTCACTCACAGGAAATACACAATAGCATTACTAAAGGTGCAACAATGTAGCAATTTACAGTTCATTCACATTTCACATTAGACATCGCCTCCTTCCATCTAATATTGACAATTACCTGTAAAATACACAATAACAACCATTTTTTGAGCATTTCTAGCCTGCCAGCCACTGTGCCATGAGCTTTAAAAGCATTCTGTGATTTAACTATAGCAGTGAACTTGCTTTTTACCAAATACTGTTGTAAGCATTTTATATGTATTAACATCTTATCCCTCACAAAAACCACATGAGGTAAGTACTATTATTATCACATTGTATAGATGAGAAAACTGAGGCACAGCTAGGTTAAACTATTCACCTAGGGTTATATATCTAAGTTCGAGGCTGACCAAGAATTCAAACCCAAACCATCTGTTTCTAAGTTATATTCTCAACTCTTACCTCATAATTGCATCTTCAACATATCTCCATGAACTACATATTGCAATTACTCTCTTTGTAAAAGTAACAAAGGTGAGGCTTGGAATGATTAAGTCATTTCTCTAATCATATAGCCAGAAAGTGGCAGAGCCTGGACTTGAATTCAGGCCTTTCTGGCACCAAAGCCTAGGGGCCAGAAGATTATATTACTACTTGTATCCATTGCAGTTCATTGGCTGTGAGTATGTAAACATTCTTCCTACTCAAATATCAGGTCAATCTATTTAAATGGTTGTTGGATGCTAGATACTGTGTTTGGCATCAAAGATTAGATGCTCCTTTCCTTCAAGGAGCTTACACTCTATTCGTGGAAGTACTGACACTGAAGAAGTCATTCAAGTACATAGAGGGGCTTAAAGAATGGCCTCCTCCCCATGCTCTTTGTCACCCGCAAAGACTCTGTGACTGATGGCTGTAGCTATAGGTGTAAAACTCACTGACTGTGTCCCTTTCTCCATCAAAAGTATCTCTGAAAACAAATCGATGTTTTTGTGGATGCTAAGTACCAAATTCTCTAATCCGTCCCATGTTGGTTGAAGCTATTGTCAACATATTTTTAACGTGGGCTCCTTTTCTTCTGCCCATAGTGTGCGAAGGTCCTTCTGCATCTCCCCACTCTGGCCTTTTTGCTTAGAGCAAAGGCTTTTCGGGCCCTTGAGTTGTGCTGAATAAGGCATCACTTCAAGAAGTAACTATGCTCAAAGACCTCAACAATAGTACTGAGGGACATTAACAAGACATCTAAGGAGACTAACTTATTGATAGCGTCAAAAATTGGTAACCTTCCTGAATGGGCCACTTACTAGCCATGCGATCTCTGATTACTCAACTTATGTATCTCAGTCTCTCTTGTATTGTGTCCCTAGCAACAGGATTTTTTACTGGAGTTTTCCTGACAAATAAGTTAATACATACAAAGAGCACTTAGAACAGTGTTTGGCTGGTTGGTGCTGAATAGATGTTAGCTGCTGCTGCTGCTGCTTTCCCTTCCCCTCCTTGTCCTTGTCCTTTTGTCCTTGTCTTTGTCCTTCTTCTTTATCTTCCTCCTCCTCTTCCTCCTCCCCTTCCCTTTCTCCTTCCTCCTCTTCCTCCTCCTCCCCTCCTTTCCTCCTTTTCTTCTTCCTTCTCTTTTCCTCCTCTACTTTCTTGTTGTTGTGGTTGTTTTATTACTATCAAATTCATTATATGCTAGGAGTTTCCTTTGTCTTAAGAATTGATAATACACTAGGAGTACTAAGTGCTTGAAGTAGAGAAGGAACATGCTGGTCCTCTTAATTTTATTTTCATCAACTCTTAACATATCCAAGAAACATTTAACTTAAAAATATTTTTATGCTCTACATGGTATAAGTAATCATTGGTATGAATACGATTTTAGCTATATTCTGCAATGCCTTAGTGGTGTAAGTGTATCTAAAGGGACTTCTGAGGGGCACCTGGGTGGCTCAGTCAGTTAAGCGTCCAACTTCAGCTCAGGTCATGATCTTGCGGTTCATGAGTTCGAGCCCCGCTCGGGCTCTGTGCTGACAGCTCAGAGCCTGGAGCTGCTTTGGATTCTGTGTCTCCCTCTCTCTCTACTCCTCCCCCATTCGCTCTCTGTCTCTGCCTCTCTCAAAAATAAATAAACATTAAAAAAATTTTTTTAAAGGACTCCTGAACTCTATTTGGTTTGTGAAAGTATAATCTTAACAACAACAACAAAAACAGAGAAATTCAAACTTGCCAAGGGGCAAAAGAATAAAATAAATGGCCTGTATTTTATTTAAAATTCTATATTCCCATGAATCTTATAAAGTTAGAAAAAAATGGGCTGAGAAGGTGTCTTGTGGTTGCTGGCATTGTTGAGTACATTGATACATTCTGGAAGTGGCCAGAAAAGTTTAAAGTCACTCAGCAGTATCTATCAATCTCTGTTCAAGAAGTGCTCAAAATTAGCTGCTATACAGTTTTGAAGTTGATATTTGTCCTTTATCCTGTCACTAAAGCCTTTGTCTTTGGTCACCACATCTTTACTGAAAAGCCTGTAGTTCTTATTGACTTATATTAACCTTAGCTATTACTTCATCTCCCTCCCCCCAAACGACCATGACTCCAGGCTGCGTTCTAAACCACAAACCCATTGCTTCACATCATGAAAAATGTTCTCTATTATTACAACCTGTGGTAAGAGAGAGGTTTTAATATCATCTTGATATGATAGCATCTGATAAAGATGCCATTATCATGTATCAATTCTCGAAACAACGAATGTGTGATCGTTGTGGCTCTTTTGTTTTCTAAATTAATTGAATGGCATAAAGGACTACAATATTGAACTCTACATCAAAAAGAAGTATCTCTAAGAGGTTAGTTATAGCACACTTTCTGGTAGCAGGAAGCCTAAAAAGAAATAAGTGACGAACGTCTACGAGGCCAGAATGAACTTCACTGAATGCATTCCCACAAAGGAGCAAAAAAAGGGGGAGGGGGGGGGGTAGAAAGAAGAATATATCACTTATCTATAGCTTAGTAACAAATTTTTCCAAGATTAAATGACTTAAAACGATGGGTCCAAGACAAGGGTGTGGCCAGTGACACTGTACTTACATGACCCCAAGTGAGTTTCTCCTTAAGTTTTATATCCTATGCACCTGGCTCTCTAAAACAACTAAAAATATTTATAAACTCTCATAGTTTCAGTGGGTCAGAAGCTTGGGTGAAAGTCAGCTAAACGTCCCATGAAGTTGCCATCAGGGTGGTCTTCTGAAGGCTTAATTAAGACTGGAGGAGCTGCTTCCAATGTGGCTCACTCACCCTGCTGACAAGTTGGTGATGGCTCCTGGCAGGAGGCTTCAGTTCTCTCTATATGGGTCTCTCACAAGCTACTTGATTGTCCTCATAACATGGCGGCTGACTTCCCCCAGACCGAGTGAGACAAGAGGAAGGAAGATGAAAGCCACAATGTCTTTTACCATCTACTCTCAGAAATTACACACCTTCATTTCCACCATATTCGGTTGGTCACATAGACCAACCCTAATACAACATAAGAGGAGATTACACAAAGGTCTGAATAACAAATAGTTGGGAGCCATTTTGAAGGCTGGCTACTACAAAGACAGAGGAAAAGGAGAGAAAGGGAAGTAAAAATGCTTAATTGAGAATCTGATTTTCTACAGATGACTTTGACTTGAACTTTTGGATAAGAAATGAGTCGAAATAGCAAATTGTAGAGGAGAACTAAGACTGGCTGTATTATTGGGGAATCCAACATTTTACTCAACAGCTATGTGTATGTGTGAGGAGTGCCAATTGGCGGGAGGGCTGAACATGAAGACTTCATCCCAGACACAGCCTTTCCACTGAGTGTGTCCATCTAGAAAGGAGGCTAATCCATAAAATTCCATCTTTTGCTCGCGGTGGGGTGCTGAATGATTTGGCCCATAGAGGGGATATAATAACTGCTGTTAAAGATAGGTCATTCCATTAGCATGGCTTTGTTCACAAGCTGTGGGGCTTCATTTATTCACTCCTGGGTGATCTTTGCATAAGACCAGTCTCTGTGACTGAATGACATATAATTGTTCATCCGTGTTCTTTGCTTAAGTTGCCACAAATAAGTATGACAAAGTTTCCTATTCCTCAAAAGATTGATGTGAATATTTCTAAAAAGTAGCCCTTTTTGATTTTTCGATTTGACATTGACTTTCCTTCTGTCAGTGTGGAGGGCACAGGCAGGCAGATGGTCCTATTCTCTTTATTTTTAGCGGCCAACGTCTCACTCTCAAACACCAAACTTCCCAGAAACCACATCACACCTTCTGCTGAACCAAAACCCTGAAGTTAACGCGTGGGTCTTTCTTTCCATCCAAGAGTGCAATGATTTTTTTTTTTTTAATGCAGAGAATGCTTTCCCCTCGAGACTTCATCCCTTAAGACTCACCACGGCCTAACACTCCTGCCCTCCTCCTCTACTGAGTAGTCTCTTGCCCTCCTGATAGGGGATCTACCCTCATACCTAGCACTGTCCCCTGGCTGATGCTCCCTGAAAGCCCTCCATAGGAATGGAGGGCATGTGTCTGTCTTTAATCCTGAGATTGTCCATCAGAATGAAGAGTCAGTGTGCAGATGCCCCTCACTGCTCTTTTGTCCCTGTGTCTTATCATGGCTCTCCAGCAGGGCCCTTGATTTCCACACCTCACTGGGGGTGTCTGGGCTACTTTTTAGCTTGCATCTCTGTTTGCAAAGATACATATCCAATTTCGCACACAATGAAAGAATAACAACAACATGAATTACAAATGTTATGATGCATTATGCTTCGATTAAATAAGAAATGTGATCGGCTGAGCCCAGAAGGATAGAACTAGAATCCCGTCAAGAGAAAAGATGAATGAACAGAGCTACAGTGACATCTGCTGGTCCCTCCCATAGAGCTGGGTTAAGTATCACCAGAAATGGGTGGTGAAAGGAAATCATAATGATGATAATCTCATGCTTAAAATAAATCCTTAAAATGTGCTTTTATGTAAAGATGTATTAACTTCCACTGATTTAATTGGTATGTCACGAATGAGAAAACAAAAGTCTTTGGAGTAAAAGGTGAAGATTATTTACTTTGCAATTGTTCAGAAGAGGAATGGAAAAGACCACTCCTGGCATCATTTCCGAACGCAATCGCCCACACCGCCCATTCCAGCGGACAGACACGGTAATCTGGAAAAGAGGGTAAGTGTTCACAGTGCAAGAGTTCTACTCAAAAAGTGTCACTGAGTCTTCAAATATTGGCTTCCTCTTCAGATGTTCTAGGAGAAGCCAAGGTTCCAGGACATACAAATCGCCCTGCCTGCCCAGGATGTTCAACGTCTTGTACAGTTTCTCTGTAAAGAAATGTCTACTGCTGCGATGCTAAGTCACATTAGAAAAACATTAAGATGTAATCAGGCCCTCCCTGGGGGCCGGGGCTTCAGTGGGATCAATGTTTTGCCACCCTGTTGGCTTCCGTTCGGGCAAATCTTCAATTATCAATGTTCACTGCCTTCGCTGCCAAAAAATGAAGTGAGATGCTGCTCTGGGGTTCAGCATCCTGAGCACAGAATGCCCGAGGCTGCCTCCCTGGAGCCCAAGCAGTCTCAGTGCAGCGTTCCCTTGAGCATTTCTCGGCCAGTGTCTTTTGTAGAAAGGGCAGGGTTTTTGTTGGACCCCCAAAGCAGTGTCACAAAGGGAGCTGTCATCTGGACTCCAGATAATGACCATTCTGTTTTCAATGAAACACAAACCCACATGGATAATTTTTTCCTAAATGCCTTCAGTGTATGGTGTCCACAACAATGGATTATAAAGCTCTCCAAACAGCATCACTTACCAAGAAATTAGTAGAGATTGCGTTTTCCAGAAATTATCAAAATTATTTTAAAATGGTCTGCATGTCTCTTAGCTTTGGGGGCCTGTATGACAAAAGATGAGCATTGCATTAGGAACAAAGGAACTTTTCGCTTCTGTCTCACGCTTGGGCTGTGGGGCTGCTCTGAGTGGGGAGGCATGGCTGTCATCTTGCTGTGCTGAAAGCATCCTTAGCCCACATCTGAATAAAGGACAAAGAGACCCCCATCCAGGCAGCATGTGGGGATGTGCACATCTAACAATAACCATATATTGTGTGCAAGTACAAGTGTGGACAGTCTGCACTTCTTGGAAGCTAAGCTATCTGGGTTCCTTTTAATGACTCTGAGGGACAATGCATCACCTACAAGTCTAAAGCACATTCGATAAAACATCTTGGAGTCAGTGCCTGTGGAATTCATTTTCCAGAGACAGCCACACTAGGGGATTTGATTTCTAAGTTTTTTCTCTTTTCTTTTCTTTTCTTTTCTTTTCTTTTCTTTTCTTTTCTTTTCTTTTCTTTTCTTTTCTTTTCATGTGTGCGTGTGTTTAAACTGCAAAGCTACTTCTCCCCCTCTGTAATCTTTCGGGTCTGGTTGAGTCTGCGTGATTCATCATTGTTTCAGCAGGTTTTCTACAAGGGAAGATTACTAAATTAATTGATTATTAATTGATTATCATAATAGTCCCATTCTATCTGCAGTGGTTCTGAAAGCAGGGTATGTCCCGGGTAGTTCTCAAAAGCCAGGGACTTGCAGACCCATAGCCAGGCTGGCACCTTCCTTCGGGACCTATTCATTGGCTCTCCCAGTGCCACATCCATTATTCCCACAACGATGCTAAGGGAGGTGGTACTGGGCAGAATTGAGATGATCTTTCTTATTTTCTTCCCTTTGCAAGATGTTGACCATTTCTTTTTTCTCAGTAGCTCTGTCATGATGCCTGTTTGTGAGAAGAGGAGAAGTTCTTTTCCAGAATCCTTTTCCACTTTCCTCTGGCCACAGACTTTAGGCCCTGGAGGTCAGCAGGCTGTGGTCATGGCCCTATCAACTGAAAGATGGTTCAGCTTGTGATTCAAACTCTGTTGCTGCTAAAGAGCCACGTTGTCATGTTCATCCATTTAGCCCTGTCTTTGGTTACCAAACCCTTTACTGGGTGCCTTCTGTGCTTTGCTCTCTTGCTTAGGCCCTGGGGACACAACAGTGCACAAAGGGTGCCCTCAGGCTAATGGGACAGAAAGACAACGGCCTGGACTAGAATAAGAGGGTGTCTGTCATTTGTGGTGTGGTAACAGAGGAGACAGGGATAGCTTCCCAGACGAAGGAACATTTGAGCTGAAATTTAAAGGGGGTGGAATTGACTGGGTAACGAAGAAAGAGTACATTCCAGGCAGAGGAGCATCACAGAAGAATGAAACCACAGCTGAGTTCAAATAAACAGCTGCTCTCAAGTGGCCAGAGGAAAGGGTACACGTATGTGAGTTCTGGCAGTGGCGAGCAGGGTGTCAGGGAGCAGAGAACCCCGACACGTGGAGCTCGTTGGTTCCTCAAAAGCGTAGCTTTATAGCTTGTTTCATTTTACATTTGTAGAGTGCCTACTGTGTACAGGGGACAGCCCCACAGGGGGTACTGGTGGGACTGAGAGAAAAACCATCGCTGTTCTCAATACCAAGCACCCACTGAGTGCCCACTACACCCACAACTAACTGGTAGGTTCTGTCCTGTGGCTGTTCTATTTAATTCTCACAGCAAACATGCAAAGTAAGTATTGTCCTCTCACTTTTACAAATGAGGAAGCAGGAGCCCTGAGAGGTAAAACTGACTTATCCAAGATCAAATATGTGGTGTGAAGCACAGCTGGGATTAGAACCACAAAGAAGTCAAAAGAAGTTTATGAGTCAAAGTTTCCAGTGACACGACACCACACAGGAGAGGAGAACCAGGGGGAAGAGAATGTAAAACTTTGGAAGTGATATTCCCCCTGGTCAAGCCAACATACCTCTTTGTACCATAAAGGAACTCTGAGCCCAGACTTTACAGAAATCCCCATGTGGACAGCCTCTAGGCAGGAGGACTTCCTAGAGATGGCTCCTCTGTGTCTCCTACTGCCCCTTCTCCACCTCCCCAAGCCTTCCCACCTTTTAACCACCTTCTCTTCTCCTGATGGAGCCCCTGCCTCTGACCTACCAGCCACTGGGCAAGACTAACCTCCTCTTGGGTCCCCTAAATTCCCACAGCCTGTAGCCTAGGTGACAATTCCTACCAATTCTCACTAGAAAGATTCATATTCAGGAAAAGAAAGGGAGAGAGAATTTTGGGATGACTCTCAACATTGGATTAAGCTTTCCTTTACAGAATACTTGTTTTATACCACTGCCTGATTACTTTTTTTTTTCTTCCAAGATTTTATTTAAATTCCTGTCAGTTAACATGTAGTGTAGTATTGGTTTCAGGAGTAGAATTTAATGATTCAGCACTAACATATAATACCCAGTGCTCATCCCAACAAATGACCTTCTTAATGCCCATCACCCATTTAGCCCATCCCCCCCACCCATATTCCAGAAACCCTTAGTTTGTTCTCTGTAGTTAAGAGTCTCTTATGGTTTGCCTCCCTCCATGTTTTTATCTTATTTTATTTTTCCTTCCCTGCCCCTGATTACTTTTCAAAATACTAAAATCCTTAAGTAAACAATTGCCCTGTTAAGGTTAGTGTCCTGCCAGTAGCCCCCAACAGGCTTATAAATTCTACTTTTATCTCCACCACCCCACTTTTCAACCTTCTCTTGACACCAGAAGGTCCAATAACCAATCCCCTAATTCTTGGGTCATGGCCTCCTCTACAAGGGGAGAAGTGTACTTTCACTAACACAGAAAGCAGAGTAAAGGAAAAGATAAGGACTTCTTAAAACAACTCAAAGTGGCAAAGTCTACTTAGAAATAGAATGTTTTATAAAGTAGTGATATCCAAGAAACAGAATGTTTCAACAAAAGTTTAAATGTAATGAACACATGAAAAAAGTCCAAGGAAAAGAAGGCTGTGGAAACAGTTATGAAAGGGTCAAGGTAATATTCAGGGAGTATGGCTGGATGTTACTAGAACACTACAGGCCTTATTTATTAACGCCTGGATTCCCCCGGTTAAATCCCCCTGTGCCTGATCTTTGCACTCTGAACCCAACTAGACAAGGTCAGACCTTAACGCTTTGTCTGGTGCTCCATTGTTTCAGATAGTGTGTTGTGTGTTTGCTCAGAGCATCTTTGGTCTTGGAGTTCTCCGGTATTCATATAACACTGTGTTTCTGAATCTGTAATACTTCACATCACAGAGGGAACTAGAAAAGGAAGATGCTGAAGGGGACATGAAGGGAGAACAAGACAGGAGACTTTGTCAGGAGTTTTAAACTTTCCTATTGAGTTAGAAGAAGCCCCTGGGAGTAGATGCTTTAGATGTTTGGTCCTTCTGGGCTCACTGTTGCCGTAGAGAAGAAAGGGCATGATGATTTAAAAGTGGTTGGGACACACGAGGGACTCAGAGAGACGACTGGAGGAAGGTGTCTGTCTCACAATTGCTCTTTTATGTGGGCATTAAGGCTGTGACCGATATTGTCATCATTTACAGGATATATTTCCTTCAGAGAAGCATGAGAAATCTTGGCTTTTGACTGTACAAAGAGAAAACTTTCCAGCTTTTACCTAAAATCCTTTATCCCATGATTCACAGCATTAAGAAAGGACTTAGGCACTCAGGGGAAGGGATTTTGAATTCATGCTGCACTCCTGGTTTGCCCTGTAAATTTTGGCAGGTTTCCTTACAGCACTGGTTTTACAATATTAACCATTTGCAGCCAGAGCCCAACTGATACGGAAAGTCGTAAGTACTGAGGTGGTAAGCACGTCTGTGGCATTGTTCTGTTAAGTCATCCAAATGTTAGACAAGACATTTTAATGTAGGAATCCCAACATTTAACACATGACACTTTTTTTGACTTCTCTGAAGCACAAGACCCCGAAGTCACTGGAGGTATTGACAGTGACAAGGAGGAAATGAGATGAATAAATAATCCCCTGTGACTAATTAACTGTCCTAGGAGACTGTGTTGAAGTTTTCTCTTAGGTCCCCTCCCCTACCATGAATGCCAGAGTCAGTGGGAAGGGGAGTGTGTGATGGGTTTCCAACTCTGTGAACATCAGTGGAGCCAGCCTCAGAGTCTGCCCAGCTTAGCACTTATGACGGTGTTTGGCACATATCAGGTACCCCTTATGGGCTGAAGCGTATCCCCCCCAATTTTATATATTGAAATCCTAACCTCCCGTACTTCAGAATGTGACTGTTTCTGGAGATCGGGCCTCTGGAGAGATAATTAAGTTGAAATGAGGTCATTACGGTGGGCCCTAATCCAATCTGAATGTTGTCCTTGTAAGAAGAGGAAATTAGGACACAGACACACACACACAGAGGGAATACCATGTGAAGACAGTGGGAGAAGATGGCTACAAGCAAAGCAGGAAAGCCTCAGAAGAAACAATCCTGCCAATAGCTTGATCTTGGACTTTTAGCCTCCAGAACTGTAGGGAAATAAATTTCTGCTGTTTAAGCCATCTAGTCTGTGATAGTTTGTGATGGCAGTCCCAGAAAACTAATATTGTACCCATAATTGTGTGCTAAATGGAAAAAAAATCAATCTATAAATGACTCGTAGGAAGCCTGAAATCTGTAGACATTGTGGTGAATAATTGACACTATAAAGTATGGCTAAGGGTCTAGCATTAACTCTTCTGCTCATGACTCATATCCTCAGGCAAGTTTGCAAAACTCTTTGAGCACCACATCACTTTTTTGTGAAATAAGGATAATGATACTTAATTATATCCTCTATATTTATGGAAGGAATCCTCCAATATGTACGGGGCACATAAAGATGAATGACATCGGTATGACCGAAAGCATGGTGCCAAGAAGGGCAAGACAGGCTCAAAGAACAGCAAGTAGTTAGGTGTGATTGGCGAGCATCACCAAGAATGGCAGAACGTGAGACAGGAAACGTAGCTTGGTATCAATTTATAAATGGTCAGGCTGTCTAGGTTTTATTCTATTAGACATTGGAGATCACAGAAGGTTTTTAAGCAACAGAGGACATAAATGGATCTGTCTTTTGAAAAGTATACCTTGAAGGCAGTGTGGTGAGTAGATGTGATGGGAAACATTTGGTAACGGATGACAAGTACGTATGCTATTATAATAGTTCATGTACTTGATAAACCCCAGGGTGTTGGAAGGATTGACTTGGATAATCTATACGAACCCACTCGTTAAATAATAATACTAATAGTTGTGATTATTTTTGAGAGGGAGACGATTTAAGGCCAGACTTTGTCAATACATGTCAATGCTAATGAAATTCTCAGAGTGGTTGTGAGAAATTAGTTAATGTTACAACAAGTATGTGATACCAGGTAATTTTCTTAGTTGCAGATCCCTTCACTTAACATCAAAATAACCACTCACTTAGATATAACAGCCAACCAGTTTGAAGAAAGAAGTAGAGAGTTTCATCAAAGCGCCTTTTCGATTCATTTCTACCCAATTTCAATCATCACCATAACTTACAGTTATTTTTGGTGGCAATAAGAGCAAGTATGCTGGTGCATTTAGCAGGATAACCCAAGGGTTTAAATTCCACAGGTATTGGGGTTGGAAATCCATAGATTATGAAATATAAATAGCATTAAGTTGTAGAAATTGGATAATATACTTTGCTTACCAACATGCTCCCCTCTTTGTCCATATGCTCTACCCCAACTGCATAGCAGAATTCCATGCTACCTCTTCTGTGCTCCCAAAGCCCTTCATCTGGTACTGCATGAATCACACTGCACGAAGGAATATGCATAAACCTCTGTTTCCATTGCTAGATCACAAGCTCCCTGTCTTCTTCATCGTGGGCTCCCCAGAGCCTAGCACAAGGCCTGCCTGGCCATAGTATAGGCTCAATATTCAGTCATGAATTGCTTTAAGGACACTCCCAGGATGGTGTGTGTGTGTGTGTGTGTGTGTGTATTTCTGTTATAAGCTCAGAGTGATAAAGTGACGTGGGTTCTGCTTGATGGCCTGTTCCACAAAGTAGATCTCTTCTTAATGTAAAAACTGCAGTGAACGTGCTGACATATGCCAGTTCAAGTACACATGCAAAGACTGTGTCTCGGTAGTCCGCTTTGGTGAACTCAGCTCTCTTTGAATGCAAGTGTTTGATTCATAAGTGCTTATCCCGCTCTATTGCCTGAGTGCAGATAATGTTTATTTGTTTGACTTACACAGGACTAGTGTGTATACATCTCCCATGCAGAATCTCATTTTACCAAGGCAGAAAGTGGTTTAATGCACATCTTGTATTTTTGACACCTAAATAATCCAGTTATCATCTTGACATGGAAATTGGAATGTCTTCATTCTACTGGCCTGATACACTCAAGTTAAAATACATATACCAACTCTTTCAAAACATGATGTGTTCTACAAATATCAAAACTTTTTCGCTGTGTTTCAAACAATGCAGTCAAGACAGTCCATTATACAGGGATTGGGAAATAAACACCTTTTTTTTCCTCTTTGCTTTGCTTCAGTTGACTAAGGAAGTACCAATTAAAAGACCAGGTACTCTGATGACTAATGTTATTGTGGACAGCACACATACTCAGTACACAGACTTGCTATCATTTACTACCTTGTTTTTATTGGGTATTAATAAAACCCCAGCATACTTTAAAAAGTGTTTTCTTATTCTTCCACTTGCTTAAATCATACTTAATGTTGAGAGATTTTAAAAAGCATCCTATTTCAATTACAACTGAGTTTTTGAGAACTTATCATTGGCAAGATGTCATACTAGGTACTTAAAACATACCATCTCCCTATAATCCTCCCCAGCCCTACAAGGTAAATATTATTTTTTCTCTTCTGTTTACAGATGCAGAAATCGAAGCTGAGCCACTTTCTGTCATCAGTGGAGTGGAGATAAGAGACTGTAACTTTCTGATCTGTGTCTGGCTTGAGGCACCGTACTATATTGTCCCAGCCTTTTGAGGTAGCACACAATCCTCTCTGTCTTTCAGCTTCAATCTGAAGTTCGTCTTCTCACTGAAAGTCTGCAATTCTCCCCGGCATGAATTGGGAACTCCATATATGTCAATGAATGACTAATATAGTGCTAATCACTAACTGTAGGTCCACAGGGGAAGATTCAGAAATAGCAGAGATAAGAATATTTTTGCACCTGTCTAACAATAGCATCAACAATGGTAATAAAGATAATAACATTTAGTTCACTGGTGGAGAAAATATTATCAACTAATCTCCACACATGCGATCAAATTAAGGCAATTGGTGGGTTTAAGGTAGCAGTTGTAATATACTCACATGGTAGCATGCTAAGGCCCAACAAATATCATGAGACTTCTCAAGCAATATCAAGGGATCATGACAAAACCTTGGATAAATCATTCCAAAGCTATTACAGCGAGACTCACTCTGCCATATGGAAAAAGTGGTTAGGGAACAATTAACTTCCACGATGTATATTGCCCCTGGAAACAAAACTGGGTTAAGCCAAGATGACAAGGCTGACCGCAACCTCTATAAATTAGTCAGTAACAACAGGCATAGTTTGAAACCATAAAAAATACAAAAAATAAAAAAAGAAAGAAAGAAAGAAAATGCAAGCCATGAAATCATTTATAAAAGGCTCAACAACAAATTCTAAAGTAGGCACTCCACGCACCTCTTTTCTACTTAATTTGTCATTTATAGCACAAGTGAAGCAAATGTTTGATGAGTGTAGGGGTTCTGGTGTAGTGAACCAAGATAGGGTAATTGTCACTAAAATTATTGCAAGTCGTTTAATAAAAGAAGCCTTGTTTATGAAGTGCAGAAGATGTAAAGCAAGTGAACATAAGTGGAGACACAAGGAGGCTGCTAAGACGATAAATCATTGACGAGCCTTAAAAGGCAAGTACATAGTGGAATTAACACAGAGTTCAGTTAAGACCATAAACCAAGTAACTATGATATTTAAAACACAACATACACTGAGAGAGAACCAAAGTCAAAACCCAGCAATTCCTGCCCAAAACACCAACAGTTTGCTACATGTTCAAACCATAAGGTAAATGGGCAGAAGCAGATAAAGGGGCAAATGGCCAGAAGAGGAAGGCATGTGTGTTTTGAAGAGTAGCCCACGTATCTCCACAGCTGAGGGTTTAATAAAACCAGGTTTATGTTACCCTTTAGGGACAATTCAGAAAATGGTGCCATTGGATTTCCATTCTAACCATAAATTAACTTAAGGATTTACACATAAATATGAAGATTCAGTCAATATAATGATTACACACAATCTTTCTAAGAATTTTATAGCATTATTTTTAAGAAAATGTCTTGCTTATTTAAGTACCTTCCTATTTTTTAGGTAAATTTGTTTTTACAGTAATTGCAGTTTTTATTCTTATTGCAGAGGAGGAAACAGAAGCTCCAAAGAAGTAAACTAACGTGTCTAAGATAACACAGGGTGTCCGTGGTAGAACCGAGATTAGAACACAGGATTTTTAACTTCTAGAGCTCTTTCTTCTCATATAATCAGCCCTCTAAGTTTAAAAGTGATATGAAATATAAAATATCTGTTGATTTTAAGAAAAACATGTATCCAAGTTGGGAGATACATTTAAATCCCATTAAACTAACTGAAAAATTCATGAGCGATACATGGATAATTTGTTTCTTATTAAAACATTAAACTTGTAGAGAATATTTAGCTGTTCAAATGTCAAGTAACAGGATAGCTATAGTAAGTTAATTAGGTACCAATTCATTGCTAAAGATATTTAATTGACATTTAATAAGCATATTAAATACCAATTAACCAACTATATTTAGTGCTAACTATATTTAGTCAAAGCTGTTTTGTTAATTGCTTGCTCAGTGCCTTAGTATCTATGGTCAATAGATTATAACCCAATTAAATATATACATTAATGTGTTTCATATATGTCTCCCCAGTGGGAAGTGTAGCCCGGGTGCTCATGTGTGGGTTTAGCCATCATCACCCATCTCAGTGAAGAAAACATCCAGCAAGCTGTTCCAGCTCATGAAAGACCCTCTACAGAGAAAAAAGTCAGACAGTACATGATGACAAAGATACAGTACACTCTGTCACTGTCAGACTCAGAGATATGAAGGAATTAACAGGTTCTGGTGACAGGGGACACCGGGCTCTGTGGGGCAGAGCTCGCAGCCCCTTTGAGACCTCTGCAGAGGGGCTTTCTTGATTCTGAAGCCACAGCCATTTTTGGCTAGCATTCTTTTGGACTACTTGCTGAATAATGTTGTCAGTCACATGCTATAGGACTCTTATTGTGTATGCTGGCCACAACACATTCCTGCAGACATGATGCTTGCAGCACAACAGAGAAGAGACACGTGAAAAGAGACCAGGGACCAGAGCACATTAACCTTGGCCACTCTTCCCTGACCCCATGAAAGCATTTAATGTGTAAGTAGGTCCTGACATTGGGAACCCTTCCCAAGGTTTGATATGCAGAAGTGCTGAACAGTGGTGTGAATCCATTACTCAGGAGGTTGAAGGGCAAGGCTGATGGTCACTCAGACTACTCCTGCAAGCAAGATGCACCCAAATAAGTCTAGTCTCTGCATGGAGAGACCATGTAATAAACATTTCCTAAATGAAGGTGAATGAATATTGTAGAAGTCAATCCAATCTTGAAGCTGAGGGTGGGGGGGCTTTCCATTATCATTATTTTTATTAATACTAATATTATCATTCCATATTATTGTCAGAATAAGCAATGGGGTGCCTTGGTGGCTCAGTCGGTTAAGCATCCGATTTCGGCTAGGGTCATGATCTCATGGTTTGTGAGTTTGAGCCCCATGTTGGGCTCTGTGCTGATGGCTCAGAGCCTGAAGTCTGCTTCAGATTCTGTGTCTCCCCCTCTCTCTGCCCCCTCCCATGTTTATGCTCTGTTTCTCTCTGTCTCTCAATAATAATTAAATGTTAAATTTTTTTTTATATAGAAAAAAGAATAGTCAAGTCATTGTAGCCAATGGGATCACTGAGACTGAGCAGGGCCAAAGTCCAGGGGCATTAACATTGACTTGTGAGGTCTACATGATCACGTTTGCAAGGCAATCCAGAAAAGTCAGCTGCTTGGACAGTGAAATAAGCAATTAGTTTTGGGAGTTCCCAATTTATGGGAACATTTAACTTTTCCAAGGTCAGTCAGGAATCCAAAGTCCAGAAAAAGCTGGGTCAGGAACTGATGACGTTACAGCTATGGGACACAGGAGTCAGTGGACAGGAATAATCAAAATTATTCCAGGAGCACCTTTCTTAGTATCTCGGATAGATGAAAACCCTGTAGTTTTTGACTGAGATTGTATTAAAATACTGCTGCCCCCTCTCTGTAGGCACAACCAAAAGAAATTCCCTAAAATAACTGTAATTCAAACGTTAACGCTGGAAGAATAAAAATACATGCAGCGAGGGTGCATTTCTAGGTGACAGAATATAGTAAGACATGGAAAACAGCAAGAGTAATAATTCGAGTACAAACAATTCCACATATATTAAGTGAAATTATAAAATGAAATACGTGGCTATGCACAAAGATCATGAATGTATTAATTGGATACCAAGTTGAGAGGGTGCCTAGTCACGGTGCCCTTGGGTAACTTGCTCTGTCATTTTCTGCCCACTCGAACAATGTTCCTGAGTACTTCTCATCAGAGGCCCATCCATGATCATCTGTTTGTGGCAAGGGTGGTCTCTCTCCTTCATTAACTACTTTGGGCTCTGATGAGAATCTTCCCATCATCTTGAGATTTGGCAGTGTATTAATATGTAACACTGTTTAAACTGTCCCAGGGTGGGTCAAGTAATGCAATTTACCTCATTTGGCTTCTGCATCGAATTTTCCATTGGAAAGACTTGTGCACTTTGCATGTTTTCAGTTAATGAAGGATTGCAATGTGCCTGTGAGCTTTGTTTGAGGATGCCATGAAATGGGGGAGAAAATTAGTATCCAGAGGGAGATAATTGTTGCCCTGAATAAGTTTGATCAATGAAGGAAAGGAATAAAGAGATTGCATGTGAAATTTAAATTCTTCAATATGAGGTGCTCTTGGGTAAGCAAAACACTCAAGCTAAGGTTAGTAATGAATTAGTTAACACAACAGAAGAGAGTCTGACTCTATAGACTGAGCCAGCATTTCAATTTTCAGCTCAGTTGGCAGTGGAAGTGAGGCTGACGAGGGGGCTTGGCGTAAATCATAAATTCCAGGATATTGTACTAGAGCCTTCTAGGGGTTGGGTAAGCCACCGTTGACATATAGATTTGAAGTTCAGAATATAGTGGTGTTTAAAGAAAAAAGGAAACAGAAAGGCAGAGCTAAGCTGGAGGGTAAGAATAATGCAGGAATTTCAAGATAATGAATTAAATGGAGGGTCTTCTGAATGAAGAGAAATGGACAAAATAGGATTCCATATTTTGTTTTAGAAGTAGGTGATTAGAAGCCCCCTGAATGAAGTATTAAACTCAATATGTCTTATAAATAGTGGGTTGATGATCAGTTTGAGTTTATTAGGTAGATCAGAACAAAAGGACATAAGTGCAAATCAAGAAGGAATGTATGTAAAAGAAATGTAAAGAGATATTTTATGGAGAAGGTGATAACAAAGAGTATAGTTGCTTATACATGTAAAAGAAACTCCTTGAATCTCAATGGATCTATGTTTTAGGAAAGAAAAGCGTGAATTCATTTACGTGGCGAATCTCAAGCTAAGTTTGTTGCCTCCAGAGATACACTCATGACATACACGTGTCAGGGGTGAGGAGCAGTGGAGAAACACCTTGTATTTCGTGGCCCAGTGTGGTCTGTGATCCCACAACACTGCCTGGGAGCTCGGGTCCCACTCTGGGTCTATGGAACTGGAACTGACCTGTATTTTCCAAAATCCCCAGGTGACTCATATACATGAATGTTTGAAAAGCACAGGTCTGCTTTGCATTTCCCTGGTGATTAGTGATACTGAGCTTCTTTACATGTGTCTATTGGCCGTCTGTACGTCATCTTTGGAGAAATGTCTATTCAAGGCCTCTGCCCATTTTTAATTGGATTATTTAGTTTTGGTGTTGCATTGTCTAAGTTCTTCATATGTTTTGGATATTAACCCCAATGAGATATCACTTTACACTTGTCAAAATGGCTAAAATCAAAAACACAAGAAATAACAAGTTTTGGTGAGGATGTGGGGGGAAAAAAAAGAAACTCTTGTACACCGTTGGTGGAAATGTAAATTGATTCAGTCACTGTGGAAAACAGTATGGAGGTTACTCAAAAAATTAAAAATAGAATTACCATTTGATGCAGTAATTTCACTACTGGGTATTTAGCCAAAGGATATGAAAACAGCAATTCAAAAAGATACATGCACCCCTATGTTTATTGCAGCATTATTTATAATAGCCAAGATATTGAACCAGCCCAAGTATTCATCCATAGATGAATAGATAAATAAGAGTGGTATGCGTACACACACACACATACACACACACACACACACACACACACACACACACACACACACGGAATATTACTCAGCCATAAAAAGAATAAAATCTTGCCATTTGCAACAATGTAGATGGATTTAGAGAGTATAAGACTAAGTGAAATAAGTCAGTCAGAGAAAGACAAATACCATATGATTTCACTCACATGCGGAATTTAAGAAACAAAACAAATGAACCAAAAAAAAAAAAGTTAAAAAGAGAGACAAACCAAGATACAGATTCTTAACTATAGAGAACAAACAGATGGTTACCAGAGGGGATGTGGGCGGAGGAATGGGTGAATTAGGTGAAGGGGACTAAGAGTACACTTCTCATGATGAGCGCTGACTAATGTATAGAATTATTCAATAATTCTATAGAATCACTATATTAGACACCTGACATTAATACAACACTGCATGTTAATTATACTTCAATTTAAAAAAGTGAAAGAAAAGAAAGGCATAGGTCTCAAGCTGCCAATCACAGTTCTACCTTTGGTTAAGGTGGGATTTAAACCAACTTGGATCTGAACCCCAGCTCTCCCACTTGCTAGGCAATCTTGCTTAAGTTATTTCACTCCTGTGTTTCAATCTCCTCCTATGTAAAATGGAAATGATGACAATAGTAGCTACCTACTTCAAAGACTTTTATTAGCATGAAATGAAACTAGTGTTGCCATTCAGAGTCCAGACTCTGAAACCACATAGTCTGGCTCAAATACTGGTTCTGTCACTCACTAGCTACACAGCTTTGGGACAACTCATTTATCTTCACTGGGCCCTGGTTTTCTCACATGCAAAGAGAAGGTAATAATCATAACCATATTACAGGATTCTTGTGGGAATCCAATGATGTAACAGATGTAAACCTTAAAATATTCCTGATGCCTAAATGCACTATGGAAGTGTGGCCTACTATTATTGTTACAGATGCAGTGCCAGGCAGACAATAGGTTTCCAATAAATGTTAGCTATTCTCAGTAGCGTTGCTTGCACACAAAAAATGATGCTATTATAGAAGTTCTTGGATTAAGGAAGATGGAGAGCAACAAATTCAAGATTTAAGCAATTATAAATTTGGGGTCGTTTTTGCCTTTAACTTCCGACAGAATAATGTGATTTTTGGCAAAATGCACCTTGAAGCTACGGTAGCCTCACTTGCCTATACAAGCAAGTAGGACCACAGGCCAGTTAATTCACATACCATGGTTTTAAAAAAGCACCTTTCCCAAACAAAACAAAGGGGTTTCCTCCCAAAAGATCCTAACCCCATTGGTCTGGATTAAAGTTTGTTTTGTTTTGTTTTGTTTTGTTGTCTGTGTGAATGGAATTTTCCTCATTCAATCTACATTTCTTTAAGCCTACATCTCTGTCTGTGTAGACACTAAGCAAACAATCAAAACCATGGGTGAGGAGGGCAGCAGTGGTACTAACTCAGTTTTCTCTTTCTTTCCCCGTTAGCCTCTCCTGACCTCCCTCCAGGAATCTCAGTTCACACCCGTTCCCTCTAGCTAGTTTCTCGAAACCTCTTCTTGGAAGTCTGGCTGCCCCCTCCCTCCCCGTGACCTGGTTTCTGGCTCTGGGTCTCCCCGTGACCTCAGCTCAACCCCTTTCACTTCGCACAGCATCATTTCTGAGCCCTGGGGTCACCCAGGACGAGTGCTTCCAAGTCCACTGCCTTTTTACCAGCCAGTGCAGCCCTGAAATAATTTGCCTGGAAACCAGTTCTTGGAGAGAGAAGCCTGGTCAGACAAATGAAAGATTGTATTGTATTTCGTTCTTGCAAGCCAGTGCCCGCGGCATCATCTGTTTGTAGCAACAAGATTGGGAAGTTGTTTTCTGCTTCTTTGTTGCCCATTCTGGTTCTTTCCCTGGCGTATTGTCTTCCCCTGAGGGGTCACCTTGCAAGAGTTTTCTCAGCGGTCTGGTCTTTGGCGCTAAGAAACTCGTAACTAATTACCATGACTTCAATTCGTAACCTGACCAGCTGTGTTGAAGAAAGGAAACCTTGATCCCTCAGTGCTGCAAGATCTATAATTCATCCTCCATAAAAAAGTCAATATTGGAGCAAAAATGACATTTAAAAATCATAAAATAAGTAGTCTGGTATTTACCTAAGATGTTCTTCTTCTTTTGTTTTATATACCATGTACTGTGCATGGTTTGTTTTCTTTTGGGCGCTGCGCGTGCCTGTGTGACAGAGAGATGGCTCTCCTGTTTCCAATGACATCTGGGTAAGGGAGAAAACAAGACCACTGAGAAAAGATAATGGGGACAGAACAGGAGGACTCTCCGCAGACATTCTCCTTGCAGTTTTGATCTGATGAAATAGGTTAACTTTAAGGACTGAGCTATGCAATTTAGCAATTCTCCTGATTCTAAAATCGCACTGTAAATTTTTATAGCTTTATAGATTAAAGAAAGATTAAAACCACAAAGCACACGTTAATTACCAATGGCTCACCAGTGGCAAATATATTTGTATCCCTCATCGGGGTGGTGTGAACATGCAGCGCAACTCAACAGTGGCCCTATCAGAGGACAGCCACCAGCCTGGTTCGGGGAAGCAGGACTGGCCGCCCCTCCAAGCCAGACAAACTCAGCTTTGGAGCCCCAGGTGGTGTCAACGTGACTCCTCCAGGCCTCTGCCAGAAACTGGATTGATTCCACCCACTCTTCAGAATGGAGAAAATATTTTTAAAGTCATGACCTACCTGCTAGGCTCAGGCAGCTTATAAACAAAGAAGGCTGGATACTTCCTTCAGTCGTAATGGCTGGGCTGGGCCTACCAGGCATTGTCTAGAAGGCCCCATTAGCCTTCTATGAAAAAATGTTTATCAATGAGCTGGAAAAGGAAATGGTCGGAATGTAGAGACATAGGTCAGTGACTCTAAACTATTTTTTTTAGGAGAACCCAGATGGATCTCACTGGTGGGTTATTGCACATGTCAGAGAATTCAGTAGAATGTACTTTTCTTCCACAAGAATTTATTGAGAATTATGCTAAGCAAGACCAAATTTAACAGTGCTAAAAGCAAAATAGGATGAGTAGAGAAAACAATACATTAATTCATGTACTCTTGAAACTTTCTGGTGATTTACTAGGAATAGATTTACAAGGGTGTACATTCCTATGTGTAAGTCTTTAGAGTGTGTGTGTGTGTGTGTCCCACAGCTAAGAAAAAGGTATAGTAGCAAAACTCCAGGTCATATCGCCATGATGGGTTTTTTAATAGTACGACATGAAAGTAATCAAACAATAATCCTCAGTGTGTTCACTCATTTGAGAGAGTAATTAAATGTAGAGCACAATAAAATATTAATGCTTTTTATTCTATCATATTAACTTGGAACAATTCATTGGAAGATAGGTGATATATGTGCAACCTTATAGAACTTAAAAATTAACCTGAAATATTGGCCTCCTAGAGTACTTGTGAGATATAGCTGATAGCATTTATGAAATACTTAGCACAATGCCTCTCTCAACAAAGTTAAAACTCCCCACACAGCTCACCCAGAAAACACTCTTCAAGTGTGGGATTCTGAGGGAGAAAAAACTATTAGAATAAGCACTGTTTTTTTCTGTGCTCATTTGAAGACAAACTGTAGCCATCACTGGAGATTAAAAATGTAATGAAGGAAAACAACATTCTATTTATGCATCTTTTATTTATTGTTTGCACTTATTATTTTTGAAGCACAAACTCTAGATCAAGTTCATCAGACTCCATTGTTCTCCAAAACCTAATAATAGTTAAATTTATTGTGTGCTTAGGAAATGTCCAGAAATGGCCTGAGCCCTATGTATGCATTATGTTAATTAATCCTCATATAACCTTCTGAGGAAGGATCTATTCCCATCCTCATTTCACAGATGCTAAAACCAAGGGTAAGTTACACCCCAGGGTTACATAGCTAGTCAATGGCAGAGCCCAGATTCTAATACCAACTTTAGACTGTGAGTCTTAACCACTAAGCCCACTGCTTATAGAAACATAGTTTGAGAAACACTGCCCAAAAGTAAATTAACTCTAAGAAGGAAAGTAAATTTTTTTTCAGGTAATGTTCATTGTGAAATTTCCTGTTTGTCAAAATTTCAGGTGATCCATCATTAGCTAATGTTGATTGAACCAGGCTCTTTTCCTCTTGCATATCTTATCTCATTGTGGCCTCACAGCAATCCTCTGAAGGAATGAATACCTGCATTTTGCCAGTGAGAAACTTACCCAAATCATTTATCCAATGTTGCATAGGCAGGAAATGGTAGTGCCACAACTTGCTTCTTGGCCAATCTGAAGCTAATGTCATCTGTAACTACGCCAAGAGCAGCTGCAGGAGGAAAATATCACTGAATAAGTGATCCTGCGGATGGTCAACAGTTGCATTTGGCAAAGTTTGGTGATATATGTGCAAGTGATACCTCCTTACCTTCCGGTAATGAACAGAACTTTGCAGGAACTAATAGAAATAGAACTAAGCAGAGTAAAAGAAGTCCAAATGACAAAGACCATGCTGAAAAAACCAGGACTCAGAGCAATTGCAGTGAAGGGCACCGAGGGTGCTCTGCAGTTAGCACACGAAGCCAACACGGATCCACGATGTGTGAATTAGCATAGTTTACACAAACAGAAGAACAAAAGCCAAACCAAAACCAGAAGACCAAAAATCAAAAACCAAAACCAGAAGAGAGATATCTCTAAACTTCAGTCGAGTGATCTTCAGACCAGCAGCTTCTGTATCAGCTGAGAACCTCCTAGAAAATCAGAAACTCAGGCTTTACCCACCTACTGAATCAGAACCCTTGGTGGGCGGGTGCCCATCAGCCTATGTGTCAACAACCCTAAAGGTGCAAGCTTCAGCTGAGAACCACAGCCTTAGCCATTGTCAGTGTGTTTGTAAGGTGACCAAGGTAGTGAACATTGGGATTGCTTTGTACCTATAGCTGCATGTTACATATGACCGATGGGTGCAAATGCACACGTGTGTCTACGTTCCTCTTCATGGCCCTTTAAATGGTTGACAAATCAAATACATCGTGTTCCATGATGTGAGTCCCACCATTCTCCAGTACTACAACTTTACCTCAAATTGGTTTTGTTCCTTGATCAAAGATTACTGCTCTTCTTAGTGTGGTCTTGTCCATACTTCCAGGTTCCAATAGCTAATTCCTTTGAGCATTAAGGGCAGACACAGTCAGTTTTCAGGAAGTCCCAGGTTCCTGTACTCTCCCTCAAGGACTCCAGAACCCATGGTCCCCAACCCTACTGCTCCTTAGACTCTTTGAGAGTTCTTTAAAATGTATAGGCTTTACCAAAGAACAATTAAATTAAATTTTCTGGAATGACTGAGCAGGCACTGAACTAGCCACAGGGAGTCCAAATGGAAGGGGTTTCTGTTCTTATGAAACTTAAAGTCTTGAGGAAGACAGACATTGATAAAATAAATACAAATTGTTATAAAGTACTACAAAAGGAAAGGCCAGGGACACTGATATTTTTTAAAAGCTTTCCAGGCAATTCTAATGTCAGCCAAGGTTGAAAATCACTGCCCTCATCCACATCTGTATAAATAAATCTTCCTCCAATTATCTTTTCTTGCATGTTCCATCCCCTTTCTGATGCATGCACCTCTTTACTTCTCCATCTCTGTTCCCCTGGGGGACAGAGTAAGACTGAAGTGGTTGGCTAACTCCTCATTTAATCCTAGGTCGATGTCTCCAAAAAGGGATGGAAGATAGACTATCAAGTATTTCCAAATGAAAAATGTGCACCTATGCACTGAGACAAGATCTGTGGGACAGCAAAACCAGCTCTTGCTTCAACGCCCAGGCTGGATTTGATGTCATTTTGTTTAGAAAGAACGCTGAGTGTGTATTCATGGGGCTACCAAATACCACTCCCGGATTGGTTTATTTTTATTCTTTCGTTTTGACTGATCCATGTGTACATGGCTATGAAGTTTCTTCTGAGCACCACTTTGCAATATCTATTAGACTCTGAACTGCAATGTTTTAATTATCAATGTTTTCTTACTGGAGTCTTCATTTCCTCATTGAACCTAAAGCCGTTAAAGAGCAAGTTTTAAAATTTCTAATAGAAGGTGTTTTGTTTTGTTTTGTTTTGTTTTTAATTTTGTGTTTAAGCTTTGGCTCTATTTTGCTGCCCCTTTATCCAGTTGAGAAACCCTTAATATCTATTTTACTATGTTTCTATCTTTTTCTCCTTGATTTCCTGTTATTTCCACTTTATGAATACTATGTGGTTCAGTGGACAGCTATCATGACTGTGATATCTTCATTGTGCATTATTGAATAATTTAGTATTATAAATAAATCCCTTCTTTGACTCAGTTAATGCCTTTGGCTTGCGTTCTACCTTGGCTGATGTTCATGTCTCAATGCTTGCTTTCTTATTGTTTTCATTTACCCATCAGTTTATTTTCAACCTTTTTGAGTCACTTTATTTTAGGGTTGGCTCTTGTCCAGAGTTAGGCTTCCCTTTTTAAGTGAAGCTGGAAATATTTTCTTTTAGTGGGAGAGTTAAGCTCATTTATATTGATTGATGTAGCAATCTCAACTCTGTCATATGATTTTATGGTATGTTTTCAGTTTTTCAATGTTTCATTATTTGAGTTTTTGTCTTTGGAGACTCTAATTTTGTGAATTTTGGATTGCCTTTTGTCTCCCATATATCTTTTTCTTCTTTATTCCCTTTAAACTCCCATTTCATTTCCATTTATTTTGTTAGCTTCTCTCCCTGCTACTTTCTAGGTTCCTTACTACATGTTCAGTGGTGTCCACTGTTACGCTCCTTCCAATTTTGCCTTCATTACTGTGACGTTTGTTTTTTCTTCCACACTTTTCCAGGTAACTCATGCTTCATCTCCTTGCCTTATCCCTGGTTTCCTACACTTTTCTTTGGGGGCCTTCCTTTATAAAGACAATTATTTAATTTTTTAAAAATCCATGGCAAAAAGTTTAGTCATAATTTTTATGCACTCTACAATAACAGATTTTGGATAGGTCTTCTTTTGATTGCTACTCATTTCTTCTGTTTTATTTTAGTATCTTTATGTCGATGTTGCACTAATTTATTTTTATTGCTCATTGTTGAATGAATTAGATCACCTTGGACCAACTCCATCCAAAAGTTTCCTGGAGACGAGAGAGAAGTCAGGGTAGTCTTCCAGTTGTCAGGTTTTATAACCCAGAGATTTTTCTTCTCTACCACAACAGAGACAGGGATTTCCTGCCAGTATGGCATGTCTGTTTGAGTCTTTGTATGGTCCTGCCACCTCTGATTCTCTGAACCAAACCAGAGCTAGGGAAAAGAAACACATTTAGGAACCTCTTGCCATGGAGGAATATTTTCTTTCGGGTGCTTTCTGAGACCTGATATCACTCTCTCTAATCCCTGTGTTTCTTCTCTTTGCTTTCTTCCTCATGACTTCTACTACATCTGAGCTTCTTTAAATCGCATTCACGTATTTTTGAGTCCAGAGACTATATTTAATCTTTAAGTTTCACCCAAAAAGGGGGAGAAGGGACAAGAAAATTATTGAATTAATTTTCTTTCTCTGTGTTGCTATAGGAGGTGATTTCCATGAAGGAATGGGAAAGTGTTGATTTATTCAGCCATGTCCACATCAGGAGTTCCTGGAGCTATTGAATCAATGGGTCAGTTCAGTTAAACAGGCAATTCGTGTCAACAAGAAATTGTTTATTTGTTGACAAAACTGACTGGTTATTTAGTATCATGTAGATAAGGGCAACCTAACTACTCAGAGCCTTCTTTTCTCTGTTCTCTTGCCAGGCAATCTCATCCACTCCTGTTGTTGTAACTACCGTCTTTATGTCAATGTTCCCAAATATCTATTCTTCCCCATTTCTATATAGCATTCCATCAACATGACATCTCCTTTTGATATCTAAGACATCTCAAACCAACCTGTCCCAAAGTCAGCTCTTATTCTCCAGCCCCCAAATCTGTTCCTCTCTAAATCTTAACCAATATCACTGAAAGACCTCCCTATACAACCAAGCACTCAAGGTAGAAATCCAAGACTTATTATGACACCACCCTATCACATGCCACACATTTAATCTAACACTGAAGACCCTCATGGTTAACTCCAAAGTATGTCTTGAATCGATCCATGTCTTCCCATCTCTACCACTTCCCCAGTAAGCTAAGACTCCTCCAATAACCTTCTAACTGGTCTCCCTGACTCCATACCCTACTCCTTTCAGCCCATTCTCCAGATTGTAAATATTAACTTCCTTGTTTAAATTCCATCTATAGCTTTCATTTGTTTTTACAATAAAATATACATTCCAAACATTGTCTACAAAGTCCCCTTGACCATCTCTCCAACCTCACCTCATATCCACTGTTCCCACTGGCTGACTGACTCATTCTCTCCAGCAGGCCTGGCCTTCATTAAGTTCCAACACAGAAATAAGCTCATGCTTCTTCAATTCTTTCGCATGCAGTTTCCTAACCTTGTGCATTATCCCCACAATCTCACTTTTTTGCTTCGCTAGTCCCTACTCAATTTTCAAGTTGCAAGTTCAAATCACTTCCACCGTGAGTTCCTGGCTTGCATCCTAAATAGGGTCACTCTCATGAGTTATTTTCTCTCTTAGCACCCTGTTCTTTCCTTTAACATTTATCACTATTGTAAGTACACATCCTCATGTGATTGTTTTATCAATGCTTGCTTCCTTAGAACTGTAGGCTTCATGTCCATCTGGACTGCCAGGGTATAGCTCAGTGCCTGTACATTCTAGATTTTCAACGCATATTTTTGGATAAAAGAAACTGCTCAATCCTGTGTTTGAGAATGTTAGTGAAGAGTGGCATATTTTAAAGGAATTTTTGCGAGTCTTGTTCTGTTTAAAAGAGTTGTTTTAGGGGCACCCGGGTGGCTCAGTCTGTTAGGCATCTGACTCTTGATTTCAGCCAGGTCATGATTGATCTCACGGTTTGTGCAGTTTGTGCATTCGAGGACTCTGTGCTGACTGTGTGGATCCTGCTTGGGATTCTCTGTCTCCCCCTTTCTCTGCCCCTTCCCCTTTCTCTCAAAAATAAATAAACTTAAAAAAAAAATAAAAGAGCTGTCATAAAAGCAAACTATTTCAGGAGCTATAGGCTTAAAGTCTATCTTTGGTTTTGAGTGCTCTGGAAAAGTGAGTGCTGGTGGGATGGGGGAGAACCACAGGCCCAGGGGTCACTGACACATGCACCTGCTGGGGCAGGGAAGGGCCTGCTCAGGAATCTTAGGTCCAGCATCTCCATTAATGGCAGAGCTGCTACTTTGGGAGGCCAAGACCAGACCCTCCCATTGAGGAGAGCAGTGCTGGAGCAGAAGGGCATGGAAAAAAGAGGCATTCTCATCAGCCAGCCCTGGTGCAGAGGCTGACTGTGGTCTGTGGACAAGAAGGGCAGATGCCAAGGGGCACTGAGCAAGAGAGCAGGAATATCGATAGATCCACTAAAGAGGCTGCCCTCCTGCCCAAGACTCAAGGAAACCCAGGAGGTCCACAGGGGCTCCTCCAGTGCCACAGAATACTAGAGACCCTTGATACTGTTCAGAAGATGTAGGAAAGGAGCACAAAATAATCCCAAGACCCTCTTTCTCAGGGGCTAACACATTAAGTGGAACTTCTGAAGGCGAGTCGGGAACTGGAGAGGGTGTTGGTTCTGGTCGTCAGATACTGGGCTGTTTTGATATGTTAAATTTCAAGTGTAGGCAGGATATTGAAATAACAGTGGCGTGGAAGCAAGAGAAGAAATGGGACTAGAAGGAGAATGACAAGTCAGAGCAAGAACAGTAAGTGAGGGAAATGCCGTGAGGCAGCGTGGAGGCTAAAACCGTGAGGGTGAGTGGGGCTTCCTCGTGCTACCTCTCCATGAAGACATCTTTGAAACAGTCTGGGCTGACTGTGTTTCCTTCAAATCAGGAAAAAGACAGAAAGTAAAGCAGCTTCAGGAAAGAACTAACTAACCTGTGCTCTCCCCAGGAAAAACAGGAAAAGGAAATTCTCCAAAGGAACATTTCCAAATGAATAGGCAGGATTGAATTTCCTCACTGGTTCTCAGTTTTGAACTTTTTAAGTGCTCAGCCCCAAGCAAGCATCAAGGTGGCTTTTCTCTTTATTAAACAGAGAAATAAGAAAACATAATATTTATAAAAACGCTGCTTGGATTACCAAGCTTTTTTTTTTTACTTTACAGTAAATCATATTGTGGTATTTTTAAATCTCCTGGTTTACTCTCCTTTTTGCGATCTTACAAAAATCCAGCTGTATTCCTGGCATTGCATTCAACTAAATTCCACTGTTTCAGAGTTATAAAACTGTGTGCTAGTATTTGCAACCAAAAACCAGGGAAATTTACTGGCAACAGAGACTGAGTGTTCATGTAAAGCCAAGTTTAGTACATTAAGAGTGATGCTCAGGTTCATTCATTTGTACCAAAGATATTTATTGAGCATGTACCATGTGCTGGGCACTTCCCTAAGACCTAGGGCCACAACAATGAACAAATCAGACTAGGCTCCCGCTCCCCTACAGCTTAGACTCACAGGGAAGGCACATTAAGCAAGGAAATAAACAACCAAAGCAGATTCTTCAAGTAACAATAAATGCTATAAAGGAAATGAAAGGGGTGATATGATAGTGATGGTACTGGGCGGAGTCACTGTATTCACAGTCACTGTATTCACAGGGCAGTGAAGAGAGCCCTTGGGAGGAGGAGGCATGGGGATGAGAACTGATGTATACAAAAGAGCCAGCCCTTCTAGGAGTCAGAGAAAACCTTTTTGGGCCGACCAGGCAGCAAGTACAAAGGCCTGAGGCAAAAATAAGCTTCCTCGCCTGAAGAACAGAAAGGAAGCTTTGTGGGGAGGAAGGTGTTTCAGGTCAGATGAGCCCTCAGGTCATAGCCAAGAGTCAAGGATTTCAGAAGGGTTCCCTTGTTGCTTGGCCACCTCAAATGGGTCACTCTGAATCCTGGGCAGGTCAGATGTGCTCCTGCGTGTGGATTAGCCCAGGTCGGCCACTTTGTCCTCAGCGTTCACTAGGGACCTCCTGGGGCAAACATGAGGATGAAGGAAGCCACCCCAGACTCACCATCATGGAGGAAGGAAGTGGGTCATGTGGCCTCTCTGAGCTTTTCCTAAGGAACTAAACCCTTCCCAAGCAGCCAGTGATGGCAGGCAGTCCCCCGCAGGTCCCTCTAACCTTTTCCCATTCAACTCTGTCCCCTCCTGATGCCCCCACTGCTGTGGTGCCCTGCACAGGCTCTGCACTCGAGGACTGATGGCCCGGGACCTTCTGCCAGGTTTCCCCGCCCACAGTCCGCTCCACGGGAGTTCCCCGAGAACGGTCACTGCCCTGCCCTGGCTACTCTTTCCATTCATGAATTCATCCAACAGGCATTCACTGAGCTGCTACTAAAGTCAGGGCCCTGTGCTGAGTGTTCCGCTGCACCGCCCTCCCTGAAAAAAATAAAGCAAACACCACAGCACTTTCACATTTATCTCCATTCTGCTGTCGCCCACTGCCAGGGCCTCCTCACCTCACTCTCACTTGAACCCCCATGTGCTTGGCCCCAGGTTCTTCTTCTTGCAGTTGTCTTACATGTGCTCACAGAATAATAACAGCACTCTTATTTTGGGACAGACTGTGGCCGTGTGATTAAGTGCATGGGCTTTAGGGCCAGGCCAATCCGGTTTCCAGCCCCTCTTCTGTGCTTACTGCTGTGTGACGATGAACGAGAACCTTCACCTCACTGTATGTCAAGTTCTTCGTTTATAACACATGGAAATTATGATTTCCACCTTCAGCAACTGCCAGGAGACAGAAATGATATATGATGAACGATATGAAGGGCCCATCCCAGATCACTTCCAGTTCTTTGTAAATATGTTCTGGCTTTCCTTTACATCTGTGTCCATCTTCTGCTCATTGTTATACATGCAGTGTTTCAAAAAATGTTCTGCTCGGAGGAGTCAATCCTGAAAGCACCATGCCAAACAGGCAGAGAACACTCTGCACAGAAAAGGGAAAGTGAGGGAGGCAGTAGGGGGGAACAGTAGATAGTTAAAACCCACAGGGGGCGCACTCTGCACCGGGCACTCTTCTATATGCTACAGTCTTCAATAAACTTAATCCTCAAAACCACCAGGGGAAGTAGGCATTCTTATTTAGCCCATTTTTTGCAGAATAGGAAACTAAGGTGCAAAGAATTTAAGGAATTTGAGCCAGGCCCTACAGTCAGTAACTGATAGAACTGAGATTTGAACCCCAGCACTCTGGCCCCGAGATCATTTTCTTCAAAACTGTGCTCATCAAGAGCCAAAGCCCTAAGAAAGAACAAGATGCAAAGATGAAGAAGTTATAGGGTGACTTCTTCAGGGATCAACAGGAAGGTTGAAGGTCACCTCAAAATGTTGCTGGACACAGCGACTTTGAGAAGGAGACATAAAAGTTCATTAACCAGAGTCAGAGTAGATAGACAGGAAAAGGTGAGAGGAGGAAGACTGGAGCCTGGGGTAAGCTAATGCAGAGGGGTTAAAAGGAAGGAGCAGAGCTTTTACAAATACATCAGAGGGGAAAAAAAAAAAAGAAATACAGAAATATCAAGGAGAAAGTGGTTCCATTAATAAATAAGGAAGGCAAAATAAATCAATGAAGATCTTTCAGTGGCTGAATTCCTCAACTTGCTTTTTGAAATTGGATTTTAAGGAGAAAAGTATAGAGGGAGAAGCCAGAGGAGCCTAGCAAGACATTCATATGAGCTATCAGATGAAGCAGATGCAAATATGAAGGAGGCACTGTTGACCCGAATCAGGGAATATGCAAGAGAAGCAGATAGGTTAAATACGAATAAAGGATATCAAGTGCAGAAGGTAGGGATTGTCTACATTTTTGTGGCCCAGTCTCCTATGTCAACTAGTGTTGCCTCACTCCGCTAGCTTTCCACCCGAGTCTCCATGGATACCCACTTCCCATTTATTTATTCATTTATTACATAGTTATTGACTGAGAATGATTAAACTCCCTCCTTTGCCCTTGAGGAGCTTGTGATCTTGTGGGAAAAGCTGACGTGTAAAGAAATCATAAATATGCAATGTGAGAAGCCCTACAATGGAGAACATACAGGGGGCATGGGAATCACGAAGAGGAGAACAATGAACTCTGCTTGGAGCGGTCAGGAAAAGCTTCACTAAAGAGAGGGTCTTTGAGCTGAGAATTAAAAATAGAGAAACATGCCAGGGTGCTGTGGCAGAGAGGGTAGTATGTGCTGAGTGGGCTTGTTTAGGGAGCTGCAGGCAGCCAGGTATGCATGGACACAGCAGGCAGATGGGAGGGGGTGGACGATGTGACCAGAAATGCTGGTGGAGTCCATGGAATAAAAAGCCTTAAGTGCCCTGTGAAGGATTTTGAACCCATTTGGTCTCTATGGAGAGCAATGGACAGGTTTTTAATGGGACTGTGGCTTGATCAGATTTTGTTTTGGAAAAATAACTTTAATAGCAGTAGGAGGAATTGGGTAAAACTTAAAGGCTCTATTACAAGAGTTCAGGGAAGATTTGAAGAGGGCCTGGCATGACCACAGGGACACAGAGAAAAGCAATGATTTTGAGACATATTTGGAAGATCGTTTCAAAGGCAACAGCGAGGCACATTAAGACAAAGGCTGGAAATAACCCATCGAGTTTGGCAATTAGGAGGTCATTGGTAACCTTAGCTGGAGAGGTTGCTGGGCATTGGGAGGGGTGGGGAGGCAAAAGCCAGACTGAGTGTTTGGAGGATGAAATAGGAAATTAAAATATGAAGGCAGAAGTCTAACTGTGGGGTGAGGACGAGAGAGCTGGGGCCACAGGGAGATTCATAGGAGAGGCTCCACCACGGTCAAGGCTCTAGTTATAGGTGGAGGAGTAAGAAGAAGCTGAAGGAAAAGTATATGAAGACATGAGTCTCCACTGGGCTAAAATCAAGGTGTCAGCAGGGCCAGGTTCCTTTCTGTAAAGCTCTAGGAGAAAATCCTTTCCCTCCTTTTTTCTACATTCCTGGGCTAGTGGCCCCTTCCTCACCAAAGCCAGCAGGCTCACATTTCCCTGAGTCCTTCTTCCATATCATGTCTCTTTCTGAGGAAAAAATCTCTGTTCTTCGGGCCCCTTGTGAGGACACTGGCCCACCCAGACAATCCAGGATAATCTCCCCATCTCAAGATTCTTAACTCCATTACATCTGCAGAGTCCTCTTTTGCCATGTAAAGTGACTATACACCTGTTCTGAGGATAAGGACTGCACAAACAACTTCCTGGGGGCCATTGTTCTGACTGCCACATACCGAGATAAAGACTCTGCCTGCAGCCTCCGACTGTCTGCAGACCCAGATGCCTGCTGGACCATCAGTGGTGTAAAGCAAATTGGAAATTCACTTGTGGTTCCAAATGAAATGAAGGTACATGTTGTTTTGATGTCTCTGCCTGAGGCAGAGGGCCTCTGGGTCAGGAGAGAAGGATACATAGAGTCAGCCCTGGTGCACACCTTGGAGTGCATCTTGGACCGGCTGGAAGAAGTGGGCGTGATATACAGAATTGACCAGAGTCTATATGATGCCAAAGGTGAACACAGACTTGCCCTTCACATTGTCTGATCTTCTTCCCCAACAAGTACCTTCTGCTACCCAAAGACACAAGCTCCCCAGAGAATGTGCTTCTGTTGCAAAGTTGGCTTTTCCTCTCCACCTTACTACCTGGCTCTCACCCTAGTCTCATCCAAATTTGTCCTTGGGAACTGCTAGTTGGAAAGGATCTGCTGCTTAAATATATATCAAGGTAAATGATTATCAGGGTTAATCAGTTTTCTCAGGTGTGTTCACATTTTAATAGGGAATCATATCATAACGCAAAGGAAAGTATTGCCAATGGTAAGCTTCAGATAGTCATGCACAAGCTAGAGAGGATGAAAGCACCTCCAGATACATCGCTAATCAAGCCATATGGGGGGCCACTTACTCAAATGATGACCAACATTAGGACCAGCTTCCAATGAATAAAAGGCACTCCATTTCTCTGTCTGACTTTAATGACATCTTGAACCTGCAGATTCCAGCTGCTCCCCCCTCCCCCTCCAGCAGGTACTGTCTTGCTGTTGAGCTTCACACCAGGACATTCTCATTTCCTGGTTTAGGAAAACATTCTGGCCAACTTCCTGTCAAATCTCACCAGAGACACCTACAGCACAGGAACAAGCTCAGTCATTGGTATCATTTTAAACCAGACCTGACAACCTACCTGAAAGCATGGAGAAGAAGGAGGAAGAAGAAGGTATTGGCAGCTGAGGCATTGGAAAAGCCTAATAGCTACTCTTCATATTTAACTTTTATGATTCTGCAATCCTTGAAACATTAATAATCTATTAGATGATATCTGAGTTACCCATCCCCCACCCACCCAGCTCTAGAAATCTCGATGCTTAAAAGGGATCTTTCAGGGAATTGGCAAGCAAATTTTTGTTCTTCCATTGCATAGACGAGTTTCCTCTCATTGATTGGAACCTTTTAACTGGGCATCAAGCATTCTCATTCTCCAGCATTACATTGGACTTGCTGACAGCCAAGAAGTATTCTGATGGTCAGCATGCTCATTCAAATTCACCCTTTATTTCCTCCATTATTGGTCTGACTAGCAAGAAGTTTCAAGATTCCAGATCACCTCTTTGCAATGCAAAAACAAACATCTCTATCCTTATCCTGTGGAATCAGGTTGGTCCATGGGCTTTTTACTAAAATGTGCCATCAAGGAGCCTTGGTGCTCTGAACCATCTTTATGATGATTCTTTGGGGACCTTCTGGGAACAAATGAGGTAACAGTAAGTGGTAGAGAGTGAAATGACTAGCCTCATCTATGTTGTTTCCAGTACTCAAGTATAGCCCTGGTTGAAATAGGTGGCTGCCTGTGGAAGAGAACTTCCATAATTCAGTGAGTCCATTCTCAATTCACAGTCAGCTAGCCCACACACATAGCAGGGCACAATCAGGTAATGACTGAGGTTCTCATCTCTAAAGCAAAATGAAAACAAAATGTTCTAACCAAGGGAAGACAGAAAGAAGAAATAGTGGACTGAAATAAAGAACTAGAAAGACATATACCAAGATGAATGGAACAGTGATCCAGCGATTCCACTCTTAGGACATACTCAAGAAAACTGGAAACATGTGTCCACACAAAAACTTGCAAAGAGATGTTTATTATACATAAAAGCCAAATAAGAGAAACAACCAGATGTCCATCCATTGATGAAGGAGTAAACAAAATATGTACATTTGTACAATGGAACATTATCCAGCCATAAAAGAAAATGGAGTATGGATACAGGCTACAACACAGATGAACCTTGAAACCACCCTAAATAGGGGCACCTGGGTGGCTCTGTCGGTTGAGTGTCCAACTTCAGCTCACATCATGATCTCATGGCTCGTGGGTTTGAGCCCCACATTGAGCTCTGTGCTGACAGCTCAGAGCCTGGAACCTGCTTCGGATTCTGTGTCTCCATCTCTCTCTGCCCCTCCCTGCCTGATCTCTCTGTCTCTCTTTCTCTCTCTCTCTTTCTCTCTCTCTCTTTCTCTCTCTCTCTCAAAATTAAATAAACATTAAAAAAAATTGAAAACACCCTAAGTGAAAGAAGCAAGACACAAAAGACCACATACTGTATGATTCCACCAGTATGAAATATCCAAAATAAGCAAATCCACCAAGACAGAGAGTAGATCAGCAGTTGCCAGGGGCAGGGAAGAGGTGGAATGTCTAGTGACTGCTGATGGGTATAGGGTTTCTTTTGGGGGTGATGAAAATATTTCAGAGTTAGGTCATCCATGGTGATGATTGCACGACTATGTGAATACACAAAAAGCCACTGAATTGTGCATTTTAAACGGGTGAATGTTATGGTATATGAATTATACGTCAAGAAAAAATGAAAAGTGTGAAAGCTCTTTCAGCACAAGTGCGACACACAAGGAGAAAGACATCAGAAATGAAGAATGACCAGAAACAGGGAATAGGTTGTGCATGGATCATTCATTCATTCAACAAAATTTTATAAGCACTTACTGTGCTGGACATTGTTCCCACCAAAGCTGACTCAGAGTGAATGAGACAGATGTGGTTCCTGCACTATTGCAATGTACCATGTGGTGTGGGAGATAGACTCAATACAACAATAATACAGATGAGTACAAGATTACAGTAGATGAGTGGATTCATTGATGATAGATGATAGATAGGTAGATAGAGATGGAGATGATAGAAAGAAAAATAAACATATTACACATATTTTTTAAATGTGGAATCCCATTATATTATAATGCAACATTACCTAATAAATTCTTTTTAGTCAGACTCCTGAGATAGTACAAATGAGCCATTGATAATGTCTTAATATCTAAAGACATTTTGCGTATTCTCATTCCTTCAGTCAAAACCATTTCTCCTTGAGACATCTGGAGAGCTATCATTCCTATCACTTATGGGACAAGCCAGAGTGGACAGTCATCTCATATTCTGTGAGCATTGGCACAAGCAGTGTGCAACTCCCAAGATGATGCCAAAGACCAAAGGGACCTGCGGCCTTGAGACTTACTTCAAGATGGAGAAACCCAGACCCTGAGAAGAGAAGTGGATTGCCCAAGGTCTGGCAACTGGGAGTGGTAGAGTTGAGACTTGAACTCATACCATAATTAGTTGCTCACCTAAACAGCAGCCTTACACACTCTTACCATTTCACGGATATGTGAAGTTGGACTGTTATCCCTCTTTCACTAGATAGGCTCCTTTATGGAGTAAATGCTTGAGGTCCCTGGTTTGAGCCACTTTTGTGAATTCTTCCAGGCATGGGTGGAGGAAAGGGAGGACCGCCTGGGGGGTCTCAGAGCCCAGACACTTCCTGAGCTGTCTACATAGACAGAACCCTGGCCTGTCCCTCAGCCCAGTTCTCGGTCACCTCAAACAAAACAAGGCCTCCAGGTGTTTCAAGTCTGGACCTGATGGGCTGGAGCCTTTTACTCTATGACTACCTAACATACTTCATAAAGCCAAATGCCAATGCCCAACACTGAATAAATCACCTTTTTTATGAGTCCCAAGGACCTTTGCCTTTAATCACTGGCTAAAAATCCCACTGCTGCTTCTCACAGAGTCTATGGCGTTCCTCCCATCTCTTTTGTCTCCTCTTTTTCCCCTTTTGCTTCCACATCAATCATCTATGATCCTCTATTCCTTTTTCCTCACTTAGTTTCCTTCCATCCTCCTCCCCCTCTTTCTTGCATACTTTCCTCATCTCATAGGACATATTACAAACCACACTAAGTGAATACTTTACATATTTGGGACACATTAGGCCTCTGAGTATAAACAATTTTTTAATGTTACATAAATAAGTGTGCACCACTTGATCAAATTTTGTAAGGAGTCCTACTTGGACTCAGCCCTCCAAAGGAACTGAGCCTATCTTTGAGATCTTAAGTACTTTCTCTAGTGAATGCTCTCATTTCTCTTCTTTCTTTGTGTATTTTTCTAATATCCTTAAGCATACTTTCTGAGAAAAACACGTGGAAGAATAAAGATAGGAAGTAACAATGATACTTACTGTGTACATTATGCTTCATGTTTACAAATTTTCACAAATATCTTACTTAATCTCACAATAACTCTATACACGATGAAGGTATAATTGGATACCTATATGGACAATCCCATTCAGTGGATGAAGAAAATGAGGGTTAAATAAAGCAAATCAATTTCCCTGTGGATGTACAACAGGAAAAAGACAGAGAGACACTCAAGCCTCTGGACCTCAAGGGCAGGGCTCCCATGACTTCTAAAACCCCATTGGGAAAAAGAGAGAGAAGCAGAGAGAGAGAGAGATGTAGAGGAATAAAAGGTAAGAGAGGGGGCCAAAATCAAGGGAAAAATGGGGGTGAGGGAGAGGTCAAAGAATAAAGAACTATCATTCTGGGGAGTACTACAAAATCTTCAGCCCAAGTGTAGACAGGAAGATCCCAAGATCTGATATGTAGGAAACAGAAAGTTATTCTTTAGGTAAGTGTTCCCCTGGAAGTCATGCTAGGGAGTGTAAGAGTACTTAGTCCACACCAAATCTCAGAGGTATTATAGCAGTTACTCAGGCCCACACACAGGGTTGAGGGGAGCAAAGAGATGGGGGCACCCAGTCACAGTTCTCTGGACACTAGTTCTGCAAAGCTGGCTGCAGGGACTAATTCCAGTGAGTGAAATGGATGCTTTATTGAGCTAGGAATTATTGCACTAGGAATTATTCTGGTTGTGGGGTCGGGGGCATACGGAGATGAACACAGTCTCTCTCTGCCCTCAACAAGCTTGCAGTCATAGAGTTAATTTTATTGACGCCAATTGTAGATACAAATGTCTTCCTAAGAAGGGGAGGGGCCCTTTGCTATACAATTCCCTCTTCACTGACTGGGCCTTTCCCCATTTGAAACACCAGTGCGGCAAGGTGCTCTATGTAAAATACAGTCTGTGGGCAAGTTTGACTGGGAAATGTACTGTTAGTTTGAGAAAATGATAAGAGGAAAGTAATCTTCCTCACCTGGCTGGAAGATCTGAGATGCATATTTTAATCCTGACTCTTCTGTTGATTAGCTGTGTGAGCTTAGACTTCATAGAGTCAACATAATACTTTCATCTCCAAAGAGCTCTGTTAGGAGGCTTACTTGTCTGGGACAGGATTCCCCAAACTTTCAGGGTGCATCAGTATTATCTAGGGAGCTTTAAAAAAAATGAATATTTCTAATACCGATGCAGCCAGTCATACTGGATCCAAGGATCTTTGTTGTTCATGAGCATGACCAAGGATTCTCATGAGTTGGTCCACAGACACACAACCATAAAACTTTCCCTAAGTTCTCCCACCTCTCTAGAGGCCATTTTCCTCTGTAATCACTCAGCTTTACTAGTCTGTAGTACATAGAAAGAAGGACTTTCTTAGGCTGTTTTTCATGCTTCCAGCGCATATCTCTCCAGGTTTCTGTGAGTCACCCCAGCCAAAAGCCCTCTCTCATTTCTCTGAACCCCCACACAATGTGTCTGTGCTTCTTCTAAGACACATGTACTTGGGACTTACCAGTGTTCATACTCATGCCTCATCACCTATGGTGAGCTACAGACATCCTGAATTATGTAGAAGACAGAAGGGAGCTCACATTTCTGGAGCCTCTTGAGTGGATGCTGTGGTGCTCCGCCAAAATCCCACCTTCAGGCAGACGGCTCACACATCCCCCCAGCTGCTGGGGGTATTGCCTGCCAACAGCTTGCAGCTGTGTCCCTCCCCAGGACTTGCCCTCAGCAGATGGAAGCTGCCTCGCCCACGTTTTACACCTCCTCCCTGGAGACAGGAAGTCAGTGCAAGGCAACAAAGGACAAAGGCCTAGCACCCTTGACTCAGGATGTCTCTGAAGGGCCATCCAGCTCTGGAGCTTCCCACGGGATGGGATGGGCCCTTTGTTGCAGGTCAGCTCCTCCCTCGAGCAACCCTGCCTCCCTAGCAGGACTTCCTCTGAGAGCACTCCCCAGCACACCTCTGCATGCCAACAGCCGAATCCTAGCGTCCGTTTCCTGGAGAATCGGGTCTATTATACACCTTCTACATGCCAGGCACCAAGCTAGATACTTGGTATACATAGACTCATGTAATCCTCACCACATTCAAAAGGGGAACCTACTCCATGAGTATGGTTGAAGCTCCTAAGACTCAGAAAGGGTGGCTAATTTACCAAACACCCCATGGATGGTAAGTGCAGTGACACAATTCAAATCCAGGCCTATCTGATGCCAAAGTTCTTCCCATCACACTGTGAAAGCAGAATCCATTCCACTTATCCTTCTTTTTTTTTATTGGTATGTAATTGACATATAACATTATATTAGTTTCAGGTGTACAACATAACAGTTCAATATTTATATACGTCACAAAGTGCTCAGTGCGGTAAGTCTAGTTAGCATTCACATAGTCACATATTTTTTTCTGGTGATGAGATCTTTTAAGATTTACTCTCTTGGCAACTTTCAAATATACACTACAGTATTTTTTTTTAATTTTTATTTTAGAGAGAGGGAGAGTGCACAAGGAAGGGAGAGGGGCAGAGGGTGGGGAGAGAGAGAGAACCTTAAGCAGTCTCCATGCTCATCATGGAGCTTGACACAGGGCTCTATGCCACTACCCTAGGATCATGACCTGGGCTGAAACCAGGAGTCAGACACTCAACTGACTGAGACACCCAGGTACCCCTATACTATAGTATTATTAATTTTAGTCACCCACTGTACATTACATCCTTCCCAGGACTTATTCTATAAATGGAAGTTTGTACCATTTGAATATGATTCCTTTCTTTGCCCCTTCAACATCTATTATGATAACATAAATATTTGCCAAGGAAATAGTTAAAATGCAGATTTTGAAATTCTGAAGGATAGAGACCATTACTTATGTATGTGTGAAATCTCCCTCGTAGCTTAGTGCTATGCTGGGAACCTGGCTCAGCCAATGCTGCCAAATGCACTGATGGCATCTATGGCTCAGAGAAGCATGGTAGAGAGTCTTAGAATGGTATTTTAGGGTTTTTTTTTTTATGTGTATTTACTTTTTTTGAGAGAGAAAGAGAATGAGCAGGGGAGGGGCAGAGAGAGAGAGAGACACAGCCTCTGAATCAGGCTCCAGGCTCTGAGCTGTCATCACAGAGTTCTCTGCAGGACTCAAACCCAGGAACCGTGAGATCATGACCTGAGCCGAAGTCAGATGCTTAACTGACTGCACCACCCAGGTGCCCTGGTATTTTAGTCTTCATTGAAATAATAACTGGCCTACAACCTAGTTTCCTTTTATATTTGCCTAATTTTAAGTTGAGGGTTTGTGCAAATATATATGAAGGCTCTTCTTAAGATACAAATCCCCATGACCCTTCTCCAAATTTTAGGGCCAGAGGGCACTTGTTGAGGTGTGGACAGCTTGCTAAGATGCTCCACTGTTCTCATACATACCCTGCTACACAGCTGTAAGACCTCAATTTTGCTACTAAACACAAGAGAGTACACACAGAGCTTAAGCACATCTCACAAGGGGGTACTATGGCCATATCTACTCCTGATTACCATCCTTGTAGATCAGTTAACTCACCCTGCTAATTCTCACAGATGAAGAATCTATGCCAAACCTTGATTCTGGTTTCTACCTAAAGTTTTATTAGATCACGATGAGATTTGCATGGGGTACACATGTGGGGTGTCTTGAATGATGCAGTGAGGTTGGGAGAACATCTTCAGTGAAGCTCTTGTCTGTGTCCACCTCTACCTAGGATACTGTTAGACATGGGGAAGTCTGACCTATACACTTGGGGGATATTAAGTGGGTCTCTAACATGGATATGTGCAGTCACTTTGCCAGCTAATGAGGCAGCCAAGAAACTGAAGAATATCTGATAACCCCCAAGGCAGGGACTCATGTCACGCTGACCCCAGAAGGAGCAGTGGTATGTGACTCACTGATATGTTTATTCAAAACAATTTCCCACTAATATGGATTCTGCACAACCTGAATGGAAAAACAGAGTTTCTATGGAATCTCATGTTGTTTTTTCATCTATCTACAAAATGAACCACACTCCTGTCTTAATGAAAATGCTACTCAATTACTATGATTTTATTAACAAGACAAGTGTAGCTATTTAGTGTGTAACAATGCAAGAGTTATAATTCCAAGGGGATTGTCAGATGCTAATTCTAAATTCAGAATGCAAGGCAAAAGTTTTATTAGCCTCTTCCCTGCAAAGAATACTTCTACTCTGTGCTGGAAAAATATTTGGATTTGGTGCCTGGGTGATTAGTCTTAAAGGTTGCTGTAGTCATCAGCACAATATTAACCCCTAAAGAAATTATCAATTGAAAATACTGAAAACTAAACCTTAATCTTGGTTTTTGTCCACATGAAGCAAGTAGACCCAAGATCGGTACATTATGTGCCCAAGATGTTCCTCCTTCTCCACTCTGGTTATAGTATATTAAGATGTTAGATGGGACTTCTATTGTCTCAGAATCTGTGCTAAATTCCCAAAGACCCATTGCAGTCCCCCAAACACAGGTTAGGCCTGAGCAAAGGAGAGGGGAGAAGTTTTTAACTAGATGTGAAATTAAAATTTTCAACATAACTGAACTGGACTATTTAATAACTGAAAGGGAATCTTAACTATCCAAATGGGACTTTTCCAAAATATGAAAGTGACTTTGAGGACACAGGATCTCTCAGAGAACCTACAAGAAACAATGAAAGGGATATTTGCCCAAAGAGATCAGGAGGTGAGGGTTGAGAAAAAAAACAAGCTATTTCCTGTGTGTACCGTGTTGAATTTAGTGCATTTAAAGTACAAGTTACAGAAATAAGCCATATCCAATTCAATATTACAGAAATTTCCTGAATAAGAACTAGATGTTGAACAGAGTGCTAGGAATACAGAGAGGAAATAAAAGAGAAATCTTATTGCCTCTTGAAAGTTATAAGTAAAAGTGGAAACATTTGGAAATATCTTTAAGTATAAATCATAGACTCTAAATAGAAATCTCAAAGAAGAGGGGCCATCTGCTGTCCATATCCCTCAGGACCTTTGGTCTGCCCCCCTTTACCCCAGGGCCAGCAGGACCTCACTTGTGCTGGTTGCCCATGTAGGGGGCCATGGCAGCCTGAGGGACCCGGACCCTGTCCCTATCCAAAGCTTCCACTGGCTGGAGCCAGAGAGTTGGGGTTTCCAGCTCATGAGTGTGTGGATTAATTTGTAGTCATCTCTTCTCTTCGTTTTCAGTTTGTTTGGAATCTAAATGAAACTATTTTATGAGAAGAAAAAAAACCATTTCTTTTGACAAAGTTTTCTTGTATTTCTGGCTGAAAGAGGCAGTCTGAGAAGTATAGATGCTGGAAAACATTGGAATTTTTGTGGGATTCAGTGATTTATAAGACAATACTAAACATCTTAATCTGCCTGGTTCCTGAAAATCTAGGATGAAACACAAGATAGAAAGAAATAACTGTCATAATAAAATGACAAAGTAATATGGGTTCCCAGAAAAGGATCTCAGAAACTTTCAAGGAGGGAGAGGCATTTGATCTTGACCTTGAAGGATTTTAGCAAATACAAAAGAGTCCATAGAACAATGAGAAAACTAAGTTTTAAATGGGTTCATTTGTCTTCATAATGACCCTGTTGAACAAGATCCTTATTGTTCACCAGCAGACAGTCCAAGGGATCTATTGACATGTGAAAATTTAGTAAATCTCTCGAATGCATGGAAAATATCAGTTAAAACCAAAGTTATTGCTGGTATGTTTGATTCAGTTTCCCCATTAGACGTTCTCTGTGTCTGGGAATTCAGCTTGTTTGCTCCCTGTCACAGAATATTCTGGAATAGCTATAGCCAAGGATCAGAGGACCTGGATGTAGGCTCTTCATAGATCTTGGAAAAATTGGTTTCACATCCTATTTCAAGCCACCACTGAGTCACGTTGCAGTCACTTCTCTATTCTCTACTCTAATCCCCTACTTAAATTCTCGTCATTCTTTCCTGAATTCTGCTGTCTTTTTTGGACACCTTTCTTCTGAAATCTGTGAAACTTATCTGTGCTTGTGATGGGTGCCACGAAGGATTTGACTGAGAAATCTAATAAGATTGTAAACTCCTGGAGACAGAGGCCTTTCCTATTTAACTCCAATGCAGAGTTCCTAGTGCGTTGCTGGAACATGTGTTTAACAAAGGTTTTCAAATTAATTAAGATTAAACTCCACTGCTGAATGGAAATGATTAATCGTGGTAACTAATAAGAGACCATACAGGATGTATTTCGGCAAAAGAGCTTTGTGCATGCCGAATAATTGTTAGAATGATAGTAAGTCAGTAAAGAATGTTTTAGGGTCTGCAAAGTTGTTTTGGCTATCCCACAAGGTCAGAGCACCTCATAAAAATGATTGATGCTTTCTGCCTTCCGCTAAGCTGACAGCCCTCATCTCACACTGCAGTTTATGGTTCCTGACCCCGCATTCCGCAGCCGACCTGGAAGGGTCCCGTTTCTGCTAGCCAGCTCCGATAAGCCACCTGAAATCTTCCCTTGGAGGCAGCAGGCAGCAGGCAGAAGGGGTCCACTTGAGCCAGCTGGCCCTCCCCCGCGCCTTCCCCAAACTTCCCCAGATTCGATCATGATGTGTGTGACGGACAACAGTGCTAATCTCTTCAGGAACACCCCAGAACACAGAGCTCATCTGTGCTTCTAGGCTGGATTTTGCAGAAAATGGGAGATGGCACCCAACCCCCTCTGGCGTGCCAAGAGTGTGGCTGGTCTATGTGATACCCAGGCAGCTGGCACACACTGGCACCCTCTGGGGCCACCGCAGAAGCTGTGAATCGTGCTGTGTCTCCCCCCAGAGTATCTGGAGGAGTGGAATCTGCATTACAATGTGTGCTCTGATGCTGTGGGGAAGGATGTTACACTTTGTACAGGATGCCACCAGGCACGGAAGCCAGCATCTCTAAGATTTGTGGTTCAACATCCACCCTTCGGTCGATAGTCCAGAAACCTGCCTCTAGTGAGGAGTACCAACCGCCGGACAGTATGTGAGAGCTGTGAGGTGGTCAGACTTTTCCCTGACGCCACAGAAGACCCCAAATATGCCCAAGGAGTCGCATACCCCGTTTGTAAAATGGAAGACACCTTGCTAATTGACAGGCCTGTGATGGTGTGGCACTTTAAATTACCTTGGCATTAATTGCCTGGACAGGTTGTTCACTCAAATTGCCCTGGCTCGCTAATAACCTGAGCGGGCTGGTGTTTTAAATGACCATGGCACTAATGGCCCAGGCTGGCTGCTATTTCACATCGTCCTGGCACTAATGGCCTGGAAAGGGGGCTTGCTTTGCAGATTAACGAGTGTCCTCCAAATGGGAAAGGATTATGGATAAAGAAAGAAAAACAAGCATTTGCAAGGGAAATAAGAAAGAAGTTTTCACTTCTCTTTTTAAGCATTTAGGCACTCTGTGAACGCGTCCGGGGTGCGATGCCTCCTCTGAACAAGTATTACATGCCGCCTCCCATTTTACTTGCCATGCCAACCACACACCACCGTTACTTTTAAATTTGAAAATTAAATTTAGGGCCGCCTGCACGGCTCAGTCGGTTGAGTGTCTGACTCTTGATTTCGGCTCACATCACGATCTCACAGTTCATGAGTTCAAGCCCCATGTCAGGCTCTGCACTGAGCATGGAGCCTCCTTAAGATTCTCTCTCTGTCTCTCTCTGTCTCTCTGTCTCTTTCTATCCTTCTCCCCAACTCATGCTCACTCTCTTTCTCTCTAAAACAAAATAGAATAAATTTAAATTAAATTTTAGAAATTTATCTACAGCTCACCAAAGAAGAAATAGCACCTTCTCTGCCCTAGCCAGTTTTTCCACTTCAATTTCTGTTCATTCCTAATCCTCCCTCCCACTCATTCCCAAATCATTTATTCACCAATTATTGATGGATTAACTGATCAGCTTCCATGTGCAAGGCCCCTTTTGAGTCCTTGGGGATAGAGGTATGGAGCATAGACTCCACTTCTAGGACCTCCCATTTAAGTCAAGAAAACAGAAGGCCATTTACAAATCATTGCATTGCAATGTGATTAACACTGCAACAGTGGCGGCTTGGGGTGCTAAGGGAGCATGGAGACTCCAAGAGTCTGCAGCTGAGATGAGCTGGAGAAGCTTCACACACAGGTGAGTCTGAAGAAGACAATAGGAGGTGCTCCTCAAGACAAGAAGTGGGGGAAGGGATGGCATTGAGAGAGAGGCTACGCACAAAGGCAGAATTCATGAAAAAGCACAGCTGCAAGCCCATAGGTCAAGGGCAAGGTGGTGGCAGGCAAGGCTGGAAAGGTAGGCTGGAGCTAGACTGTGGAAGCCTTGGAAAGAAGGGAGGGATTTGAGAAATATTCCCAAGATGGAGTCTCCTGGATCTGAGGAGTGGCTACATGTGGGCTTTGAGGAGGAGGGGTGGAAGAGGGCTTCTGGCTTCTGGTACAGATCACTGGGCACATGATGCTGCCCTTCACAGAGATGGGTTTGTGGGAAGGAACCAGGCTGGGGTGCAGGAGGAGGGATATTAGAATGGGTTCTTTCTCAAAGATGCCGGTTCTCTGCTCCACTCTGTCAGTTGCATTTCACCCAATCCACTGCTTAAAGACGTGAGAAGTAGACACAATATTGAAGGTGTTGGGAGAGATGGTCATTTCATGGGGCCTCTCATTGGGTGTCATCTAGAGGACCAGCCTCCCCATGCAGTGTGAGTGGGTCTTAATACAAATCAGTGAGGAAGGTCTGGTACCCACAGTTAACAAGAGTAAGACAGCAAACCTAACAGCAATCCCCTCCCTCCTCCTTTGTGTTTCATTCTAGCTCATTTTCATGGCAATTCGAACTTGCAGTGGCTCTCAGGGGATGGTTTAGTGATAGGATTTTTTTTTTCTTTCTCTTTTCCCTACAATCAGGGGAGTAATAGAAAGAGGAGTGGTTTTAAAAAGGACAGGGTATCTGTACAAGATTAACTGTTATTGAAAGTCTAAATGCTGCCAATGTATTTTGACAAGTGAAACAGAAGTTTAGAAATTCTTTTACACATTCGCAAGATTGACTCAATAAATGGAGAGAGTGATTGGACAAAAACAAATGGCTCTTACAGAGTTGACTGAATTCAATTGAATAGATCTGAACTGAGGACCTACGATTTGCAAAGCCCTATGCTAGGCACTGGGGGTGTCCAAAAATGAACAAAGTGTGGCCTCTGCTGTCAAGGAATTTAATGTCCCAGGCTGGGTTACAAGCACTACACATTGTATTTAAAGCTGCTTCTAACGTGAGAAAGAGCCCTTCACAATGACCAGCCTTTCCAAAGCATGACACAAGACACAAACGTTTCCCTTTGTAGAAAACACGGCTTCTTTTGGAAGAAAAGTTGTTCTTTCATCCAGCCATCAATAGACGTGGCGTTTGCTAAGTACAGGGTGCCTTGCTGGGCACCAAGGGGGGTTTAAGATGGTCAGCCATGGGTCCTGACCTCCAAGGTTTTACCTGTGAACATCTAAAGCTCCTTAATGTCAGAGGAAAGATACAGCTACTTCAATATTTTTGTTAAAATAAACTCTCCTAGGATGACTTTTAATCCAAATAGTGATTCTTAACAACAACTTATGTAGTTTGGGACCTAGAAGGGAGCCTAGAAGTCTCCCCTAATCTCCCACCCATTTATTAAGAGCATATCGAGAGAGACTAGATGGTCTGCCCAACAACACATAGGTGGTTGGTAGTGGATCCAGAACTGGGACCTCATCTAGTCCTTGTTCTGTGTAGCCTGTCTCTTGTATCAACACATGCAACAAAACAGAAGCAAAATTTAAAGACAGAGAGAGACCCAGAAGCACTCTAAGTAATGAGAAAATCTTGGCATCTCTAGGTAGGCCTTCCTTTAGGAAAAGAGATTTGTAACCCTGTCACAATGGACATGTCTTCACCAAGTTCCTTAATCACATTCATCAATATGTAAAAAGAAAATCTTCCAGCAAGAATAAGAAACATGAGATGCTATAAAGTTGCACTGGTGTCAAAACCAAGGATTAGTTAGGCAAATAATTACAACTGTCAGAGGCAGATTTTCTTTTCCCAGCACAATATGGAGATGTAGAGTGGGGTGTTTTTCTTTATAAAATCTGTAAGGCACCAGCCTGCCTCTGGGTCTTCATTTTACCACTTTTCACTTTCCCAGCCCTGACCGTCTTTCCAGACCATGCTCACTTCCATCTCTTCCAGGAAGCCTTCCCTGACCCCTTCTGGACCAAACCAGTGAGTTTAGAAGATGATGAGATTAGATCAAGAAGAAGATTATGGGGGTGCCTGGGTGGCTCAGTCAGTTGGGCATCCAACTTCAGCTCAGGTCATGATCTCACGGTTTGTGAGTTTGAGCCTTGTGTCCGGCTCTGTGCTGACAGCTCAGGACCTGGAGCCTGCTTCAGATTCAGTGTCTCCCTCTCTCTCTGACCCTCCCCCCCCCCCCCACTCATACTCTGTCTCTCTCCCTCTCAAAAATAAATAAACACAAAAAATTTTCTTTAGTAAATAAAAAAGGAGATTATGATAATGGAGCAAGTTTTCTACCTTAAAAAATTCTCTCAGATTTCTTTGAGTCCTTACAACAGCCCTGAGGTTGTTGGAATGGTTTTTTGTTTTTTTTATCCCATTTTACAGATGAAGACATTAAGACTCAGTGGTAGAGATGGAGTCAGTCTCAAACCCAGGCTTTCTACCTCCAACTCCAGTGTTCTTTCTCTCGTATTGCACTGCCGTCTCCTTCACTGAATTTCTGAGTTTAAGGGTGTGCTCTGCATTTTCTTTTTGTTTTTTTCATTTGTTTTGCATTGTAGTAAAATACATATAACATAAAATTTACCATCTTAACCATTTTTAAGTGTACAGTTTAATGGTATTAAATATAGTCATAATGCTGTGCAACTCTCACCATCATCCATCTCTAGAATTCTTTTCATCTTATAGAACTGAAACTCTGTACCCATCAATGACTTCCATTCTCTCTCCCCCAGCCCCTGGCAACAATCATTCTACTTTCTGTCTCTGTAATTTTGACTACTCTTAAGTACTTCAAAGAAGTGGAATCATAACAGCATTTGTCTTTTGGTGACTGGCCTGTTTCATGTAGCACAATGTCCTCGAGGTTCATCCATGTTGTAGCTTATTTAAAATTTCCTTCCTTTTTGAGGCTGAATAATATTCCAATGTTTGTATGTACCACATTTTTCTCTCCATTCACTCATCAATGGACTTTTGGGTTGCATTCATCTTTTAGCTCTTATGACTAATGCTGCTATGAAAATGGCTGTACAAATATCTCTTCAAGACCCTGCTTTCAATTCTTTTGAGTATACACCCAGAAATGAAATTGCTGGATTATATGGTAATTCTATTTTTAGTTTTCTGAGGAACCTCCATACTGTTTTCCACAGGGACTACACTTTTGTACATTCCCCAACAACAGCACATGAGGGATCTAATATATCTACATCCTCACTAACATGTGTTATTTTTGTTTTTTTAAGAGTAGCCCTCCAGAAGGATGTGAGGTGTCAGCTCACAGTTTTACTTTGCATTTCCCTAATTATGAGTGATGTTGAGCATCTTTTCATGTGTTTTCATGTTTTACATCTGTTTATTCTTTGTTTTTACCACAAAGAAGTGTTGAATTTTGTCAAATTCTTTTTCTGCATCAGTTGAGATGATCTTTTTCCCCCCTTTGTTCTATTAATGTGGCGTATGATATTGATTGATTTTTGTATGTTAAATCATCCTTATATTCCAGGAATAAATTCCACTTGGTCATAGTTTATAATCTTTTTAATATCCAGCTGAATTCAGTTTGCTAGTATTTTGTTGAGGATTTTTGCATCAATGTTCATAAGGGATACTAGTCTGTAATTTCCTTTTCCTGCAGTATCTTTGTCTGGCTTTGGTACTGGGGTAATGCTGGCCTCATAGAATGAGTTAGGAAATGTTCCCATCTCTTCAGTTTTTGGAAAATATTGAGAATGATTGGTATTAGTTTTCCTTTAAATGTTTGGTAGAATTCACCAGTGAAGTCATCAAGTCCAGGGCTTTTATTTGTTCTGAGATTTTTGATTCCTGATTCAATCTTCTTAGTAGTTATAGGTATTCAGATTTTCTATTTCTTCATGATTCTATCTCGGTAGGTTTTTTGTTTCTAGGAATTTGTGCATTTCCTGTAGGTTATCCACTTTGTTAGCATAAGGTTGTTTATAGTACTCTCATGTCTTTTTTATTTCTACAGAAGCCATAGAAATACCCCACTTTCATTTCTGATTTCAGTAATTTGTTTTTTCTCTCTCTCTCTTTTTATCTTAGCCCATCTGGCTAAATAGTTGTCAATATTATTGATCTTTTCAAAGAACCAACTTTTGGTTTCATTGATTTTCTCTATTGATTTTTCCATCTTCTATTTAATTTACCTTTTCTCTAATGTTTATCTTTTCCTGTCTTCTGCTAGCTTTGGGTTTAACTTGTTCTTCTCTTTCTAGTTCCTTAAGTTGTAAAATTAGGTTGTTGATTTGAGATGCTTTTAATGTAAGAACTTATAGCTATAATATAAAAGCACTTATATGTTTTTAATGTAAGCACTTATAGCTATAAATTTCCCTCTTAACACTGCTTTTGTTGCATCTCATAAGTTTGGTATTTTTATTTTCATTTTCATTCTTCTGTAAGTATTGTCGAACTTTACTTGTGTTTTCTTCTTTGATCCATTGTTTTTTTTAAGAGCTCATTGTCTAATTTCTATAATTTCGTGAATTTTCCAGTTTAATTCTGTTATTGATTTCTAGATTATCTCATTGTGGTTGGAGAAGCTGCTTTGTATGATATCTGCCTTTTTAAGTCTATTGAGACTTAATTTGTGATCTAACATATGGTCTATTTTGGAAAATGTCCCATGTGCATTTGAGAAAAATGTGTATGCTGTTGTTAGAATGTTCTGTAGATGACTCTTTGCTCTACTTGGCTTATTATAAGCCCCCTATTTCCTTACTTATCATGTATCTGGTTTTTCTACCCTTTATTCAGAGTGGGGTATTGAAGTCTTCAACTATTACTGTAGGACTGCCTGTTTCTCCCTGCAGTTTTTGCTTCATATATTTTGATGGTCTGTAGTTAGGCATGCAAATATTTATAATTGTTATATCTTCTTGCCATATTGAAATTTTTATTAATATATAATTTCCTTTTTTGTCTCTTGTAACTGTTTTAGTCTGTTTTATTTGAATGCATTTTAATCTGTCTTATCATTATTCTCATGCATCATCTCTCCAAAACTAAATATAATCCATGAAATACAAATCTTTGTATCACCAACATCTGTTCATTGAATGAATAAGGGAGCGAAATACAAATGCAAATAGCTGTACACTCAGAAGGCAACTATACATGCAAAGAAGGAAAAAGCAATAGTAGCAAACGTAAGAGTCAGCAAATAGTTCAAAGATCTTGAAATTTAGGACTTGCAATCCTATTTGAATATATCATTATGTCTTTTGTGTAAGCTATTTAACCACATTTTAAAATAATCCGTTCTTCAGGATACACAAAAAGCATACTCAATTGAATTTTCCATATATGAACCTTTGAAACATCTTCCTCTAAGTGGAAAGGAATGCTTTTGAAACAAACTGTTTCAGAAATTACATAGGCCAGATGGAAGCCATTGAGATGTCAGGCCATCCTTGTCTATTGTCTTCCCCCGTTGGTTTCGGTTTATTAGTGAAATAGTTATATAACTTTAAAATGGAAAAAAAAAACCCCACCTTTATAACACTTCTTAGTAATGGGCTCAGCTAGCCCCGAAGTGACTTCTGGAACATCAAATTAGTTTTTGTGATAAATATTGCCATGAAACCAGTAATTAGTTTCTAATGATCCTGCATTTTTCATCGGCTGTAAAGCCATAAACAGATGAAGATTTTGGCTCCTTGGCAAACTCTTTTTGACACAGATACCTGGGAAAAGGAGAAAAAAAAAAAGATCTTTTGTGGTGCCCCAGGCCACAGAAATCTGGCAAGGAGCTCATGTGCTTCCCCTCCGGGATGAACAGTAATTTATCCACCAATATTTTTAACTCCCTCCCAAATTGTGACTGTAAGCATTGCAGGTCAAGCTAATGAGTGAGTTTTTTTCTGACTCCGTCCTAAGGAAACAGAAAAAGACTGTCAAGTCTCTAAGATGCTTCCTTGACGTGAAAACAGGAAGAAAGCTAAAGCAGTAAATAGTAAGCCCTATGAAAGCAAGGAAAGCAAGTCCTATTCCTTACTTGGATTTTATTTGATAAATTGTGCTGCAAAATATCTCATAAGGATTTATTTTTTATCTCATTCAACAGATTTTTGGAGGACATTCTATATGCTAAACACTGGCCCCATCACTAGTATGCAAACCTGAGTTACATACTGTCCTGCCCCTTGCAAAGCTTAAATTCAGTTGTTGGGTTATGAGGTAGGAGAGAGGCGTAAATAAAGCATTCATTACAATACGTCCTGTGTCACCATAGAAATTTCTTCAAGTACGGAAGTAGAAGGAGAGCTACAATCTCTGCTTTGGATGTTAGGGAGACTATAAAGAGAAAGTAGATTTACCACTGAAAACATCTTAATAGATGAGTAGGAATATTTAGGCAAAGGAAATTAAGTTGAGCAAAAGTAAGACTGAAGGACACATTGCTAAGGGAATAAGAATTCTGGTGGCCAGAGCAGGGGATGTCCATAAAAGTGGCAGCAAGTAAGTTGTGAAATGAGATTCTGTAGTGCCCATTCAGCAAAAAGGCTGGCCAGTAGGTATTGCCGCATAAATATTAATGGGAACTCCATAAACAATCTGATAAATAGTCATTGAGGACAGAGCCAACACTTACTTTGCTTTTATAAAGTAGAATATTCCAAATTCTTACTAAGAAATCTCTTTTTAGCTTTATGTCCTTACTAGCATAAGACTTGGCAATGAAGGGGAAACTGGGGGAAAAGCACTAAATACAAATCAAGGGATTCTAAATATATTTTTTCCTTGTAACCCATTCTGGTTTTGTTTAAAGACTTTTTTAATGTTTATTTTTTTTATTATTTTTGAGAGAGAGAGAGTGAGCATACACTTATGCACATGTGCGCAAGTAGAAGGAATGGCCAGAAAGAGAGGGAGAGAGAGAATCCAGAGCAGGCTCCCTGCTATTAGCACAGATCAGCATGCAGTGAAATCATGAACTGAGCCGAAACGAAGTCGGGGGCTCAACTGACCGAGCCACCCAGGCAGCCCCCATTCTACTTTTTGACATGTCATTTAACCTCTCTGAATTTCAATTTCTTCACCTGTAATATGAATTAAAACAAGAGTTCTTATTCTAGGTCCCCTGATGAACTTCAGAAGGCTTGTGGATACTCCGAAATGGTGTACAAAATCTTGGCTATACATACACAATAGGTGCACATCTTCCTGGGGAAAAGCATGCAGTTTGTATCAGTTTTTCAAAGTCTCAATGGCTAGAACAAAGCAAAGCAAACAAAAAGCACTAAATTATTTTTAATGTCAGCTCAAAAATTCTCTCATTCTCTGAACCAATGGTCCGTATGAACTTAGTCGTAGGCAGCCATATCATCAACTTTTATAAAACTAGTAGACTGTCATTTTTAAAAATACTGCCACAGCATATGAGTGTCTATCAATCACTTGTGAGGTAATGGGTTCCTCAACCAAATAACTTGCTGAAGACCACACAAAGATAGGATGATCTTGTAATCTATCATTGATACCAGGATACTTTTGAGAGGGGAAGGAGACACTATCTGATGGGATTCCAGAGCAGTATGCTTCAATGAAAGATGTTCTAGGCAAACCCAACTGTGTGGTCTTCCTCTGCAAGGAGCACACATAGGCAACCAACTAAATATGAATTCAACTCAAAATCTGAGTTAGTTCTAGGGCTTCAGATGACTTCCTTCATATTGATGAGGTTTACATTGGCTGTAGTGCTCCCTGATATTGATAGGTTGTGAGAACTTATTCTATTTTTGGAGCAACCAAAAATTGAGGGCTTTCAACAGAAGGACATGAAGGTGGCAGAGAAGAGCTAGAGGGACATCCTGTGGAGAATGTGAGTGGGCCTCCAGGTTCCATCCCACAGGTGACAGCACTTTCCCCTGATCACCTCCAGGGTTCAGTATTTATCTGCAAGTTCTATGAATCAGATTTGCTAGTGGATCCAGAAGTGATCGGCCTCAAGTGCAAAAATATAAAGTTATGATTCAGAGAAGAAACTCAAAGGGACAAAAGATAATATAAGAAAAATTACCCTCACTTGTAATCAGGAAAATGCACATTAAAGCAATGAGGTGGGGGGCACCTGGGTGGCTCAGTCAGTTGAGTGTAGACTACATTTCTGCTCTAGTCATGATCTCAGGGTCGTGGGATCGAGACCCGTGTCAGGCTCTGCACTAAATGTGGAACCTGCTTGAGATTCTCTCTCCGTCCTTCTGCCTCTCTCCTCCTCTCTCTCTCAAAAATTTTTTAAAAAAACACATTTTTTTAAAAAAGGCAATGAGGTGATACAACTTTTTGCTAATAAATAAACAAAAAATAATATTAGTAATAGCCAACACTGGAAAGAGGAGTGTAATGTCTTAAATCTATATGCCTCTATATTTTTTAACTGATTGTATTCCTGTATTTTATGAATTTAAAGAAACTAAGTTAAGAAATAAATACAACAAAACAAAAATTAAGAATAGAGGAAAGCAAAAAAGAAAATAAAGGAAGTGATAGAGAGAACAGAGAGAAGGGGGCCACAGCAATGGGGTAGTCTTTGGCAAATGTGAGCAGAGAGAAATTGCCAGTGACGCAGTAGCCATAGAATCTTTATGAACATGAACATACACAATCCAATTCTAAATGTTTTCATGTCTCTGATACAAAACCTCTCCTTCGGTAGGAGACTCACAAAGGTTTTGTGCAGTTGTTCTTAGAGCAGTGGGAACAGAGGAAAGGAGAAACCCTAGATTGGAGATGCCAGCAGGTGGGAGTCAAGGAAGGGCCAAAGCTCAGAACCAGACTGACCATGAGAACCCCAGGCTCCTAGGGATTTACAGGCATCTTGAGGAATGCTCTGCAATGGCCACAGAACACAGGAGAGGAATTTGTGGCAATTTTAGCTAAATCTCAAAAACCCAAATGAACTCAACTAGTATCTTAGTGACAAGTAGTTATATTAGAACTTCAGGATGCCCCGTTCCACACTGTATCTTTCAGATGATTTTGTTCATTTCTGCTTTAATCTACTATGTATTGAAGTTCTGTTTTAATTCTCAGTGGGTGATCTTCTTTCCAAGTCCTTGGGCTATACCTCCCAATTGTCCTTATGTACCAATCATAGGCAGGGAGTGCAAACATTTGCCATAAGTAATAGCTCTTATATCGGCTTCCTGTAAGGCCAAAATCTTTGGCAAATTAATAAGGTCACTTAAGGTACATATCTCACTGGTACCTTCAGTTATTATTTGGATCTTTAAATTCTGCAAATGGAAACAATACCTGGTGTTAATATAGCATCTCATAGAAAAGAGTTTGCCGTGCACTACAACATAGTAGTTTGGTGCCTTTCTAGGTTGATATGTGACAAGATTATATTGCAAGTGCAATACAGGGTACTAGAAGTATAAAGAGAACACACAATTGTGCCCCTGCCTGAAAACTGGCAACGATCCATAGTTCGAGAGATAACATCCAACTCAATCAGGGTGTTACAGCACAGTAGATGCTCCAAGTGCCCAGGAATACAGCCCAGAGGTGGCCAAACTTACGTAGGCTGTGCTGGTTGGTGCTTCTTGTGTTGGATCCTTTCCACTAGCTCCCATTGGCTCCATTCCATTCTCCCCACTTTTCTGTACCCCTATAGGCTGACCCTTAAAAACTATCACCTGGGCTCACATAACCTCTGGTTGCTGGTCAGGTTTCTATAGGAGGCACATTCGGGATACTGGTTAGAAAGAGAGGGAGGGACAGAGAGGGGTCTGGGCATTTCTTGTCTGTTCCCTCTTTCCTTTGGCAGTACAACCTTGGCTGGGGCTATATCTCTTTTTGCTGTGACTTCTCTCCAGGGCTCACACTCTCCACAGGGTCCCAGTGACACCATATCTCCTCTGGTCTTATCACACCTAGGGGTGGTAAAAGCTTCCAGCCATCTCTAGTCTCTGATGTCTCAACCCCTGGTTGGTTCTCTCTACCTGCTCATATCAGTCAGTGGTGTCCTCATGAAACCTATTCAGTTAACCATCTGAGTAGAAATCCTGACAGACCTTGACTGATCCATACTGAAACAAAGATCTATTTCTCACCTGTGCTTTCTGTCCATCATGGATTAGCAGTCACCTGTGTTCAGGGTCTAAGGTTGATGGACACTCTGACCCCCATACCCTTTCTTCTCACAGTCTATTGGCCACTAAAAGTCACGTTTCTAGCTCTACCTGAATGCGGGTGGCTGGAAAATGTAGAGGATTACATGGGTATTTGGTGAACAATAAATGTCCCCCTACTCCAGGGCCAAAACAAGGTGTGGCCATTCTCACTCTGCAGGGGTGGGGTGGGGGGTATGGAGCAGTAGTGATTTAAAGGATCTCTTCAGGGATCTGGAGAAACACGGTTCAGAAATCTGCAATATTCTAACAATGTTCATGAGCACATGTTTCTGTGTGTTATAAGAGATATGAGATAACTCCAGCTGTGATGCGTCAATAACCAGTAATGATAGCTTCTACAAAACCATTTTCCAGACCTGTGGGTTCTGTGGATTTTGAATTTTTGAAGATGATACTAGGAGCTTGCTTAATATTGCTGGGAAGCTTTCCGTCTCAAAAATAAACATCCCTTACTTCATAATTTTGCTTGGGAATAGCCCTGATTATATTCTTCCAGTTATTATTCTCACCAGCCACTACAACTCTTTGGGGGGTGATAATCCTGGGTACAGACAGGTATAGTAGGCCTGAGATGACTTTATGTAATGGAGAAACTATCCCTATAGACTCGTATCATCTCTCTACCCCCAAGGAACCACCTAAAGGAAAAGAATTGAGTTTACTCTGTTTTCCACAAAAAGAGAGATTTTAGTACAGCTTAGCAGTTACAATTATGGAATCTCAAATATTCATGCAGTTATTCAGTAAATATTTATTGAGCTCCTAGTAGATGTCAAATGTCAAGCAAAACTTGAGATATTGAAAATACAGCACCAAACAAGCAGGTATAGTCCTCCCCAACTTGCTTTCCTGGGAAAGACACAGACGTTAAATAATGAATCACACAATAACTTTTTTTGTGCCACAGATGTGACAAAACCTACAAGAAGAATTGTAAAAATGGGATGAGCAAGTTAAGGGGATCTTCCCAAGACCAGGAGTTTAGAAAGAGGTGGTGACTGGGGTGCTTGGTGACTTCTAGCCTGGAATGACCCTGCTGTTCAGACAGTCTAGAAAGGAGAGGAAGAGATAAGAGTTGGAGTGGTCTCATCTCTCCAGAGGAAGGAGAGGGAGGGGATAAAGTGGTCTTATTTCTCCCACAGAGCTAGAGTAGAAAACACACACCTTCTGGGTCTAAAGCCTTAGCCTATAGTTAACTACTAGAGTTTCCCAAACTGGAAAAAAATAATAATAATTCTAGCAATTTCATGGCCAAGGTCTAACCAATGGATCTCCCAACCAGTGTGGGAAGGGGTCCTGCTTGAACTGAGCACTTGGGCAGGCCCAGCATGTCAGACTGGCCAGTAGGGCAGCGCACTGGAAATCGGTTTACCTGAGAGACCAGGTCCCTAGCCTTCTGAAAAGCCCTTAAGGGAAGAGGGGCTCAGACAGGTGAGTTCTTCTCCCCCCTCCTCCCCCCGATAGTAAATCTTTGTTGTAAGAGAGAGGTGAGTACTTAGTGGAAAGAAGAATCAGAAATAAAAAGTGAAGTTTTTATTTTCTACCAAAACCTTTCATCAGGGCCCCTGTAGACCGGAGTATGGCAAAGCATCATAGAAAAAGAGAGAGAGGCAGCATGCCCTTCTAAAGCAGGGAGAGGACACAGCACAGCCGGGGCATTGCGATGGCCTGTGGTGGCCGTGCCCAGCAGCCATGGCAGAGCCCACAGCACCGGGGCCCCGTCAGGGCAACTCACCTGCTGCTCAAGTCATTGACAAGGCAGGTCCACGCGCCTTGGCAGGCAGCAGAAATCTCAGCAGCCGATATCAACGAAGGGGGCCAGAGCAGATGAGAAAAAAAATTGATGGACACCACCTGGTAGCTGACAGTAGTTATTCATGAGCACATGAGCGAAACCCCCTGAGAACTCCCAGGAATAATTTGAAGGGACTTTGTGAGGCACTGGATAACCTGCAATAGTAAGTGAAGTGAATGCCAGCAAAACACAGGTAATTAGTAGAGAAGAAAGCAGATGACAATTTCTTTTGGTAACTTCACAAAGCACCTCTGGGTGAGCATTGTGGAGTGATAGGGTTTCAGCTATCCAGACACCTATTGCAAAGACAAATTGGCAAGCCAAAATTTTCAAATCATTTTTTGGAGAGTGACAGGGGAAATTTTCTCCTGTACAAGGCAGAAAAAGGCCAAATGACAGAAAAACCAGTCAAGAATCTAAAAAGAGGGAGGGAGAGACCATAGAATGAACCATTAAAAAAAAGCCAGATGCCAGAATTTAAGGAAAGGAGAAACATCAACAAATAAAGACAATGAACTTTCGGAGACCCATTTTAACCAGCTCTTGGGTTTAGCGGGAAGATTGAAAATGGGAAGAAAGGCTGAAAGACAAAGGAATTGGGAGGAGCTGGACGCTCTTCAAGCAGACAGACCTGCAGGCATGGGGACAGGCCAGACCAAGGTGTGAGGGGACCGGAAGACAGCAAGATGCCAAGTTGGCTGAACACAGATCCCTGCAGAGACATCAGAGGCAAATGGGGCCAGATTGCTACAGAGGAGCTTAAAGAAATAGGAGGATTATATGGAGACGAAAGAGAGAGAGAGAGAGAGATTTTAAAGAAAACTTCCCAGAAAAAAGCTTTCCCTGGAAAAGCTCAGTTGAGACCTTTCAAACATGGACTGACCCTGAGGCCACATGAGATGGGGATCCCAGCCCCCTTCCCACCAGTCCCCAGCTCCATGGAGGTGGAGTGAGGCTTGCTGCTCTGGAGACCAGAATCCTGCCCACCCCCGCCCCACCCCCAGTCATGGTCACAGGACAAGCATCAGCTCCCGCCTTGGGCACAAGCTGCTCACTGCCCTTCTGAGGGGAAGAGCTCCTAACTGCAAGCAACAGAAATCCACTGTGGCCCAGTTAAACACAAAGTTACACAGGTCAGTTCACACAAACCCTAAAACACCCGGAGAATCAGATTTGGGGGATGGTGGCCAAAATCCTGCCACAGAACCCTTTCGAGAGGTGCTCTGCTACCGTCACCAGGTCCAGACACTGGGGCCGGTCCCACCAAGACTCCAGGCTGCTGGTCACGAGCACCCTGGGACCAGAAAGAGGGTCTTCAAGTCCCCCTAACTCCAGAGTGGGCGGCATCCGTGTCCTAGCCACAGGGGAGCCTGGGCAAGCAAGTGTTTGGCACTTGCTACTTCAGGGGGCAGCTCTGCCTCCCAGGAAGCTCTGGAAGGGAGTGGCTCTCCAAACAGAGGACGGTCTGGTCCTTCAGACATGGAGGGGCTGAGTGAGGAGGGCTCTAAGGCTGGGCCTGCTGATGAGCAGCCTCACTGTGATGGCAAAGATCGTGCCCATCTTGTCCTTTACCATGCCCCGGCTCTGCACACCTAGTCCCCACCCCTCCACCCCTGGTAATCAGCACTTGTGCCTCCCTTCACTGCTCGGTTTAGAGGGAGGCCTTACTAGCAGCTGAGCAGTGCTGCCCACAGTCGCCGGGAGGATGCAGGAGAGGCTGAGGGAGGGCGAGGGAGGGCGGGGGGTGGGGAAAGAAGCTGTCTCTCCTCTGTGCCCAGGAGGGCCTGTGGCTTCTGCCCTCCCTAGCTTGAAGGGGAAGAAACAGGCTCTGCGAACGTTCCCCAAAGTACAACTGTCCATCTGTTACACTTGGATGTAATGGGGGTGTTCTCTTTTTTTTTTTTCTTTAATCATTTTGCTACATTTTAGTGGTAGCTTCCATGCTGTTTAAGCAGGTAATCATCTATTCCTTAAAAACCCTGGCACGATTTATCAGAGAGGCTGCTTGGCTTTCTAATGAGTGATCATAATAGCTGTGCTTGCTGATGGCTCCTTTTTCGTTTTCAGATTTATCAAGGTCTGATTTAATTGCCGTAAACAAGGAAAAACAAGATCAAATTAACAGATGAAATCATAGGGTTTGGAGCTGATACATATTAATGAGCTCTTACTTTTGTGATCTGGCTAATAATGACCCCACACCTTGATAAAATTAGCCAAAAGGAAAACAAACATATCAGGGCACTGCAGTGCTTGGATGCTTGTAGGCTGGGAAGCCACCAGATACAGAGAGAAGCTTCCTTGGTGAGCCAGAGGGGGTGGGGGAGCAGGGTCTATGGGACAAAGGGCCTCCTCTGCCCCATGCCTGAGCCCATATCCTGTTTCATCTGAATGGTGCCCGCCCTTCCTGTGAGCAGCCCAGCACTGCCCACTCCCCGGGCCGCTCAAACACCCAAGCAAGCCCCCTTGGGAGTGCCCCAATCTGAGAAATCAGACACAATATAAGCCACTCCTCGGTGGAATTCTCTTCAGTCCTTTTAACAGGCTTGAAGTATTTTACATCCATAGGAAAACCACCTTTGAATTAGTGGTTTTGTTCTCTGAATTGTGCTTTGTATTTGCTCTAATCAAATTCCCTCTCACCCAGATAAGCATTAAATGTGGATCACATCAGAGGCAAACACTTGCAACTCCCTGCCTGCTCCTCTCGGAGAGGAGAACTTGCCTTTGTTATGGAAATGTTTCTCCAGAGTGAGCCGAGTCTGGGAAGCAGGCACCAGCCAAACACACCCTTTCCGCCTCTGTTTTTCAGCACCTTCCAGCCCAAGACTTTAGCCTGGAGTCCTATTTGGGACCAGAGTTCTATTTCTACAGAAACACACACAGTCAGATGTTTTGACAAGCACCTGGGTGGTAGAATTGTGAAGTGGTTAAGGTTGCCAGTTTGGAATCTGAGAATTAGGGCCCACCTCCCTGTCCCACCCCTCCAGCTGGTGATTTCAGACAAGTCAGTTAACCTCACTAAGCCTCGCTTTCCGCATCTGTACAATGGAGGTAACAAATATATTTACCTTCAAGAGTTGTTGAGAATGGAAGGAGGTAACATCGATAAAGCACACAGTACAGTTCTTAACACATAATACACACTTAAAAGTTATTTCACTGCATGTGTTTTTCCCCCACTTTATCATTAAATCTCTAAATAAGCATTCTTGACATAGATTTCCATGTTCCTGGTGATGATGTAGAACAGTGGTTGGCAAGGGTGGGGGGGCGGGGTGGGAATCCTCAGACTAGTCGCATTAGCTTCTTAGTTAGAGAACGTGCTAGGAAAACAAATTCTCAAGTCCTACTCTAGGGGTTGGGCCCAGAAACATGCATTTCCATAACCCTGTGGGTCATTTGGGCACATACATACTCCAGTTTGAGAGCCATCGGTATGAGGAGAGTATGGTATAGGGAACTTCTCTTAGAGTAAATGTTACCCTATGAAGTTCACCTACCCAAAGCTCTCCTTTTTAATTTGTTGGCTGTTGCTATTTTTATTTATTGGGTTGGCATTTACAAAAGTGACTTCAGCTGGCTTATGGTGAAAGTGATAGCAAGCATGAAAATGAAATGAGCCATATTCAGCGTCCCTTCTCTGAGCTTTTCCAAAACCAAGTTTCAGAGACAAGTTTTAAAACTGTGTGTTCCATTTTGGTACCAACGAAAAGAATCACTCAATCACAGCTTCAACAGAAGAGGCTAAGTCTCTGGATAAATCAAAAAGACAGGAAGCTATCTTCTCTTGACTATGTTGGGGTTTAAGAGAAAAAGCCATGGAAAATTTAAAACTTTATTCCAATGTTCCACAACACTAAAGATAAACAATGGGGGCAAGTGCGATTTTTTTTAATGATAAAACTACATTCTAAGGTTATAGACCTTTTGTGGGGTTTATGTGCACAAAAGATAGGTATTTATAAATTTTTTTTAACATTTATTTATTTTTGAGAGAGAGGGACAGAGCATGAGCAGGGGAGGGGCAGAGAGAGAGGGAAACACAGAATCCGAGGCAGGCTCCAGGCTCCGAGCGGTGAGCACAGAGCCGGACATGGGGCTCAAACTCACAAACCGCAAGATCATGCCCCTAGCCGAGTCGGACGCTCAACCGACTGAGCCGCCCAGGCGCCCCAAGATAGGCATCTATAAATGGATCACATTTACCAATAAGGCTCAAAATACAAAAGTTCATGCTGTATATACATAACTGTACTATTTTAGGTGCAAGAAGATTTATAAGCTACAATCTTGAGAACTAACATTTTGCCTTAAGCCGTGATTTTGATCTCAATATGCTCTAATTTTAAGTCTTTTGCTTTAGATATTATGTTATTATTACTGTTAAGATAATACGTGAATCTTTATCTTAATAATTAGGCAAAATTAACGCTTTCTTTTCTTCTCAGAAAGTGCTGTGGAGCCCGAGGCAGCCAATGCCACTCTGGAGCTATCTGCAGATTTTACATCTTGAATTACTTGTACCCAACACTTGTAGCAAAAGCTCCTTTCAGGGAAGTTTGGCAACAATTACATTCCCTCACCAGGGTCTGACATCTGTCAATTCTATTACACTGTATGAGCTGTGACTGCTTTATGCAGGCAAATTGTGGTTAGCAGAGTAGGCCGCATTACTGCAGAGTCCCATCTCTTGGATTTAGAATCCTTTAAAGATTAGAATTTCTCTGGCTTGCAGAACAATGTGCATAAAAACTAGGTAATAATTCCATAAAAGGCATTCTTCCTTCCATCTATATATTCATTGAAAGCATTTCTTTTTCCTGATGGCTTCAGTCTGTAGCAGGATTATTATTTTAACTTAATTTCTCTCTACATATTTTGGAATTTCTTTTAATTGCAATTTTTAATGTTATAACTATATGCCAATACAATACAACTATGTACCCAACAGCAATATCCTGAATACATAAATTAGTTCATGGCTAGGCTTTTATTAACTGGGAAATCCTGTTGGTTTGGCTTCAGAATTATTAAAATAACAACAACAACATCAACAAGAGTCAGTGATGGCATAGCCATGGTTCGCTCCTGTCCCTAGGACACAGGGAAATAAGAATTAAGCTGAAGAAGACCCATAGATAGGTATTTAGGCCCACGTAGTCCTCAACTAGGGACTCAGTTAGTGAGGAGCAGTAGAAAGAAAGAAAGAAAGGGTGAACAGTGATGAGTCATTAATGATAAACACAAGAATACCAGGCAAGGCTACAGACTGTGTCCTTCTACAAGGCTGATTTAAGAGGTGGGAAAACAGGTCAATTATCTCACAACCTTCTACCCCGAGTTAGCTTTTTTCTTCCCTTTGTTAGACATAAGAGGCAGAAAATGCTTCAGTTAAGTACGGGGATGGCAGAATCAGGGAGACACAGATCCAAATCTTGGTTTGTTCTGTCAGTTATTGGCTGTGCCCTGTTGGGCAAGTGATTCGACTTCTCCAGGCTTCCCATTTGCCATCAGTCCAGGTGAGATAGCAATAACACCTACCACAGGTGAGTATTTAGTAAGTGTCACCTTGACATAGAGTAGGTGCTCAATTAATACCATGTTTCTTCCGTGGGCCCTACTCTCAGTTATGAATGAAGTCGGCAGTGCTAGAAGAAATGCAAAGAAGAGATTTGCTGATTGTTTCTTTATTTTTTTCCATAACCTTGTTATGTGCTTTCCTGGTTATTTTCTCTCTTCTTTTCTTTACTGCATCATGTTGGCTGTGGTAGGCAGCATAATGGCCCTCCAAAGATTTCCATGTCCTTATCCCGAGAAGCTGTGAATATGTTACCTTATATGGTGAAAAACCTTTGCAGATATGATTAAGGTGAAGATTTCGAGATGGAGAAATTATCCTGGATTATCTGGGCAGGCCCCATGAAATCACAAACATCCTTATAAGAGGGGCACAGGAGGGTCAGTCAGGAGAGATGTGACAGCAGAAGCAGAGAGATTTGGAGATGCTATGCAACCAGCTTTAAAAATAGAGGAAGAGGGGCACCTGGATGGCTCAGTCAGTTGAGTGTCTGACTTCAGCTCAGGTCATGATCTCGTGGTCAGTGAGTTCGAGCCCCACATGAGGTTAAATGAGAGAGGCTTTGGATTCTATCTCCTTTGGATTCTTTGGACTTGGATTCTGTCTCCTTTGGATTCTGTCTCCTTCTCTCTCTCTCTGCCCCTCCCCTGCTCATACTCTGTTCTCCCTGTCTCTCAAAAATAAATAAACGCTAAAAAAAAAAAAAAAAAAATTTAAGTGGAGGAAGAGACCACCAACCAAAGATGTGGGCAGCCTCTGGAAACAAGAAGAGCCAAGGAATGGATTCTCCCCTAGAGTCTCCAACGGGAAGGCAGCCTTGTCAACACCTCAGTCAAATGAAACCCATATTGGACTTTTGGCCTCAAGAACTGTAAGGTAATAGACTTGTATTGTTTTGAGCCACCAAGTCTGTGGTAACTTGTTATAGCAGCAATAGGAAACTAATACAATGCATACAGTTGTCTAATTCTACATTGCAGTAAAGAACTACAAAGAAAAACAACCCACTTCCCAGCATAACTGACAGACTGATTTGTTAATTCTAGCAAATCAGCAGAATCAGTAGACTGTTCCATTTTGGCCTTCAAAGAAGATGTAGCAAAAGTAAACTTTTATTTAAAAGTGAGCATAATTCACTTGGGAGAGTAATCATGTATCAGAGGGGAGAATTAATTGCCTGGGATTCATTTTAAATATGGGGGTGGAGGGTTCAGTTGATCTTAGATCTTGGTTTTTATATCATTTTCAATGAATAGACAGTGGTGTACATGGAGAAATTTACTAGAACATGGTCAACCCCTCTCTGTCATTCAGCCCCCACACAGTATGCTGGAACAGGCTGAAAACTTCAAGAGAGCAAGCAAGCTGAGGAAAATCATCTGGATTTCAGGCTACAAATCCATCCCCAAGAGTGGCATCACAACGCAACTGACTCGTGGCCCTATGTTGTGGCTCATTCTTGCTCTCAAGACCTTTTTGCCTCATTTTGAACCCATCTTTACTCTTCTGCCTGGCTCAGAGTCACCTGACCTCCATATGTTTTCATTATTTACTCACACTTTTCATTTTCAGTTTTGTTTTTGCAGGAGGAAAGCTTTGTCAGAGACAGAATCTAGGATGTTCTGAGTAGGTCTAAAATACCAAATTGAAAGATTAAAAACTGAGCCCTGAGCAACAGATTTAATCCCTGATAACCAACCAGATTCAGTTCTCACAAAAGAAGGAAAATATTGACCCATAAACCACAGGGTTAGGGATCAATTTTCTCCATCAGAATCAACCACAAACTACCAATTTGTAGCCCATAAACATAAACTGTATAGATTACAAATGATACCACCAATCAGGGTGCCCAGTGCCTGGTGGGCCCTCAGTCAAAGTGTGTTGGTCTTTTTGTAAAATCCTCTGCAAAGTCAGCCGGTGATTTACAACTGGGACAAAATGGGCTCGTCCACTAGCAAACCTCAAAGAAAGGAGTGATTTTACACTCCTTTTCTTAACAAATGTGTAGTAAGTGTCTATTGTGTGTTGTGCAGGGACACTCTGGAGGACAAGTCACATCTGGAGACTCTGCCTCTGGAAAGTCTGCTCCTCTCTTCATCCTCATTCCTCAAATTCCAAGATAAGCAACCTTCCTCAGAGTTCACTCCCTTGGCAAATCTTGTCTTGCGTGTGACAGCTCTTCCCAGTCGTTCACAATCATGTTCCAAGTCCTGGGAAACCCTACTTCCTCTCAGAGAAGAGAGAGAAGAAAAGACTCCCAATCACTAAAGGGAGTGAGAGGAGGCTGGGCCTTTTCTCCTGCCCATGGAAGGCCGTCTCCCCCAACACTGCTTCTGCGGGTTTTTGCTGCCTCCCCCACACCCAGCCCGCCACAGGAGTCCAAGGACAGATCCAGTCAGTGGTCTGTGTGGATTCGCCCAGGTCTGGAAGGCGTTCTGGGCACGGGGAAGACAGCCTGGGTTCGGAAATGTCTTGCAGACTAGAGCTATTAGGGCTTTCACATCAAGAATGGAGTGGGGGGAGGGAAATTTAAAAAAAAATAGGTTGGGGTAGGTGGGGCCTGGATGGGATTTGTTCAAGGGCAGCTTTAAAACATTCTGCTTTTTTTGAAACAACTTACTTTGTAATCATTGCCTTGGCGTCTGGCCCTCTCTCATTTAACCTCATCTGCCTGACTTTAAATTCATGGAACAGATTTTCACTGCCTTGGACTCCAAGCAGTTGGCTGGTAGAGTGTTCTTGGATGTTACCAAAAAAAGGCATTTGATACCATTAATCATATTGCCATATGTAATAAATTGGCTGCCTATGGTACATCGCCTAAAATTGTCACATGGTTCCAATCAGAGCTCTGCCAACGGAAAGTGGTTACTGGAAATTCTGACTCTCCCTTTCAAGCACGCCTGCTCCGTGTTCCACAGGCCCCTCCTGCTTGCACCGCACGTTAATGACCTGCTGGCTTCTCGTGTGCACAAAGGCCAGTCCTTAGGAGGACGCACATGTCTGGGGGTGCTGCTCTATGTGGGCAATAACCTGCATGGTGTCAAAGTCACATCATCACAGTCCATCTTTGACAGCCAAGTGACTCGAAGGTTAATCTGACACATCACTTAATTTGTGGTTTCGCATCTGCCTCTGCCCTGATTCTTTGTAAACCTTCTTCCCGGGCCCCACCCCGAACTCTATGCATATATTGAATTTCGGGGAGCAGTGTCCCCCAGCGAGAATGCTGCTGTCCTCCTCTTGGCCCACGGGAGGGGTGCCTGCCACACTGCAGTGGGGAGGCTCTAAATCCGATTGCAAACAATTGATTCCAGGATGCGGCAAGAGGAGGTGGACAGAGACCAGAAGTGTTGAAAGTATCCTGCCCTGCAGCCACTGCTCCGGCTTTAATGAGTTACATTTGCGCCTTAGGTTTTCCTTTCTTTGTTTCTGCTTCTCTTTTCTCTCCAGCATGATCAGAAAATAATAAAGAAGTAAACATTCCCCCCCAGATCAGATTGTTGTTCTGTTTGGTTTTGAAACTTTGAAAGGCCGTTATGAAATGTTTTGGAATTCAACCCCTTTTTTTTTTTTTGGAAATGGAAAACATTGTGTGCGTGTTTTCAATACAATTTTTGTGAGTACGTATGACGCCCCTCTGTAGGTGTTTGCCTGTGTGGAAGCAGATGTGCACACGTGCCCCTTCTCTGTGCACATCTGTATGTGCATATTCCAGCTGGGGCCAGGTACTGAAATCCTGAAATACACTTTTTGTCTCATTTCCAGCAGCTCTAAAACAGGAAGTACAGGAAATCTTAGTCACCACCACCCCCAGCCCCCAACTCCTGAAAAAAAATGTCTGTGCTCATGAAATTTGCAGCCTGATCTTTGCAGACCCCAGAGGCTCAGGCAGTTTGGGTAAGGTTCATATAAACATCCCTGTCACCATCTGAAACCCATAAATAAGGCCATTGCCGGGAGTTGGGGGGTGAACCAAGTTTCCTCCTTTTTTCACACCACATCTACATCTTTTATCTTCAGTAAGACATTGTTCGGCGGAGTAGGAGAGCATCTGGGAGAAGCTGAGCAAAAAGTTAATAGATGGCCTGAAACATAAGAGCTCCAAGTGAAAGACAGAGCCAGTAGTGTGCTCCGATTCACAGAAACTCAACCAACAGTTCCAAAGTCCCCGTGAGAAAGGGAAGGTCTGGCATCCCTGCTGCTTCGACGAAGTGCCAGCAACATCAAGACCAAGGCTCTGTTGATCTTGGTCTTTTCCAGTATTAGGTGGTAGGTGCACATGTAACAAGTCTGACCTTGGCTTCAGAGGAAAACAAACAATAAAAGTGAACTAAATAGCAAGTTCTGAAAAGAGTTAGTGGTTACTTACATAGCCCCTGAATTGGCTATGCTCTGGGGACACATGAAAATGCAGGAATATACCCAACTATGCAAAGGATCCCTCCCCCCACCCAAAAACTATACTGAAAAGTTCAAGTCTAAATACTCGTCACTTCTATATTCACGGCCTTTGTTACAGAATTCTGGTTTGAGGATGCAAAATGATTGGCTTTCTTTATGAATTGGTTGTGTTTTGGACCGACGAGCAGATTCCTCTTGCCCTTGCTGCACTTACGCTGAATTAATCAGATTTGGCACTTAACGGTGTCACACTTTACAAGAACTCGTAGCTGTTGCAAACACTCTTCCCTTCTCCTCAAGTAATCAATATTTATTGAGCATGTTGTGAAACCAGGGGTGGGGGATAGAGAAGAAATCTGTGCCCTGGAAGATGGTTGATATAGTTTCGTTCAAACACACTCATGTGGAGTTGCATACGGTAATCACATGTGCTTAGTGTGTTTTTACTTTTCATAAACCTCATTTGAATTTATATCTTGTTAAGTTTACAATATTGCAGGAGCTATGGGCTTTCTCTGACCTACTTTAAGAGCACCTCTCTTGTTGTTGTTGGTATCCATGGCCAGTGAGCTACAACCATTGTTGATGGGAACGTTCATGTTGAATACTTGATAGGAGAGAACAGGAGTGTGCACTGTCAAAAAGGCAACAAAAATATATATACAAAAAGCAGTAAGATGAGAAAGTAGTCAAGGAAATCTACATGAGGAGGACCCTCACGGACACTGGTGTCATATGTGGCTGGTGCTTAACTTTTTCTTCCAACTGTTTGGTGAAGGGGCTGCCAGGAAGCCAAAGAGAATGACACAGCCTTTCTGCCAATTCAAGCTTAAGTTAAGCAAACAAGTTAAGTGGGTCATATTAAGTGGCCTATAGCCGAAGCTGGGTGTGCCAACTATTTATTACTGGGCCGGAGCAAAAACTGAAAGCTAAGGAAGGCTTTGGCAAGCCTTTAGTGCCAAAGGGCCATATCATGATGTAAGAAGAAACCTTACTCCAAGAAAAATTTCAGGAGGACCTAGATGGAGTGTCCTAATAAAGCAAGGAACAGCAAATGTTTTCTATGAATGGCAGGATAGCAAATATTTCAGGCTTTGCAGCCACATATGGTCTCTGTCACATAGTAGTGTGTGTGTGTGTGTGTGTGTGTGTGTGTGTGTGTGTGTGTGTATGTTTTAGAGTCCCTTAAAAATACACAAACCATCCTCAGTTTGAGAGACTTCCAAACACAAGACACACCCTGAATATGGCTGGTAAGCCAGATTTGTCTACCACGTAGTATTTCGCCAACCCTGTAAACTTCCATTTAACAAACATTTGTTGTGTACCAATGAAGTGTTTGACATTTTGTCCGGAGTAGAACTATCTAGATAAATGATCTGGCCCGGTTGTCAAGAAGACTTTAATTATATGCTTTAGCAATTCAGCAAGGAGTGGACTAAGCTGTAGCTAAAATTGTCTGAGATACCAACTGGTGCCTTCATAGAATTAGCTTCTCATCTTCATCACGGCTTACTCATCTTGGTAGCTCCATCACCGAGCGCATGGAAGCATCTCCAAAACTGTACACTAAAAGTACACCAAATTTTTACCTAAGACTTTGTTCTCTTTAAAAGCTTGCTATACAAACTGTAACTGTATAATAACTGCTATATTAACTGTAATGCTTGGCAATATTGTTAAAGGAAGTTTTGTTTTGCTTTGTTTTTTATTGAAGAGTTTACTAAGCATTTTCTTGTCTAAACTGTATCTTCCTTTACTAACTCTTTACTACCCACATCTTATGTCACTAGAATAAGCAAATAAACATGCATTTACATATGCCACATACCTATGCAGATATAGGTAAGATTCAAAACTTTCCTGTATTGCAAATTTAATATTTTTGTACCAGTTCCAAGCTTTCCATTCACTATTTAGAAGTCTATGAGAAACAAAATTCATTATGTAATTTTTTTATTCAACTGCAAGTGCAAGAATAGTCTGTCGCCTTACAAAATAGACTCATCATTCACAGACGTAGATGTGGACTTGTTATGCCAAGATGAGACAGATGTGGTTCTATTCACTCGGGGACAGGTGCTTCATTTATTCCTTCTCTGATGTTCCTCTTTTCTTTATATAGATTCATGTTTCTGACCTATATCATTTTCCTTCTGCTAAAGAACTTCTTTTAACATTTCTTTCAGGGCAGATCTACTGGTGATAAATTCCTTCCATTTTTGTTTATCTGAGAAGGTCTTTATTTCTCCTTTACTTTTGAAGGGCACTTGCTGGATGCAGAGTTCTAGGTTGAGAGTCTGTTTCTTTTAACACCTTAAATGTATTCCATGGCTTTGGATGAGAAGTCCACTGTATTGTTATCCTTCTTCCTGTATACATAAGATGCTTTTTTCCTCTCACTTCTTTCAAGATTTTCTTTGTCTTTGATTTCCTAACATTTGAATGATATGCCTAGATGTCAATTTTCTGAAAATACTGATGTTCTTCTCTGAACCGCCTGGGTCTGTGGTTTGCTGTCTACCATTAATTTTGGAAAGTTCTCAGCCACTATTTTTTCTGCTGCAAATATTTTTTCTGCTCTGTTCTCTTATTCTTCTCCTTGGTACTTTATACCTTCTCAACTTGTCTCAGTTCATGGACAGTCCATTTGGGGTTTCCCCCTCCCCTTCCTTTTTCTGTTTGCATTCCATTATCTTCCTGCTCAGGGATTCTTCCCTAGGCTGTGTTGAGTCTCCTGATGAACTCACTGAAGGCATTCTTTATTTCACTTATGGTATTTTTTATTTATAACATTTCCTTTTGATTCTGTCTCAACATGTCCATCTCTTTGCTTATATTACCCATCTTTTCTTGTATATCGTTTACTTTTTCCATTAGTGCCCTTAACATAGTAATCACAGCTATTTAAATTCCCTTTCTGGGGGCACCTGGGTAGCTCAGTCAGTTAAGCATCCAATTCTTGGTTTCCACTCCAGTCATGAATTTGTGGTTTGTGGGATCAAGCCCTGCATCAGGCCCAAGCTGACAGCAGAGTCTGCTTGGCATTCTCTCTCTCCCTCCCTCCCTCTCTCTCTCTCTCTCTCTCTCTCTCTGTCCCTCCCCAACTCATGCTTTCCCTCTCAAAATAAATAAATAAACTTTAAAATAAAATAAAATAAAATAAAATAAAATAAAATAAAATAAAATAAAATAAAATAAAATAAAACAAAATAAAATAAAATAAAAAATTCCCTGTCTGATAATTTTAACATCTGTGTCCCATCTAAGTCTGGTTCTCATGACTGCCCGGTCTCTTCAGGCTGTGTTATCACTTGCTTTTTGGCATGCCCTGTAAATTTTTGTTGAAAGTAGAACATGTCAGATAGGAACTGAAGTTGATAAGGCTTCTGTGTGAAGATCTATATTAATCTGGCTGGGAGTTGGACTGTGCTTAGTGTTTTCCGTAGTCATAAGTACCAGATATTCAAATTCCTCTAATGTCGTTGTTTTGATCTCTCTTCCAGGGAAACCTAGCGTTTTCCTAGGTATCCCTCCTCAGAGCATCTGTGTCTTCCAGCTTTTCCAGCTGCAGGCCACTGTTACTATACTGGAGTCCAGTTGGTGTGGTGGCAAGGAGGGGGAAGAGGAAGCATTCTATAATCTTACAACCAAGTGTAAATGTTTGTGTTTGTGTCTTGGGGCTGTGACCTTCACCAGTGACTTTCCAGTGGTAAAGCTTGTTTTTTCCACCTGATCTTTTCTCTTTCCCCTGGATCTATTGCCTTGAAGCTCTGACATCTGTTGACTCTATTCCTCACCCCGCCCCCTTAGGAGAAACGGAAGTCTACAGGGTGCCAGAGTGAAAGGAATACCCTTCCTCAAATGGGATAAAGTGCTGGGATAAAGTCTTTCCCTCCAAAGTAGTAGACCTTTGTCATGGGGAAATCTCTTGGTGCATGTCACAATGATTATTTTTCCTCTTCCCATGCCAAAGCCATGAGGGAATCTTCCACAGATCTTCACCATGAAACCTGGTGTGGTCCTTGGAGGTAAAGTTCACAAAAGTGTGGGGTCCCCCAAGACTAAAGTGCCCAGGAATTTCTCACTCTCAGGCTAGTCTACACTCAGCCTCCAACAACTCATCAAGATTGCTATTTGAGTGTTCTTGATAGTCCATGGCTCCAGCAACTTCAGGGGCAAGGCAACAGATCTCAGTTCTATCTCCCCAGAGTTGTGCATCTCTCCAGCTTTCAAGGGGGAGGTTTTCTTGCAACCTTAACTCTCCGATGAGCACAAGAAATGCCATTGGTTTTCAGTGTGGTCCAGCTTTTTTCTTGTTGTGGAGATGGGAGTGGAAAATTCCAGGCTCTCTACATGTCAGATATTAAACCAGAAATAACAACATGTTTTAATGACTAGATGTATGAATGAATAATAAAAGTAAAAAATACATTATCAAATCAGTCTCAGAGTTTGACTTTTCTACCACAGCTGAAGACCAGGACTGAAGTCAGTGCTAGCAAACTGCAGTAAACAATCTAAGAAGCAAGCTTAGGGTCAAAATAGCATAAAGAAATAACAAAATTTTTATATGTTTTGTATACCTATATTTCCATATAAGAGGATTCAGTGACGTGATGCCATTCATGTGTGATTTCAACTCCTATATCTACTTAGTTGGTAATGTTTATATACCCAGAAAACACATCATCCTCATCACCAAGCAATTATGAAGCACCTACTATGGTCCAGAATTATTGGATATTCACAAAGGATATGATTGGTGAGCTCAGGGACTAGAACACCAGCTGGAGATGAAGAACATATGAATAAAGAGAATAAATAACAGAAGTTTGTATAAAAATAATGAAATTTCAGGGCATCTGGGTGGCTCCGTAGGTTGGGCATCTGACTTCAGCTCAGGTCATGATCTCACAGTCCTTGAGTTTAAGCCCTGCGTCAGGCTCTGTGCTGACAGCTCAGAACCTGGACCCTGCTTCAGATTCTGTGTCTCCATCTCTCTCTGCCCCTCCCCTGCTCATGCTCTGTCTCTCTCTGTCTCAAAAATAAATAAAAACATTAAAAAAATTGTTTTTAAATAATGAAATTTCATATATTGCTAGAGGATGTACATTGATTCAACTGTATGTGTAATATTTTAAATACTTATATGGATAATTTATTGAAGTATGGCTTTATAGTTAAATATTAACTAAGAATAAATAACTCAAAGCAGTATGTGTTAAGTGCCAAATGAGTGGCAGAGGAAATTGCCGCAGAAGATGGAAGAAGCTATGTGCATGCAGCAGTTGGCTGGGTACTGGTCATCACCCCTCATTTGCAGGCCCCAAAACATATCTTCGTAACATGAACTGGCACTACTTAATCTCAGTTTCAGCTGAGCACCTCCCCATCAAATATATGTCATATTATAAAATGAGGTTTGAGACCACCAACCATTGTGTGATCCTTTGCCGATTGTTATCTTCAGCTAAAAGAAATTGAAGAGGCCAAGAAATCCCAAACTTCCTTGTCTTTCCACCAAAAGGAAGGTATAGAGGGTATCTGGCTTTTACCTCAATCCCTGAAAAAGGAGCTTTAATAAGACCTCCAGCAGCTTAATATGTTTGTGCAAAGAGTTCAAGGACCCACCAGGGTGATGTCTAACTGATGCCTGGAAAGTCTGAAGTCCAGAGATTTGCAGGTGTGTGCTCTACTAACATGAGATCATCACAGACTTCCTGCAAAGCTGTAGTGATATCAATCAGGGGTTAACCATGGGATTCCTAGGGCTTAAGGAAAGAATCATAAGCAACTTAGATGAGATGTGTTCCCCACATCAGAGAAACTGGGGATAATTCTTAAGAACACCTATACGAATGTACTATGAGAGAAAGGGCCAACTTGAAACACTCACAATTCCAGAGATTGCTTCTGTCCCCTCATAACAGCACAAGTCCTACCTCAGAGCCCTTGCATCTGGTGTTCCTTCCATCTGATGCTCTCCACCAGGTGTCTGTTAGCTAGCGTCCTCGTCTTTTTTTGGGGGGGGGTCTTTAACCAAAAGGCATCCCTCAGTGAGGCCTTATCTGGCTACACTGCCTAAAAGTGCTAACATTTTATGTCCCTGCTTTCTTTTTTCCCTTAGCTCTCTCTAAATGTTGCACTTACATGTTTTGTTTTATTGCTTTTCTCATCCACTAGCTTGTAGGCTCCACAAATACAAGAATTTTTGTCTATTTGATTTACTACTATATCCCCAGGTCCTAGCATAATGCCTAACACACATAAGCATTCAATAAATATTTACTTAATGAATGAATTAACAAGTGAATAGAGGAGTGAACAAATTGACAATGTCTATGAGAGACAAAAGCAAATGACTTTCTAATTATTCTCTGTGAGACTTCTTTACTCAACATGCTAACTACGCTTGTTTCTGATAACCTTGTGGTGCTTACAATGGTATATTACACAGGGATCAAAAAGTGTAGGTGATTCAAAATGTCATGAAGACTTCTTGTGGGGGCTGGAATTCAATCTAGGTCTTAAAAGAACTGATAGGAACTGAGAGACACCAAAAAGGCCTTTGAACAAAAGTGAAGAATCAAGAATGTCCATGAAGTACTCACTGAAATATGAATAGATTCATTTGCCTAAAGCAGAAGATTTTTTTAAGTTTATTTATTTAATTTGACAGAGATAAAGAGAGAGAATGTGTGAGTGAGGAGCAGAGAGAGAATCCCAAGCAGGCTCCATGCTAACCACACAGAGCCCAACATGGGACTAGAACTCACAAACTATGAGATTATGACCTGAGCTGAAATCAAGAGTCAGACGCTTAATGGACGGAGCCAGCCAGTTGTCCCTAAATCAGAGGATTTTGTAGAGAAAATAAGCCTTTGGAAGGAAACAGAGGGTATATAGTCACTAATGACAGTAGGCCTTAATGCTATCCTAAACCTATGTGTGGCACCAGCCTTTGCATATAGCCGTGAGTTGGTTTCAAGTTAACAGAAGAGTTAAGAGATAAATGGGTCAAGGCTGGGGGTCAGACTTTAAGGACCAGAAACACTGAGACTCTTATAGAAGCCCAGCCAGTGTGTGCTTGTCTGGTAACCAATGAAGGCATCTATGAGGTCTGTCATGAGATCAGGTGAGGCATTGGAATAAATACACTCTATGGCCCCTGCATCTCCAGTATTTTATGACTCTGTGGTTTTGTTCTCAGGCAGAATCTTTCAGGGCTTGGAGAAAGGTGTTGCCCATTGAAGACCCTACTGAATTCTAGCAGCCTTTGAGACTCCCAGTCTCTGACTGGTCAAGGCTGGGGAAGCCAGTCATTGCGTTGTTCATAGAAGAAGGTAAGAGACCTTACCTTCTTTCTGCCTTGGGCAGGCTTGCCTCTATGACCCATCTGTTTGCATCTGCTCCTGTGATTTTCATTTAGATGTGAACTTCACTCTTGACTAATAAGTTCTTCCACACCCTGACTCAAGACAATTTTCTCGGCTCTAAACTTTTCTGTAGTCTTTGATCAAGATCATCATTATCATTACATTCTGCCCATATTAAGGTGGGTCACTTAGCTCGCTTTGCATTTTCTTCTTGATCCTTCCTTGACTCATGCATAAATGGACTTTTAGTCTTCATTTTTATTGATTGCTGCTTATAGTTAAGCTTACCATCATTTCTGATGAGTCCAAGCTTGTGTGAGGCCTTTCACTTTTTAAGTAAGACTCATTGTCCTGACTTAAAATCCTTTTGGCCAAAATTTAAACCGACCAGACCCCCTTTATTATCTTTTCAACAATTCTCCTTTATAGACCTTGTCACAATTTATAGATATTTATTATAATATATATGCATTTATATATATGTTTATTTAACAGCTGTGTGTCCCCTGACTACTCTATAAGTAACATGAAGTCAGAAGAATATCTATTTTGTTCACCACTATGTGCCCAGCACCTAGAGCAGTGTCTGGAACCTCAAATATTCAATTAAAAAAAATATGTTATTGAGTATATTCCCTAAAGGATGAATGCCCCTTTTGCCTCCTTTTTCTGAACAGCTTGTTTATTTTATGACCCTCTTCCTACTTCTGGCAGCCTGTTCCTGGTCCATGATAAAGCTCTTATTTACACACCCACTTTTTAAAATTTGGCTACAACACAAAAGGTAAAGAATTACAGCACAAATCATAAAGAAATACTTTGTGGGGCACCTGGGTGGCTCAGTCGGTTGGGCGTCCGACTTCGGCTCAGGTCATGATCTCGTGGTCCGTGAGTTTGAGCCCTGTGTTGGGCTCTGTGCTAACAGCTCAGAGCCTGGAGCCTGTTTCAGATTCTGTGTCTCCCTCTCTCTCTGACCTTCCCCCATTCATGCTCTGTCTCTCTCTGTCTCAAAAATGAATAAACATTAAAAAAAATTTTTTTTAAAGAAATACTTTGTAACAGAAAAGAGAAAATTAAAAAGGGAATCATTTTAACCACCATAGTTCCTCCCCATCTTCCCAAATATAGTCCATCAAGAGAAGGGCCCATTCCTTGAATAGTGTCCTGGAGCTCACTGAATTTGGACTGGAGGAGCTGGAAAGAGGAAAGGCTTCCAAATCTAGGTCCTCTTAGAAAAAAGGCACAGCCCTTGACAGTTTTTCCCACTGGGACCTTCAGACCACCGAAAGAGAGGGCTCTTCTCTCTTCCTGGAGTTGTTATGAATTTAATAATAGTCTCAGGGACCTGAGGGGTCATAATTCACCTTGAATCACATGTCGCTAGCACATGGTTTGTGTGGAAATTCGTTTCTCCTGTGGACATATGAATTACTTCAGTTACATGAAATTGGCAATCTGTCCATAATCTCTTTAAATCCCTTTCCTGCTTTATCAGAAATGGGTAAGAACCGTAGAGCACCTTCTTCCTGACTGAACAGTTTTGTGTTCCTCTAACTAGCAGTATTTCTCGGCCACCAGGCACCAACATCCCATAAACTTGGGCCCATGGGTCCCCAAACTAAGACCAGGTCTCCTGGGTTAACTACTTCTTACACCTTGAGAACGTCCAAATGTGACTGGTATGGGGACTATGTTCATATCTTCTTGGTATGCCATTTGAGAGCAAGATGCATACCTGGGGCTCTTTTATATAAAGTTCTATATTTTTAAGTGCCATTGGATTCCTTCTCATGTCTTTATTATGTGTTTACTGCAACTTTGATAAATTCCTTACACAAATTCTAAGGAGGATTTCTCCCTCAGACTGGTGTATTGTAGTGATGATTCTGATGTCTGTGCCTCCCCACCAGAGTTATTGATTTAACTGGTGCATAGTAAAGTCCAGGTATCAGAATGCTTAAAAAGTATCCAGGTGAGGGGCGCCTGGGTGACTCAGTCGGGTAAACGTCTGACTTCGACTCAGGTCACGATCTCACAGTTCATAAGTTCGAGCACTGCATTGGGCTCTCTGCTGTCAGTGTGGAGCTCGCTTGGAATCCTCTGTCTCCCCCTCTCTCTGCCCCTCCCTAACTCACACGCTCTCTTTCTCTCTCAAAAAGAAATAAACATTAAAACAAAAAAAAGTAGGCAGGTGAGGATCACCTCCAGGTGATCCTAACAGGGCTGAGAACCACTGATCTAGAGAGGAACATCTCAAAATTTAACATATATGAGACTCACCTGGAAATCTTATGAACCTGCAGCCTCAGTAAGTCTTGGGTAAGGCCCAAGATTCTGCATTTCTAACGTTTTTTTTTTGTTTTTTGTTTTTTTTTTTTATTTTTGGGACAGAGAGAGACAGAGCATGAACGGGGGAGGGGGGCAGAGAGAGAGGGAGACACAGAAGATTCTGCATTTCTAACAAGCTCCCAAGTGATGTCAGTATTCCTAATCCATAGACCACACTTCAAGTAACATGATTCATTGAATAACACATAACTATTTAAATATGAACTTTTGTTACTCTATGAAGTAAAATTAGATGAAAGTAAAAATTCAGGTCCTCAGTCACACTAGCCACATTTCAAGTGCTCAGGAACCACATGTGGCTAATGGCTCCTGTGTTGAACAGGGCAGAGTAAAAAAAATTTCTGTCCTAGAAAGTTCTACCGGACAGTGCCAGTCTAGACCCATCATTTTCTTGTATTTCAGTTTGCAAGAAATTACATTTGCCAAGCCTACAGCTAATGTGTTTCTGCAGCACCCAAGGGCTTTAATAACACATGTATTTTGTATGCATTTTTGCTTTGGACTTTGCCAGGCAAACTTCTTCCCGGAAGATAGTGGGAGGTCCTAGAGAAACCTTTGATTTCAAGACCAGCTTTTGGCCTCCGTAGTTGATTTATAGTATTACTATTTTTGTTGTTTCTTCTGTTTTAGTTAAGGCAAATTTTATTAAAGTTTTGAGTGAGTTAATTTACTCTCTCTGGTTATTTTTAAACTCCTTTTCAGTAAGGTGTTTTGTTTTGTTTTGTTTTTGTTTTTTTTTTTTTTGCACCACTTTCTTTTACCGACTTATTTTACCAGCATTGCCTGAAAGCTAACATTGTCATGGTATTTGTTTATTGTCCCTGCACTCGGGTCTAGCCACCTGCTCACCCTTCCCTAAATCCATTCAACTCTAGCAGAGTAGAGTACTCGTAGTCCGGTGCCGTTCAGATGCTATGGGAGTTACGGAAGAAATAGCAATGGTGCTTCCCCCTCGCCGAGTTTATAATTGAATAGAGGGCCTATGATGAGACAAGTAAAACTCAAAATCTCATTAAGCTTCTCACAGTGGCTAGCAAGTGGTAACACATTAAAACATTAAAACAGATGAGTTTCTCATATTAGCCAACTATCACTGAACAAAGGGTAGCATCCAATAAAACGGTACACGGGAGAGGTGGGATTAATGGAGGGAGGGGAGGCCACGGTAGGGTCAGGGGAGGGCTAAGCTATGAGAGGGCTGCACGCTGAGTAGGGTGCAGCCCTGCTGGGGAAGGGACTCCGGGAAGGCGGCTGCCTCAGGAGGAGAGGACACAGTGAAGATGGAGGCATGAAAGAAACAATGAGGTAAAACGGGAGGTCAGTGGAAGTGATTGACAGACTTCAGCAGTCACACAATTCTATACAAAGCCATGACCCTATGTTTACTGCACCTTCACCAGGACAATCGTGCCCTCAGACGGAGAGGTTGTAAGTGTGAGGAATGAGCCAAGGATGCAGATGGGCCACGGAAGGAACGGGCTTTGTCCTGATGCTTCCTGAGCAGATCTGTCTGAACAAGTAATGCAAAAGAGAGCTTAGGTCTCCACAACACAAGGCCAGTAGGACTGGGCCAGAGGGACTGGAGAGTCAGTTCTATTCCCAGCGTGACCCAGCTATCTGAGGGTGCTCTTGGTGCCTGGGCCCCACCCTGTGCCTGCTTCCTACAGAGCAGCTCCATTTTTGTCTGTTTACATATAGACTTCTGTAGACCACTGATCAAGACATTGTATTTGTTAGAATACTCTCAGCCATTGCCGCAGAGCTTCTCTTTGACTCTTAAACCCTTACATTCATCTTAGAAATTAAAATGTATGAGAGAGGGGAAGGCGGAGGGAGGGAGTTATGGGGGTGGAGAGAGAACACACGCACTATGGCCCACCTGGGGCAGAAGAGGAAGAGACTGGACGTCTCCACTAAACCAAGCCACAGAGAGCCCTTTCCCAGAACTCATCCCTGTTAATGAGACAGGGTCATGAAGATCACCCACCCTGCTTTGTACAGGAAGCTTATGAAGAAAGTTGGTGGATCAAAACTTGTGTATCCACATTAGCTATCATTCTGGAAAATCGTACACATACTTGAATGACAAATGACACTGGCTTTGTTCAGCCACTTTGGTTCTTTAAAATTCCTTCTTTAGTGCCCGATGAGCTTCTAGGCATACCTGTCCTAAACCTCTGGGAACCAGTGTCTGAGCATTCGGTGCTTTGCGGCACACACCTCTGGAGTGAATGCCCTGTTGTGGGAAAGAGGTGAGACATGTTTATTTGAAAGGCAGGCGGGAGCCAATTCGTGAGGCTTCAGCTCATGTACCCTGGGTCATCACCTTCGGGAAAGACTAGCCCTCCTGACATATGCCCTTGGCCAGAAGGTCAACACAGAAAACTCTTCACTCTGAAAACAGAGCCCTCCGGCTGAGAGAAATAACCCAACCATGATTTAGAGAGAAGCCTATTTCTCTTTTCAAATTTTCCAACTTGACATGTTGCTGTAGTGCTCTTCACATCTGATTACATTAGTCACATCACATTATACCGTATCAGATGTGACATGATGCAAAGGGACTGTGAACTGTGTATAAAGATGTACCAGCAGCCAATAACTTCAACCCATTCCTGATGCAGGAGCTGAGCTGCCTACCTTCCTGGTAGCCCTTTGTTAATTCAGAGAAAGCATCTGATTCTCTTGTCAAGACGGGGTCCCATAAGTCCTTACCTGAGTCATCCAGGGGAATAGACATGATTCTAGATCTCTTACTTAAATCAGGGCCATTCTTGCTATCCTAGGACCAAATCTAGAATTTTGCCTCTCCCCAAACTCCCAACAATAATGCCTTTCATGTGTCTTATGCTTTATAATTTGCAAGGACTTTCAAAGTCATCATCATTTCATTAACATTCTACATCATTAGAAGCCAAGACTTAGCAGACTCTTCCACATTTGACTAGGTGATTCCGAATGTTCAACAGCACCTTCCTCTGACCAGAATCTCAAGGGCACAGGGTGGGACAGGACATAGCCCACTATCTGAGTCTTCCTCTTTGTGGCACAGAAAAAATCAGCTCACCTTTTCCCTGTATGGCCTGTGTCTTCATGATGGACTGCTTGAATTTGGTGTTTAAATTGACTCAATTTTACTTTAATCTAAATAGCGATATAAAGGAAACTGCTGGAGACATATTACAACACTGGCACACTAACTTCAAGATTAAAATTAAAATATTATCCTGGTTTTCCCACAGGGAAGAGCAAAGAAAATGACATATAAGTCTGACCAGCCACAGTTTGGTGAGAACTAATGTAATTTCTTTTTCTTTTTCGTTTTAATTTTTTAACCTTTATTGATTTTTGAGATAGAGAGAGAGAGAGCATGAATGGGGGAGGTTCAGAGAGAGAGGGAGACACAGAATCTGAAACAGGCTCCAGGCTCTGAGCTGTCAGCACAGAGCCCGATGTGGGGCTCGAACTCACGGACTGTGAGATCATGACCTGAGCCGAAGTTGGACGCTCAACCGACTGAGCCACCCAGCCGCCCTGAGAACTAATGTAATTTAAAGGTTGAACTTGACTCTTACTACAGGGTGTCTTTCTTTCGTCATTTTCAAAGAAATCAAAAAAAACCCTCTCCTTCTCAGGAAGGATGGTTTTGGCTGCAAGTATCAGAATCTGCAATAAATTGCCTTTAAAAAAAATAAGGAAATGTATCAAAAGAAGAAGTTCCAGAAGTGGAATAGCTCCAGAATCAATTGCTTCGGTTGGTGAATCTTGTTATGAAGAACCCAACATTTTGGCTCTGGCTTCAGCTTCAGGCCGGGGAAAGGTTGTTGCTGGAATTCCAGACTTGACATCCCAATACAATGACTTCCAGAGGAACAATCAGGCTCTGTCTTCTTTTGTTAGAAGAGAGGAAACTCTTCAAAGAACCCCTATCCTTACCCTAAAAGACATCTCCTTGAATGCATGGGCCATGATCATGCCACATATACCCGTTTTTAAGTCAGCTTTTGCCAAGAGGAATAGAATCACTAATAACTAGACAAGGAAAGCAACCACAACCATCATGATGTTGCAACTGCCATAGAAGCAAATACTGGGAAACACCATGTAGATGGCAGAAAGGGGAAATTGCAGTGGAATGAGGCAACTGGGGAAATGCCCTTGGTGAAATTCAGCCTGGGTTTATACTCCTTTTGTGGTGGGATGGGCAAGAGCCACGGGCCCACCATGTAATTATCACATACCACCAACCACGATGGGCTCTCCCTACCACGCTGCCCTGGCCTACCTTCACATCTGGAAGAGAGAGCCAGCATTCAACTTCCAAGAACAGCATACAGTCTCCTCCTCAGGGCAGGTCATCACCAATTGTTATTTGTAAAATATGGATGTATTCTGCCTTTTATACATCAGATATGTATGTATATTTGAAAGCAGCAGCTGTGACCCTCCCAAAATGATTCTTCTCCAAGCAAAATATCTCCAGTTTCTGAAAACATCCCTGCTATGTCAGAGGTTGAACTTCTTGACTCCACTAACTACTACCCAGGCCTATACTTTGAATTTTACTGGCTAACTGCCCTCAGTTGCTAGTCATTGGCACTTTGGTGTGTGTTAAATGTTTCCTAAAGTTTCTGAGAGAGAACCAGGAGACAATGGAGAGAGAAGATACAACTAGAGTAGGCTGACATTTTTAAAAGCCTGCAGAGAAGAGTGAGGCATTAAAGACACATCTTGCCGATGATGCCATCCTCTCTAAGATGCAAGATATTTTGGTGTTGTGTTGCAGCTCAAGGGAGTGCAGGGCAGCCTGGGCAAAATGGGATGAACTGAGATAGGTAGTTTCTGGGAATATGGGCTTTGCCAGCAAATACTAGAAAGAAGTCCTGACTAGTAGGTAGAACGAATTCATTCATCCATCCACCAAATATTTATTGAATGCCTACTATGATCTAGGCACTCCACTAGATGTTGGATATGCAGTTCAGAAAGTGCTCAACAATAAACCTCTGTTTGTCAGGCTATTAGCTGGAATGAAGCAGGGGGAGGGAAAGGTGGACAATTCAAAGGAGCAGAGGGTGTCCCAACATCCATTTGAAGGACGACATGAAGAATAGAAGCAGGCAATATCCGGTCCTACAGGAGTTAAGTTATAGGGAAAGCTATATGCCTCTTGACTCCAAGTAGAGGACTGATGATGAAAGTCTTCAGTTCTAAAGGAACAAAGCAGACTGAGAGCCACAAGGAGCAAGACAAGGACCCAGCTGCCATGATTAGGACACAAAGTGGAGACTGGACCTTGTGCACGTGAGAGAAGCACCTTTATGTAAACTGGAGTTCAAGGTCACAACTGAGTGATGATTGACCTATGCTGATCCCAAAAGTCAGACCACAAAACCCTCCCAGACTGAGATCAGGATTGGTCCTGGATCCCAGAGCCTGGAGTGGATCTGAACCCATATGTAAGAGTCACATAGTTCCAGAGGGCAGTATTTCCTAGTCACAGACCACGACGCTCCCTCTCAGCTACTCCTCTTCCTTGACATGCCAATCCTCATTTCTTCAATTTGGGAGCTGTTGTGGCCCATTAGATCAAGCAGAATGGTGCAATTTGCTTCCTCGGGGCGGCTTCTCAGTATTACCAAGTTACGCTTGAATGAGACATTGTGCTTCTCAGCATTACAGGAACTACTAACCAAGAAGAGAGAGAATTGCTGTAATCTAAAATTTAAGATGCACACATAATGCATAAATTGACTTCAAACCACTTAAATCTAAGCAGAACTAGGATGGTTGTATAATTTAGCTGGACCTACCTCTGAAAGGTATAAGGCAATATTCGTCCCAAGTATAAGATGTTTGCTAACAAAATACTTTCTTCTTTTATCACCCTCTTTTCTCCCTTGTAAACGTGTCAACAGTTGCAAACTTCAGGCAATTGGTAATTTTCCAGCCCCACAACATTCGAGAGTGTTACATAAATGCTTAATACTCCTCAATTTTAATTAACAGCCTCGGCTGATTTGATTATTAGATTCTTGGAACTTCTCCTTCAAATACCAGCTCTTCATTTTTAAGATAGAAGGATATGGTTCTCCTCTAACCGGAGCAAATTGCTCCACGGTATACAAATAAATTCTCTGCTTCCCAGAACCGATGGCAAATTCACAAAGCTCCATAAAACTCATGCATGAATTGCTGCCGCAGCTGCATAATTAAAAGAAAACTAATATATTGACTAGTTCTGCTCAGAATAGCATTCATAAGTCACTGCTGCTTGAGAAAAAGCTTGTTGCTCAAAGGATCATGGCCAATATCAGTTTTATGATGAAAGAGAAAGCATGGCTGTGGCTTGCCTTGTCCAATCCTCTCCCAGATATCCCAAATGCTCCACTGGCTGGTTTTTTTTATGGAAGTCTTGAACCATCATGACAACCATAAGGAAATAGTTATCCGATGTACAGATTTACCACCACAGTTATTGCTTTATCCTCGCTTCACAGGCCCTCTGCCTCCCAAACCCAATCCATAGAAGGCTTATTTTTAGCAGTGACTAAAGGGCTCCATGCTCTAATTTATGCACACATATAAAATCAATAATTACTTAGTCGACCTTTTCATTCGTCTACATTTGGCCTGGCGTAATGGAAGCTGCCCACACAGTTCCCATCGAGAATGATAAATAGGAGACAGTAGTGTGTCTCTATCTTCTCTCTACGGGTTAGACGAGACCAGAGGCAGCTCAGACCTCAGCTGGTCCTTGAACTGAGCCACACCAACTTTTACTTGAGGCAGATTTCATTCTGATGAGCCTCCTGCTACCTTCCAAAGAGTCACCTTAACTTCGATTGTGATCCACTCTGGCTAGGTGCAGGACTCATGCTGTATGTTTGCCTGCCTAATTAACAAGAGCAGTTCTTGCACTGAACACAAACGGATAAGAGCACAATTCCCAAAATGGGCACAAGGCAAAAGGCTGTTTGGACAAAAAGTCAGCGACAGGCCCCCCCCCCCCCCCCCCCCCCCCGCCCTGTGCAAGGTGTGGAATAAAATGTCCTTAAGTCCGGATAGACAACTAGAAACATTTTCCCATGTCTAACTCCTTCCAACCCCCCTTGCAATGTTGGAGGTCTTCCCACCATCATCCAACACCTCTATCAGGCTGATTTCCTACTAAATGATTTGTAATTATACCCCCACTTTGTTTTTAAAGACTGGAATTGTGGCTTATAGAGTGGCCCTTTTCTTTTTCCTGAACTTGCTCAGAAGAAGAAAGTAACTTTCTGGGTATTAGCGTGACTTTTGGTGGGGATATCATAGCTTTTTTTTTTTCTTTAGTCTTAGGATTAAACTCACCAGCAAGCCTAGATCCTAGATTGCATTTCCCTGTTAGCAGAGCAGAGTGGAGACCCCCATGCCTGTATCTTGAACTCTATGCCATTGTCCTCACTGAGTGAAGTCCTCGGGCATCTTTGTAAAACTGCTTGAGCAGACAACACAAAGAGCCCCCCCACCATCATAAACTGCACCCCAGTGAGACCTAGAACTTACATTGGCACTTTTAGTCTGTTCTCTGTGTCTACAAGTCGATGACCTCTTCTAGATCCACTGAAGGAACTAGGTTATACATAGGAGCTGATGAATTGGTGAAGTGCCTAATAATTATAATAATAACAATATTACTGTCTTAACTACCTTTTATTGAACATTTATTATGCACTTATTATTTGCTAGGCACTTTAAGTTCTTTATATGTATTAACTCCTTGAATCCTTATCACAACCTGGGGTGCAGGAACTATTAGTGTTTCTATTTTGCTGATGAAACTGACATACACAGAAGACAAGTGACCTTGCCCAAGGACACAGAGATAGTAAGTGGTAGAACTGGGCTTAAAACCTAAGCAGTCTTTTTCCAGGGTCCAAATTCATCTGTGTAGCCCTCACTCTTTTAGAATTCTGCATACATTATCTGATTTAGCCTCATAACAGACTCTGCTCTCCCATGCCTGTTTTCCATCTGATGCACTATAGTGCCTCTATATTTTCTGCCTGGTAATACGGGACTTCTTAAGAAGGTTTGAACTAAGGTTCAGCCAAGAGGGCCTACTAAGTACCAGACATTCTCTGTCCCCACTCCCTGTGTTTATCAACCACTTTTTAGGAAAGTTCAGTATTCCTCAGCACGAATGTGTGGCATGTAAAAAGCACAGAGCACATCCAGCAAATGCCGACACAAGGGAGCGGTGGAGAAAAGATCACACGGCCTAGAAGCCAGGAGGGGAGGGAAAAGAAGGCAGAGAAGAGGCTTTGGAACACAAAAGCCCCAGACTCTCAGGGGCTTGATGGCCAGCTGCTCACATCTTTGCATAAAACATGGGCACAGAGCTGTCAGGGGACACAGTAAGTATGGCTCCCAGGGGCAGCCAGCAAATTGGAGAATGTGCCTTGGTGAAGAGAGGAGTTCAGGAAAAAGGGTAAAAAGAGGCTTTCCTCTTGCATGAGCCTAAGAAATGTATATTGCACAGAGCTAAGGGGAGAATCAGAACAATTCAAGTGCTAAGGCACTGCCTATGTTGCTTTAAATTCTCCTGGCAACATCTAACATCCTCACCAACGCAGAGGGGAATCTAGCCACCTGTCAACCCCAAGACGCACTACCGACTGTTCAGGGAGATATTCTAGACAGGAAGGAGCCTGCCACAATAATTACAGCACATCGTGATGGCCTTAAACAGTACCACACTCAGTGCATTATGTAAGGCCTTTTGTCAGCCCCTCTGAAAGCCATCAGCTAACTGGGCATGCTTTATTGGCCAAAGAAACTGATGTTTGGCTTTGGGTGATTTGTGGAATCTGAATTCTCATTATTCTAAAAGTATTACAGTCCACAATTGAAACCTCCAAGGAAGGCATGCCAGGTGCCAGAAATGACAGAGAAATCTAGGGACACTAAGATTGTTTAATTACACACACAGGATTTTTAATGGATTCATTCCACTTGAGGACTGTGCAAGTATTTTAAATTTTTAAATTAAAAATAAAACCTTAAATACTTTTATTCAGTGACTGAAGCAAGCTTAAGAACTTGACAATTATTTACAGTATAATTAAAATAGAACCAATGAGTAAAAAACAAACACAAAAACAAAAACAAAAAAAACCTCTGTAAGCTTATGAACTGGACATTCCAAATCAGATGACTTCTCTCTCTCCTCTCTCTCTCCCCCACCCCCCCCCCCCATCTCCTCTCTCTCTCTCTCTCTCTCTCTCTCTCTCTCTCTCTCTCTCTCCTCAAGACTGACTGGAGAAGATGCGACATCAGTCCTACTCCTCAGGAAAACAAGGCTGAAAGAAAGATGTCCTGTTCTGGCTTTCTTCACTCTTATGCAGAGAGAGGACAAGATATTACAACCAGCACAACTGGAGAGTTTGGGAAGTTGATTTATGGGGGTACATTAAAAGAATTAAATATGTATAACCTGGTTAAATGATGACTGGCAGGGGATATAGTGTGTGTCTACTAAATTTTGGAGGTGTGAACACTAAGAATATAAGGAACTGTTTACTCTAATTCAGGAAGACAAGTTATTAAAAGTAAGGAAGTCGAAGGATTAAAAACAGTCTGGATATGGAGAAATCCTTCATGATAGGGAGACCTAGAGAGTTCATGATTCATCTCCCAGGGGGCAGTGGTGGAGATATATCATCTGAGACCCTGAAATGAGGCTTGTCAGAATGCTCTCAAGTCAGAACCATCGGGGTCTGAGGTGACCACAGGACATGTGCATCCGTGGGTCCAAACCCTGAATGCACATCAGAATAAAGACCGATGTTTTCTAGCATCACCTTGGAGATTCTGAGTCAGCAATTGTGCTAGAGTATTGGAATCTGTATATTTAAAGAGCTCCTTAGGATTTCAGCAAAGCAGAAGTAATGAGTATCACACTTACCTACCCACCATAACCAACTATAAAACTAGACAAAATTTGCAAGCATTTCAAGATATACACAGAATAAGAAAAACAAAAAGGTGAGCTCCATGTTCATCTCTGTTTTCTGCCTTGGAACACTTTTTAATTAGGAAAGGAAAATGGAACCCAATCATAGGTCTTATTGGGAAGAGTATCATGACCATTAAGTGACATAATCCATGAAAATCACTTAACCTAGTGACTAACATACACTAAAATTTCATACTATCGTTATTTTTAGAATTCATCTCCAAAATAATGATTTTTCCCAAAAAGAACATTACCATCTTGCAGACTTCAGAAAAAAGCTCTTATTAAAGACACAGAAATAATATTTGAAGTTTTATAACTATAGAAATACATTTATATTGCCACTTATTTAGGGTATCTTTTATTTCTAAAAAATTTTTAAGTGTTTATTTATTTTTGAGAGAGAGGAGTGAGGGAGAAGCAGAAAGGGAAGGAGACAGAGAATCCCGAGTAGGACCTACAACATCAGTGCAGACCCCGACATGGAGCTTGAATTCACGAACTGTGAGATCACGACTTGAGCCGAAATCAAGAGCTGGATGCATAACTGACTGAGCCACCCAGGCACCCGAAGTATCTTTTATTTCTAAGTTCAGTTAGAGTTTGAAGTTGCAAAGACAGATGGAATTTGTGGGGCAGACACCAGAGAGGAGACACCTGCCCAGAGAAGGACCCCTTACATATAGAGATTCCCTTACATCTTTGGTCAAACATTAACATGCACACTGACAGGATTAGATTTTGTGACACCTAGCAGAGAACAGCAACTGGCGAGTTGTGGACAGAATGGACATTTTGAAAGTGCACAGGAGTGGGACATGTTGAAGTTCTGACCAACCAGAGTGGAAAGAACTCTCTGAAAACCTCAGGCATTTAGTTAAGACTTCAAAAGACCACACCTAAGTAGCAAGATTACTCTAGACACCTCTAACAGGTCCTAAAGCCAAGCCTCAACAGAACCAAGACGTCTAGGAGTACAAAACTCAGCTTTCTTTATTGAAAGGCAAAAAATATATTTGCAACAAAATAATATTCACAATGTCTAACACAATAAAAAATTATTAGACATCAAAAAAGCAGGAAAATGTGATTCAAACCAGAGAGAAGAACAACCAACACAAACAGACCCAGAGAGACTACATATTGGAGTCAACAGAGGATTACTTTAACACAACTATTGTAAATATATATAGTAATTTAATGGAAAAGATGGACATATGAGTAAACAGATGAGGATTCTCAGGATATAAATGGGAACTATTTTAAAAGAACCAAGTGGAGATTCTTGAATTAGCATAATATCTGATGGGGCACCTGGATGGCTCAGTTGGTTAAGTGTCCAACTTCGGCTCAGGTCGAAATCTCATGGTTTGTGAGTTTGAGCCCCCATTGGCTCCCTGCTTGGGATTCTCTGTCTCCCTCTATCTCTGTTCCTCCACCTCCTCTCTCAAAAATAAATAAATAAACATTAAAAAAATAGAATTAGCAAATATCTGAAATTTAAAACTTCAGTTGGTGAGCTTGAGAATGCATTAGAAACAAAAAGAGCTGCTCGCCATACTTAAGACAAGCAAATAGAAACTATCCAAACTGTAATACTAAAAGAAACCAACAGGAAAAAAATAAACAGAATCTCAGTGATGTGATACACAATGTCAAATAGGCTACTATATGTGTAATTAGAATGCCAGAATAAAAGGATAGATTGGAGCATATTGGGGAGAGATTGGGCCAGAAAAATCATATTAAAAGAGATAATAACCAAATATATTCTAAATTTGATGTCAACCCACAGATGCAAGAAGTCTTAATAGACTCTGAGCAGGATAAATATAAAGAAAACCCTACGTAGGCAAAACTTAGTAATATTACTAAATACCAAACATAATGAGAAAAATCCTAAAAGTAGTCCAGAGAATAAAAGACATGTTACATTCAGGGCAACAAGGATAAAAATTAAAGGTGCTTTCTCACTAAATAACACAAGGCAGAAGAATAAGTGGTGACATTTTTAAAATGCTAAAAGGAAAATAGCTACCAACTTAGAATTCTATATCCAGCTAAAAGCACCCTTCAAAAATGAAAGAAAAAGACACTTTTAGATAAACGTAAACTGACAGAATTCATCAAGAAAAGATACACACTACCAAAAAGGTTAGAGAAGTTCTTCAGACTGAAGGGAAATGATACCAGAACTCAGTCTTACATGAAAAAATGAAAAGTGATAGGAACAATAAACATACGGGTAAACAAAGGACTTTTTCCTGATTTTTATTTCTTTAGTATATCGTTGGGTTTTTTTAAATATTAATAATGTACTTTAGAATTTGTAACATACATAAGAGAAAGTATATGCTAATAGGGACAAATGGAAGTATACCATTGTAAAGTTCTTATATGTGAAATGGTAAAATAGGAATTCAAGGTCAGCTCTGACAGATACATAGGAACACATATTATAATTCAGAATAGCCACTTAAAAATAAAAAGATAGAGCTAATAAACCAATAGTGGAAATAAAATGTAATTTGAGAAAATTATTAATCCAAAAGAATGCGGAAAAGGAGAGAAAAATAGCAAAGAACTCATGGGACAAATAGAAAACAAATAGCAGGATGGTAAATTTAAACCTAACCACATTTTGGGGGCACCTGGGTGACTCAGTTGGTTAAGTGTCCCACTTCAGCCCAGGTCATGATCTCACGGTTCATGAGTTTGGGCCCCGCATTGGGCTCTGTGCTGACAGCTCAGAGCCTGGAGCCTGCTTCTCATTCTGTGTCTCCCTCTTTCTCTGCCCCTCCCCTGCTTGCACTCTCTCTCTCAAAAATAAACATTAGAAAAAAAAAAAAAAACTAACCACATTTTTGATACAATCACATTATATCAAAACGGATTAAACATTGCCATCAAAAGGTGGATATTATCAGACCAGATGGAAAGAAAGACCCAAACACATTAAAAAGAGATGACTTTTTTAAAATATGAAGACACATTTTAGGTAAACGTAAAAAAAAACAATAGGAAGCATATGTTATACAAACACTAATCATAAGAAGGCTGGAATGTCCATACAGTTATCAAAGTATACCCCAAGACAAAAGAGAGATAAAGAAGAACATTTTATAATAAAGGATAAATTCCTCACACACACACAGCTTAAATGTGAATGCACCCAATAACAGCTCCAAAATACTTGACACAAAAACTGTCAGAAATAAGAAATAGACAAATCCACAATTATTGCTGGAGATGATAGCGCTCAGTCATTGATCCAAAAAAAGGAGACAAGAAATCAGGAAGGATAGAGATATGAATAACACTATAAAACCTTCCCAGGTGAATCTAATGACGCCTGTTCCTGGACTTATGTTCAATAACCACTGATTTACTTCATCTCTTTAACTTTTAGCAGAATCATAGTAAATCCATTCCAATCAGATAACTCGCTAGTTTATTTTTTCAATTAGGAGGATAAATCCAGAACCTCTTCAAAGTATTACCTCTGGTATCTAACCAGGAAATTCTTTCTTTTTTATAACCTGAAGCCACATGATGCTGTTTAAATCCATTCTCTTCCCTGTGGTTTAATAATAGACTTTTTGAAATGAAGAGATTTTAAAGATCACATAACTCAAATGCTCCAATTTACAGAAGATACTTCACTGATTCTTTGTGGCCCAGCCTCATTGCTACATCCTTGTGTAAAGATAAGTGTCTTGGAAAGGATAAGTAACCAAGCCAGGATCAAGTTACTAAGTGTTAGAGTGTGGACTGTAACCTACACAGTCGAATTCTAAAGCCCATGATCTTCATGGGATACTTGGTAAATGCTTACTGAATTAGAGTAATAACTAAAGAAAATCTAGATACTGTAAGTTCCACTGATGCGTCTGCTTCAATATAGATTATTATGAATGGAGCCAACAGCCAAACCCAGATCTTTTGAACCCTAACACTTTGCACTCTACCACATTGTTTGAGAGTAGGGAAATTAAAATAAGGCAATTTGTTTTTAAATACTGTTGATTTTGATCTAATCCTTAGTTTTTCAGCCTAATCCTAAAGTTGTGATTGCTTTGAATCAGATAAATTCACTTTGAAGCACAAGACAATGTGTGGCATCCCAATTTTCCATTTTAACCTCATTGTACCTAAAATCTAACCAGTGTCTTGAAATGACCAAGGGAAGTATCCTTGCTAAACAATAATGCTCACTGTGGCTTTTCAATGGCAAGCAAATACAATTTATGGTTGAATAGTCTGAACTGTTTTTAAATACGGCAGTTTTATTGTTCTCCCATGACTGCCTTCACCTTGTCAAATCTCCATTTCCAACCCCCAATATCCCAGCAAAACCCACTTTCCAGGCATTTTCAGTTTTTAAGTACTCATCCCATTGTGTTTCAACATTGTAATCTCTTCTCCAATTTAATATTTAACTTTTCCACTTACTTAAGGGCAGCTAGGCTTCAGCCCAGCAAGAAAATTACATAATCCTCTCAATTCTCTTCTTCCCCAATCTTAGAGTTGGAGTCAGGGGCAAAGTCTTTCTCTGGGACAATTCAAAATCTTCACGTGGCTTGGGGGTGGTAGAGAAAATAAGCATGCCATCCTCATCCTTCTTCTGGGAAGGGAAGAGAAAAGCTTTTTGCCACAAATACTGCCCTCCAGTTGACAAACTCATTGCCCTCACTCATCCATCCAGTGATTTTCTTTTTTTTTCTTTTCTTTTTTTTTTTTTTTTATTGTTTACTTATTTTTGAAAGAGAGAGGGTGAGGGGAAGAGGAGCAGAGAGTGGGGGAGGGGGGAGGGGCAAAGGATCCAAAGGCGGCTCTATGCTGACGGCAGGGACACTCATGCAGGACTTGAATTCACAAACTGTGAGATCATGACCTGAGCTGAAGTCAGATGCTCAACCAACGGAGCCACCCAGGTGCTCCACACCCAGCAATTTACTTATACAGATTTGTAGGGTGAGGTGATTGTGAAGGTAGCAGAGAATGCATGGCTGCCTTTTAAGAGGGACATAATTGCTGAATCCCGCTACAGTCTGAATTGCACGCCCCCCAAAATTGATATGTTTAAGTTCTAATCTCCAGTACCTCAGAATGTGACTATATTTGGAGATAGGGTCTTTGAAGAGGTAATTAAGGTTAAATGAGATCATCAGGCTGGGATCTAATCCAATGTTACTTCTGAAGCAGAGGAGATTAGGACACAGATATGTACAAAGGGTAGACCATGTGAGGACACAGCAAGAAGACAGCGATCTACAAGCCAAGTAGAGAGACCTCAGAAGAAACCAACCCTGTCAACAACTTGATCTCAAACTTCTAGCCTTCAGACCAAGAAAACATATTTCTATTGTTTAAGCCACCCAGTCGGTGGTATTATGTTATGACAGCCTTAGCAAACTAATACAGAACGTTTAGAAGATGGGGATAATTAGTGCTGATTTGTCTTCAGGTTTAGATTCTATTTCTGAGGCCACAAGGTAAGTCTCACTCAATAATCAACATAAGAAATAAAAGTTAGCACATGTCAATATTGGAGAAATATAGGAAGAAAGATGCAGCCAATAGCACAAAAGGAATGGGCCAAAAGAGAAATGATAAACTAAAAGAAAGAATGGGCTGAGTTTTAGAATAATACACTAGTGAGACAATGGCAACATGATTGTAAACAAATTGCATTCACATAATGAAACCAATGCACAAGTTGAGACCACTGAGAACCTTGGCTGTGTCAAAATAGGAAAGTCAAGGTAATTCCAGGGCTGATAAATAGGGACAACAATAGAAAGTCAAATGTGTTAAACCACACAGAGCATCAGAATCACAGAAGGCAGGACAAGCAGAGAACAGAGAGCACACAAGTGTCACCTAATGAAACAGGAATTCTGATAATATCAAATCAATGACATTTTCTAGATCATGATCTGGTCCTAGTCAAAACAGGAGCAACGATTAAAGACAAATCCATGTGGAAGGATTTGAGGGACCACCTCCTGAATCTGAAGATGGTCTGATCAAAAGGATCTTCCCTATAAATCTGTCTTGAGCTGAAAACTTGGCTCCAAAAGGTTATACGTGAATAAGAGAATTTTGACTGAGTTTAAGAAATTATGTAACTTGGCAGTGATTATGTTAGAGTTAGGTGAGCACAAACCTTAAAGTCAGATATACCTAAATTCCAATTCTGGCTCTATTCCTTACTTGCAGTGTGCCTTAGGCAAGTCACTTAGTCCTTGGGAACCTCAGTGTTCTCATCTATAAGATGGGGATACCTTACATACATAACTGTGACTCCAATGCAATAGCATATGTATGCCTTCTTAAACAGGGGTTAATTGCCATATATTATTACTCAGTTAATATTAGCTCCCTGTTCGACCTCTGTTATCAAGGCAGCAGAAAACAGGGCTTTTAAAGGCTCAGACAACAGATAGCTAGATTTTGAGGCAAAAGGAGGGTTCCTGCCAGAGAAATGGAGAACTGGCAAGAGAAGGTGATTGGAGGTCATGGAGAAGGACACCAAAATAGATGTTACCAGTGTTGTCAGTTTCATGATCTTATTTAGGAAAAGTACACTTCGAGGAAGAATGTTTCTTCTCCAGTCATTGTGTGAGTACTGCCATCAGGTTGGGGGCCCTAAATCATGATCCAAGGATGGACCTGAGAAGATTAAACTATTTCTGCTCACCAGGCTGGCTAGACAGACATCCCTTCGCACTCACTATGCCATGGGCAGAGCACTTCCAAATCTACACCTTGCTCTAAAGCATATGGTCCTCCCAGATAAAGAAAAGCGGTCCTCCAGTCAGTCCTAGAGAATGGCTGCCCTTGTCAGCTAAAAACCCCTCCAAGTCCATTTGTCTTGACCTTGATCAAAGTTTCCCTGCTGTGGATTGGGATATGGTGGTACAGTGTTTGATAGAAAGAATTTACTCTACAGAGAAAAATTCTAAGAGAGCCACCCAGAGGACACTGATTATAAAGTACTCATGTGACACAGCCAGCAATCCGCGCATCCAGATGTCAAAAGCTGGTTAATTAAGATTAAGACATATTTGCTTTAGCAAGTCCAGTCAATCCAATTGCAGTATGGTTTTTTTCCCATTGTTCATTTCCACAGAAATTTCTTTGTCTCTGTAGAACAGCCATAAGTGGCAGAAATAACCAGAATTTCTCAACAGCCTTTCTCAAGCAATAGTGAAGATTAGCTCATTTATTTGAAAAAGGAAGGGGATATTTTTAGGAAGGCATTTGATGGTCTAGCCTTCAAGCTACTGTTTTTAAACAGAAAGCATATGCCACCACTTCAAATGGTGAAAAAGGAAAGCTAACTGTTTGAATTGACCAAAGACGCAATGGCGAAGAAAGCTAGCTCAGGGCTGTGTCTCACTCACACTCCACCAGCTCACTTGGATAATAGGCTCCATCTTGACTTAGAAGGACAAGTTTCCCCACCGAGTCAGTCATAAATGCTGCTGCTGACATTTCCATTTCTCTATTTGCTTGACTATAGTACTAAGACCCAGAAAACAGGGCTTGTACAATTTGCAAATTAAGATGATTTTTCGGCAGCCATAAACTTCAAGCTGAAGAGGCTATTCAAAAAGCTGTGGTAAAGGAGGCAGTAACTGTTTTATCTTTTTCCATAAAACTCTAATGTGTTGGAGGGAAAATAAAGAAACCCCAGGTATAAACACTGCTATTGTAAGTTCAGTACACAACCTTTGTGATCTATCTACAACAAAGTTGAAGCTGTTGAATACGGTAATGATAAAATTCTAAACAGAACTCATGAGAGGAACCAAAATGATCTGAAAAAAAAAAAGAGTTTTTTAATGGGATTTATTAGCAAGACCATCCTTGGGAATTATAGTGACATACATAGAAGAGTTTTGCAAAGGCAAATTACACTATGTTGGGCATTATTCTACCTCAATTTAAAGGTAAAAGGCAAAAAACCAAAGGTCATCAGCCCAAGAGTATATTAATTTATATCTAATGTAGGGTTTTTTCCACACATGAAGAAGTCCAAAGGGGAAAAAATTATAGCTCCCACAAGAAACTTTAGGCAATAATCTTACATAATTTACAACATAAAAGGACATCTCTGAGTCCAGGAATTGTGGCTCATCAGCATTGTAAAAATGGATCCGTGCAACTCATTTGATGCAAAAGTCGTATTAAAATCTTCAGGCAGCCGGCTGCCCCGCACAGCCCATTCCTCCCATTGCCCGCCACACTCACAACAGGTAATATTTATGGACACTCTAGCAGAAAGACAAATAACGTGACCTTTGGGGAAAAGAGGGCAAACTAAAAGGACAAGTCCAATTCTTCAGAACCCAAAGAAGCATCGCTCAGATGCCCCGATGAGGCCCGTGCCAGCTGGATTCTCTATCTAGCCCAGCACAGGCTCAGGGAAGCCCTGAACGATTTCATTATCTCCTGTCTTCCAAAGGGAGAAGGAGCCTGCTTTCCTATTTCATGATAATTGGATGAAGAAATGTGGGTGGGAGCACAATTCATTTCAGAGTTTGATGAATTATTTACCAATTAAAGAGACGAGCAGAGAAAGGGGAGGGCTACATAACTTTGATATGAATGTTCCTTTTATTATATTATTTATACACATGAAATTGTTGCTTTTATTAACTAAGAGGTTAATCACTTGAATGGGATGCTTTGCATCCTTTACAATCCCGTACACAGGCAAATTGGCTAATTTTATGTTAGGAAAATAACCTGGCAATTTTTCTAGTACTTATCTGTGTGGTGCAGTTTAATAACATTTTATAGTATGAAAAATGAGTAAACCAGCTGGGCTGCTGGTGTTACAAAGCCACTCTGTCTTAGTGGTGAGGAAAAGCGAAGAGTTCTTGCGATTCTGGTAGAGAATGAACTGCAAGGAAATGACCCTTTGCTGCCTATCAGGTGTCAACAGGACAGTGTATGTTACATGGAACCAAAGCACAAACTGTAGGATCATAAGATGTGGTCAGAGACTCAGTCCCTGCCACTCACTATCCATGTACTTTGGGCAAGTCACATGCTTTCTGAGTCTTCTCTTCATTTGTGAAATATGGGTAATCCACTTATTAATCTAAATATATTTCAAGATCATCCTACATACCCTCATTACACAGGGCACTGGGATCGTAGTGATGAACAAGACTGACAAGATTCTTGTCTTCTTGAAGCTTTTATTCTAGTGGGGAGAATAATACCCATCTAAAAAGCAAACTCAACATTTGCAAATTTTGATAAGTACCGTTAAAGAAATATGTAAGGACGGTATAGTGATAGCAACATAATGGGACAAATGGTAGGTACACTTACGGCGAACAGAGCATAATGTATAAACTTGTAAAATCACTAAGTTGTACACCTGAAACTAATATAACATTGTGTGTCAATTCTACTCAAAATTTTAATTAAAAAAATGAAATATACAGGAATAATTGGAAAGTAACACAGACCTATTCTCGATAGGAGATTCTGAGAACTCTCTAGAGAGTGATAGTTAAGCTAAGACCTAAGCAATAAGGTAGAATACACAATGTATAGAGCCAACAGAACAGTATTCTGGGCAAAAGGAATTAAGGGTAGTGACATGATCTTGTTACTTTTTTGAAAGACCTGTCTCCTTTGTGCAGGATCAATTGAAAGGACACAAGTGATACAGCGTAGGGAATATAGTCAGTGGTACTGTAATAGTGTTGTATGATGACAGATGGTAGTGACACTTGTGGTGAGCACAGCATAAAGTCTAATCACTATGTGTACGCCTAAAACTAATGTAACATTGTATGTCAACTATACTTCAATTTAAACACACACACACACACACACACACACACACACACATACACACGCGCACGCGCACGCGCGCGCGGCGCGCGAGAGAGATGGAGAGACTATGTATGGGGCCACTGCAGTAATTTAGTTGCTAGATGTCAGTGGCTTTGACTAGAATGTTGGCCATATATATGAAGACAAGAGGACAGAGACAAAGCTATGTTCTGGAGAATCATCTGGTCCTGGTGATGAGAAGATTATGTCCTAACACCTTTCACATAAAATAAAGGGAGAAGCTTATGATGACAGTGCCTTTAGTAGCTGAGAATATGCCGGTGCTAAATGCTGACACAAGACTGGAGATGTCCAGATTTGGCAAACATTTACAAGTTCAGTTTGCACATAATTTTGAGGCATCTTTTGAGATACCTAAGTGGATATGTCAGGTAGGATCATTAGATATGTATGTGTAAGCTCAGGAAAGACCATGAGCTGGGAATATAAATTTGAGAATCTTTAAATTAGCAATGGTTTTTGAAAGCTGGTAATAGTATCTTCCTTACATATTCTACAGGGCTTTTTTTTATTATCTTGCAAGCTGCTTATCTCACTTAGTTAAGCTAAGCTAAGTTATGCTACAGTAACAAATACTTGAAAATATCAGTGGTTAAAGACAAGAAAGGTTGATTTCTTGCTCATGCTACATGCCTACAGCAGGTAGTCTGGGGCTTGACTCTGTATCTTTGTTATCATCACTAAGACACAGGCTGGCAGAATCACCAGATCTAGAGGATTGTTGGTCATGGTAACAGAGGTAATATTGAACCCTGAATGCCTCACACTGACATTAATGTTCTAGCAAAGAAGTAACACATTACTTGTGCTTTCTGCTCCTTTGGCCAGAACTCATCACATGACCCCATCAATCACAAAGGACCTAGAAAATACAATCCTATCCTGTATCTGGAATGGGGAGAGGGGAATATTTGGTAAATAGCACCAATAACCACCCACTTTAGGAAATTCTACCCACTTTGGGATGGAAAGTGCCAACGGGAGCTGATGGTTCTCAGCTCTTCTAACTCATGAGTCCCTCTTTGTGTTTTCTGAAGCACTTTGCGTGTGTGCTATAAAATAATACATAAGGAAATAACATATGGAAAGTAATTGGTAAGTCTTAGGAAAAAAAAAAAGCATTTTTAAAGGTAAGTTCAAGACCCTACACTGAAACGTGATGGGGGAACTGTTGACACACAACACAAATCATTAAGTATTTAGTAACCATTGGTTATATGGGCCTTGGCTTGACAGCCTCATTTTGGAGACAGCTGTACTTGCTTGTATTGATTGAGGTGGTGTGCACTAACAAAAGCTGAAACCTTCAGATTTAATGAAGGCAAAAAGCCATCCATGAGCAGAAAGCAGCTATCGAGCTGATTACAGTAGACAAACCCAAAGTTTGATTAATTCCATGGAGAATTGACCCCAAGAAGAAACTCACTATAGTTTATATGAGTCAACTCAATCAGGATCAGGGAAATCTGGTAAATTTCCATTGGCTGGTAGATGGAGTAAGTCCAATAGGCAGGCAGTTAGACCGCAGATAATTAGTAGGTCAGATTAGCCTGAGCGTCTCCCTGGTAGCAAGGTAAAGGTTCAAGGATGCCTACTCACACTCTCAGGTCATTTGGATATTCTTGACACCTTCTCCTAAGTCCTGCTCTCACAGAATCTATTCTGTTCTGAGCCAGATGCTATGTAAAAGCTAAAGCTCAAAGGTCACTGTCCTTGCTCTGAGAACTTTACAAGTTTAACATTGCAAATCACATTCTCTGTTCAATTACATGTATTTAATTAGTTTGCTTATTGACTTTTTGTAAATGATCTAAGTTTTAACTCAAGTATGCAGGGAGCATAGAGGCATGTAAATTGTAGGTCCTAGAAAAGTGAGGGGGCTAAGAGGGCAGGTGGGTGACACCGTTCTAGGGGCAAAGTGCACTAGAAAAGTATGGGCCGTTGACTGCTCAGCACATAGACCCTGACTCTAGGGAACACTGGTGTGTAGCAAAAAGACAAAGGTTATATGTGGAGGTAGGAGTGAGGGAAAGCAAGAGGCTCTGCCTCACTGCAGTGGAAGTGGCATGAGAAAGGGAAGGCTGGAAAGGTAGGAGAGGGCTGAAAATAGAAGACTTTGATTGCTACCATACAGCCTTGAGACCCCCTTCTTTGAGCAAAAGGAAGTCATCAAAGATATTTCTGGCTGAAGGGTGACTTGATAGAAGTGTTTTGTTGTTTTGTTTTGTTTTTTTTTTTTTTTAAGAATTCAGGGAAAGGATTGGGTTGGGTGGCGGAAGAGAACAAGATCTTCCTTGGACTGAAAGGAACACCAGCCATGGAAAAGACATCAGTTACAAGGCTATTGTAATGACCCACATAATCATCCTTTCAAACTGGTTTCTAGCTATGGTCCCCCAAATCACCAGCAACAGATGACCTCCACCGATACAGCATATTTTTCATTTTCTCCAGAGATAAAGTTTCTTTTTCGGAGCACTAAGAAATTGAAATGGTCTTAATGAGTCACTTCCTCCAAACTTCTCTCCTCTGTCATAGACACCGCTTTGTAGAACCAAAAGGCTAGACAACAATCTTAGACTTTTGTTATTGTTACCTGATTCTGACCAAGAAGAGCACCTATTTCTTGGATTTATGCATCAAGCCTCCATAAAAAAATGGGCACTGTACACAGAGCATACAAAGCAAATCACTGAATCATTGCCTATAGATGCTCACAGGTAACTGGAGGGACAATAAACAAACTATGCCACCAAAGATAATGAGCAGGACGGTGCAATGTGGGCTGCCTGGTCCCTTTCTCTGTCTAAGGCACAGAACTTCATGAAGTAAGGTGGCCACACCGGGAGAAAATCGTGTCCACACTGAGTCCAGGAGAAAGAAAAGAGGAAAAACTACAAAATATTCCTGAGCCCATAGAGAAATTGGTCTTTAAGGAAAAAAGGAAACTGCTAAGTTTGAAAGGCTAAATGAGGAGAAGTAAGCTCTAACATGAACACAGAGGTCTGGTGGGGAAAACAGATGAAGTTGAGTTGTGGCATCAAGTAGAAGCTTTCTGGGTTACAAGAAACAAAGCGAAGACATATTTCAAAAACCTGTGCCTTCTGCCAAGTGCTCCACCTGTCTTATCTCATGTAATCCTCTTCAGGAAGGTCCATGAAAAGGTCCTATTATCATCCCCCTTTTGCAGATGAAGAAACTGATGCTTGTCCACGGACACACAGCTAATGAACAGTTAGTTAGGAATTTCAACTCAGCTGAGCCCTAAAGCCTGTGAACTTCAACACCACCCTTATAAGGTCCCCATGGTATTTAGTCTCTAAAGTCGAAGGATTAGATTCAGTGATCCATCTCTCCTACAAAGTAACTACCTCTAAACCACGTTCCATGTACTTGAATATCTACTACATAGTCTGTAAGTATTTTGAAATGTCCAACAAAATTTCCTTCTCTTCTACCACTCAACCCACTCCTCTTCCTGCTTCCTTTAACTCAGAAAGGTGGAATCTTTCTCCCAGTTACTAAATTATCCTTGATTAGGGTGATATCTCCCCAATACACAACCAGCCGCTAAATCTTTTTTGGCCTCCTTTTGAGACATTTCATATGACTCTGAAGTCATTTCCTCACTGGCCTTTCTGTCCTCATTCTCCCCCTCCTGCCACCCACTGTCCAGCTGTCTCATTCTGCCGATGGGGCTAGTTTTCTTCAACACCAATGCTAGGAATCCTCAGTGATAAGTCAGGAAAGCCCACAGACTCCAGAAGCAGATGGCCAGGGTTCAAATCCTCTTTTCTTCACTTACCAGCTATGTGACTTGGGCAGTAACTGAAATTCTCTCAGTTTCAGTTTCTAAATCTATTAAATTAGGATAACAATAGTACCAATCTCATAAGGGAAAATTAAATGAGACACAGAGTAAGGACCCAGTGAAATGTTACCAAGATCATTTAAGTTAATAACTTAAGTTATCAGGGAAGGTGTCTCTTCCCCGATCAAAATCCTCTGTTCACTCCACATTGCTTACAAAATAAAGTCTGGGGAACTTCTCAGTGTGGGGAACTTCCAATTCCACCAGAAAATTGTCTTAACCTACCCTTCTGGACTTCTTTCCTTTTACCCAAGCTCTCTCCTCCAGCTCACTCTAAGCATGGAGTCCACTGACAACTCACCAGCCCCCCATTTTGCCCATTCCCCCTTCCACACTTTTGCTCAAAGTGCCCCTTGTGCCCGAACAGCTTTCACTCATAGTGACTTATCATTCATCCTTCCCTCAGGCTTAAACATCAACTTCTCTGTGAGGTGTTCACACATCCCCTTTTTCCAGATATCCCCAGCGATCTCTCCTGGGGCTCCATCCTACCTGGGCTTATATGTCCAGATTGCAGGTGGCCTTAATGGCCCTTTCTCTCCACTGATGATGTCACGTATTTTGTACTGTACTTTTTTTAGAGGAAGCACATATTCAGCTCCTGTCCATCCTCCACTCTTATCTGGGTACATCTTACTCTATGCCCAGGAGCACACCCACAACTACAGTTTCATCAATGAACAGGAGCACTGAGAATGACTCTCGAAATCCTCCTTCATGCCAACCATGTCCGATACCTGATCAACATTGACCCACGCTTCAGAGGATTGGCACAGCCGGGGTGAGCAGAGAGAGAGTGGCAATGAACACCACAGCCCTAATCAAAAGTAGGTTACTTTATAGGGTTTGATTAACCCTCCTTCACAGGGTAAATTCTTTTTATTTAAGGTTTTAAATAGTTATTTATTTATTTATTTATTTATTTATTTATTTATTTATTTATTTTGAGAGAGAGCATGCACCCTTGAGCAGGGGAGGGGAGAGAGAGAGGGAGGGAGAGAATCCCAAGCAGCCTCCATGCTGTCAGCGCAGAGCCCAACATGGGGCTTGATCTCAGCACCATGAGATCATGACATGAGCTAAAATCAAGAGTCGGGTTGAACTACCCAGGTGCCTCCATATAGCAAGTTCTTAAGAAGAGAGATTAACATATAGCAGTGGTTCTCAAACGTGTCTATATATTGAAATCCATTAGGGAGCTGTATTCGTTTCTTGGAGCTTCCAGAACAAAGACCTACAAACTCTGCAGCTTCAAACAAACATAAGTTTATTGTCTCATGGTTCTGGAAGCTAGAAGTCTGAAATTAAGGTATTGGCAAGGCCATACTTGTCTGAAACTGGTAGGGGGAATCCTTGCTTGCCTCTTCCAGCTTCTGATGGTTTTCTGGCAATCTTTGATGCTCTTTGACTTGTAGCTACATGACTTCAATCTCATGGCATTCTCTCTATGTGTCTCCGTCTTCACTGAGCCATCTTCTTAGAAGGACATTAGTCTTACTGGATTAAACCACACCTTAACGGGGCGCCTGGGTGGCTCCGTCGGTTGAGCGGCCGACTTCGGCTCAGGTCACGATCTTGCTGTCCGCGAGTTCGAGCCCCGCATCAGGCTCTGTGCTGACAGCTCAGAGCCTGGATACTGTTTCGGATTCTGTGTCTCCCTCTCTCTGACCCTCCCCCATTCATGCTCTGTCTCTCTCTGTCTCAAAAATGAATAAACGTTAAAAAAAAATAAAAAAAAAACATTTTAAATAAATCAACCTTAACTCCAGTATAACTTCACTTTAACTTAAGTGATTACATTCTGACATGACCCTATTTCCAAATAAGATCACATCTGAGGCACCAGGGGGTAGGGCCTCAATATATCTGTTTCAGAAGACACAGTTCAACTAATAAAGAGAAATAAAAGAATTTTTTAAAATACTTTCAGGGAAGCCTGGGTGACTCACTCGGTTGAGCGTCCCACTTCGGCTCAGGTCATGATCTCACGGTTCATGAGTTCGAACCCCACGTTGGGCTCTGTGCTGACAACTCAGAGCCTGGAGCCCGCTTTGGATTCTGTGTCTCCCCCTCTCTGCCCCTCCCCTGCTCATGCTCTGTCTCTCTCTGCCTCTCAATTATAAATAAGAAAAAAGTTAAAAAAAACATTTTTAAATACTTTCAGTAATGTCCCATCCCAGAGTCTGTAATCTAAGTGATCTGGGATGTAGATTGGGCTTCTGAATTTTTAAAAAGTCCTGAAGCAATTTTAATGTGCAACCAAGTCTAAAATCCAAGTGTCAGGGGTTAAGATCAAGGGGCTTTGGAGTCGGGCTACCTGGGGTGATTTGTGCCTACACCACTTACAAGCTGAGTGGCCTTCAGAAATTTGCATAACCTCTCTGTGCTTCAGTTTCCCCAACTTAAAGTGGGGATGATAATAATTGCACCTGCTCCATAGGGAGATTGTAAGGATTAAATAAGGTTATAAAAGAAAGCATTTAAAACTATGCCTCAAACCTTATTATCCTCATTATAATTATAGTTCTAACACATTTGCATCCTAAGTTTTAAAGCCTTAATTGTAATATTCAATAAAGAGTATTTAGTCTCTATTTTAGAAATGAAACAAATGGAGCACATAGATATCCAATAGTTTGCTCAAAAGTCAGTGGGGAAATTGAGAAAGAAATTTACATCTCCTATGTACAGATCATAGCTCAGCACTTCAGGAAACCAGTGGCTTTTAATCTTGGTCTCAGGGGCCACTGTGATGGGGTGGGGGACTATGAGGGAATAGAGCGGTACAGTTCACTTTTATCTTCTTCACATGTTAATTCCCCACAGGGTTTTGCTTGAAAAGAATGGGGAGTGAGGGTTTCCATGGTTTAAAAAAAATTGGAAAGCACTGTGCCAGATTATATTACCATAAACCTCCTAACTGGCAGAATTTACCCTAGCTTCCGCTTCCTCCCTTTTCCTCGAGGAGCAGAAAAGCCCAAGAGAGTTTCAGGTGGTCAAAGACACTACAAGAAGGGAGTGCGGGTAAGTCTCCATGCCCGGTAAGAGGAGATATGCAGAGGGCTCGCTGTAGCATTTCATAATGTCTGCTCTCTGCTGGTTACTAAAATTTGTGTGAGGGAGGCAGAGAATTAAGACCTCCCAAGGCCCCAATCAGAGTCGTCTCCACTGAGAAATGCAGGGTGAAATGGACGGAGCACTCTCTTACCCTTATGCTTCTAATCACCGGGAAGCTCAGGAAATTGGAAACGCCCCAGAAACAACATGACATATCAAATACCAGAGCCTGGGCGATCCATCACCATCTTCATCACCGTGGTCATTACCATTCACTTCTACTCCGTGGACAGCCCGTAAATCAGTTTGTGGAGCTCTTTGGGATCGCTGAGTGAAAGGCACTGAATAAATGTCAGCTGGGATCATTAGAGATACCTTTCACTTTAGACAGACAAATGTTAGTGAGTCCATGTTCAAGGAAGCACCGATAGGGACCCTGGATATTTCCAGGGGCCCCAAGATGCTAATAATGATTCACATAGTCAGAAAATTAAGACAGAAAAGGAGAGGGTTTTCTCATCTCACAATATTAAAAATACTCCACAAACGTAAAAACTCATTCACCATACTTGGCTTGTGCAGGGACATATTTCTGACCCCATGTGCTTTCTCCACAATCTGAAAACAGGCAGAGAACCAAATAGTTTTTGATACTCCAAATCCATCAGGGGAAACCTTTGGAACCCCCACTGAAGACACAAGCACCAAGCCAAAGATGTTTATAGGAAGGGTATGTTCCATTCTCCTTCCCTGAGCCCTCTTGTGTCTTTTCCCTGACACTTCTCTTCACAGGCAATGACTCTCTATAGGGTGCCCACTCTTTAAAAACAGGCTAGATCTCCTGCACCCACTCTGGAAACTAAAGTTGGGTCTAGAGGTTATGACTGCTCTCAAGAAAAATTTTGCCAATACTTCCCAGCATGGACACATCGTGTCTTCCAGACCTAAATCAATCCATCTCTCTTGCTCAGAAAGTGAAAGCTTCATCTCCTGGCATACTCCTTTGTGTGTTTTGCATCTGTCTTGGTTTCCACTGAACTGAGTACCAGGTCCAGATTCCCATGCACATGGAGGAGGGGAGTAAGCCTTTTTAGTAGGTTTTCTATTGTTCATTGTTTGCCAAATACTGAAAGCATGCTCAGTACAGTATTGGATGGATCCTCAAGGTCCCCTGAGGCAGAAAGTCCAAAATAAAGAGACAGAAGTAAGTGACTCATACAGAAAACTGCTCTGCTGGGAAGAAAAGCCAAGTTGTTCATGGTCTGTACATGAGCCAGGTGGGTGGGAGTATGTTTATGTTAGAACTTCCAAAGACCAACTTCCAATGAGGCCCTCTGGGGACATAAGGCTCTAGTCAACTCTGTCTTCAGGGAAAAACTTCTTCCTGCAAAATAGGAGGCAAGGCCACAGGAGGATTCTGGAATTTCCCGTTTAACAACTACATGGATTATATTTGTCACGGGAACACAAACACCTTTTTTCAGAGCTATATTTATTTAATGCTTAGAAATGGGGTGGAATTAATAAGCCCAGAATGGAGAAGTCCAGAATTCAGGGAAAAACATATGAGCATATTGGGTTCATTTCTGCTCTTCAGGGTTCCTCTTCAGCAGGAACTGGGCTTTGAGCCTTGCAATCCATTCTGTCTTCTAAACTGCATTCTGAGAGTTCCCATACGGCTGCCACATATTGCTGACTGGAACCCAAGCATCAGGGATACAGGTGTTAATCCACTGAAAACTGGGCTGGGAAAGCCTAGTGAATTACCAAAAAGTATAGGTAATTCCATGACATTACTATTTGCTCTTGACGTGAACATACTGCATGCCACTTAGTAAGAGAGAGGATGGGGTCCTTCTTTTCTTATTTTTCTTCACCTTCACTCACATTATCTATTTGCTGTTAATAATCCAGAACATGTTGGGGTGTGGGCAGGAAAGAAAGGATAAGAAAGCCCTTCCTTTACTTGAACCAGTACTGCCCTAAGATGGTGTCTTAGTCATCTTAGGTTCCTATAACATGACTGTAGACTGAGTGGATTAAACAAAAGAAGTGTATTTCTCATAGTTCTGGAGGCTAGGAAGTATAACATCAAGGTACCAGCAAATCCAGTGTCTGATGAGAACTTTATACCTGGTTTGCAAATGGCCATCTACACATGGCAGAGAGGTGAGAACAGGGCAAGCTCTCATGTCTCTTCTTATAAGGGCAATAACTGCATCCAGGAGAGTTCCATCCTCATGTCCAATTACCTGTCAAACTGCCCATCTCCAAACACCATCACTTGGGCGGGGCAGGGGGGGCGGGTAAGATTCCAACATATGAATTTGGGGAGGACATAAACATTCAGTCCATAGCAGAAGGTTCTTATTCTTTGGGCCAAGCAGATGATTGAGCCAATTCATGGTCTCTCGTGGGCATTTCTGTGAATTTACTTGAACCTCCTTACTAGGATTCATCTGGTTGCAACTCCTATGATCCTAGGTTTTTTTCTTCTATTATCCATTCCCATCCTCTCTACCATTCCTCGTTTTCCTGCAGTCTGCTCTATGCAGACCCTTTGCTCTGGAAGTCCCGTTGTGTCTTCTAAGTGTGCCTCAGTCTTGAAAGACCAAAATGTTGATAGAAGGAAAATACAGAGAGATGAGCACTACTTCAGTTGCTACTTGTGCCCCTCCAGGCATTTGCCAGTTTTCTTTATGGAACATAGGTGCTGAGCAAAGCACAGCAGTAAGAGTTTATAATGGTCTTACTGACAAGGGAGTTGAAAATTCGGGTACAGGGCTACCAAGGCTGCTAGAACTTGAGAAGTCATGATCTGAGAGAAATCTAACTGTGGAAACATAAAGTGGATATTATATGTGCAATTTTTCCTTGAGGTATTTTTTAACTCCTAAACTGCACATGTGTGAGGCAAATTGCCAAGAAAACCAAGCAGAAAGCAGCTGCTAAGAAGCTAAAAATCTAAGCAGACATTTCAGTAATCTCCTGGTTCTAGGAAGACAAATATTGATGCTCATAGCCTGCCAAGAAAGAGAATCTCTAACAATCATACCAGACTTATCCTTGAGATCCTTGAAGAGGTAGGCTCTAGAAATAAAGACAAAGCTGAAATAGAACAGATCTCACCAGCCCTCACATTGAGTCTGAAACCCAAGTCCAGGGGATCGAGATGATCTCCCTGTGGTCTATCTGCCTGTCAGAAGAAAATTAAATCCTCTCTAAAAAAAGATGTCATCTATACTATCTACAATTTTTCATTCATAATGCTTGGCATTAGATCAAATTTACCAAGTAAGCCACAACACAGGATCATATGACCAAAAACCAAGAGCTAAAAAAAATTTTTTAATATAAATAAATTTTTAAAAACGGGCTTTAGGAACCAGTTAACAGGAAATGTTTGAATTATTGAACATGGAGTTTTAAATAATTATAAATAACAATCAATATAAGAAAAAAAAAGATGGAAACTTTCATCAGAGTTCCATGAAGTATTTTTTTTAATCAATTAGAAAGTACAGAGCCTGGTATTATAATAGTGAAATCAAAATTTCAATAAATGGGTTTAATAACAGATTAAACATAGAAGCAGAGAGGATAAATTAGCTAGAAGATAAATCAGAAGAAAATATTAGAATTATATTTTCTTAGAGAAACGAAGAGAATTTAAAACACAGAAAGAGACAGGGCACCTAGGTGGCTCAGTCGGTTAAGTGTCCAACTTCAGCTCAGGTCGTGATCTCATGGTTTGTGAGTTCGAGCCCCACAGCAGACTCTGTGTTGACAGCTCAGAGCCTGGAACCTGTTTCAGATTGTGTGTGTGTGTCTCTCTCTGTACCTTCCCCACTCTCTGTCTGTCTCTCTCTCAAAAATAAATAAACATTAAAAAACACGTAAAAAAACACACAGAAAAAGAGCTTAAGAGACACATGGAACAGGTGCCTGGGTGACTCAGTTGGTTAAGCATCTGACTCTTGGTTTATGCTCAGGTCATGATCTCATGAATTCAAGCCCCACAGTGGGCTCTGTGCTGACAGTGCAGAGGCTGCTTGGGAATCTCTCTCTCCCTCTCTCTCTGTCTCTCCCACACTTGCATGCTCTCTCTCTTTCAAAATAAATAAATTTTTAAAAAGAGAGAGAGAGAGAGAGATGGGACATGATGAAAAGGACTTTCATCAGTTTGCTGGAGTCTGAAAAGGAAAGGAGAGAGATAATAGAACAGAAGAGAGATACTCTGAGAAGTTTCCAAAACAAGCAAAAAATAGTAACATGTTGAAGAAACACTACAAATTTCAAGCAGGATAAATACAGATAAAACCACATCTATGAAGCTGCTTAAAACCAAAGATAAAAAAAAGAGTATCTGATAAACATAGAAAATAGATAACATGACTTTTAGGGGAGCAATAACAGAATTGTGATGGTCTTTCAACACAAACTATGAAGCAAAAAAACAACAGAATAATTGTTTTAAAGCGCAAAAAGAAAATTTTTGCCAACCTAGAATTGCATACACAAGAAAAATAGCTTTCAAAAACTAATGGCTAAATAGTGGCATTTTCAAACAAACACTTAATGACACTGTAACCAGCAGTGGCAAACTTATAAAAAATAAAAATTAAAATTAAGAGCAAAGGCAAAAAGAGAATGATCCCAGATGGAAACATCTTTGCTGCAGGAAGGAACAAGAGAACCAGAAAAGCTAAGTATTCAGTAATTCCAAATGAATATTGTCTCTTTGTAACAACAGTAATAATGTCTTTTGTAATTAACATATATACAGTCAAAATTCATAACAATAGCACAAAAGTGAGTAATGGATAAATCGAGTTAAGGTATTATAAGACCTGTCCAGAAAGCTAAACATACTGATTTAAGTTCAACATTCATGAGTCTAGAATGAATATTAGAATTACTAATAACTAAATATAAATAAATAAGAAAAAGAATGTATAACTTCATGTGAATGGTGGAAATGAAATAATTTTGGCAGGGAAATGAAATACTTTTCAAAGTTTATATAATTGAAGCAAAAGAAGGCTATAAGTGGAAAAAACAGGTTAAAAAAACAGAAAGCAAATTAAAAGGTAATACATTTAAATCCAGACATATCTGTAAATACACTGAATAGAAAGAGAACAAATACTCTAATTAGAGACAAATGTGATTGTACTGGATAAAGCAAATAAAATGTACACGAGTGTAAGAGACAGATGCATACCTTAAAAGTAGAAAGTAAAGGGTTGGAAAATATATGCTATATACTTTACAACATATCCAAAGTATGTCTTTTGTAGCTATAATAATATCAGACAAAATAAACTTTAAGGCAATAAGTATTGCTAGAGATAAAGAGAACTATTCCATAATAATAAAAGTGTCAATCTAAAGAATATATAATAATTATAAAACTCTATGCAGCAATTTATATGGCCTTAAAATACTTAAAGCAAAAGTTGACTGAACTAAATGAAGAATAGATAAATCCATATACTTGTACATTTATAACTTTCCTAGCAATTAATTGAATAAGCAGACCAAGAATATTAGTAAATATAGGTGATTAGAAGAGCATAATTAATAAATGTAACCTATTTCATATAACAAACCACTGCATCCATAACTTCAGAAGGCACATCCTTTTTTTTTAATTTTTTTTAATTTTTATTTATTTTTGAAGGAGAGAGAAAGAGAGAACATGAACAGAGGAGGGGCAGAGAGAGAGGGAAACAGAATCCGAAGCAGGCTCCAGGCTCTGAGCTGACAGCACAGAGCCTGAGATGGGGCTCGAACCCACAAACTGAGATCATGACCTGAGCCAAAGTCAGATGTTTAATTGACTGAGCCACCCAGGTGCCCATAACCCCAATGAATTTAAACTAGAAATCAAGAAATGCTTGAAAACTAAAGACTTCTAAATAACACATGGATAAATTAAATATATATTTAAACATATATTTGTATATATAATACACATATATTACAAAAAAAATTAGAAAATATTTTTAATTCAATGATAAAAACATGACCTATCACATGCCTGGGTGGTTCAGTCAGTTAAGTGTCTGACTCTTGATTTTGCCTCAGGTCATGATCTCACAGTTTGTGAGACTGAGCCATGAGTTGGGCTCTGCACTGAGAGCATGAAGTCTGCTTGGGATTCTCTCTCTCCCTGTCTCTCTGCCCCTCCCCTCCTTGCACACATGCATGCACAAACTCTTTCTCTCTCTCTCTCTCAAAATAAGTAAACATTTTTTTAAAAAATATAACAGATCAAAACTTGCTTGATAAAAGGAAAGGAGTGCTCACACAAAATGTGTAGCCTAAAATGCATAAACTAGAAAGGGAAAAAAATCTGCAACACAAGCATCTATATCAAGAAGTTAGTGAAAGAACAGCAAATTAAGCCAAAGAAAAGCAGAAGATACATGGGGGAAAAGATAAAGATGAATGCAGAAAACATTGAAATAGAAAACAAACGTACAATAGAGAAAAACATCAAGGCAACAAAATAAATCTTCAAAAATATTAATAAAATTAATAAATGCTTAGCAAGACTAACAAAGAAAAAGGAAAATAAACACACATTACTAATATTAAGAACAATAAATGAGCTATCACTATAAATCCTATAGATAAGGCAATTTAGTAAGAGGCTATTATAAACAAAGTTGTGACTACAAATTTGAAATTTAGATGAAATGGACAAATTCCATGAAAAACTTACCAAAACTGACATAAGAATTAGAAAATCTAAATAGTCCTATATTTGCCTACAAAATCGAATCTAATTGTGCCAGTGACCTCTCAGCTCCAACACTGCCCTCATTATTTTGTGATACTGGAATATTTCTCCTCTGCAGGCTGGCACGATGTTAACTTTTGTCAGTAGAGGGTGCCAGATGTTTGAAATGGGGAGCACACTTTCCTCCTGGTTTCAGTGTGCTCTTCCCTGTTGGTTCCAAAGTGTACATGACCAGCAACAGGCAGACACCTGGAGGCACGTAACCGCTTGCTAGCCCTCACCTACAGTTCCCTGCCCCTCAGCCTTCAGCCACCCAGCATCCCAGTAGAAGGTTCCCTCTTCAACTTTTCTATGTGCCAGCCTTGGTCAGCTAGCACTCCAGCTAGAAACTTTCAGTCTGCCATTCCTGACCCATGAGTCTGTGCCCTGCAGCCTCAGCCCATTAGCTGCGGACCCACTCTCCCCTAGAGAGACCCAGAAAATTTCTCCAGTATCAGTAGGCTACAGCCATGCCCCCCTCCTTCCACAATATTTGAATCCCAAACTGAGACGGGACATCCCACTTCCAAGTTTGTTCCTGCCTTGGATATTCTGCTTTAGCCCTAGAGTAACTCCAGAGTTCTGTTTATTCCATCAAAATAGCTAAAACACTGTAAATAGTTAATAATTCTTATATTAAACTCTCGTTGTTGAAATTATTGTGTGGTATCTGTCTCCTGTCCAGACCTTGACTAACACACAGTCAAAACAAACAAACAAACAAACAAACAAACAAACCCTTCCCACAAAATAATGTCAGGGCCAGATGGTATCACTGGTGACTTCTTCCAAAAATTGAAAGAAGAATAACACCATCTAACACAAACTCTTATAGAGAATAAAAATAAAGAATGCTTCCCAAGACATTACATGAGGCCATTATAATATTACTGCAATTTAACAAGCACTATACAAGAAAGAAAAATTCAAGGCAATATCTCTCATAAACATAGACACAAAACACCTAAATATAAACTTGGGAAATATAATCTACCAATATTTAAAAAGGATAATGCATTATGGAAAATATAATCTACCAATAGTCAAAAAGGATGATGCGTCATGACCGAGTTGGATTTATTCACAAAATTTACAATTGGTTTAACATTTTAAAAGCAATCAGCAGAATTCATATTATAAAAATAAAGGATAAAAAGTTCACGTTCATTTCAACAAATTCAGCAGTTTAACACCAATTCAAGATATTAAAGAGTACGATTAGAATTATTAAGTGAATTTAGCAAGGTTGTTGTAAATATGTTCTGATATTCTAGTAACAAAATTACATTATTAAAATACCACTTAAATTAGCATAGAAAATCAAATATTGGAATAAATTTGATAAAATATATACAAAGTTATACACACTATAAAATGTTACCAAAGAGATTCAAGAAGAATAAATAAATGGAAGAATGTACATGTTCATGACTTAGAAAACACTATTGTAAAAACATGGATTTTCATCCCAAAATTTATATTTAATTATATTTGATACTTGACTTATAGCTTCAATGCAATTACAATAAAAATTCCAGCAATTTTTATGGAAATTAAATTTATATAGGGTGCAAAAGATTCAGAGTAATAAAGACAATTTTGAAGAACAATGTTGAAGGACTTAGCGGATATCAAGTTTTATTTGAAAATTGCAGTGATTAAAACAGAGTAGTATTGGTGCAAAGATTGACAAAGAGATGAAAGGGACAGAACAGAAAGTCCAGAAACACATCCACATTTACACAGTCACATGATTAATGACAAAGGCCCTCTCCAATTCAGTGGGGAAGGGATTGTCTTTTCAATAAATGGTGCTGGGGTAATTGAATATCCACATGGGAATAAAATGAATCTTGATCCATGCCTCAAACCAACACAAAAATTAATTCCAGATGGATTATAGACCTAAACTGCAAATGGAAAAGCAACAAAGCTTTTAGAAAATAACACAAGAGAATAACTTCCCAACCTGGGGGTAAACAAAGTTTCCTTAAACTGGACAAGAAGAGAAATACTACCCATGCAGGAGATAATTGCTGCATTAGACTTTAGAAACATGAAAGCATTTGCTTATTAAAAGTACTATCAATAAAGTGCAAATAGGAGTATTCATTTATAATACTTATATTGGGGGGCCTGGGTGGCTCAGTCAGTTTAAGCGACTGACTCTTGGTTTCAGCTCAGGTCATGATTTCAAGTTTGTGGATTCAAGCCCACACTGGGCTCTGTGCTGTCAGCCCAGAGTCTGCTTGGGATTCTCTCTCATTCCTTCTCACTGCCCAATTCTCTCTCAATCCCTCTCTCTCTGTCTCTGCCCCTCCCCCACTTGCTCTTTCTTTCAAAATAAATTAAATAAATAAACTTAAAAAAAATCACAGTGTAGGGCACTGGGTGGCTCAGTTGGTTAAGTGCCCAACTTTGGCTCAGGTCATTATCTCACAGTTTATGAGTTCAAGCCCGGCTCAGAGCTCTCTGCTGTCAGCATGGAGCTAGCTTGATCCTCTGTCTCCCTCTCTCTCTGCCCCTCCCCCACTTACACTCACTGTCTCTCAAATAAATAAACATTTAAAAATCACAATGAGATACCATAACATTGCCACCAGAATGACAAAAAATTAAAAAATTAAAAAATAAACTGAAACAAACTGACAATACCCTGGATTGGCAAGGATGTGGATAGAGGAAGTGAAAGTCCCATTCACTATTGGGAGCAGTAGAGATTGGTACACCCAATTTGGAAAACCAGCAGTATCTACTAAGAATAAGAATAAGCATATTCTAGAACCTGGCAATTCCACTCCTAAGTAACCCAACAGAAATGTGTGCATATACACCAAGTCGTATAACAATATGTTCTAGCACTATTTCTTATAGCCTCAAACTGGAAGATACACAAATTCTTTACTAAAGCAGGAGAACAGATACAAAAATCGGGACATATTATTAAAATTTAATAATATTCAGCAAAGCATAAAACAAATTGTGACAAGTAATAACTAATATGAATCTCGCATACATCAAAATACATGAGAATCTTTTGTATTCTCAGAGTTGGCCATAGATTCCAGGTGAAATATCCAGGTATGGAAAAGAGAATTTAGTATCTTAATTTGAGATTTGCATCACCTATGGATTGTTGGTTTAGTAATTCCCTGGAAACACATTTTAACAACTGTGACATATTTATCAACATTACCGAAAATTCAACTTAAACAAATACTCAGTAATGTTGCCTAACCTCTAATCAATTAAAAAAAAAAAAAAAGCAGATGGGTATTCTCTTTGCAGATTTTTAATTTAATTTAATTTAATTTAATGTTTTTTGTTTCCTTTCTGTTCATTAGATATGGACTTGTAGTTTTTTGGTTTTTTTGGGTTTTTTTGTAAATGCACACCACATAGCAATATAGGAAGCTGCATATGAAGGCCAGCTAGCCCCCAGACAATTCACCACAGAGTAGAATTCAACAACGTCCAGGATTCCATTGTCAGAAAAGTTACTAATGCCTAGAGAGTGGATAAATGGCTCAGGGGCATGATCACATTAATCAAGCTTGCAGAGTCCAGATAGAAGGATGGAGAAATAGGTAGATCAGATAAGATATTCATATACAATATAAAAGCACACTAACCCAACTCATGGAGAGATTTATTTATCACATAAGAGAAACATAACATAATGTCAGTTTATAAATCAGATGTTTATTGTGAGCTTCCTGGTATCTTCTCAAGTTGTAATCAAAATAAATGGGAAACCAAGTGGTCAGAATACAAATGGATGCAAACAGAAAGAGAATGAGAGGAATTTGGTGATTTTTTTAAAGAAGTTTCTCTTAGACTACGTGGTTTGCAGCACCATCCTCCCAAATACGTATGCTCTGGGCAAGGAAACCCCACTTTGGGGGAACCGCTTCACCAAAACATCCTCTTCTCTGTGTCAGGCCATGGGTAACACTTGCTTCTGTGATGCTCTTTTTAAGTGTATCCATGATTGTCCCAATACTCCTTCAGTACGCAGAATAATGGCTCCCACAGCCTAATCTCCAGAACGAATGGATAAATTATGTTACATGGCAAGTGGGAATTAAGGTTGCAGATGGAATTAAGTTGCTAATCAGCTGACCTTAATAAATTATCCTAGATCATCTGAATGGTCCAATGTGATCACCATGGCTCTTAAATGGGGCTAAAGAATCAGAATCAGAGTGATGGCATCTTGACAAAGACTTAACTGGCCATTGCTGGCTTGGAGATGGAAGAGAGCCAGTATCCAAGAGATATAGGTGACCTCCAAAAACTGGAAAAGGCAAGAAAACAGATTCTTCCCTAAACCCTCCTGATGGAATGCAACCTCACCAACATCTTGATTTTAAGCTCATGAGACCCATTTCACATTTAAGGCCTCCATAACTATAAGACAGAACATTTGCCTTGTTTTAAGCCACTACATTGTGGTAATTTGTTGCAGCAGCAATAAGAAACTAATACAACCCCACATACCCTCTTTGACCCTTGCAACTTTTCTTTAAACATGTATGAAAATTTTATAACAGTTTATCTTTGCTAGCCTAGAATTCTTTCTCACTCCACAATTTGACTTTGTATTGCTCTTCCCAGATCCATTAGGTTTTGATTTTTTCTGGTTTCAGTCACAAAGGATTTTCATATTCCCTTATTGCTAACTTTGGAGGCAGGATCCCTGTACCAATGAGAGATACATTCTCTAGAGTTTATCAAAAGTGACTAGCTTTCAGAAGAGAAATTTTTTAGGAAAAGAAATCTTAACTTGATGAATAAAGGACTCTGATCATCAAATTACAGTAGTTAAAACTATGCTGCAGACCCAAACTCATGGATGAAGAATATGACATCCTAACTATTCATTCCGAAAAAGACTGAAGTCTCTCTAATAGCAAATGTGGCTTTTCATGATAATGATCCCAGTAAATGCTGTTTGGGGAGCAAGAAAGCAAAACAGAGAAGAAAATGAAGCCAGTATAGGTCACCAATGTGGGGAGCTAGGGCTCAGTCCCACTGAGCCAGTACAGAACACAAACCTCAGAGTTATCCCATGTGAGGGGTGTGGGAGCTGGGGTATTTGTACTGTTGGTCATTGATTGACAGATGCTGGTGGAAGGCATCAATTCCCCAGCACTTCCAGTTTGCAGAGCAAGTGGGCAAAGGAGGCTTTGGAAGGCAGAGAAAGCCCTCAGGCAAAGAAACACAGGTGCTGACAGATGAAAGGGGACCACTGAAGTAATAAGGGACGCAGTAATGAGCGGGGCACTTACAGCATCTGCTAAAGCCCCTAAACTTAGAGGCTCTGTTGATACCAAGGAAAAATGAGTTATGGCCATCAAATAGATAACATTTCTAATAATGTTTTCTAGGATAATTTCATCAAATCCTAATCTTACAGAGTTGATATGTGAGAATCACCAAACATGGGATAAAACTTCTAAGTGTTAGCATTGCTTGTTTTAACTGATGTTGGCCAGAGGGATGGGCAAAATTGGCGAAGGGGAGTGGGAGACATAGGCTGCTAGTTATGGAATGAATACGTCATGGGAATAAAAGGTACAGCCTAGGGAATGCAGTCAATGATGTTGTGATAGTGCTGTGTGGTGACAGACAGTAGCTATACATGTGGTGAGCACAGCATAACATAGAGAGATGCTGAATCACTACGTTGTACACCTGAAACTAATGCAACATTGTGTGTCAACTATACTCAAACAAAAATTAAAAACAAAACAAAACAAAACATCGCTTGTTTTTGTGTCTACCATTTGCTCCTTAGCCATTTATCCTTTTGTGAATTCAGCAAACATTGGCCTGAGGATCTCCAATGAGCTCTGAGCTATTTCTACATGCTGGGGGAACAAAACCAAATAGTATGTGGCCTGTGTCCACAAGGCCAGTCAGCAATTACAGAACAGATGTTAAGAGCTCTGACAGACATCTACACAGATGCCGGGGCCACACAGACAGCATGAAATTGGGCAGGGGGAGTTTGAGAAGCCTCTCAGGAAGAGGAACTTCTTGAGGTGAGTTCTGAAAGACAATAAGGAATCAGCAAAATTTGTACAGGGAATAAAGCATTGCTGGTAGACAGAACAGAATGTGCAAAGAACCAGCGGCATCAGAATGTTAACTAGTTGTGCCCGCCTTTAGCAAAAGTAACATTCATGGCAAAAGAGAGAATGTGACCAGACCCAAAAGAGAAAACATTTGTGATAAGCCTTGTCTGTTCTAGATGCTACATGCCAAGATGACTTAGTTATAGCCAGGGCCCTTAAGGAATCCACTGCCCATAAGGGGATACATGCAGTAAAGAAATAGGACAGAAAAAGAAGCTGTAATAGTAGAAGGTACAAAGTGCCATTAGAGCATGACTTCAACATGATTCCTCAGGCTTTGACTGATCTTCACTCTCCCAGGTAGTAGTGAGTATGATTTATCATCTCTCATGGGGGGTTAGGTTTTCTCAGGACGCGTACATTGAGAACAATATGGGGAGAGTGTACCTTTACTCTTCTTTACCTAGTTTTCACCCAGCCCAGTCAACAGCACTTACACACAACAGAGTACCTTTGTCCCAGTAGGGGGCCATTGCCAAGTGAATACAATGAGAATTTCAAGATTACTAAATCCACACCAAAAATCTTTCATATTTATCTAAAAAGCATGTAATTATAAAGAAAACGCATACCTTGGGAATAAGTAATTGGATCATAAAATCCATCAAATGTCATTTTGTTCATTTTGCCCAAGTGTCTGTTTGAAATGATTCTAAGCAGTGTGACGTCAATATCTTTTGAATGCCAACAGTATGCAGGGATGCATAAGTTAGCCTCCAAGAGAATTAATGGCACATAAATACATCTCCATTAAATATGTTTCAAATTTACTTGTTATATACTCACTAAATGTATAGGCTTTTTAAAGTTACAACTTCGGCCATGTCTCTTTTGAAACCGCAAGATTTTTCTTCTCTTTTGAAGATGGAGTGGAGTCCCACACCGGGTCTGTTGTATATGGTGATGATAGCAGGCAGCTCAGATTACCACAGCTACAACACCCAGAAGGGACCACAAAGGGACCGGCTTGTTCTAGGCTGCTACGAATTGGAGGCCTTGTTGTAAGTTCTCTGAGTATTTCTTTGGCAATTCTTTCATGCTGTGCTCTCTGTGGGTTGGTTCATCTGGAGTCGATGAAGGAAGAGCTATTTCAGGACCAGAGTCTGCAGTTCTACACAGTTTTTCACAGACACCTGGGTGTCCAGGCCCCACGGTGGGTGGTTTTCCTTCTCAACCTGGAGAGGGCTGAGTTTAATCCCTGTCACCACACTTCACCCTGTGGTCAGCCTTTCTCCACTTTTATTGTTAGGGAAACGTATTTTTCCACTTTTACTTGATAAAATTATAATCATCATTTTTGAAAAAAGATTCCAAAAAGTTGCATTTTTTTTAATAATTAAGCAACCGTAGGAAGAGAAAAAAAGAAACAACTGTCCCTAATTAAGCATCTAATTCTTTTCCGTCTTCACACAACACCCTGGTGAGGCAGGCATTGTGATTGGGTCTGAAGTCAGAAGCAGAGAACAATATTTAAAACCATTGAGAGTGGACTAGATTGCATGAATTCAAATCCTGGTTTTGGTGCCTACTAGCTGTGTGATGCTAGGCAAATAACAGCATGTTCGTGACCCCTTTCCTCATTTATGAGATGGAAAAAAAACAGTTGTCTCTATTCCCTAAGATTATTGTAAGGATTAAATAAATAAAATATTAAAAGCACTTAGAATAGAACTTGGCATTTCTTTTTTTTTAATATAATTTATGGTCAAATTGGCTAACATACAGTGTGTACAGTGTGCTCTTGGTTTTGTAAGTAGATTCCCGTGATTCATCGCTTTCATACAACACCCAGTGTTCATCTAGTACTTGGCATTTAGTACATGCTCAGACAAGGGTCATTGTAATTATGTCGTTTTATATATGAGGAACCAGAATTCAGTCATCCTTAAAGTCGCAACAATGTAAAGAACAGTTGAGATTTGAACCCAGATCTAGACTGTTCACTCATTCATTAATTCAGTATGCTCTTTCTGTTGCCCAGGATTGGTTGTTATTGGAACACAATTCATCACTGGTCTCTTATATTTCAGCACATCTTATAAGTGGGTCACTAACTGTCTTTTGTTCTGAACTATCTCCTTGAGGACATCTATAAAGCAAATAACCATGGAAGATGGAGATAGTGTTTCCCTCTGGAGCAAAGAGTAGACATGCTTTGGAATTCTCTCCTGTAACACACCTACTGCATCCATCTGGACCTATTGTCTTGTCCCTTGCAGGGCTTAGGGAACAGGGGAGCTGATGCAAATATGCTGACGCTCATGCTGTGTGCTGTCCCATGCTGCCTCTGACCCAGAATCCTCATCTGTTCTGCAAGTAACCATGAAACTCTGATAGGTTAATGTCTTAATCCATTCTGGCCACCATAACAAAGTACCACAGATTGGGTGGCTTATAAACAACAGAAATTGATTTGTCACAGTTCTGGAGTCTGTAAAGTTTAAGATCAAAATGCCAGCATGGTTACTTTCTGGCAAAGGCCCTCTTTCTGGTCCATAATTTGCACCTTCTCTCTATGTCCTCACCTCTAGAAGGAGTGAGGGATCTGTCTGGAGGCTCTTTTATTAAGACACTAATCCCATTCATGGGGACTTCACCCTCATGATCTAAGTACCTCCCAAAAGGCCCACCCCTCCTAATGCCATCATCTTTGGGGGCAGAATTTCAACATATGAATTTGGGGGTAACACTTTAAGGTCACACCAGCTACATTGTTAGCTTGCAAGTATGGTAAAATCTCAGATTCTCCTCAGCTCTTGGCAATACCGGTGATGATAATGGGATGCTGACAGATACCTGGCTTTGCTTTCTAGAAGAAGAAAAAGGGATATGCAGGGCATGTTTGAGAATGTGGAAAAAAATCCCTGAGATCTGGTAGAATGTTCTCTCCAAAGTAGTAGGCAAATTGGGAGTGATAAATGTTACTGAATGTTTAGAGGATGAACAGAAAGAGGTAGGATTGTGCAGGTACCCAAATGGTTCTTTGGTTTTTGAAGGGAGAGAGGAAGAAGAAATGTTACCACTACAGTAAACTGGCAAGCCTGCAGCCCCAGTCAAAAGACAATATGCCTATGACAGCTGAGAAAAGAGTCCTGAAAGTAAAATGAATGGTGTCAACAAAGAGTATATAAAGCTTTAGGTAGACTAAAATATTAGAAGGTGGTTGGTTGAGTTGGGAGCAAGTAGCCACTAGAAAGGGAAACTGAATGCAACGTCTAGCTCATTGACCCTACATGGCCCCCATCCCTCCCTCTCTCTCTACCCTTACCACACTTGCTTTGATAATCCCATAATCCCATAATCCCAAGGGGCACCTCTGAGTGGAAGCTGCCTCCCTTTGCCAAAGGCTCCAGGAGGCAAAATCATCAGTCATAGAGACTCAAGGTCACTGTAGCTTCTCTTGCTTACCGTGAACCTTGCTCAAATCTCTTGCTCAAAGGAATCACTTTCTATTGGCTACTTCCTGGGCAATAATAAGGATAAAAATTTGGCCAGGGGGTAGGAAACAGTATATAAACCTATTTTTAAAATTCTGGATTCTAGTTGACCATTATTAGGCAAGAAGCTCTTTCTTTTCTTCTAACAGAAACCCCAGAGAGCTCAGTTGGTCTATTCTCTGGATGGCAACACAGCCAATAGGGGGCCTAGAGAATCAAACTTATGAATGGCGGGATGGAGGACGTTTTGCACCCACCTGAGTATACCAGGGAACTTTGAGAAAGAGAAGGAATATAACTGTACATCACTGTTGGATACACGTACCCAGGTCACTATTATGCCTGGTCCTATGGGAGAAGGGAGGAGCAAAATTCAACGGATGGGATTTGAGCAAGGTTCACAGTAGGCAAAAGAAGCTACAGTGATCTTGAGTGTCTATGACTGGTGATTTTGCCTAGTGGAGCCTTTGGCAAAGGGAGGCAGCTTCCACTCAGAGGTGCCTCTTGGGATTATAGTCTGGTCACCTCCCTGGCATGAGTAATGTGGACATCATTTTTAAAAAGCAGCTATTGGCTTGCTACAGGGCTCTTCTCCACACTGAACACCTGACCCATAGAGGCCTTATGACTCTCTTGATATTCTTTTGGTGTAGGTCAACCAGAACTCAACTACTAATAATGTAGGATGAGTCCAACATGTCCCACTTATCAAAAGAGAAGGAAGCCTGCCCGCTCCCCCCACCCCTGCCAGAAGCATCTTGTCTTTATATGAGAAAGTGGTAGCCACCCCTTGGGGAAATTTTATCCCTCATTCCACCACCTGAAGAAAAGCCATTGGATTATGAAGGCCCTTGGTTCACAGAGGCTTCCTTGATGGTGTCCACTGGGCCTGCTAGGGCTTTTCAACCTCCCTGCCAGCTGTACAGAGCTAGGGTCTGGTTGCTCTGCTCAGTGGGCAGAACTCAAAGGAATCCTCATATCTCCGGCCAATACTCCCTTTCATGAACCATATTATATTTTTCCTGTCTCTTGGGCTATTGCCAATAGCTTAGCTATTTGGTCTGCCATTTGGAAAACTACAGACTGGCAGATTAAAGACACTCCTCTTAGGGGCCATGAAATGTGGAAACATATCATGGCTGCTAATCAAACCATCTGGGTCACTCCTGTAGATGCCCACAGTAAGAGTCTGTGCTCTGATTAGACCGGCTGGAATCAAACTTTTGATTGGGTCTGTGATGTCCAGATTGCCACTGTTGCCTGGATCCATCATCTTCCACACATTGAAATGGCCAACACACTGAATACAACACATCCACCATCATGGACTGGGCATAAAGGAAAGGACTCTATGTTTCTGATGCATAAACTACCTCTATATACCAGACTTATACTTCCTGTCAAAGGTTGAATCATTTATCATTATCATTTATCTGTGAGGAAGGCCACATTGCAGCCCTTAAAGCTAATGTGTCATATTTTTGGCTTCCTGGACCAACTGCAGTCTGATGATGAACTTTTTATCATAAAAGCTAGTCAATTATAAGTTAATGGTCAAGATATTCAACAGACCTTCCATGTTCACTATCATCCACAGGTAAATGGAATTGTTGAGACTTGGAAAGGCCTCCATCACCTCCTCCTGGTCCATATACTTTCATAACACAATTTGGTCACTGTATGTGGCTGTCCCCAGAAAGGAATCATTTTCTCTTGGCTATAATAAGGATGAAAATTTGGATAAAAATTTTTGGATAAAAATAAGTATATAAACTTATTTTTTAAATTCTGGATTCTACTTGACTATTATTAGGCAAGAAACTTTTTCCTTTCTTCTAACAGAAACTCCAGACAGCCCAGTGTGTCCACTCTCTGGGTGGCATTACAACCGATAGGAGGCCTAGAGACTCAAACTTATTCTAGGTTAGCCACCAAGATTCTCCTGTTGGACTGACATGGTCATAGAGCATAAAGATGATGATCACTTGATTAAGTGCTATTCATTGAGTCCTCCTGGAGTGGTTCACATGTGCCAAGATGGGGGGACATGATAAGTCTCTAAGTTTTATTAAAATGCCTTTGTGCCTCTCACACTTGACCCCTCTGAATGGAAAGTCTGGGTGTGAGTAGGGGATGATCAAGAAAAAGGACATCGTAGCTCCTAGAAGGGGACACACCACTTTTATGGCTATGGAAGGAACTATAACTATCTTGGCACTTGAGGACAGAATATCTCAGAATCTAGGAGAGACAGGGGAGTGATGAACACTAATGATATTTGTCTTCCATAAACTTCCCTGTACCCTTCTGCATGAAGGATAACACCTTGGTGCCACCTTTCCAAACTCATGCAAACACTAAATTTAACTGACTTCTAGGCTTGCCATCCTCCACCAATGGTTCTAACAAGTTTAGAAAAATGGCAAGGGGTGGCCCTGGGACCTACACCTCCCAGCAAACACCTGTCAACACTTCTGGGTGTTTTCTTCACCACTATTTCCAATCAGTAGCTATCAGTCATTTCATGGGGCTCCCATCTGATAGCATGGACAAGAACAGGCTGGGCTAATTGTGCTCAGGCCAGAAAAAAAGTAGTAGACTCATTTAAAATGAACTAGGAACTTTTAAGGTTTACCAGTCAGTTGGAAGACCAAGTTGGAAGTACTGTCAGCCTGTGCCCTCCAATTGATACGGGTCTCACCTGAGAGGGACAGGGGGCATCAAATATAAATAACACTTTCTATGCAGGGGGACCATGGACACTCCTGGGACTGTGCTTCTAGTGTGGAAGCCAGGTACTACTTTGCACCTCAGAGATAGTCACAGGAGATTTCAAGTCTGATGTTTAAGGAAATATCATCAGCATATCACATAGCCCTCAGATGACTGTGGAGCTCCGTCCAAAATGAAGCTACCTTTGGTTATTTGGGAGAACTTTCAGGAGGGATAACTGCCTTGTTATTTAAGCACACCCACTGGACAGCTTTCTGTATGATCGGAGTCATCAAATTAGAAAAGGGGGAAAATTCTCCATGGGTCTGTAATGTTTCTGCACCTATTGTGAATAATACACTAAATACCTTCCTTCTAGTCTATCTTCCAAGGGTGTTTGTGAAACAAACACCCTTGGAAGATAGTGTCTCCCTCCAGAACAAAAGGCAGGTCAAAAATGTGTCTCTGACTTTAGCTGAAAAGATTAGTGATGTTATTTTGGATCTGGAAGAACTTGAAGTTAACTTCAACTCATTGACTAAGATTGTTACTGATAAGAGAATTGCCCTTGACCTTCTCCTTGTGGGCCAAGGCAGAGCCTGTGTGATTACCAATATGTCCTCCCTGCCTGGATTAATTCTTCAGGCCAAGAGGAAAGTTCAATTCAGAAACTTAAGGAGAAAATCATCTGACTTTCCAAGTTAAATGCTGTAGGTTTATGGGATTTGTTCAGCAGGTTGGATCCAGGACACCACAGCCCTGGTTGAGGTCAATACTGCAGGCTGCCCTCATCTTGCTGCTTAGAGCTGTCTTGTTGATAGTGGACTTAATGCTGCATGGACAAATTGATTGGAGTTGCCTCCAGCCTCCGTCAGATTAATCAGAACAGCCCAAGCGTTGACATACTCATAGAAAGTTCACCAGAAGCTAAGATGGTGTAAAAATGAGGGATGGATATTGTTAGAGAAAATTCTCCATAGGTCTCTAATATTTCAGCACCTCTTGTGAGCAATGCACTAAATGCCTTTCTCTGAGACTATTTTCCAGGGTGTTTGTAAAGTAAACAGCCTTGGAAGATAGAGATGGTGTCTCCCCACAGAACAAAAGGCAGATTTGCTTATAGTCTTAAAAAGATAAAGATAGTATCTTCCTCTGGAGGAAAGGGCAAGCATGTTTACTGTCCATTATAAAAGATTCCCTATACTCAGGAACCCTCTTCTGTAACATATCCCTCTGGGTTCATCCCCATTATCCCTATGGGACATGGGAGAAGGGGAAGAAATTTACTGATGCTTGTGCTACTTGCTGTTCTGTGAGTAATAAAGTCCATTGTCTCTGACCCAGGAGTCTCATGGCTTCTGCCAGAATCCATCAAAGTATGACAAGATAAATTGTTAGCTTGTAAGCAGGTAAAATCTCAACCTTGACAGTCATGAAATATATTCTGTATAAATCTCTTTCAACCTTGACAGTCATGAAATATATTCTGTATAAATACTCCCCTTTAAAAAAAGAAAAGGAAAAGAAAGATGAAAAGTTGAGGAATTCTGTAAAAACCTAAATATTTCTATGATATATCTACAAAGCTATTTTTAGTTTGTCAACACCTTTCACTTTTCTTATTCATTCATTCATTCATTTTTCAAATGTTTGTTGAACACTACTTGAAAGATGATATAACAAAATACAAAACAGACCAGATTGCTACTAGCCAGAGGCTTGCAGTCCAGTGGGGAAGACAGACAGCAGTTATATAGTATTGGGATCATGGAATATATTGTGTGATAAGTGTTAGAAAAGAAAAGGGAAAAGTATTAAGAGAAAGAGTATCAGAAGGGAACTTCGTATAGATTGAAAGAGCCAGAGAAGAAATCACTGAGCAAAGGACAGTGAGCTGAGATGTGAAAGACGCGAAGCAGCCAAGTAAGGTAAGTGACAGGGTGGGAAAAGCCAACAGCTTGCATGAAGACCCCAAGGAGAGAAGTTCTTGACACATCCCAGTGTGGCTAGAAAGAGAGGTTCAAGAAGTTAGGAATTTGGGCAGACATCAGATCAAGCATCACTTTGTTATCAATCATTTTAAGGCTGTGACTTTAGCCTAAGAACTATAAGAGCCATTAAAATGTAAGTCTCATAGGGTCTTTGTCGTTTAATTCTCCCTGATAATCCTAACACCTGGAACAATGCTTGGTGCATAATAGGTGGTCAATAAATATTTGTTCAGTTAAGTGAAAGGAAAGACACAGTTTGCATTTTTGAAAAATCACTTTGGCTTCTATGAAGAGAATAGTTTGAAGAAGACAAAGCCAAAGCAGAAAGACAAGGTAGAGACCATTGCACAACCCAGTGACAAATTCAGTAGCTTGGACTAGGGTGGTGGCAGGAGAGATGAAACATATGCCCCTCTGCTATCTCTCTCTCTCTCTCTCTCTCTCTCACACACACACACACACACACACACACACACACACACACTTTTTCAAAAATCATTTTGTAGCCTTAAGGATGATTCAACCTGAAAGGTCATGAAAGGCCATCAAATCCAATGTGAAACAAATGAAGACAATATGTTAAGTGATGGTTGGAGTCTTTCGGGGTAGCAGGCATTTGTGTGTGTGGTTACTGATGCCGGCAAAGAGATTGAAAGAGGAAAGTTGCTCATGAAGACAAAGAGAGTAATGGTAACTGAGAACATGTGCACTAAGACTCCCGGGCACAGCAAAATAAACCCCAGAGCATTTCTTCTCCAAGACTATATCAAACTTGATCCCCAGCCTGACTGCCCCTTGCTCCCTGCAGGGCGCAATAAGTTATTGCCTCATAAGCCATTGTGGGGAGCCCTTTGCCTCCTATGAGGAAGATAGGAATTCAGAGTCTATGAGTATGTGTGTGTGTGTGTGTGTGTGTGTGTGTGTGCGCATGCACGTGTGCACACATTCGTGTGCATGCTCAGGCTGGCCTCGCATCCAGTAAGGAAGCACTCCTTCCATGGGCTTGGAAGGCAGAATGTTAAGTGAGTGTGGGGGCAGGGTGGAAGAGAGGGGCACTCCAGGTGAGAGAATAGGACAGTGTCTTTCCAGGTCACACGGTGTCCGTGAGCCTGGTGTCACATGCCGTGGTGTTGAGCATGGCAATTCCTAAAGCAGAAGTTGCGGAAGAACTGGCCAAGGTTATTCTGGTGCCATGGTGGTCTCCGTCTCCCAGCCCAGATGGCCAGGAATGCTACGAGGCAGAGAACTCAGCTCCCGGTGGAGAGCTGAGCACTTGGCACTGCTTAAATCATGACCACTCACGCCCACTTGGACAGGTTGGCCTCCCTGTCTGAAGGGCAGGGGGTAGGCGAGGGCCCCGGAGAGGGAGTTCTCATTGAGAGACAGTGGAACGGCTGTGCTAGTCCTTTCTTAGCCCTGCTAGGAATGCCCACAGCCCAGGAGGGGGCTGAGCAGGCATGAACACCTGCAAAAAGCAAACGGGGCAAGGATTTCAAGATCTGATGCTGATGGAAATCAGCCACCAAGTGGGCATTCATTTGAAGTGATTTTTATGAAACGAGGAAAGTGAAACTGTCTACAGTTATATTTAAGCAATAGTCAAAAAAGAGAACTAAGCTAGCATATATTATTCTTATGTTTCATGGGGTACACAGCATTTTGTATGTGGCTACTTCATTTCAAGGCTTTGGATGAAAAATAATTACTCTAGCTGCCATACCCCCTCCCAGCTCATCCACAGTGAATAGGGACTGGGGCTACCACTGTGCCCTTCAATTTGCCATTGAGTGAAAACAGTTTCACCATTTTTTACGATATTGGGCCAATATTCTGACTAGGATTCTCACTGTTTCTAAGGGCCAGATGCTCTGCTTGACTTCTTCTCATCCAATCTTAAATACCTCCAATACTCAGGAAGCTTTAGCCAGTGTGGATAATGATGTGTGTCCCAAAAAGGGCAGCCTCTTGCTTTCCCCAGGACTTCCCTGGAAAGGTTCTCGGTGGTGCTACTCCTGGGATCCACTCCGGATCTTGGGCAGACTCTCATGCCCAGTTAATTGTCAGAGTCTCGGTGAGTAGAATATTACAGCCCTCACCGTGTGGACATCCTTATTTCCCACGTGTACATAGACTTTCAGACCTGTTTAGTAGCTTGTTATGACATCAAAACTGAAGGTACCCAGAGAACTTTGAGAAAGAAATGAACAGGTCCATTGGGTCAGCAGGTGCTTTCTTTTTGAGACCTACTCAGCTTGAACCTTTTTCTCTCCAGCCCTCTCACATCACACTGGATACCTGTCTGGTTGAGAGTCCTTTCCGACCAAGTGGTCTTGTCAACGTTTTAGATAAATGATATACACATAGGGAATCTGCTCTCTGCTCATCCAAGCTAGAAGGTTATCAGGTTTGTGTAATGGTTCATTTTATGTGTCAATCCATAAGGTGCCCAGGTATTTGGTTACATGTTATTTCTGGGTATGTCTTATGTCTGCTCAGGGTGTTTCTGGAAGAGACTAATATTTGAATCAGCAGAATGATTCCCAATGTGGGTAGGCCTCATAGACTCCATTGAAGGCCTGAATAGAATAAAAATCTGAGTCCAGAGGAATTCTTTCTCTCTGCCTGGCTGTCTCTGAGTTGGGACACCAGTCTTCTCCTGTCTTTAGGCTTGAATTTAGACTTGGACTTATACTATCAGCTCTCCTGGGTCTGAAATTCTCAGCCTCTGTAGTCGTGAGAGCCGATTCCTTAAAATAAATCTGTTTATTGGATGGATGGATGGATGGATGGATGGATGGATGGATGGATAGATTAACTATTACACCTGCATCCTGGAAATCACCTTCCAAAGCTTCCTCGAGACAAGCAGTGCCAACCCAAATGCCTGTAAACAAACCCACATGAGTGTAGCAACCAGAGAGAGGATCAAGTGTAGGGGTTCCACCCAAACTCTTCCCCCGTTGACTTCTGCTGTGTCATATTGAGAGCACCATTGCTGCCAGATTTTTCCATTTTTTAAGAAAAATTAAAAATCTGGATTTTCTTGTCAATGTTGGCAACTACCTCAAAATATTTCAAAACCCCACATGAGCCAACCAGCCCAATCCATGGGCAGACCCAACGCCTGGCTGTCCTATGCAGTCTCTGCACTAGGCAGATGTGGGGAAATCTTTCTGAATTGAAGGAAAGGGGATGCTTAGAAATATTTCCCTATTTCTAAAATTGGAGCCTACAACGGCTATACGACAACTTTAATTCCTACACTGATTGTTTATCTCAGGCTTCTGTACAGAGCAACTCCCCCACATGTTGACATTATCCCACAAGCCCCCTGAGAATAAGAAAGAGAACAAGTATTATAATCTCAATTCCTATTTTTGTAATGGAGTTAAAGACTCCTCAAATGGAGTACCCCATGTAAAGGTGATAGAAAAACTTGCCCGGTTTCAACCGGATTCCAGACCTCATCCTCTCCCCCAAAATATGAACTTGACATTAATCATTCCCGATGCATGTGATTCCCCTATTCTTCCCCAACACACTGACATTTGGTTTAAAATTCTATAAATGCTGGGCAAGAAACAGACATAAATATTAATTTCAGGAACACCCCCATGGATAGTTTAAAACATATTTTTCCTATGAATTATTTGATCTTTTTTCACTTTGGCCATTATGCATTTCTTTTTAAACTAAGTGTTCCTCTTTAAAGATATCTTCGCTGTTCTTCAACCTCAAAAGAATTTCTTCTCCCATTAAGCTGTGCTTCCAGTGCCCCAAGGAGCCAAGCAAGGTATAAAGGAATACCCAGATGGCTCTGTAGATGTTTATTATAGGGCCCTCCATTGTATTCAAATTAATGACACCACATTAGCATGGGCTGCCCTTTGGTGCTCATTTGTTCCTGCACTCCAGGGGTTAAAGGAGCCGCCTGCTCTCCAGATGTTCAGTAGCTCTTATAAATGAAAGATTAGCGATTTTTTGCTGCCGCTGCTACTTCCTCTATTCCCTTTTAAAGCTGATATTTTCTTTAGGAACTTGCTTAGTGTCTGAGTCAGAAGAATCTCCTCCCTGAGGTATATCAATCAATAGCATGCACAAGAAGAAGGGCAAAATGTAGAGGAGGTAGACATGGTCTGTATTAATTTGTTGACTGCGACACCCTTCCAGTGACTGATGTATGCATCCTGTGGTTGTGCTCCACCCTTTGAAATGCGGATCCAATACATGTGACATTTTTCTCAACTAAAAATGAAAACAAAAACAAAAAACTCTCTCTCTCCCTCCTTCTCTTTTTTTGTGACAACATCTTTTGTTTGTGCTATGACGGGAATGTCAACTTCATTTTCAAATCTGGCCTGTCTTCCCTCTAAGCAAGAGACCTAAGTGTCTGAAATATGAGTGTATCTAACTCAAAGATACCACCAACAAGGTCTTCCCGGGAGAGAAATGAGAAAAGTACCCAACATGGATTCCAATAAATGAATGCCAGTTTAACATCTACCATGCTTGCCTTTTGTATCCAGAGACACTCCCAGGTTCCTGCTGTTCCAAGAGCTGTTCAAGCATTGAATAAGTAGCGTTCCAATGAGACGAAACCTTCTGCCTCGGCTGGTGTTTAACAAGCTGCTTTCTAGCTGCAACTCAGTCAGAATTTCTCCAACCTTAGCAGAATTACCACATTTCATGTCTTCTCTTAATATATCTCCAATGCTTCTTTCACCAAGTGGGTAAAAAGAGATAGACCAACCTGAACAGGAAAGGAAAGCCTGGTGGATACCCTTCCTCTTGTTTCTGACAATGGGGAGGAAGCAACAGACAGGCTGATGGGGAGACCCTGGCCCTGCGGGGGGGGGGGGGGGGGGGGCGGGGAAGGCCTGTGTGATGGAATCAGAGCCTGGAATATTCAACAGGACCCTCCTCCAAGTTGGAAGGCGTGGAAGAAACCTGGAGATGGCAGTAACACCTCACGTCTTAATATAAACATAGACCCATCTCAAGGATGGGAGCCTTAGTTCACACACACATGAAGGAATGTTCTTGAAAGGAGACTACAGATAAAATATTTATAATACGCATGTAAGATCGACATCTTCAAGGGCACCAGCTAGGAACAAATTGCTATGGCCACTATAGGAAGGAAAATCTTTTTCCTTCTGCCCTCCTACTTTCAACATCTGGGACCTGAGAACCAAACTGATAAAAGACAGATTAACAAGAGGAGAAAATGGTTTAATTAGGTGAGACACAAGGAGGCAGCCAGTTAAGACTGTGATTTATATACCATCCTAAGCCAAACAAAGGACAAGGGGACTTCTGGTCCGGGCATGTAGTTATGGGCAGAGCAGGGCAGGGAGAGCAGGGGCCACAAAGAGATGTGTGATAAATAAAAACGGTCCGTTAGGAGGATGTGAGTCTTTGGGTGGTAGGAGTTGTCTCCAAGGAGTAGCTCTCTGAGATATCTTTATAAATGGGACTTTATACATGTAAGTTTCCTTTGAAAATAGGGAAATTTATACTTTATTTATTTAAGTTTATTTATTTTGAGAGAGAGAGAGAAAAAGTGTGTGTGTGTGTGTGTGTGTGTGTGTGTGTGTGTGTGTGTGTGTAAATGAGTGGGGGAGGGGCAGAGAGAGAGAGGGACAGAGGATCCAAAGCAGGCTCTGTGCTGACAGCAGAGAGCCCAATGCAGTGCTTGAACTCACAAATTGTGCGATCATGACCTGAGCCATAGTTGGACTCTTAACCAAATGAGCCACTCAGGCACCCCTATACTTTATTTTTAGGTAGTTAAGGGGAGGTGAAGAGTTTTTCTCGAATATGCTGGTTTTTAATTGCCTTTAGCTCAAAATAATCCTCAGGCCCTAGTGGCATGTCATGGGTGGCACATTCCAGTACAATTTGCCCATATTGTCACTAGTGGGGTCATGATACTGCCCACAGAGGGCCTTCTGAGGGGAAGGTTTGTGCTTTCCTCTGAGGCTCACTGCTGTCTGCCAGTGAGAGATGGCAGCTTCAGGGCAGAAGTAGCTGGGAGGAAGACCAGGTCGGGGAGAGAAAGTGCTGGAGGAGCAGGAGTCCAGGAGAAAGGACACCAGACCATGGGAGAGAAAGGAGGAAACACCTGGAGTAGAGTGGAGAGCCTCAGCTTCTCCTTCACCTGAGGGGGCCAGCTTCATTGCTGGAGAACCCTCTCACCAGCCCTCTCTGACACGGCTAGAGTTTGGCCCGTGTGCCTGGCTGGTGGGCATTCAGCTGATCTATCCAATGAAGTCAGTCTTGGAGGGCAAGCTGATGAAGAAGATTTAAAGGAAGCCAAGAGGAAGAGATGTGATGAAAGCCAGAGAAGAAGTAAGCAGTGAGTCGTCAAAGGTAGATTGAAAGGTGAAAAATAAAGCACCTCCTATAAAGATATGAGAAAGAAGATTGCCTTCAAGACTTCGACTGAACAACAACCCCTAAGAGATAAGAACAGAGATACACAAACTCAACTGAAAGAAACAGAATTGTGTCAAGCTAGCACAAGGGATTAAATAAATGAATATAGCCACTGAAAGAGTGTATAAAGCAAAAAAGTGGTTGTTTGGCAAGAGAAATCTCGAAAGAGGTAATAATGAGCTGAGAAAGGAATCCAAGCATCTATAAGATTACAAATCAGAACTCTGAGAACTAAGAGATAGAAACCTGAATCTGCCTGCTCCGGTAAGGAGAATGAATGATTGAGTCTTCGGCTGTGAAGTGTGAGAAGTCTGGCACTCCTCCAGGCCCCTAGCACCCCGATAACCTGCCTGCACTGGTGCATGAACCCTGGGGCTCCCAAAGGTTGTCATGGAGATGACACACACTGGTTACCTGACTACAGGCATGGCCCCTAATCTACCCAAGGTCTCTCCCTGCCTTCCAGGTAGAAAAGCACATGTTGATGTCCTGCTTCTCTTTTCAGTTCTTGTTAGTAGACTAGGGAGAGAATGATGGTCGGAACTCAATGGTATCTAATTTAAACCCTTTCACTAACTGCTAGGGAATGCTAGAGTATCTCAAAGCAGCAGGCAAGGCCTAGCGTTCACCTCTCCATTCGACAAGCAGTTAACACTGCCAGCATCTGACAGGCGCATGTCCTTCCCAGCACTTCCAAACCACCACCACCACCACCACCCCCAGGGGTAGTGGGAATTTAACCTGATGCTTATCACTTACTTCATTAGTAACCCGGTATAAATAATCAGAAAATGAGAATTTGTATTTTAGCTTTGCTTTGGTCCTAGAATCCTTACTGACTGTTCTTGCTAGCAGAACAGTCTCTGCTTCACTTGCAGGTTTTACAACCAAACCTGTTTGAGTATAGATGTGCCAGTGGATTGATTCCCTTCCTTTTTCTGGTGCAAAATAACAACAACAACAACAACAACAGATGGGTAAGGAGGGAGAAATGTGATGAAACATCTAGTTTAGCCTGGAGAAGCTCACTGTCTAAAGAGGCTTTGCCCTGTCAATGGTCCATACCTCAAGCAGATACTCCAGAAAAGAATGAATTTATTTCATTCAAGCTTCTAACACCTGCTTATATGGCTTTATCTACCTACCACACCCTAAATAGTCTCACTCCCGGAGTGCTGGTTCTGTTCCAGGAAGAAGTACCATAACTAAGAAATCAAGCACCTCCCTTGATTTATTCCCTCCAGAAAGTTACTGAGGCCCTGCCCACAGAAGGACACCCAAAGTGTCAGGCGCAGAACTGCCCTCAGTGGGACACGGGGATTGTATGGACACAATTCAAATAACTAGTAATACAGGTTGCTGATTTTATAAAGATAATACATTCCAATCCTAATACTAAGTACATTCCAAACAAATGGATTCTTACACATGATGAGGAGAATGAAACAGAGTTTATAAAGACAGAATAAGAAGGGTAGAGGAGATCCCTTGCATGTTGAGTAACAGCATGCACCATGCCTTCTCTGCCTTCCCCTTTCTCCCTCAGCTCCATGGGTAGGTCCTGTTGGCATAAAACAATTAGCACCCGACAGCCCCTAGGCATAGCAATACAGCAATTACTTCAGGACAGGTATAGAACTTAAGTATATCCAATCAGAAAGTTGTCTGGGATTTATTTCCAGGGCTTTAACATGCACACCCCCAAAATAAAAGCCAGAGAGAAAGAAGAAGAAAACTTACTTGAGTGTATACTCGCATACGCTCTCTTCTCTTCCTACCCCTACCCCTCTCTCTTTATGGATAGGGAGATATGGAACCACTCCAATGGCATTGGAAGTCAATTTGTGAGAGTATCTGGCCCTAAAATGAAGCAGACAGGGCTACCTGGTTGGCTCAGTCAGTTGAGTGTCTGCCTTCAGCTCAGGTCATGATCTCACAGTTCATAAGTTCCAGCCCTGCTTCAGGCTCCCTGCTGCATCAGAACAGAGCCTGCTTCAGATCCTCTCTCCCCTTTTCTCTGCCCCTCCCCCCTCCTCTCTCTCTCTCTCTCTCTCTCTCTCTCTCCCCCCTCCCTCCATCCCTCAAAAATAAATTTAAAAATAATAGTAAATAAAATAAAATAAAGTAAAATAAAATAAGATAAAGTAAAATAAAATAAAATAAAATGAAGCAGATAATGTGGAGGGTGGAGCAGAAAGAAGAAAAGATATGGGTCCTGGTTTATACTATTGGACCATTGGAGACACACTGAAGGCACCCTGCTTATGGACTGGGCAAATACAGGAGCCAAAAAAAGTCATTTACTGTTTACCCCACTAGAAATTGGGGTTTCTGTCCCTTAGAACCAAAAACATCCCTACTGATACTCAGGAGATAAGTCAGAAGACAGTATTTCAGCCTAATATGAGAGGAAAACACTTTCATACCTTCTAACATGAGTCCATCTTTGGGGAGGAAGAGAGGCAGGGAGAAAGGAATGGAAAGTCATAAGAGCCATCCAGCCACCAGTGCCTCTCAAGCTTTCTTTCTTTTCGTGACACTGGCGAAGCAGTAGTGTGGTAATGAGGAGGGGGAGGAGGGAATGGGAGGGAGGACATGAGGAGAGGTGCCAACTGGATTGTGTCAGCATCATCTGTGGGCTGCCCTGGAGCTTTCCATATGGGCATACACTGATTACATGAAGCACTTTCTGGAACCGCATTCACTCTTCTGGGCCACATACTCAAAAGTGTAAATATTAGTGTACAAAACTGGGTTTAATGTGTTTTCACAAATAAATTTGAAGTGTGATTAGCTTTGTTATTTGTATAATCAGAAACTTCAAGCATTTGTTCCCCAGAAATCTCTCTCTTGCACATGTCACGTGAGCACACTGGCCCATCTTAATATCTTCCCTGCCCAAGTGCAAAGAAACATGGAGGGGCGGTCGAAATCGTTGGCCCTACTGGCCCAGACTTCCCATGATCAGGAAGAACAAACCTCAGTCCAAGCAAGTAAAAACTTGGTTTGCTTTATTTCTCTGCCTTTCTGTCGCTACAGTCAAATCTTTAAGCCAAGATGCCTTTCAAATACCCTCTAAGGGCTTCAACTTTGTTTTTCCCCTAGTAATTACAAGGGCACTGATTTCATACTCTGTCTCCAATAGACACTATGACATTATTTCCCCTTTATTATTATTGACACCTAAGTGAACCTATCTTCAAACAAATTGGTTTTCTTTTACAGCCAGGATGTGGGAAATCCATCTGTCACTTAGCACAAGCAGAAACTGGAGTGAAATAGGGTAGCTGCCCAAAGGCATAAAGAAATTTGTGAGAAAATTGGAAAGCAAAAAAGTTTTCGAGACAAAGTCAGTAAGCGCCATCTGCGTAGGCCAAGAGTCATCCCCCAAGATTGGGAGACGCTAAGAAAGACAGAGGGAAAAGGAGGGAGAGCAGGAGGAAAAGGGGAGAAATGCAGGCAATAGACAGAAAATGGAGAGGTGGAAAACTCACTTTTCCCCACACAATGGGCTGGTCAACTGGGACAGAGATTCGAATAGCTGCGAGCCATCCCTTTCATGTTCTCAGTTAAGTCACCTCTGGACTAAAACAGGAGATTTTTGCCCTTTGAGAGGAAATTCTGGCTTGCCCTTTTTTCTGCCACTAGACAGAAAGTATGTGAAACCATTATTGACACAGGAATTAAGTTATCATGATTTTGGAGAACTTTAAAATGGCCTAAGAGAATACTCAGTGCTGAAAGTCTTACTTTTGACTAATCCTCTCCATTTCCTTCCTTTATTGGCATTTTCTTGGCTTACCTAACCCTTCTTCCCTCCCCTTTTGTTTCTTCTATTCCCATCCTGAGCCTGGAGATCACCCTCTGGGCAGCCCTCACATCTTGCTCTGCTGAGGCCAACCATCCACACCAAGTGGTCCACGATGGGCCAGTGAAGGCGTGTGTGTGTGCATGCGTGGGCTCACACAAGCACCACACCACACACACACACACACACACACACGCACGCACACATTACCGTATATGCACATACCCCACACATACCCCACACACATATACCATCACATACACACACACCACATACACAGTGCCATATATACATACCCCACACACACCACCACATACACAAGCACACTACCACATACACACATCCACCACAACACGTATACACCATCATGTAGACAAACACATCACACACACACACACACATACTACATTCACACACATACACAGCACCACATACACACACATCAGACACACACCACACATATACAACCACACGCATACAACCACATCCATACACACATATACCACACACACACACCATACATCATACACACCACACCACATGTGCACGTAACACACATACCACCAATGTACATACATACACGCACCACGACATACCCATATGCCACACCCCACACATCACACCACATACGTACACACCCCACACATACATACCATATACACCACACCACACACACACACCACACCACATACACCCCACACTATATACACCGTGCGCACGCACACGCACACACTCGCTTCTCGCTTTTTCCTGCCCGCAACCCAAACCTGCTGCAGTTGACAGGGACAGAGATCTTTGGCCAAGTTCCGAGAAAGAGGGACAGGGAGCCCTCCTACCAAGTTGCCTTCAGCCCAGGGCCCATGCCTATGGACGCAGCAACAAGTGTGGCAGCTCCCCGTGCGGCTCTGTGGCCCAGGCCACACACACAGGGTGCTCACCCTGCCTAGGCCATGTATTCCTCCCCTCACCCCAAGAAGGAGGTGCTTATTGTTAACCCTTTCCTCAGACTGAGAAAACTGTGACTCCAAATAGCTAAGGAATTTGCCCAAGGCCATAGAGCCAGTGAGTGGTGAGCTGGGATTGGAACCCAGGTCTGTGTATCTCCGGAGCGTAACTTTCCTTGTTAACTTCCAAGTTTCCCTTGCCTTATACCCTGAGCAGGACCCTGGGGACACCTAGGAAAGAGTCTCAGGGCAACAGCACCTTTCTGAGAGAAACCACAAGATGGCGGACACCCCCATCTTGTTGAGTTGAATGAATTCCTTCAACTCACACCGGCCACCATGCCAGAGCCCGCGTTTCACACGCGCTCTTTGATCACACCCAAAGCCAGGTGCCAGCAGGGGCCCACCTGCATTCCACCCCATGGGAGGTCACACATTCAAGTCTTAGAACCACAAACTCCCAGGCCCCAGTGAGCACAGCCACGGACTTGGCAGCATCGCCTGATTTCGTAAGTATGTTACCATAACTTAAGATCAGAGTTGTTTTCTTGCCCGGCCCTCTTCTCTATTAAGTAAGGTCAAAATAAAGTTATTGCTTCCAAAACTTAAAAAAAGTAAAGCAGCTAAATGTCAAGCAATTTGGGCATTTTTAAGTAACAGATTATTCTGCTTTCATCCTCTGGGAAGTCTTATAAAGAAGCAAAGTGCTTCTCTCTCCTGTCGCTATTTTCTCACACTGTTCTCATGGTTATTATTATGGTTCACTCAACACTCAAATGGTAACATTTAAATTGATCAAGCATAAAAACAGACATAATTTCTGTCCCAAGAATCTCCCCCCACCGAAATCAGAGACAGCTGCCCAGACGGAGACGCCAGAAAGCCTGCGGTGAGAATCCACCCCTTCCCTCTTTTGTGTATTGTCTGAAGAAGGAGCCAACTAGGGCTCACCTTTCAGTGCAGACAAAATGGTCTTCTTTATCTATAAAGGAGCCACTTAGATCAACCAGACTGGCCACAGGATGTCACTGTTACTCCATACACACAATAGCGAGTGTGCCTTTCTGTCAGGGGTTGGATGTGGATGGGACCTGGGCTCCCCTTCACCTCACCTCTCACAGAATTGTTATCCCTTCAGGTGGCGCTCCGCAAGCCAACAGCACGCTCCCCATAAAAGCCGCTGCAAGCCTGCCCCATTGTCTCAGTCTTCCTATTGTTCTGTATCAAAGGAGGAAAGGAAGAGAAAGAGAAGTGACGAGAAGAAAAGGACCAGCATGGTCTCTCACATCACTGGTTCTACAAGGGGTGGACTTTGAACATTTATGACCTTGGATAAAACCAATGTCCTTTTAATATATTTTATAGTGTTATAAGGAAGGGTGAGAACATCTTTTTGCTTACTTTTATTTTCTCAAATTTCCGGAAAGGATTTGGAATATTCAAGCAATTTTTAAACCATCTTAACTTTTTGTAGGGAGGCTTTGTATTCTCCTGAAATGAGGCCAACGCTAGTGAAACATCCTCCCTTGACCCCCACAAACACTCCTCTACCCGCCACCCACTCCTCAGACGTCTCCCAGCTCCGGGAGCAAGCCACAGTCCAGAAAAGACTGAGCGCTCAGCAGCTGGTGAGCTAATGCCACTTCAACGTTGGCATAGCAAAACTCTTATCCGGGGACACGCCAACAGCCACTGTTAGACCAGGAGAATCACCCACCCCTGCTGCCCTCAGAGGGAGGGTTTGCTCTTCAGGTCTTGTCCGGCCCCTGCCATTTTCTACTGTTATCCTCGGCATACATTCCACACAGTGGAACCTTTTCCTAAAAGTAAGAAATAAAATCTTAGACTGACATAGTCAGTGGGAAGGAGTATTCTGGGTAGTCAGGGAGATATTGATTACTGTGACATAAAAAATAATCACGAAATACAGGTGGTTTAAGTCATAGAGGGAAGGACTTTTGCCTTTAAAAAATGACTACTTCATAATGTAATCACCTGGAAGCAGCTTTGAATAGATGAAAGTCAGGGCAGTCAAAGCCTCTCTGCCACGTTGTCACCCCACTTTAGCCGTACCACAGCAGCAGAAAGGATTAAGGCAAGTAAAGGGGGCAGTTTTGCACAGAGAAAGCATTTTAAGGAAAGAAACTTGATATTATTCCTGCATTTACAAGGTTCTGTGCAGTAGCTAGGAGCCAGAACTAATAAAAACAGTGGATGGAGACTGTGAATTTCCATACTGCATTAAATATATCAGTCTCAGGATAAGAGAGCCACTACTCTGACTGAAGTGTCTTGGATGTGGCAAGGAGTGGACTGGCATGAGATACAGGAGAAAATCAGTAGGCAGTGCACAGGAAGAATCTAGATGGGGACAACTGCCTTAGCTACATGTGCCTTAGGATTTTAACAACTCCCAATGGTGATGGTTTAGAATTAATGCCTGAATAAAATCTGCCTAAAAATTGAAGTTTGTTGCTCATTCATACAGTAAATATTTTCTGAGCGCCCACTTTGTATTTGCTGCAAAGACCATGATGAACAGGGCAGCATATTCCCCGCCCTCAAGAAGTTAATGAGAAAGACCAGTAAACACGCAGCAATAAATACAGTGTCATGGGGACTGTGTGTAACAAAGAATTTGGTGGGCCTTCATGCCTGATCCCTGGGAAGTAACCTGTGAACCCTTGGGATTTTCCAGTGATTGGAAGGTCTTTCATTCCTGGTGGGCCCCTCCCACTACACCTGATAGCTAACGCAGACAAAGGACTCAGGATGGGCATCTCTCTTGCCAGAAAGATCAACCACATGATTAGAGGCTTGGGGCTTGAGCCATGTGATATTGGCCTGCCCCCTGGGGAGGGGTGGGGGCTGGAGATTGAGTTCAGCCACTGTGCCAGGGCTCAATCAAGCATGCCTATGTAATGAAGCTTCAATTAAAACTCTGACACTAACGCTTGGGCGGGCTTCCCTGGTTGTCAATACTCTGTGTATTGTCACACATGGATGTGCCAGGAAGATAACACATCCCTGAGGATGATCTAGCCCTCCCTACCCTCCTGGACTTCTCTCTATGCATCTCTGCTTTTGGCTGGTTAAGGATAGTGCTTTCAGTGAGTTCTGCAAGACTTTCTAGTGAATTATTGAACCTGAGGGTGTCTCCGAAGACCCCTAAACTTGCAGCTGGCGTCAGAAATCTTGGGCAGACTTAGCATTCTAGAGACATGTACTCAACCTGAGAAGCCCGGCCTGACTCTGAGTAGGCTGCAACAAAGGAAATATAGGGTGCTGTAGGCACAGAAAAGAGGCTCACTGGATCCAGACTGGGTGGGGAGACAGATGCCAGGGCATACGTCCCAGAAAAGTTATCCCTGGCACTTGAAGACCAGGTAAGCATTTAAGTTCAAGGTAAATCTTTAGAAAAGCAGGGTCAATTCCATAGAGGATGTATAGTTCTCAGCAAGCCATTGTCCTTGTTTTTTGAAGGTCCCAGGTTACCGAAATACTCTGGTTTTACCTAGGAAGTGTCCCTGAGCTCAATGTGTCTAGCCAACAACTGAAACACAATTCCAGGCTTTCAGGGAAAACAGAGCCGACAAATGGCCAACAACACCTCAAAGTGGTGCCATCACAGAACAGGGTTTTGTTAGGATGAGCTGTTGGTTATAGCATAGATCAAGATGAAGAGTGGGGCTCGTCCAGTCCAATCGTGCAAGATTCCTTTGGTGGAAAAAAGATCTTATTAACCTCTCTTTGTGGCACTGAGAGTTCATAAGATTTATTTAAAGTAACCTGTAAGTTAGTTCTCAATAGGGGAGGAGAGGCCATCAAAATATTATGTAGCAATGATTATCCTCAATTACCCTTTTCCGAAGACTCTTATTTAGGATGCACTTCTTGAGTAAATGTGTATTATTTCTCCCTTCCATCCATGTCCATCAAAATATCCTCTCCTATAGAAACTGGTAAAAAACAAACAAACAAACAACAACAACAACAACAACAAAAAACTCAGGTGAAAATGGCTGAGGAGACCTAAATTGTTTACCCCCAATGGCATGCTTGAGCATTTATTTACCACTCTGTATTGAAATGATCTACTAATGTGTGAATTTCTCACCTTCATCCTACTCTACACAAGAACATGGACCATACTTGTACTCTTAACCCTCAGCACAGTGACATGGCAGCTACTCAGTAAATATCTGTTCAATCAAGTGACGGTAAATAAGAACTTGAAACAGAAAAATAAACCCCTAATAATATAATTTCTGGTATCAGAACATAGCCCTGTTTTGAGTTAATTCCTAACACCCAAGTGCACCGTGCCCTGTGTTTTAAGTGGTTGGTTGTCTGTTCAATGTCCCCACTGCTCACATGAGAGGCTACTGCTGTGTCTCCTCCTCCTCCTCACCTCATTCATTTATTCAACAAATATGTATTGAGCACTCAGCTCTCATTGCTGGGGAATACAGCTGGGAACAAAATCAATGAAATCCTTGCCCCAGTGGAGCTTACATTCCCATGGAGGCTCTATAAGCCTCTATAAGCACCAGCATATAGAGAATATTAAACAGTGGCAATGCTAAGGACACGAAGCAGAGACAATGATGAAGCTGTGTTGGTGAGGGTGGTGGCAATTTTAGAAGAAGAACCAGAGGGGCTCTCTCAGTTGTACAAAGACCTCTGGTAAGAGGTGGCAGTAAGTTACTCTAGGAAAAGAGTCCCACCCAGGGGACCTGGTAAGTGCACACATTCTGAGGTGAGAAGCTGCTCACATATTCAAGGAAAAGCGAAGACACCAAGGTGGCAGAGAGAGTACAAAAAGGCCATGAGAGCAGAGAGGAAATGGGCACAGCCCAGAGGACTGTGTCTGACTCCAGACGGCCACTGGAAGGTTTTGAGCAGTGTGCCATGGCCTGACAGATTTTAACAAGATGCTGCGGACCTCTGGGATAAGAATAGGTTGAAAGGCACAGAGGAAGGTAGGGAGACCTACAAGAAGCTATTGCCAAAGTCCAGGCAAGAGAGGAGGGCAGCTGGAACCAGGGTGGTAGCTGTGAAAGTGGGGACAAATGGTCAAAACCTGGCTAGGATTTGAAGGTAGAGAAAACAGGATTGGCTGACAGATCAGACATAGGATCTGCAAGATGTAGGATGTAAGCAAGGCAGGAGTCAAAGATGACTCCCAGGTTTGGCCCCGGCAACTGGAAAGATGCCACTTACTGAGATGGGAAAGGCCAAGAAAAGGGCCGGGAGCAGAGCAGATGTAGGGGGAGAACAGTAGGGGCTCAATTTGGGAGATGCTGAACTTAGGACACCTGTTGGGCATCCAAGTGCTTTCTCCTGCTGATGATGAGGCTATATATAAAGTATGTATTATTAAATAAATATAATACACTCCCATGTATTAATATACATAATGTGTATATTATGTGTATATAATGTATATATAATATATAATGAATATATTATGTATAATTGACATATATATCATTGAGATAAATCATAGATAGATGATACATAGATACGTATACAGACAGGCAGGCAGACAGACAAGGAGAGGTCCAAGCTGGAGATAGCAATTTTGGAATTATCAGCATAGAGAAGGGATGATTTCACCAAGGAAAGGAGAGTCCTATTTATCAAATGTCTAGAGTTGGCATTACTACCAACATGCATTCCATTAATCGTATCCTCTGCTAACTCTTCTCTAACCTGTAAATCCACAGCAAAGCCCATTCTAACTCTTCCATGGCAGAAAGCGGTGAACTTGAGATGAGGGTGTGGGGGTGCCCCTTGGCATGTAGATGGTTTCTGGCATGTTTGGTGTATCAGGGCCTGAAGGAGCAAGTAATTTTCAAGGGAAATAACAACATGATTTGGGCTCAAATGTCCTAAAACTAAGGTGAGGTTCTGGGTCGAGAGCAGGACTACAGGGATTACACTGGGAATGACCAGATTACACCCCTTTCCCATGTCCTTTCCTTGTCTTTTCAGAATGGAGGCAATGCTCCTGCTACCCTCTTACACTGTCCTCTAGGTGACTGACTGTTTCTCCACAGTCCACAGTGGATCATTCTTCTCAATAAAGCCAAATTAATAAATGCATAACTAAATGCAATTCAAAGTGAGTAACAATGGAACAAATTCACAAAACAAGAGGAAAATAATTTGTGAATGCATAAGTCCCAATTCGGGGTTCAAAAGCAAAAATCTAACATACCAGCTGCCCTCTGCCCAGGGTGTATAACAACAAATTAAAAGGGTTGAAGGTTTGCTTCTAAGCATGGCAGGAACAGAGCAGGCAGTTAGGCAAATGCTGCCATCAGTGTTCTGAAATGCCTTCAGAATGTTCTGGAAAGCAACACAGGCTTTCCCGACAAGGAGAGAGGGAAAAAGACAGTGGCTCATTTCAAGCGGATGCAAGGCTTCTTCCCTACACAAAAATGGCATCACCACCCCACAGTACCTCCATATCATGGTGCCTTGACCTTGAAGTCACAGAAGCTGAGATGAAGAAGGCAAAGCTGAGAGCAGCTCCCTCTCAACGTTGCAAAGCTGGAAGACTTCGAGTCCAAAATAAAGCCTGTATCTTCTGATCGCCAGTCCAGAACATTCTCTACACTAGAACAAATTGGTTCTGAACTTAAAAAAATAAAGCCCTTGTTTGGGTTTGAATCACTTGAAGTTGGAGTTCAAATAATCCCAATCCCATCTTCTCTGTATTTAGCAATGAGATACTTCCCTAAAGGTTAGGAGTTTTAGGTGCCCCAGTAAAGAACTCGTCAAAGTTCTGAACCAAGGCAGGAAAGAAATGAAAACAGCACCTACACCAGGCACAGGGTTGAGTGCAGCAGTTGTGGTGTGTATCTGTGGGTGAGTGAGCTTCCTACTGCTGACTCCCCAAACTGAACACACTTGCTCACGCAGTCACTGGGCAGCACAGGGACAGGATCTGCCCTGTGAAATGGACAGAATGAAAATCAGACCAGAATTCATGCTTAGCTCAGGCAGCCTCACCCCCAGGGGTTAAATAGTCGGCTCTGGGCTAGCTAAGGCCCATTCTGCCTCCAAACCTCCCCTCCCCCCCACCCCTTATCAGATTAAAGCATCCCCTCGTCTTCTGGGGCTGGGGGAGAGGGAAGTGAGAGTGGGTCAGGAGTGTCATTGCCAGCGAAGGCCCCTCCACGTGGTAGAAACATCCAAAGACTGGAAGCAGCTTGGGAGAGAGCGGCCACCCCACTCCTCGGACTGTGCTCCATGGAGAGCCACTGTTTCCCAACCCACAAGATACACACAGTCATTTCTCAAATGACAAATGACATGTGAAGCACCTGTCGTCGTGCCTGGAACATGGTGGGTGCTCCAAAGTGACAGTTATGATGATACAGCAGAGGGAGTAGAACAAAAGGGAGGGAAAGAAGAAGGGAAAGGCAGGGGAGAGGGTGGAGGCAAACTAAAGAGGTCGGGAACACACTAGCCAGAAAGCCGGGAAGTGTGAGAATAGAGCCTGTGCGGCTTGTGTGCCAAAGCAGGCGGTGTGGTTGGGACCCACATGGGACTGTGACGATGTGATACTATCGGGAACAATGTGCGTCTGTAATGTGCTGAAGCCGGAGTCACTAACTTAGTGCTGTGCTGAATGAAGTGGAAGAAATGTTATTAAATCTGTGACTCCATGAGGTAATAATATTCCCAGCGAGCCCACGCCTACAGAAATACACCCAGCAAGCAGGCTTTCCAGGAGCCCCCTCTAAGTTATAACAAGCTGCCTATCTCCTGCTGCCAGGATGCAGAGAAAAAATGAAAACCAGTTACCAACTACATTATAAACTTAGTGACCTGCTTCACCTCCCTTGGTTTAGTGACGAGCTTGGCTGCCTTTTGGGCACGAAGAAAGAAACATAAGGCAAGGATTAAGTTCCTTGGCTTTTGAAAGCATCAAGAGTCAAAAATGCTTTCAGCTGGCATTTCTCTCTGTTAGTCAGCTTTGATGGATTTATTTTCTTCGCCCTAGTTCATAGAAGTTACTGGGGCCAATTACCGCGAAGTGATCGCCAGGAAGTTTTTACGACAAACACTAGGTGGCGCTGTCTCCCAGGCTGTTTCAGTCCTCCTTCCAGAAGTGCAAAGACATTTCATTAAAGTCCTCCTTAGAGCTTTCTAACTTGCAATGAGTGAGGAATTCAATGGTCAGAAAGGCACTCACTTACTTTCTCCAATCTGTGGGTCTCTGAGCCCCGAGAGAGCGGTAGAATCCTTTATACACTTCACACTCTCACAATTTTATTTCTCTCTGATGCAAGTGAAGCAATTAGAAAGTAGCACTATTCAGATATTCATAGTCAGCAATCGGCATTCTTATTCATTTTGGACTCATGCAATTTGATTCATTTTACAAGTCTTTTCTTACTGCAAATTACAGATTGCTTTCCAATTTTTTTTTTTTTTTTTTAATTCTATAACCGGATTCTCAATTGAGGACATTTCTAGTTCTGTTAAAAGCCCAGGATCTCTTACATGGATTGGAGTCTAAAATCCTGACCAGGAGGTTGTGAGCCTTGCAACTCTGAAATAGGCCGAGTATCATTTCCCTCTGGGATTTATGAAGACAGCAGCAATGAAGGGGGTGGGGAAGGGGGCATGGCTCTCACAACGAAGAGACCACAGTGCCTCAACAAAGCTAGGCACTTTTGCTAAAGTCAAACAGAACCGAAAATACCATTGGGCCCTAGGCCTCCAGATTCCTGATGCAATGCTTTCTTTTTCTTTATGATACTCCACTGCCTCCTTAAGCCCAAATATCTACATATGCCTGGATTGATACTACATGTTACATGATGTCTGAAAATCGTTGCTGGGATATCTATAATGCTAAATAGAAACCCAGTGGCTTCCAAGCAGCATGTGTAGATGTAAGAGAAAAGCAATATTCTAACTTCTGGCAACACATCAAGTATCAAGAATATCACTTACCAGAGCGGACTTTATATGAATGCCCCTGGGGGACCATCAAGCTGCCTCATTCCAAACATCTGCCATGGACCCTCCCAGGGCCGGGGAGCTGGGTGGCAGAGTCCCAGACTTTTCTCTTGGATCTTTTCTCTGAAGTGCCCCCAATCCTGTCTCCCCTCTCTCTCTCTCTCTCTCTCTTTCTTTCTCTCTCTCTCTCTCTCTCTCTCTCTCTCTCATGAGAGCCTTGCCTCCTGGAGCAGAGTTATCAGAGCATGGGCTTTTAATACAGGCTTCTGACCACGATATATTTAGGCGATGAGTGGAGGAAGGAATCAGTCCTTAAGTTTAAAATCTGTATTTTCTGTGATATTTACAGATCTTATGAATTTAACATGTAAACCTGAACTTGTGTTCGTCAGTTTGTATTTTCCCTGGTTTGTGTTTTCCCTGCTCTCTTGTCTCGGTTGCTGAAAGATTAATTAACCTGCTTCTCAAAGGAAGAGTCTACTCGCTTTCTAATTCTACTCTCTCCAATTTTATATAGAAACTGGAAGGTGGTATAGTCTTTATAATAATAAGCTACCTGATCCCACCGATTTGGGTTTTTCTGCCTTATGAGAAGTAAACTGCTCAGCCCCAATTACAGGTAAAATGTCTAGTATTTCTGGGAGGGGGTAGGAATCTTTTTTTTTTTTTTTTTCCATTAACAAGGTATGAAAGTCTTTATTAATACCACTAGGTACTAATTTTAAATCAATTAAAATTGAATTTTGAGGGTTGCTAGAAGGGGAGAGAACAAGGAAATAGGCTATCTCATTTTCCAGGGAAACGAAATAAAATGAATATAATTCATTTACTTGTTAATTTATTTAGAGAATATGTATGGAACACTTATTTTATTATGTGTTGGAAAACTTACTATATTATGCTTATTATACATCAGGAACTTCTAGTCTTGGGTGGAGACAATAGTAAGCCAGACCCATTCAGTCCATAAACACTCTGTGAATAAGTGAATGAATGAACAAATGAATGACATTTTATACCATTTCAATTCAATTTTCATTTATGTCATGTATATATTTGGCTACAAAATTCTTCCCCACCCTGGGTTCAAATGCTTTCTACCTGGCCCAAGTTCTTTTATTATAAATACAGCTTAATCCTCCACTAGTTACCATCTTGCCCCCTTGGTAGTAGTCTGGCCTTTGAAACCAAGGTCCCAAAAGTCATGAAATCAAATGTCTACGAGGGCAGGGTGTTCCTGGAGAAAGGAAATTGGGTTGGGTGAGGCCAGGAGTTTCTGTGCCTACTGAAGGGTCTGGGGCTCACTGTTGCCCAGAGGAAACAAAGCTGTGTTGTGAGATCTTCAAATTAAGAAATTTGTATTGCTACCTAAAATCTCTGATTTTTAAATTGTGACAAGAGATACTGTTAAAGCACTGCTTAGGTCAAATAAAATCTGTTTGTGGGCTGATCCAGGCTGTCAATCTGACACCTCTAATGGATACTTTTAGATTAAATGAACATTCTAACAAGAATAGTAAGCCCCAAATAATTCAGAAATACCTGGCTCAAGATAGCTTTCTTCAGAGCTAGAAGTTTTAAATCCCTGAGTGGAAACACTCGATAATTAAACACAGCCCTATCCTTTTGACACATTCTCTGAACATCAACTGACCTTCTAACAACTTTGTCCAAAAGTCTGAACTAGAAAGGGGTGAATGGCATGACAGAGAACGGTTACATATATTGTAGTCACGCTGCTCGTTTGCATATATATGATTTAGATAAAAAAACAAGTGGTTTTGGATCTCTGGAAAAGACTTCTTAAAATGTAGATGAGAAAGGGATTTTTATTATCTTAGTAGAATGTAATACAATGGCCCAAGAAAATCAATACATTCATTACCAAAACAAAGTTTTCAGAGGAATTTTTAGGTTAGTATTCTCCAATTTCTCTTATAAAAGCAAAGAAAAACTTGGCCAGCATTTTAGAACATCTTTTCATTCAACAAACATTCACAGGCCTCCCAAAATAACCTGGCATCCTGAGAAACAGACTTTATCACTCTCTGAAGGCTCTTCAGCACAGAGTCTGCCTTTCGATAAACCACACTCAACATATATTTATGGAATGCTACTCTCTAACAAATCTATTATAAAAACAGATTTGGTCTTCTAGTGATGCCTACATGAAGAGGGCAGGTGATTCACTTTTATGGAAAACAAGCACAAAAGTGGATAAAATTGTCCTAAAAAAATTATTTCAGGATGTACAGACCTATCAAAGGCAGAAGATAAATTTAGAAACATTTACCTGAAACACAAAAACTAATAGACTTTTGGGTAGGGGTGGGGGAGTCTGTGACCTCTTGCCTGCGGCTGTTCTTAGACCCCTCTCCCCCAGGTTAGTTGGCAAGAATTGTAGCCATAGCAAGCTGGGCTAGCTGCAATAAAAAAGCAACTTTGCTGCCACAGAAGGCTGACTTGCCTTGGAGCAGAGGTGGGAGAGGGGGACAGTTAAACACCTATGACATTCACAGCTAAAAAGTGGCAGATTTGATTTGGGATAGATCATAACAACCTGCAGCTTTTCTAGACCAACGTTGTGTTTCCCAGTTGAAGTTGAGCAGCCAACCAGCCAGAAATTTAATGGGGAGTTGCTGGAATTCAGAGCATCATAAAAGAACTATGATGAGCTCTCTTCCTCACATCCCTGGCTGACTGCAAAATCACACATGTGTTGGGGAGGTCCTAAGGATCTGTGAGGATGTGAAAACCAAGGGGGACTTCAGAACTGGCCGTGACTTCGGATGTGCTCCACAATCACACACAACTCAGTTGGCACAGGTGGAAGCTGAATAGATTCAAAGTGTTTGAACAAAACATGAGTCTTGATCATTGTTGGATCACTGAACTATACAGAGGGAGGAATGACCTCCCCTAGTGCGCCAGGCTAACACATAAAAATAGGAAAAACAAATCCATAGAGACATCAGCAGTTGCACGCTATGAGAAAAACAAATTCCACAGTGTAAGTTCAGGCAAGTTATTAATAAATTAATCTATAGAACACTCCAGAAAATATAACTAAATCTAGAGTCACTATAAGATCTGAATTAAAATGCCCAATATTCAACTAAGAATTATTATATATGTAAAGAAACAAGAAAGTGTCACCTATAGACCAGGGTAGGAGGTGGGGGGAGACCAGTCATTAGAAACTGACTCTGAGTGAACCTAGATACTGGACTTAGCTGACAGGACTTCACACTGCCATTATAAATATGTTTAAAGAATTAAAATAAACTATGCTGAAATCGATAAAGAAAAATATGCTAAGAGTCAACTAATAAGTCTCTATAAAGAAACAAAGATTATATAAAAGAACCAAATGAAAATTCCAAAAGATTCTATCTGAAATGAAAAATTTACTAGATAGAATCAACGGCAGATCTGAGAAGGCAAAAGAAAGAAGAGAAAGCATAAGGATAGATCAGTAGAAAGTATTGAATCTAAAAAACAAAGAAGGAAAAAATTTGAAGAAAAATTAACAGATCCTCAGATTTGCCAGGTAATATCATGAATTCCAACATGTGTGTAATTGGAGTCCCAACAGAGGAAGAGAGAGAGGGAGAGGGACAAAAATATTCAAAGACACTGTAGTCTCTTAAACTTGACCAAAGAAAGAAAAAGAAAAAACACAAAACTTGAATTTAACAGATTCAACAAGTTCAACAGGCATCAAATAAAATAAGCATAAATAGGACCACATATAGATGCACTATTGTCAAATTGCTGAAAGCCAAAATAAAGAGAAAATCTTGAAAGTAGCCAAAGAAAATGATTCACTGGGTACAAAGCAATAATAATACAATTAGTAGCTGACTATGCATCAAAAACAATGGAAGCCAGAACGCAGTGGAATAACAAATTCAAAGCACTGACAGAAAAATGTGGCAAGGCACCCTATAGTCAAGAAAATTATTTTTCAAAAATAAAGTGAAATAGGGGCACCTGGGTGGCTCAGTCGATTAAGCGTCTGACTTCGGCTCAGGTCATGATCTTGTGGTTCATGAGTTCAAGCCCCGTGTCAGGCTCTGTGCTGACAGCTCAGAGCCTGGAGCCTGCTTTGGATTCTGTGTCTCCCTCTCTCTCTGCCCCTCCTCTGCTCACGTTCTGTCTCTCTGTCTCTCAAAAAATGAATAAGCATTTTAAAAAATAATTTTTTAAAAAAATAAAAAAGTGAAATAAAGACACTTTCAGATAAACAAAAATGAAGACAAATCTTTGATAGCAGACATGTACTACAATAAGTTCTAAGGTCAGGCCTTCAAGCTGAAAAGAAATGACACCAGATGGTAACTGGGATCTATGGTTAGATACAATTATTTCTATATTATGTCAATTATTTCTATATTTCTATATTATATATGTCAATAGCTCTAAGAAGGGACAAGGATGTGAAGCTGTACTAATACAAAGTTGCTACATTTTATTGGCATGAGGTTGTGATTAATTTAAGATTCCTAGAAAGATACAAATTAGTAAAAGGGACTCAAGAATAAATAGAAAATAATCCTCAGCAGAGGTAGAAAAAAATTTTGATAAGACACAGCACATAAAGATAAACTTCTCACACAATCAGGAATAAAATGGAACTTTCTCAACCTGATAAAAAGCATCTACAAAAAGCTGACAAAAAATAATCATGCTTAATGGCAAAAGACTGAACGCTATCCCCCTAAGATCAGGAGCAAAGGCAAAGATGTCTGCTTGTACCATTTCTATTCAACACTGTGGAATAAGGCAAGAGAAATAAATAAAAGGCTTATGAACTGCAAAGGAAAAAGTAAAACTCTTTCTACACAGACATGAGCTTGTACATAGAAAATCCTAAAAAATCTTCGGAAAAAACTACTAGAATTAGTAAGTAAGTTTAGCGATGTCACATGTTACAAGATCAATGTACAAAAATCAATATAGGGCATTTTTGTAGACTAGCACCAATGAATTAAAAAATAAATTAAGAAGACAATTCCATTCACAAACACATCAACGATAATAAAATACTTAGGGATAGATTTAACAAAAGAAATGAACAACTTTGGGGCACCTGGGTGGTTCAGTCGGTTAAATGTCCAACTTTCTCAGGTCATGATCTCACAGTTCGTGAGTTCAAGCCTCGCATTGGGCTCTGTGCTGACAGCTCAGAGACTGGAGCCTGCTTGAGATTCTGTGACTCCCTCTCTCTCTACCCCTCCCCCACTCACACTCTGTCTCTGTCTCTCTCTCTCTCTCTCTCTCTCTCTCTCTTTCTCTCTCTCTCAAAAATAAAGATTAAAAAAAAAAAAACCAGAAATGCACAACTTAAATTAAAGAGTCCTAACTAACTGGACAGATATATCACATTCATGTATTGAAAAACTCATTTGTTAAGATAGCATTTTCTCCAAATTCATGTTTAAATTCAACATAATTTCTATCAAAATCCCAGCAAGTGCTCTTGTACAAATTGAGACAGTGATATAAAATTTATATGGAAATAGCAAAGGATCTAAAATATCCAAAACAATTTTGAAAAATAAATGAAGAACAAACTTGTTAAGATTTATAACAACTGGTTTCAAAACTCACTGTAAGGCTACAGTAATCAAGAAAATATGGTATAGGTGTGAGGACAGACATACAATTAAACAGAAGAGAACACACAGTTTACAAATAGATCAAAACATACACGGCAATTAATTTTCAACATAAGTGCCAAAAAATTCAATGGAAAAGACTAGTCTTTTCTAAAAATTATACTGGATGTTCATGTATTTTACTGACGTTGGATCAATATTAATTTATATATTTTAGAAATTCAACCTGACCCTGTTTCTCCCCACACACAAACTTAACTCAAAATGTATGTCAACCTTCCCTGAATGTAAGATTGAGCTTGTTAAAACTATAAAATTCCTAGGAGAAAATCACTGTCTAACTTAGGTTAAGCAAATATTTTTTTAGATATGACGACTATAACACCGTTTTGGAAAGGAAAAATTGACCATTGGAATCATCAAATATAAATATTTTTCAAAAGACACCATTAGAAAATTAATAGGAGCCACAGACTGGCAGAGAAGATTTGTAAAGCATGTATCTCATAAACAACTTCTATTCAGAATATAGAAATTTCCCTTCCAACTCAATAATAAGATAAAAAGAATTAAAATGACAAAAGATTTGAAGATTCTTCTCCTTCCAAAGATATGTACGAATGGCAAATATCCACATGAAAAAAATGCTCACAAGCATTAGTCATTAATAAAATGCAAATTAAAAACACAATGAGATACCTCTACAAAATCACTGAAATGGCTAAAACTAGATAGACTGACAGTACTAAGTGTTGACAGAGAAGTGACTAGCAACGGCATACATTATTGGTGAGAATATAAAATGGGACAGTCTCTTTGAAAAGGAGTTTAGTAGCATATTAAAAAGTTGAACATGAACTTACTGTATGACTCAGCAACTTTATCCCAAGGAATCCACCAAAAAGAAATGAAAACATGTCCACCTGAAGATTATTCATAATAAACAAGATCTAGAAACCATCCAAACTGCCATCAACTGGTTAGTGGACTAACCAAATATGGTTACCCATCAAACATAATACTGTTTAGCAATTAAAAGGAATAAACTATTGATAACATACAACAACATGGATAAACCTCAAAAACATTGTACTAATTAAGAGAAGCCAGACAGAAAAGACTGTATATTATACAATTCCATTAAATAAAATGTCTAGAAAAGGCAAAGCTATAGTGACAGAAAGATAAATGGTTGCATGGACCTGGAGAGTGGAAGCAATCAGTTATTGACTATAAACATCCAGATGGGAAATTTGGGGGTGGTGGAAATGTTTTAAAACTAGATTGGTATAAACTCATAAATCCATGTAACTAGACACTTAAAATAGGTGAATTTCATGGTATGTACATCATTCCTCAATAAAGGCTTTGAAAACACAGATTTGATTTTTGCCTCATAGAAAATCATAAGAATATAAAGGGGTGCCTGGGTGGCTCAGTCGGTTAAATGTCAGACTTCGGCTCAGGTCATGACCTCACGGTTTGTGAGTTCAAGCCCCTCTTCAAGTTCACTGCTGTCAGTGCAGAGCCCCCTTCAAATCTTCTGTCCCCCTCTCTCTCTGCCCCTCCCCACAACTCTCTCTCAAAAATAAATAAACATTAAAAAATATATTTAAAAAACATAAGAATATAGAAATTATCCAGGTAAGTGAGTCTCATACAGAATTCCTGATATCTTTTATCTTCTATTTAAAAAGAATTCTTGGGGAGCCTGGGTGGCTCAGTTGGTTGAGCATCCAACTCTTGATTTCTGTTCAGGTCTTGGTCCCAGGGTCATCAGATTGAACCCTGTTGGGCTCTGCACTGAGCATAAAGCCTGCTGAAGATTTTCTTTCTTTCTCCCTCTGTCTCTCTCCCCCTCTCCCCCACTTGCATGCTCTCTGTCTCTAAAATTAAAAAAGGAAATTTAAAAAAAGAACTGGAAATCTTCACTATACTCTCTCCATGCTAGTTTCCAGTACTACTTTAATGAATGTATGTTGGCTGAATGGAAAAAAAAATTAATGAAATCATAAATAATTATAATTGTTAAACAAGCCTACAGAAATCTTTCTCACTCTAAAAAATATGTAAGTGCATTATGCTAAGTGAAACAAGTCAGAGAAAGAGAAATATACTATGATTTCACTCATATATGGAATTTAAGAAACAAAACAGATTAACATAGGGGAAGAAAGGCAAAATAAGATAAAAACAGAGAGGGAGGCAAACCTTAAGAGTCTCTTAAATACAGAGAAAAAACTGAGGGTTGCTGGAGGGGAGGTAGGTAGGGGGATGGGCTAAATGGGTGATGGGCATTAAGGAGGGCACTTGTTGAGATGAGCACTGAGTGTTCTATGTAAGTGATGAATCACTAAATTCTACTCCTGAAACCAATACTACACTATATATTAACTAACTTAGATTTAAATAAAATTGTTCAAAAAATAAAAAATTTATGGGATTCAACAGAGCAGTTGTTCTCAACCATAGGCCATCTTGTTACTCAGGAGATGTCTGGGAATGTCCAGAGACATTTCTGATGTTCATGACTTGGGGAGAGTTCTACAGGGGACTAGTGGGCAGAGGCCAGAAATGCCACCAAACATCCTACAATGCACAGAATAGTTGCTCCCCTCTCCCCCACCCACAAAGAGTTATCTTGCCCAAATGTCCCCAGCGTCAAGACTGAGAAATCTTGCTCTAAACTAACATTATGCTTCTTTCCTACAATGCTTGCTCCTTAATGTACATATCACATTCCATCTGTTCACTTTCTGTCTTCTCCTATAGCCTGGGACTCTCCAAAGACTGTTTCATGTCTACTGTGCTTCTTTCTTCTGTGTGCTCGGCATAATGCCTAAAGCAGGTAGGCGTTCTCCAAGTGGTCAGTAGAAGAATAGGTAAAAGAATGAAAAAGTGAGTGATTAAATATAATTGCTATTTTTAGGATAATCGTGCTACTTTAACAATTGAACATCCACCATGGTTTTATGATAACACTGGCACCAAAAACTAACTTTCAAAACAAATGTCATTCTATACCTTTTTCTAAAAATGAAAAGAAACCTTCCAAGAAGCATATGTCATATCTCTAAAAGGGATGTGAAAGAATGGGCTAATTTCTGAATTTACATTCCACAGCCAAAAATATCAGTCTTGGGTTTTTACACAGCAAAAACATCCTTTGTAAATCTCCCTTCCCAATTGTGTACTAGCAAGTTAATATTATTGTCATCAATAATAGTCATTCTCATTAACCAGTGTATGCTGTTCTCATCTTTAAAGCTCTTTGCAGAGTCTACTAGTTACCATTAGGATTAAAGTTATAACATTTAAATATAGGCATTTCATCTTAAAGTTTCCATTTCCCCTTCCCATATTATAATAAAAGAAATGAAACCAGCTAATGTTGTTATAATTCCTCTTTGACACTCTGCCTCCCATCCCACTCTATCCTGGATAACTCAGGGAATTCTAAAGAGGATGTAGATACAGTTGTAATTAAGGTCATAGACATAGACAGATAGAAAGGTAGGTAGATAGGTAGTTAGTGGGAGGTAAATGATATAGTTGATTAGATGGATGGATAGATGGATAGATAGATAGATAGATAGATAGATAGATAGATAGATAGATAGATATAGACAGATAGGTGGGTGGCCAGGTAGGTAGGTAGGTAGATAGTTGGGTAGGTAGTATAGAGATAGAAGATGAATTTATGTATAGATACATAATTATACATAAGTATGTATACTTTGCCGCTATCTATCTATCTATCTATCTATCTATCTATCCTTTTTTCTCATTTCCCCACATGTGTATGTACATTAGTGGCTGTATAATGTCCATGACATAGTCTCACTCTTGACACTGATGTTTAAGACCTTCTACAGTTTGGCCAATATCTGGTTCCAATGGAATGTACCTCTGTTTCAGAAATTCTCTGCTTAAGACATATTGACCTACTCACATTCTTCAGAGAGGAAAGCTTCTGAGAGAATTTGCCTCCACACCCCATGTCCTCAGGCCACTTCAGAAATAAGAAATGTGATGGATGAAAACGGAATGGAGATTACCTCTCTCTCTGAATTCATCTTCTAAAGAAAGTTGCACTTAATATGTGCTTTCATAGAGGAAAACAAAAAATAGAGGAGAAATTCAATTTCCTTCTACCTCTTCAATGGAATTTTATGATCACCTTTCTAATTTGTTTTTGATATTGTTGATGTGTATATTCATTCATCCTATAGTGTCAAAGACATGTAAAAGAATATAAAGAATGTTAAAAGAAACATCATTATCCTATATTTCTTCTGCTTCTTCTGCTTTACTTTTGCTACATTTATACTCACCTTTGGACAATTTTATGTATTGTTTTGGATGTTTTTATAACTTCCATAAATATATCATAATGCACAGAACATTCTATAATTTATGTTTTAAGAGCAGCATTATGCTTATGAAATGCATTCAGTACAGGTACCATGGAGCTATTGTTTATTTACTTTCACTGTTGTATAGTACTCCTTTATAAAGACTTACCACTGTAAGTTATTTCCAATTTTTGCTATTACAAATAATGCTACTATAAAAATACATATATCTCCTTGGATGTGCAAGTGTTATTCTTAGGAAATATGTCAAGGTGTGGATTTTTTAAAGTATAGGGTATGAATATCTTCTGCTTTCTTTATAGATATTTCCAAATTGTTCTCCAAAATGGCTGTACCTTCCTACTAACAAGTGTAGAGATTTCCTGATGTTCTTTTTTTTTAATTTTTTTTAACATTTATTTATTTTCAAGAGACTGAGAGACAGAGCACGAGTGGGGGAGGGGCAGAGAGAGAGGGAGATACAGAACTGGAAGCAGGCTTCAGGCTCTGAGCTGTCAGCACAGAGCCCTATGCGGGGCTTGAACCCACCAACAGCGAGATCATGACCTGAGCTGAAGTCGGACGCTCAACCAACTAAGCCACCCAGGCACCCCAAGATTTCCTGATGTTCTTCTTTACACTTGATATTGTCAAACTTATTCCCATATGATGAGGTGAAATCACAAATCGTTTTGGTTGTCTCTGTCCTACTCTGTGTTTAATAAAGATATAAGTCACATACTACTATTTTGTATTTAAAATTTTCATAATTAGAAGCTATGCTTCATCACAAGTTGATCTCTTACTTTCACATGAATTTAATATCTATGGTTAGGCATTAGCAGAAATGTAAACTGTTTGCATTTTAGGATGTAGCTATAAAGCTATATGCGTATGCCTTGTAGAATCTCCATCATTATTTTTGCTTTTTCTGTGGATGATCAAACTGGTGATGATAAGGTGGTATAGTCACCACTAAATCTGCCAAACTAGAACATGCTGAAGTGCAGGTATTTTAATCATTAATTGATAGGCAATCATCTCTGCTCCAAGATTTGGGGCAGGAATAACCAGACTTTGAAGAATGTTAAATGCTGGCATTGTCAGTAACCACAAAATAATTCCCAAAGCATATCCTATAACAGAAACCCACTGCATATCCATTAGAGTCTACACTCCTTGAAGTCAGTATGCCTGTCTTCATCTCTGCTTCATCACAAAGCTCCTAGCCAAGTGGGCTATGCACAGCAAAGCAGTCAATAAATACTTGAAAAGGATGAACACTGCTTACAGGGCCTGTTGCTATTTCCAGGCTTGCTTTGGGTCTGGATTCCTGTCCCTCCCTGAGCCATGCAGGGCTTTTTGCTATAAATGAGCTGCCTCTCCCTGCTTGCTGTGAGCCAGGTTTTTGTCCATCTGCTGCCATTGTTTCCCCACGTTTCACAGCTATGTTGTATTGCATGTGGTTATTCTTTAGTGGGTCATTACGGCATCTGTCTGCCCACCTTGTGAATGCCCCGTCTCAGCTCACTAGACAGCAGCTGCCAGAACATCCTGCTCCCCTCCATCATCCATGCAGATCCAGCCCTGTCAAGCCTGCCCTGCAGAAATCATCCTTTCATTGCTTGGGGGTTGGCCACACTCCAGGACCTGGTTACTGGGATCCTTGCTTGCCATTTAATACTCCTATAGGTAATTTTTTTAACCAGATCTGTTACCCACAAGAAATTTCGGTTTCATGGATGTATACAAGGCTATATTCAACCATCACTACATGGATCTAAGTTCTAATTTTTTTAGGAAGTGACCCTGGGAACCACATTAATAATGATAGAGGAAGGCTCACATTTTGTAAAGACTGGACTTACAGAAACCCTAATCCTCATCCAGAACTAATCAGAAAAGAGGAGCAATAACACTGTCACAAAGTTCATGCACTTTATTCGGCCACCTTAAATAGAAGCTTCCTGAGGGTTCATAGCCATAAAGATGAAACTTGGCTACATGCAGTATACAGCTTATGACATGACAAACCAAAAGTTTGTATATTAAGTTGATTGTTTGGAGTTCAGGCTTCTGTTCCCTTTGGTAATTTTACTTGTCATCAAATTGAAGGCAGTAAAATTCAGATTGTATCAATACTGGTACAATGCATCCAAAAACTGAAAGTATCCATACCTTTTCTATGACATAAAACTCATGGCCTTTGTTACAGCTACCTTCCTAACCTTCCTTGCTTACTTTTATATAAACTGTATGACAAAGAGATTAAACTTCAAAGCCAATGACAAAAGTATATTTAACATGTACAATGGGTCCAAATTATATTAGTATTATAGAAACTCAACGGGAATGACACTGTCACTTAGTGAAATTCCTTCTAAGTACAACATCAAGGCTGCAAGAATAGCACTTCTTCTTATCCCTCATCTTCCCTCCCTCACTGCCCCCCCATACCTCCTCACTCTACTATCCTACTCACCACCCCACACTCCTCACCATCCCCACTCTGTCATTGCAAAGGTTCATGAGACTAAGACAAGACAAGCAAGCTGGCTGGGCAGCCTCTATGGTGGAGAGAAAGAGAAGGGCATCCTGACAGAGGTAGAAACATGATCTCCCCACTTTCTGAGAGCCACTTGGGCCAGATATCATGCCAAGCCATTTTGTATATGGTACCTGTCAAAGATTAACAAAGCTGGACACTAGTTAATGTGGTAAGGGCAGATTTTAATCAGTAATATATTATTGCAATAGGGAAAGACTCCAGGATAAACCGAATTCAACACAGCTCAACTGATTTGGACAGAGATGATAGGGTATTTTAAAGGAAGAATGAGGGAATGGGGAGAGTGGTGAGCAGAGGCTCATTAGAGTCAGGGAAGTAATAATTACAAAATCAGAAGAAGGGTTTGGTCCAAATGCATCTGGGTTTATTAACTGGTCCTCATCAAAGTTAAGCTTCTGCCTTCCCACAGAGGCTGGGACACAGGGGCCCTATCTTCAGGCATCATCTAGAACACACAGTAAATTCTCTGGGCAGCCTTGAGTTTTCTCAGGCAGGCACTTTAAGGAGGCTAGTGTCACCCTAAAGATGCAGCCTTGAGCTGTCAGTGAACTATGTTAGTGTTCATTCAAGTCTTCATAGGCCAAGGTTGAGGCCCAGTTGGGAGCAGTGCTCAGGGGAACCTGGCTAGAGGTTGGTCAAGGAGAAAATCTTTGTCATATCTTAATAATCACCCAGTTCCCCATGAAGGAGATTTTATTATTTTCATCTTGCAGATGAAAAACCTGAGACCCAGAGGACAACGGCCCTGCAATCAAGTGAGTCCTAGGTGGCAGAGGTGGGATTAGAGAGTAGATCTGTTCAGTCTCTGCCAGGTGGTAACATGGGTTGGCTCCTTGGAGCTCTGCCTTCCCGAAGCCAGAAGCATGGGGCATGCACGCCACCTGCATCTAAATTACAGTTCAATGAAAATGACCCAGAGACCTGATTCAAGGCAGACCAAACGATGCAGAGCAACCAACTCCTTTCCTTCTAAAGTTTAGATAATTAAATAGGGGTGCCTGGGTGGCTCGGTCAGCTGGGCATCCAACTTCAGCTCAGGTCATGATCTCCTCGTCTGTGGGTTCGAGCCCCAAGTCGGGCTCTGTGCTGACAGCTCAGAGCCTGGAGCCTGTTTTGGATTGTGTGTCCCCCCCTCTCTCTCTGCCCCTCCCCTGCTCATGCCTCTGTCTCTCCCTCTCTTTCTCTCAAAAGTAAATAAACATTAGAAAAAAAATTAGATAGTTAAATAAACCCAGGCTAATGTGAATAAGAAGTAGGGAGTGACTAGGCTGAGTCTGAACTAGAGTTTGAAGCTTTCTGTGACCTATTTAAACAAGGTGGCGGAATAAATTAGCTTTAAAATCAAATAAGGAAGAAAAAGGACTTTCTCCTATGCCATTTTTAAACAGTTCCAAAAAATATGCTTTTCAATTCTAATGTGGTTTCTTTACAAATATTATGACACCTGGTATTACATTTTGGAACTGAGACATTTCCCCCTTTTCCTCACTACTTTCCAAAATTTACATGGATTTTCTACTTCTGCTGCCACCATTTCTGCCAAGCCCAATCCTTTTCATTCCTGTACATAATGTGCTATTCCTCAGTTTGAACATAGTCATTTCAGTCCAAGAGAAAAAAGAAGTGCTATATAAATAAATCTTTATTACTGTCACAGCATTGTTAAAGAATTTCCTAGTTTGAGCTGCTCTTCGTTTGAAATCACCACCTTACCAGGGCAGAGAGGATCCTGCTAGGCATTTTAAATTAGGGAAGACAGTTTTATTGTCAAGGCAGGTCAATCAAATTATAATTGGCTCTAATTTGCACTCCCACCAGCTGTTAAATTCTTCACCTGCAGCACTCAAAATGGTGTGAAATTCTTGCCGGCTTTGTGAAAGCTTCAAAGAGAATCACTCTCCATCTGATCCCTAAAACTAAAAGTCCTTGTTACTCTTCATCAGAAGCAAGGAAAATGCACCATTGGCTCTGACTATGGGATGTAGGACCCAGTCCGAAGTGGGCAGAGCCTGACAAGGATGGACAAACACATCATCCATGCACAATCATCCTTGACAAGCCAATGTTTCTATCACAGACCAGCCAGGGGCTCTCCTTTGTAATAGGCACAATACTGTGGAGCTGTATATTCAATTTCATTGCAAATTAAACTTGCAACTCCAGGGGAAATCACAAATTTAGCACTTAAAATGGGATAGCAGAGTAGAATCTGGGGAAGGGTGTATCCATGTTGGTTCTGTAGTGAGGACTGACTATGCTTTCAGACATCCAGCATGGCAGATTGTCTGAAGATGGTTTGGGACTCTGGACAACTAAAACACCTCTAGGGAGCTTCTTTCTACCAGTGCCCTCAAATACACATGCACCTAGAACACATACGTGTGCGTGCATGCATACATACTCACAAACAGAGCTCCAGGAAAGAATGGAAAGCAACAACCAGTCAGCACATTAGGATGAACTATCATCTTGCTATTCCTTTGAGGCCCCCAGCTTCCTACTCCTTTACAATCTCGCTGAAGGCAGTTTTGAGTAAAACAGTAGACCTTTTGATGGCAGCAAGAGTTCGGTATGGACAGATATGGAAACATCAAAATCAAATAACCAACGTAACCTTAGTTGTGGATGCATTTTGGCAAGTGCTGGTTTGGCTGTGGCTAAGGAAACTTTTTGATTTAAATGACCAAATGGAGGTTTTCCCAATCTTGCTAATTTGCCATTTGGACAGCCTTCAACCATCTCAAAACGAAGGTGTTTGGGGATGACTGGTGAGGAGAAAATGTAATCAAGAAAATTAGGTTCTTTGAAGAAATATTTTTGGATTTCAATGGGTTTAAGAAAATATAAGATGAGCTTCCTAAGAATAAAATGAAATATTACCCTAGAAATAAGAGAGAGAACAGCTTCCAGGTAAAGTTTCTGAGGAAATGAGGCAGGAACACAAATAATCATTACAACAGTATTTAAGAGGGCCAAAAACTAAAAACAATCTACCTTTCCAATAATAAAGAATAAGTTAAATCATCTAAAGCACTTCCATAAAACAGGATTCATGCAGCACATAAATGGTCTTTATGAAGAATTTTGTATTACATGAGAAAATACCTATAACATTGTTAAATGAAAATTAGGATTAAGACTACTCATAGTATAATGTACACTTCTGTATAATGTACACTTCTGTACCTATATATGTATTATATTTACATCACTCAAACTCAGAAAAATATGAGTGGTTAGTTCCCAGTGGTGAATTTGTAGGCAATATTAATTTATTTTTATGTTTTTCTCTACTTTTAAAATTTTACAAACCGAGTTTTTGAATTTTTTATAAGCAAAGAAAATAAAATCAATAAATACTTGCAAGCATAAGGATTTGGGATACAATCCTCAGGTGCAAAAACTGTCACATAATTTGATTTCTCTAGATCAGATCAAATCTCTGAGGCCCAGGGGCCCAGGACAGGCAAGATGTCTCATAGTGGTCATTATGGGGGCCCTCTTGCCCCTCAGTGCAATCAGGAGTTGAAATGGATACAGAGAATTGAGGAAGGAACCAGACCATTAGTGTTTAATGCCCCATCTTGCTCTTCTTCTTTTGAGCATCCAGATGTGGCCATGCAGCAGGTCCTGGCACTCAGAGGTGGGGATGGGGGCTTGGTCCCCTCCACCACTATTCCATGGCCATGGTCCCTTCTGCCCCCAGGAAGGGCATGGCTTGTGAGTAGAGCATAGTTCTGCACAACTCATGGACATGTCCCCACATACAAAAAAAAAAAAAAAAAAAAAAAAAAATCTCTTAATCTCCAAGAATCTGCCCCTACTCTGGTGAGCACACTTCATCTACCCAAATGCTTACCATAATTTTCCCCTAATCACAGGCCTTCCAAACAAGTTATGCATGAGTCAATATGGACCCCAAAAGCAATAACAAGGAATGGGATATAGATTTAGATATAAATATAGATACAGATAGATATAGATAGATATCTCATAGACCTTATCTTATTTATCTTCCCAACAAGCCATGAGATAGCACCATAATTATCTCCATTTTCCAGATGGGAAAGCCTGAGTCTTAGAACAATTAAGTTACTCCCCAAGGTCACACAACTTTAATATATAACTTCTGTTTGTGGCCCTGCCAGAAAGCCTTTAACAAATCCCTAAGGCTAGGAGCTAAAAACTCTGAAGAAAAATTGACTTCCTTCTTGGGATGGAGACAGGAGATATGCTAATAATTCCATCAAGCCTCCTCTGGGACTAAAAGCAAAGGTATAAATTAATATCTCAACACATTAGACTGTCATCCAAGTTTAAGACCAAAAACAAGGAGAGGATAAAAGAAAAAAAACACAAAGCCATAGCCTGCTAATGGATAATATCTGTATCACTCGGCAAAAGTAAATAAGAGACTGATCACCCACCAACCAGGAAGAAACGGGCAGAGACTATGGGGGAGAATTTGGGGGAAATTTGGAAAAGATTCTGCTTCTCTGGGGACTCAGAGCCTAAGAAGTTCATCCAGGCCCTATTATCTTTCTACCCCAATGGTATCTGTATCTATTTGCTTGGGCCGCCATTTAACAAAGTACTATGGAATGGGTGGCTTTAATAACAGAAATTTATTTCCCCACAGAAATTTATTTCCCCCTGCCAGCAGGGTTGGTTTCTTCTGAGGGCCTCTCTCCTTGGCTTATAGATGTCTGTCTTCTCCCTGTATCTGTACATGGTCTTTCCTCTGAGTGTGTCTGTGTCCCAGTCTTCTCTTCTTAAAAAGACACCACTCCTACCAGACTAGGGCCCACCCTCATGACCTCACTTAACCTTAATTGTCCCTTTAAAGACCCTACCTCTAAGTATAGCTCAGAGGATTAGGATTTTAGCAAATGAATTTTTAGCCCTTAACAGTATTTAATGTTAAAGTCTAGTTTCCCTCTTGATATCAACATGTCACTTAAAATGGGTTACTTCTCTATGCCTTCACAAGTAAGTACCTGAATATTACTGTTTCATGTAGAACAAGTCAACGTTGTTCCCTGAACCTATTCTATTTGTTCAGAACTATTCTGTACGATGAGGGCTACATGGAAAATGGAACACTTGTGTCCTGGACCAAGCACCTTGCAACCTGAGACCAGAGATCAGGTATGCATAGCACATACGTAGAAATCCATGGTGATAGCAATTCATGTAGGTTTGCCCAGAAGCGCAGCACAGAGTACCAGAGGTGTAATAACAATGGATCATAATCTACTGTGGCCTTATCACAGCTGTGTAGTCTTGGGCAAGTTGCTGAGGCTCACTGTGTCTCAGTTTTCTTATCTGTAAAATGGCATTAATAGGTCCTACAAAGGCTTTTTGTGAGGATTAAATAAAATAATACATACAAGGCAATCAGAATAGTACCTGGCACATTGTAGTCACTCAGTAAATGTTATCATTTGTATTATCATTGCTCCGCTATCAGGGTCACCCAAGCTGGTTGATGGAAGCCAGCCAAACTGTGTCTCACACCTATGCTCAATTTCAAGGACCCAAGCGGGGGAAGCTTGCTTTCCTCTGCCCAAAACCCTAGTTTGTGTTCCTTGCATCCTTATTCACTCTTCCAAGTGTCAGGAAAATAACATGGACTTGGAAGCCATAACCTAGGGTCAAATCTTGCTCCAATTTCTTCTGTGCTTTTAGGCACATCGCTGAGCTTTCCTGAACATCAGTTTCTTCTCAGCACAACGGAAAAATCATGCCAATAATACAGATAGTGCCTCATAAGTGTCCGGGACAGAGCATGACCTGACACTTGGTCCTTCTCCCCTTCTAAGTACAATTAGATTATTACGAGGTGTCTCTGTCTCCTACACACATATCCTGAGTGCCATGTATTTCTTTACAGGTAGCACAATTCTCAGATACAGTGGGATAAATTAAAACTCTATAACTCCAACAGGAGGATTTCAAGAAGCTCCCTGTTTTCAATCATTGTTATTTCCAACAGTGCCAGACATTAAGAAATCATGAAAAGACCATCGGTGTCTCTTTGTCAATGTGGTAAACAGTCAGATGAAGTTTGCCTCTGAAGTAATGGATGATAGCTGATCAATATGCTAACAAAAAAGACCAAAGGATCAAAATTTTAAAAGGGAAGTATATCAGTACGACTCAGTGTGTGTCTTACATAGGTCTTCGAGGAAGAAGAAAATGAAAGAGGTAGAAAAAATCAACTACATACTTATGTGATTAGTAACTTGCAAAATATTTTTCACATAGAATATTCCACTGATTCTTACAACAACCCATTGAAATATTTATTTTTTTAAAATATTCAGTTATTTTTTCGGGAAAGTGCAAGTGGGGGACGGGCAAAGAGAGGGGGACAGAGATACCTGAAGCAGGCTCTGTGCTGACAGGCTGACAGCAGTGAGCCCGACGCGGGGATCAAACTCAGGAACCGTGAGGTCATGACCTGAGCCAAAGTTGGACACTTAACCAACTGAGCCACCCAGGTGCCCCTGATGAAAGATTTAAATTACTTCATGATGAGAATTATTACTAGATCAAGTATTGTTAAATCAAAATGCATATGCATGTACACCTTTAAAGGATCTCTGGATCCTGGGACCAAGTGACATAATCTTTGCTTTCCCTGATTTCTCTATCAAAGTTTTATTTTGTTAATTTGTTATATTCATTTTGATGATTATCTTAAAAAACATCAACCATGTAAATTCTGGATCGATTAGAACAAACAGGTTCTAATCGAGTACATTTGGGATATTTCAGAATCTCAATGGCATAGAGGAATTCTTCTTGATATTCATGAGTTAATGAATAGTGAAAAGAAGTGAGGTGCCTCTGATGAGCGTAAGATGTGTTCATGCTACATAAAGACCAACAGACATGTGAATAGCATCTGGTCAGGATTATGACTAGAGAAACAGTGAGGGAACTGAGTCACCATACATCACTCAGAGCAAATGTTTGCCGGATCCAAATACCTAAGCTGGAGCACTCAGCACGACAGGTATTTACAAAGGGGATGTCCTTCCAGGAAAAAAAACCATCCCCAGCCCCATTCACATAAAGATGATATTTTGAATTTCATTTTCAGAAGGACTTTTTGAAGGGCATATAATTTGAAATTTTATACTTGTTTTATGTTTCCTCAAGGGTTATAAGCACCGAAAATATGCACATTTTAATTTTGTATATTTGTAAATTCTTCTATTATATACTTCTTCATATTGATGAGATTATTATTTTATATTGGCAATTATTTTATTGGACTACCACATAGGTAAAAATTGGGGCTAACGAGCTTAAAAACATTGCTTTTTTGAGATAGAAATGTTTGTCAAACTCATCTGTAAAATTTCTTTGAATGGGCTAAATCATTTGTGGTAACCTGGAAAAGCTAACTAAAAGAACTCTGCAAGCTCTCCTTAAATGAGAAATCTTTTTGCACATAGACCATCGCCAGGAGATTTTGTCCTCTTTCTACGTGCAGGCAGTCACATAACCAGACTTTTCCAAGCTGTGCACGTGACATAGTGCAATGGATCAGGGAAAGAAGAGTCAAGAGAGAGAGACGGAGAGGGGGGGAGAGAGACAGAGAGACAGAGGCTAACCTGCAACAATGTGGCCATGATGCAGATGCACTGTAAATGTTGAACATGTGCGCAGACTGTAAGTAAAGTAACCACAACTGAAATTTTGTGAAACTGAAATTGGATAACTGAAATCCAATACCAAGGCATGCAAAGAGGGGAAAACAGAAAAATGTTGCCCCCCGGGGGACTGGCTCCGAATCTGGCATTCCTCATCTTTCCTCCATGACTCTGAATAATGTTATTGCTCTGCCCTCCTGGTCTTGATTTTTTTTTCTTGGGGAGGTGGGCACAGTTGTCGTTTTGTTTGTTTTGTTTTGTTGCCAGTCACAAAACGGAGGCCAAGAATATTGCTCTGTGCAGTGCTTTGTGAATCACAGATGCCTGCTATTCTCAAGCATGAAAATCTTGAAAATGTGCAATTTAAGGGTCTTTGTGTAGCACGCCTGCCATTTTCTTTCTTTGTAACTCATCTCCGGTCACTTTACTGTGCTTATTTGAAACAGATGGAATAGAATAAATAATAATTCTAGAATAAAACTAGAATAAATACCCAAGTTAGAGGTGGGTTTGATTTCCCATTAAAAGGACTAGTATTGATGTCTCCTTTTGCCCCAAAAGGAGAATGGAAGGACATGTCAGTTTCTAACTTCAGTCAGAAAGAACAAATTTGCAAAGGAAAAACTTGATAGGAAAAAAGAAGTGAAGTTGAGTGACTTTCATAAGCCAAGAACATCAAAAGGTTTTATTTTGGTTTAATAGAAATTGTGCACACTATTAAAATTGCTCAGTGGACTGGGTCCTCTTTGCTTTTTGTTTAGAAACAAATAAAAATATTTAGCTGAATTATTAATGTGAAGTAAATTGGTTACTCTGCATTTAGAGTTACTTTTTAATTCACACATACATCTGTGTTAACATCTTAATGGTGCTTTACCACAGATTATGCCATACTTGTAATGGCATCCAAGGAACCATTTAAAAGATAATGTTTCTAGCAGAGACATATTTGAAGTGGATGGTGTTGAGTATAGGAAAAAATGGTCTGAATAAAGTCAAAAAATCCACCTGTGAAGTTAGGGGTTACAGTCCACAAGACCATGCTTAGAGTTCAGGGGTTCCCAAGTCCATGTTTAGGCTCCATAATTCACTAGATGAACTCAGTGAAAGCTGTAATAATCATGGTTATGGGTTATTGCAGTGAAACAATAAAGGGAACAGATTGAAATCGGCCAAGAGCAGAGTCCCAGAAGGTTCCAAACATGGAGCTTCCAGTTGTCCTCTCACCATGGAGTCATGGACAATTTTTACTTTCCTAACAATAATATGTGACAATGTGCATAGAACATTGCTAGCCAGGGAAGCCCACCCAAGCTTGGTGTCCAGAGTTTTTTATCGTGGAGACATGGTTGCCTGCACACATGGCTGATTTTGGTCTCCAGCCCCTCTGGAGCTCTTCCAGAAGTACAGCAGATATCGTGCAGCCCAAAGCCATCATCATAAATCACGTGGTTAGTTGTCTCTTGTGGCCCAGAGCCCGCAGGTAAACACACACTTCTAGAAAGCACCTCTAGCTAAGGTGAGATCTCACCTTGAGTAAGTTTAAATTCCTTATTACACAAGCCACCCGATGGCCTTTGGCCAAGGATCTCTCCTTCTAGGGAAATGATCATAGTTGTCTGAACATCTACCTTTAGTATAGCATTTATATGACAAAGACAGCAATAGTATCAGTATGAATATGTCTAACATTTGTGGGATAGGAAATAGATTTAAAGAAACTAATCCATCCTAAACAGGCATTAGAATCATTTGAACATTTTGTGCTAACTTGATTATTTCATCTATTACTACTTGTACCTTATGATAAACTTGTGCAGAACTATTTAGCATAGCAATTGTGATGGTTACTTAATCCAGTTCTTCTTCAGATTAGTCATTTTCAATTGGTATTATTATATCCTGAGGAGGCTTTAACTCAATTTCCCAGTATATTTGATTATTAACATGAGTATAATCTTAAGACTTACATACATAAGGAAGTCAAATCTTACCAAAAATGCCAATGGTACACTATATCACAGTGTCGTCATGGTTCAACTATGTTTCATTACAGAACAAAATCAGTAAGAATTACAGAGGCAGTTGGAATGCCTTCCAACACAACCAACCCTCGCCAGTATACCACATATTACTATGAACAGGTGCCATTATAACTGGCCATGATTGGTTATTTCCATGGTCAAAGTCAGTTGGGGACAAAGCCACTCAACCTGTCTCAGTTCATGGACTTGTACTAAAACCATTTTCCATCATGCGCTGTTATATAGCAAGCCCTACCTCCCTCCTGCGAGGAAGACACAGGTGGCATTCAGAATAGTTCCTATCCTTGCTACCTGTATTTCAGTCTGTGTCTTATTTTGATATGCCCTAGGGGTGAGGGCAGTCATAGCATATTGATGTAAATTACAAGTGCCCCCAGAGACTTTCCACAGGTTTGGAAGGCTGTAAAATTATCATAGCTGTGCCCTTGAGCCTCAGCCGCTGGGATGGAGAGCCGGTGCCCCAAGGCTACTTTGGCCTTCATCTGTACGAAAATAGTCAAAAGTCCCTTTTGGATCAAGGTACAAGGCTTTTCCCAACACTGGGTCCTAGCATTACCCCACATTATTTGTTTTGTTTTGTTTTTTAAGTTTATTTATTTTGAGATAGAGAGACCACGAGCAGGAGAGGGGCAGAGAGAAGGGGAAAAGAGAGAATCTTAAGCAGGCTCTGCACCTAAGAACCTAAGCAGGTTCTGCAGGGCTCAAACCCACGAACCTCAAGATAACCACCTGAGCCAAAATCAAGACCCAGACGCTTAACTGACTGAGCCACCCAGGCACCCCACCCCGCATTATTTGCTGAGTCAGCCTGACACACTTCACTACAGCTTCATCATCTTTCTAAGCTGACTCCCATCCTTTGTCTTTCTCTGCGAAGAGAATACTTCTAATTTTCTCATTCTAGTTAACAGGGCTTCTTTCTCCAAATACCACTCCTCATTATAAGCAAATTCATTTAATACTAAAAAAAAAAAAAAAAAAAATGTTTTTTAAGTGAATTTAGTTTGTCCCGGGATGAACAGGCCAGAACCCATCTCCCATAAGGCCCCATTCTGACTTGAGGACCAGTGTGGTTTAATCCATCATGCATATTATTGCCATTGTGTACTAATTGGCCTGAGTGCAATTAGAATACATGTTTCATACTCAAAAATGTTGGTCCCCCGTTCTAGAGTTAGATGAGTGGTGATCATAGCTGGATGTAATTCAGTTTGCGTATGCCCTAAGGCCTCCCACAGCCTTCCTCATCTTGAGGTAGTGCTGTCCCAGGGGAATCCAAATCTGCCCTGTGGTGCCTACAGTTCTAATCCCATCAGGACCCATTGTTTTGTTTTGTTTTTTTTTCCTATTGTGTTTAATATTTTCCACCCACAAAAACAAGGGTGATGTGTACTTGTGCACAGCATTTTATGGCATATCAGGCATGCCACAGCTATATTTTGTCCAATATAGTTAAGAAGCTTTCTAATAAGCATGTGGTCATCCAGGTTTATAGTTACATAGTTGTCAGCTGGGAGTTGCATATCACGTGGCCCAATGACCCAATAGGGAGCAGTTGTCAAAAACTCCTTCCCAAATAATATCTTCTATGTAGACACAACCTGAGAAATAAGAGTTTGATATTGGCACATTAATAGAGTTCTACTCACGGGGTGCCTGGGCGACTCAGTCAGTTAAGCATCTGACTCTTGATTTTGGCTTGGGTCATGATTTATCGTTCGTATGATCAATCCCCCAGTCAGACTGCTTGAGATTCTCTCTCTGCGCCTCTCCTGCTCATACTTTCTCTCTCTCTCTCTCAAAATAAATAAACATTTTAAAAAACAGAGTTCTACTCATTCATTAACCTTCAGTCTAGTTCATCATATTATATGACCAAAATGTCTCCTACAGCAATGCCACTCAGGTTTGCAGGGTTCTATTCAGTCTTGTGAGTTTCCAAAAGCAGAGGTGCCCTTGGAAAACATGGCTTTACCCCTCTGGGCATCTGGTACAATTGAGCTAAGGAGGTATTATTATTCTTCTGCTCTGAGCCTCAAGTCACCAGCATTATATTGGATTTCTCTCGGTGCATCATCACCCATTTATTCATTCCTTTACCCTGAGCTACTATTTCTCCTTCTCTTTCATTTGCCATTTATGTTTGCCCAAACTTTCCAGCTCTGGAAGGGCCTTTCAGGCAAAGGAAATGTAGTCACTTCATATAAAATATCATGTTCCAATTGTAATCCAGACTTTCACTTTATCCTATCAGCCATTTCACCTCATTTCCTCCCAGTCTAACTGTACATCTCATTAGGACTTCACCAGCAGGCTTTAGAACCACAGCGCATTGGGATCCCATATCAAGAAATCCCAGAAAATTCTTTTCCCCCCAACCCCACTAGCCATTTAACCCACACGTGTGCACATGGATTTAGGTCCCAGCTGGGCGTTGAGCAAGAAGGTCCTGTCCACTCTATCAACTTCCATCTTAATATGCCAGACCACTGCCCTCAGCAATTTCATTGTTTCTCATTGACATCTTCACCTTCCAGAATTCCAAATTCTTCCACACTGGGTTCAATAGCGTAGTTTTGTTTAAGGCCCTTTGATGTTGGGAACCAGGAGGGACTCCCATTGTCTACCTGACCCCCAATAGTGCTACATTAAGACCTTTATTTCAACTCATCAGTGTCTACTTTACTCATCCCATTTCTCAAAAACCATTGAAAGATTTCCAACCCATTGTCTTTCCCCATTTTCTTGTGAATCATTCTAACTTTTTTAATTCTATAAAATTCCATAAGGGAAAACGAGACAACAAATCTGACAGGACTTCTCAAACTGCTGCCTAATACTGTAGCCGCAATGTAACATGGAGTGGTCATGCAAAAGTCTCCTTTTATTTATTTGTTTGTTTGTTTGTTTATAGAGAAAGCAGAGCAGGAGCAGAGAGAGAGAGAGAGAGAGAGAGAGAATCCCAAGCAGTCTCCTCGCTCTCAACGCAGAGCCCAAAGTGAGGCTCAGTCTCACAAACCATGAGATCATGACCTGAGCTGAAATCAAGGGTTGGACACTTAAATGACTGAGCCACCCAGACACCCCTAGGGAATCCCACTTCTGATGCCAACTGCAAAGTTAAGGGTTACAGCCTATAAGACCAACCCATTTCTGACACCAACTTCAAGTTCAGGAATCCCAAGGTTATTTTCAATGTTGATAAAACTCTTTTACTCTTTGGGTAAGGTTCAATTATTAAGTACACACTACCTAAAAGACACCGAGACTTTACAGGGGCTAACACCCAGATCCATAGCCTCATCCAGTTTGTGCCACATCTACACCTAGCCATATGGCCAACCCTGTCATGTACATAGACATTGCCCTATACTACAAATCCTTGTGTCTACTTAAGTTGTTTGGACACAAAGTTCTAGTAAACCACAGTGTTCTAAGCACTGGAGAGAAAGAATCTGATTAGAATTCTTGCTTTCTTAGAACTAATCTTGAGGTTTTTTTTGGCAGAATGGTGACATCACTGCCATCATGGCACTGGGGCAAGTCTATCTATGGAAAGAAATTTCTGATGAAAACTTTGTTTAAGCCTTAGAACACTTTCCATGATAAATGCTTGCACCCAATACAAATAGCTACCCGTCTTTGTGTCCACTGCTAAGACTGGCTGGTTGGATGGCAAGCGTGTGGTCTTTGTCAGGATAAAAGAACAATATTGTGAAAGCTTTGGGCACAGCAATGACAAGATTAGCAAGGAGTTTACCATTGGTAACTGTGGACAGCTCTCAAAAATTTGATGTGTTTTATCTTAATTAACAAATCATTCCTTCTGTCCCAGGGAGGGCAGCCCCACCCTCAATCTCACCTTATACTCTACTCTCCTGGTATTCTCATTTGCTATAATTATTTAGTTACGGTTTCCCTTATTCCACTCCAAGTCTAGCTGGACAGAAGTATATTTATGACTAAACTTAAAACACAAACTATAGGGCTTCCTGGGTGGCTCAACATATAAGCATCTGACTTGTGAGTTCAGCTCAGGTAATGATCTCATTGTGTGTGAGTTTGAGCCCCACATCCAGCCCCATGTCAGCCTCCATGCTAACAGTGCGAAGCCTACTTGGGATTCTCTCTCTCCCTTTCTCTCTGCCCCTCCCCCATGCTCATGCACATGTGTACCCTCTCTCTCTCAAATTAAATAAATAAATATTTTTAAAAAACATTATAAACCACCTTAAAAGACCTTTTCTGTGCCATGGATTCTCTGACCTTTTCCTAGAGATACTCACTTAAACCTTTCTTGGCGATTCCTACAGACACAAGCCATGTTAAATGTATTAAAAGTAATAAATAGGGAGCACTGTGGAAGTTTTATGTGTGTCTCGCGTCCATGAAATACAGCCAGACCAACACTAAGCCATCCTGCACACCAGAAAACTGATTGGAGGATTAACACAACAATCTGCACAACCTGAACCACAGAATTCAGCAGGTACACGGCGCAGGGAAGTGAACTGAGGGAGAGAGAAGTGCAGAAGGCCGGGAGCCTCTTTTGCCTGCAAAGAGGATGGAGACTGGGGGGGGGGGGGGGATATGGGACCTCCCCTCCCCCGCCAAAAGCAGATGGAGAGAAAGTGGAAAAGTGGAAACAGCCGCAGGGTCTGAACTAAAAAGGGAGAAAGGAGAAAGGAGAGGGTTTAAATTCCATTAAGACTATAAACAGGGGGAGTGCAGAGTCTGAAACTCCGCAGCTCCATACCTGGCGGTGCTCTGGTGAGAAGGGCGAATCCCCAGGAGCAGAGTGGAGTCCGGGGTTCTTCAGGCCACACGGGAGAAGCGGTTCCCCTGATGGGAGGACACCTGGTAGAGGCTATGTGGGTCCCCCAAAGGTAAGGCTCCAGTGGACCCGGGAGAACAACCACATTCCCTGGTGCTGGAACAAGGTCGTTAAGGGCGAAGCCGGGTGCCAGATGCGTGTCGTGATTTTCCATAATCCCTGAGGCGCTGCTGCTACACTGTCTTGCAAACTTTTTCTTTTTCCGGGGCGGGCTGGCACCCGGCCGCAGTCTCTGGGCGTCGACAGCAGCACGGCCGCGAGCCTTCCTGGGAGTGGCCGGCACCCGGCCATTGCTCAGTGAGACCCTCCCGCAGACGGGCAGATCAGGTCAAAGCCGCAGTCCCTCAGAAATAAGGGGTCGGGAAAAACAGCCGCATCTGAGACAAAACTCAGGAGGGAGGTTCTGCCTGGGGCTTGGTCACGGACCGTGTAAAAGCGGGGAGTGGATGGAAGCCGAAGACAAAGGATGGGTGCGTGACTGCTGATCAGGGAGAAAAGAGTTCTGATATTAGAGACCGAATACCTGGGTGACACCATGTTCACGCTCCAGCGCATGCTCATACACATCTACAAGCACTACAACAATCCAACCCGGTAAGCTAAGCAGCGCCATCTAGTGGAGAACGGAGCCATTACACTAAGCCCCGCCCAACTGGGCCAACCTCACTCTTCAGGAACACAAGTCCTTCTCCCTGCTTAGATTATGGACTATAAAGCAATTCATTGTTTGTTTTTTTAATTTTTTTTATATTTATTTATTTTTGAGAGACAGAGTGAGACAAAGTGAGAGTGGGGGAGGGGCAGAGAGAGAGGGAGACACAGGGTTGGAAACAGGCTCCAGGCTCTGAGTTGTCAGCCCAGAGCCTGACGCAGGGCTCGAACCCACAGACTGTGAGATCATGACCTGAACTGAAGTCGGACGCTGAACCGACTGAGCCACCCAGGAGCCCCAAGGGATTCATAGTTTGACTTCTAGGGGAAAATGAAGTCATTTCAGTCATACTTCAGTCTGTTCACTAGTCCATCTGTTCAATTTTCTTTTTTTTTTCTTTTTTCTATTTTTGTTTCTTTTCTTTTTCTTGAATACAGAAAGAGAAAAAATTCATTTTTATTTTCAACTCTTATTAAAATTATTTTTCTTTAATTTTTTTCTACTATATTTTTTACTTTGGTGTAAATTTTTTCAAATTCTATTTTACTTGTATCATTTCATTTTAGTCTACTTCAGTGTATTCATTTTTTCAAGTTTTCAAACGATTTATTTTTTTTCTTTATTTCTTTCCCCTTTTTTCCCTAATCTATCAAGCCCCTTTCAACACCCAAACCAAAACACACCTAGGATCTAGCATCATTTATTCAATTTTTGTGTCTGTGTTTGCTTTTAATTTTTTAAATTTAACATTTTTTCTAATTTTAATTTTTTTATTTTAATTATTTTTGCCTCATTAATTCCTTTCTCCCTTCAAAATAATGAAATGAAGGAATTCACCACAAAAGAAAGAGCAGAAAGAAATGACAGCCAGGGACTTAACCAACACAGATACAAGCAAGATGTTTGAACTAGAATTTAGAATCACGATAATAAGAATACTAGCTGGAGTCAAAAATAGATTAGAATCCCTTTCTCTAGAGATAAAATAAGTAAAAGCTAGTCAGGATGAAATAAATAATTCTAAAACTGACCTGCAATCTGGAAAGGATGCCACAGAGGGAAGGATGGATGAGGCAGAACAGAGAATCAGTGATATAGAGGACAAACTTATGGAGAATAATGAAGCAGAAAAAAAGAGGAGGATTAAGGCAAAATAGCACGATTTAAGAATTAGAGAAATCAGTGACTCATTAAAAAGTAACAACATCAGTATCATAGGGGTCCCAGAAGAGGAAGAGAGAGCAATAGGGGTAGAAGGGTTATGTGAGCAACTCCTAGCAGAAAACATTCCTAACCTGGGGAGAGACACAGACATCAAAATCCAGGAAGCACGGAGGACTCCCACTAGATTCAACAAAAACTGACCTTCAACAAGGCATATGAAAGTCACATTCACAAAATACTCAGGCAAGGAGAGAATCATAAAGCAAGCAAGGGGGAAAAAAGTCCTTAACTTACAAGGGAAGACAGATCAGGTTTGCAGCAGACCTATCCACAGAAACTTGGCAGGCCAGAAAGGAGTGGCAGGATATATTCAATGTGCTGAATCAGAAAAATATGCAGCCAAAAATTCATCCAGCAAGACTGTCATTCAAAACAGAAGGTGAGATAAAAATTTCCCAGACAAACAAAAATTAAAGGAGTTCATGACCACTAAACCAGCCCTCAAGAAATTTTAAGGGGGACTCTCTGAGGGGAGAAAAGATGAAAACAAACAAACAAACAAACAAACAAACAAACAAAGACCAAAAGCAACAAAGACTAGAAAGGACAAGAGAACCCCACCAGAAACTCTAACTCTACAAGCAACATAATGGCAATAAATTCATAATTTTTAGTACTCACTCTAAATGTCAATGGACTCAGTGCTCCAATCAAAAGACATAGGGTAACAGAATGGATAAGAAAACAAGATCTATAGATCTGCTGTTTACAAGAGACCCACTTTAGACATAAAGACACCTTCAGATTAAAAGTAAGAGGATGGAGAACCATCTATGATGCTAATGGTCAACAAAAGAAAGCCAGAGTAGCCAATCTTATATCAGACAATCTAGACTTCAAAATAAAGACTGTATCAAGAGATGAAGAAGGGCATTATATCATAATTAAGGGGTCTATCCACCAAGAAGACCTAACCATTATAAACATTTATCTGCCAAATGTGAGAGCACCCAAATATATAAATCAATTAGTCACAAACAGAAAGAAAGTCATTGATAGTAATACCACAATAGTAGGGGACTTCAGCACCCTGCTCACAGCAAGGGACAGATGATCTCATCAAAAAATCACAGGGAAACAATGGCTTTGAATGACACACTGGACCAGATGGACTTAACAGATATATTCAGAACATTTCATCCTAAAGCAGCAGAATATATATTCTTCTCCAGTGTACATGGAACGTTCTCCAGAATAGACCACATACTGGGACAAAAATCAGCCCTCAACAAGTACAAAAAGATTAAGATCATACCGTGCATATTTTCAGACCACAATGCTATGAAACTCAAAATCAACCACAAGAAAAAATTTGGAAAGGTAGCAAATACTCGGAGACTAAAGAACATCCTACTAAGGAATGAATGGGCTAACCAAGAAGGTAAAGAGGAAATTGAAAAGTTCATGGAAGCCAATGAAAATGATAACACCACAACCCAAAACCTCTGGGATGCAGGAAAGGCAGTCATAAGAGGAAAGTATATAGCAATCCAGGCCTTCCTAAAGAAGGAAGAAAGATCTCAGATACACAACCTAACCTTACACCTTAAAGAGATGGAAAAAGAATTGCAAATGAACCCCAAAACCAGCAGAAGACAGGAAATAATCAAGATTAGAGCAGAAATTAATGCTATTGAAACCAAAAAAAAAAGAACAGTAGAACAGATCAGAAGCTGGTTCTTTGAAAGAATTAACAAAATTGATAAACCACTAGCCAGTTTGATCAAAAAGGAAAAGGATAGGACCCAAATAAATAAAATCAAGAATGAAAGAGGAGAGATCACAACCAACACAGCAGAAATAAAAACAATAATAAGAGAATATTATGAGCAATTATATGCCAATAAAATAGGAAATCTGGAAGAAATGGACAATTTCCTAGAAACATATACACTACCAAAACTGAAACAGGAAGAAATAGAAAATTTGAACAGACCCATAACCAGTAAACAAATCAAATTAATAATCAAAAATCTGCCAAAAAACAAGAGTCCAGAGCCAGATGGCTTTCCAGGGGAATTCTACCAAACATTTAAGGAAGAGTTAACACCTATTCTCTTGAAGCTGTTCCAAAAAATAGAAATGGAAGGAAAACTTCCAAACTCTTTCTATGAAGCCAGCATTACCTTGATTCCAAAACCAGAGACCCCACTGAAAAAGAGGACTATAGACCAATTTCCCTGATGAAAATGGATGCACAAATCCTCAACAAGATATTAGCCAACTGGATCCAACAATACATTTAAAAAGTTATTCACCATGACCCACTGCGATTTATACCTGGGATGCAGGTCTGTTTCAATATCCACAAAACCATCAATGTGATTCATCACATCAACAAAAGAAAGGACAAGAACCATATGATCCTCTCAATAGATACAGAGAAAGCATTTGACAAAATATAGCATCGTTTCTTGATAAAAACCCTCAAGAAAGTAGGGATAGAAGGAGAATGCTCGAGATCATAAAAGCCATATATGAAAGACTCAACACTAATATCATCCGCAATGGGGAAAAACTGAGAGCTTTCCTCCTAAGGTCAGGAATAAGACAGGGATGTCCCCTCTCACCACTGTTATTCAACATGTTCATCGTAGTCTTAACCTCTGCAATCAGACAACACGAAGAAATAAAAGGCATCTAAATCAGCCAGGAGGAAGTCAAACTTTCACTCTTCGCAGATGACATGATACTCTACATGGAAAACCCAAAAGATTCCACCAAAAAACTGCTAAAACTGATTCATGAATTCAGCAAAGTTGCAGGATATAAAATAAATGCACAGAAATCGGTTGAATTACTATACACCAACAATGAAGCAATAGAAAGAGAATCAGGAATCGATCCCATTTACAATTGCACCAAAAACCATAAAATACCTAGGAATAAATATAACCAAAGAGGTGAAAAATCTATACACTGAAAACTATAGAAAACTTATGAAAGAAATTGAAGAAGACACCAAAAAAATGAAAAGTTTCCATGCTCCTGGATAGGAAGAACAAATATTGTTAAAATGTCAATTCTACCCAAAGCAATCTACATATTCAATGCAATCAATCCCTATCAAAATAATACTAGCCTCCTTCACAGAGCTAGAACAAATAATCCTAAAATTTGTATGGAACCAGAAAAGACCCCAAATAGCCAAAGCAATCTTGAAAAAGAAAACCAAAGCAGGAGGCATCACAATCCTGGACCTCAAGCTATACTACAAAGCTGTAATCATCAAGACAGTATGATACTGGCACAAAAACAGACACAATGGAACAGAATAGAGAACCCAGAAATGGACCCACAAATGTATGGCCAACTAATCTTTGACAAAGCAGGAAAGAATACCCAATGGAATAAAGACAGTCTCTTCAGCAAGTGGTGCTGGGGAAACTGGACAGCAACATGCAGAAGAAGGAACCTGGACCACTTTCTTACACCAAACACAAAAATAAACTCAAAATGGATGTGAAAGACCTAAATGTGAGAGAGGGAGCCATCAAAATCCTCGAGGAGAAGGCAGGCAAAAACCTCTTTGATCTTGGCTGTAGCAACTTCTTACTCAACACATCTCTGGAGGCAGTGGAAACAAAAGCAGAAATGAACTATTGGGACCTCATGAAAATAAAAAGCTGCACAGCAAAAGAAACAATCAGCAAAACTAAAAGGCAACTGACAGAATGGGAGAAGATATTTGCAAACGACATATCACATAAAGGGTTAGGATCCAAAATCTGTAAAGAACTGATCAAACTCAACATGCAAAAAACAAATAATCCAGTGAAGAAATGGGCAAAAGACATGAATAGACACTTCTCCAAAGAAGACATCCAGATGGCCAACCGACACATGAAAAAATGCTCAACATCACCCATCATTAGGGAAATACAAATCAAAACCACAATGAGATACCACCTTACTCCTGTAAGGATGGCTGACATTAACAACTCAGGCAACAACAGATGTTGGCGAGGATGCAGAGATAGAGGATCTCTTTTGAACTGCTGGTGGGAATGCAAACTGGTGCAGCCACCAGTATGGAGGTTCCTCAAAAAATTAAAAATAGAACTACCCTACGACCCAGCAATTGCACTGCTAGGTATTTATCCAAGGGATACAGGTATGCCGTTTCAGAGGGGCACATGCACCCCCAATGTTTATAGCAGCACTATCAACAATAGCCAACGTATGGAAAGAGCCCAAATGTCCATCGATGGATAAATGGATAAAGAAAATGTGGCATATATATATATATATATATATATATATATATATACACACACACACAATGGAGTATTACTTGGCAATCAAAAAGAATGAAATCTTGCCATTTGCAACTATGTGGATGGAACTAGAGGGTATTATGCTAAGTGAAATTAGTCAGAGAAAGATAAACATCATATGCCTTCACTCATATGAGGACTTTAAGACACAGAACAGATGAACATAAGGGAAGGGAAGCAAAAATAATATAAAAACAGGGAAGGGGACAAATCATAAGAGACTCTTAAATATGGAAAACAAACAGTTACTGGAAGGGTTGTGGGAGGGGGGATGGGCTAAATGGGTAAGGGGCATGAAGGAACCTACTCCTAAAATCATTTTTGCACTATATGCTAACTAATTTGGATGTAAATTAAAAAAAATAAAAGTAATAAATAAGAATATGTCTTGGGAATTTCTAAAATAGTGTTATGACCTTCAAAGCATATTCGATATTAACAAAACCATGTATTTCCTGACTCAGAGAATTTTCCAAATATGATGGGCAAATAAATGTACAAACTGTTTCTCATATTTCATATTTATATAAGATATGACATTTGTTAAAAATAAAGGTCCAATTTAAAAACTTTTATTTCATTTGCCTCTACCAAAGACATTCCTTGGTGGTCTCCCCAGCACCCACTTCCTCTTCTTTATCATAGCCCCGATTTCCATGAAGTTCTGGAGAATTTCATTCCACCTTCAGCTCCACGAGGGGAGCCTTTGGCTTGGGTCAAGCCAATCAGTTTATTTCACCTGTACAATCAGAATGAATCTTAGGACTTTTGTTGGCAATATTGGGAAAACAGTTTTCTGCTGGCCACAACCAAGATGTATGAACCAAAACCCCACGAACTGCAGGTCATCATCTTGGTACCCTGAGGAGAACCAGCCTCCAAGTGAAACGAACATTACAGAGCACAGGGAAAAGCAAAAGGAAATTAGTACTTTCATAACTTTTTTGGACAGCTGGAACAAGCCTTAACTGAGACCAATATTTATTCCTGGACATTGCAGTTGCACCAGCTAAAATGTTCTTTATTGTGGAAGACCTTACGACTCGAAATGGGATCTTTATGAGTCAACAGCGGCAACCTCACTTAGGAGCTTGTCAGAAATGCAGAACCAGGGCTAGGCTGGGGATCCTCCAGAGGCCGAATCTGCTTTTGAACAAAATCCCCAGGGTGACTCTCTGCGCACATTGGCTTTTGAGAAGAACTCCTCACCTTCTCTGAATCAGCTTCTCCCATAATTTGCATCTTGAATCAGACCACCACCACATCCTTATGCAATAGGCCATATAGATGTTTTTGCTCCTCTTTAGAGACACAGAAACTGAGCTCAGGGAATTTCCATGCTAGCCAAAGCTCCCACACATTTAAAAGGGGCAGAAGGAGCAGGAGCATCCAGGTTCCAAGCTCCACTGTAATTCCCTCCTCTAATGTGCTTTAGGGAGGGGAGGGCCATTATCAACAGTTTCCAAGCATAGTGCAGCTTGGAAGGTCTAAGGCTACCTCTTCAGCAACCTTGCATTAGCCTTTATTTTAAGAGACCATGGGTTTAAAGACATCCTTCCTCTCAGTGTTTGCAATCATGGAAAAACTTCTTAATCTAGGTAATTTATTTAATAAGTAGCTCCAAATATTGGTTCCCGACTACTAGTAGTTTAATACAAAAATTACAGGCTAGTTTAATTGCACTTAACCAAGTAAGCCCTGTGAACAATTTTCTCTCATTATTTCTCACTGAGGCATGCCCCTTTGGCACAGTTCTCTTTTTATTAATAAAAGCAAGGAATGGGCATTGAAAAATCTTCATGCTCCTTGATGTTTTCTAAAATTTAGCCAATAAATAAAATTACTATATAAAACAGAATTATTTCAGAGAAAATCTTCCCCTTGAAAAATTTTCAACTCAGCTAAAATAGTATTAGACATTTAAAGGCCTACCTGGTAAATTGCTGTGGATCTTTAATATGGTTTATGTGCACAATAGTCCCTCAACAAATACTTGTTAAGTACATAACTTTCACTTTTAAGTTACTTGACAGCTTGCAAAGCACCTTACCTTTGTTTTTCCTTTTATTCTCATTGACTTGTATCTTTGCAACAATCCTGGTAGGTACGTGTTATTATTTCCATTTTACAGATGTTAAGACTAAACCTCAGAAAGATTAAAAACACTTTATTTTATTTATTTGTGATAGAAATGGGATTCAAATCCTGGTCCTACGACCATAATTTTAGATCCTACTATCTTATGCTGAATCCTTCTTCTAGAAAGGCATTCCAGTGGGCCTTACACTGTTAGTAAGTGGAGCCACTGTTAGTAAATGGAGCCACTAGGCCATCCTTGGGTGCACACACACCCACAGCCATTTCATGAAATCTGCTCTAGATGCAAGTCTTGTTTACTACTTGGAGTAATTTGTATTACACTGAATAAATGATTGTAGACCAAGTATTCTTCCACCATTTCCATCTCTTTCAAAGTCTGTAATGTGAGATTGTTTCTCATAGGCTGGAGAGACATCCAGACCCTCAAGGATCCCACTGAGATGCAAACATGGGGGTTTCTTCCAGCTTTGGTTGGTGTCTTTCCCAAGCTTCAGCTTCTAGTCTGCTGATGGCAAAGTAGTGTAGACAGAGGTCCTGCCACTTCTTGCCTGTGGTAAGAAGCCACAGCCACAAGCCACCCAGACACTGGCCCAGATGCAGGCTATCAGGTCAAAGACAGAGCATAGGCAAAACTTGTCTCCTAGTCAGTAACACACCAATGTACTTCCTGGAGAATATGTCCCCATTTTCTTTGATAACTTTCTACTAATGTTATGGTAGATGGGCTTCTAAGACAAGAAGCTGGACAAGAAGATTATGATGTATTACACCTCCTATCCTATCTGCAAACAGGTGTATTTTTCATTTGCTTTTCCCTTGTGAGTCCCACATCATTTGCAAATATGTATGCAAAGTGGTATCCTGAAGTATGACTCCATCTCCCCAACACTCATCATACTAATGGAAACTAAACATGATCTTAAGAGTGATAAAGATGATTGAGAAAATGCATAAGTTGATTCCCATCTTGTAGCCAAAGGCATTAGTCACAGCTTAAGGAGATCAGTGCTGTAAAATAATGTACCTGGAATGCTCAGCTCTCACACAGAGGGGTCGCAGGACAGTGTTTGATGGAAATATTAGAACTCTCTGCCCACTGCCTGTCAAGACGAGGAAGAGAAATGCTTGCTGTTTCAGGGAGGGCAGAATAAATAAAATTGACAATCCTGTAGTTAATTCATTAAAGAAAAAATAAAAGATATTAAGACAGATGAAATCAAGTGTGAGGCAGGGATATAACTGATACAGAAGAAGTCACTGACCACAGAATACTATGAAGTCTTGTTGAAATAGCTGATTTTCAAGAAAATACAAACATAGGGTAAGGGAAGGAAAAATAAAATAAAAATAGAGAGGGAGGCAAACCATAAGAGATTCTTAAATACAGAGGACAAACTGAGGGTTACTGGAGGGCAGGTGGATGGGGGATGGGCTAAGGGGGTGATGGGCATTAAGGAAGACACTGTTGAGATGAACACTGGGTGTTATATGTCAGTGATGAATCACTAAATTCTCTTCTCAAAACCAATATTACACTATATGTTAACTAACTAGAATTCAAAAATTAAAAAAAAAAGAAATAAAATAACCACCAAAACAAACAAACAAACAAAAAAGAAAGAAAAGGAAAGGAAATACAAACTCAAAATTCCCTTGGGAAAAAGCAGAAAACTAAATAGACAAATAACCAGGGAAGAAACAAGGGAGGGAAGAAGGGACGTTGTCAACAAATTACCTCCAAGAAGATTAACAGACCCATAAAGTGTTCCCACCAGCTCTGCACACACAGTCAAGAAACATAATTCCTAAGTTTATACAAAATATTCCATGGCATTAAAAAAAACTTTCCAAATCTTTTCACAGAGCTAGACTAATTCTCATATGGAAACCTCAAAATAAATAACACAATAGGGAAAAATTACACACTTAGCCTTTGAAGACATGACAGTTAAAGATCTTTATTTATTTTTTTTATAATTATAAACCAGTATTTTTTACTTCAGTGCCTCCTCATCTGATGTGTTTCTCCCTCCTGCACTATTTGCCCCTCAAGGCCAAGGGGAGTGACACTCATTCCTTGGTTAACCTCCCTCCCTTCCAAGGGTTGTGGAGTTCAGCAGGTGAATGACAGGACCGAGATTCTCAATCTCATTTTCTGGTTCCTAGCATGTCTCACACAAAACAGCATAAAGTAGCAACCCACTTGTCAATATTCATATGGCAAAAATCTAAATAAATGCAGCTTACTGAGACCTCTGAGAATTCTTTCAAGATAAACTCAGGGAGAAGGGGACACTTGCCAAGAAGCGACAGTTAATTTGTGATTGGGAGAATATGTCATTATTCCTGGCACACAACACAGATTGAGAGAAACTGCCACTTCCCCATTCCCCATCAAAGACCTTTCTGGGTGCTTTGGGAACCAGCCCCGCTCTCATCTCTGGAACCAGCAAAAATATCTCTCCAAAGTGACATGTTCTTGTTTTCTGCAAATGCTACACTTTCTAAGAGTTGGGCAGTCTTTTTGTCCTTAAAACAATATCACGAAAGCATTTGAGTATCTTTCCCTGTTTTTAAGCAGTCAAGTGACAAGCTACCTTCTCAAGCAAACAAGCAGATTTCCTGTAAGGTCATGCAAGTTACTCATCTTTTTTCTTTCCCACAGTGTCTATCATCAGTCTGTGAATGAAGGGTTCCAGAATGTGGGATAAGGAGAGAAAGAAGACCCATGACCAACAGTGTATGAACACATATGTGACCACCTCTTCTTCTCAACCCTCCACAGCTCCCCAGTTTTTTTAAAAGGACAAATGTCTAGCTCATTTCCTAGGGAGTGTCCAAAGAGCTGCACAATGAGACCCCAAGCTATCTTTCCAATCTCATCCCTCCTAATTCTTGCTACACCCAGCCTCCCCAGACACTTCAAAGGCACCCAAGCTCACCAGAAACTCTCTCATATTGTTCCCTCTGGCTGGAATGACCTTGATAAACTCTCCCTCCTGCCATGCTCCTACTCACTGTCCCAAGCCCAGATCAAATGTCACTCTCCCTTTGAAATCCTCCAAGCCAGAAATAAATACTCCTGTGTTTTCAAGCATGATCTGTATCATAATTATTCGAATGTGGCTTTTCTCCCCCTAAAAAATTACAAGCTTGGTGATGACAGGGACTGTATCATGTTTGCATATTTGTGCATGTGCCCCATTGTCCAGCTCAGTGCCTCACACGATGCAGGGACTCATTACATTTTTGTTGAATGGCCCTTTTGAGTGTCTCCTGGAGGTCCACTGCCTGACACAAATAGACTGTAACCTGTAACCTGATGTAATTTGATTACTGAGAGTGATCAGAAGAACTGACAAGAGCATTTTAAAACAATGCGAAAATGGTGTCCACAAGGAGACAAACCGAGGGCAATGGTTTCTCCGATTGGCAAGAGGAAATGACACCCAAATCAAATTAAAAACAGCCACGAAATGTAGTCCTACCTATCCTTGAAAACATTTTTTCTGTCATTCTCTTCTTCATCAAGCGATTTGGTTTCCTAAGTAAACTTTCCTTCAGGGAACACAGTGGGTGGTAGGAGTCAATGGTTTTTATTACCTATTGCTGTGTAACAAACTATCCCAAAATGTAGGGGATTAAAAATAGCTATTTGGGGGGCGGAAGGCGCCTGGGTAGTTCAGTCAATTAAACCTCCAACTCTTGATTTTTAGAATTTTGTAAGTCCATCTGCCATGATCTAGTAGATTCATGGGCTCAAGCCCCGCATCGGGCTCCATGCCGACAGTGTGGAGCGTGCTTAGGATTCTCTCTCTCTCCCTCTCTCTGTGTCCCTACCCCACTCACTCTTGCTCTTGCTCTAAAATAAATAAACCAATTTTTTTTAAAAAATAGCTATTTTTTTCTTGCTTCTGATTCTACTGGTCAAGAATTCAGATAAAGGTAAGCTGAGTAGTTCTTCCACTCTGTGTAGCATTGCTGGGTTCAGTTGTTTAGTGGCATTCAGTGGGGGCTGGGTGGTGTGGGGGGTGGGGGGGGAGTGAGGTGCTCATCTGGGCTAGTTCTATAAGGCTCCAGCGCCTCCTGGTGGCTGCATGACTAGCTTGGGCTTCCTCCCCACATGCTGGTCTAAGGGTAATTAATAACACTTCTCAGGTGGATGCTGACTTTCAAGAAAATGTGTTTCAAGCAGTGAAAGTGGAAGCTGAAGCACTGTTGCCCTCCCCTCAGATGTAGAGTCACCCCTGCCAATATTCTATTAGTCAAAACTGGTCAGAGGGCCATCCTGCATTTAGAGAGGAAATAGTCTCCATCTTTCCTTTCTTCTTCTTCTTCTTCTGTTTTTTAATGTTTATTTATTTTTGAGAGAGAGTGAGACAGCACACACATGAGCCAGAGAGGGGCAAAGAGAGAGGGGACAGAGGATCTGAAGCGGACTCTGTGCTGACAACAGAAAGTCCAATGTGGGGCTCAGACTCACAAACCATGAGATCATGACCTGAGCCGAAGTCAAACGCTTAACTGACTGGGCCACCCAGGTGCCCCATAGTCTCCATCTTTCAATGGGATGGAAAACAAGGAATTTTTAGTCGTCTTTAATCTACCTCTTCTTCCTAGGACTTGATTAACTTTGAATAAACCAAATGTCAAAGTTCTAGGCCTCTAGAATGGAAGCATACCCAATCAGACCATCCATTAGCATGAATACATCTCTTACCATTATTAACACATAATAGGTATTCCTTACTTGACGTTTAGTAGATATTTCTGAAACATGCCTATACTTCAATATTTTGGAAAATGAATCACCTTTTAATGCATCAAAGGAGTTGGCTAATTAAAGGAAATCCATTCTTTTGCAGGGAATTCTCTGCTTGCTTGGTTCCAAGACAGTTCCAACTCCACTTATCTTTATTCCTTTCAATAAAGACTATTCCATGAATATGATACTGAATATATTCATAAATATATTATCAAATAAGAGCTAATTTTATAAATTATAAGCATTTTTACATAAATAATTTCACAAAGTAGAAAAAGTTACTGTCAAAATTATTGTAGATTCACTAACATTTTTGCTGAAACGCTACCAGTTTGGAATTTTTACAATTGCCGTTGGAAAAATCTGATGAATCAGTGACTTATAAGTGGCCCAAACATCTTCTGAATCAAAGCCTGAAGTATTTGTTCAGCAGAATCTTAGGTGATGGTTTTGAGAGAGGTTACTTTGGATATGATGGATAAGAATTGTCATTTAATCTTTGATTTCTGGCTACATTAACAGTTAAATGCCCAGTCTGAAACTGCTAAGGCTTGAGAGCTGTGGAATACATAGTTAATTGACCTAGGTAGTATGAGAAAAGGCTTGAGTTTCCAGGCCAATTTTAATTTTCTCAAAAGGACCAACACAATTTTTTCCAGGAATAGGGAGATCTATATGCCTCAATACATTTTTGTGGAATGAATTAGTGAGGGAATGCATAAGTAAATATATCACTCGCCCTTTTCTTCAATGTGCTCTCAAGAACACTACAGACACACTGGAAAGCCCATTTAAATACACAGGGCAGCAACAGCATGAATGGGAAAGACAGAACAGATTTCAAAAAATATTTTAGGGGACCGAATCAAGATATGGTTATCCAGTTAGAGGTGACAACTGAGGATGAGGAAAGAAGTTCACAGGTTTCAAGCTTAGGTGACTAGGTCAATGGTGCTGATGCCAAGTGTGTTAAGAATAATAGTGAAGTTTCTAGTGCCGAATGGAAGGGTGAGTAGCTCAGTGAGAAAGTCCAATACTTGTAGACATCAGGGAAGATGTCCAGCAGGCAGTTGGTATATTTCAGTTCGGCTGCCTGGACGAGAGGTCAGAGCGTGAAGGTGTAGGTTTGGGAATTATAGTAATACCTTATGCGGTAGTGATGCCATGAAAATGTACGTAATTGCCCAGTTGAGAGAGTATGGAGGGAGAGAACAGGGCAGGGACAGACCCCAGGGAAACATCAGCACTTACCTGAGGGGGAAAGGAAGGAAGGCTTCTTGGAGACAGGGACAGAATAATCAGAAATATACCAGAAATGTGCAAAGTGATGTACTTCAGGATCAGTCTTCAAAAGGGAGAAATGTCCAGCCCCATATATCTGTTAAATCCACCTATGAAATTGGCGCCTGGGTGGCTCAGTCAGTTGGGTGTCCGACTTTGGCTCAGGTCATGATCTTGCAGTTTGTGAGTTCCAGCCCCGCGTCGGGCTCTGTGCTGACAGCTCAGAGCCTGGAGTCTGCTTCAGATTCTGTGTTTTCCTCTCTCTGTCTCTCTCTCTGCACCTCCCCTGCTCACACTCTGTCTCTCTCTCAAAAATAAATAAACATTAAAGACAATTTTTTTTTATTCCACCTGTGAAATGAGACTAAGGAGCATCTTGCATTGTAACGTCAACTAAGAAAACTCATGGTCCAAGCAGTTAAAAAGATCAAGATACACATCTTTCAATCTGCCAGCTAATTAGCTCCATGACCTGGGGAAGTCCCTTAACTTTTCTGTGCCTCAGAGCTCTCATCTGAAAACAGATAATAGTAATTAAGCCCATTCTAACCACCTCATAGGATTATTGGAGTTCAATGAGAAAATGCATGTGAATGCCAGTCCATTGTGAAGTAAAAATCATGTAGTGATATAAAGTTATTTCTTAATTTTAGTAGGCAGATTAATGATTGTTAATAAATGCTTGAAAATAACAGTATATGAGAAGAGCACAGATAACTCTGCTTTGATGAAGCTCTTTGGTAAAGAGCTTCTTGGATCACTGCAGTGTTCTTTTTCCCAAGAACTTGTAAGTCCTGCCCCACATGGGACATGCCACTCAAGCAGCAACAGCACTGGCCTGGGATTCAGGGTCCTCATCCCAGGTCTTGCCAACCATCTGTGCCTATCTCCATGGTGAACGTGCCACAGTCTATTGTGATTATTTGATGTAGGTCTGCCTCCCGTTAAGACTGTGAGATCCTTGAAGAGAGACCATATTTTGTCCATTGCCCTTCTGTTTTTATCAGTAGTCCCAGCACAATGCTTGAAACATGGAAGGGTTCCATAAGTATTCACTAAAAAAAAAAGAATAAATGGACATGGATCTCAGAATATCATTCAATTTTAACCTCACTATAAGAGAACAAAATTAGATTATAAATTTTCTCTAAAGACTTAACGGCATTAGTATTTTCTTCAGACACACTTAAGCAGTACCAAGAAATGCTTGACAAGTTATCTGGAATAGATAAATAATTATAAGCATGTATAGAGATGAAGGGTTACCAGTATTCATAATCATTTATTCTTAATGAGATCAAACTCTTTGAGGATGGTATTCAATAATGTGATTTCAAACACCTATAATCATAGAGTACTTGCCTCATGAACAACCAAAAGTGATAACAGTTTGAGCAGCAGGTGAAGTTCTAGTCTAGAAAAGACACTTGACCTTATGTCTCCCACTATTTTGCTAATTGCCTTTGAGCCCCCTGGCATGTGTCACCCCACCTCACTCCACTACCAAATGAAACATATTTGTTGGGTTTTTCCCCAGAAAAAAAAAAAAAGCTAAGCACCTTAAAAATAATAATGATTAGAGTAAAGATGACTTTGGCAGCTCAGGATGGTACATCTTTGACCTTGAGCAGCTGCAGCCTATACTTGACAATGGAGCTGCTGGAGGTGTTGCTGAAAGTCACAGTAGAGGGTGGCATAGGAGGATGCTGGGCTCACCGCGCGTCCTGCTGATCACTTAGATTCCACCTACACCTGCCTAAATAACCCAGAAAACCGCCAGAGGATTAGCAGAACGGACTCTCCGGAGCCAAGCACAGACGAGAGGCCCACGGAAGAGGGTAGGAAGGGCGGCGAGGCGGTGCACGCTCCACGGACTGACAGGAGGGAGCCGGGCAGAGGGGCAGCCTGCCCGCCAAGCAGAGCCCCTGAGTCTGGCTGGCAAAAGCGAGGGGGCCGGACGGAGTGTGTTCCGACAGCAAGCGCGACTTAGCGTCTGGGAGGTCATAAGTTAACAGCTCTGCTCAGAAAGTGGGAAGGCTGGAGGACAAAGGGAGGGAGAGCTGCTGAGCCCCCGGACGACAGAGCTCAGTTTGGTGGGGAACAAAGGCGCTCGTCAGCGCCATCTCCCTCGCCCATCCCCCAGCCAAAATCCCAAAGGGAACCAGTTCCTGCCAGGGAACTTGCTCGCTCCGCGCAAACACCCAACTCTGTGCTTCTGCGGAGCCAAACCTCCGGCAGCGGATCTGACTCCCTCCCGCTGCCACAGGGCCCCTCCTGAAGTGGATCACCTAAGGAGAAGCGAGCTAAGCCTGCCCCTCCTGCCCCCGTGCACCTTGCCTACCCACCCCAGCTAATACGCCAGATCCCCAGCACCACAAGCCTGGCAGTGTGCAAGTAGCCCAGACGGGCCACGCCACCCCACAGTGAATCCCGCCCCTAGGAGAGGGGAAGAGAAAGCACACACCAGTCTGACTGTGGCCCCAGCGGTGGGCTGGGGGCAGACATCAGGTCAGACTGCGGCCCCGCCCACCAACTCCAGTTATACACCACAGCACAGGGGAAGTGCCCTGAAGGTCCTCACCACTCCAGGGACTATCCAAAATGACCAAACGGAAGAATTCCCCTCAGAAGAATCTCCAGGAAATAACAACAGCCAATGAACTGATCAAAAAGGATTTAAATAATATAACAGAGAGTGAATTTAGAATAATAGTCATAAAATTAATCGCTGAGCTTGAAAACAGTATAGAGGACAGCAGAGAATCTCTTGCCACAAAGATCAAGGGACTAAGGAACAGTCACAAGGAGCTGAAAAATGCTTTATTTTTTTTTTTTTCAACGTTTTTCATTTATTTTTGGGACACAGAGAGACAGAGCATGAACGGGGGAGGGGCAGAGAGAGAGGGAGACACACAGAATTGGAAACAGGCTCCAGGCTCCGAGCCATCAGCCCAGAGCCTGACGCGGGGCTCGAACTCACAGACCGCGAGATCGTGACCTGGCTGAAGTCGGACGCTTAACCGACTGCGCCACCCAGGCGCCCCTGAAAAATGCTTTAAACGAAATGCAAAACAAAATGGAAACGACGACGGCTCGGATTGAAGAGGCAGAGGAGAGAATAGGTGAACTAGAAGATAAAGTTATGGAAAAAGAGGAAGCTGAGAAAAAGAGATAGAAAAATCCAGGAGTATGAGGGGAAAATTAGAGAACTAAGTGATACACTAAAAAGAAATAATATACGCATAATTGGTATCCCAGAGGAGAGGGAAAGGTGCTGAAGGGGTACTTGAAGAAATAATAGCTGAGAACTTCCCTGAACTGGGGAAGGAAAAAGGCATTGAAATCCAAGAGGCACAGAGAACTCCCTTCAGACGTAACTTGAATCGATCTTCTGCACGACATATCATAGTGAAACTGGCAAAATACAAGGATAAAGAGAAAATTCTGAAAGCAGCAAGGGATAAACGTGCCCTCACATATAAAGGGAGACCTATAAGACTCGTGACTGATCTCTCTTTTGAAACTTGGCAGGCCAGAAAGGATTGGCACGAGATCTTCAGTGTGCTAAACAGAAAAAATATGCAGCCGAGAATCCTTTATCCAGGAAGTCTGTCATTTAGAATAGAAGGAGAGATAAAGGTCTTCCCAAACAAACAAAAACTGAAGGAATTTGTCACCACTAAACCAGCCCTACAAGAGATCCTAAGGGGGACCCTGTGAGACAAAGTACCAGAGACATCACTACAAGCATAAAACATACAGACATCACAATGACTCTAAACCCGTATCTTTCTATAATAACACTGAATGTAAATGGATTAAATGTGCCAACCAAAAGACATAGGGTATCAGAATGGATAAAAAAACAAGACCCATCTATTTGCTGTCTACAAGAGACTCATTTTAGATCTGAGGACACCTTTAGATTGAGAGTGAGGGGATGGAGAACTATTTATCATGCTACTGGAAGCCAAAAGAAAGCTGGAGTAGCCATACTTAGACAAACTGGACTTTAAATTAAAGGCTGTAACAAGAGATGAAGAAGGGCATTATATAATAATTACAGGGTCTATCCATCAGGAAGAGTTAAAAATTATAAATGTCTATGCGCTGAATACCGGAGCCCCCAAATATATCAAACAATTACTCATAAACATAAGCAACCTTATTGATAAGAATGTGGTCATTGCAGGGGACTTTAACACCCCACTTACAGAAATGGATAGATCATCTAGACACATGGTCAATAAAGAAACAAGGGCCCTGAATGATACATTGGATCAGATGGACTTGACAGATATATTTAGAACTCTGCATCCCAAAGCAACAGAATATACTTTCTTCCCGAGTGCACATGGAACATTCTCCAAGGTAGATCATATACTGGGTCACAAAACAGCCCTTCATAAGTTTACAAGAATTGAAATTATACCATGCATACTTTCAGACCACAATGCTATGAAGCTTGAAATCAACCACAGGAAAAAGTCTGGAAAACCTCCAAAAGCATGGAGGTTAAAGAACACCCTCCTAAAGAATGAGTGGGTCAACCAGGCAATTAGAGAAGAAATTTAAAAATATATGGAAACAAACAAAAATGAAAATACAACAATCCAGATGCTTTGGGATGCAGCGAAGGCAGTCCTGAGAGGAAAATACATCGCAATCCAGGCCTATCTCAAGAAACAAAAAAAATCCCAAATACAAAATCTAACAGCACACCTAAAGGAAATAGAAGCAGAACAGCAAAGGCAGCCTAAACCCAGCAGAAGAAGAGAAATAATAAAGATCAGAGCAGAAATAAACAATATAGAATCTAAAAAAACGGTAGAGCAGATCAACGAAACCAAGAGTTGGTTTTTTGAAAAAATAAACAAAATTGACAAACCTCTAGCCAGGCTTCTCAAAAAGAAAAGGGAGATGACCCAAATAGATAAAATCATGAATGAAAATGGAATTATTACAACCAATCCCTCAGAGATACAAACAATTATCAGGGAATACTATGAAAAATTATATGCCAACAAATTGGACAACTTGGAAGAAATGGACAAATTCCCAAACACCCACACGCTTCCAAAACTCAATCAGGAGGAAATAGAAAGCTTGAACAGACCCATAACCAGCGAAGAAATTGAATCGGTTATCAAAAATCTCCCAACAAATAAGAGTCCAGGACCAAATGGCTTCCCAGGGGAGTTCTACCAGACGTTTAAAGCAGAGATAATACCTATCCTTCTCAAGCTATTCCAAAAAAATAGAAAGGGAAGGAAAACTTCCAGACTCATTCTATGAAGCCAGTATTACTTTGATTCCTAAACCAGACAGAGACCCAGTAAAAAAAGAGAACTACAGGCCAATATCCCTGATGAATATGGATGCAAAAATTCTCAATAAGATACTAGCAAATCGAATTCAACAGCATATAAAAAGAATTATTCACCATGATCAAGTGGGATTCATTCCTGGGATGCAGGGCTGGTTCAACATTCGCAAATCAATCAACGTGATACATCACATTAATAAAAAAAAAGAGAAGAACCATATGATCCTGTCAATCGATGCAGAAAAGGCCTTTGACAAAATCCAGCACCCTTTCTTAATCAAAACCCTTGAGAAAGTCGGGATAGAAGGAACATACTTAAAGATCATAAAAGCCATTTATGAAAAGCCCACAGCTAACATCATCCTCAATGGGGAAAAACTGAGAGTTTTCTCCCTGAGATAAGGAACACGACAGGGATGCCCACTCTCACCGCTGTTGTTTAACATAGTGTTGGAAGTTCTAGCATCAGCAATCAGACAACAAAAGGAAATCAAAGGCATCAAAATTGGGAAAGATGAAGTCAAGCTTTCGGTTTTTGCAGATGACATGATATTATACATGGAAAATCCGATAGACTCCACCAAAAGTCTGCTAGAACTGATACATGAATTCAGCAAAGTTGCAGGATACAAAATCAATGTACAGAAATCAGTTGCATTCTTATACACTAACAATGAAGCAACAGAAAGACAAATAAAGAAACTCATCCCATTCACAATTGCACCAAGAAGCATAAAATACCTAGGAATAAATCTAACCAAAGATGTAAAAGATCTGTATGCTGAAAACTATAGAAAGCTTATGAAGGTAATTGAAGAAGATATAAAGAAATGGAAAGACATTCCCTGCTCATGGATTGGAAGAATAAATATTGTCAAAATGTCAATACTACCCAAAGCTATCTACACATTCAATGCAGTCCCAATCAAAATTGCACCAGCATTCTTCTCAAAACTAGAACAAGCCATCCTAAAATTCATATGGAACCACAAAAGGCCCTGAATAGCCAAAGTAATTTTGAAGAAGAAGACCAAAGCAGGAGGCATCACAATCCCAGATTTTAGCCTCTACTAAAAAGCTGTAATCATCAAGACAGCATGGTATTGGCACAAAAACAGACACATAGACCAATGGAATAGAATAGAAACCCCAGAACTAGACCCACAAATGTATGGCCAACTCATCTTTGACAAAGCAGGAAAGAACATCCAATGGAAAAAAGACAGTCTCTTTAACAAATGGTGCTGGAAGAACTGGACAGCAACATGCAGAAGGTTGAAACTAGACCACTTTCTCACACCATTCACAAAAATAAACTCAAAATGGATAAAGGACCTGAATGTGAGACAGGAAACCATCGAAACCCTAGAGGAGAAAGCAGGAAAAGACCTCTCTGACCTCAGCCGTAGCAATCTCTTACTCGACACATCCCCAAAGGCAAGGGAATTAAAAGCAAAAATGAATTACTGGGACCTTATGAAGATAAAAAGCTTCTGCACAGCAAAGGAAACAACCAACAAAACTAAAAGGCAACCAACGGAATGGGAAAAGATATTTGCAAATGACATATCGGACAAAGGGCTAGTATCCAAAATCTATAAAGAGCTCACCAAACCCCACACCCGAAAAACAAATAACCCAGTGAAGAAATGGGCAGAAAACATGAATAGACACTTCTCTAAAGAAGACATCCGGATGGCCAACAGGCACATGAAAAGATGTTCAACGTCACTCCTTACCAGGGAAATACAAATCAAAACCACACTCTGATATCACCTCACGCCAGTCAGAGTGGCCAAAATGAACAAATCAGGAGACTATAGATGCTGGAGAGGATGTGGAGAAACAGGAACCCTCTTGCACTGTTGGTGGGAATGCAAATTGGTGCAGCCACTCTGGAAAGCAGTGTGGAGGTTCCTCAGAAAATTAAAAATAGACCTACCCTATGACCCAGCAATAGCACTGCTAGGAATTTATCCAAGGGATATAGGAGTACTGATGCATAGGGGCACTTGTACCCCAATGTTTATAGCAGCACTCTCAACAATAGCCAAATTATGGAAAGAGCCTAAATGTCCATCAACTGATGAATGGATAAAGAAATTGTGGTTTATATACACAATGGAATACTGCGTGGCAATGAGAAAGAATGAAATATGGCCTTTTGTAGCAAAGTGGATGGAACTGGAGAGTGTGATGCTAAGTGAAATAAGCCATACAGAGAAAGACAGATACCATATGGTTTCACTCTTATGTGGATCCTGAGAAACTTAACAGAAACCCATGGGGGAGGGGAAGGAAAAAAAAAAAAAAGAGGTTAGAGTGGGAGAGAGCCAAAGCATAAGAGACTGTTAAAAACTGAGAACAAACTGAGGGTTGATGGGGGGTGGGAGGGAGGGGAGGGTGGGTGATGGGTATTGAGGAGGGCACCTTTTGGGATGAGCACTGGGTGTTGTATGGAAACCAATTTGACAATAAATTTCATATATTGAAAAAAAAAAAAGAAAGTCACAGTAGAGCAAGTATATCCATTGTTTTGTTCAATTGGTTGCGCAGCAGTAACTACAGTTATTAGTCATTGGGGTTTGCAAAATATAATTGTGTTCATTGATTTCTATGACCTTATACTCATGGTTTACCTACATAGAAATTTTCCTTTGAGGTGTTTTTCCCCAATATTATCTATACCCTTGGAAACTTGACAGTAAGTGGCCCAAGTTCAAGTCAAATATCACATAACATCAAGGAGTAGTAGGCATGAATTTCAAATAAGCACCCATATCTCGTTTAGTGACCAAAGTCTGGCTCCTCATTTTGTTTTTTTTAAATCCCCTTCTCATGAATTAGACATAAGATATGCCCCCAAATAGTCAACCAAGAAATATCCCTCCTCTGAGGAGCATCTAGAATGCTAGAAAGTTCACATTTCTGCCCATTCTTCTCAACAAAGACTGTGACGGACTCAAACGCCAGCATTCTGCATGTCGTGGCCACTCTCCATGAGTATCCTCTGTCATCAAACTGAGAGTTCTGGTATTTTGGAGGCATTTTCATCCTTCAGTCCAGAGTAATTCTCAGCATTTCACAACTTGGATTGATCTTGTCAGTGATCAACACCTGATGGCTGTTGTCCCTGCTTCAGCCATATTATTCAAGTGTCAATAATTTCATTTTCAACTCTCCAGTCCTAAGAGTTCTCAAGAGAAAAACAGCCCCATAGACGACTTTAGTGAATCACTTAAAGTATTGTGTTTTCCTAAAACAATTCAGTGTCACAAAGGAAAAACAGGACAACTAGACAATGCATGAACTTCATGAGGGCCAGGGAAATAATCATACAAAGAAACACAATTCCATGGAGCTACCTTAAACTGAAGAGAAAATTGCAGAAGGGGTACAAAATCAGCTTGGTTTCTGCTGCTGCCTGTAACGAATTGGGCAGACTTACATGGAAAGGCTTCCAACCTAACACCTGAAAATGCTTTTCACGTGACAGGTTCTCAATGTAAGATTCATCATCAACCCCAAGACACACAAAAGGAAAAGGACACTAACTCTTCAATAATGTTGGTACTAAATCATAAATGGAGCTTTAGAATGCCACCTTCTTAGGAACTTAATCAATGAAACTTCCCAAGTCAGAGCACATCATAGAGGTACAAGCTTCATCTCTTAGTGTACAAATCAAATCCTTGGGTTTGCTATGGCTTGTAATTCATTTTATTATCCAATAGGTTTCAGGTTGCATCTTATCAGAACACAGAACAACATAAAAGCCTGGTGGAGCCCACATTTCAGGGGGGAGGGACCAGGAGAAAGGCTAAGCTTGTTCTGGAAACTTTTCCCAGAAGGACAAGGTGAAGGGTAGTATTACTCAGGTGAAAGAGAGGAGAGCATTCTTAGTGTCCCCAGGGAACAGGTGACCACGGTGTGGAGGGAAACCCAGGGAGAAGGTCCCTCTGGGTTGTAGATTCAGGGCCCCTGCTGGGTTCCCTTCCATCTATCTACTTCTTCCTTCTCCTTGACCCCACATACAACTTGAGTTCTTGCTACAGGGTGGAGTTCATGCACATGGTATCCTCTGACAGACCATATTTCCCAAGCTAAGAATCAATTCTCATTGTTCTCACAATGGGAGAGAATATTTGCAATTGAAACAGACTTGGAAAATCTGGGAATAATTACTATAAATTATAGTCATTTTCTGTGGACTGCTTGTCACCTGTGACCAATATGCCTATAACTTGATATTATCTGATTAACCTTTCCTAAGTTTTATTTTATTACAATAGTAAACTCTATTCATATATATCCAGACATCATCATTCATTTTCCCTTATCAAGGTTGTCAATGTTTTGTTGGACTTTTTTGTTTATTTGTTTGTTTGTTTGTTTGTTTGTTTAAATTCAAGTTGGTTAACATATAGTGCAGTATTGGTTTCAGGAGTAGAACCCAGTGATTCATCGCTTACATGAAACACCCAGTGCTCATCTCAACAAGTGCCCTCCTTAATGCCCATCACCCATTTAACCCATGCCCCCATCACCTCCCCTCCTGCAACCCTCAGTTTGTTCTCTGTATTTGAGAATCTCTTATGGTTTGCCTCCCTCTCGGTTTTTATCTTATTTTTCCTTCCTTTCTCATCTGTTTTGTATCTTAAATTCCACATATGAGTGAAATCATATAATATTTTTTTTGTCTAACTTATTTCACTTAGCACAATACACGCTAGTTCCATCCACATTGTTGCAAATGGCAAGATCTAATTTTTTTATTGTTGAGTAATATTCCATTTATATATATAAATATATATAATCTTCTTTATCCATCCATTGGTCTATGGACATTTGGGATCTTTCCATAATTTGGCTATTGTTGATAGTGCTGCTATAAACATTGGGTGCATGTGCCCCTTTGAATCATCATTTTTGTATTACATCATTTATGTACTAGGTACATAAATACCTAGTAGTGTAATTGCTGGGTTGTAGAGTTGTTCTATTTTTAATTTTGTGAGGAAACTCCATACTGTTTCCCAGAGTGGGAAACTGCACCAGTTTGCATTCCCACCAGCAGTGCAAGTGTTCCCCTTTCTCCTCATGCTCACCAACATCTGTTGTTTCCTAAGTTGTTCATTTTAGACTGTCAATGTTAAAGAAAATTGAAGGAGACATTGTCTGATACATATATTATAAAGTACATGCTTACATTACAAAGTATAGCCTAAGTCTTCCCAGAAAACCCTACTTACCTCTTTAGGATCATTAGTCAGAAAATTCACACATGATTCCACCTTTATGGCAGATGGCATACACTCATAGCTTGGCTCAAGACATTTGGATAAGTACTCTTAAATAGGATGTGATCATTCAAAACACATCATTGGAAACATTTTTTAGTTCTCTTGTCAATGATAATGATTGGTTTGCTTAACAGACTTGTTTGCTTAACAGTAAGAATTCCAATGTCTAAATTTTACAAATGTCCGAGTTACAAACAAAGACTATTTCACTCACTATGCCCCAGGTTTGATCAACTTTTTGATCAATCAAAAAGTCCTCATAAACTTTTGTTGTTGTTATCACTAATTTCTTCCATAACAGAAAGACCCAAGGATTAAAGCATGGCATGTCGGGACAAACTGGCAGCTTAAAGACTATGTCGCCCACTATCCTCATTTTATTTAATTGCTTTATTTGAATTGTTTTGATTGTGTTGATCATTCAAAGATGACACTCTTATTATGCACTGTTCCAAATAGTGGTTATATCAGTGGAGGTGTTTGCAGTTGCAAGGAACAGAAAACCCAGCAAAAAGTGGCTTAAAACCACAAGAAAAATATGTTACCTTATGTTGCAAGAAGTCTGAAGGTGGTCAGTTCCCAGGAGCTGGGTACTCTGCATCTTTCCACTCTGCCATGCTCAGCAGGTTAACAAAGCCCTCCTTTATATTTGCAAGTTGGCTGTAGCAATTCCAGATGGTACCCACAGACATGACATCCAGCAAAGAAGAAGGCGTTCCTCTCCTGCTTCTCTTTATGTATTTCAAGGAAGACATTTCCCAGAGGCTTCTTGTACACTACCCACAATTGTCTTACCGTGATCAACATTTGCCTCTGGAGCTGGAGAGGGGTCTTTGGAGCTCCTGTAAACCCAATTACTAAACAAATGCAATGCTCTACTAGGAAGGAAAAAAATGGAGCGGTCAATTTGGGATAAGGAATCAATAGTTTCTGCCACACGGGTTTCCCAAAATAGTTCATCTTGTCCTACTCACCTTGTTAATAATATGAATTTGTCCATTTATACCTATTCAACCCCATTAACATTTTCACCTCTACCACTTGCTCAGGCTTCCAGATTTATAGGAAGCCTACCAATATTTTCAACATACTTCCATTTTCTATGTGGAGCCATGTTTCTCCTAGGTATTCTAAAGAATAACTAGATACAAAATCATACATTATTTGTAGGCCTTCCTGGGATTACACCTCCACAATCATACAATTCTGGAAGAAAATCTACCTGATTTTGACCCTTTAGCAAGGAAACACATATATGCACTGTTATAAAATGAAATTCAGCTAAGTTCTAGAGATCATACTGGCTTGACTCAGCAGTTCATGAGTCAGGTAGCATCCAATCTAGCAGATAGAAAAGAGCTCCAAAGTTGCTGTCTGAAATGCAGGACGTTTATAGGCAGGAAAGAACAGGAAGAAGGAAGTTATACTAGGCAAAAAAAAAAAAAAAAAGAGAGAGAGAGAGAGGTGTTGGGTATTGCAAGGTTACTTTTCTTTGGGGGATAGCTGGAGTGTATCAGGCAAATTACTTAACTAGTTCACATCAGGTTTGAGATTCTATTCCTAATGGTACAGAAACTGTAATTAAGTTAAGTCTCCATTTGGTGGCATGGGGCTTAGCATAAGTGACTCCATTTGGGGCCTGTTGTCTTGTTTTTAACAGCACCTACATATCACCCATCCAGGAAAGAGGGAACAGCCACTCAGCCGGACCTTTCCCAGCCACACCTTTTTTTCAGAATGGGCATACTCAGAAAGTTAGGAAGATGACTTTCTTGCTCTTATCATTTGTGTGCTCACAGATTCCCATGAAAGAGAGCTAGAGGAGAGAAGCCCACCAGTCTACTCAGATTTGTATCTAACCAGACTGGTGTCCCTGATTCAGGTGTGTGTCCCTCCTCTATGCCTAATTTGTGTCACCCCTAATTTGGGGCCCTTGGGTCAACAATTCTCCTGGGTAGGATGTGAGTCTGCTCCGGGATTTTCAGCTACTTGTTTTTTGTTAGTCTTGATCACAGGTAGATATGTAGCATTTGGCTGGTGCAACCATTATCAATAGCCATGTGGTCATCAAAGGAAAAATCCTGATAGCAGGGAATGTTGTCATAATCTATCATTTATAAACCCTGTCACTGTGTTAATCGCCCTTAGGAATCCATTACTGTCCCCACCAGCAGCATTCACTGAAGAGACACAGGTCAGAGCTCTCTCTGGCTGCTGGGAGAGTGAAACGTGCTAAGGCCGCAGGAGCAAGAGGCACTCCCATGTGCAAGGGCTTCAACTTCATTAGCCCTTTCCCCATGGCTGGTTACACATGTGTGTGTGCCAAGAATGCATAAGCTTCAGGGAATTTCCACCTCAATGTAAACTGAGAGCCCCACAGAAAGAGTGATGAATACCAGTATAAAAGGATTACATGGAGAGCCTCATTCTGGAGGGGCCATTCCAAATGATCTATCTGCACCCAGTTTCTTTCATGTGGACCCAGCACAAAGGAGCCTCATAGAATGTACAGAATGTACTAATGGCTCTGCTTTCTGGCATCTGCCCTTTCAAAGCTTCTTTTCTACTCTCCTATTAATCTCAGCCACAGCTACACTAGAGGGCACTTGAACACTACATTCATTGCAGACCAAGTCATTGGCACAGGTACTGGTGGTACTTTTTTGGGGGGAGGATGGGGGTGCATGGGTGGGAAGCACAAGGGGGGGGTAATGGGAGGGGTATATTTATTTTAACATGTCTTCAATAAACCCATCAGTATTTGAGGAAGCTTCCGAGTCAGACTTTGGGGACCAAAACCTTAATTATACAATATAATTGTTGTTAATGGAACGTGTACATTTCAACCCAGCAAGACTGGTGGTGTTTAATGCCAGCATGACATATTTCCCAAATCGTTCTCTTTATTTGTATAAATAGGAAAGAAGCAAAAATTGCATCAGCTCTCTGCATAATGAAGAGGGAGGGAATGTGCAGCCTGTACTATGGTGGCCAGATGCCCTTTTATCTCTTTTCAAATCAACATGCAGAGCTGGTGGTCCTCAAATAGAAAGCATTTTTCCTAAGGGATGGCTGCACTGTACGTTTAGAATGATAACATTCTATAAATAAATAAAAAAGATCATTAAGAACGCTCTGTAAATCTCCTAGTCAAACACCCCTTCAAGCAACCATCATCAGTAATTCAGTTTGGTCCCTTAATCCCACTGTATACAAATACACAGCATAAATACAGTATTTAACAAGCACCAGAGAAAAGGCAGCACTCTTGCAATAAAGACTCATTTAGGAAGAACGAACATCCCTTGCCCCGAGTCTTGTTGGCCTCCCCCAGATTTCAGTTCTTCATGTGATTCTCTTGCCTGAACAAGACGTCCACCTTACATGAGTGAATCTCAGGCAGAGCCACCTATTTAGTAAAACCTAAACATAGTAACTTGGTTCCCACATTCTTTTTATTCCACTTCAGCGAATTCACAGGGTATCCATTAGAAACCACATCACAAGTACCAACACCCACGGGCTTCGTTAAGCCATGACACTCCAGTGGGGTTTCAACCAGATCAGAGGCAGAGAAGAGAACAGATCTGACGCGCGATCCATAAGAATCCTATGGGATCTGAGGTCTAGCGATGTTGACTTGCTTTCCCCGTGACCACCTACTTCTCTCTGCTTGTTCTTTGTCTTTGTGGATTTTCTCTGTGGCTCTTGCTGTGTCTCCCTGAATCTCCATCTCTGCCTCTCTCTTCTCCACCCCTCAATTTTCTTCTCCTTTGTTGTTCTCTGGATCTAGGATCTTGGTCAACATGAGGACTCAGGTAACAGGGAGGGTAACACACTCTGATGGTGAATACAGCCTAAACATGATGTCCTGGTTTTCTTTGCTGGCTTTTGATGAACTGTGACAACGTGCAACTACACGGCTGGAGGCTGCAACAGTGCCAGTGCCAGTGCCCAGCTATTTCCTCAGCCCAAATACAAGCACTTCTAGTATTTAGTTAAATGGATACAGTGCTTTTTCCCCTTACTCCCTCAACTTGAATTATAGAAATGACTGCCCAGGTGCCACCAGAAGGCTCTGCCAGTTAAAGCTCTTCTCAGTGAGGAGCCATTTCTCAAGCTCTCCATGGCAGCATCCCAACACCCCAAATTGTGTTTCTCTCCATGCTGACTGGTGTGTGTGACAGGAGAATGGGCCCCTGAATCCACTTCCATCAGGGACACCCTCAACCAAGAAACACCCTTACTCTACTCTTCCCTTCTCCTTTAAGACCTTCTGGTTCCATCCAACCCACTATGCCGGGGGCTTGCAGGCAATCCCATCCATCCTCTGCCAGGCCCAGAGATGTGCATTTTTCTCTAGAGGACCAGCCCTGAGGGGAACTCCAGGGAGAGTCTGAGGCTGCAAGTTACCACTCTGGAAGCCAAAGCCAAGGCCAACTCAGCACCTTAGATCTTCGCCTCATGGGTGATAGGACCAAAGTGGTTTCGTGTGTGATGCGTGCAGCAGTTGTGATCTCCTACCCGGACTTTTCAGCCATTGGTTAGCAAAAGTTAACTTTTACAAGTGTCTGATTCTTAGTTTCTCTATGCTCTTTATTATGTTCAGATTTTAAATCAAATAGGGTAGAAAGATCTAGGCACCACATTTGTTTGCTAGAGCTACCATAACAAAATACCACTGACTGGGTGGTTTCAACAACAGATATTTATTTTCTCAGTTTTGGAGGCCAGAAGTCCAAGATCAAGATGTCAGCAGGTTTCATTTCTCCTGAGACGTCTCTTCTTGGCTTGAAGATGGCTGCCTTCTTGCTGTGTGCATGCATCCCTGGTGTTTTTGTGCATCCCGATTTCCTCTTCGTATAAGGACACCAGTTTGCACAGCAGATTGGATCGGGGCCCGCCCAGATGACCTTATTTAATTACCTTTGTTCTGGGTCCCATCTCCAAATACAGTCACATTCTACAGTACTAGAAGTTAGGGCTTCAACATACGAAATTGGAGGGCACAAAATTCTGTCCATAAGAGAAACAATCACATGCTTCTGGTAGCATCCAAGGGTTTACCAAGCTTTACCTCAAAAGAAATGAAGTGCATTAAGCCTTGTTCTTAATTCTCTGTTGATGCATTATATTTTTCATAACAGTGACATTTAATGAATATTGCAAAGATAAAAAGAAAAAGAAATTGTAGGCACAAATCAATTCCTAATAAATCTCTTAAGGATCTTTGAAATTCAGCCACTGAAAGCAAAGTTTCTTCCTCTGGTTTAAAGCAAAACAAACCAAAGAAAAAAGAGTGGTTTTTATCTCTGAGTTTTGGGGAGGTGGGGTAGATTCTTATTATAGTTGTTTTGTCCTAACAATGTTTTCTGTAAGAACTTTCTTGATTGCTAAATCTTGACTGTTTTTTGTTCTTTATCTTCATTGCGTTCTTACAACGAGCATTGCCCCTGTCCAGGTCTCTCCAGAACATTTGTACAGTCTGGTATAAAGAAATAAGCTCCAGTCTTGTTTCACAGGTAACAGTCTGCTCTCAAGTCGAAAGAGGCAGATAAGAAGAAAAAGCATATGTGATGCTTTCCTGTTTGACAAGCTTTCCATGAGACAGCACTCCAGGTTTGTTTCTTTGTGTATTTCTCCCTCTAATAAATGTGATGGGCAGTTTGGAGTATGGACATCATGAGTAAATAGGAAAATTACTGCTCCAGACCTTAATTAATCACACAAAAGCCATCCCAGAAGTCTGTCTCCCATGCTCAGATGCCTGATGCTCCAACAGCTGCTCACAGGGAGACAATTCCCTGAGGTGTCTCTGGCCCTGGCTGCATTCAAGCCAGGCTCAGTGAAGGATTCTAGAGGCCAACAGACCCAACTGCCAGGCAGGCTGCCACCTGGCAGGGCTGCCCCCTGTGGGGGCCTCTGAGACATAAAGAAGTTTTTGTTTCCTATGAACGAGACGTGAACTACAATCTATGGTGCCCTCTGTGACTAAAACCCACCAAGTGTGATTTCTGAAATTCAGGTAAACAGAAGGGAATTTGGGTCAAATATGGTAAGTAGACCACACACATGTATCTCTTCTCCCATCCAAAACCTGGATAAAATGACAGTGAAAGAATTAAAAAGATGTAAACCCATAGGTCAAAGAGAACTGGAGAGGCAACAGTGAATGAATGACGACTGTCAACACATTTGTGGGGGGTGGGCAGGGATAGAAAGTAATGGAGAAATGGCAGTTAGCTTAGCAGAGGGGAAGAAACTATAAGCTACCAAGGTGCAGAACCCTGGAGAGGTTGGGCACATGGACACTGCAGGTCCTCCATAGCTGGGGGTGAGGCATGGGTCTGGAACAGAGGTTCTGACTGAAAGTCTGCATGCACAGTATGTATGTCTCTTCCTCCACCAAACACCAGCCCTGCTCACCAGCCCCCACCAACCCATCCCTGCTCCATCTCTTCCAGGAAGCCAAGAAGGTATTCTTTAGAGAACTTGAACCAGAGAATCCCAGACTCAGATAACAACAGGCATAGAGGATGGGGAACCAGGTGCTAGACTGAAAGAAAAGCACTTAGGTGAAAATCTGGTTTTCCAAGCACCCTTCCTGCCTCTGCTCACGGAACATGAATGTCTGGATATATACCGCCCAAGCAGAAGCATAAAGGAAAATTCTCCAAAGAAATTCACTGGCTCTGGAGAAAATCTCCACAGAGACTCCCATCTAAAAATGTTCTTCATCAACTCAGCCAGCTCACCTCCTGACAATACTTACCGAGGGACAAACCACTCCCAAGCACACAGTTTCCTAATGGCTCCTTATTGCATCAGTTGTTAATCATAAATGAAGATTCGAAGATCACCAGACATTTGAAGATGTTCTCAAAGATGCAAAAAGAGAACTAAGCAAATAAATATAGTTTTTAAGGGACTAAGAAGACATCGAGGCAGCAGAGGAAACAAAAGTAAAACCAAAAGACAAAAAAATGAACCTACAGTAATTATCATCAGAGAGTTCTGAAAAAACATTGCCTTCACAAAACAAGATAGGATGCAATAAAAAGGAATCATCAGAGTGCAAAAGAAGAGTTTGTGAAATTAAAGATATAATAACCAAAATAGAAAACATTCAGTAGGACACTTGGAAGATAAGGTTGAGTGACTGTTCTCAAAAAGCCAAAAAAAAAAAAAAAAAAAAAGGGACTAGGGGGAGAAAAGGAAATTAGAGAACCAGTCTAATGTGTCCAACATCAGGAATTCCAGAAAGAGAAACTTAAAATAATAAAGAGGTGGAAATGATCTCACAACTGGAAGATATGTTTCTAGAGAGTGTCCAACACCATGCATTGAAAAACAAAAGCAAAAACCCAGCAAGACAAATACCATGAAACTTCAGAATACCAGGTATAGGAAAGATCATAAGTCTGCAGAGAGAAAGCCTATCACAAAGGATAGGAAACAAAAATGCCATTGGTGCCTATCACAAGGAACACTGAGGCCAAATGACAATATAGCAATGCCTTGCATATTCTGAGGTAAAAACAATTCTCAGTCTATGTCTACAGCAAGCCAAGCTCTTCATAACATATCAGGGTGGAATAAAAAAATGTTCAGAAAAACAAAAACTAAAAACAACACACCTCCCACACACCCTCTCTCAAGGTGTCTGTGCTTAACTCGTGTTAACTGGAATTAGTGCTTCACCAAAACTGGTTTTTAGTTATCATGGCAAAACGAAATGGGAATCTAGGAAAGGAGAGAAGAGAAAATCAATCCCAGCAAGATATAGAAAATGAGTCATACGACAAGTATGCGATGAGCCTGAAAAGCAACCAATGTAGAGTGCAAGGGGTTTGGAGAACTTTGGGAGAAAAATCTCCAAGTGGGGGGTAGGGACAAGTGGGAGAATTCTAGATTATTTGATACACCTAACTTGTGGGAAACTGCATGAGAAGCATTTTACACCTCTGTCAGAGGACTTGAAAAAAAAGCGGTGATAGGTTCATAGAACACTAAGCGAATGGAGGGAAAAGACTATCCATTTTGGGGAGGGGGAAGTGGGAGGGAGATGTACAATAAACTAAAGGTAAATGCAGTAAATAAATAACCCCTTTATCTGTGGTTTCACTTTCCAGAGTTTCAGTCCCCCAGGGCCAAACACAGTTCAGAACAGATGATCCCCCTTCTGACAAGTGGTCAGAAGGTCAGTAGTAGCCTAACACTACATCACAATGCCTACGTGGTTCACCTCACTTAATCTCATCATGTAGGCATCTTATCGGTTCACATTATCACAAGAAGAAGGGTAAACAGAGTACAATAAGATATTTTTAGAGAGAGAGAGACCATATTTACATAACTTTTATTACAGTATATTGTTATAATATTGTATAGTGTTATATTTTATTATTAGCTATTGCTGTTAGTCTCTTACCTTGCCTAATTCATAAACTAAACTTTATCATAGGTATGTGTGTACAGGAAAAAATATTGTACCCATAGATGGGTACTATCTGTAGTTTCACACATCCAGTCTTGAAATGTAACCCCCACGGATAAAGGAGGTCTACTCTGTAGCACTTATTGTTCAATAGCAAACAATATTTACGTAGCCACAATAAGGTAAGCTCCGGACAGGAATCAAATGAACATGGTATCAATATGCTGAGAGGAAGTGGGGGGGATTAGAGAAAAGCTCCACTATCATCATATGAAACAAAAAGATGATGTCTAAAATAGGTAAATCAAGAATTAACATATTAGCAGATTGTTCACAAATACGAGTGTACATTTTTAAAAAAGCTAAAAGACCTAGAAGTGGTTGCCAATGGATACAGAGAGAATAGGGCCTGGGGAGAATTCGAGATGGGTGCTGCTCGGTTGATTCTGTCTTTTGATCACATTTTTTTTTAAATTATGCTCATACAGAATACTTTAACAAATATAAAAAAATAATACTAAGTAGATGAATATATAGGAATAAGTAGATAGAAGAGACAGGAGAGGAGAATAAATAGTGAGGTAAGACAGTTTGAATAAATAACTGGAAAGGCTTATGTTGAAGCTAGAAGCCATGAGGAGAAACCCAGGCTGAGCCAGTACGGGTGCCCTTTTGCCAGAAATGGAAGAGCAGCATTGGGCAATCAGGGAAGAAAGAATCGCATTTTAGATTATGTAGGAACGATTCTGGCTTGGACTGAGAGAAAAAGAACATTGGAGCTATGGATAACGCACTGTCTTCTGGAGAGTCTGCAACAAAAAGAACCTGAGGTCACCATGAGCCCCCTCCGCATCACCCAAGAGGGTACGATCCACATCAGACCCCAGGTATTGATACTCCCTGGGGTTACGCAGGTATGTACACCAGCCCTGTCGGTAGACACACAAATTTACAAAGTAGGTTTTACACCTTCAACTGTACCTCAACTCTTTCCCATTGTATTTGGTCCTTGTAATGATCTACCTGAGCATAACTGTATCTGATAACTCTTCAGACTGTCAATGGTGACGCTATGTTGCCCCTAAGAATGATATTGGTGCCTTAGTCTTGAGAAGGTATACCTCTTAGAGAGATCATAAACTACAAGCCCCCAAGGAGAAATTAAGTCTTCAAGTAGTAGCAGAGGTGTCTCCAAAGCAAAGACCCGGGCTTGGTGTGGCACCTCACTGTGGGAGGCCAGACCCCGGTGCCAGGCTGAAACCGGGTCGAGCAACGGCTCCCTGTTGACTCAGCCAACCCGGTGGTTCCCCCTCCCATTCCCCCACTTGCAAGGGCATATGAAAGCCTTGTCAAGGCTGAGAAAGTTAATTCCTGAAGCCTGTGGTCTGTGGGTGTTGGCAGTAATGTTACCCCCCTTTTTCTAGAAAAAGAAATAGAAACAAACATGGGAACTGTGTTTTGCTAGCAATCTATCAACAAGGTCTTGCTGTGACCCGTTTAGAAAGTTCACAAGGTACACAGAACTAAATGTTTTGGCTGGCAGTGATCATGTGAAACCTGTTTATTCTTAGAATGACCTGATCCATAAGAGTCTTATATTATAAAAGATTGTGTACAGCAACAATAAAGCCGTCACTTGGGCCATCAGCCCAGGGGACCCTCCTGTTCCCAAACTGACTTCTCTTCTTTTTTTTTTTCTTACATTCCCCTACCCTCAGGACCCTGATCTCGGTGTTTGTTGCAATGGTCGCAACACCTCGCAGCCGTTCCCTGATCAGTGTAAGAGATCTCAGGTAGATCACTTACCCTGGCTGGGCATGAAGACCTTTCTTGAGATTGAGGAACTGGGCTAAATACACTCTCTGGCCCACTCCAGCTCTGATAGCTTAGCTGTATCTAAATTAAACTCTGCTGGAGGAGCTCAGCTGCCTTGTGGACAGAAATCTTCTAACATGGACACCCAGGTTGGTTCCCCCATAGGTCGGATGCCACTTTACAACATTTCAGGTTCTACTCAAAAGGCTTCCTCTTCATGCCACAGAGGGTCAGCTACTAAGTTTTCCAAATGTGCCTTGAATCATGCCCAATCAACTATCCTTTTTTACATGACTTTTCTTCTGATTTTAATAAATCCATAATGAAGAGCAAGTCATGAACTTCTACTAGTCACTTCTGGAATAGGCGTTTCCATGGCTAAGGCTGTTGTGTGGCATCCCTTGAAGCATCCCTGCTTGTCCCCTTTGAGTTGGATGGGAGATAAAGAGATTTTTATCAGCCCGGGATTAGTATATAAGACAATATTCCATACAGTTGCTAAACATTCTAGGTTGTGAAAAACAAACCACATAGACTTTTTAAGTTGCCCTTAACCTCTGGCTCCAGTCCTTTCTGTGCCACGTATTCTTGGCTGAGTTCGTACAAGCCTACTTGTTGAAAGCAGTTTCCCAGATGCCCAGCAGTGCTGCCATTTCCACTTTCCTGGTCCAGGGTAACCAAGACTTTCTGCAACCTGATTCCAGGTTTCCTTTGTAGCTTTTTTATGCTCTACACAAGATGGCTGCTCTCCGAACATATCATTTCTTGTCTTTACCCTTTTCCCCCAAATTCCAAACCTCTGGAATGCTTCTCCTTTACTCTATATTTGGAGGTTTTTGCACCTTTCCAAATACAATTCAGATCCCTCCTCCCACTCCCCGTACACTTGCCCCAAACCCCACTGGCTGAGATGCTGACTCTGCCCACTAGTTGCGGAAAACCTATCCCCTTTAGCGTTCCATGTTGCATACAAACCTCCATAGCTCTTCTTACATGATCTTGAACATTTCTTAATCTTTCCTCTATCTCTGCTAATCTTCTTACCAGGCTATAAATCCCTTAAAGGCAGAATATATATCTTAGACCTCGCTGTCCCTCCTGCAGGAGGAGGTACACCTCAATAAATGCTCCTTTATCTTATTATTATTGAATAAGAAGCATTTCAATAGGAGATATCCACCCTGGGTCTCGATGGATGTGAACATCACCCCTACTTTTCTTCAACTCTAAGATCATTTTTGCTCAACAGAGCCAGTCACCCACATTTGAAGACCTTTGCTGCCAGGATCCCAGAGCCCTAGGGTTAGCCTCGTCTTGCCAGACCCTGCCACCATACTCTATAGTCGGAGAGGCAGCATAAGCAGAGACAGGCACAGTGTGGTGGTAAACTGTGTGGGATCTGGAGTCGAGCTGCACTACGAAACTGTGATTTCACCTCCTTGAGCTTCTATTTCCTCCTGTGCAAGATTGGATAATATTAGTACCTACCTCCTAAGGTGTTCATAAGGATTAAATGACTTCATAACTGTAAACATTGCAAACTGTGAACATTGCCCAGCTTATAGTAAGCACTCAATAAATCTCAGTTAATATTATTATTACTTTTTTCTTTTAAGCTTGGGTCCAACTCTGCGTTTGACTATTAACTATCCTTTCCTTTAGTTTTCTCTCTTTTTTTTTTTTTTCTTTTGGTGGTGCTTATCCACTTCTGTGGCTCCTTGGCCTCCCCCATTTGCAAGCCCTATATGAAAGATTTGCCCCTTCAACATAATAAAAATACTTCTAATAACAAATGTGAGGCTTCTACAAGAAGGTACGGTACAAGTGTGACAGTTGAGTGAGATGAAGCATTTTTATGCGTGTGAGTGACTTCAAAGACTGGAAGATACTTTCTACTGTTTTTTTTAGAAATTCCATGCCTTCTACCATTATTTGTTTCTCAGGGCACTTGTTAACATTGGATCTAACGCATGAGTCCCCATGTTTCAGCAAATGTATCTTGTCAACTTCCCCTCCCTCCATGGTGTGAGATGGACAGGCTGTTTCTGAAAGAACCTGTCCCTTGACCATTGTAAGGGTTGAGATTTATACAGTGAGTAACCTTTTTCTCCCGGGGTTGAGATTTACATATTGAACGATTTCCCCACCCCCACCCCACCCCACCCCCACCCCACGCCCACCCCCGGGGTGGGGTGTGGGCTGTGAGCTGCCCGGCATGCTTTGAACTCAATCAGGGAAGGGGAAAGGCTGCTGGAGCTCTGTCACCAGGAGCCACTTTCACCTTGACTTTCACAGTTACTGTCAGTATAAGAGGAGAGAAATGACACAAGAAAATAGCCATGTACTTAAAAGTCACAGTATTCATCCAGGAGTCTTATGAACTATTTGCTACCGTAATGATCACCCAGTTTTCTGCTCAGTTGTCTGGGAAAGAAACTTACATCTGGGATATTGGGAGAGGAAGGGAGAGACAGACAGAGGGAGACACAGAGAGTGACAGAGAGAGAAAGAGAGAGAGAGAAAGGATTTGAAGAACTCCAGGAGAAATAAAACAGTATGAGCCCTCAGAGGCATCCTACGTCAGTGACAAGCCATGCAGCAGCCATTGTGTGGAAGGGTTTTGATGGCTTCATTCTCGAGCCACACAGCAGACCCAGAGCCGTGGGTCTGGGTGCACAGCAGCTGTGCTCTGCCTCTACCTGCTGTAACCGAGAAGATCCGTCCTTAAGGTGCCCGTGAGGCCACATTTTCATGAACTGCCTGAGCAATTGATAAGTCGTCAGTTGGGAAGTAGAGACATTCACAGGTTCAGACCTGAAGCTTGGTCCTTAAAATGAATTGGAAGCATCTGGCTGTTTTGCTGTCGGTAGGTAATGATGCAGCCGCCTCACACACCCAGATGTGATTCTACATTTCTGCAGCTGTTCTGGTGGGAGTTTCAACACCCAAAACATCTGCTGCTGGGACTCTGCGGCACAATTCTCACTCCATCTCTCTGGGTTCTTATTCTTTTCCTAGAAAATGTACTTTCTTTCCACTCGGTATTTTCCTACTTTCCAAAGGTGTTATTCCCAGCAAGGGGATACCCACCGAATTCTATGTAATGTGGAAGAGAAATCCGTATCATCTTCAAAATTCAGAGCCAAACTGAGGGGGTGTGACGCTAATTCATTTTATGAGGTTTGATGAGATAGAACATTACAGCCAGGCAAAAAATTTCATACTTTATGGCACACGTAGAAGAAACGGTTATAATGAAGTCACTTCTGTATGTTAAACACAATTGACAGGGGAACGCCTCTAAAGTCCAAAATGTTTATCTCCGGGATATTTGTCAACATCATCAAATTGCACACATAAAGCACTCTCAGTACTGCCTATTTAGTAGAAAAAAAAGACCCTTCTCAAGCCTGATGCCTCAAACGTTTTAGGTGATATTACAAACTGACATACTAGTTTTGAAGAGCAACAGGAAATATTGAGTCACAAGATATTCATGCACTTTGACCCAGTAATTTCTGGGAATTTATCCTAAAGAAATTATCTTATATGTGGAAAAGTCTTACTATAAAGATGCTTATCACAGGACTTACTATGATGAAAACATGGATTTGATCTATTGCCCCCAAATATGGAAATAGTTAAATAAATATGGTGTCTCTATTTCTATAGGATACCTGGAAAATCAAAACGGGAGACTGACAAATGTTCAGTGGCCCAGTCAGCAATTAAAAAGATATTTACCGAAGTAATAATACTGAAATGCTTCTGACATACATTCAGTGGAAAAGCAAAATACAAAGTTGTTTGTGTTTGTGCTTAGAATCCTATCAAAACTTAGCACTTAAAAATGACCCAAAGTAATTGCTCCAAAACAACAATAGCTATTGTGCTTAAGTGGGAGAATTATGGGCAATCTTTTTCTTTTCTCTATTTTCCAAATTATTTAGGAAGGGGTTATATTACTTGAGTCAACAAAAAGACCAAGAAAAAGGCATCCCTACATTGTGACCAAGACATGAAATCTGCCAAGGTAAGTAAAGTTGAAGAAAAGCAACAGCAAGGAGCCTGAGGCATATCTTGAAAAGAAATCTGGACTAGTGGACTTCAGAGGGAGACCTATTTCTCTGTCACAATCTCAGTTTTTGGCCAATTTTCTCCAGAGTGTTAAGGAATCCAAAGTGAAACTAACCCAACATTCTGACTGCCACCTGACAAGGGTTGGAAATGCAGTGACAGACTATGAGAAAGCCAATCCTGCATCATATGAAAGTTCGTGAATAAGCACAAACGGAGAGACTCATTTCTCTTCATTTCAGGGAAAAACTTGGAACAAGACTCCTCTCCAAGTTCCACCAGGTAACTTTTCCAAGCCCGTGAAACTTGGGAAGGGTGACTATAGCACTTCTGTCTCTCCACACCCACGTCTTTGCCAACCTCATATTAAGCCTGAAGGAGAAAACAGATCCAACTAACATTACTTGGGACCTACTCTTTTTTTTCCGCTCATATTTTAAAATAGTACATTGATTTTTTAATATCCCAAAATAAATTGCTATTTCTTAGCCTTTTGGGGGACAGCTTTAATTTAGGAGGGAGAAGGGATGATTGAGTGATAATAAACTGATTAGTCTCAGGATTTCTCAGGGAAATGCTGACCCAGCATCATGGCCCTCACACACGCCATTATAATTCTTTGATTTCCTGTCACGGCAGACAGTTCAAAAATGGAAAGTAAATAGGAGACATGGAAAATCAATGTGAGGTGCTGAATTGTTCCAGCTGCTGAGGTCTGTTAATTACATCATATTTTTATGGAGACGTTCAGCTCAGACTCGCCAAGTGCCCACATCTGGAGGCTGTTGTGTGCCATCCTGTTGGGGCAGCTCTTCTCCCCCAGCATCTTGGTTAACTGCAAAAGGACAAGCTACCCCAGGAAAGCCTGCTTGTACAGACCAACTCTCTGAGGCAGAATCTGGAGATCGTAGTGTCTTCTGTTACCATAGAGATAAGAGGGGTTGGGAGCTGGAGAGGGGCCACTGGAGTGGCAGGAAGCGGGTTAGTCAGTATGCACAGTGTGAACCCAAGGAAAATGAAAGTCTGTTCTACTTGGATAGACAGGCCTTGGTGGGCTAAGTGGGAGAGAGCTGAGAAGAGTTGAGAGACCACAGGGAGCAAGCAGAGAGAAACAAGGCTGGGGAGCGAAACGCAGGGCTTAACGCTGTGTGAAGAGCCAACCCACTGGGGAGCCACAGTGGATTTCCAAGACAAAGTCCTTCGAGCACCTCCTCTCTTGCCAGGGCAGTAAAAGCAAGCTCACAGCACGAGCATGAACTTCATGAATCGTTTCAATAAAGGTCCTTCCACACTTCCTTATAATTTGGACCCTTCCAGAGTCCCTTCTGGTTTCCCTTCCACCTCACCATCCTCTATTCTTTCTTTTTTTCTTCTCTCACATCTTTCCAGAAGATTCTGAGCCCCTTCTTTTTTTTCATCTTTATGCATGGTAGGACTGGCTTCTTCATCCAGACAACTCTAACTCATCACAACCCATTCTCCTTCCCTCTTTTTGTTTTTCTCTCTACACCACCTCCTTCCCTCATTACCTTATTGCTATTTTTTCCTAATTGTACCTTCATACACAAATAGCTGGAGGTTAGCTGGATGAAAGGGAAATCCAGTGCTTATCACAGATGGTTTAAGATATTTCCTAGGGGCACCTGGGTGGCTCAGTCGGTTAAGCATCCAGCTTCAGCTCAGGTCATGATCTCACAGTTCCTGAGTTTGAGCCCCGCATCAGGCTCTGTGCTGACAGCTCAGATCCTGGAGCCTGCTTTGGATTCTGTGTCTCCCTCTCTCTCTGCCCCTCTCCTGCACTCTCTTTCTGTCTCTCAAAAATAAGTAAATGTTTAAAAAAAAATTTTTTTTTTAAAAAGACATTTCCTAAGTCCAGTCCCTGCTTCCCACCTCCCCACTCCCTGCCCCAACAGGTGAGACTGTCACAAGCAAAGTTTTGGCCCAGGCCTCTATTCTTTAGAGAGACCCCAAGGGTTCTACATATATTTTATTTATAACCCATTATTTAAATATGTATTTCAAATGTGTGACATCTATCTCATACTCTATCTGCCCCCACAAAAGTTGCACATTTTATTGTAAGTTAAATGTACATGTATGTACATGTAAATGTAATATAGCAAATGTGTATTGCATTACAATTTTTGTGTAAATTCAATGTAAAGTGTAAGTTTAAAAACTTACAGATTTTAATGACCTGAGCCGAAATCAAGAGTTGGATTCTCAACTGACTGAGCCACCCAGGCGCCCAGTTCTGGTTGTTTTTTGAGTGGCTTGTCTGTGAGAGGAATCTAAGCACACACTGAGCATCATCAGTGATCCAACTTGAAAATATAAATTTCCTGCTACTCCATGTATAAGAATCCAGATCGGTTTGGTTAAGCTCTCCCACTATTGCAAAGCCAACTGTAAACAAACTTATAAATTGCGAGTATTTATCTGATTCCAAAAAGCTGATCTAACACTTGGAACTGTTTTTGTAATTCCCCAATATCGAGTGCTTGCATTCATTCAAATGCTTTCATTTTTGTAATTTACTGAAATTTGAAATAAAACAAATGTGTACTAATAAACTGTCATTTAATTGGCTTTCTATATTAAGACTTCCATTTACATTTCATTTGAAAAGAAATGCTTTGCTACAAAAAAAAAAAGAAAGAAAGAAAAAAGTGGTGAGAGCCCCTGGCTTCACCCACTGCCCCCTCCTCCTGGCTCCACCAACGGTCCTTGCTTTTCCAGGCTATTCTCTGTTCCCTAGTCTCTTCCTTTCAGACTTGATCCTACAACTCTGTCCTGCTCTAACCTGGTAAATAGACTCACACTGAGGTGGTCTTAACCATGATTTAAGGGATTACTCCTGTGTAGGAGGGGAGGGAGGAGATCTGCATTGTACCCTAAACTGCTCAAGTCCCAGGGAACCAACATAAAGGAGCACATCATCCACAGTGAAATTCTAGGCACTTTTGAGAAGAGTCTGTCAGAAGCAACTCTTAGTTAATCTCTACCTTTCAGTGTCTCTCAGACCACCAACCCTTCAGTGTCTCTCAGACCACCATCAGAGAGAGACTTGCCTCAGAACCCCTTGCGAATGAAGCGCTTGTGGGAAAGGCAGGCTCCGGCGACCCACTCCCAACCATCTGGAGGTTAGGATCTGAAGCTGCCTTTTTAGCAAATAATTCTTCACTTTGAAGTTCAAGGGTCACCCCCATCAATCTTCCACGCACTGGTGCAGAAGGCATGAGTTGAGTGAGGATATGGGGTGCTGCCTGCCCGCCCTTTGCCTGGATTGAAAGATACAGACTTAAGAGGCAGCCCGGGGAGGCACCAGAGCAAAGAGAAGCATGCAAGCAAGACGACAAATGCAGAGAGAGAGAGAGAGAGAGAGAGAGTATAAAACCCAGGGAGCAATTTCGAACAGGACAAGAAAAAGAATTCCAATTTCCCTTTCTCCAGCTCCAAGTTCATCGGTCAGCGGTGGCACAGCGGAAGTCCACTGGGGACAGTGTGAACAATGGAGGGAGCCCAGCTCCTGGCACGTCCTGGAGGAAATGGTAGCATGAAAGTACAGTGCTGTGCAGGGCAGTAAATACAGACATGGCCCTGGGGACAGCTCTGTCCACCCATGCGGAAAGGGTTTCTGGGACGCACTTCCCCATCAACCCTTCTCCCAGGCTGGCCCAGAATTCCTGAAACCCCCGGCGGCCCAAGTACTTGACCAGAACCAGCACATCCCTGTCCTGGCACCTCCTGAGGCTGTCATTCGTACCTCCGTTCTTCCTTCATAAAAATCCACCGTGCACTCCAAAAGAGTAACTAGGACACTTCGTTTTTATTCCACATGCATCTCATTTGTCTTCAGTAGGTTCTTCCATAATCTCATCATTATTGCTATGGCCCTCGGAGGACAGCTGACTTGCATTAATCAGCCGAGCCCCTCATCGCTCACCAGATTCTTTACACTTTTACCATGCCCTGGGGCATCCTAACTTACTTGAAAAATTAATAAACCTCCCCCTCTTATCTTACCTTATTAATGTCTGTCTTTGTAACCCATTATCCCCGCATATCATCAGAGATCACTGGAGGGCGCAGTGGTCACCAGCTTGCTCCCCTCATTCTATCCTAAAGCCAGAACACCACCCCCTGAATGGCCAGGAAGAAAATGGCTTTCATGGGCCAGCAGGGTATTTGTTTACCAGCTCAATGGCACAGTGGATGGAAAGCAGAAGAATTCTTCGGCTGCAGCTCAAGGCCATTAAAGTCCATTAAGTTGTTCTCTCTTCCCCACCCCCTCTCCCCCTCTTTTGTGCACCCTAGTAAATCTGACTCATTAGCTTTAGATGTTTTGAAATACTGGTACATTAATCACTTGTGTTTGCACACTGTTTATGTGGGTTGTTGGTCATGGTCTGTAGTTATACTGGCTGTCTCCCTTGCTTACTTAAAGGTACAATCCAATTGAAAATAAAGATTTTTGCAGGTTTGCTCATTACACACAGTGTCGGCAGCTGGTGAGTGTCTTTTGCAATTCATCAGAGGCCTCCCAGACCACCTGCTCTCGGCATCCTGCAAACAGCTGGCTCTGGGTAAGTACCATAAGCTATTACCTTATACAATAAATAAATAAATAAATAAATAAATAAATAAATAAATAAATAAATAAATGGATGGATGGATGGATGGATGGATGGATGGATGGATAGGCAAATAAATAAATACATTCAATTGCCAGCCTTGAAGCATTGCTTCTTGAAGGGAAAAGTCCATTCTGAAAAGGGAAAAATACCTCTGGCCCACACCTTCTTGGTGTCATTTAAATGAAAAAAGGGGGAGGGAGGTGATGACCCCAAAACTTCCAGTGGAAATATTTTGTCATTTGAGGACCAAGGCGGTCAAGAAAAGGACTCTACAACAGGCTGGCTGGGTAGTTTGGTTTGGTACAAAGAATGAGAGGTAGGGGGTAGGGGGTGACTTGATTTTAATTACTGGGTTTTTCTTTTCTGAAAAAGTCATAGGGAGGCTTTGCGAAGCCTGAGCTAAGGCCTCCAGATGTCCCAGGAAGAAGAAATCAACCCCTGTTTCCAAGATTGCCACTACTTTTGATTTTTGTGACACTTTACCCCAGTCTTTGACCCTGAGAATGAACTGGGTGGCCATGCTCTACTCCTGTTCTGACCCTGCAGCCTGAGGAAAGCCTAGGGACAGCAGGAGCCCCATGGCCAGGCACTTGCAAGGAAGAAGGACAGGATGTGAGAATGGGTAACTCCTAGGCTGCGTGTAGCAGAGCTTAGCAAGACAGAAACAAGAAGATGGTTGGTGGCCTGGGGGGCGGGGGGAGGGGGAGACGGACATTCAGCAGGGTGTCATTTTGAGAGATTTCTAAGGCTATCATGGATAGCCTGCGACTTCCCTCAAGTCTACTTGGAAACTTTCTAACTTGGGGCTGGGTCTTGCAAACATCACCCAATACAGCTATGATCCCCCAAATCATTTACTCCAGTCTCCATGGGTCAGTCAAAATTTAGTTATGTCTTTTGACTTGTTCTTGCAAAACTGGAAAGGCATACTGACATACGACAGGCACCCATGTGACTCACTGTTTGTGTGTGTGTGGGGGGGTGTTAATTTTTTTTAATGTTTACTTTTTAATAAAGAGACAGAGTGCGAGCAGAGGAGAGACAGAAAGAGAAGGAGACACAGAATCTGAAGCAGGCTCCAGCCTCTGAACTATCAGCACAGAGCCTGACGTGGGGCTTGAACCCACAAACTTTAAGATCATGACCTGAACCAAAGTCAGATGCTTAACGACAGAGTCACCCAGGCACCCCTATTTGACTCACTGCTTACGAGCTTTGCCAATCAAATGCCTGAATGAAGCTGTTAGAAATCATTATTTTTATCTTATGGTACGCAAAATTCTAATAATTTAACTTTATTAGATTAGCTTTATTAGATTTATTAGCAGCTTTATATTTTTTGTTACCTTTTGTCAGCAAGAGTATTTATGGGTTGAATTAACACGAGGAACTGTTTTCCGTTTTACCAAGTTGAAAATGAAGGCGCATCTATATTCCTACGTTTTTTTACTTGAATCCCTCAAGAACTATGAAGGGAGTACCTGCTCTATGTGGTGGGGAAGCGAGAGTATCAGCATCAACCAGGGGGCTTGTCAGAGATGCAGACTCCCTGAATCAGAGTGTGGAGCTTAACATTTAAGATCCCCAAGTGACTTGTTTGCACATTAAAGTTGACAAGCTCTGCTCTCATATGCCCTTGATTCTTTCTGGTCAGAAGTATCTGATAGAGATGGCCACCAGCCATATCAATACTGAGGTGATCACAAGAATTTGAATAAGCAAATGTGAACCAAACAACTTCCTCACCTACGGGAGAGAGGACTTTTGAGTCCGAAGAATCTGGGCTTTCTTTCAGACTCTGCTTCTCAGTAGGATCCTGACTTGAGGAGAGTCACTCTTCTGAGGCTTCGTTCCCTCACGGAGACTGGAGATAACAGCAACTCCACTGCCTGCCTGCAGGACAGTTTCCAGAATAAAGGAGAGCCTTTGTGTACAATCACACGGGAAGCTCCAAAAATGTTATTATGTATGTATAATTAAATCATAGTCACCACAGCACTAAGTGGTAGGATGTTGGAGGTGGAACAGCTGGATCAGTCCAGGGGATGAGGATGAGGCCCTTCCCCCAATGGTCGGTGGGGGGTGGGGGTGGGGGAGAGGCCCTGGTGGTTGCAGGGCTCCAACTGCTAACATTTTCACGGGTGGAAGTGAGTGCACTGGCCCTTGCGGCATCTCTGGCCCTCAAGAAGTATGCGGCCTATGTTAAATAAAAGGAATTGAGTACTCCTTGCTGGGGGCCTTTGACTTCTTGAAGAAAGATTATGACAAGCTCGGGATGACTATTGGACAATTCATGCAAACTTGTGAAAGCCTGATGGCCTTCTAGGCCACATTTAAGAAAGTGCTGATCTCTTATAGCCCGTGGGCAGGCAGACAGAATGATCAGGTTCGGAACTTAATCACAAGAGTGGCAGAGTTCCAGAGAAAGTCAACATCTCCTCCTGGAAGGTTTCTTCTGCCAAGATCAGGGCCCTAATAGAGAAAGTGTCAGACTCTGGGACATGAGATGGGGATCTCTAGTAATGCAGATGAGAATTTTCAGCTCTCTCTCAGACCCCCTTGGCTCCCTGGATCTACAGACAAGGCCCACACCCCTTTGTTAGAAATAGTACCCCCAGGGGCACCTGAGTGGCATAGTCATTGAGTGTCTGACTTCGGCTCAGGTCATGACCTCACAGCTTGTGGGTTCAAGCTCCGCATCAGGCTCTGCGCTGACAGCTCAGAGCCTGGAGCCTGCTTTGGAATCTGCGTCTCCCTCTCTCTCTGCCCCTCCCCTGTTCATGCTCTGTCTCTCTCTCAAAAATAATAAATAAACATGAAAAAAAAAGAATTCCAAAAAAAAAGAAATAGCACCCCCATTTGCTTGAAGATCCCTCAGAGATCTCAAATGAAGCAGGTGTCTCTACTAGTGCATCAGGAGCCCCCAAGGCTACCCCCAACATACACCAAGTTTGATGATGTGCTAGGAGGACTCATAGGACTCAGCATATCATTGTACTCAGTTACAGTTTATTATAGCAAAATGATGTAAAGCACAATCAGCAAGGGAAAAGGCGCACGAGGTGAAGTGCTGAGGAAACCAGGTGCATGCTTGCAAGGGCCCTCTCCCACAGGGGTCACACAGGATGCACCTGGTTCTCCACCAGCAAGTTGTGACGACACATGCCAAATGTTACCAACCCAGGAAGCTCATCGGAGACTCAGTGCCCAGAGCTCTTATGGGGGGGGGGGGGGGGGTGGGGGCTGGTCATCTAAGCAGTCTCTGCCGGGCACATACCCAAATTCCAGAATCCCAGAAGGAAAGCAGGTGTTCAGCATAAACAATGTGTACCAAGAGTATACGCACAGTGAGCCAGTCTTATCAGTTCTAGGAATGGTGGGAAGCCTCCCAGAACCCAAGTTCCCAGATGCCAACCCAGGGCCAACCTCGTAAGCAAGGCTTTCAAAGGATACCAGTCGCAATTTGGGAGCCTGGAGCAAGACCTGGTAACCATTTCTCCCTTCTCAGCTGGTGAAATATATTGGTCCATAGAGGGCACTGCAGTGACACTGCCTTAGCTGCAGGAAGGGACTTCTCTTTCTAGTCCCATTGTGCCATTGTTCTTTGGCCTGGCTGCCGGCAGATCGGCATGCAGGAAGCCTGGTGATACTCACTCTCCAGCCCTCCTGGATGACCTCCACCATCCTCCCTGCCTTGCTGCCAATCTCCAACCCTCCCCAGAAGGCTGTTCCTGCAGACCAAGCTCCAGCTGTGCCACCTAGTAAGTCTCTTCTTCATGAGCACACTGTGTTCCCATGGTAGCCATGCCCTTTCCGTGGAGGTCTGGGTCCAGAGGGTCTGGAAGGAAGAGAACAGAGGACATGTTTCTTCTAACTTCTCGGTCCTTCCTTATTCATGCTTCCTCAGCCCAGCAGGAGTAGCTGCTTTCCACATATGCTATTTCTATACTCCTTAGAGTCCTCTTTTATTCCTTTTGGTAGTCGAATATCTTTTGCTAATTAATAATTCTTTAGATTAAATATTCACTATTTAAATTACTTGTGCGGTTTCAATCTCCTAACTGGACCCTGATTGAGGCTGTGCCTTAAAAGACAGTGCTTGTCCCCATTGCCCCTCCTGGAAACCAGACAGATTATGAGGTTAGATCTCAGCACCCCCTAACTGGGATGTGCTGGATCAGCTAAGGGAGAATAGGGACTGTATGCCAAAAGAGCTGCAAGGTCTGGCCAATATGTACCAGCAGGCATGGGAAAGAATACAAGTAGGTGGGGGCATGGAATACAAAGTTGAATTAAGGTGAGTTTATCAGCATGGACTACTCTCCCATGATATACAAATCTAGGCAAATACCCCTGCTAGGATGCTAGGATGACTCTTAGAAGTTTGGAAAATGTGGGGGTGCCTGGGTGGCTCAGTCGGTTAAGCGGCCGACTTCAGCTCAGGTCACGATCTCACAGTCCGTGAGTTCAAGCCCCGCGTCGGGCTCTGGGCCGATGGCTCAGAGCCTGGAGCCTGCTTCCGATTCTGTGTCTCCCTCTCTCTCTGCCCTTCCCCCGTTCATGCTCTGTCTCTGTCTCAAAAATAAATAAACGTTAAAAAAAAAAAAAAAAAGAAGTTTGGAAAATGTGTAACCCATGGCCCAATGGATTAGAAATACCAAAACTGATATATCAAGTGGCCTGGAAAGGCATCTCAAGGCTCAGAGAAGTGGGTATGCATATACTAGTAAAAGGACATATACTAGGTAGGTCTGGAAACTCCCCATTGCCAGCAATGTGCCTTAGGAGGTCCCAGAGGATGCCCTTTTACCAGAGAGAAGGAATGTGCTTGGGAGAGGAGCATGAGCTTTGCTGAGAAGCTTCGTGGTGGCTATCCTCTGTAGCCCAGGCTGAGAGTAGGAAACGCCATTACAGAACTGAACTCATTGAAAACAATGGGAATTTTGAAATAATAGAGGTCTAGTGGCAGCATCGCACCATCCAAAGCAATTATCACAATAAAAGCAAAGTCAGAGTAGCAGCCGGGAACCTCAGAGAGCTATGGATATGGTAAATAGAACATAGTGTTCCTAGGGATGGCCAGCAAGGGTATTGCACAAATTATCCCACTAAAGGAAATCAAGAATGAATCATCAAAAGTCTGCAGGCCCAAATAAAAGGTCATGATTGCTCACCAGGCTTCTGTACCAGAGCTTTTGTTTCTAGAACAACTGAAAGAGAAGTCAGGTCCCCAGGAAAAAAAGGCATTGGAAAAGCACAGCAACTATATTCAGTAGTAATTCTCCCAGTTGTTCCCCCAAAGTGACCTATAGCCATTTAGTCACAGAGGGATAATAGGATATTACAAGTATCGTTGGATCCAGAGTCTGAGTTGACTTTGATTCCCAGGGATTCGAAGCACCATTGTAATTTCTGTTGTAATTGAAGAATATGGAGTCCAGTTGTGAGCCCAGGTGCAGCTCCCTGTGGGTCCACTGGGTCCATAGATTCATCCAGGGATCACTTCCCCATACCCAAATATAAAACTAGAATGGGCATACATGATAAATGACAGAACCCTTATATCAGATTCTTGACCTGTAGAATAAGAGCTATTGCAGTGGAGAAAGCCACGTGGAAACCTCTGAAATGTCCCCCCTGCCTTCCTCAATAGCAAACATATTTTTTAAAAAATCATATCCAAAAGAGAATGGCACAAATCAGTGCCCATTCAGGAATATATTCAGGAATGGTATCCCCATTAATTCACCACTCTAGACCCTATAAAACCTGTATTGATCGTGGTGGATGACAGTGGACTACCACCAGTGGTGTGCTGGTCAGTGTTTCCAAGGTTTGGGGGAGGCTTGTAGACTTTGCCAAGTTTCGTGGTGTAATGCTCCCACCAAAGGCTTAACAACCATCTCCCAAGGCTCCTCAAAATGTAAGTCAGTGCTCATGGGCCAGCACGGGGCTGCTTCAGCACACAGATTACCACAGACATGACCAAATAGAAGTCTCCATTGCAGCCACTGTACCACTTGTGGTATCTTTAACACGATCTTCAGCATATCCATAGCTATTAAACCAGCTAACTTTTTTCCATCCCTATGGGAAAGAAGGATCAGAAGTTGATGTTCCCACAGGATGGATGGTAGTAAACAGTTACCCTCCTCCCCCAGGGCCTTGTTAAATCTCTGTTAACACCTCAGGGCCTCTGTCATAACATGGTCGGAAGGGACTTGGGCATTCTGGAGATTTCACATAATATCACGTTGGTCCACAATGCCAGTGATGTCATGTTAATCAGCTGGATTTGTAGAAAGTGGAAAGTGTCTTTGGAGTATCTTGGTAAGAGACATGAGCTCCAAATGTCGAAGAGAAGTTCTAAGAGGATTCAGGAAGCCACTATCTCAATGAAGGGTGTTTAGGGGTCAGGTAGACTGGGGAATGTTGGGGAACATGCCTTCCAACCTGAAAAACAAGGTATAATTTATACCTTTTTAAATTCCTATTGTTATGCAGGTGCAATCCGCAGTGCTACCTGGCCAGATGATCCAGCAGAGAGTCTGTGGCAGGGGGAAAAAAAACACCATGCACTAAGTAGGTGACATAATATCCCACCGGGAACTGCCTTGTCCAAGGTTGCCCTCTCCTCTGCTGAGAGCAGTCCACAGTCAATGACTAGCTGATGTAGAAATATAAAGTCTTAGCCCTGACTTCGACCTGGGACAATTCTGAAGAGTTATGTCCCAACCAAATTCTCCTGAGAGCTCCCTGGAGAGTCAGCTGAAGCCTCAGATGCAAATGGCTCAGAGGGCCAGCCTCTCCCTGTTTGTTTCTGTCATCCTCTGTTCTTTACAGATGTGTTTCTCAGAAGCACGCCCCAAGAAACCTGGGCAGAGTATGCAACCCTTTATCTCAGAGTCTGTTTCCAGGGAACCCATTCTAAGAAAGCCTCCAATGGAATTCTGAATCCCACTCTTTATCTAGAGATGTTCTGCTTTTTAATCTTGATTTCCCATTGTTTGTGTTATTGTTACTGCTCGGTGTTTCCTGGTGAGATTTCCTCTGAAGGAAAAAAAATGGCAAAAGTAGAATCTGTCAATGGCTCACACTTGAAGGGACACCTTGGGCTTATTGCCTTGTAACTAACCATAGCCTGCTGAAGCTTGATCTGGAGTTTGGACTTTGCTACAAAGCCCGGGATGGAAACTATGTTGTCTTTCCATATGCCACTGGCAGAGCCTTCTAGTAGAATTTCAAGAAGTATTCTGAGGTCATATTTATAAAAAAACAAATAAACAATGAACATAATCAATTAATATTAATCACTCAAGTAATTAATAAATTTAGTTAATTAAACTTAATGATGTCAACCTTGACTCTGAAGTAAGGAGTAGTGGCAGCATATGTGACATATATTTGCAGGACTGTTCTAGAAGTTGTGTTAGGCTAAGCACTGGGAACTAACGTGAGCAGAGGAAAACTCCAGAGTAAAACCCAGAACTGCTATAGAATCAGATGCTCCAGGAGAAGCATGGGCTGTTTTATGGGAGTAGAACTCCTGGATTACAGGCAGGCAGAACAGGTCTTCCCATGAAAGAGCTTCAAGTATTAAATCTATGTGGCCATCAGAATGGAGGCAGCATGGACTCTCTTGACCTGCAGGGTACTGAACCAGTTGCTCTAGAATCCAGACACAACTGGGGTACCAAATGTACACTTCCGTCTGAGGCCATGCTGACCTAAGACTTCACAGGAGCAGGAAGGGTCAGACTGGCCACAGGAATCATGATGAGATAAAAATCAGTCCTACTTATAACCCAAAGGAGTCAACTAAAAAACTGAAAAGTTTTAGGACTACTTGAGAACCCCAAAAGATTACTATTTCAAAATAAATAAAGGTATATGAGGCAACTGGGTGGCTCAGTCGTTTAAGCATCCAACTCTTGACTTCGGCTCAGGTCGTGATCTCACAGCTTGCGAGTTTGAGCCCCACATTGGGCTCTGCGCTGACAGTGCAGAGCCTGCTTGGGATTCTGTCTCTCACTCTCCTTCTCTCTCTCAAAATAAATAAACATAAGCTTTAAAAAATAAATAAATAAATGTATAAAAATAGCATTTTCGAATATGCTATAAAACATAGAAAGCAGATCTCACATTATATGTGTATGTGTGTGTATGAACGTGTGGGTGTATAGCTATTTAGTTTGGGATATAACTTCATATATATATATATATATATATATATATATATATATGAACATATATACACATATATATACATATATATATGCACACACAGAACCTCTAAGGTACAAAACCTTTGCCAGTGCTGACCTGCTGCCTTCACATCTTTACTGCCTCTGCTCTGGTCTTTACTATAAAGTGGCTGACAGCTCTTAGCTGCATCATCCTGGCCCCTGTGTCAGCTGGTTCTGGCAAGATTTGGCCAATGGGAGGCACTGCTGGGAGATTAGAAGGATAGGAGAAGGAAGAATTTAGGGTATTTTACCTCCTCCTTCTGTGCCTTAGGAGACACCTCAGTAGTGAAGGTGCTTCTCCATTGTTCCAGCTCCCACCAGACTCTGCCTTCAAGCAGCCAGCTTCCGCAGGTGACCTTGCCACAAGCTCCAGGAACACTGCCTCCTGCCTCTGACTCTCCAGCCTGGGAGCGGGTACTCCCGCTGTTGCTTATCTCCCAGTTGCCTCGCTGTCCTGTTTCCCTTCTGAGCTCTTTGACCACCCATGGAACTAACTGCCAGTGTTTAATTCCATGGATTTGAATACTCAGATGGTTTCTGTGTCCTGCTTAGACACCAGCTGTTTTGAAAATTTTTTAAATTTACTAAGGGTAAAAAGAAGATGTAATTATTAGAAAGACTAGTTTGCTAGCTGCAGCTTCTCACGCCCTGATTTCATCTACACCCTCCTCAGGCAGCTCACTGGCTAAACAGAATGTGTTAACACTGACCATCCTGCCTCCAGACCAGGGTGTACAGGGAGGATCCAAACAATGACTAGGTAAAAAATACAGTGAAACTCTACATAACTATGTAGAATAAATAGCCATTCAGGAGAGAAATGTCCCATTCAAAAAGAACCAGTGTGGTACCTGAGCAGTAATTCTCCCAACAGCAACAAAAAAGAGGGACTGAAACTAATATGTAAGGAATAAAGAAAAGTTTAAATGATGGTTTAATCTGGAAGTAAAGGAAGTTTTTAGACAGCAGCTACTTTGCATTCCCAGGGTAACCAAAGAAATGGAATGAAAGATGATGGAGCAAGATAAACTTGGATGGAAAGGCAATTAGAAGAGTTAAGTGAATATGCCTGAGACAAATAATAGCGTAGAATTCTAAGATGCTATTAGAAGCAGAATTAAATCGATAGAATCATGACGATAGTAGCATAGAGCACAGGTTTGTGAAAATCACCTACAATGGATGGAGAAAGAATTAAAAAGATAAAAACAATTGGATGGAATATGGTTTATGTGGCAGACCAATAATGGAGATCTAATATATAAGTAACTTCTATGCCTGGAGGAAATAACAACAACAACAAAAAAGCAATGACAATATCAAAATTCACAACAGAAGAAAATCTTTGTGAAATAAAAGAAGATTTGTATATAGAGCTCAGAAGGCTCACTCTATCCTAGCTAAAATAATAATAATAAACTCACAGCAAACCAAATCTGGCAAGTTGTTGAATTTCATATATGGAGAAAGTATCCAATAAGCATCCAGGCAGAAACAATAAGTTATTGACATAAGAAAGAAATTAGATAACTCTCAAACTTCCCTCGAGAAACATGAATGGCAATAAGTAGTGGAGCACTGTCTAGAATATGCAAGGAAAAGAGGTAGACCTACCATGTACAAAGTTACATGTATAATTTACATACATGTAACTTTGTATTGTAATATGTATAATATGTATATTTATAGGCAAGTGATATACATATATATTATAGGCACACAGGTGTGTGTGTGTGTATACAAATATTATATGTACATATATTACATACAAATATATATATACTACTTGTATATATACAAATATAAATACATATACTATATATATACACATATACTTATATATACAGATAATATACATATTCTACTTATAACCATATATGTATATACGCATATTTTTATGTGTATAAAAAAGTAAATAATCCATGCTATTTAAAAAAAATTTTTTTAATGTTTATTTATTTTTAAGAGAGAGAGACACAGAGTGCGAGTTGGGGAGGGCCAGAGAGAGAGGGAGACACAGAACCCTAGGCAGGCTCCAGGCTCTGAGCTATCAAGCACACAGCCAAACCTGGGGCCCAAACTCAAAAACGGTGAGATCTGACCTGAGCTGAAGTCGGACGCTTAACCGACTGAGCCACCCAAGAGCCCCAATAATCCATGCTATTTAAAAGGAATAAATAACTTTAAAGGAAGATGTAATAAATTCAGAAATATAAGTTTAAATACATTATTTGAGAAAAGAAGCAACAACTTAGAGTATATATACCTTTGAAAAGAGCACAAAAATCAAGGAAGCTAAAAAAGTATAAAAGCTACAATTAAATAGATATTTAATTAGTTACCTTTTTTCAAAAATTACTTTTAATGAGTTTCTATGTTACAGAAAAGTTGAAAGGATAGTATAGGGAATCCCTACATACCCTTCTCCCAGACATTCACTGAAGCTTCACAATTGTCTCAATAATGTCCTTTGTAGCAAAGAATCAAATCCAGGACCACATGGTCTACCCAGTCATGCTGAGTGTCTAGTTTCTTTTAATCTGGAACAATTCCTATGTGTTCTTAACTTTCATGATCTTGACATTTTTGAAGATTATAGGCCAATCATTTTGCAGAATGTCTCTCAGTTTGGATTTGTCCAATAGTTCCTCATGATTAGAGCCAGGTTTTGCATTTTGCCTGGAATTTTACAGATAATGTGTTCTTTTTACTGCACCCTGCTGGGCAGCTCACAATATCCATTTGTGCTCTTACTAGTGGTGTCAGCTTTGATGACTTCATTAAGCTGGTATCTGCCAGGTATCTCCTGCAAAGATACTTCTTCCCTTTTGTAACTGATAAGTATTTTTATAGCAGATACTTTGGAATTATGTAAACGTTTCTTCCTCAGTACACTCTCACACCCTAACTTTAGCATCCATTGATATTTCTGGTGTGCCTTATCATGATGAAAACTGCCATATAGTGATATCTCTATTACCATCATTCTTTATATTATAAAGAGTTTTCTCTTCACCCAATTTATTTATTCATTTATTTATTTAGTCCGTGTGAACTTAAGAATTTTTATTTTATTCAATGGCTTATATCAGTTTCTATTTTATTTATTTTGATGCTTAAACCGTCCCCAAGTTGGCCAGTGGGAGTTATGTCAAGCCGGCTTCAGTGTTCCCCAACATTCATTGAGCACTTCCCTACAGTCTGGCACAATGAAATGTTCTGTCCTTTTTCACCTTGCCCTTTTCCTGCCCCCACTCTGAAACAGGCCATTTCTCCCAGGAGCCCCGGTTAAAAAAACAAAAAATAGAACTCTTGTGCATATTTGGAAACCAAGATCGGGACACTAAGTATGCTCATGGCTTACTAGAGTATCATTGTCCCCAAGCCTTTTGAGTTGACAGAGCTAGAAAATATATATGTGAATACATCACACACACACACACACACACCATATTTATATCTGTATTTATTTCTATATTTATCTATATATATTAAAAGCCATTAGCTCACACTGCTTCCTCTACACTACAATCCAACCCTATAGGCTTTATTCCAGTTAGGATTTCCAGAAAAAATTCAGGATGTCTAGTTCAATTTGAATCAGATAAGCAAATAAATTTTAGAATAAATACGTTCCAAACGGTACCCTGTGTTTTTATTTGCTAGATCTGGCAACCCTAATTCTAGCTGTCTCCATTTCCATATATATCCTCTCCTTTTCCAATAGTAAGATACCTGACTCTCATTATCCTGAATATCTTTCTCAAGCCCCCTCTCTATGGCTAATGTCTTAGCCCCACACAGCCCCTGTTCCCACCTTGCACACAGGCCCTTATTCCTGCTTGGAATGTCTACTTCATTCTAGTCTGCTAATGGTTTTTTGATGATGAATGGATAGAAGAGAAGGAAGAAAGAAGAGAGTTTTAAGGAATGGATGGGGAAAGGGAAGGGAAATGCAGTAATGAGCAACCCTAAATCTCAAAGGGTTGTCACAATAAGCATGTATTTCTTGCTTGCAGGTTTCCAGGTTGGCAGTGCTGCTGGGCACAACTCAATTCTGTTGGGCTCCCTGAGTCTTTTCATTCTATGTCCTAAGATGTAGATGCAGTCACTCTCTGGGGCTTCTTATGCAAGGGGGCAGAACTCAGTGGAAAAGCCAAACTCAAAGCGCTTCTTAAAATCCCTGCTCAAAACTGGCTGCTGTTATTTCTATCCATACCACACTGGTCAGAGCAAGCCCATGGCAAAGCCCAAAGTCAAAGAGGCAGGAAGGAGAGTACACTCTGCCCACTAGGAATAACGGCTAAGAATGGGGGTGGATGAATGACTGAGAACAAGTAATACCATCCACCACCAATGCAAATTAAGTAAGAATAAATACAACCAATAAAACAACCATACATAAAGGATGAAGCCATCAATGGGGGAAAATACCTCTCATCTTGAACCAAAACACTAAACTCAACTCTTTTCTGTACCTAAGAGATAGATCAAAAATAAAATAAGTCGGCATGGTTGAAAGGAAAAGAATAATTATTGTTTAAAAAGGTGCAGTAGCATGTTATAATTACCTGAAAATTTGCTCCCAAGACTTTGTGCAAAACTCTCTAGTAAAATAATGGTGAGGGGTGCCTGGGTGGTTCAGTCAAGTAAGTATCCAACTCTTGATTTTGTTTTGGCTTAGGTCATGATCTAAGGGTTCATGGGTTCGAGCCCCACATCAGGCTCTGTGCTGATATTGCAGAGCCTGCTTGGGAGTCTCTCTCTTTCTTTCTCTCTCCCTGCCCTTCCCCTGCTTGTTCTTTCTCTCTCTCTCTCACTCTCTCTCTCTCTCTCTCTCTAAAAAATAAACGTAAAAAGGCAATTAATTAAAAAAAATAATGGTGATAACTACAGTTAACACTGCTGTGCAGTACATCTGAAAGCGGCTAAGAGAATAGATTCTAACAGTTATTATTACAAGAAAAAAAATTTTTAACTATACGAGGTGATGGACGTTACCTAAACGTATTGTGGTGATCATTTCACAATATATACATATGTCAAGTCATTACGATGTGTACCTTAAACAGTGTCATTATGTCAATCATATTTCAATAAAACTGGAAAAATGAGAACTCTCCAGAAAATCTAGCAATGACTTAATCTAAAGTTCAAAAGCGTCTCCTTCCCCAACAAACCAAGTTCCAAGAGTCGAATTCTTCTTTTGAAAAAAGCATAACCACACACTTAACAGTGATAGAAATTACAGATGTGAGAGAGAGCAAGAGGTGTATACTATATAGAGATTGTATCTTCTTGTCAACATTTACAAAATGAGACATTTGCCAAAATAAAACAATATTATATTACAGAGAAGCCTTAATAAATTCCACCTAGTTCAGATCATACTCACTGACTACAGCAAAGCAGTACCAGATATAAATAGATGAATATCATAGAAAGAAATAGCAAATGAAGCCCACGCCTCAGAGATTGGGCCATTCTAAATTTCACTGGTTAAGGGAAAAAGTCAAAACTGCAGTTTTAGAATAATTTGGAGAATAACAGTAATGGGTACACTGCATATAAATACTACAGCTGGCACTTCTTATTAAAGGGAAAAAAAATGTTGGGACAATTAGCTAGCCTTCTGGGGGCAAAAAAGTAAATTTGGATTCTTACTGAGTAATTCCTTATGCCAGATGAATTCCAGATGGATTAAAAATTAAAATATAAAACGGGAATTTATACTTAGCCATTGATTTATTTTACGGTTTAGAGGTGGCCAAGGCCTTTCTTACCTTGAGCCAAAGGCAGAAACTAAAAGGATAATATTGGTATATTGGACTCCATTAAAATGTACAGTTCTGAAGAGAAAAAAATGGCTAAAAGAAATTAAATTTGGAGGAGATATTTTAATTTTAATATAAAATGTTTAATATGTAAAAATAAATTACAATTTTAAAATAAAATATTTCATATCCTTAAATATGCTAAAATGATCATATCCATCCATATGAAAAATTGAAACCAAACCAGAAAAAAAAAAGCAAACTGCATGAACAAACCCTTCAGAAATGAAAATTTCCAATGTCTGGAAAGCATTCTGGATATATTTGTCAGGCATGTTCAGCCTTCCTAGTAATGTGTGATTGCATATACATGAGCATGTGTGCCTGTACACGGGAAAATGTCTGGAAAGACAGATATCAAACTGTTAGCAATGATGATCCCTGGGGAGTGGGATTTCTTCTCTCTCTTCTGGAATAGCCTTGATTTTTTTTTAATTAACATGTTAATTTTACATGTTTTATGATGAAATTAATCAGCATCCTAAAAACGTACAAATAAAAACTGATGATTCCTCCTTTGTCTTTTATAAAAATTCTTAAAATCTATTTTTAATCACCTGGTAGAAGAATGTTACTGATGAGGTGCTATACACTGAATGTTTATGTTCCCCCAAAATTCATAATGTGGAAGTCCAATCCCCAACCTGATGGCATTAGGAGATGGAGGTTTGGGAAGGTGGTTAGGTTATGAGGGTGGAGCCCGCAGGATGGGATTTGTGCCCTATTGAAAGAGACCCTAGCATGCTCTCGTGCCCATTCTGTCATGTGAGACCACAGTGTGGGAGAACAGCAAGCAGACCCTCACCAGACCTGAATTTGTTGGCACTTTGACCCTGAACTTACCAGCCTCCAGACCCATGAGAAATAAATGTTTGTTGTTTAAGCCACCCAGTCTATTGTATTTTGTTATGGCACCCTGAATGCTCTACAATACACAGGAAAATGTTCACGTATTAAAAGATAAGGAAACAAGCTACAAAATTATGATTTAACTTTTCTTTTGTAAAGGAGATACCCTACATAACAGTGATTTTCTCCAAGGATGAAACTGTGGGTCATTGTATGTTCTTGGTGTTTTCCAATGATCTACAATAAACATTCAGAAAAAGTCAATAGTTCTTAAGTAAGAAAAGTTTATCTGCTACAGATAGGGATTCTGGACTATAAAGCCCTTATAATCATTGCAAAGTTTGAGCTTCCCAGTTTTCTTTGTCGGGAATAAAGCAAACCCATCAGAGATGTGGGGTATTAAGGGATCCACCGTGTCGATTCTTAGGTAGAATTTCTGCCTAGTCATTCTTGAGACTGCAGTTGGGAGCGAGCTGTTTATCCAGAGTCTATGCTTTGAGCAGTGATACATGCTCAACAAATATTTATGGGGCACCTACCAGGACCAGGCATGAGGGGAGATAAAGCTGCCTCAGACAGTAGCCCTCTCTTCAGAGGGCCCACAGACTCCCAGAGAAGACTCAGTGAGTACATAGTGTGATGTGCCCTATAACAGATTTGCAGCCTCAGACAGGGGAGGGGAGTAGGGGAGGACCTCCAACCATCCCCGCTTGCCTGGGACTGGGGGTGGCTTTCTGGGAGACAGGACTTTCAGTCCTAAAAAAAGGAAAATCCTGGACACCAGGACAAGTTGGTCACTCTAGAGAGAGGTCAGGGACAGCTTCAAAGCAGAGGCTGAGCCTGAGTAGGGTTCTGAAAAAATAATTTGGCATATTTCTAGAAGGGAGAGGCCCTGCCCACCGAGTTCCTTCCATCCCGGGTCTTTGGCCAGAAGGCAAAGGACTGGGGTGAAGAACAGAACTCGAGATGCAGCAGGTTCATTTTCTGCTCTTTGGATCACCAAATCCCTTCCAGAGCTGAGGAGTGAAGAGACTGTAGCCTCACTGAGGCCTCCAAACCTGCCATCCCCTTCCCACAGAGTGAAGATGAACCAGGTCTCACCATGAAAGTCCCCATAGGGAGCCCCAGGGGTTAGGCTTCCATGCTGCCCACCACCAGGCACGCCACACACATGGAACACAGCAACCCCTGTTTGGAGGACAGGTCCTGGAAGATATTAAAGGCCGCCTGCCTGGTCAGCCTGGCAGAATTTTCTGGAAGAGCCCCATATGACACTATGACTCACTTCCCAGTTACCCAGTTCATGTTTGCCCAAAGAGGAGTCTCCTGTTTGCAGGAGGAGTCATGACAAAACAATTCCTGCACTATGTGACTGTGGAGGGGACAAGGACAGAATGATGTGGCACCAAGAGTACTGAGGGAGCATCACAAGGGGTCACTGGTTCAGTCTGTCATCTAAGCCCCAGAAATGGGGCTTCACAGGGGTCCCAGGAGAGTTACCAGGTAGTCAGCTATTCAAAAGCTTGGGGGAGGAAGGGAACAAGCCACATATCATGGAGCTTCTGCTGGGTTCTCAGAACTCCATGGTATCCCCTTGTTCACCCTGAACCCCCACAGGCCCACCATATGTATGGTGGCTTTTTTTCCCCTGGACATCTTGAAGAGACCACGTGGCCTCTGACCATTACACGCTGACCTTGAGGTTACTGGAAGAGTATACTGAGTTCCCACCTTTTCTGTTTCTGAAGGACAAGCAAATTCAATGATGATAAAACCTTTCCAAGTCATTTCCCACCCCAGCATGCCTACTATCTCCAACACTTACCAGAATTAAGGTGGGCACTGACATATAATTAATTAATTAATTAATTAATTAATTAAAATTTTTAAAAATTAAAAATAAATTTTAAAAAGGGGGGAACCTGGATGGTTCAGTCGGTTAAGCATCGGACTTCGGCTCAGGTCATGATCTCGCAGTCCATGGGTTCGAGCCCCGCATTGGGCTCTGTGCTGACGGTTTGGAGCCTGGAGCCTGCTTCAGATTCTGTGTCTCCCTCTCTCTCTGCCCCTCCCCCACTCGTGCTCTGTCTCTCCCTTTCTCAAAAATGAATAAATATTTTTAAAAATTTAAAAAAATTTAAAAAGGTGGGCACCAACATTTCCTTGCCTATCTCTGGGACCCATCCCCCTGAGCGCAGAGAGGACAAGGACGTCCCCTTGCCTCTGAGGGGAAGGGATCATTCCCTGTGACTGCAGGGAAGCAGCAGGTCAGAGTTGTGGCCCTACTGCTCCTTACTGGCAGATGTGCAGTATGTGTACATCTTAAGTGCAGATGCCCTTACTGCTTCTCACTCGGGCATCTGCACCTCTGGGAAGGAGGCAAGAAGCCAGCCAGGACCTTTGCCCTCCTTCCCTAGTCGTTTTCCTTTGCTGGGATATATTTCAAATACCATAGCATATCTTTCCTCAAGCCAAGAAAAGGTTTACTTAGACATTGTTGAAGAAAACAGAGGTCCAGAGTAGTTTGTACAAAGGCGTTCTTATTCTCTAAAATAAACAGGTGGCTCCCGCTTAGTCTCCATCAGCTTCCTAAATTCCTGTCCTTGGCAAACCACTGAATGTGCACCTCCACCTCCCCATCTCCATGAAATACACTCTGGCCCAGGGCTTTGCAAAGTGGGTTCTGTGAAATACTAGTCCCCGAGATGCCCCCCACCAAAAAGGGATTCTGGCCACATAAGGTTGTGCAAACACAGCAGAGCCCACTTTCTGGAGGCCACAGGAGACCTCCCGTGGTCCTGAGATCTGGCCACATTCCCTGTCTGTCTTAGGAAGTAGGCAGCAAGAGTAAACTGTGAGTGCTCTCTGATGTTTTTCACATAAAGGACAGCAAGAACCCCTGTATCTTTCCCAAAAATATAGCATACAATCCAGGGTCTACCAAGAAATAAAACCCAACTCAGGTGGTTCAAGAGGCTTTAAAAACTGGCAGTGACTATTTGCAGAGCTGTGGGCAGAGAGAAGGGAAGGCATTAGGAAAGGTGGAGGCACTCAGAGAGTAGCAGCAGAAGGAAGGGGAGAAGGCTGTCCTTGGAAGCCAGTGGGGGCTGGAGCCATGGGGCAGGGCTGCCCACGGAAGGTGGGATTCAGGAGGGACCAGCCTCTTCCAGAAACACAGCACAAAGAGCGAGGAACAGGAGACAAGTGCCCCAATCTGTCTCCTCCAAATGGGAAGGGAAGTAAGAGGAGAAGGGGGTACAAGTGGAGGTGTCTGCTGGGGTGGTGGGGAGCAAGATGGTGGGCAGGGGGAGGTGCTGGAACATGGAGCTTCTAGATCAACAACAAGGGAACAAAACATGAGAAGTCTGTGATTTCCCTGTGAAAATCCTTCATTGTCTAGTAGTTAGGTTTGCTTTTTCCGAAATGTCCTACTAAGATTAAGGGAGAAGGGACCTGCCTGTGAGTGTCCTAATTGAGGTAAGAAGGTTGAGTTTTGCTGTTTTGGCCTGCCATTTCTGTCCTGAGAAAAGCAATAAGAAGGATTGAGACCACATTTCCCTTTTTGGAATAACTGCCCTTTTGTGCTGGGAGGGACTTGGCTTTAAGAAGGAGGCGCTTCCTCTGTCATCCTCCCCCAAGGACAAAGTGACCTGAGCTGGTTCTGGGCCCTGAACACTTCAGAAACCTGAAGGCTTTCACCTGCAGGCAGAGAATAAGAAATGCCCAGGTGGTTTTTAGCACCGCATGGTGTGGGAAATAAAAAGACAATCAAACTTCTTTTGATCAGTCTCTATCTCTTGATGTCCTGAAATTTACATTTCATTGCAATAAAAAAGAATCAAAGGAAGACAGACCCAGAGAGGAGAGCTATTCCTAATTCTGATGGATCATAAAACATCCCTTATTGGAGATCTGTAATATACATTGTTAAAATATCTAAGTAGTCCTGCAGAAAGAAACCCATTTAACTCTGCTTAATCCAGGATTTCCTACACTCCTGTGAAAATTGAGCCTTTTTTTTTTTTTTAATCCAAGCACCCTTTGGAAAGTACTGTGGTCTTCTATAAGCAGTGTTTCTAGGATCTATGTTTAGCAGGAGGCTAAGTTTAACTGCATAGTAATTATCTCATACAGCAAAAGAGTAGAGTTTAAAACGTAGCCTCCCCATCAAATGAAATAAAAGGGATAGAATTTGTTTACCGTCTGCTAAGAAGCAAGTTATGTGGTAACCTTCATAGATTGCACCTACATTTAAGGTGATGAAAATATATGCCAGTCATGCTAAGAAGTAGCTTGCCTGATCCTAACAAGAAAGACCTCCGAAAGAAATCTAGGGAGGCAGGGGCAGGAGGGCCTGGGTGGCTCAGTCAGTTAAGCGTCCAACTCCTGGTTTCGGTTCAGGTCATGATCACAGTTGGTGGGATTGAGCCCCGTGTCAGGCTCCATGCTTACAACACAGAGCCTGCTTGGGATTCTCTCTCTCCCTCTCTCTCTCTCTCTCTCTTTCTCTCTCTCTCTCTCTGCCCCTCCCCCGCTTGCTCTCTCTCTCTCAAAATAAATAAACTTTAAAAAAAAAAAAGAAAGGAAGGAAATCTGAGGCATGTACGGGAGAGAGGAAGAGAAATGAATGACATTTCAGGAAGAAGCAGTGGTGCCCTGCTCCTTCTCTGATGTTGCCGTAGGTAAGTTGTGTGTGGAGTGCAGTAAGACTGTTTACCAAAAAGAGCAGAAGTGAATGGAGCTGCAGCAGGTGATGAGGACACCTAAGGAGAATGATGACCAGAGGAGAGCCCTAAAGTCCAGAATTAGCATTTTCAATCTGATTCTAGGAGCAATTGGGAGCCATATAGACTTCAGAGAATCTTCAGAATGGAAATAATACACAGTGCAGTACACAGGATAACTTGCAAGAGAAGAGAGTTCAGAGAGCCAGGTAGAAGATTGTATGAGTCTTGTTAAAGAAGCCAGGGACACTGGGACTGGAACTCCAAGCTACGAAGGTAGGGAGTGATCTGAGAAGTAACAAAGTCAGAAACTTTATGCTTTGCCGGTAAAATTGTTACAAGGGGCTAAGGAGGCAGGGGAGTTGAAAATGAACAAAGTTTATGAGCCCAGTATGGAATTTGAACTTTCAGACTATAATCTACCCCAGCTCTAATTTCGTATCAATTCTTCAACTCCATTGTAGTGGTTCTGCTTCGTTGTACTCTGGGCAAGTCAGCTGGCATCCACGCTTCAACACTTTCTATGCCTATCAGCTCTGATGCCAGAAGTGAAGGCGCTGAATGAGGAAAATACAGCCAGAAATAATAGAAACCCAATGAAAAAGGGAGGCTGGAATGCATTTTTTGGTGCTAAAAGAAAATTAAAAGGAGGCCTGAAGATAATCTAATAAAATCCGAACTACGGAGCAGTTGTATCCCATAATAGTGAGCCCAGAATCCTTCCAGGACCTCAGAACTGAGCTTAACCGAACTGTCTTCACCTCAGAGACAGAGAGATGAGCTGTCATTCTAAATGATCCTGAAACACACTGACACCCAAATGGATGATGTCTAAATTATCTTCCGCACATGCCTGAAGAACATCTTATTCCATGCCAAAGTGTCTTATCTTACAAGCATGTTCTGATGGCACCTAAACCCAATATTGTCACAGGAGCTAAGAAGCATTAGGTCAAGTTCAGCCTCAAAGCTCATGATGGAGAAGTACCTCTCCAGGTGCATTGTCTTTGTACCAACACATCGTCATTTATTTTCCAACACTCTTCCATCTACCATTTTGTTGGCATTTGTGCAGCCATCCTCCTAACAACCCAAACTCAGAAGTCTGCGGTCATCTTTGACCTCCCTCTCTTCTTCATTCGAGTTTTAGTTCTGCCTTCACATGTGACTGACAACTGTTCTCTCCTTTCCGTTTTCATAAAACACATCCCACACGTTTAGGCCTCCAGCATCTCTACCATGTTCTATTGCTGCAGTCCCCCCACATCATTTTTACAATCCACCTCTTGTCCCCGAGTCCACCATGCAGCCAGGATAACTTCATAAGCAGGGTTAGGTGAACCAGGTCTGACTTGGTCACAATTGCCTCGCTCCAAAACGCCCAAAGTCCCCTTTGCACAAGATAAATTTGCATGGCATTGAGTGCTTCCATTTCATGTGCCCTCTGTCTCTCAACATATCATTGATGAGTGTCCTCCTTTATTTACTTTAACTACACTCTTCACCTCAAATATGCCTCCATTGTTTCCTGCTTGTCTTGATGGCATTACATGCCTCATAGCCTTTTTAAAGATTTAAGAACTTATAAGTAGAAAGGTATTATCTTCACCACCACCAAAATCAAAGACCTTCTCAAATGTTTCTCTGCTGCCTTTATTAAATCCCTTTACCAAAAGGAATTTCTCTCTCTTTTGACCTCTCATGGAAGGTTTCAAGACAATCTGCATTGTATCAAAATTAATTATACGCATCTCCTAACTCCCCTCTTTGAACATAAGGCCCCTGAAGGCAAAAGCAGGGCCTTAGTCATCACCATACCCCTCACATCTCCTAGCAGAGTGCCCTGCTCAATAAATGTTTACTGAGTGACTGGATAAATAAATAGACTTAGTTAGAACTCACACCCTCTTAGCAAACTGGAAATAGATGGAGAATATGGAATATCAATGGGAGGCATGCTCCAGCTGCTGCTACAACACTGTTAATTACACAATACTTTTATTGAGCAATTCGGTGGTAATTCTTGCAACTATTCCTCCTTAATAAGATCCATTGTGCACCATAAAATAGTAACTGGGACGCAGTTTGTATTCCACATACATCACATTTCTCTTTAGCAGGGCTCTTCCATATCCATAATCTTATCATTATTACTATTACCCTCAGAAGACAGTTGACTTGCATTAATCAGGCCTTGCTGCCATTCCCTTGCCAGATTTTCTGCAGTTTTATTGTGCTTTTGGACATTTTAATTAACTTGAAAAATTAATTTTAAAATCTTACCTTATTAATGCTCTTCCCCCTTGGAAATCCCTTCTTCTTGTTTATTATCACTGACCACTTGAAGAGGAGGTCATTAGTGATTAAAGCTCCAGAGAACCTGCACACCATCTTGCCGCAGACTCTATGCTATTTTTAAGTGGGATGAGAATAATCATCCAAAAATTGAAGGTGGGGGAGATTTCTGTTGCTTTGGGAGTTAAAAGACTTATTTCAATTATGGCATAACATTTACTCCTCGACTACCTGCTCTCTACAGAAGCTCAACAATGTTAGTTTATTAATGCCATATACAGAGCTGAGGGGTGTGTGTGTGTGTGTGTGTGTGTGTGTGTGTGTTTAGCCACTTGACAAGCTGAAATGAATAAGACACCAGATTTAGCAACTCAAAAACACTGAAACATAGCCAAATGCCAGGACACATCAGATAAAACCAGCTTCTTGATCCTTAATGTTCTTTCTGGACCCTAAGAAATAAAAAGGGATGGTCATTGAATATGAGTTCTTCATTCTCTAAACAAAAAATGGCAACATCTCACAGCTAACTGCAAAAAGCTAGTGGTTTCCTGGTCACTACTGATGAGGGTGTGAGTCTATAATAGGAACTTCCACAAGGAGTGTCCTCATCAGTAAAAGCCACCTCCCATGTGCTTGGGATGAGTGAGTGACAGCCACATATCTGCCTTTCCCATTATAACACTCAGTACAATTTTGGTATAGTTTACAATAGTGATTTTCAACTTTTGATTATGAGGATCCAGTCTTAACTTCATACATAGTATGGACTTTCATATAATCCCATAGTGTCAGTTGATACAGAAAATATATGACAAAAAGCTAGTATGAATTCTGTAACTACTTTACATGAATCTTTGTTTTATTGATACTAATTACCCCTACATAAATTTATAACACATGGTCCATGTATGCACAGAATGCATTATTTATTGAATTTATAGGCAGTGCTTGGTGTGCATATGTATTTGTGCACTCTTTGTATTAACTCTGTACCAGCTCCACCCCACTCCTCCTTCTTCAGCCAGAGCTCAGATGCTCACAAAGTGGTAATTCCTCATTTTAGTCATAGAACTCGAGAAATGAGTATGCAATTATCAACAATAGCCAAACTATGGAGAGATCCCAAATGTCCATCGATTGATGAATGGATAATGAAGATGTGATATATAGACAGATATAGATATAGATATAGATATAGATATAGATATAGATATAGATATAGATACACACACACACGATGGAATATTACTCAGCCATCAAAAAGAATGAAATCTTGCCATTTACAATGATGTGGATGGAGCTAGAATATATTATCTACATAAAATAAGTCAATCAGAGAAAGACAAATACCATATGATTTCATTAATATGTGTAATTTACGAAAAAAAACAGATGAACAAATGGGAAGGGGGGGAGGAGAGAAGGAAACAAACCACAAGAGACTCTTAACAATAGAGAACAATCTGAGGGTTGATGGAGGGAGGTGGGTGGGGGATGCACTAATGGGTGATGAGTATTAAGGAGGGCACTTGCTGTGCTGAGCACTGGGTGCTGTATATAAGTGATGAAATCACTGAGCTCTCTTCCTGAAACCAATATTGCACTATATGTTAACTAAAATTTAAAAAAAATTTTTTTAAATAAATTAAGAAATGAATATGCAAGCCAAAACACTTACATGGATGTTTACCTTTGAACATTTCCTTTTTTTTTAGTGCCTTAAAACAATAATCATTTTATTTTATTAAACATTTCCAAGAGGGGGCTTATTCCTCCTGATTCCAGTTAAAATTCCTATAGTTTTACATAATAACAGAAAGTCAAAGAGCTACTTTTTCTTGCCGCCTCCAGTCTGAGCTTCATTAACTAGCTACCTAAGGTATCTGTTGACAGGAAGGAACAGGCACCCAGCAAAGCTGGTTTATTACAAGGATATTTCAAGATGCAGACTAATACGATGGGACACATTTGCAAAGAGCTCAGCCTACTTCAAGTCCCTCTCATGTCACTGACTAGCTGGTGTCCTGAAGTAACTCACCTCTCATCTCAGAGCCTCAATTCCTTCACATATAACGTGGAGAGAGTGCGGTACCTGGATCATAAGGCTACTGAGACTATTAACTGCATGTCAAGACATTAGCCAGTCCTAGGAACATAGTAAGTACTTGATACAGGTCAACTAGTAACAGCAGCAACAAAAGCAATGGAGGTTGTGGCAGATGCACAGCTGGGCCCCATGGAAACTATATGAGCCAGAATCTCCAAGTCTCCCTCCAGGGGCTGCCGGGTTTCTTGCTGATTTGCCTGGTTCCTTTTGCTTCAGACTGTCTTCCTCTTTGCCTTCCAGTTTCTGCCCCCTCTGTAATTCTGTCTGAACGTGTCTAAAGGAAATCCTACCACTCTAGGACCCGTGGGGGCAGATATGTTGGTTGATTTCTCTCCCCATTGCCTCATACCACGCCAGGCACATAGTAAGCCCTCTGTCAAGTCAATATTGGCAGCATGTATGGGTTCTCATGACAGCAACTCTGAACACAACTCTGCATGGTTTTATTAGTGCCAGTAACTCAGCACCATCCGAATGACTTGATGTCTGTTTTCAATGACATATTCCAGGAAAAAGAATATGATTGGCCTAAACATGGGTCAAGTACCAACTATAATCAATGCAGCAGGGGCTAGACAGGCAAAGTCACATATGGCTTCCCATCCTAGAATAAATTCTCTGAAAAGGAATGGGAATGAATAGAGCATTATCGGCATCTTTTGTTCATATAATATAAAAATTCAGAAGAGAGATGATTTAGGGCTGGCAAGAGGGATTAAGCATAGCTCCATGGACAAAGTGGTATGTCAGGTGGGTTTTGAAGGACAGATAAAGTTTTTATGGGGTGATTGTTTTTATATGTGTAATGTTTATTAAATTTTGCTTAATATTTTAAAGTGAGCAAAGGCACACTCGACCATCCTGACACAATTTTTATTTAATTTCTGCTATGTACAAAGTTCTAGAGTAAACACAGTTACTTATGAAAGACATATGAGCAGGTCCTGCTTTCAGGATCTTTCAGCTGGTTGAGGGGAGATCTCAACATATGGAGACAAGGACTCTAGGAATGAAGAAGGTGAAGAGAGCCTTGTAAGCTAGAACAGGAGTAGAGCTGGCTTCCAGGAGGAGAAGTGATATGTGCTAAGTGCTGGCTAAGCATGATTAGGCAGAGAGAATGAAGGAGGAGTACTCTTTCTTCATGGCTTACAAAAATGAACCCCCATTCCCAACCCCCTTGTCTCTTTCCACCTCCATCATAGAGCCTGGGAGAGCTACATGCTCACTTTCCCAACTTCTCAGGACTTCCAGCAAATGAGACACAAGTGGAAGATGGTGGGATCTCTTGCTCTGCTTAATAAAGGTTACAATCATCACTGGGACCCTTCTGATTGAACAAGGATGTGATGCCTAAGACTGCAGTAATGTTCCTGCTGCAGTGAAGCTCTTTGTACAACAGATGCGAGCCCCCTCAAACAGACCCAGGCAACTGCTCCCCCTTTGTGGCTTTCTTTTGAAAATTTGTCAAAAATTATTTTGTGATCCTATGCTTCAGACTGAATGTTTGTGTCCTCCCAAAATTCTTATGTTAAATCCTAATACTCAAAGTGATGGTATTTGGAGGCGGGGCTTTTGAGGGGTAATTAGGCAATGAGGGTGGAGGCCTCATGAATGGGATTAGTGCCCTTATAAAAGAAATCCCAGAGAGCTTCCTCACCCCTTCTGCCATGTGAAGACACAGTGAGAAGACTATGAACAAGGAAACAGGCCCTCATCAGACACTGAATCTGCTGGCACTTTGATCTTGGACTTCCCAGTCACCAGAACAGTGGGAAACAAACATCTGTTGTTTACAAGCCACATAGTTCATGGCATTTTGTTATAGCAGCCTGAACAGACTCAGCCATCCTAAATGTTTAATTGTTTCAATTCCAAATGTAGATCCAGGCTTTGCTTTCCTAAATAAATGAAGACAATCCATCCACTGCCACTTGGTATTTCTTTCATGATTTACTAGAAATAGATGCAGCCCTCTCAAGAGAGTCTCCCTTACCACATTGACACGCCTGCCCCAACCAGGCTTGGTCGTAAGCATTCTTTGATGAGCACTCTGCTCATGACTCATTACCCTTTCTTCTAAGTATGATTTTTAAGGAAGAAATGATAAGGCAGAAATGCCTTATTAACTTTGAGAAGGGGAGAAGAGAATGGCTAAGTCTGGCTCAAAATATGGAAAACTGGCCATGCGTTCCCTGTTGGGTGACTCGCCCATTGCCATGATACACCAACTTCATTTTTTCTCTAGACTCAATGAGCTGAGGAAAGTGAGAATTTTCATAGAAACTGGAAATAATCTCCACAGTGAGAAGCCCTGTGCTTTTTCAGAATCCTGATTGTCTCCATCATTAGATGCTATGTGTATAAGAGCTGGTATCATTTCATGGGATAAAACAAGGTGGAGCAGGAAGAGCTCCGAAAACAAATGAAACTCAGCGGGAAATTGTCACAAAGGCAAAGTGAAATCAGCAAATACCTGTGAGTACAGAATCAGGATTGGGACCCAGGGTCTGAAAGCCCCCATCATCCAGAGCAGGCAGGAGAGAGAAAAACTAGCACCTGGATGTACATGTTCACCCTAGACTTTCACAAGTGACTGGCTGCTGAGGCTGATGGTGAGACCCAGTGGGGCCAGTGTTGAAGGTTTGCTTCAGGCCATGAGCTGGCCCCATCCATATGAGCATGTTGGCACAACGCAGCAGTCCTGGACTCAGACACTGGCTCTTCCGCGTCCCAACTGTGTGACTGTGAGTCACCTTACTTAATTTCTGTGAGGTAATGGCACTTTCCCATCTGTAACATGGGGTTGTTTGGATAAATTGCTATAATGCATCTAAAATAATTAGTTACAGCATGTGACACAGTATGAGAACTCAACAAATGTTGTCTCTTGTTATATTGCTGTTGCTGTTGTTGTTGTTGTTATTGTTATGACCAGTGGGTCCAGAGGCATCTCTCATATCCAGATGGTACTTGGTGGATATTGAGTGAGTAAATGAATTAATGAATGAATGAAAGTGAGCAAACAAATGAAGGAATAAACAATAGAATTGTCACAGACAGTACATAGTTAACCATGGATTCAGCGAATTCTGGGGTAAATCATTTTCTTTTAGCCTCATTTCTCTTTGAAAACAAAATGTGTTCAGTTTTAAATCAGCCCCAATACTACACTATGCAGATTTTTCTAATATACTTCTGGAACAACACTCTTTTTAATATCCAAAATATTACAAGCATAATGTTTAACAAATACAGGGTTACTTAGAAATGGGAAGCAGCATTTATTAATCTTCAGTGTAGGGGCGTCTGTTTAAAATTCTGTTATGATTTATTGAGGGCTGAGAACTCAGCTTGTCACATTCACCCAGAAAGCATAGCTCTTAAGGAGTAAATTAGAAATTGGATACACATCTTCGAAGGGACTGTGTGTCTTTTTTAAGTGTCTGTTGAGATCTACTCAAATAGAAGGGGAAAGAGAAGATCTGCAGAGCTTAGCAGTCGCACGGCAGGTCAAGGGTAGGAGGGACTACTTTGAAGAGAGGCTATAGAATCCTCTGGTAAGTTCAGAGTGAGCAATTAACATCAGCAGCATTCTAAGCCCAAGTGAGGGTCAAGCTAGTGCAAAGGATCAGACAGCTGACAAAAATGACCCAATACAACAACAGATAAGAGAATGGTAGGTATTTCAATCTTGGCCCATCAAAGCAAAAATTAAGTTAGCAGCAAGGAAGTCATTGTTCTTAGGTACTTTTCTAAACACATCATCCATATACTATGAATATTACACACAGAAAATGAAATGTACGTACTGTTTGTTATCTAGGTAAAAGCATCTTAAGGTTCCAGGAGGCACACTTGCACTTTCAGCCTGGCAGCATTCCTTGGAACCTGGATTTGCTTATTTGGCTGATTCTGTCTCCCAATTGAACCCACAGTAGGGATCTGCTTTAACTGTTGACTTGAACCAACTCAGTATATTTTCCAGGTACCAAACTTACCATAGCCTTGGTTCCAAAATGAAATGCATGGCATGTTCAAGAAATGGCAGTTATCCCTGTGTGAGTAGAGCACAGAATGCCCAGAAATAGGGAATGGGTAGTAAGGCTGGAAGGGAAGATTTGGTCCAGTGATAAAAGCCCATGAGGCCATACTAAGGAGTTTCACTGTAGGTTAATATCCTACGGTTAAAGTAGGCATAGGTGAGGTTTGGTCTTTGTATACTGGATGGTCTCTGTACTACATACTCTTTTCTAGAATTAGGTTTATAACTCTATTATTTGTATACAAGACATTGTTTAAAGTTGTTTTTTAATGCAGTACCTAAGCCCAAAAAGAGTCAAATGTCATTTTTATCTTTTATTATTAATATTTTATATCAATTTCTTCATCTACATGTTTGCCTTCTAAGAAGGGCATGTTTTTAATTTCTACCATATTTGCTCACATACTTGATTCTTGATTCTATTGTCTCCCCCATTTTTGAGAAGAAAGTATCTTTTTCTGTAAACTTCTACACTACTCCTCTCTCACCCAGACAGATTCTCCTATACCATGAGTGCAGCCTTAAGGTTGTCCAGGTCCCTGAACCTCTGAGACCTTCCATCACAGTGCTCACCACTGCCTAAAATATTTCAGAGCTTCATGATTAGTAATTTGACAGAAAGAACCTGATTGACCCAGTGTGAATCAGGTGGCTACCCTCTCCTGCAATCAGGTTGGAGAAACCAGGCCATCTGGCCTACACATGGCGACAAGACCCCCTCTTCTAGCCACAGCTGATGTATTTGTGTAAAAGGTTGAGCACAGGCTGGCCGTGAACCGTAAGCATGCCTACCCCCTATCTTTTTTTCAAACATGAGTGCTTCAAGGCAGCATTTACTTATGGGGGGTGTTTTGTGGACACTAAAGAACTAATAAAGAAAAAGAAACCCATTAATGCAATTTGATTCTGGCAAAATTGTCGCTGATTGTGGTTTAATTCTGGATAGGTTGTTATTCTTCAATTAACCAAAGAGAAGAGACATAATAATTCAAGGGTAAATGATAAGATGGACCATAATTCAGATCATTGTCTGATTAAAGTCTCCATGCCTGGATTAAAGTGAAAATATCAGGGGGAAAGGGTGTGTTTTGAAAAGAAATTCAGTTTACCATAAGTAATCAAGATATTACTGGGGTTTCCATACCTCTTAAGAACTAGATGAGAGATCCTCAATCCCATGTCATACTTGTAAAAAGTCCAATGTCTACACCAGGGTTCCTATGAAGTACTAGTCACCTCCATTTCAAACTCCTGTTTTCATGGGTCAGTTCTGTTTATGGACCAACCTACCATCTACCTCTTCTGTCCATACCCATGTTCTTCCCATGACATTAAACTCAGATATGGGCACTGGCCCTTTGTCTCTTTGCACCAAATCAAGAAATCTCATGCAAGGAACAGTGGACTTTACTGAAGATGTCAGGAGACAAAGGATGGCATCCCTGTGCCCAGAGAAGAGGAAGCTGGAAATAGACAAGAAAGCCGGGGAAATAAACTGGCCTGTAGAGGCAGGATGTCTGATGGTGGAGTCTCCAAAGTTATCACCATCATAAATCTAGAAATCATGAGAACAGCATAGCAATGGGAAATCCAGACATGGGTCAGATATAGCTGAAGCTCTTTTAGCCATCCTCCGGCTGACTTTCCTCTGCAAAACATTCTCATTGATGCCCATGGCATTCTGAATCCCAGGGGCCAAGAGGCTACACTTCAGTGGCTGAATACTTGGCAAGAGTCAATGCATTTGTTCCTAACCCTGCTTATATTATGTACATGTACACTGCATGACTGTAAATGGGAAAAGAATTAGAATTGGTATTTCCATGAAAACTAAGCTAAAGTCTTTGGAAAGACTTAACACAACTAACAACTTGCCAGCAAATGAGCATAAGAAAAGATACTTCTAAAATTGGACTTGGGGGAAATTCTAAAAGTCCAAATGATTCTGAACTCAAACTTCTTCTAAAGTCTTAAGTTCTCTTTCCACTAAGAAGGAAAAAAAATGTAGAATGTATACACAGTGCACTATAGGTGTGATTTATACATATAACACATAAACTCCAAAAATCAGAGCCATAAAAAAAGCTATAGGTCTTGGCCTTATAGCAAGAATGGGGATTTACTACTGTGTATGCTTTAAATTTTTTTGATTCCTTATTTTAACTGTATTTTTTTTTAATTAATTCAACACCTGATCAAGTCAGAAAAGAGAATTTATTCTGAGTTTTGAAATTTGGAATGTTGAATTTTCAAAACAGAAATATGGAACATTCCATGGAGAGTTACCTGCATTCTGCGGATTCTCAGTCAGCAATTGCAAAGTATAGGATTCAGGCCCAAGGAGGAAACTAGGAAGGACTTAGGTAGAGAATCAAGGTCTATGTCAAGGTGTATAGGACTCAGGATGGGGCCATAATGTTAGGAAGATACTAGGCAGATACAAAGAATAGAATACTGGACAGAAGCAGAAGCCATGGCTACTATAGGAAGCAGAGATCAGTGCAGTTGATCTGCACAGTCCCAGGCTTGTTCTGAAAGTCTAAATCCTGAATCAAGCTGGCAGCAAAGGTGACTTGGGGCTGCAGCAGGCGTGATGGGGGAGGGCCACATGGAGGTGCACATGGGGGAGCCCCACGGGCCTGGCTGAGCCACCAGGTATCGGGAGGGTGACCTTTGCTCACACCCTCCCTGGACAAGAATGGAGAGGATTGGGTCATAACAGCTGCTGGTCTATTTCTTGGCTTAGTTAGGAATGCAGGTGGAGTGGTTCTCAATGGAGGGGTGAAGGAATGATGGAACCATTTGGGGGAGGTGAAAGGACAGGAAGAAGATAATCCATCCTGGGCTGCAGAGCTCAGTTATTATGGCAGATCTGGGATCCCTCCCTCTGCTGCCTCTCAGGTGCTCTTGGACTCAGAAATCCCTTGGTACTCAGAATGGCTAGGACTCAGGTTTAACCCACCCTGGGTAACATTGGGATCAAGGTGCTGGACTCAAGGTCCAGGGGAGGGTAATTGTGTCGAGCAGCTTTGGGGCTTAGAGCAGTTAGCACTATTTAAGGTGTAGTTTCAGAGCACCTGGGCGGCTCAGTTGATTAAGCATGTGACTTCGCCTCAGGTCATGATCTTGGGGTTCATGAGTTCAAGCCCCATGTCAGGTTCTGTGCTGACAGCTCAGAGTTTAGAGCCTGCTTTAGATTCTGTGTCTCCCTCTCTCTCTGCCCCTCCCTCTGTCCTTCTCTCTCAAAAATAAACATTTAAAAAATAATAATAAGGTATAGTTTTAACTACAGACATCTATGTCCAGCCTACGAACCTAAGAACCATTTAGAAAGATGTCTTTATGAGAAAACTGTGTCTCTATTTCCAGATATAATAAGGTGTCACCAAATGAAACTGTCCCTGTCCTGCACACACATACCTCCAGGCACACCATGGGTTTGGGTTTTTTTTTTAACTCTTTTCATGAGAAACCTGAAAAGAAATTATATAGAGTTTGATTTGACTGAGCATGGGAGGTCTCATGCATGGCATCATTTCTCAATGAATAATCCAGATTTGGGGAAATTGTATGGTCATCCTGTTTATGCTATGGGGTAGATGACATCTTTGTGATTAGGCATGTGACTCTACCTGAATGGAATGAACATTCATGGAGGTGGGGGGGGGGGCAGTCATTTTAAGAAAAGGTCAACCTGAGACCAAAAAATATATAGAAACCAGGAGGTCAACCTCATATAGGGAAGAAGGAAACACTTATTTCTCTGAATCTGGAAATCCATTAGGATGGCAAATAATGTGTGGAGGGATAGAAACATGCCAGGAGATGAAGACAAGCTATCTTTAGTCATGTGGCAGTAGACAGAAAGCTGACCCAGTAGAAAACCCTACAGTGGGCCTGGGTGTGGGTAGCTGTTACAAATGATTCTATTATTCTTCCCTTTATTAGTAGTCAGGATGACTCTGGTTTGCTCATGATAGAAATGCAATTCAAACTAACTTCAGCAAAAATATAATTTATAGGCTCATAGGATTTCAGGAAGGGCTGAATACCCAAACTGAAAAGACAGAGATGGAGGTCAGGTACATCTGAACCCAGGGACCCACATGCTTCCAAGATTTTTGTCCCTCATCACTACTTTTATCTACATTATGACTTTCTTCTCTCTCACTAGTTATTTCTTCATTGAGTGGTAAACATGGCCACCACCCGCTCTTGAATTTTACATCTTGCAACCACTGCTCTCAACGAGACCACCTGGACCTCTCTCTTTGCCCCAAGGAAGGATTCTTATTGGCCCAGCATGGATCATGTGTCTTTCCCTGGACCAATCAATCGAGGCAAGGGGGGGTGGGCACCACTCCCACCACCACCCCTTACACTCACTCTTACCATGTTGTTGCTAACATAGCACCCATTATGAGCTGAGCTTCCTGATACAACTGTCTTCCTGACAGGCATGTAAGTTCTATAAGAATAGGTAAAACATTTCTGATTTGCTTACCACTGTATCCCCAGCACCAAAACAACACTTCAGCACGTAAGAGCTGTTCAACAGACGCTTCTGAATTAACATATCGTAAACCCAGTCAAAAATCAAGCCATGTGTGAAATTCATGAGCCACTAAAAATCCGGTTTTGGAGAAAATTGCTAGCCAAGCAAAAAAGAAATGGATGTAAAACTCAATTTCCCATAGAACCCTAATTTATAAATAAGCATGGCTTTAAAACTCTGTATCTCAAATGGGAAGGGTAAAGTGAGCAGGAACTCATCGGACTGGAGAGCCTGCCCACAGACCCTCATTCCATGCAAAGGAAATGAAAAGGGAAGCCAAAGGCAGAGGAAGGCAATGCCCCACTGTCCCCTTGGGTCCCTGGTAGGGCCAGATAAAATACAGGATTCCCAGTTACATTTCAGTTTCAAATAAACTACTAACAAATCAGTTTTAGTAGAAGTATGTCCCAAATACTACATACTTAACAATACTAAAAAATTATGCATGGTTTATCTGAAATTCTAATTTAACGGGGTGTCTAGTATTTGTATTTGTAAATCCGGTGACCACGGGCTCCCCAGTGCCCACCCAGGGGGGCACAGAAGTACTGACATAGCAGTGTGGCAAGTAGAGCAAGGTCAGGAGATAGGGTCTTGGGTCTTCCTGGTGGGATGGAACAGAAGGAATGCTCCAGGTGTTTCTGCCTGCTCACAAGGGAAATGCAAATGATGGCCAGCATCCCTGCCATGAGGAACTGCACGGTGACCCCCAGTAGAGGCTGAGGAGTGGGTTGAGTAGGCCAGCTGCTGGACAACCTGTGGCCAAGACTCAGAGGACCTGTGGCCTGGCAGAGCTGAGGTGGGGCTGAGCCAGCAGAAGGACGCCGACCCTGACCAAGCCAAAAGCAGTCCCCCTAAGTCACACTGGTTCATACCCCTTAGCTGACTCTAACAGCATGCCGGCAAAGACAACAGACATCTTTGCAGAAGCTGAAAGAGCTCCCAAGGAGAGCACAAAGTCAAGGCCATGGATCTTCCCCAGTCACCATGAAGCAATCCTGGTAGGCAGGTCAAAGCTTGGGGTGCACGTGTCCCAAAAACTGTGATTCAGGCTAAGTTTACCATCTTTCTGCCATGAGTGAAAATGCAGACACCAGAGAAAAGGAAAACCGATGAAGAAAATAAAGATCATTTCCTCTTTTTTGCTTTCTGAGTGTCTTATATACACAAATAGAGGAGGGTAGAGAATTCCTCAGGAGGGACCTAATCTTTCAAGACAACACTCTTCTGGGCCTTTCTTCAGCTGTGAAAAGTAAGGTACCCTGAACATACTAAAAAAAAAATAGGATTAAGAGAAGAATTTAAAAGGGCCCCTGGGTGGCTCAGTTGGTTAAGCATCTGACTCTTGGTTTTGACTCAAGTCATGATCTCACAGTTTGTGAGTTCCAGTTCTACATTGGGCTCTGTGCTGAGAGTACAGAGCCTGCCTGGGATTCCTTCCTGCCTCTCTCTCAAAATAAAGAGAAGAATTCAAATGTTCCCTGTAACAAAGTAATCAGAATTTTAGAACTTTTTCCAAAGGAGCTAAAGCTTTTATAGTCCTGGCTGAGAAGTAGACTGTAGCCAGGAAGAAAGTCCCAGGAAAATGATGAGAAGTGGAGGACTAAGGAAGAAGTATCCTATGAAAAATAGTCCCTTGTTCAAGATGCCTGAGGGATGTTTAAGCACAGTAGTGTCTAATCTTTGGTTGTAATTTATTCTCTGTTCTGGGCAGGGATATAATCTAACTCCCCTCCATTAACTGTAAGCTGGGAAAATCCATTAAACACAAAAGACTGTGGCAGGGTCACTAGAGACTTAAAGGATTGACAGTAAAGAGATGAGTTGCTTCATAGATTCTTCAGTGTACAACCTGCACGCCCATACGTGGTGACCCTAACTGATCCAGGACTGGAAATGAAGAAATCTTCCTTCTCTCTAAGTACGTGGGAACAAGATGATCCTCAAAAGGGAGAGCAAGGAAGGTTAAATTGTATTATTACCTGGATTAGAGAAGGAATAAAATATATCAAATATTTTAGAGAAGGATAAAATATATCAAAATAGAGTGATTATCTCTAGGTACTACAAAGGGTGACTATTATTTTCTGTTTAGTGCTATATTGTGCAATGAATCTGCTCTGAGAAAAAATGGTTAAGAATCAAAGAAATAATCAGACAATAGGCAAACAGTGGTGATGGAATGGCTGGCCATGGCTGCCTCTCATCTCTGGACACCAGCTGGGTTCTGAGTCAACTGGTGTTCTACCTGCCTGGACTGTACCTGGCTCAGGAATTGGGAGGTCTGAGCCTACACCAGAAGGTGCCAGTGCTCCTGGAAGAAGGAGATTGCCTACAGGGCAGTGGGGGCGGTGGGGAGAGGCCTGTGACTGGGCAGACAGACTTAGCAGCAGACCCCAGGCAGAATATCTTGTTCTGGGGGGCTGTGCTGAGGTCTGTGCACTTCACCATCACAGAAACTCACCACACTACCTCTAAATCTTAAGCACAATGCCAAGAAATGAGGAGGTGTTTTCATATCTTCATCTAAGGTCTCTCGGGAATGTATTTCCATTACTCTTTATAAAAATTTTACATTTCAAAATTAGCAGGTTTTTTAATCATGCCATTTTTCTCTTTAGAAGACCTTAGAGGTTACGCAGTGTTACTTCCTCTTTTTACAGATAGCACACTTGAGCCTCAGAGAAGAGAAAGGATGAAACCAGGATTACATAGTGTATTAGTCGGGATTCTCCAGAGACACAGAACCAACAGGATGTGTCTATAGAGAGAAAGAGAAGGATTTTAAGGAATTGGCTCACGTGATTATGGAGGCTGTCAAGTTCAACGTCTGCAGGGTGGGCTGGCAGACTGGTGCCCCAGAAGAGAGCTGATGTTGTAGTTCAGGCCTGAAGGCCATCTGCTGGCAGAACTCTCTCTTGTTTTGAGGAGGTTAGTCTTTTGTGCTCTTTAGGCCTTCAACTGATTGGATGAGGCCCACCTGCATTATGGTGGGCAATCTGTCTTACTCAAAATCCACTGATTTAAATGTTAACCTCGGACAAGAACAACCTTACTGAAACATTCAGAAAAATCTTTGATGGTTTATCTGGGCACCATAGCCCAGATGCATAAAATTAATCATCACCCATAGATAGTTACAAGTAGAAATGGAATTAAAACCCAAACCTCCTGATTTTCAGAAAGCTCACTTACTCCATCTTGTGGTCTCAATAAGAGACTTATACTTTTGAAAAAACTAAATTCTGGAGCCTTAAAGTTTTCAATGCAAGAAGCTAGGTGTAGTGAAATGTTATGCCTCACAAATGTATTCGTTATATGCTTTAAGTAATTTTCCCCCAGCAATATGGCTACTTGGACACATTTCAAACCAAGAAAGAAACAAAACATAATTTGGAGAAAATGAATCCAAGACCCCCAGCTCTATAAATCGCCCACAGCATCCCAACCCCACCATAAAATAACATTAATAAAATATTTTTGCAGCCCTTGGAGAGCTATAGATATTAGATGCAGAATATTGTGAAATACCAAGCAGTGAGAGGTACGTGCACCAAATGTAAGCTCATGGCAAGTTCCTCGGGTGTCTACTTATCAGTAATTCTGAACGTGTGATATGATTCCTTATAAGAGGAGGAGCACATTAGTGTTCACGTTTCCACTTCTCTTCTATTTCAGTTTTAGTGCTTTGAGTTGTACCTCCTACTGTCTTTTTTTTTCGTTGAAGGGAAGAGAGGGAATGGAGGCTTTGAACTTAACACCTCATTGAGGAATCTCTGTGATAGGAGGAGACTTCCCACCCTCACTGCTCTAATTGACTGGAAGAATGTTTTATTAGCTAATGAAGTAAAAACTACAACTCTGGAAGATTCCCACCATACTTCTACTGCAATAACATCGTTACCATAGCAAACTACGGATTTCAGTTCAGTATCATCTTCTTCCAGGACTTAGGTAGATGAATCCATTTTGAAACATTAAATGTGGAGTGCCTGGGTGGCTCAGTAGGTTGAGCATCGGACTCTTGGTTTCAGCTCAGGTCATGATCGGACAGTTTCGTGAGTTCAAGCCCCGCATCGGGCTCTGCACTGGCAGCATGGAGCCTGCTTGGGATTCTCTCTCTCCCTTTCTCTCTCTGCCCCTCCCCAACTTGTGCTGTCTCTGTCTCTCTCAAAAATAAATAAATAAACTTTTTTAAAAAAAGAAGAAAACGCTAAATGCATTGGGACGTATTTGGAGAGTGCAGTGAGTTTAAATCTAAACAGAAACAAGAATTAACAAGCAATTGTACTCTGCTCAGCTCATGAATGTTACCAAGCAGGAAGCAATGGCTGAGATGAACAGAGCAATACCCAAACAATGAATTATAACACTGCCATTATACCTTTATAACAGCCAAAATACGAGACCTCAGGTTAAAACAGCAATCCATTCTGTCTTTAGGACTGTGAACTTGGCAATGTCTTAGCTCAGACTGCCATGACAAAATACTACAGAATAGGTAGCTTCAATAGCATAAATGTGTTTTCTCACAGTTTTGGAGGCTAGAAGTCCAGATCACGGTGCTGGAAGGGTTGGTTTCCGATGGGACCTGTCTTCCTGGCTTGCAGCGGCTGCTGACACCTCACTGCATCCTTGTGTGGCCTTTTCTCTGTGCACAAGCAGAGAGAGAAAGAGAGAGGGAGAGGGAGAGAAACAGAGAGAGAGAGGGAGAGGGGGAGAGAGAGGGAGAGGGAAGGATCAATCTGCAGTGTCCAACAGATTAGGGTCCCATTCTTATGACTTCATTTAACCTAAATGACATCCTTAAAGGCTCTGTCTCTAAATACAGTCACATTGAGGGTTAAGGCTTCAACATATGACTTTTGAGGGGACACAATTCAGTCATAATGGACAATATTAACCTACCTAAAATGTCTTTTTCTACTCTTTCAACTTTACATGGAAGGCTTTTTCTTTCCCTCCTCCTCCCACATTTTCTCTTCCTTCTTCTCTTTCTCCTTGTTTTGTTTTCCTGTTAAATACAGATCGTTCCCCATTCCCAATAAGCCCCGTGGTAAATCAGAAAATGTTTTTCTCCTGTTATTTTTTTCATGCATTGAGTATTTGGAATGCTTCCTTTAATGCAAAGGAAACGATTCACAATTATCTCAAAAGAACCCAAAATGTGTTTTTCTAAATAGCCTCAAGAATGCCTGCTTGCTTCGACCAGATTCAGTTCAACAGGGCAATAAAAGCACACGTGGGCAGACACGCCAGACCTGACTTCAGGGGAGTTACTTCTTACGTGGATTTAACTTATGCAAATTCAACCACAGGCACTTGAAGGGCACCTGGGGGAGTCGCAGGCCACATACCCTCTACAATGTGATTCAGTCCACCTGGCATTCAACCAAAGAAAAAGCACGATGTTCTGACCAGGGAGGAAAATTTTCCCATAGGTAGATTTGTTGACAGCAGAAGATGCACTAAGACATCTATGCTAAATGTGCAACTTAAGATGTTTTCAAGGATACTTTTGACTCTAGGATTTTCCCTAATGATCCGTCCTCAGAAACGAACTCCAAAATAAGACTCCATTTTCGAATGCAACATGACAAGGTTTAAAGAAGAAAGTTCAACTGACCAGCACCAAAAAGATGAATAAAATTTGCCTAAGTGGAAGGCAGAAGGGACAGCATTTCAGGCAGGGCGAACAGTAAAAGCAAGGGCATGGAGGCAGGAATGTGGCCAGAAGGTACGGGAACTGGCTTCTCAAACGAATGTGCTCAGGAATCACCTGGGAACTCGTTAACATGCAGATTCTCCTGAGAGTCTGTATGTTAATGAGCTCCCAGGTGGCGCAGCTGCCTGCTGCTGTTCTGGGAACCTCACTTTGATGACGAGGCACTTAGAAGATGATAAAAAAAGATAAACTGGAAAGGTGTTTGTCGAGAAGGTAGCGAGAATAAAGGCAGGGTCATTTGCGGAGGTCAGGTGAAATAGGGCCTTGAAAAGTAGAGCAAGTCGTCGGACTTGTGAGAAGTTATTACTCTCGAAATGATCTGGCGGAGGAGGAACGAACGCTAAGTATTAGCAGGAAAGTGTTACAAATGTTGTCTGACAGAACTATGCAGCGACCAAGCTGGGAAAGAACAATTCGATTTAATTAATACAGAAGATTGGACGAATTTGCATCTCAAGGAGAAAAATTCCACTAAAGAGGGCAAAAATTTAGAGTGCTAAGAACGGTAAAAGCAGCCCACTTAATGAGATGTCACTTCAACTTTAATGTTCAAAGGCCCTAAAACAGGTTGTAATCTATTTTTAATAAATGTCTCAGAACAAACAATTATAAGAGTCTGTCTCCGAAGTTTGAAAAAAAATTGCATGTATGTATTAGAAATAATTGAATTGCTTTTCCAGAAAGCACTTCCAGGAAACACCATCACGGGCTAATATTTACACACCAGTTGGTTTAAAACCTTAAAAGTCTCTCCTTTACAAATTTACGAAATTAACCATAAAGGCAGAGGAAACTCATGTCAAATATAGATTTTTTTTTAATCGTATATTCTATGTCAAGAACAATACAGGTAGGTAGAAAAAAAATGCAAGACTGAAACCAGACCATTGTCGTGATTTTGCTACCAATTGCTTGGCAGAACTGCTTTTTTAAAAAGCTGATTGGTACTTCAAGTTGCAGTGTTTGGGCCCAACTCTAGACAAAGATAAACATTCAGGCTTCCGGGGACTGGAATCACAAGAGTGACTAGCAAAGTTCATAGGAACCGAAAGACCCTGGTGCCAATTAAAAACCATACATCCCATCACAGCAAGAAGGGAAGCTATTGAATAATTGAATAATCTCAAGCCATTCCAAAGGAGAATAAACAGATGATGGCCGGATCCCGTAGAGACTGGATGGGGCTGTGTGCATGGGAGTGCTCTATATTCTCTTCATACTTTGATTAATTATCCAGCTGTGCAACTGTCATTATCAAGGATATCTGTGAATCATGTGGCTCCGACAGTAACCAAATCTGGCTGTTCCTTTCATTTTTTTTTTCACATGGGTAAGCGCCTTGCTGTTTGGAAGTGAGTTACCTAGTATGTCACTTGACACAAGCAAATGCTCCATTCACCGCAGACAACAATGGGTCAGTCTTTAGATTGTTTTCCAGGGCATTGCCAATAGGCTTGTACTGAGGTACACCCGGCAGATGAGAGAAATATGCCCTCCCAATACATGGATGTTTCCACTAGAAGAGGTTGGAAAACACCAGGCTTGAGATGAGAATGAGTGTCATTTTTAAATCTTATTTGCTTATTTGTTTAATTATTTGTCCTAGAAAACTCCACCCATCCCGTCATTCTAAAGGAGATGTGAAACCCTGTGGTGCAGGGTGTTTCTCTAAAGACTACTTTAATTTTCAAAAAATCCAAACCAAAGAAAACCATTTGAAATTGTAGAATTTCCAGCTCTGTCAATGCTATCATGGGAGGAAAGAAAGGCATAGGGGAGGTGAGGGTAGGAGGCTCGTAAATAATGTATCATGTCAGTAGTAGCCAATTCCCTCATCTCTTGGTAGCTATGGCCAAGGTAACCACGTAAACTTGAGTGAGTCAGTTCATTTCTGTGCCCAAGTCTATCCACTAATTAAATCTGGATAGCAATGCATGTCTTCCCTACTTCCAGGGAGACAGCACAATAGTAGGGAAGAAACAGAATATTCACCAATATTCCAACTGTTCCCTACATTTCCCAGCCCTCTTCTAGTTAACCAGGACTCTGTGACTAGTTCTGGCCAATGAAATGTGAGCAGAGTGATGTGAGTCACATCCAGACAAATGTAATCAAACCCTCATGAAACATTCTCTTTTCTCCTGCTCATGCTCCAAAGTGCACACCTATCTATAGATAGTGGTCCTTCAGCCTGGGTCCCTGAGTCAAGGTGTGGAACCAAGATCCCTTGCCAGTTTACCTTGTAAATATACCATGAGCAAGAAGAACTAAACCTTGAGTGGTTGACCATCCCTTCTCATCTCTACCAGAGGAAATTTTATTCATCCTTCAAAGGCAATCTCAAATGCCACATCTTCTGCGGGACTTCCCATAGCACTTTGGGATAGGAGTTCCCATAGCACTTTGAAGCTCTATTTTTTTTAATACTAAGTAATTTGGCCTAATACTACTGAAAGTCTGTAAAGCATAGCTCAGGCTCTGTGGTCAAATGTACCAGGATTCAAATCTCAGTACCAGAATACATAGCTGGTTAGCCTTAGACAAACTATTGAACTTCTCTAAACCTCAGTGTCCCACCTTCAAATGGGGCTACAAGGAGTCTCATGAGATTTTAAATGAGATACAGGTAAGGAGTTGGCACAGAGTCTGATGTAAGACATGCATGAACCTTCAGTTTATTGTTTTTATGAGTTGGCCCTACAACCTTACAAGATTGTAAGAGCCTTATGTATGGAGGTGATATACTCATCGATTTTCTATCTTCCGCAGTACCTGGAACAGACTACTACTCATAACAGATGCCCAGTAAATGAGGAATGAATGAACTTCAAAAAAAGAATAAAATAAATCATTGAAATGATTTTTTTAAATGATAAAAATTTTCTAATGCAAAATGGAAGAAAAATGAGAGACAAAGTTTAAAAATATCGAGACAATGGAAATATTTTAAATAAACCACGTTGATTTGGAAAATGTAGATAGATGTCATCTGTGTTTATAGGTGGCCATTTTTAGAAATGACTTTAGGTACAGAGAGCAGAGGTGATCATACTCCTCTATTTCTAGAATTTTCTTCTGGTTTTTATAATGTTTCAGTGAAATATTTATACCTTAAAACTCTTTGAGGACATATAAGGTATTAGACATAAGGGTATTCTGAATTCTTCTCAGCAAATCACTAGGTATGACCAAGATAGATTGGATATTGCTGAGTAAAGTAAAAATAATAACAAATAAAAATAAAACAGGGGTCTTGCGGGATAGGCGAGGCATTGTCAAGCTTAGAAATGTCTTTTAAGTGTCTAAAAGTGTGCCTTTTATTGGAGCAGTTTTCCACATTCCTGAAACTTCATAAACTGGTTCTCACAAAAGATGGGCTTTGGTTCATCTAAATGTTTAAGCAACAGCGACATCATGTGGCCACTCTGGTAGCTAACTAGGCTTTCTCTCCCAACCCTGAATTTCCCCAGGGAAACATGCATATGCGTGCCGCCTTCCCTTCAGGGTAAATTCATTCAAAAAACATTCAGTGAATAGAGTGTAGATTCCCCTGCCTTGGAAAGTCACAATGATATATGTCTCTACACAGTCTCATCTAGAGGATCACACTGTCGCTAAACTCTTAACCAGACAGCCTATTCAGAGACTTAAACAAGTCACACAGCAATCAAATCGAGTTTGTCTGACAAAACATCTTTTGAACATTACTGGGATGGACCCATTCTCTCAGCCAGTTCCAGAATCAAAGGCACATAGAGTGTGGGTGGTCTTTTCCCACTGCTGTAATAGGCCCCCCCGACCAAGCTGAGACCCTTTGTTTGGCACTCTTGTGGCCCCTGCAGTGGCTTTGCGGAATTCATCGCAAATACATGATTCCTAATGTCAAGTTCCTCCTGCATTCAACTGAATGCTCCATGAGGGCAGGGACAGGTGTTTTCTGCTCGTTCATGTTTGTGCACCCTCTGCCTGCCACTGGCGATGCTCACCCATCCCTTCACAGGTGTTTATTTAGTACTTACTGTGTGGCAGCCACTGCTGCAGGTGCTGCGGGTTTTGAGGTGAACACACAAAGTCCTTCCTCTTACGAGGCTTTCAGTCTAGTTAGAGCACTCAGGCAAAACACAAGTAAAGGGTGACAGTGCCGTGGGGAGGAGGTGGGGAGGGAGCACCGTCCATGGGGTGGGGGGGATGCTTTGGGTGATCAGGGAAGGCTTGACTAATAAGGTGACAGCTGAGCAGAGAGAACTGAAGACAGTGAGGGAGCCAGTTGTGTGGCTAATAGGAGAACAGTTCTAGGGAATTGAGCTTGAATTTGGGAGGGAGGGAAGTAATGAGGCAGGGGTGAAGGGAGGAAGGAAGAGCTCATCGGTCACTGGACAAGGCGTGAGACCTGGGTTCTTACTCTCACCTTTCATAACTAGCTGCACAAACTCAGGCTTTCCTTCTCTGCTTTGAACCTCAGTTTCTGCACTATAAAGTGAAGAATTTGATTAGATATCACTACAATAATGTCAATTTTAAGACTCTCTATCATGAAAAATCACAGATTGTAACCTTTCAGGCATTTGGTGCATGTACGTATGCATGCCTCGTGTGTGTGTGTGTGTGTGTGTGTGTGTGTTTCATTTCCCAAAGCAATTCTTCTTTCAAGAGTGATCAGCCACACACACACGCACACACACACACACACACACACACACACCACTGCTTGCTCACTATTTAAAAGAAATTTATCTTAAGTCTATGAGTCTAAAGATTGATTGGTCTCACACTAAGATGCATACTTCTGGAGAGCTGTCATTATGTGCCCAAACCCAGGAATTGCTAAAAGATCATGCACTGTAATTTGACCCTAATCACTGTTCAGATAGAGTTAAAGGGAGCAGTTAGCTCCAAGATATCAACACCTGTTAAGTATACGACATTTTACCGAAGATGAACTCCCGATCTGGCAATCCCCTAGCTGGATGGCTTGAGAACTGTATTAATGTCTGAGGCTCTCTGGTTATACAGTGACTGCCATATACAACACAATACAGACACACTATGCAATAACAGAGAGAGGATAAAAGCAGATTAAATGGGCTCTGGGCTTCAAATAGCGCCTTGGTAATATGCTTCCCCAACTTTCATCAACATACTCACATGTGGAGCCAAATGCTGCTGACAGGACAGAGCCTGTGTTGGACCAGCATCAAAAGGCTCATCATCAAGATTTCAGGAATCAGAAAGGCCCATCTGCCCAAAAATGTCTTCTTCACTGGACCATCGTTTTGCCTTAAATGACGTCATTCGAAGTTCATTCTTTGGGCTATTATTTCTAGAAAGTTCCTGCTAAAATGCAATGATGTTCCTACAGGGAGCTGCTACTCATTCTACTTTTGTGGCACTGTCACAAATGTTACAAATGCCTTATGAAGACGGGGCAAGATCAGGAGACAGTCCAGAGGATGATGGCTTGAACGGAAGTGCTAACATGGGAAGGGAGAGGAAAGGTCAGGAAGCAATGCAAATAAGAAAAAGTCAGTCTCATGTGGTGAGTTTCTATGTATGCCAGGCTCCATAGCTAGACTCTCTACACGCAGAGCACACATTTTACAGATGAGGACACTGAGTCTTGCCTGAAATCTCACAGTTGGTTGCAGAACTGGGGTTCTATCTCAAGTTCACAGAATCCCCATGGTGCCAGAGGCACTGGACTCCTCACCAAAAAGGAAATATTGGTAAGAAAAAGGAGAGTGATGGAGGGGGGTAGGAAAATGAAAAACTTGACTATCATCTGTCCCAGCTTCAGACCTGAGCAGTAGAAACTTATGGGCACACCAGGGGGCAGCAGGAACCTCTGAGGCAGCCACACATTGTGTTGAACTGGATAACTGGTCATAGCACATTCTGCAACAGTGCTGTCAAGGGTTGTCAAACCCTAAATACGAGGTTGAATATTGTTGTGGAAGAAGAGTGCGTTCAAATATTGGCCTCATCACTTCTTGAACATGACACTCAACTTCTCAGAGCCTCAGCTTCTTCTTCTGTAAAATGGGAAGAATAACTACCCAGGGGGGTTTCTGAAGATAAAAAATATGAATGCTACACTGTGCCTACCACACAACACATGTATCCATACATGTGACCCATCCTTTTTCCCCTCAGAGCAAAACCAGTATACTAGGAAAAACTGAGCTCATTGCATCTAACCAACTTGCACTCTTCTTCTTGTACTTGGATTGTACCCAATCCACCCTCAGCTTCCGTGGGGCAGAAGGTCTGTAGCTGGTCATCTCATTCTCTCGAATTGTCATTTCACAGAGCAACATGGGTTCGTACAATCCCCTGAGGAGGCCCAGGAAAAACAGAGCTCCTCCTGGATTACAGCATTTGTACCACCCTCAGAGAGGGCACCAGGGTACATCTGGGCACAAGGCGGGTTAAAGTCCTTTGTGAGGTTATACTACATTGAGGAATATGGGAGTGAGGGAAAGTTGAAGAGTTGAGAAAAGAAGTCAAACCTTCCCTCATTGGTTAGAGCCAAGAAATCATATAGCTGACCTTGTGACATGACGCTCACAATGAGCTCACCAGAACAAGGGCATACTTTCTCATGCTCATGAGAAAAAGTTCAAGGATCCTTGACTTGGGGGAAGGAAACAGGCTGTAAGATAGCTCTCTGCTCCTGGCCCTATGTCCCACCCTCATCCCTCTCCTGTTGAGGCTGCTTATGAGTGCCTTGTACATAGCAAGCCCACAATAAAATTTGATGAATGAATTCCAAATAAATTAAATATTGGGTGGATGGATGGATGGATGAATGGATAGATGGATGGATGAATCTTAATCCACATAGTTATGGTCCGACTTTGAAACAGAGGTGTTTTTTAATTCGGCTACGTGCATCACGCTGCCAACAAAGATTTGCCCAGCGCTGTGCCTCTGTTCGCTAGTGTTTGGTGCAGCAGAGGGAGGACATATCCCAACATCCAAGTTAATTATTCTCATACCCTAATATCCTCCGTGCCTCAGAGCTTGACTGGATAACACAGCCCTGTCGAAAGACAGCATTCCAAAGAGAAATATGATTCCTCTAATATTACTACAGAACTCCTGGAAAAAGAGAGTGTTTATTCTTGAACTTAGAGCTGGATGCATGGGTATGGGTTGCTTTATTGCTTTTTTGAATTGTCCATATAGGATCTCCATGCTCTTTTGTGTATATACCTCCAAAAAATATTAATAAAACTTTTTAAATGCAAGAAAGGTAAGGAGAGGGTTAACAACTGGCTCGAGCCTCAGCAGAAAAGAATAAATCTTTAACCTAAGGCCTCATGCCTTCACTGTGGTGGGCAGCTCCGTTGATGGCAGAAACACAGTGTGGTGCCCAGACGAACAAGTAGACAATGAAAGAAAGAGATCCTGTGATCTTTACATCCTTGGATAGTCTTGAATTCCACACAGCTGTTTCTGGACAAAGGGACATTCTGGAACTGGAGTCTTCTCCCTCAGGATTGATCTTCGTGTCCTTTATTACCTAAGAGTGGCGGGTCTTTGGCGCCAATGATGAAAGCCAATTCACAAGCCGCGGTGGACAGAAAGGCTTTTTGTGATTTCCAAGTGTGCAAGGAGGCAGGCGAGGGCAGGCGCCCTGGCACTCCTGAAACCCCACTCAGATCTCGAGGGCACCGTGGAGTTCAGCTCCTCCCCGCTGACCTTAGAAGCCCTGACAAGCCACTTCAAGGAGATTACCTCGTTTCTATTTTGCAGCTTTTCTGGGTTTCCACGGGGTGGTTGTCTGGACATAACACATACTGGCAGTTCATCTTAATAGAAAGCAGAACGAAAACAGCCCGAGCAAATCCCTACCCAAAGGAATTCACAGTGGCTGCTTTCAGAGGGCCTCGGGCTCCCTTCAGCCAGACATCCCCATGACAGAAGGATGTGTGGGGAGCACCCCCCGGGGGGCAGGGGGAGAGCCCGAAACATGTAAATTCTTCCCAAGAAGAAACAGCTTCTCCTTTGGCATCCCCACCTATGCTTTTGTGGGTCTGCAATAGTCCAACTGAAAAAAAAATTAGGAAATGAAAATTACTCATGTTAGAATTATTTTAAGTCTGATTTGATCATCGATATTTCTGTGTATTTGAAATAAACTGAACACACGGTGCAGTGACTCACAGTGGATGTGTCATCAATTATCCCTGCTCCTCTCCCAAGCTGAGACACTATGGTATCCACACAAACTGCGAGACAATCAAACTCTCCCAAAGAGAAATCTCTTTCTCCCATTCTCTCTTTGCCTCCCTTTACCTGTATTTCTGAATGGGGTGTATTTATTTGCTAGGGTCACTATAACAAAGTACCATAAAATGGGCAGCTTAAAAAACAGAAATTTACTATGTCACAGTTCTGGAAGCTGGAAGTCTGAATAGGTGTCAGCAGGGCTAGATCCTCCCAAGGGGTGAAGGAAGGCTCTGCTCCAGGCCCCTCTCCTTGGTTTGGGGATGGCCATCTTCTCTCCGTGTTTGTTTACATTCTCTACCCTCTGTGTGTCTGTGCCCTAGTCTCCTCTTCTGATAAGAACACTAGTCATATCAAATTAGGGCCCAACCTAATGACCTCATTTTGACTTCATCCCTCTATTTTTTTTAATGTCTATTTATTTTTGAGAGAGAGGGGTACTGGCTGGGGAAGGGCAGACAAAGAGGGAGAGAGAAGCCCAAGCAGGCTCCACACTGTCAGTGCAGAGCCCCATGCGGGACTTGATCCCACGAAGACTGAGATCATGACCTGAGCCGAAATCAAGAGTCAGACACTTAACCGACTGAGCCACCCAGGTACCCTTTGACTTCATCCCCTTAAAGACCCTATCTCCCCCTGTCTCCAAATAAGGTCACATTCCGACGTATTGGGGGTTAGGACTTCAATGTATGAATTGAGGTGGACACATAATTCAACCTATAACATAGGGCTTTGTCAAAATCCCTTTTTCCAAGGGATTGACAGGTGCATTTGGGACCAAAATCACTTCTTCAAGGCTGGATGCTACAGTGAATACAGACAGGTGTATACCCAAAGCAGTCACATGCTCAAGTGGATGTACTCTACAAAGCACCAAGGAAACATGTGGATTTGGTTGAAACTCCAAGAGAAATGGGAAAGACTCTTCCCAAAACAAGATAAGATATTGTTTTACAGTGCATATCAAGCCACAGAGATAACTTTACACGTCTGAGGGAGGAAGTCCATTTCCTTACTGCATGTCCTTAAGCATACTATTTTTCTTTGTTTCAACTATCTTTGTGTTCTATATATTCCATATTGACTCATAAATCCACACCTAGTGAGACAGACATTTAGTCCACACCATGATTGTTTAGCAGTGCAAGGAGCATATTCTATATCCTTGAGACATCCAGGGACAAACCAGTTATGATCTCTTATCACATACTCACCAGGGGGCAGGGGAATAAAGTATGAGAAATTCCATCACTCTGGTCCTTCTTCAGCTTGGCCTCTCTTTTCTGTGTGTCTTCTTTTTTTAAACTTTTTTTTTTAAGTTTATTTATTTTGAGAGAGAGAGAAACAAGCAGGGGAAGGGCAGAGAGAAAGAGAGAGAGAGAATCCCAAGGAAGCTCCACATTGTCAGTGCAGACCCGAACATGGGGCTCAAACCCACAAACCATGAGATTGTGACCTGAGCAGAAATCAAGAGTCAGATGCTCAAGTGACTGAGCCACCCTGGCACCCCTTCTGTGTCTCTTCTTTAAGTGGTGTAATAAATGTCTGGCTAATAAATAACCATAGAGAAGCAAACGATATCAGACTCTGTGCCTTTAACTCTATTCAGCATCCAAACCAGGGCTGAAGTTCAACAGCTCACGGGCACAGTGAAGACCCTGCCCCCTGGGGGACTGCCATGCCATGTAATGGACAAGGGGCTGTCTACACTTCAAGGTCAGCATCCAAACCAGAAAGTCGCCTGTCTTTATCTTGGTAGCACCAAGATAAAGCAGGTGGGCTTGCCTCCCTCTCTGAGGATTCTTATGGCTTTTAGTTCCTTGCTACCTAAGAAAAACTAGGGTTCATCTGAAAAAAAAAAAGATAATCAGGATGATTAAAAGTGAATACTGTGTCTTCTGGAAAGAAGTTGAAGGAACTAGCCTGTAGAAGACTAGGGAGGAAATTTAAAGAACTGTCAGATCAGAGATTGCTAATTAGTACTGGTGGAGGTTATAAAGAGCCCAAGGGTCAATACAAGGTCGTTGTTACAAACTTGAGCTGTCTATACAAACTGCCCTACAAGCAGTCAGTTTCCAGCCACTGAAGTGTGGAAAATAACTCCATTACACACAAGCACAGTGTCCATCCTAAGAGCCTAGGCTATTCACATTTGAATTCTTGCTCACCTCTTCCTAACCATGACACCTTAGATAAATTGCTTTACCTCTCTGACCCACAGTCTCTAGCCCATGGTAAATCCTCAGGTGTTAACACACCCACCACCCCCCATGCTCCCCTTCCCTTAATTCTTCCCATAGAGTCACAGGTACTAGAAACACTAATTTCCATTCCTCTCATTGAACAAACTGAGAGAATCCAACATCTCAGCATGAGTGTTTGACTTTGCCCCTTGCGACAGAATCCACCTGAAAATTCCTCTGGGTGACTGAGTAATAAAAAGAAGGCACAGCCTTACCACTTCTGTTCTCCCCTTTCTACTTGAAGGGAACCAGGACTTGAGAACCAGTGACCACATAAAACATTCAACTCCATTTTGCTGGTAGTTTTAACCACACGTAAATATTTCATAGAGAACATTTTTCTCTGAAACACTCTCTTATCTCATTTTTTAACAGTGAGTGACCTGAATTAATGTGGAGAGGCCAGAATAAAGAGTAGAAGAAATTAATACAAGGCAAGCTCTAGTGCTACAGCAGTTGAACGCTATTTTCTCGTCCATCTATGTTAAATGTCTACACATTAGTCTTTAAACACAGTGATATCTGACTGCATGGCTGCTTACGCGTTTAAAGAAGCAGGATATATATACTCCCACACATTACTCAGTACCTCCTGGGGTAGATCAGACTGCTGTTCACAACTATTTACTCCCTGCCTTCCTCTTCTAAGGCAGGAGGATACTTCCCCACCCCTCTAGTTTGGGGTTCAGTCATGTGACTTGCTTTATCCAGTGAAACGTGGGTAGATGCAACAGGGTGCCTTTGGACAACATCTGCTTCCACTAAGTCTCTTGTTCTTCTTCCACGGCCGTGAGAAGACCATCCCATCAGACCGCTGTTGCCTCTCTGTCTGGCCCCAGAATGAATCCTCAGGAAGCAAACCTGAGCCCAAGAGCCAAACCCAGCTGGACTGCAGTGGAGCCACCTGACAGAACACAGCCCTGATCAACAGACAGGCAGATACCTGAGCAAAATGTTATGCTTCCTCCCTGCTTGAGCAAATATATTACATTCTTCTGGTCAGTACGTGTACCATATGACGCAGATTTAACTACATGATAGAGAGTACATGACTGTCATTACTCCTGATAAGTATAATCAATACGCATATGCAATGTGTGTGTGTGTGTGTGTGTGTGTGTGTGTGTGTGTGTGTTTGTAAATATGTGTGTATGCATGCAATATGATCTGTTTCTACTCACAACACTTCTGACACCAATATGTGAGGTTTCCATCCCAAGCAATTCTCTGGTTCTCTGCAGACGCCAACTGGGTGTCTTACAATGTAGTTTAATTCTGACACTAAGTATCCAGAGTTAGCATAGACCCCACATATTAAGGGCCCAGTCCCTCAAGATCTCACCCCTCCATTTCAGACACCAATCTCAAGAAGTGGCTCCCTAGGTACCCCCACTTCTGTCCAACTTGGCTACCGGTCAAGGTTTCCACAACCAACTCCTCAGGTTCAATAGTGTGCTATGACAGCTCACAGAACTCAGACCAACACTTTACTTGTTACTGGCTTATTATAAAAGGATACAAATGAACAGCCAGAGGAAGAGGTAGGCACACAGGGCAAGGCCCGGAAGCATCCCAAGTACAGAAACTTCCATCCATTGGAGTTTGGAGTGCCCCACCCTCCCAGCACATGGATGCATTAATCAACCTGGAAGCGCTCGGAATCCCATCATTTAGGGTTCTCACAGAGAACCCATCACATAGCATGGTTGGTTAAATTGTCGCTCATTGGCAATTAACTAGATCTCCAGCCACCCTCCCCTCCTTGGAGGTCAAGGGATAGGGCTGAATGTTCTAGCCCTCTAATCACATGTTTGGTTCTTCTGATAATCAGCCCCCATCCTGAAGCTATCTAGGGGAACAGCAACAGCCATCCCATTAGCATAAACCCACATATGGCTAAAAGGGGCTTATTATGCATAACATGAGATGCTCCTCGCATCCTTACCACTCACAAAATTATGAGTTTTCGTACCTCTATACCAGGAACCAAGAGCAAGAACAAATATACATTCATTATTGTGTAACAATATAAATAGCTATAAATAGATCTTTTTATGAATAGGATGAAGAAGCTGTCAAGTGAAGGACAGTAGCCTGGAAAACGAGCCACAGAAAGAAAACAGCCACCTTCGTGAGTTGTGGAAAATGATGATTAACTACAGGGAAAGAGTTAATCTGGCCCATTCTTACAATCTCCTAAAGGAGTAATGTGTGGGTCTGAGAGTCCAAGACAGAACCATGATCCAAAGCAGTTGTTGAATCATCCATTTTCTGAAGTTCCATTTTTTTCAGTGATTTTAATGGCCCTGTCGATTGGATAACTTGCGTGTCAGTCTAACACATGGATTTTGCAGTCATTCACCCTAGCATCCGTAGTTTGGGGGAATTAAACATCAGATCTGTCATCATCATTAACATGACTGAATGTCCATGCAGAGCTTGCTATAGAATTCAGGGTCCGACTCTGAGCCATTGCTTAACCCCTGGGCCTCAGCCCTTGGGTTCCCAACCTAAGCAAATGCATTGATCCCATAACCTTCATGATGCCAGGCCCATGGGTCTCTCCCACTAACTTGTGACTAAGAAGAAAATCAAACACTACCACTCTATTGTTGCTGCTGGAAAGCCTACGGGTTCAAGAGGCTGGTGGGAGGCCCCAGGGGACAGAATGACTGGAAAATACTGGGACTCTCAGTGGCCGTAAACGGGATGGAAAGCAGAACACACACCTGTGCAGAGCAGAGACCTTGCACCGACACAGCAGCAGGGTGTCCTTATGAGGTGAGGTGTTTGCTCAGGGTGAAAATGGCTGGCTTTAAATCCAGAGCAGGGAAGGTAGAATAAAGAGCAGTGTGATGTTTGGAAACAGAGCAAGACACTGAGAAAAGGGCAATAAGGGAGCTTCAAAACATGCCATATTTAGTGACTATATTTGACTTTTGTTGTAATAAGGAGGTGTGCTAAGAAAACCAAATGGGAAAAAAAAAAAAGCCCTCCACTATTCTGTGATAGCATATCCTGTATCTAGCTGTTGTGAAGTAAAAGGACAAGAAAAAAGGACCACTCCACAACCCTCAGTTTCCCCAGCCACAGAATACAAGTACCTTATCTAAGTGTTACTCACTGACTGACCTGTCTGAAAAGGAGGAAAATAATACACTAGCGATGTGAATATGGAGAAAAATTGTGACAACAGCAAAACAGATTCATTTTCCATTGCTGGTTAACAAATGACCACAAACGTAGTGGCTTAAAACAACACCCATTAACTATCTCATAGTGCTATAGGTCCAAAGCCCAGCACACTTTGGCTAGGTTGTCTGTTCAGGGCCTCCCAAGGCTGCAGTCGAGGTGTCAGCCAGGCTGAATGCTCATCAAAAATCCACGTTCAAGCCCATTCTTGGTGTTGGCAGAATTCAGTTCCTATGGTCGCAGGAACTGAGGTGCCCATTTTCTTGCATGCTATCCATGGGACACAGCTCTCGGTTCCTGTAGGCCATCCCTGCCTGTAGGCTGCCTCCCTGCCCCATGGCCACCCTCATCATCAAGCACATTAAATCCTCTCATGCTGCCACTCTGACTTTTCCATCTCTTGACCTTTGGATCCAGATAGAAAGGACTCCTTGATTAGGCTCACTTGGATGAGCTCCCTCTTAAGGTCAACTGATTTGGAACCTTAATTACATCTGCATAATCCCTTTTTATCATACAATGTAACATCATCAGGGGAGTAAAGTCTCATCTTATTCACAGATTCTGCACAAACTCAAGGGGAGGAGATGATACAGGGTGTGGGTCATTGGGGTGCATCTGAGAATTCTTCTTCTCAAATAGATGCTCCTGCTTTGCCCAAAGTTCTAGAGTCTTCCACCAGCCCTCAGCTTCCTAGAACCCTGGAGACTATGGTTCCATTCAGGTCCATTCAGACTTATAGCTCACTGTTTGTCCGATTCCGGTAGGACTTCCCTAGCTCAGCTAATCTGATAAATGAACAACACCAACGTGTTAGAGGGTTCAGGTATCCCTTCCTTTTGATCATCACCTCTAACTTTTTTAAAGTTTATTTACTTATTCTGAGACAGAAAGAGAGAGAGAGAGAGAGAGAGAGAGTGAGAAAGTGAGGGGGAGGACAGAGAGAGAGAGAGAGAGAGAGAGAGAATCCTAAGCAGGCTCCGCACCAGCAGTGTGGAGCCCAATGTGGGGCTCCAACTCACGAACCATGAGATCATGACCTGAGCCAAAACCAAGAGTCTGATACTGAACTGACTGAGCCCCCCAGGCACCCCACCTCTGACTTGTAATAAGAGCTCAGATACAGGGGAATTGAAATGGAGACTGGACCCCAAATTGGCTCTATGACACCTGCTGGAGGAAATTGTAACCACTTTGGCAAACTGACATCCCTCAGGTCTGAGCAGACCTGCCCTGCTTCTATGAGACTAATGTCAGGAAGTAGAGTCTATGAAGACTCCAGTTTCATTCACCTCATCCATCACCTCACCCAGCCTGGGCAACACGGTGAGCAAAGGCTTTCTATACGATATTGTCCTGCTCTGTTTCATTCACATTCACGCAGAGCAGAGACTGTTCTGACCACTCCTCAGGCTTTCAGTTTGGCTGCTCAAAAACTGGGATAGGTGTTGTACGAGCAGATGGTTTAATCTGCAAGTCAGCCTAAGGAACTTGTTTTTGGGGATAGAAGCTTCAGCCAGCATCAAGCACCTGCTTCTTGCTAAAATCTGTGCGGCAGGTTTAAAAGGGCAGCACTTGGCCATCTGTAATCCATCCACAGGCCAGGCCTATCCTCTGTGTCCCAAAATAAGCCAACCCCCAAAATAAGGTGAACTCCCAGTGTCTCAACAAAAATATCTAAAAGAGAAAGTTTGGGCCAAGTTAAATGTACCAATTTTTAGGGTTGTAATTGACACAGAAAATGTGTATTTCTTTTCTTTTTCATTTTTTTAACCTTTATTTTTGAGAGAGACACAGATGCGAGCTAGGGAGGAACAGAGAGAGGGAGATACAGAATCCAAAGCGGGCTCCAGGCCCTGAGCTGTCAGCATGGAGCCCAATGTGGGGCTCGAACTCACAAACCATGAGATCATGACCTGAGCCAAAGTTGGACACTCAACCGACTGAGCCACCCAGGCGCCCTGAAAATGTGTATTTCTGATGTATCATTTATAAATTTACTTTCCCACACAACTCAAAGATCACACCATATTAAATAGTGTAATTTGGGAACCTGACTTGTTTCCACTCTCACATACCATCCTAGTGTGAGGGCTGCCATTAACAAATTACTGTGGACTGGACGGCTTAAACAACAGCGTATATTTCTCACAGTTCCATAGGCTGGGAAGTCCAAGATCAAGGTGCCAGCAGAACGGGTGTTTGGTAAAAGCCCCGTTCCTGGTTTGTAGAAGCCCACCTTCTTGCTGTGTCCTTACATGGCCGAGAGCAGAGGGACGGGACGAGCTCTCATCTCTCTCTCCTCAGGGCACTTATCCCATCGTGAGGCTGATGACCTCACAGGTCATCACAGGAGCTGATGACCTGATCACCTCCCAAAGGCCCCCCCACCTAACGCCATTACATCGGGGGTTAGGACTTCAGCATAGGAATTTGGGAAAAACACAGACATTCATTCTATAACACATACCATGAGACAATTTTATCAGGCTCTTCACATGCTGCTTCTGCATCGATGTAATCTCTACCCTAATGCCCTTTGTGTCATATATAACCTGGCTGAGTTCCTTTGACTTTGTGTTTCAGACTGACTCAGGAGATTTTAAGTCACAAGGGCCCTTTAGTATAAAAATAGGCATAGCAATTGATATAACTTCTTGTTTATATTATTGGTGTACATTAGTGATCTTCACAGCATAACCATTGACTGCATGGCTCTTTAAGTGGTCTTGTAAAGGCTTTTTACAATATCGTTCAAAACTTGCAATTGTGAAGTCACTTCATTCAGGTCTCTGATCAAAGATCTCTTCTCAGGGGCACCTGGGTGGCTCAGTCAGTTAAGCGTCCAACTCTTGGTTTCAGCTCAGATCACAATCTCACGGTTCGTGGGTTCAAGCCCCGTGTCGGGCTCCGTGCTGGCAGCAAGGAGCCTGCTTGGGATTCTCTGTCTCCCTCTCTCTCTGCCCCTCCCCAGCGTAAGTGCTCTCTCTCTTTCTCCCTCTCTCAAAATAAATAAATAAACATTTAAAAAAAAAAAAGATCTCTTCTCAGAGGCAATTTCCTTGACCACCCTTTCTAAACAACACCTTCTTCCACCAGCTACCCACTTCACCTGCTGTATTTTTCTCCGTAAAATTCATCTTCCAAGATCTTGTGTTCTCCATGAGGCAGAAATCTTGTCTCTTTTATTACCATCTATCTCCACTTTCTTACAACAATGTCTGTTACATACAGTAGCTGATACTTCCTGATATTTCCAGGAATGATCACTAAATTATGTTAAATTACACTAAATTGTATTATATAGATCTGGTTTTGTCATTTAGGTGTAAAACTTCATATACATTTTATATATGAAATTATACGTATCATACAAATAAATATGAATACATAAAATTATAAATATATATATCCATTAAGTAACATGTATAGCATGTAAAACTATCATTGATTAAGGTCCTTTTAGGTTAATATGCATTCTCTAAAGAATACTTTCATGGAAAAGTATTAAATTTTATGCAGCCATTGAGAGAGCATCCTGTAATATAAGAGAAGAGTAAGGGGTCAGTTTCTGGAAGGAGTGTCTCTTCTTATCTGGGGCCCATATGCAGGACCAGACCAGTCATTTCCAGCCATAGAAAATCCCTTCCCCTGTCCTCTCTTCTATCCAAGTTCTGCTTCCTCAGCTTTCATGACCATATCTCTGTAAACAGCCCTGTCATGATTGTTTTATGCACCTGTTCCCTAAACACAAAAGCCCTCTGCTGGCCTTTGTCCAGTCTTGTGCTCTTTTTAATTTGTTTTATATACAGATTTCTTCACCTTCTTAACTTCCTGACAGACTTCCATCCTCCTAAAGTCGGATTTCTGGCTTCCATGCTGTTCCCAGGCACTTTCCCTTACTCCTGCCCACCCGGGAACACATTCCTTGACCCCATCCTACCCTCACCTCTGAGTATCACTATTATTTTGATGCATTGCTGGGTCCCACCACCCTACATGAATGCAGATCCCTTGAAAAATGTACAGCAATGCACAGACATGAAAAGATGATGGGAGGGACATCCACACATAAAGAGAAATGCTGACTGTCATGCAACACAGGGATCACGTCTCGAGAAGCAGAAGTCCCGAAGAACCGGTGAGAGGGGACTGTCGCCATCAACATAGATGTCGCCAAGCGACACAAGCCCAGACTTCGGAAAGAGCCTGTGTGACCTGTGATGTTACTCCACCGACTCCTGTGAAGGAACCAGCTAGAATGTGTGAGCCGCAGTAGTCCATTGTTCAGATTGTTGTGTGTTCACACCAGCGGTAGGGAGATGGGAAGCGGCAGACCTCAGAGGTCCCCACAAGGCAACAAAGGGTCTGAACTTTATGGAGGTTGAGACTAGGGGGAAAAGGGACGATTAAGCAACACAGCCCCAAAAAGCCATGGCCCCTAATTATCCACTTCCTAAAGTTCTGTAGTTTCTCACGGACCCTCCATAAAGTTAATCCAACTGACTCTTGCATAGAGAATAAAAATTCTTCTCTGGCCCCTCAAAAACTCGCTGAGAAGGTCAGGAGAAATAGACGTCACTCTCTCCTGTGCTTTGGAGGAGGGGACAGATCCCTGCCGATGGAAAAGAATTCAACAGTGCTGAGAAAGAGAGGGGGTCAAAACAAACAGCCCCACTTCCTCTGAGAAGCTTTTCTTTTGTTTCCCGGTTTGTGATTGCATGAAAAACATCCTGAAGCGTCCTTTGTTTGGTTTCCCCTCTGCTCAGGTTCTGTTCTGTAACACAAGCAGACAGCTGTGGTTATAGGGAATGAAAATATTCTCGGTCAGTTTTTTTCTCCCTCTCAAGTTTTTGTGTGATGAATTGCCTGAGCAATTTGTGTGCAAGAATTTTTTTCTGGAAAAACTTGAGAAAAATCCCCACTGGCACATTTCTACCACATCTAAAATGGCACATATGCTTGCTCAGCAACTATCACTATTTTAATAAAAATATTGCCGTTTTTAGGCATTTTTACAATTACATACAGATAGTAATCTCTTCGTCCTTATGTCTCTCTCTTTTTTTCTTCTGGTAAAATTCTTAAGGAAGAAATCTGTTCAGAGATAGTTTTCCCTTACTCAGGCACACATATGAATTGGTGATGAAGCCAGTACCACAGATTATGTGTGGAGTTAGAAATATGTTATAGTCAGTGATTTACAGTCTCATGACAACATAATTTATACAAGGAGAGATGCTAATTTCCATGCATCCTGATTTATTTCATTAATAACTCTTACAGGCAGTATATTCTGTTATTACCGAACTTATTTTAGATCAGTAAGTTTTCAAATTGGCTTATGACCAATTCATAAAAATACTGAGAGTAATCAGATATGTAATAAATTGTTCCATAGAGTAAGATATAACTACTATGTAACAGTATATTGAGATGATATTGGTTTTAATCAGCTACCCAAAAAAGGGAAAATTTATACCATTCTCTGTTTAATTTAGATTATAAAATTCACTAGGGAAATCAAGGAATCGGATAGCTGATAGGAGTTCTTAATAGCAATTGCAGTAAAACACATTTCACTGCTTGAAATTTGTGAGCCTCAATTAATCATGGGCTCAAATAGTTTTTAAAAGTGTTTTATAATCCAAATATTACTATCTCAGTAAGACACTCCAGTGTGTTTATTAATCCATATCTACTTGCATACCCTCCTTGACCTTCAGTCACATGCCTTCCAGCTCAGCAGGCTTCGAGCAAGATGCCAAAACTCCTGCTCTGTCTAATTGCATGATTTTCAGTTACTCTACTCTATTTCTTCCCCAAGAAGCTTTAAGAAAAAATAATCCCTCGCCAGTTTAGTCTCCCTTGCTAATGACAATAGACTATACATTCATTACATGCTTGGGATTTTAGAGTCTTTTCTTTTAACCTTCTTCTTTAAAAAATCACCTTCCCGGGGCGCCTGGGTGGCTCAGTCAGTTAAGCAGCCGACTTCGGCTCAAGTCATGATCTTGCAGTCCGTGAGTTCGAGCCCCGCGTCGGGCCCTGTGCTGACAGCTCATAGCCTGGAGCCTGTTTCAGATTCTGTGTCTCCCTCTCTCTGACCCTCCCCCGTTCATGCTCTGTCTCTCTGTCTCAAAAATAAATAAACTTAAAAAAAAAATTAAAAAAATAAAAATAAAAATAAAAAATCACCTTCCCAGTCCCTACCCCTCTCTGTTTTCTAAAATAAGACAATGTCTTTATTAAACTCCTCAGGACAGATGGGGGTCTGTTCTCCGGAGAAGATGCAAAATTCTCTCCTGTGAGCTATTCCACTGAGTAATCCCCATTTTCCCCATATCCCTATAACCTCCTCTAAGAGGACAGGTCTCTACCCTGTCTATCAAGCCTCCCCTCCCCACCCCCACCCCCTCCCCTGTACCCAGAACATGCACAGTACTTCAGCAGGTGAGCAAATTCGTCCCCTAAACCCCTTGTTCTGCCATTTCAGACCATTTTATTTTGTTTACCTTCAGTAGAGAGGGAGACAAACTCTCCAGAGATTCAACAAATACACATTGGGATGTGGTATGGTGCATTTTTTAAAACACATCGCTGGAGACTGAAGACATTCCAAATTCTTCATCCTGGCAGGCAAGGCTCTCTACCCTCCAGCCTCGCCTGCCACTTCTGGTCTGGCACATGGCCTTTCCTTCCATCTGACTTCAGCTTATCTAATTAGCTGTTTCCACAACACATCGGGCACATTTCCTTCCCTGACCGCTTTGCCTGCACGGTTCTCTCAACCCGGAATGGCTTCCCAGACACTTTGTCCATCAAAACACCGGTGGGCCGTAAACCCAGGGAGGCACCAGCACGAACTTTCATGTCAGATGAACAGAGTGGCGGTAGACCAATTACTTACATTTTCTGTACACTTGTATCCTCAACAGTAGAATGCAGGTAACCTGGATACAAAATAGCCCTACCATGTGTGTAGCAAAGGAAAGAACCAGAACCATTTGGCAAAGCATTAATGACCATCGCGTCCAATAATTCATGAACTTCTTACGCAGAACATTAAACAGAAAAGAGATCTTAAATATCTGTTATCCTTGACAGCTCCAGAGGGTTTTATACACTGTAGTCACAGATAAATGAAAAATGAACAAATGAATGAATGAGTCGATGCAGAAGAAAAAAGAGAAAAGAGGCGAAAGCAGCACTGGAAAATGCAGAGGAGCAAAATAGGAGAGCATTTATAACTTGGGGTCCCTAATGCTGTTTCTGTAGGTGTATTTGAGGCAGATTTTCCCTGTTGGGGAAACCTCAGTGATGTTTAGCTACAATATTCTTAAAGACATGATATGGAGCCTCACAGTGGGACAAAGGTTAACCCTGTATACAGCAGAAAAATGCTTCTGGGTATAAGCCAGGGAGCCAGACGGGGGAATTTTGTCTTTCCAGCTGTGGAGGGAGTTAACATTCCCAACCCTAGGGTCTTCCATAGAAACAAAATTAATCGGTTCCTTACTAAGTATGTCCTGAACTCCAACAGGAAGACACCTTCTATCTGGCCTCCAATTTTTGCCTTCACTTGCATTTGCTCAACTTTGAGTAAAGCACTGTCCCCCCCTAGCATGCTTTTTCAACATGCAAAGGTAAAGCCTTGTGTCATTGACACTTCCACGAAAAGAAGTTAAGAAATCTACAACCTCCACACCAAAAGAAATTATGAGTGGTAAGAGAACAAGCATGCCAGGATCTAGATAAAAGGAGGAGAAATAAAACACTGCAAGATGTTCTCATCAACCCTCGCACCTGAACTGCTGCTTCTAAGCAGGTGACACCCACAGCTTACATTTGCCCTCTCTTCTGGCAGAAGTGCCTCGCTCCTCATGGCACCTCTGCTTGGATGTCCCTCCGTCACTTTCAGTTCAACAAGTTCAGAGCTGAACTTAGCCATGTCCCTTCCTGACACATCCTATCCCACCACCACATAGACCAGTGCTGTTCTCCCGTAAAGTCCCAGCATACATGCCATCTTTTCAATGAGGCTCTTCATTTGGAAATAATCTCTCTCTTTTGAAACACCGTTGCCTTTCGCTTGTATCTTGGCAGTCGCTGTCACTCTCTATCTTGTACTCTAATGATGGAGGTTCTTTCTCCTCATTTGGACTGTAACATCTTTTATACGTTCATGAATTCTCTGACAAAGTCTACACAGTGTTTTCTACATGGACATGTTAGTTGCATTTATCAATGAATCAATCAGTCAAAGGGAAAGAGAAAAATGTTGGACAAGAAAAGCCTCCTTCATGTCATAATTAAGATTTACAGGGGCGCCTGGGTGGCTCAGTCGGTTAAGCGTCCGACTTCGGCTCAGGTCATGATCTCACGATCCGTGAGTTTGAGCCCCGCGTCAGGCTCTGTGCTGACAGCTCAGAGCCTGGAGCCCTTCTCAGATTCTGTGTCTCCCTCTCTCTCTGCCCCTCCCCTGTTCATGCTCTGTCTCTCTCTGTCTCAAAAATAAATAAACGTTTAAAAAAAAAAAAAGATTTACAAACAAAATGCCTCAGACCCATTTTGAAACCTTAAGTCTATATTATGATCCCATAGAATTTTGCTGCATCCAGGGAATGATCAAGCTATTAACCTGAAAGATATGTTTAAAAATCACCTAGTCCAGAGGTATTGTAAAACTTTTAAAGTCACAAGATAGATAGATGGATAGATAGATAGATAGATAGATAGATATAAAAATTGAATTGCACAAACTTGATCAAGAGATAAAGTTTTAAATATAAATATATATACACTATGCACACATAACAAATAATAGGAAATTAATACCAGCTTAAAGTTAATAATTAGTATAAGGTGAACTGAATTTTCAGATTCATTTATTTGTTTATTTAATGAACACTTCTACAGTATTTAGTGCATTCCAGGCACTGTTCTAAATGCATTAGAAATATTAAATAATTTTTGTTGCAACAATGCTAAGAAGTATTATTATCCCCATTTTATAGATGAGAAAACAGGCACAGAGAGTATATAACTTCCCCCAGGCCACATGACTAGTGAATCATAGAGTTAAGATTCAAACTCAGACTATCTGACTCCAGAGTCCACGCTCAAAACCAACAAAACAGCTGCCTTGTTTACTGTCATTATTGTTATTGTTAGAAAAATAATAAAATGATACTGTAAATGTTATTTCCTTTTTCCTCTGGAAAAAGGAAAAGACAAAGAGTTGGATTAAAAATTTATGGCTGCAGGGGCATCTGGGTGGCTCAGTCAGTTGGGCTCAGGTCATGATCTCGCAGTCTGTGAGTTCGAGCCCCGCATCAGGCTCTGTGCTGACAGCTCAGAGCCTGGAGCCTGCTTCAGATTCTGTGTCTCCCTCTCTCTCTGCCCCTTCCCTGCTTTGCTCTCTGTCTCTCTCTCTCTCTCTCTCAAAAACAAGAAACATTAAAAAAAATTTTTTAAATGTATGGCTGCAGACGACAACATTTATACTCATTTACTACTATAATACTCAATCATTCTTGATTGAAGCTTTATGAGCCAGATAGTAGAAAGGAATTAGGTTAAGAAATTATTTCATTACTATCCTTATAATTTAGAAGAACATTCACAAATTTATAAACATCTTTAAAGTAACTCATGAATCTTTGTCAAGTTTCTCTAGAAACCAAGAGTTCCACAAAACACTGAATAATGTTACTGATCAATTCTGCTGTTTCAAGGCCAACAATCTCTAAATTATCATGGGAGGATTTGTGACCAACTTAGGGCCAGGACCATGTCTTGTATGTCTCTGTATCTCAGTATACCTAGAATAGCACATGGCATCTTATGAGCTCATCGTGTTTCTTGAATTGTATTTAACAACTTTTTTTCTATGTGTTCTTTCTAAGGCTCTACAAAAATCCCAATGTAGCACTAGTGAATGTCTGAAAAAAAATCCCTAAGGACAGGAAAGAAAGCAGAATCCAAAGCCAGTGAAATCTCACAGCAAGGGAGGTTTACTGCCAAGGATAGGGGATTCTCCTTCCCTGTGGCGAGCCACACAGCAAGCATACCTCAGCCAACCAGAGTATCACAAGCCTCTCACTGCTGACCAGCAAAAGCCTCTCACTGCTGACCAGCAAAAGCCAAATGGTCCTACACTTGGCAAGAGAAGAACAAATGTCTGGGACAAGGATCGAGTCCATATCTTATCAGTGATTACAGGAAGTGTCCTAGAGGGATATCTCTTAGGTACCACATTAGAGGTGAGGGGCAGGCATAGATTCCCCAAAGAAAGACCATCTCACCTGTGTGGGGGTGTGGGGAGTGGGTGGGTGTGTGTGAGAGAGAGAGAGAAAGAAAGATAGAGAAAGGGGTAGAGAGAGAGGGAGAGAAAGAAGGAGAAAGAGAGAGGCAGCGAAAGAGACAGAGAGAAAGAGACAGAAAGCTAGAGACAGATGGGAAAAGGGAAGGGAAGGGAGAAGATAAAGAGCACAACCCACCTAGATGACAAACATCTGGGGTCCTGGGATGCCCATGCCTCTACTCCATCCAGAAGTGACTTCCCTCATACATTGTTGAGGATGAGCTCTACAACAAGTCATTCGTAGACACTTCCGCAATGAAAGGGGCCTCAACATTCATCCAAACCTCCTTTTTTACACATGTACGACAAGAGGAAATTACCATCTACCCAAAATCAAAATTAGATTCGCCGCAGGACAAGAACACACCGCCCAGGGAAGATGGGAAGACTAGGACCCATGTGGTTTGATCCAAGTGAAGCCCCTTTTCTCTGTTACACTTCATCTTTTGTTTAAAAGCAAACACTCTTGGGGCACCTGGGTGGTTCAGTCAGTTAAGCGCCCAACTCTTGATTTTGGCTCAGGTCATGATCCCACGGTTTGTGAGATAGACCCCTGTGTCAAGTTCTCTGACAGTGCAGAGCTTGCTTGGGATTCTCCCTCTCCCTCTCTCTCTCTGCCCCTCCCCCTCTCAAAAATAAATAAATAAACTTTAAAAAAATAAATAAATAAAATCAAACACTATTGACAGAAGGACCTTAAGCATTATCCATCATTCACGTGCAGTATTTCTTAAGCCTCGGTCGTTTTCCTACCTCCTTTCCAATTTTTGCTCCGTCTGTATACTACTAGGTAATGTGTCCTACTCATTACCTATTAGTTTTTTCTAAATTCATGTTTAAATTTTTAATGTTTACTTAATTTATCTTGTCAGAGAGAGCGATACAGCATGAGCAGGGGTGGGGCAGAGAGAAGGAGAGAGAAAGAATCCCAAGCAGGCTCTGTGACATCAGCACAGAGCCTGACATGGGGCTCAAACTTACGAACCATGAGATCATGACCTGAGCCAAAATCAAGAGTCAGACTCTTAACCAATTGGCCACCCAAGTGCCCCAAAATTTATGTTTAAACTTTTAATCTTCAGCAGAAATTGCCGGCTATCCCCTAGTTTCCATTCTGCCCTTCTGCACCTCTGAGTTCTGGCTTGCAGAAGGGCACAGCCATGTAACAACAGAACGTAAGCAGAAGTAACATATGCAACTTCCACTTATTTAGAGGAATAAAGTTCTTTGCCATGAAGTTCTTCTTTCTCCCCCTTCTAAAAAGCTAGAAACAGCGATGTTCAATCCCTCAGCAGAGAACAATGCCATAGAGGATGACAAGTGACATCATGCAAGAAATCCAGGACTCTAAACAGGTTCATGGACCCAAGTTCAAGATAAGTACACTGAAGGTAACTTCTCTTTTATTTAAGATACTGTATTTCGGGGGCACCTGGGTGGCTCAGTCATTTAAGCATTCAACTCTTGACTTTGTCTCAGGTTGTCACATGAGCCAAAATCAAGAGTCAGATGCTAAGCTGACTGAGCCATCTAGGCACCCTGCTACTCTAGCAAATTAATTGAACCCAAGGAGGGGGTCATGGGAGCCTCAGTTCTGTGGGGTTTTTTAAATTTAATGTTTATTTATTTTTGAGAGAGAGAGACAGAGTGTGAACAGGGGAGGAGCAGAGAGAGAGGGAGACACAGAATCCGAAGCAGGCTCCAGGCTCTGAGCTGTCAGCACAGAGCCCCATGGCAGGGCTTGAACTCACGAACTGTGAGATTATGACCTGAGCCAAAGTCGGACGCTTAACCAACTGAGCCACCCAGGCACCCCAGTTCTTTTTTTTTAAGTTTATTTATTTATTTTGAGAAAGAAGACATGAGCTGGGGAGGAACAGAGAGAGGGAAAGAGAGAGAGAGAGAGAGAGAGAGGATCGCAAGCAAGCTCCACACTGTCAGCGTGGAGTCTGATGCAGGGCTTGACCTCACTAACCATGAGATCATGTCCTGAGCCAAAATCAAGAGTCAGATGCTCAACTGACTGAGTCCTGCTGGTGCCTCATTAGTTCTATAGCCAGTTGGTTGAAAGCACAGGTGACAACCTGGACTTGTGATTGGTGTCTGAGTGGGGGGATGGGCCGTCTTGTAGGACTGAGCCCTTAACCTGTGGGATCTGATGGTATCTCCACTTACATAGTGTGAGAATTGAGTTAATTGCTTAATGGTGGGGGGGGGAAAACCACATTGGACTTTGTTATGGCATTTTAGCAATTACCTAAAACATCCTATACAATGATATCCATGACAAATCAGGATTTTATTTAATCTTTTGCAAAATACAATAAATTATATAACTGTTTCAATGAAAAATAGCTCAAATATCAGCTAAACCTCATTCCTATAGCACAGAAGAATGAACATCTAACTTGAAGAAAGACTGATACAAGGAAAGCAAGCACAAGTTTTGATTCGAATAAATGGCAAGGGCGCATAGGCATTGACAGAAGGGAAAGGAATACTAGACAAATGACAGCTAAGTTCCCAAGAATTAACCTTTGCCTTCTTCATCATCTAGGCTTGGGCAAGTCTGGGTTCTGCCGCACCGTCCAGGGAAGAGGGAAAGCTAAGGACTCACAAGCCACCCCAGCCTCATCTCCTTCTATAAGAAGAATCCCAGTCACAGCAGGGACACAGACCTCCCTCATCACCATCCCCAGCAACCACCCAAGATGGGGCTTGATAGAAGTGGGTGCCATTTTAGAAGGCTGTAGTTGTACAAGAGAATCTGGGCAGCTTCAGCCACTTCTCCTGCCCTGATTCTCTTGCCCTGTGCAAACCAAAGAAAAAAGCACAGCATTCAAGGAACCAAACGAGAAAGGCAATACCATCTGTATTTGCAAAGAAAGGCAACTCTTCTGTGTGTTTTTCATGTTGGGCTTTCCCCCCTCCTGCTCCCCTTCCCCAGGTAGCCTTTTTCCCCCAGGGGATGGGCATGAGAGGATACAGATTGGAAACACATGTGCCAGAAACCCACCTCTCCCTGACCTACAGCATGCCCACTGCCACTTCCCCACATGGCCTTTCCTTTAACTTCAGTGTGTCTTGAAACATAAAAATGCTGCTTTGCCTGAGGCCATCTTGGAAGCAGAAGAAAATGAGTTTTTAAACTAATTTTCGGAAAACGATATTCATCATGTTAGCTTCCCATCTGGAATTATTTAAAAAAAAAAACAACATACAATGGCAGGCTTTGCCTTCATCTCTATCGTTACATTTGACCCCTGCACTGAGGCAGAACAGAATCCAGTCAAATAACTTTGTATCCTTTTCCTTAGAAGATGATTGTACAAGGCCTCCCCCCCCCCACCCCCCCACCAAGGAGCACTTCCTTGAAGTATCCTTCAAGGCACTGTCAGTACAGAGACCCTGGATTTTCCTCCTCAGACCACACTCACTCATCAGAGTGAACACATCAAAGTGAAATTGTTGAGTAACTACATTCACGTGTACAGGAAGGAAAATCTCATAATTTAGCACCGAGTTAAACAAGTAGACTAGAAAACAAATCACTGTGATGAGTGGGAAGGGTCGTAGACTTAAAAGTTGGCATACCTAGCTGTGCACTGAAGAGATGTTTCAACCCCAGGCAAGTTCATACACATCTCTGAGCTCAAATTTCATACTCTAGGAAACAGATGGTGACACCTTTCACGTACGGTTGGTGGGAAAATTAAATGGGATGACATATATAAACCTGAATAACACAATGCCTGGCAGTACTCCATAAAGGCAAGTTACCTCTTTCTGTCTTTTCCCTTCCCCCTAAAACAAGCTGATACATTAAATGGCTTCAAGAAGAAGTATCAGGGGGAGATTTCGATTTTGTTCTTTATATTTTTTTATATTTTCCCAAAACCCAATACTGAACATGTATTGCTTTCCTGAAGAAGAAAAAAAAGTTATTTACAAAGATAGCAATATGTAATCTGTATAAAGAAACCTACTCGGGGCACCTAGGTGGCTCAGTTGGTTGTGTGTCCGACTTCGGCTCAGGTCATGATCTCACGGTCTGTGAGTTCAAGCCCCATGCGGGGCTCTGTGCTGACAGCTCAGAGTCTGGAGCCTGCTTCAGATTCTGTGTTCTCCCTCTCTCTCTCTCTGCCCCTCCCCCACTCATGCTCTGTCTCTCTCTCTCAAAAGCAAATAAACATAAAAAAAAAAAAAAAAAAAAAGAAAAGGAAGAAATCTACTTGTCTCCACAGCCTAAATTCATATACTTTGTGTTTATTTTTTTCCTCTCCAAACTAAACTTCAAACCACCTCTTAACTTGGAGTAAATGATTTTTCAATTGACAAAAAGATAAAGAAATGCATCATAACAATGATGAAAGCAAGCTCTTCTATTTGTTCTTACCTCATTATATAAAATAAATATCAGCAGCAGCTAAAGTGTTATCATTAACTATAAATGCAGTACTTTTTTCACTACAGGATAGAATGATGCTTTGGGGTGTAGAATAGAGCAAGCAATTTGAAATTATTCATTATTCAATTATATCTAAGTGTGTTATGATATTTAAACATTTCACCACCTTAACATGGTTTTTTAATATTCTGATAAATGGTAATAGTAGTTGGTAAACTACAAACAGATGCAGAATTACTCTTTCCTGGAAGTCCAACAACGTTAATACATACAAACCAGCATCCAGGCATGAAAAGCTGGATTTCAGTACAGCACTGCATCTGGAAGACACAAAGTATCTGGCCTTTACTGGCATCGTTGTCTGTGGTTTTACTACATTAAAATGAGAATGGGATGAATTTGGTCAGGGTTTGATCCTGTTCTGCCACTCTACAGAACCTGTTTCATAGACACTATGTTATGAGTGAGACGCTGATCGTAAATAATCTATACTCTGTATCACGAGTATTGGTGTATTTCTGACTGTTATCATAATTAACTGAAATTATTATCTCCCAACTATTATACTTTGTTGTCTTATATTTGGAGGTAGATTGGTTATATTTCTTTTTTTTTTTTTAATGTTTATTTATTTTTCAGAGAAACAGAGCATGAGCAGGGGAATGGCAGAGAGAGGGAGACACAGAATCTGAAGCAGGCTCCAGGCTCTGAGCTGTCAGCACAAAGACCGACGTGGGGCTTGAACTCACCAGCCGTGAGATCATGACTTGAACTGAAGTCGATGCTTAGCCAACTGAGCCACTCAGGCACCCCATAGATTGGTTATATTTCAACTTAATTCCTTTTACATACAGCTTTAGGAAATTAAAATAAAAATGCACCAAAACCAAATGGGATTTATCCCAGTAATGCAAGGAGAGAGTTCAATATAGGAAATAATTAATAAAATGAACTATTTCAATAAAACAAGGAAAATGATAAAATTATATCATGAATTCTGAAAATACGTTTGATAACACTCAGCATCTATCACTGATAAAAACTCCTAATACTCAGGAACATCACTTCCTTACAGTGTGTTCAGTACTACCCCTGCCCTGAGCCCCATGCTTACAGTCCACCCCCACCCTTCCACTGCTGGACCATCCTTAGAGCACCCAGGACCGCAGAATTCCCTATTCAAATGTCCCCAAGCCTGGTGACATCTGGGACAGCACTATCTCTTTTCTAGTTCATTGTCCAGTGGGCAGACCGTCCCCACACAGACATCCCCATTCACACTCCAGGCCCTGGTGAAGACCAAAGAACAGGCATTTATGACACAGGGTGCCAACAGAGCTCAGAAGTTCGGCTGGGGTAACCTAACACATAAGCGGACCATGAGCCCTCTCCATCTGCGTTAAAGCTGGAAGGGACAAAAAGCTAAAAGTGCTAAATTTCCCCAGACTGCTACATTTCAGCACAAACTCTGAAGAGTCCTGAAATTCTGTGTTTGAATCTGGCTTCCAGATCTTTATAAATATATCATGTTTTTCATGACAAATAATTATTTTACTTAACAGGTTTTGGCTTGATTAATAACTATAAAATGTTTACAGATTTGTTATGTCAGTTTTCATTTTGGGTCTTGTCCCAGTTCTCATAAAAATCAGGGCACACCAGTGTGGCATAGTGTAGCATTATAAGAGTAGGGTTTTATCTTGAGCCAAAAACTAGGATCATGCACAATGAGGAAAAAACAAAAAACAATTAATCCTTTTAAAGAAGAAGCAAAATGACAATATCCATTTTCACGACCTGGGGACATTTTTCAATAGGAATTAGCTAAAACAATTAGATAAGATAAAGATATTACAAACAATTGATAAGGAAAAGCAAAATATCAGTATTTGGAGATGATATAAATGTCTGACTAGAAAACCTAAAAGAGGGGCGCCTGGGTGGCTCAGTCAGTTAAAAGTGTCCAACTTCAGCTCAGGTCATGATCTCGCAGTTCATGAGTTCGAGCCCACATCAGGCTCCGTGCTGACAGCTCAGAGCCTGTGGCCTGCTTCAGATTCTATGTCTCCCTCTCTCTCTCTCTCTGCCCCTTCCCCATTTGCGCTCTCTCTCTCTCTTTCTCTCAAAAATAAATAAACATTTTAAAAAATTTATTAAAAAGAAAACCTAAAAGACTCAAATGGAAAAAAATATTAGAAATAATTTTTAGTTTGTTAAGTTGACTTGTAACAAAATCAATATACAAAACTCAATAAATTCAGCCAATTAATAAATATAAGAAAAAACATATTTGTAACTGCAACAAAATGTAAAATATATACACCCAAGGGTAATTTTTAAATTTGTGACACCTCAAAATTTGCTTTATAGGTAAATAAATAAACTTACAAAAATGGTTATAACAATCCTGAAAAAGAATAATAATTAAGGAAACTGGCTTATTAGATATTAAAATCTATTATAAAGCAATAGTAATTAAAATACCATGATGTTTTCTCCATAAAGAAGCAGGGTAATGAAACAAAAGAGAGTATCCAGAAATGGACCAAAATGATCTAGAAATCTAGTACATGATAAAGGAGTCATTTCAAATCAATGGAGAAATAATAGGTTTTTCAATGATTTTGGAATATCTCATTGCAACAGCTATCTGGGGGGGGTGGAGGTAAAGTAGAGCCTCTATAGATTCCTAACTTTATTCTTTTTATTTTTTTTAAGTGTTTATTTATTTCTGAGAGAGAGAGAGAAAGAGAGAGAGAGTGGGAGGGGCAGAGAATCCAAAATGGGCTCCACAATGACAGCAGCAAGCCTGATGGTGGGGCTCACACCCACGAACCCTGAGATCATGACCCCAGCAAAAGTCAGACGCCCAATTGACTGAGCCACCCAGGCGCCCTTAAACTCCTAACTTTAAAGTAAGTCTCAGAGATATGAAATATGTTGATGTCTAAAATTAAGCCATAATTTAAAAAAATACTAGAAAAACATGGGGATTTTTGTATTGGCTTGGAGTGGGAAGGTCTTTCTAAGCAAGACAGAAAGGCTCAATGCATAAAAGAAAATAATAAAAATTCTCACTACGTAAAACAATAAAATTTAGCACAGGAAAAAAATAATAAAGTCAAACACACACATATAATTTAACAAGGTTTTTTTAAAAGAAAATGAAAAAAAGTTTGCAACACAAATGACAAGGAATTAATCTCTCCAATATACAAACTTATATAATGAATACATTAAGAAAAATAACAATTTAATACAGAAAGAAAAAGAGGTAAAGAATATGCAGAGAACATTCACAGAAAAATTTTAAAATGTAATTCAATCATAAATATAAATAAATACAACTATAATGAAATAAAAATGTTTAGCCTCCCATCCTAGCAGATCAAAATTCAATAATAAACCAGTGATTCATGTAGAGTGTACATTGGCATTCTCTCACTGAGTCCACAATTCCAGCTCTAGAAATTCATCCTGAAGATATGCTTAGCATTTGAGTGTGAAAACCTATGTAAAAGCGTATTCGGTGTGGCATTAGTAGTAGTGGTGAAATAAGAAAACAACGTCAGTGACCACCACCCACAGGACAGTTAAATACACATTGATACCTTTATCCAACGTGCCCACTTTGTAGAATGGTTACTGAAAATGTATGAATATAGAACTAACTATCTTTAAGATACGCTGTAAGCAAAAAGAGTAAAGAGCATTTTGAGCAATATATATAGGACACTTCCGTGTGTGTGTGTGTGTGTGTGTGTGTGTGTGTGTGTGTGTGTTTATGTATATTTGTAGATAGAGAGAATACATCTACTTCCTAAGAAACTCACAGCAATCACCTTGGGAGAAGACTGAGAGACTAAGGCCAGGGATGAAGTAAGGCTTCTTTCTTCCTGTTCTTGTATGTATTGTTTTTCTTATTATATGCACAGATTCACCTTCCAAAAAAATTAAAATATTAAGATATTTTAAAATATTTCATGCCAAAAATAAAAGCATCAAAAGAAAAAATGTGTAAATCAGACTTCATCAAAATTACCAACTAGTGTGTTGCAAATGATCCTATCAAAAAAGCAAGAAGATGACCCCCAAAATTAGAGAAAATATTTTCAGATCATTATAAGAGGAGGGCCTGGGTGGCTCCTCTGACTTCAGCTCAGGTCATGATCTCACGGTTTGTGAGTTTGAGCCCCACATCAGGCTCTGCACTGACAGGTCAGAGCCTGGAGCCTGCTTCAGATTCTGTGTCTCCCTCTCACTCTGCCCCTCCTCTGCTCACGCTCTGTGTTTCTCTCTCTCTCAAAAATAAACATTTTTAAAAATCATATGAAATGTCCAGAATAGATATACCTAGAGACAAAGAAGATAGATTAATGGTTACTGGAGGCTGGAGGAGGGGCTTGGGGGACAGGAAATGGGACAAGACTGCTAAGGAGTGTGTGGTTTCTTTTGGGGGTGATGAAAATATTCTAAACTTAGATTGCAGTGATCATTGCACAATTCCATGAATATACTAAAAAACATTGACTTGTACATTTTAAATGGGTGAATTTTATAGTATGTAACAAAAAGCTGTTAGAAAGAAGAAAGAAAGAAAGAAAGAAAGAAAGAAAGAAAGAAAGAAAGAAAGAAAGAAAGAAAGAAAGAGAGAGAGAAAAGAAAGGGAGGAAGGAAGAAAGGAAGGAAGGTAGGTCCCCTGGATAGGGGACTCAGCCTCAACATGCCAGCTGAGTAGATGGCCTTTTCAATACTTTCTTGCCTGTAGGGGAAATCTCATCCTGCTGGGATAATGGGGCAGTGACTATACGTGAGCTAAACACTGCCAAACAGGGCCCCTCATCATCATTCGGTAAATATTTATTAGAGACCTTCATGAGCCAGGCCGTTTGAAGGACTGGGGAGGCAACTGTGAGCAGCACAGAATGTTTCCTTTCTTCACAGATCTTGGATGTCAGCTGACAACAGCTATCTTTATAATGCATTGTATGTTGCTCACTTTATATGGATCATCTCTTGTCATCCTCACAAGTATGAGTACTTCCTTGTGGATACTCCTCTTGTGGGTACCCTATGAGTACTCTTACTATGCCCATTTTACTGATGGAAACTAGTCACAGAGCTGATAAGCAGTGTAGTCAGACTTCAATCGTAACACTCTGACCCCAGAATCATGCTTTGGACCCCTGTTCTGGGTCTATTGGTTATCTAGAAAATAAGCAAACATCAACAGCCAGTTACCATGACAGCCAGTGACCAGCAGGTTTCTGAGAGATATGTTTAGAGGGATGTTTAGATATCATTTAGATGAAGTGATCAGTCTCTATGAGGAAGTGCAGCTTAGGCTGACAACTGAAGGATGAGAAGCCACCACGAAAGAGAAGAGAAGGCTGAGGTGTTGCAAGGCGTAAAGCTGGAGCGGGAGGTGGCAGAGGCTGGGGGGAGGGAGCAGAGCAAGCATGTCCTGACCGGCCAGAGAAATGAGTTTGGGTTTCATTCTCAATGTAATAGGATCTCACTGGATGGTTTTAAGCAAGGTGAAGTACAGAGCAATGAGTCGGGTCCAATTCAACATGTGTACTGGAAGTAGAATCAAGGAAAGGAAGAATGGATGTCTCCTGAGACCCTGGCCTGGTGCCTTGTGTCAGGCCATGATGTCCTCATGCTTTGACCAAGTCTTTTATTTTCCTTATTCTGACGCTTTGACACCCACGGCCTTGCTGACCCTGGAGGGACGGCCCCTCCCTGGGTTAGACGATTCTTAAAGATAGTAAACAACTCATCCATGAGTGTGTTCTTTTTTTTTTTTTTTAAGTTTATTTATTTACTGAGAGAGAGAGAGAACAGGAGCAGTGGAGGGGCAGAAAGAGAGGAAGAGAGAGAATCCCAAGCAGACTCTGTGCCCAGCGTGGAGACAGATTTTGGACGCTTAACCAACTGAGCCACCCAGGGCCCCACATGTGCTTTTCAAATGCAAACCAACCAATTCACAGCCCACACCTCAGCCACCTCCTTTAGTGACTCTCACACTCCAGGCCACTATCTACCTGCCCTAATCACTCCAGGGTCAGGTGAAAGGGATAGCCCCTGAGCCCCAGAGCTGGCTGAAATGATTCCAACTAGCCAGTCCTATGCCTGCTCATCCTTCCTTGCCTGTTCCTTCCTGTGGAAACCACAGCAAAGGCTCCTGCCCACAGGTCCCCTCTCTCTGTCTGCCTCCTGACCGACCCTAGTCTTCCCTGTGTGGCCTCCAAAGCACAAAGTAATCCCCCTCCTTAGAAACTGAGTAACAAGCTCTCTCTTCAGTAGCGGCTGTCTCTGGTCTATTGACCTAACTATGCCTCACATTTCCTATTCATGCACTGTATTTTAAAACACCCTACTCAACCAGAACCTCACTTCTTGGGGAATAGAAAAGAGAGACATACACATGGGAGGCATACACAGAGGAGTGGGGGTGGCTGAGCGTTCAGGGCCTTCATTGACCCTTATGAGGATCTCCCCAGGCTTGAGATCAAGTGAGCCCCTCAAAGACCCACAAGATCCAGGACAAGCCCCCTCTTTTTCCCATTCCAGCCCCCACCCCCATCATTTTCACGGGCACCCCCCAGACTGAGAAACAGAGCTGGGCTCTCACTCCACTGTCCCCACCACATGAGGTGGAAGGAAGTCCATCTGCTCTGGGCTGGGAATGAGGCTCCAAATTATGTGCTCATTGCACTGTTCACTCCCCACAAGCTGCACTTGGACACTCAATGCTATTGATATCACAGATATTATTTTAACAATAGCTTCCAAGATAATTAAGCCAGCGAACATCTCTGCCTGGGGAACCATAGGCAGGGTCTGTGAGAGGGTGGGACAGGGGTGACTGAACATATCCACACTATTAAAAGAGGTGAGAATTAGCAGAGGCACTTAGAGGGATTTCCAAGAGTTGTTAAAAGTGATCAAAGCCTTTTCTTCCTCAATAAGACCTTAATTGTGCTGAGAGTTACCACAATTAAGCAGTGGGTAGCAAATAAAATGCCCTGGCTCTTTGCAAAGTGAAGCAAGGAAATTGTGAAACTGGGTTTCAACAAGCAAGATTTTCAAACTCCTGCCCGGAAAGTTCCCAGAGCACCAGATTCAGAGACAGTGTGAGTACAGAGACAAACACACCTCACTGCACCCACTTCCAATCCTGGAAGCCAAGATGGGAAGGGCCCAGGAGAAGCCCTGGCCAAGACTTTCTTTATACCAGTGGGCACGACAGAGCCCAAGAAGTGATGTGAGATGGCTGAGATCACACAGCTGGGGAGAGGAGACTGTGGCTTGTTTCCAGAACGGGGGGGGGGGGGGGGGGGGGGGGGCATTTTTGAGTGGGGCACTTTTGACCTTTGCCCTACCCCAGGTGCCCCCATCCCCAGGCCCTCACCCCACTTCCATGGCCCAGGCAAGCCAGGCTTCTACTTGGCCTTCATGACATAGACAGGCAGCCCTCTCCTGGGAAGCCCAGGGGACATGGCCAACTCCCCCGGGCTTTTGTGGCCCTCTGGGCTCTCAGTATGGTCACTGTCTCCTCACTAGTCCCTAGGGTACCAGATGCAGGCTGCTCAGTGAGCTGACTCTGACTCAGCTACCTTCCTATTCGCTGTCTTACTTCCTCAAGCCCCACTCTCTACTTTATAATGTCCCATCTGACTTATCTGACAAACCAACTTTTGCTAATGAATTCGTGAATTACAATGACCAATTTAATTCCTCAGCAAACTTTAAACAGAATATATATATTCCAGGCAGAAAAGGCCCATTTGAGAGTGTGCAAAGCCTGGTATTTCTCCCATAGGGGATGGACATATATATATATATATATATATATATATATATATATAATATATCATATATATGTATATATATCATATATCATATATATATATACCTAAACCACAAGGTACCTGGAACAGACCCCTAGTACCTTGTGGTTTAGGTATATATATATACATCCCCTGTGAGAGAAATACCAGGCTTTGCACCCCCTCAAATGGGCCTTTTCTGCCTGGAATGAGAGGAAGTCTCATTAATCCAGAGAAAATAATTAGATGTAGAATCCAGAGTGAATATTTGTCCAATGCTTATCTGATCTAACAGAACTGAACTTATCATAGCTTAAAGTCGGGATTTCTATTACATATGTGAAGAAACAAAATTCAACTGAATAAATTTTAAAGATCTTATTGGCTTTTATTCAATGATTCATGAATTGGGTAGCATCCAGCCTAGCAGACAGAAAGGAACACCACAGAGCTGCACATAATGAAAGACTTTTAGAGGCCGAAGGAGTGGGATCAAGGACGTTATACTAGATAAAAAAAACAGGTTGACTATTTCAAAGTTACTTTCCTTTAGGGGATAGTGGGAGTCTATCAGACAGATGACCTCACTAGTGCTGATCAGGTGGGTCCAGACTGACTGCATTCAGATCCCATTTCTGGAAGAGCCAACACTATAATTAAGTCTCGGTTTGGTGAGTTGGGGCTAAGCATAAGTGACTCCATTTGGGGCCTGTTGTCTTGTTTTAAACACATAACACAAAATATTCATCCCTCTCAGGTAATGTCAATACAATGGAAACTTTTAGGGGAAACACTATCGGATTTGACTATTGACCCGGTGTTGGCATATCACAGAATTGCTTCTTGAACCCTGGATTATTCTCTGGATGTCTTTTTCTAAATTAAAAAAATAAGTTTATTTATTTATAGAGAGATGGTGGGAGGGGCAGAAAGAGAGAGAGAGGAAGAAATATGTGTGTATATATATACATATGTATATATATGTACATGTATATATACATGTATATATATGTATATATGTATATATACTTTAAATAATTTATCATTAAAAAAAAAGGTATCATACTGATTCTGCCAAAAAATTAAACACCTAGTCTTTATTACATATTTTCAAGAAACCACATCTTGAGGCACCTGGGTGGCTCAGTCTGTTAAGCATCCAACTCTTGATCTAGGCTCAGGTGACAATCTCATGGTTATTGAGATCAAACCCTGTGTCAGGGTCCACTCTAATAGCACAGATCCTGCTTGGGATTCTCTCTCCGCCTCTCTCTGCCCCTCCCCCATTTGTGAAATAAATAAATAAGTAAATACATTAATTAATTAATTAATTAATTAATTAATTAATTTTTGGTGTAAAGGCACCAAATCCAGCCTGCATAAATATATAAACATTAAAAAAATTAAAGAAACTGTATCTCTTCATTACAGCAACGACTATGTAGTCTCTGCACAACTCTTCTGCACTTAATTCTTGTGCTCTATTCTATTAGGAAAATACTAGCACAGTAACCACAAAGAACTGAGAACTTGAAAGGACCTTTAGGCCCATGAACAATATTTGCCTTCATTTCAAATCAACTTTGTTTATTTGCTTGAAAGGAAATGGGTGATACCAACTCTTTGTAAACACTGAAACTTGAAAGCTCATTTTTCCCATTTTTCTTCTATTTCTCGAACATTTAAAGCAGGGCCTATATCCGTCCTTGGGATAGAACACTCAAAAACTGGAGATTGACACTCCAGTGTCTGTCCTGACACTTCATAACTCTTCGTTCTGCATACTCAATTCTTCGTTTCTGGAAGAAACCTCAGACATCAACTCCAGTCTGCAACGGAATACCCTTCAATGGCTTACCATTGCCCTTGAGATGAGATCAAAATGCTAACTACACCATGTGCAACCCTCCATGTGGCCTACATTTTCCTTCATGTTGCAAAATTGAGTCACAACACCTTTGGCTGCTGTAGAACCTTCACAAATGCTGTTTGTCTGTGCTGCCCCCCGCCCTTGATTCCATCTCACCCCCAACTCTTTAGGCTAACTCCTCTTCATCCTTCAGTCTCAACTTAAACTCCCTTATCTTCCATCTCAAACTAAACACCTTTCCTCAAAGCCTTCCTTGACTCCTCAAACTTGTATAGCACCATACACTTCCCACCTAAAATTCATCACCCTAAAATTATTTTTTTTAATGTTAGTCTAACTTGGTTTCCTATATAATCCAAAAGGACATGAACTATATCTGATTTATTCCCATAGTCTCCCCATTTCTTAGCACACATCTTGGCACAAACTGAACAATAAACTAAAAATTGTTAAGTTACATTGAACCATCTGGTCTACCTTCCTCATGTTACAGAGGAACGTGAAGAAACTCACCCAAAATCACCATCTTTGGTTGCAGCCAAGAATTAGAATCCAGGTCCCCCAATGACCAGTCCCAGGGTCCTTCTCCTGCCACCTTCCCCCATTCCTGACCTTACTTAGCTCCCATTTGTCACAATCCAGGCACATACAGAAGATTGATTCCCGCCATGGATCAATTTAATTTAAATTGTCTGACATCCACCTTCTCCATTCCGTATGAGGGTGAACTAGGAAGACTGCTATTTCTCAATCTCTTATGAACATGCTGGGATTCTTATTTGGACATCACACAGCTGAGCACATAGCTAGCGTGTAAGAGCACACGCTACCCCCACTGCTTTGTTCAGCGCCTTAGAAAAGTTAATGCTACATGACAATATCCTTTTGGTGTAACTGTTGAAATAGCCTTCTTTCCCCAGTGAGGAAACATCCCAAATGAGTGCAAGGTTCCCTCCAGTGGTGTCATCTTCAATGAAGCTTGCCCATGTCATTTGCAGTTAGGGGTTCATTGGTCAGAAGTGTTTTCTAGAAATGCGTACAATGGAAACCATTAGAGAGATACTCAGAGCCGCCAGCTAGCCCGAAAGTTTAATCCACTATATTAGCTATAATGGTGCTAGGCAGCTGCTAAAGGAGAGGAAAGCAGAGGAACCAAGAGAGTGCCAGCCTTGTACTAACACCCTCACACGAGGTTTTTAACAAAAGCCCAGTGCCGGATGTAATATAATTGTAGCGTTAATAATCTCTTCCAGATTACTAAAAACATCTTTAAAATCCTTCAGATAATGAAAGGATCTGAAAAGACCTTTCAATAAGCCTGTGTGCCTCCACTGTGCGTTACTAAAGTGGAATTCTGTCATCACTTTTATTTTTGCTTGAGGTGGGCCAGGGGAACCCAATCACCCTTGGGATAACTTTCAGGTTCATTTCTCAGCTAGACAGTTTCATACATGAATCCCAGAGAACAGTGACATTCTTGTTTAGAAGGCATTGGGTAGTATAGGAATTCTCATCTCTGCAACCAAAGTCATCAAAAATAAATTAGGACTTAAAAAAAAAAAAAAAAAAAGAGGGTCATTATCAAGGGCTCCAGATTCACACTTGTTCATCTGATGAGTTATAGTGTATCATCTGTGCCAGTAACTCTGTGTTACAAAACAGCCAGTGCAATATCTGAGGTACAGATTACAGACTTTGATCCCAACTTGCCCGTTAGAACGGGAAACTAGGCTTGCTCTTTATATTTTATATCTCCAAATGTTTCCGAGTGAAGAGATGAGAAAGCGGATTGAATCCTTCAGTTCTCTCTTTATCCATGCCTAAATGGGATCTTAGGAGTGTGTGTGCTTACCTCGCCTTTTATCCAGCCTGCAGTGTGACTCATCTGCAAGCACAAATTACCTCGCTAAAGTATTCTTAGGAGAAATAATTAGCCACATGCCCCTCCTCCGCACACTCGCCCGCATTCCTCGGGAGGCCCGGATGCCTGACATAAATCATTTAGTCCTGAGCCCTAGCACACACCTTTCCCACTGGATTCCATAATTGGCAAAGTAGTTGCCAACTGGGTTTAAAGTGATTTGAAATTGTTTTCCATCCAGTCTTGCTGATAGCAAAAGGTTTCCCCTTTACCTCAAGCATGAGTTACAGTAACATGATTGAGTGTAACCAGTTATTCAGTTCAAGCTGTGATTCTGATACAGTATAGACAATATGAATTCCCCAGAGCTCAGTGAGGCCATCTCAATGGTCCGTTTAAGTCCAATTCAATTAGACTCACCATGGTTCTTAGACTTTCTTAGGTATGTGTGCAGCAGCCCTCGGGGTTGAATGTGAGACCGGTATTCATCTAGGACTTTTAAATTAGGTCTCAAGTGTCATCATTCTAAATGAATTATTACAGTGGTGTGTTCACACTGCTATAGTTGAAGTTATGTTAGCATCTCCTCTCAACCATTTTAATCCACTGTGGAACGGAACTTGTCATGTAAGGTCTCTGCCAGAGAGTGACTTTTTCCTTGAAACCCAGTTTTTAAAATAATTGGTCTACCAAGTAAACACTGTGATATGCATTTTTTGATGGAGTGGAGGGAAAGACCACCTTACTTTATTGGGAGTTGTTTTGTTTGTCTGGACATTTCTTTTACTTTGTAAAGGAGCACATGAAAAAAAAAAATTAGCTATCTTACTATTGAAATTTCTTTCATTTAACAGCTTGAGTCTTTGATGCATCCCTATTTGGAGGTGGCTGGGGGGAGGGGAGGTCAGACCTAAAAGTTGATATATTGGTAAGCTTTCTTTTGCCAAATTTTCTGTTGCCTGCCTCTGTGATCTCTCCTTCTAGAGCCTTAGCTAGCATTTTCGCCTTTCTTTTAATTTCCCGGGCTTTATATGAGCCCCAGTCATGACATCAACAAGCATGTGGGAACATCTGTCTGTGTGTAGCTATTTCAGACATGTGAAAAAGTACATGCTCATTTCCCTATGCTAGAGTTGCCTAACCAACTATAGCACTGAGCATAGTGACCGTGACATTAACATCATAGTAGAGGGATCAGCCAGCCTAAGGAGGAGAGCACCCTTTGCATGTATCATCAATAACAAATCACATGCTAGAGAGAAAATAAAATAATTACAGGACCTACTTTTCTTTATTCAGGCAATTCAGACATTGTGGCAGTGTTCCAAGTTTTCCAGAATCAAGGGGTTGCCGTAATCAGGCTCACTCTGAAAATGTATGCAAGAGAGAATTTAAAACAACAGAGCCATGAAATTCAGAACAAAGTGACAACAGGTGAGCAGATTAAATGGGACACTAATTGGGTAGTTTATAAATCAGAAACACAGAATGCGAACATATTCAGGGTTTATTATTCGTTCCCAATGAAATAAAAGCAGAACTGGCAAATTGACTGATATTTCTATATGCTAGCTCTGTGATTATCCCTGTGGCTTTTGTCCATGAAGTGTAAAAGGAAGGTGCTATTTTGCAGTCATATGGTAAATTTGAGTGATGTACCCAAACTATTAGGTTCCAGTTTTCCAACTATTCAAGACACCTAAAATATGCGAGGAGAGTATAATGGTCTATCTCTACACAAAAATAAGCTTATTTTTAGTCATCACTATGAAATCGTAAGCAAAACCATTACAGTCTTCACAGTTTACCTATTAAATACTTGCATGCTAGAGCAAGTAGTGGAAGAAGTATTCCCCAACTGCCTAAAGTGACCAGAAAGGGGGAAGAAAATGTTAACCAATTGTAGCGTTGAAAATTGGTTGCTGCTGATTTAAATGGATGCTCTGGCTGTTTTTATTCCATCAATACATTTTTTTTAAGAAGTTGTATTAATTAAGGATAATATTTGCCAGGCTAAAGTTCCTTGCCTACTTGGATTTTAGGTTTCCCCCAGATATTAGCACAGTTGCCTCATCATTAACACCAGGTCTCAGCTCAGATATCCCCAGAGACTCCTTTCCTTACCACTCTGGCCAATGGAGTCCCCCTCCTGCTGTCACACTCTGACCCATTACCCTCTCATATTCTTTGTGGATTTATAACCCAAAACTACCTTGTTTATTTGTTTGCTGATATGGATACTGTCTCTTTCCCTATTAGAATCTAAGCAGGAAAATTGTCTTTCTTACTTCTATATCCTCAATGCCTAGCTTATGCTTCATATACAACAGTACAGGAAGGAAGGAAGGAAGGAAGGAAGGAAGGAAGGAAGGAAGGAAGGAAAGAAGGAAGGAAGGAAGGAAGGAAGGAAGGAAGGAAGGAAGGACCTGCACACCACACACACTCAACAGGTGATAGGAATTCAAGTCAAGTTATCTTGACACATGAATTTATCCATGCTATACACATGTGAAATATGGATCTATTCCTCAAAGGAAGAATTATAGAATTGGTACTATCACACGCCATCAGGAAATGTGTAAATAATGTGATGTAAAATAATATCTGGGAGACTCAAAGAACAAAAGGAACAATATAGACCACTCAGTGAGGCAGAACTGAATTCTTAGGTTATCAGATTGGTTTTCATAGTGTTGGAATCTGACTGGGTATCCATATGGAGCTGAACTTGAGTGCCCAGTAGACTCCATGAACAACACAAAGGAGAAGTCAGTAAGGGGATTTCTGATTCCTGCATTACAGAAGACTAGATATCTCAGAATGCAATCCTGAAAATACCAAATAAATTATAGAAGCATTTTTTAACTGTAGTAAAATACAACACATAACACCATTTTATCCATTTTCAAGTGCACAGTGCAGTGGAATTAAGTACTTTCGCATCGTTGTGTGACCATCACCACCATCCACCTCCAGAACTGTTTCTTCATCCCAGGCGAATATTTTATACCCATTAAATTCTCCATCCCATTCTCCCCCCAGCCCCTAGTAACCACCATCCTACTTTCTGTCTCTAAGAATTTAACTACTCTAGGTACCTCACATAAGTGGAATTCTACAATAATTGTCCTTTTAGTGACTTATTTTAGTCAGGATAATGTCTTCAAGGTTCTTCCATGTTGTAACACATGTCAAAATTTCCTTCCTTTGTAAGGTTCAATAATATTCCATTGTATGTATGCCCCACATTTTGTTAATCCATTCACTATAGTAAACACTGGGGCTGTTCTACCTTTTGGCTATTGTGAATATGTCACGATAAACATGGGTGTGCAAATATCTATTGAAGCCCCTGCTTTTAATTCTTTTGAGCACATACCTGACAGTGGAATCTTATAGCACTTAGATTACATGGTAATTATTTTTGTAATTTTTTGAGGAATTTGTGTACATTTTTCCATATCAGCTGCCCCATTTTACATCATTGCCAGTGGTGCACCAAGTTCTGATTTCTCCACAACCTCAACACTTTTTTGCTAGTTTTCGTTTTTTAATAATGGCCATACTAATGGATGTGAGGTGGTATCTCATCATAGTTTTGATTTGCATTTCCCTGATGATTAGTAATGTTGAGGATCTTTTCTTATGCTTTCTGGCCATTTTTATATCTTCATTAGAGTATATTCAAGTTCTGTGCCCATTTTTAGTCAGGTTGTTTTCTTGTTGAATTGTAAGAATTCTTATGTATGTTATATATACATATATCGTACATGTGTGTATATACAAACATATATATTTATAATATATATTAGATATTCTTTATCAATTATGATATATGTGGTCTGTAAATATTACTCTCATTCTGTGGGTTGCTTTTTCACTTTGTTGATAGTGTCCTTTGATGCACAGAAGTTTTTAATTTTTATGTGGTAAAAAAAATATTTAAAAAAATTTTTATATTTATTTTTGACAGAGAGAGAGCAAGAGACAGAGCATGAGCGGGGGAGGGACAGAGAGAGAGGGAGACACAAAAGCCAAAGCAGGCTTCAGGCTCTGACCTGTCAGCACAGAACCTGATGTGGGGCTCAAACCCACAAACCTGAGTTGAAGTCAGATGCTCAACCAACTGAACCACCCAGGTGCCCCCAAAGAACATTTTTAAATGTATGGCTATGCTGGTGAGGAAGAAGGGAAAGTCCTTAAAGCCCAAGATAATGAGAAATGTCAGACTCAGAAGATAACCAAGTTTGAGACCACCATTTGGCCACCATAGATGCACATTCCTGGATTCTTAGCCACGTACAGGTGGCAAGAAAGGAAACAAAACCCAGAGCCAAACAAAGCAGGAGATGTATCTTAAAGTTGAGACTCCCTAAAAGTGACACTCTCAGTGGGTATGTTGTTTTATTTATTTTATTTCTCTTCTTTTTTTTTTTTTTTTTTTTTTTTTTTTTTGAGAAAGAGAGAGAGAAAGCAGGGGAGGGGCAGAGGGAGAGGGAGAGAGAGAGAGACTCCCAAGCCTGCTCCAAACTCAGTGCAGAGCCCGTCCTGGGGCTTGATCTCGAGACTGTGAGATCACAACCTGAGCTGAAATCAAGAGTCAGATGTATAACTGACTGAGGTACTCAAATGCCCCTGGTAGGTATATTTTTTAAAAAGATTTCTGAGAGAGAGACGTTTGGAATACTTGCATGTCTCAGCCTTGTCTCTGGTTAGAGTACAACAAAGAAGATTCTCCCCCAGTAATTACTAACCATAAGTCCATTTTCATGCATGTTTGGGACCAGAGTTCATTATTGCTGGAACTCAAGAAAACTCAAGCCAAAAATTTACTATGAAGCAGCCTTGGTTGAGGAATTCACAAATCCACTCTGGCAAAACACAGGTTAGACATTAAAGAACAAATAAAATTGCAAATAACATGAGTTTACCATCACTAGACAAAAGAGAAAAACAACTAACATACACAGGAATCAGCAGAAATGGCAAAGCATAGATACTGGAGCCACCTGAAGATTTTGATATAGTGATATAGTGACTAGAAACTAAATAAGTTTACATGTTTCGAGAAAGATTTCCAATATTTTCAAAATTATGATGAGGATTAAAATAGTATCAAAGATCCCCAGTAGGCTCAGAAAAAACTAAATAGAGCTTCTACAATGTAAAATTGAAATTAAGGGGTGGGAGGAGTCAAGAGATGGATAAAAGCAATGAAGAAAACATGGAAACTTGAGGAGCAAGATGAATAAATTTCCAAGAATGTGGCACAGAGAGAGAAGCAACAAGAAGGAAAATATGAGAGGGGTCAGAGGACACAGAGGATAGAATAAGGTCTAAAATCCAATCAGAGTTTCAGAGAAAGAAATTAGAAACAATGAGGAAGAAGCAAGTATCCAGAACTGGGAAATATCTACTGCCCTTCAGATTTGAGAAACCCAGTGAATCTCAAGAAAAAGAAATACAAATAAAATTCACTAATTACCATTTCTATCCACCAATAATGAAGAAGCAGAAAGAGAGATTAAAATAACAATCCCATAGGGGCGCCTGGGTGGCACAGTCGGTTAAGCGTCCGACTTCAGCCAGGTCACGATCTCGCGGTCTGTGAGTTCGAGCCCCGCGTCAGGCTCTGAGCTGATGGCTCGGAGCCTGGAGCCTGTTTCCGATTCTGTGTCTCCCTCTCTCTCTGCCCCTCCCCCGTTCATGCTCTGTCTCTCTCTGTCCCAAAAATAAATAAAAAACGTTGAAAAAAAAAATTTTTTTTTAAAAAATAACAATCCCATTTACAACTGCACCAAAAATAATAAGATACCTAGGAAGAAACCTACCCAAAGAGGTAGAAGACCTATATTCTGAAAACTATAAAACACTGATGAAAGAAACTAAAGAAGACACAATGAAATGGAAAGGCATTCCATGCTTATGGATTGGAAGAACAAATACGGTGGCAATGCTCCTTATGACCCAAAGTAATCTACACATTTAAGGCAATCCCTATCAAAATACCACCAGCATTTTTCACAGAGCTAGCACAAACAATCCTAAATTTTATATGGATCCACAAGAGGTTCTGAATAGCCAAAATAATCTTGAAAAAGCAAAGCAAAGCTGGAGGTATCACAATTCTGGACTTCAAATTATATTACAAAGCTGTAATAATCAAAACAATATGGTACTGGCACAAAAATAGACACATAGATGAATGGAACAGAATAGAAAGCCCAGAAATAAACCCACAATTATATGGTCAATTAATCTTCAACAAAGCAGGAAAGACTACCCAATAGGAAAAAAAAAACAGTCTCTTCAATAAATGGTGCGGAAGACTGGACAGCAACATGCAAAAGAATGAAACTGGACCACTTTCTTACACCAAACATAGAACTAAATTCAAAATGGCTTAAGGACCTAAATGTGAGACATGAAACCATAAAAATCCTAGAAGAGAACACAGGCAGTAACTTCTCTGACATTGTCCATAGAAACTTTTTTCTAGATAGGTCCCCTGAGGCAACAGAAATAAAAGCAAAGATAAACTCTTTAGGAATGCATCAAAATAAACATCTTCTGCACAGCAAAGGGAATAATCAATAAAACTAAAAAGGAACCAACGGGATGGGAAAAGATATTTGCAAATGGCATATCCAATAAAAAGCTGGTATCCAAAATATATAAAGAAGTTATAAAACTCAAACCAACACCCAAAAAAACAAATAGTCCAATTAAAGAATGGGCAGAAGATATGAATAGACATTTCTCCAAAGATGTCCAGATGGCCAAAAGTCACATGAAAAGATTCTCACCATCACTTACAATCAGGGAAATGTCAAAACTACCATGAGCCATCACCTCACAACTGTCAGAATGGCTAAAATCAACAACATGAGAAACAACAGGTGTTGGCAAGGATGTAGAGGAAAACAAACCCTCTTGCACTGTTGGTGGGAATGCAGACTGGTACAACCACTATGGAAAACAGTATGGAGGTTGCTTAGAAAGTTAAAAATAGAACTACCCTACCATCCAGCAATTGCACCACTGGGTATTTACCCAAAGGATACAAGAAAGGTAATTCAAAGGGATACATGCACCCCTATGTTTATGGCATCATTGTTTACAATAACCAAGATACAGAAGCAGCCCAAATGTCCATTTATAGATGAATGGATAAAGAAGGAGTGGTATCTATATATACAATGGAATATTATTCAGCCATAAAAATGAATGAAATCTTGCCATTTGCAACATCATGGATGGAGCTGGAGAGTAAAATGCTAAGCAAAATAAGTCAGTCAGAGAAAGACAAATGCCATATGATTTTACTCATATGTGGAATTTAAGAAACAAAACAAAGAGAAAATAAGGGAGAGTGAGAGACAAACCAAGAAACAGACTCTTTAGAGCATAAACTCTTAACTATGTTTACCAGAGAGAAGGTAGGTGGAGGAATGGGTTAAATAGGTGATGGGGATTAAAGAGTACACTTGTCAGGATGAGCACTGGGTGATATATGGAATTGTTGAATCACTATATCATACACCAGGAATGAATATAACACTGTATGTTAACTCACTGGTATTAAAATAAAAACTTTTGGGGCACATGGGTGGCTCAGTTGGTGAAGCATCTGACTTTGGCTCAGGTCATGATCTCATGGTTCCTGAGTTCGAGCTCCACATCAGGCTCTGTGCTGACAGTTCAGAGCCTGGAGCCTGCTTTGGATTCTGTCTCCCTCTCTCTCTGCCCTTCCCACACTTGTGCGCGCTCTCTCTCTCTCTCTCTCTCTCTCTGCCTGTCTCTCTCTCTCTCTCTCTCTCTCTCTCCAAAATAAATAACCAGTAAAAAAAATTTTTTAATAAAATAAACACTTCTAAAAATTCACTAATCACATCATAGAGAAGAATACCAAAAACAAAGATCGTAAAAGTAACCAGAGAGAAAAGATAGTTTACCTATAATTAAAGTCATGGCAGGCCACATTGACAGTCAGAAGACAATGGAGTATTTCAACAAATTGAGAGCAAATAGCTCTCCATCCAGAAGTTTAAAGACTATCAAGGATAAAAGCAAATTTTCCAAAAGAAAAACATAACTAAGGCATTTCCTACCAACTGATCCTCACAAAATGCAATTCTACAACATATATTTCAGGAAGAATGAAAATTAAACCAGAGCAGAGTCTGGGATTCAAGAAGGCAAGAGAGAATAGTGAGGGGAAGATAATCTTTGACTGTATAAAACAATAATGTGTCTAATTTGTGGGTTAAAACACAGTCAAGATGGAGTCAAATGTACCAAACAGTAGTATAGTATGTAAGTCAGAAGGGGATAACCAGACTTAGTCATCTTGGGTTTTGAGTGTCTGACAAGACAGCAAAGAAAATAAATGCAGACTATGTTAAGTTATACATGCATAATAACACATCAACATTGTAAGAATGGAGATGGTGTATACAACTTTCAAACCAGTAGAGGGGGGACAAATGGAATGAGAAAGATAAAAAACAAAGCTAACCACAAAAAAGACTTAAAGATGGGAGAATAAACACAGTTATTTGAATGAACAAAAGGCTAAATTTGTAATAATGGTAAGAGCAGAAAGAAACATCGATTATATGTCCAAAATAGTGACAAAGAAATAAGCTAATATAATATGCAAGCTATACTTATAAATAAAATCATATTTTATAAATCAAAGCACCTACATGCATCTGATTGGACATACAGCTTAAAATATTCTGATCAGGGATTTAAAAGCCATGCTGGAATTTTGTAAATCTATATAGAAAAGCATACGACCTACATAAATCCAATGTAGGGATATAACAATATATATGAATAAATAGAAAATGCAAGTTGCAGAATTGTACATATAATCCTTTCTTTGTTAAAAAATTTTTTTTCCAGTGTGTATGTGATTGAACTCACACATAAACACACACATCTACATAAAATGCATAGAAAAAATCTTGAACACATGGGAGGCTCTTTATAACTTTATGCATTTTGCATTATTGGAAATTGTTTATACAATAGGCATGTGTTCCTTTTATAATAAAAAAATAATAAACGTAGAAAATGCAAAAAAAAAAAAAGCATCTAAAGGGCTCAAGGGACTATAAACAGATAAGAAAAACAAGAGGGAATAAAATGAAGGTCATGGAAAAGAATCAGACCAGAAAAAAATAAAATAAAAAAATATAGTGAGAAATTGGAAAACAGGAACGCCAAAAGGTTATATAAATGTTGTTCTGGTTAACTTCTCCGATTTAAAAAAAAAAATGGCTCTTTTATTTACTGGTTGGTTTTATTTTTTTGTTTTTTTATAATGTGTGCTGGTATGTTGCCAAAGCTCTAGATTTCTCTGCAGCTAATTAAGACCCTTGTCTGGATTTGGACCCTGGAGATAAAGGTCAAAACTGCTGGTAGGGGCTCTCAATGGTTTTAACTGTTGTTCTTTGCACTCCTAAAAGCTTAACTCCTTAATTGCCAACCTGAAAAATGGTGTTGTCCTTTCCCCTGACAAACCCTCCCTCCAGTTTAAATCTTTGCCCATTTAACCCCTCATTAACTCATTGAACCCCTTCAACTGAATTTACATGTTTGTTTCTTGCAGCTTTGGTATTTTCTGGAGATAATGCTGCCTGGGCACATCATTTCGTCTCTCCTATGGCTAGTTAACATCAGGACCCTGATTTCCCAAACTGCCACAGCTTTTTCAGAATTAAAAGCCCTGTGAGGAAGGTGTTAATCAGAGCAATACTAAAACAATTGGACTCTAGGTACTGTCTCAAATCCTGAGGTAAAAACAGCCCTGAAAATATACAGTGGCTCCCAGGCATCAAAAAAAAGTTATGAAAACTTAACGAGGCAGTGGGCAAGAAAGGCCTAGGCAGGAAATGAGGTAATGAGTCATATGAATTCTAAAGTCTACAGACGTGTGTGTTAGGAGGGAAAGGGAAGAAAAGAAAGGTGCCCCTCTGCACTGCCTGATTTACGGCAAAATACAAAAATATTCTGCTAATGCAGTTTTCGGGAGATTCAGTTGCACAATTAATTATTAAGTTCTCAAAAGAAAATAGGAACTAACGGTATGACTAATTAAAATTCTGGCCTTAAAAATACTGTAACCAAAATCACTTTATTCTTAGCTAATGAAAAATAACATGATCCACCGTTGAAGGCCCCCTCAAAGCCTGCTTGGCGTATTCACAATTCTCTTGGTCTCAAAGCTATCTGGCTCTTTTGTTCCAATACAATAGCCTCCATATATCAGACTATCTCTGTTTGCTTCAAGCAACATGGAGAATTTGCTCCTTTTCCACTATGTGAATTTTCATCTTCATGAATCCCTTTCCGTGTAAGCAAATAGGCAGGTAGGTACCTAATATAGTGACTGCAGTGGTCCCCTGAAATCTCCTAAGAATGTCTCCTGTGCCCCGGGTTCCAAAATACCAGGAACACCACCATGGAAGAGACTTAAAGCCTAAAACAGAATTTAAAATTAGGAAGTTTCCTCTTCTTCGGGTCTCTTTTAAAATGCAAATATGAGGGACACCTACCTGACTGGCTCAGTAAGAGGAGTTTGCAACTCTTGATTTCGGGGTCGTGAGTTCAAGCCCCATGTTGGGTATAGAGATTACTTACATGCGTACATACATATACACACACAAACTTTAAAATGCAAACATGACAGGAGATATAGCATACAAATCGCTAACATTATAGTTTGAATTAATGCATCAGAGATGCCAACTACCTGAGACCCAGGGTAAGATAGCTGAATGTAGATTTCTTAAAATATTTACGTAGACATTTAGCTTCTTTTTCAAGACTCTTAGAGAAAAAGTGTTACTTTTATCACATGTACTTCCTTTCATATGAAATAGAACCTAAACAACATGCTTATATAAGAGAGGGAAAAAATTCTTTTTTCCCTTACCCAGCTTAGGCTCATCAGCTGGAATTCTGCAGATTAGACTGACATGAGACAGATTAACAAGAGGAAAACAAGCCTTAGGTTATTAACATGTGCATCTCACACACAAAAGTATTAAGAGATGAGTAACTCAAAGGGGTGATTAAAACTTCAACTTAATAGTACCTTAGCAAAGAAAAATAATTTTGTAGAGAACTGACAAGACAAAGGAAAAGAACTTTGAGCTTCTAGGAGGAGCAAATTATGGAAAGGCAAATCTATAGGAAAACTAATAGCAAGTAAGAGCCAGTTAGTCAAGTTTGTTATGTAGATTCCTCTGGTGCTATCTCTGGGCTGATAAAGATCTAGTTGTCTCCAGTGATTAACTTCTCTCCTTCCTGGCAGAGAGGTGACAGAGGACACTTTCACAAATTTGTGTCCTGCTTTTCAGCAAATAGGAAGAAGGCAGAGCGCTTTTCTTACATCTACTTCTTCTCAATTGCCTTCAGCTCAAAATAATCTGTATGTGAAAGTGGCATATTTTAGGGTGGCATATTCTGCTACCCTTCACTTATTAGATATTATTAGTAATGTTGATATGGATTATTTTTTCTATTTTAAATTTTCTATCCATTCAGAAATGAATTTTAAAATTCCCGGGGCACCTGGGTGGCTCAGTTGGTTGAGCGTCCGACTTCGGCTCAGGTCACGATCTCACGGTCCGTGAGTTCGAGCCCCGCGTGGGGCTCTGGGCTGATGGCTCAGAGCCTGGAGCCTGCTTCCGATTCTGTGTCTCCCTCTCTCTCTGCCCCTCCCCTGTTCATGCTCTGTCTCTCTCTGTCTCAAAAATAAATAAATGTTAAAAAAAATAAAAAATAAAAAATAAATAAATAAATAAAATTCCCAACGCAGTGGCCCTAGATAATACCTGTAGGTATTAGGTCAGCCTGACTGGGTATCTTAGTGTTATCAGATTATACCATAGACCATTTTCAATTAAAAAATAACAACAGCAACAACAACAAGCTCATCTTTGATTTTTTTTTCCAGTAATAATGCCTTGCTTCAATTTCCCACCTTTAACCTTGACATAAATATGGCTTGAGATATTTTATAGATGAGAGTTTAATAAGACTTCTAAAATTAGTCTAATTCTATTAATGTTTTAAGGTTTTGGTTTTTATAAGATTTATAATAGAGAAATTTGAAGAAATGTTTTATAATGGATAATTGATTCTTTCCCATTTTGTGAATGTTTACTTAATGACTTCTGTTTTTCCAAGCTACTTCCAAAGAAGTAGAAGCCACTTAGTAAACAGAAGTGTTTTACCAGTCATTCCTTCACCAACATGTGATTCTCTGTCCTGTTGTGATAAATAGTTGCTATCATCCAGTGTGGCTAAATGGGTTAGTCATCAAGAAAGATTCACTTTGTTATTTTTGGATGCTCCAAATATTAGGTGGGTGTGTCTCTATTGCCCCTAAACTCTGGGTCAGAGTAATTCAAACCTATATTCTATGGATTACAGATGCTCAAAGCCAACCTCAGATATTCAGTAACACTATTAAACCTATTTATATATCATACAGAGTTTCTCCTTAAATAGTTCAGTTTATGGTTCTCCCTCAAGTCTTGCTTATGTCACCCTGGTCCTATGCTAATGCTGCTCTAGTGATAAAACTCTGCCTTCATTTAAAAAAGCAAACAAGTAAAAAAACTACTTATGCAAGATATTGATATTAAGGTTGAAAGCTGAAGGAAGGAGTCTTTAGCTTACACTATATCAAGCCTTGGACATGCTCATTTTCATAAGCCTTTGACTTCCTCTCATGCAGAATTTTCCCCTGTCCTTTCAGGGCACAGGATTACAAAGCACAATGCCATCTCCCTGTTTCCTCTCCCCACTTTCCCCTTCTTTCTGTCACTCTATGGTTCCTCCATCCCAGGTTTGTTTTAGAAACCACCTTTCTTTATCTCATTGTTATATGGAAAACTTCAACTCTCTGTCTATAATAACTATGTCCAAATTGGTTTTTGCCCTCCTTTATGTATCAAACATACCTAGTTGCTCACAGAAGGGTTTTTAACAACATGAAATCCACGATCTTCAAAAAGTCCTGTGAACTGACCAATAATTACTTTAAATATAAGTGGACTAAATTCTCTAATCAGAAGACATAGAGTAGCTTCATGAATAAGAAAAATAAATAAATAAAGACCCAACTATATGTTGCTGACAAGGAATTCACTTCAGCTTCAAGAACACACATAAGCTAAAAGTAAAAGGATGGAAAAAGATATTCCATGCAAGCAGAAACCAAAAGAGAATAGTAGGTGCTATGCTTATATCCTACAAAATAGACTTTAAGTCAAAAGCCATTATAAGAGACAAAGTTCCTTATATAAGGATAAAAGAATAAACTCTTCAAGAGGAAATAACAATAGTAAACACATATGCATCAAACACTGGAGCATATATATATAGTAAATATATATAGTAAATATATATAGTAATATATATATCTATATATATATATATATACATAAAGTAAATATTTTATATATATATATATATAAAGTAAATATTAACAGGGGCACCCGGGGGGCTCAGTGGGTTGAATGTCCAACTCTTGATTTCGTCTCAGATCATGATCTCACAGTTTGTGAGAGTGAGCCCCAAATCAGTCTCTGCACTAACAGTACAGAGCCTGGTTGGGGTTCTCTCCCTCTGTCTCTTTGCCCCTCCCCTGCTCACATGCATGCTCTTTCTCTCAAAATAAATAAATAAACATTAAAAAATAAAGTAAATATTAACAGCTCTGAAGACAGAAATAGCGATATAATAATAGTAGGGAATTTCAGTAGCCCACTGAAGGATGATCTACAATAGGTAGATCATCCAAACAGAAAATCACTAAAGAAACATTGAACCTGAACAACACTTTAGACTAAAAGGATCTAACACACATGTTAAGAACATTCCATCCAACAGCAGCAGAATACACATTCTTCCCCAGTGCACATGGGACTTCTTCAGAATGGATCATATGGAGGTTCCTCAATAAATTAAAAGTAGAATTACTATATGATCCAGCAATCCCATTTCTGAGTACATATCTAAAAGAAATAAAATTACCATCTTGAAGAAATCTCTACATTTCCATGTTCATTGAGGTACTATTCACAGTAGCCAGAATATGGAAAGAATCTAAGAGCTGGTCAACAGATAAATGGAAAAAGAAATGTGGTATAAACAATGGAATGTTATACGGCCTTAAAAAAGAAGGAAATCATGCAATGAAGGACATTATGCTAAGTGAAATAAGCCAGAGAAAGACAAATATCACAGATTCTCACTTATATGTGGATTTTTTGTTCAAAGTCAAACTCATAGGGGTTCCTGGGTGGCTCAGTCAGTTAAGTGACCAACTCTTGATTTCAGCTCAGGTCATGAGCTCATGGTCAATCAAGCCCCAAGTCAGGCTCTGCGCTGGGCATGGAGACTGCTTAAGATTTTCTCTCTCCCTCTGCACCTCCCCCATGCTCCCTTGCTCTCTCTCTCTCTCTCTCTCTCTCTCAAAAATAAATAAATAAATACATAAATAAATAAATACATAAATAAATAAATAAACAAACAAATAAAAGACAAACTTATAGCAACAGAGAGTAGAATGGAAGTTACCAAAGGCTGAGAGATGGAAAAAAGGAGACATATTGGTCAAAGGGTAGAAATTTTCAGTTATAAGATACAAGTTCCGGAGACCTAATGCCCAGTGTGATGGCTATAGCTATTAACACTGTATCGTATACTTGAAATTTGCTAACAGAGTAGATCTCAAGTGTTCTCAGCGCACATACACAAAAAATGGTAACTGTGGGAGGTGATGGATATGTTAAGTAGTTTGATGGTGGTGGTCATTTCACAACGTATACATATATCGAAATATCACATTGTCTATCTTAAATATAAATAATTTTTATTTGTCAAAAATAAATACATAAAAATAAAAATCAAAGTCCTGTGAGCTATACATAGCTGTATTTCTTCTTCATTGTATAAGATTGTTGGAAGTTCTGAGATTTTTCCCCCATTTTTATTTTTTTGGATGCCCCACCCCCTCAACCCCCCACCCCGTACATGAACCTGGGTCACTGCAATGATTTTTTGCTGCCAATACATATCAGTTTCCACAGTTATTCTAAGAAACACACACTGTAGGTCCTTGCTTCTCTACAGATGGTGCCTACATCATGTTAAGCAAACAGGTTAACTGAAACAATATGATGTTGACCTTTGCTGAGTGAAAAAAGGGACTCCATTTGCAATTTCATGTTTGATGTATTTTGTGCATTGTAGGTACTCAATAATGCTGGTTAAATGAATAGTTGTAAAAATATGCTGCTGGTAAATAAATTCTGAAGTCTTGGCTTCAATTAACATTTTAGATAGGGAAGATAAAAATGATAGCTCCACATTCAACATTTGTCAAGAAGGATGTAGCCTGAGGGGCAATGTTACCAGGGTGCAATTTAAATAGCACCACCACAATAATTAGTTGAGTAAAAGGAAATTGATTCTGCATATTTTTTTAATCTATGCATTATGTACACACATAAAGCTTAAACTGGTTTAAACATTGAGGTGATTTATGTAAAAGCCCAGCAAGTATGACAGAAAGTATATTCAGATGGGAAAGGTATTGTCATCTGAAAATATGAATGTGCTTGTGGTGTCTTTCTGGAAATCTTAATTTTACTGCTCTGAACATAAACATTTATATGGCGAAAGAACATAAAAGTCTCAGTTTTTTCAAAGGCACTTTCAGGTATGTCGCTTATAAAACAGCTCCTCATCCTGGAATGGCACTGTAGGCAACATACACTGTCTCTTTATCAACCGTCCAAACTCCTGCATTTTGCAACAACAGAATCCAACAAAGAAAAATAATTAATCAGATGTACCTATCAATTAAATTTGCATCCATGGAAATTTGAATCTCTAACCTTGGTTTTGTGTAACCTCTGGCCATTTATTTGCTAGTCACCCACCACGTGTAATATAATTGTCTGTTGGTATGTCTTAGCCAGTCTCTGAGTCAGCTCATTGAACAGAGACTGGATCCTCCTCTATGTATCATGCCTGACGAATAAAAGGCTTTCAGGAATGCTTATTACAGGAGTGAATGCCAATGATCTGATTATTTGCTCTTTGGGGCCTCTCTGAGATTTATAGTTATGATGTCAACCTCAAGTTCTCTCTGTCCTTTCTTGAGTCATCTTGTCCAACCTCATACTCGCAGCTCGCATTGCTAGAGCATGTGTCACACTCAGGAGCTGTGCACCCCTAAATGCATTCTCATTCAATCTGTACCACCAGCCTGGAGGGTTGATGTTCAGATTATCATTGGATTCATTCTCAGAAGATTTCACTGAAGTTTGAAGAAGTTAAGTGTTTTGCCTGAGGTTACACAGCTAGAAAGAGACCAGCTAAGAGTTAAGTCTCTATCTGTTGGATTCCAGAGCTTCCATGTGATTTTAGGCATTTCACTAAAATTCTGAACTGGAAATGAGCCAAAGAAAAAGCTGAGTGCCCATTAGTAATGGATAAAAAGCATCTTGTCTCTGAGGACCTGGGGGCTTGTAAAAATTCCAAGAGTTCTTCATCTCTTCCATCTTCTGTGCCCTCGGTGGAGGCCTTGAGCTTGAGTTACTAACAGAGAGAAGTGGGAGGGGAGATGCTCCCCTGAGTAGTGATCTGCGTCTCCACTGGAAGATGACTGTGGGAAAGGGCCAGGGGGGGTGGGTAGAAGCAGGTGACACTTTCTTCTGGCTTTAAATGCACAGCCTGTCTGTAGCAGTGGTCCTGCAGTTCTGTACCAGAAGCCAGTACAAAAGCAAGATTCAATTATGGATTTCACCTTTACATAGCTCTAGGGGGAGAGAAGTATATTAATTAAATTTAACCACTGTTGAGTTCATCCAACTCCTCCCATGCTTACCAGGGGCATCTCCATAAAGAGTGCGGTGTCTGCGAGCAGCCAGAGTGAGTATCTACTACGTGTATGATCCAAGGGAAGCCAAAAGGCCCATGGCCTTCCTCCCACGCCTTACTTAGCCTGCTCCAGGAACAGAGCCTTCCACCATTGATCTTCTCCACAGCCTATAGGCTGGGCCAACCTCCTCCTTCCAAACTTCTCCCACAACATCCTTTGCAAACAAGTATACAACATCATACAGCATATGTGAAAGAACAGCAAAACTGTGAGTCGAAGAAAGATCTCTCTATCCCTCCCAACTCAATTCTAGCATTCTAGTGGTAGATGGAGTACGTGGTGAATCTGTGAGCAAGGTGTCTGGGGGTGATCAAACAGAGGTGGGTGGCCATTCAGCCAGATCCTAGTGGGGATCCTGCATTAGGCAGAATGTTAGAAGAGGTGGTCCCTAAGATGTGACTCTCTAGTTCTATGAGTACAGTGCTAAGTCTGAGTGTGGTACAGACTGTCAACAATCCAGGTGTTCAGACAAAGGGGAAATGGTGTCTTTCCAATGGGTTATTCTGAAGACAATTTGCAAGTGCCCAACCATCTCTTTGTCACCTAAATCAGATCATTAACAATGGTTACTCCTTGATAGGATATTATTTCTTTGTTGTGTTGCTTATTTATAATCCAACCTTGTCTCAAAGAAGCTCTGAGGTGACTGTAATGTAAATTGGACAAAGCAAGAGTATTAAAAATGCAGACACAGACCTAGAAACCTCCCAAACCCTCGAGCCTAGCAGCTAGCCATAGTATTTCCTGTATATGGAACAATAGTGACATCCAGTGGTCAATTAAATTATACCCAGATGAGGTTTGCAATTTGTCCCCAACCTAGAAATAATTATACTGGGAAAATTATTTTTTGAGCCACTCAATGTGGGGCTGTTCTGAACTTCAAGAAAGACTTGATGTGTCCTCAAATGCAGGAAAAGACTCTGTCTCCCAGCCTGCAGCTTTAATGTCTGCAGACAGGATTTACTCAAATGTAGGAAAAAAAGAACTCTCTACAGCCTCATCTATAAAATGGAGCAGGTAATAAACTACCTGCCAAATTGGAGCCAGCAATGAGTTGCCACGGGAAGCACAGTGTGTGAGGACAGCCATAAATGCACACCGGAGGAAAAAAGGAGAGAAGGTATTCCATAAGTCAAACACAGAACAAAGAAAGGAAAGCTGAAAGAATGCGGCCAGATTAATGGTCTCTCAGGCAGAGAACGGCATTGAGGGTAAGGCCTTTGGCTTATTTGCTGCCGTATCCCCAGCACTTAGCATGGTATCCAGCACATGGCAGGTGCTCAGATGGTCTTTTACTCCATGAATAAATGAATGAATGAATTGAGGGGTTTTCAAGCATTCTGTCCTAAAGGACCTGCCAGTTAGAGATGAGGCAGGTCTGCTCAGCCCAGTTTTGATCTGCCCATTGCCCTGTATCTGAAGACCAGCAGGAAAGATGAAGACTCAAAATGATCTTACTGATCTGAGAGTGAAAAGCTGGAACAGTAAAGTGGTGTCCGTAAATCCTATGTCTGTGTGGTTTATACTGAAAATGTACGTGTTTAGTTATCTGATTCACTAACAGAGGTATTCAGCAGCTGACCCACTCACTAGTTAAGTAGTGGCCCAGGAGAACAAAACAGGAACCTGTGATAAGCAGCCCCCAAGGTCAAGGTTCAGACAGTTCCTGCTTTATTCCCTTGGGTCCTGACAGCCAGACTTAATCAGAGGCCAATCTAAAGAGCCTTTTGGGCAGACGTGCTCTAGATGGTTTTGCATAAACCGTAGCTTTAGATTATTTATCTAATTTTAAGTGAAATATTTGTAACAAGAAAATAGCATTCAATACAAACAATTTTCTTTAATAACATTTTAGGGGCCAATTACATAGAAAAATGTCTTTATTGTTTAGAAGATTTTACGACTAAATATGTTGATCACCTTGATAGTGTTAGCAAACAAAGCAAAAATTTCAAAAATATAGTCCAAATCATCTTATACCATTCTCCTCTGGATCCATCTTTGTGGAGAGGGAGTTAAAAGAGTCTTAAACTACAGCGAATGTCATTTTTGCATAGCCTGTAAAAAAACCAAAATGGCCAAAAGTGATGATTTCCAATTCATGTAATAATTCATCATCCTATAACTTCACCAAAAAAATGTAATAAAACATGATATTCTTGGTAACAGTAGTATGTCTGAGATTCTAATTATAATAAAATACAGAGAAATCCAAGGCAATTTCTTCCTAAAACTGTAATTAGTATAAAAGAGCATAAAGTCTTGGAACAACAAAAACACATTTGTATTAAGAAGATCATTCTTGGCCATTACTAGAAAATTGTGAATTCGTGAAAAGCCACATGTATATAAATTGTTAGCACAATTATTATACTCTTCTCCCCACATGAGATATGATAATATCAACATTACCAGCAATAATAAATTAAAGAGTGTGCATGTGAATTCATTTAACGATTTTACTACGTCTTCTGTGCAGATGGGCTGCAGTCTAGATTAAAGTAAAGATTTGTGAGATTCACGAATTGCGGAAATGAATCATTACAAATACAACACAGTCTTCCTGCTTATGGGTTCTCCCATCAGCAAAATGTCATTCGCCTTCTAACATAATACGTAATTCCACAACTTCCCAAGAGCATATATGGCATCCTGGGAACCTATTCAGCCCTCAGTATGCACAAGTAAAAGTCCTTGTATGCGCCTTTAGTATGCAACTCTCAAGGTCCAAAAGCGCAAGTGTCAGAGAGAAGAGAAAGGTCCTATCAGAGACCAGAGAAAGGGATCTTCTGCATCCGTAGTTATGGACGCCCGCCATACTTTGTCCCTGGATTCCATTTAATTCATTATGTAATACATAAAAGACACTATACGGAAATACAACTGTTTTCAAATGAAAGTCCACTTAAATTCATTTTCTGAGTGCTCACTTCAGCAGCACATATACTAAAATTGGAACGATACAGAGATTAGCATGGCCCCTGCGCAAGGATGACACGCAAATCTGTGAAGCGTTCCATATTTTTTATTCATGTTTGAGGCGTCTGGGTGGCTCAGTTGGTTGGACATCCGACCCTTGATTTTGGCTTAGGTCATGATCTCATGGTTCATGATTTGAGCTCTAAGTCTTGCTCTGTGCTGACAGTGTGGAGCCTTCTTGGGATTCTCTCTCTCCCTCTCTTTCTGCTTCTCCCTCACGCACACGTGCATACTCTCTCAAATAAATAAACTTTTTTAAAATTTTTTTTTTAACGTTTATTTATTTTTGAGACAGAGAGAGACAGAGCATGAACAGGGGAGGAGCAGAGAGAGAGGGAGACACAGAATCTGAAACAGGCTCCAGGCTCTGAGCTGTCAGCACAGAGCCCAATGCGGGGCTCGAACTCATAGACGGTGAGATCATGACCTGAGCTGAAGTCTGACGCTCAACCGACCAAGCCACCCAGGCGCCCCTAAACTTTTAAAAAATATATTTAAAAAATAATAAAATAAAATATTCATGTTTCATGGTCAGATTCTCCCATTAAAGTCGAGAACAAGATAAGAATATCTGCTATCATCACATTTGACAATGTCTTACTAGACAAGAAAAAGAAACTGTAAGGATTAGAAAAAAGTAAAAGATCCTTTTTTGCTGATGGTATGATTATTTACATAGACTGTATAGCTCTCTGAGTAAACTACTGGGATTAGTAAGAGAATTCAGAGTTACTAGATATTACTAACACCAATAAATATCTTCTTGATATACCAGTGATTATGAAATTAATAGAAAAAAGATCTCATTCACGATGGCAATAAAATAAGAAATTTGGAAATAAATGTAATCAAAATATGTTTAAGACCATTATCTAGGAAATTCCAAGTTATTGTTTGAAAGCATAAAAGAAGATTTGAACAAATGAAGAACTATACCATGTCTGTGAATATGAGAAAGGTGTCAGTTCTTCCTAAGTTAAACCACGGTTTTGGTGCGTTTACAATAAAAATCCCCAGGCGCCTGGTGGCTCAGTTGGCTAAGTGTCCGACTTGGGCTCAGGTCATGATCTAGTGGTCCTTGAGTTCAAGCCCCATGTCTGGCTCTGTGCTGACAGCTTGGAGCCTGGAGCCTGCTTCGGATTTTGTGTCTCCCTCTCTCTCCGCTCCTCCCCTGCTCACGTTGTCTCTCTCTCTCAGAAATAAATAGACATTAAAAAACATTTTTTTAAAATCCCAATAAAGTGATTTGTGCCACATAATAAGCTGATCTAAAAATTCATGTGACACACAAAAATAAATTCAAAATGGATGAAAGACCTAAATGTGAGATAGGAAACCATCAGAATCCTACAGGAGAAAACAGGCAGCAACCTCTTTGACCTCAGCCACAGCAACTTCTTACTTGACATGTCTCCGAAGGCAAAAATGAACTATTGGGACCTCATCAAGATTAAAAGCTTCTGCACAGCAAAGGATATAATCAACAAAACTAAAAGGCAACCAACGGAATGGGAGAAGGCATTTGCAAATGACATATAAGATAAAGGATTAGTATCAAAAATCTGTAAAGAACTTACCAAACTCAGCACCCGAAAAAGAAACAATCCAGATGTGAAGAAACAGGCAGAAGACACGAATTGACACTTTTTCAAAGAAGACATCCATATGGCAAACAGACATATGAAAAGATGCTCAATATCACTCATCATCAGGGAAATACAAATCAAAACCACAATGAGATACCACCTCACACTGGTCAGAGTGACTAAAACTAACAACTCAGGAAACACCAGGTGTTGGCGAGGATATGGAGAAAGGGGAACCTTCTTGCATTGTTGGTGGGAATGAAAACTGGTGTATCCACTCTAGAAAACAGTGTGGAGGTTCCTCAAAAAATTAAAAATAGAACTACCCTATGACCCAGCAATTGCACTACTAGGAATTTATCCAAAGGATACAGGAGAGCTGATTCAAAGGGACACATGCACCCCAGTGTTTGTAACAGTGCTATCAACAATAGCCAAATTAAGGAAAGAGCCCAAATGTGCATCAACTGATGAATAGATTAAGAATATGTGGGGTGTGTATGTGTGTGTGTATGTATATATATATACACATACACACACACATACATACACAATGGAGTACTACTCAGCAATGAAAAAAGAATGAAATCTTGGCATTTGCAATAATGTGAATGGAACTGGAGGATATTATGCTAACCAAAATAAGTCAGTAAGAGAAAGATCTCATGATTTCACTCATATGTGGAATCTGAGAAAGATAACAGATGATTATAGGGGAAGGAAAGATATAAATAGAAAGGGAGGCCAACCATAAGAGACTCTTAAATACAGAGAACAAACTGATGGTTGATGAGGGTGAGGAAAATGAACGATGAGCATTAAGGAGGGTGCTTGTTGGGATGAACACTGGGTGTTGTATGTAAGTGATGAATCACTGGAATCTATTCCTGAAGCTAAGACTATACTGTATGTTAACTAACTTAAGAATAAATTTTTTTAAAACAATAAAGGAAAAAAAATAAAAATTCATATGAAAGAGTCAAAGGCCAAGAACAGTAAAATAAATTTGGATGAATACTTGCCCTACTCAGTACTGGAACTTTTATAAAGCTATAGTGATTAAGACAGTGTGGGATCAGACAGATAAAAAAGTAGAAGAGTGGCACCAGAAAAGAAGGCTCAGAAGTGGACCCACATGTAAATGGAAATTTATAGCATAATATGTCAATGGAAAATGGTGGACTGTTCAGCAAATGATGCTGATGCAATTAGTTATCTGTAGGAAACAAAATTAGATGTCTTCCTCGCTGAATACACACAAAAATATGTATTAAATATGTAAATATTAAAAGAAAAACTAAAATATTTTAAAAGTAAAAAAATTCATTTTCTGAGAATTTTTGAGGATTTCAAGGCAGCTTGTATTTTTTTTTTTTTTTTGGTCAAATTTTTATTTAAATTCTAGTTAGTTAACATACAGTGCAACATTGGTTTCAGGAACAGAATTCAGTGACTCATCACTTACATAGAGTACCCAGTGCTCATCACAACAAGCGCTCTCCTTAGTACCCATCAACCATCTCGTCCATCTCCCACCCACCTGCCTCCATCAACCCTCAGTTTGTTCTCTATCATTAAGAGTCTTTTATCCTTTGTTTCCCTCTGTCTTCCCCCTTCATATGTTCATCTGTTTTGTTTCTTAAATTCCATATATGAGTGAAATCATATGGTTCAAGGCAACTTTTTAAAGAATTAGATATAGTGATACTTTTTAATAACTAGACACCCCCTCAGCTAAAGATCTGTGCAGTGGCTTCCCATCACCTGCCCCATACATTCTGACTTCCTGAAATAGCACATAAGACCTTAGTGTCCTAACCACTCTATGCCTCCCTCCTGCCACCCACACCGTGCCCCCTCCCTACCCAATGCCTCCCCCAGAGAATTTTCAACATCTCAAACAAGTACAAAATCACATAAGGGACTCCTTTATCGACATCTCCCTATATTCATTTAGCAAGCATCTATTTCACACCTTCTGCATGGGTGGCTCTCAGGATAAAATGTTGAACAAAACATTGTTCCTATCCAAGAAGCTCATAATCTGGTAGACTGCGATCGGATGTTGCAGAGTTTCTCTAAATCTTAGGAAGGAAATAAGACTCACACCACCTTTCTAACTGCCAAGAAGAAGGAGTTATAAGCCTGAATGACAGGATAGGGTAATACTGATAGCCAAACTTCCAATTTGGGAAGCGGCTTCAAAGTTCCAATTACATCCAAACGTGGGCCAACTTAGACTGGTTACCCAGAGAAGATAGGAGAGATAGGAGAGAGAGCTGGCCTTAGAAGTGCAGAGTGGAACTCAAGGGACCATGATGAGAAAGATGATCAGGTCTTGGGAGGGCGCTGGTAGGATCAGAGAAAGCGAAGACTCCTAACCTTCTGGGGACCCAGAAGGCTGGGCAGAAGGCAGTGGTTGATTTAAGCTCACCAGGAAACAGTTCAGGATGTGGGGTGTGAAGAAAGACCAGAATTTAGCACTTCAGAAACCTGGAAGGGCTAAGGACTTCTGCCCTTTGGCAGAGAGCAACCATAAGAATTTGTAGAGCCAGAGTAGAACAAAAGTAATTTGGCCAATTCCTCAGTGGATCTAAGGAAGGGAAAACCAGACTGTGAAAGACTCAGTACCTAGCTCTCACCGTTGACCAAGATTTCTCATCAATGTACAGAAGGAAGGTGAGGGAGGCGAGGTCTCCAATGAATAGCATCTGTGTCTCTCATTTTCTCAAAGCTACATTAATTAGGCCCTTGTTCTCTGGGCTGATGGCTCGGAGCCTGGAGCCTGTTTCAGATTCTGTGTCTCCCTCTCTCTCTGACCCTCCCCCGTTCATGCTCTGTCTCTCTCTGTCTCAAAAATAAATAAAAAATGTTGAAAAAAAAAAAATTAGGCCCTTGTTAGTTCTCATGACACCTATGTGGTATTATGATCTCCATTCTACAAATGAAGAGACTTGAGAACCAGAGAAATTGTGCTCAATATCCACATAATTACTGTGTGTTGGAGCCACAATTCCAAAACCAGTACTTTTAATCACTGTGCTATGTTGCCTCTCTGAGTCATTTACTTGGTCCCAGGTGTCATGAGAATTAGAGCTCTACTGGACACCATTAAGGTAAAGGCAAGTTACGCATAAGGTAGTAAAGAGTGCTGGTCACCTCAGCGATTTCCAGGTTGACATCATACCAACTTGCCTTTAGAATTAAAATAAGCCACCAGGTGCTAGAGTCGTATGGGGGAAAAAATAGCTAAAAAGTATCAACACTGTCCGATCAAAAAACAACAACAACAGTCAGATAAATGCACATCTGGTTTGTGCTATGGAGCAGTCATTGCAAAACATAAATAATTTCTCTTGAAACCAAAATACAGGATCAAAATTAATGAAAAAGAAAAAAAGCCATTCCATTTTAGAAGTCAGTGATACAAGGTGGTTACACGTGGAAGGGACTAATTTCTGTCCATCGCTAGAAGGTGTTGGTGGTTATTTTAAGTCTTTGCCATGCCACCTAGACATGCTTGCACAGAGGCAGGGCCTGAAGAAGAAATGTTCATGCCTCAGCAGAGGCAGAGTATAGGGACCTGCCAACTGAAACTTGGTGTACTGAATAAAAATATTTACAGCACCACTTTATGAAATGACCCATTTTCAAGGCATCAACTGCTTTATGCAATACCCTATCATGCTAAAATGTTCTCTTCTGAGTCCACATATAGAGGAAGTTGAAATATGTTCTTATGAATATCGACATGATTAGAACAGCTATTTGTTACTAAATCTAAAAACGTACTTTAAGGGGTGTGGGATTAAGGATGCTGCAAATTGAAATTTTGAATGTGTCTATTTCATATGGTGAACAAGACCTCTGAAAGCTTTGTTTTCTATTTCTTTTATGCCAGTAGAAAGATATGTATGCTCTGCAATTTCAGGATAATGTTTTTGCTTTGCTGCTTAGTGATATAATGGAAAGAGTGCACGGCTGAAAATTTGTCTCCACAGTGCATCTAGAATACTAATACCCCAGTTATCATAGAACTTCATTTATTTAGAAAGATGAGGCAGGTCCCTCTGTTTTTCTTCTTTATTCATTCATTTAGTTCAGTAAATGCTATACGTAAGGGAAAGGAATGTAAATGTTCCACTAGACCGATTTCTCAACCTCAGCACTATTGACATTTTAGAGCAGATAATTCACGTGATGGGGACTGTCCTTCGCATCGCAAGGTGTTTAGCAGCATCCCTGGACTCTACTTACAAGATGTCAGTAATACCCATCCTCCCAAATGTGGCAACCAAAAATGTCTTCAGATGTTGCCAAGTGTCTGCTATGGAGCAAAGTCGCCCCCATTGACAATGATGCATTCTCCAAGCCCAATGGGCAGGCATGATTGAGCTCTGATTTTCCCGCTGTGCCGTCAACAGCCATCTTTTTTTCACCAGAAGCCACTGTGTTTGTGGATGAGTTCTGCTAGATAAGGAGAGTTCTCAAATGCAGTAAATTGGAGGTTCCACTCTCACTTGGGTGAGAAAAATGACCAGGGCCAGTTAGTTATATACCGGAGAGTTTCCTCCTCTAATATTTAAGTACAATTTTGTTTTTGTTTTTTAACAAAACACCACCTTTGCTTCACCACCTTTAACACATCTAGTAATGTTGTCAAGGAGACAACCACCAACTAGCAGATAACAGCTGCGCCAAGATAATTTGACCTTGGTTGCTGTCTGTTGTTCCTGTGCACACACACGGTGGACCTTGCAGCCTCCTTAAATCAGGGCTGGCTGCATGATTATTGTATCCAAATAAGAAACTCACAGATTCTAATCTCCTGATCTTACCTGGTTTAAAACCAAAAAGACACATTTCATTTGTTTCACCAGATCAAATAAAGAGGGAGTCTGGCAATAGCGATAAACCCCAGAGATCAGCTAAATTATGTCCCAACTTGACATTTATATGAGCACACGCCTCTCAATCTCCGGAGGTGATTAGATTAAGTGTATTTTAGCATGCGCTTCAGGCACGCACATCCTTAGAGATTCAAGGACAGGGGTGGATTGTGACTAATACCATCACTGCTTTTATTCAAATGTTTTGTGTTGCCAATATGCTGCCTAAAACGTTACTTAGGATCGAGAACCGCATTTCAACAAAGCACATACAAAAGCTTCTTACATTTCGGGATTAAGGTTTTCATACCCACTTTAGCTCAGACCCTGAGCAAATATTTCTGCCGTTGAGACATGTGATCATGGTTTCTTATCTGGGCATCATCCCACATGGGGGATACGTTACCTCCAGAGACTGGAATCATTTTGCTCAGAGATTTTGATTTACTTCATTAACTCCAGAAACCTCAGGAGAGGCGGTGAGACTGAGCACTGGAATGCAGGCTGGTGGCAGTGAGTCTCCCGGGGGCATGGGAGAGCAGTGAAAGACGCTTCCCTACCTCTGCTCTATGTTAAAAATAAAAACAGAAACACTAATGCCCATAAAATTCAGAATTACAGCTGAAATGCCAAGTCACCAACAGCTAGTCAAAACCCACTTCTTTGTCCTGGTGCCAGTTAAAATCTCATTGATTGCATCCAGGGGATACCACATTTGTCATTCTTAAAAGGAAAATGAGCAGTCACAAGGGATTTCAGATTTCAGACCTGATAGTTTAAGGATAGTAAAATACATCTCAAAATGCACTATTTATTGACATGGAAAAGAAGGAAAATATTGTAGTCTTTATTTTTATGTATATATAAATTATTCAATTCCTTCAATCCAAAAGACATTTCAGTCTTGGCCAAAAAAAAAAAAAAAAAGATTCTGAGCAGCAGTTTAATGTTATAAATTTTTAAATATTTTATCTATCACTGGTCGAATAAAGCAAACTTTTTCAATTGTAGAAATTTATGTTGTTTCTCTTGCTTCCCTGCCTTCTGCTTTGCTCTCAATGTATTATTTAATCTATAAATATTATGACTATTTATCCTCTATTTTTGCAGGCCGATGGCAATATTCTACCCTGTTATCATTGTGTCAGACCCTACCTCAGAACAAGGGGCCTAATTTGAGTGTCCAAAAATAGCTACACGTGTCTCATAAACACCAAACACAAAATCCTTTGGAAAGACAAGTCCCTCTCATCATGGCCAAACTTCCAACATCCCATCACATAGAATCATCTGTGGCAATAGAAAGTCCAGAAGTCATTTTCTTTTTTTGCCTATACTTACCCTCACTTCAAGCCACAAAGAATTACAGGTAACTTACAAAAGTATATACATTACAAAAGAATAAACTAGGTGAAAGAATCAAGGAAGAGGTAAATGAGAACAGGAAGTTGATAAAGCCCAGAAGTAAGATCAGAATGCAGAGATGCACAGCATGGGACCCTGTCTGGTTGCAAGAGGTGAGCCCTGAGCTTGACTTCAAACTTCCTAGTGACCATATCAATGACAGAAAGATGACTAGTTGTGAGATCACAAGCAAACTGTTCAATAACAGTTCTATTGGAAGTCAAGTCCTGAGGTTATCACTCTGAGGACTCCTCCTAAGAAGTCTTATCAGACTGGGGCCTCAACCGCACCTGGATTCATTTTTTTCATCTTCTTAACCCTTCTCAAGGCAACACCTAATCCTCCCCAAAGAGGACATAGTTGGTTCTCATTGTTAAAAACAATCACTAGGGAGGAAAACTTGGACACAACATCCAGTGACTCACAGCTCTGCAAATACTCCTTGCTCCTTCTTTCTTACAGGTATATTACATCCCTTGTCTCCTTTCTACAGCCAGCTCCCTAACCCTCCTTTCACATGGATGAAGACAATCCTACTTTCTGAAAATTGTATGTGTATATAACCTTGGCACATCAGCCCCAAGAATCAATAAACCTTCATATTAGAATCCACGGTGCTTTAAAAACATATTTTACTCTAAAATATGCCCTACAAACTTACATGGAAAACTGTGGAAAATCTGTATTGTGTGTGTATAACTTTCTGTAATATATATGTGCTACCTAAAATCATTTGCCCCCAGTAAAACCTTTTTGTGGGGGGGAGAGAAAATATTATGGAAAAGAACAGGCAGCAGAGAATGATATGAATATTACATGCTCTTGTACAGAATGTCTTCAAAGGAGAGGAGCCTTGCCAGCGTAACTGAGTAATGATCTTTGAACACAGCATTAAAGTCATAGCATGAAGGAAGGGAGATAAAATATTTAATGACATCTTAATATTCCCAGTCTTGCAAAAAGCCAAGAACTGGTCACAGTTTATCAATGGTCATACATTTTAATATCATTAGACAACAATTTTCTCAATCAGAGTATTAGAGCTACCAAAAGCATAGGGTGGTAGAAAGCAAGGGAAACAAAGTGAGCTATAAACTGCTTGGAAATCCTGTCTTTTTCAGTTGACTTTTAATATGAATGTGGAAACTGGGCTCGACAATGAATTGGCTCACTTGGCTAACAGCTTGGCCAGAACCTCAATAACTATTGAGCATGTTTCTGTGAAATAGCCTTTGTCGAATCATATTGAGGACAAGTCCTCAAAAACCCCACTTGACTCCTGGGACACGAGTGTGGTCAGAAGTCATTGTAACATCTGGTATCATTGTCCCCAAATCTTCCAGTTCTCCCTGTATGCTTCAGTTCCAGGAGAATAATACATCGAGAGCTTTGCACCAGGCAAGCAGATGCCTGATGAAGAGGGGATGAAGAGGAAGAGAAGGCAGGGAAACCTGTTTCATCATAAAGAGAAAAGCAGACAGGCATGAAAAAACAAAAGCTGGGAAACAGAAAGCAGACTGTGGAAGGTAATTTACTGAGTCACCAAAATGCCTCAGTGCATTTTCCTCTCCTCTACTCTACCACCCCCTTCAAGTAGCAATGTCCTGACTATTTTCTTGCCACAGAAACTTATGACACAAAACAGAAGCTATGTAAAGCAAATGGCTCTTCTGTCTTTCAAAGAAGCCCAAGCTAATAAAAAAGCAATTTTTTTTAAGGTACAAAATGCATTAGTCAGCTAGGACTACTATAAAAAAGTACCACAGATTGGGGGCCCTAAATAACAGACCCACAGGTCTAGGAGCTTGAAATTCAAATTTAAGGTGTCAACAGGCAGGGTTGGTTTCTTCTAAAGCCTCTCCTTGGCTTGTAGATGGCTGTCTTCTCCTCCCTCCACCTTCACATGGTCTTCCTTCTGTGTGTGTGTGTGTGTGTGTGTGTGTGTGTGTGTGTGTGTGTCCTAATCTCTTCTTATAAAGACATCAGTCGCATTGCATTAGAGCCCACCCTAATGGCCTCATTTCAACTTGATTACCTCCTTAAAGGCCTGACCTCCAAATACAGTCACATTCTTAAGTACTGCAGGTTAGGACTTCAACATAGGAATTAAAGGGGACTCTACTCAGCTCAAACAGAGAGATATATATTTTGAGTTCTAGAGGGAGAGATGTGTGAGTCTGGTGGGCAGTAAGGTGATAAGACTTAGAAGGAGTCTCTCTGTGGGACAATTAGGAAGGACAGACTTAAACCCAGAGATCCCTCAACCTCTTTCAGAATTCCTCTGCTGTAAGCACCACACTCAAGGAACAGAACCTCTGAATCTGAAGATCAAGACACCAAGAGTTTCTCTGGAGGAACAGACTGGTGGCCAATGACCAGATGGTCTTCCCTGATGTCTAGGCTCCAAGTCCCAAATCCCCTGCAAAATTCAGGGCTGGGAGCCTACAGAGAGGCTTAGTAATGGCCAATATTGAATTTCCAGACAGTCCTGTGGAATAGGGGCTCAGGGACAGATTTATATCCATTTAAAGCAAATACAGAATGTGATATTTCTTGTTGTTTATGGACTGAGTTCATACCTTCTGGAATTAGGTCAAGATATATACTATAAAGCCTGAGAAAGAATTAAACAACAGAGAAACCAGTCCTTATCTATACAGTAAGCCAATCAAGGTAACCAAAACAGCACCAGACGCAGTGCAGAGCTCAAACTAAGAGGTCTCGGGGTACAAAGCAATTTATTTGGACTTAAGAGGCAAGAGTAAGTCAGATATCCTGACCTACTCCAACAACACATTGAGCTCCTCCATGAATGATATTAATAGTAGTTAACAGGTGCTAGGAGCTACCACATGGTCAGTCTTCCCAACCCATCCAATCATGCCAATAATCCCATTTCAATTTAAAATCCTTCCTGATCTCCTATATACCTTAATATTTTAGCACTCTAAATGATTTTATAGATCTTTTGTTTACTCAGTCCTCCTATTTAAATGATAAACTTCATGACAGCAAGATCTGTTTGGTAACTCCTTTGGACATCCTCACAGTGCTTAGGGAAATTTCACTTAATCATGGGCCACAGTTATGACTGAGGAGTCTGTTTTTCCCTCCCTCTATAAGCATTAAAAAGAATCCATAAATCCCTACATCCCTTTGTGCTCTTGAGACGGAATGGGCAATCTGAATGAAATCTCCCTGTTTTTCCATTTAACACAGGTTAAGAGTGTTTTCAGAAAAATTTTCTGGCAGGTAGCTAAGTTCTAGAATGACCAGTGAGAGGGGAAAAAAAATAGGTCCAGCATTAAGAAAAACAAAAGAAACAAAAGGAGAGGCAAATTGCAGAGAAAAAAGTATGAGAACATGGTTAATTGGGTTTAGGATAATATTAGCACTTGAAATCCTTACTCTACCCCATTTACTCTAGCCAAATATATGCCTTTTCCAAGAAAAAGTTCTGGAAGTTCTGAACCATTAGTAAATAGAACAAAAAAAAAAAGCAGATAGGAGGTCATATTGCCCCCTCTATTCCAAATAAGGTTTATAATATAGAACAGAGGTACACACCTGCAGACAAGTGGACTGTGTAATGTGTAATCTAATCTCTAAATTAGATCCTCCTTCTCTACTCTGGGATGACTGAGTGCCCGTCGGTTCCTCTGATAGATGCCAGACCTTTGCCACTAAGCTTGCTTCAGGTCAAGAGCAATCAGGAACGTGTGTCCTCTGAGAGCAGCTCACCAATCAGGGAGGTTTTTCCTCTCCAAAGTGGAGAGTAGACAGAGGCTACTGAGTATCATGCTAGTGAGTATGACTGACCATGGAAGAAAACATCAGAAGTGAAAAAGGGTTCTTCCTTTAATGGATATGTTGAGCAAAAGCTTCCAAGATCTCAGTGGACCATCTCACTGACAGATACAGAGAAAGAGATGCAGAAGGTTCCAGAGAGAAGTCTAGGGCTGGGACATGCATCTTGATGTCACAGTGTACAGTAGTGGCTGAAGTCATGCACGGATATGGGATTCCACAGAAAGAGGAGCCAGGGTGTGAGGAAAGGAAAGCTAGGAAGAGAGCCCTTAGAAATGCAAGCAAAGGGTAGAGCAAAGAGAAGCCAAGAAAGTGATGCAGAAAGAAGAAACCGAGAATGGTATTGCAAAAGCCAAGAACAGAAGAGCTGGAAGAAGAAAAGTCAGTACCAAGCTGTCAAGCAGCCCAAGTTTGGGTATGAGGTTTGGCAGATAGGTAGCCTTTGGGGCACCTCTGCCCTTCTGCAGAGTAGTTTTGAGAAGCTGGTAGTGAGAAGCCATACTGCAGTGAGATGACAAATGAATAGGAGGTGAGAAAGACCTGTTCTCTGCCCTCCAGGAGAGGAGAGCCCTACAGCAGTGGTTATCCATAATTAACCAGGCAATTACCAAAGGCACAGTCTTTTTTTTTTTTATTTTAATGTTTTATTTATTTCTGAGAGAAAGAGAGAGAGACAGCATGATCGGGGGAGGGGCAGAGAGAGAGGGAGACACAGAATCCAAAGACAGGCTCCAGGCTCTGAGCTGTCAGCACAGAGCCTGACGCGGGGCTTGAACTCATGAACCACAAGATCATGACCTGAGCCGAAGCAAGATGCTCAACCGACTGAGCCACCCAGGCGCCCCCCCAAAAGGCACAGTCTTCATCTTAGACCCATGAATGTGCTCCCCAAAGGCCCCAAAAAATCATACAACAAACCTTATGTGCTTTGTGTATCTGTGTATTTTTCTAGGTTGAGATTTATAGCTTCCTAAAATCTAATTGCCCAATATTAGGAGCCAAGAAAACAGCTGAACAGAGATGGCTCAGGATTTTAAGCTCTTGTAAGGGCAAGTGTCTAGTCAAAGTCTGTCTTGGGGTCTTGGGGTCCAAGTGGAGTAGGACAAGAACTAAACCCAGAAGGCAACTCTTCCAGAAATGTTTATCTTCAGATACTTGGGAGACACTTGAGGGGTCAGTTGAGGAAATCTTGGTAAAGAACAGGAGAAACAAAAGCAAGTCAGAGAAAGCTGGAAAGCTAGAACTGCCATCCATTCATTTCACAAATATTTGATAAGTGCCTGTTATGTCCCGGGGGCACTGCTAAATCCTGGGGCTATAGCCTGAGGGAATTTGTCTTTAGAAAGTGAGAGATGGAAACTTGAGATTTCATGGGTGAAAACAATTCTTTTCACTACCTCTTGTTAGGTTTGTTCAATTATTTCATTCTTAAGTCAGAATGTTCACATTTGGACAAAAAAAGAAAAAAGAAAGAAAGAAAAATCATGCATGGTGAATTAACCTACCAAGCTGTCAAGATCAATCTCCAATTCATTCGTTTGAGTCTTGGGGGAAGAAGGGAAAATGCAGGATGACAATTAAAAAAAGAGAGAAAATTGATATGTTAAAACTTTGCATTTCAACTTTGAGCTGACATTGTGGTGAGACTCTTTCCAGCTGCTTTGTCTGGCCATGTCAAGAAGTGACCATGATTTATTGTGCCACCTCCACAATTTCAATGCGCTTGATCTCCCACCGGAAGCAGTGACAAGTAAGGTTAACTGCTGTGTGAAGAGACAGTATGAGTAATGCTTCATGAACAGAGCTGGCACCAATCTGCAGCACGAGGTGGTGGGGGGGGGGGGAGGGATGTTAGCCATTGGTCAAATCCCTTCCAAATAGCAACTTCCCTAATGCCCTAACACCTTTTGGAACAGTCGATCCTTGTACAGAAAAACACCCTGAATTGTGTTAGAGTCTGTTTCCCTGTCCTTATTCCCTCACAAACATGCAAACAGCCAACCTTGCTCACACTTGCATTTTGTATTGTTAGTGATTACTCACATTAAGTGTCCCTATATCATGCCAGCCCCGTCTGCGTGCTTTATAGTCTTTATTACTTCAGTCAGTCCTCATCTTGTCATTCCCTGTTATCATCCCCATACACAGAAGAGAAGAATGAGGCAGGTTAAGCAGAATGAGGTTATTAAGTAGCTCACCAAGGAGTAGGAAGCAAAGCCAGGATTTGAGCCCAGGTGGTCTAAATGTACAACCCCGCCACCCTACTCCTCCATGAGTCCATTCTTATTTACTTAATTCAGTCAACCTATTCTAATTCATATTTTCTCCTTAACCAAGCTTTCTATATTTCCAAAGGACTATTGCTTGCCACACTACTGAGGAAACTAGCACATGCATCACCACAGAAAATATTTTTTTATTCTTCCACGATTATAGTTTGTCTTGATGAATAGGCTCTAGACTGGAATTTTTATGCCTGCAAATATTCCATGAATGCTAATCACTTGCTCATATGTTTACACCTCATTTCCTCCAAATAAATGAAAGAGAGAAAAGAAAACTAACATTTTCTTAGAACACCTACTTCATTCTAAACATTGTGGTGAGTGCATGAAGCCTCACAGTGACCCCATGAGGTAAATGTAATTATCCTCATTTTATAAATTGAGACATGGGAGCTCAAGGAAGTTCAGGACACTTCCCCTGGTCTAATTATGTGAGAGGCATAAGTGGGCTCAAAGGCCCCTGTGATTCTCCTTCCCCAGGACTAGACACATGCTGTCTTGTGTATGTAACTCGGTGCCTCATATTTTGTTATTCATACAGATAAGGGGAAACCAATGGGAAAGAGATAGGCAGGAAGACAAGAGATTAAGGAGTAAGGTGAGAGTTGGCATCAGAGCTTAGGCACCCCAGAACACTGGAAAAATGGCTTCTCTGCATCCCAAGTTTTCTCAAGGTCTGTCTAAATTATTGTCAAAGACTTTAGATTACAAAATTGGCTGGACGGCAACCTTGAGATGTCACACAAAAGCTTCTTCTCTGGCAAAAAGCCAAACTCCTTCCATCTTCTGGCAAATGCACAGTACCTGTGTGAAGTGTTCTGCTTTCCAAAATGCCTGAGGACAAGGTCAAGGATGGGCCGCTACTGGGATCTCATCCCATACAGTGACTCAGCTGGTAGGGATTGGGTTCCTGGAGGAAAAGGTAGGGACCTAGCCTTCTCTCCTCATATGAATATCATCTTAATCTTATCTTCTCAACTCTTTGCCCTCATTGAAGAGTTTGTGAAAGTCAATTCATATCTCAATTCAAACTCTCTTTTGTCCAGAGGGCAAAAAATGCTGTTGTTGTTTTTGTCTAATCGAAGTACTGTGCTGTAACTGGATTTGTAACAGCAGAGTGTCAAAATGCCAAAAAATGTGTCAAAAATAACATTAAAAAAAAAAAACAAAACAACTCAGGGGAGACATGTTATAGTCCTAAATGAGCATCTTTATTTCTCTTTGTTGAAATGTGTTAGTCTCTTCTCAAGGGTCTTAATAAACTTAAAAAAAAAACAAAAAAACAAAAAAACATACAACACTTAATGAATGCAATTTAAGGGCCAATTCAGCCCTTGATACTCCCATTCCTGTCAAAACATCTCTCACTTGTGTTTGTGAGTTCTCCTCTTTCAAGTCTTCCCATGCAATTTCTTCTTCAATGAAGGCTTGTTTTCCCAACATCCACAAGCTCCAAAGTATATGCATATTGCCATAAAGTTAGTCAACTAAAAATAATTAATTTCAATTTATTTTGTTTGTAATTGTTGAGGAAAACATCACAAAGTATTTCTTGACACACTACAGGTAACAGTCAAATTCATAGCAATCCCTTGTTGCCAAGGGTCTATATATTTAATTTAACAGGCTTTTCAACAGCATTCAAGAACATCTATAAGCAGGATGCTGGCCTCCCATGATATGGCTGAAAGAAGATAAGAATATTAAAATTTCAGAGGTTATTCAAATCATTCAAAGTATTATAGTGTCTTTCTGCATAACTTGAAGAGGAAGTATTTACTTGTCTCAAGATCCAGAGTGGAGGTTTTATCTAATGCCAGGAAGCTCCTTGAATTTCTTGCTTCAACCCCTTTATTGGTCATCTACTGCTTAGTGACTGCTCAGTTTCCCCACTGCAGAGGCAAAGGCAAATGAATCAAAACCTAGGCAAAATAATTGGAAACTACATTGACCGATGACATAGCATAGCCATAATTATTCTACAAGAATTATTTTTATTCTAGGAGGAAAAGAGTATCTCTGCTAAGTTCAAGAACAGTAGAGGGTGATAAAACTTAGGACAGCTGGTGGCCATGCTTGCCATGATGTGAAGAACCTCTTTATAAACATGAAGTCAATAAAGGTAGCCAAGGGCCAAAACATGAAGAGCAATCTCACCGATAATAGTTGAATGCTTGGATCCAGCTGTACCTAAAGTCAGACCTATCCAAGTTCTTGGAAATCCTAGATTTCCAAGTTATATGAGCCCATACATTTCTTTTTGTGCTCATATTAGTTGGATTTTGCTTCTTTGCATACTTGAATAATAAGCCTGATAATTCCTATAGGTACAGAAAACTGTATTTCTTTCATAAGCCCAAGGCATCATGGTTCAATGTGGGTGGGTTTTTAATTTTTCTGTTGCTATTGCTGTGTTACAAAGATGTGGGGTGCTTATACCCGGATGATTCCCCCTCATCTCTTTGCTGGTAAATTTTCACTACCAAAGACCACAGATCACCTTCCCAACACTCGTTTGCTAGGTGCTCTGATACACCTATGGTGGGATTATAATCTAATGCAGTCTTTCTACCTAGCTAATTAGCAGTAGGGATCAAGAGTCTTTGATATTCATACCACTGGGATTATTCCAAAAATGCCAAGAAATCCTTTAATGGATCAAAAGTGAAAACTCACACACAATCTCCATAAGTGTCGAAAAGATATTTGAAAACTTCACTATCTGCTTTTTATTTTTTTAATATTAACAAAATAGGAAAAATGGATACTTCCTCAGCATGATACAATATGCCTCTCTCAACCCAAAAACCTCCATCATACTTAATGGAGAAAAACTATACATATTCTTAGTAAAATGAGAAATAAAATAAAGATGTTCATTATATCAACTTCTATTTAGCATTATTTTGGAGATATCAACCAAGACAACAAAATAAGAAAAAAAAATGAAGCATAAAAATGAGAAAAGAGGAAGTAAAATTATTATTATTTGAAGTGGTCTAACAATTTATCAGAGTGGTCAATAGACTCCATTACAAAACCATTATTAAAACTAAAAACAAGTCATAGTATGACTAGTGACAAAATTATTACATATATTTAATAGCCATTATAGATTTAATAGGCAACTACCAGCTATCTTATGAAATGGAAGAAAAGACTCCATTTGCAATAGCAAAAAAAAAAAAAAAAAAAAAAAAGATTCTAAAATACCTAGGAATAAATTTAGCAAGAAATGTGCAAAATCTACTTATATTAAACTTTAATGCTACTAATGAGGAAAAGGACAATAAACAAATGGAAAAACAACCATTTTCTAAAATAGAGAATATCAAATTATATAGATGTAATTTCTTCCCAAATTAAACAATGAATTTGAAAATACTATCGGATTAAGGGGGGGAAGCAGGCAAAGCAATTCTAATGTTTATATGGAAAATATAAATGGACAAGACTGTCAGAAAGAAAGAAAGAAAGAAAGAAAGAAAGAAAGAAAGAAAGAAAAAGAAAAAAAGAAATCTGAACGACAATAATAAAGAAGGGACACTAGCCATGCCAGGTATTGGCATATATCATAAAAATTTTTAAGTATAATTCATGAAAAACTAGGTCAATATAACAGAATAGAGAAATCAGAAATAGAACCAAATATATATAGGAATTTAATATATGATAATTCTGGCATTTTAAAATAATGAGGGAAAACATACAACAAATGGTATTGATTAGCTATTTTTTTAAAATTTAAGTTATATCTCTATCTTACACTTAACGCAAAAATAAATTTTAGATTCAGCAAAAATTTGTGTAAAATACAACTCATAAAAGTACCAAAGGACAATGGAATAGTATATTTAAAATCTCCAAGTAGAGAAAGGCTTTCTAAGTGTGTATGACAAAACTCAAGACCTTTAAAATAAAAAATATTAATACAGACAATCATACACATAAAACCCTTCTGGAAAAAGAACATTTCTGAATAGCAAAAACAAATAAATAACAAACACTGAAAAGATAATCTGAACCAAAAAGTACTTGCAAATAATATCACAACCAAAGACCTATAATTTCATCAATATAAAAATAATGCCCTCAAATTAACAAGGAAAAAACTAACCCAAAAGAAAGCACCTCCCAAAACACCCCACCCCCCAAAAGGAAATAATAAATGGCTATTTTAAAATGCTCAACCTCATTCAAAATAAAAGAAATTAAAATTATAAGGAAATAACATTTAGCCTCTTAATTGGCAAAGATCAAAACATTTTGTAATATATTGTGTAGATGGGGAGAATAAAAAAACAGACTCTTTTCTCATATTACTGGTAGAAACATAAATTGATACAACTCAATGGAAATACATTTTGTAAGACAGTAGTGCCCCCTTATCCATGATTTTGTCTTCAACAGTTTCAGTTACTCTCAGTCTGGAATCAAATGATCCTCCGCTAACATATGGTCAAGTCAATAGTAGCCTAACACTCCATCACAATGCCTACGTCATTCACCTCACTTCATCTCATCCCATAGGCATTTTATAAACTCACATCCTCACAAGAAGCAGGGTGAGTACAGTACAATAAGATATTTTGAAAGATACCACGTTCACATAACTTTTATTACAGCATATTGTTAAAATTGTTCTATGTATTATTAATTTTTGTTAATCTCTTACTGTGCCTAACTTATAAATTAAACTTTATCATAGATTCGCATGTATAGGAAAAAACACTGTACATAGATTTTGGTACTACCATCGGCATCCACTGGCGGTCTTCAAATTTATCCCCCCAGATAAGGGGAGACTACTGTATCTATCAAAATGTTAGATGTTTGTAACTTTCAACCAACCAACTCCTACTATCTTATATGGTAGAAAAGAAGGTCTACACAGTGATAGTCAATACGGTATTGTATATTGTAGAAACAGATTAGGATTCATGTAAATGTCCATCAACAGGAGACATATACTCAAATATTACACAGCTAATAAAAAGAAAAATGCATCTCTTTATATATGACATGAAACAATCTCCAGGATATATGTGCCCATAATATAATTTATCTGAAAGGAAAAGCAAGAAAATGAGGTGGCTGGGAGACAGAATGGAAAGGAGACTTGATTTCACTGCATGACCTTTTGTATCATTTGAATTTGTATCTTACACATATTTGTATTACTTATGAAAAATAATTTAATAATTTAAAAATTATTAAACTATTTTTAAATAACATATCTGTATGGTAACAGTAAGATCATTTCTAAGGCTCTATTTTAAGAAAATAATCTGAAACAGACCAAAGCACATGCACAGAGATATGTCACAAAGTCTTGTTTGTTTGTTGTATTGTTGTTTTGTTTTCATAATTAGGAAGTAGTAACAACCTAAATAGATAATGTTAAGGAAACTTTTAAGGAAATATTATTACATTTACAAAAGGGAATATTATGCATCCATTAAAAATGATGTTTATGAAGAGTTTTTAACAACATGGGAATGTGCTGATAGGATTTGGTGAGAAAAGCAAGCCAGAGACTTTTTTTTATACACTGGGATCTCAACTAAGTAAAAACACATAGAAAAAAATGTTAAAATATTAATGATAATTATCTCTGAGAAATGGGATTACAGAACATATTTTTCCTTTTTATTTTTCATAGCATCCAATTTTTCCAAAATGGGAATGTATTTTTACTATAGCAATAAGAAAAAAATGTTGAGTAAAAATTAAAATCTGTGTTCTTTTATTCACAATTGCTGGTCTCCTTACTAATGACTGGTTCAGAAAACCATGCCCTCTGGGACTTCCTTTTAAACTACATATAACATTGTTTTCTGCTTTCTAGTAGGATCCTACCAGAGGTGGTGATTTCATTTTATGTCTGCACTTGGTGCTGAAGAGATCAGTGCCCACCTTTTCATCATCACACCCTCTGCATAAGACTGGGCATCTGGGCATCCAGCAGGATGACAGTTTCTGAAGTCAAATTGCTTGGATAAACATCCCAATTCCAGCATTCTCTACTTAATGTCTCTGTACTTCCATGGGGATACAAGAGATCCACCGTGTAATGTTGCCATGGAGATTAAATGAGATAGTTCATTCAGGGTGCATAGCACAAAAGTGCCTGGCACACAACTAATCCTTAATAAATACTAAATATTTTTCAAAAGAGAAATTTGCTTTTTGATGCAAGACCATGACTTCAAAACATGACGATAAATTCTCTTAATAACAGCCAATTCTTTATCAGTTTATCTGCTTTTGTTCTTCTCCAACAGTTTGAGGTTCTGTCACATGGCTTGAGATTTTGTCACCCGCCCTGCATTAATTCCACGCTGACTCTGCTGCCTTTGAAACCCACACTAGCAGGAAGCTTCAGGGACTTTATAAAGGTTTCAGTGCTGATGCCCTAGGGGGGCTGGCTGTCTTAGGAAACAGGGAATGAGTTGGGGGAGGGGAAGGTCAGAGGAAGCCTTCAGAGGATTTGCATTTACTCCTGAAAGGCTGGAGTGATGGTCAGAGTTCTTTATGCAGAGCAAGGATTCAAGATTACTCATAGACAATAGATTAATTTCATACCTAAACTCAAAAAAAGAAGTTTGGAACTAATATCTTGATTTCTGAACACTGTTCTCCACTAAAAGAAGTCAAGGGCTATTTGAAAGAAAGTTTGTTTCCAGGACTGAGGCAGGAAAAGGAAAAGATGCTCCTGGAATATTGTTTTGTGCCTGAAACTAAGGAAGTGTTCAAAAAACGATAAGTACCCGTCAAAGGAACACAGAAGTCAACTTGAAGGTGCTCCTACTGAGCGTCAAAATAAATAACAATAGTAATGGATGATATCCTTGAAATAAAATAAAATTCCAAAACTACATACTAATGGGAGGGAGGGAGGAAGGAAGGAAGGAAAGAAGGAAAGGCCACCAGCAGTGTACAAAGTTTCCATTTTGTCCACATCCTCATCAACACTTGTTAGTCTCCCTCTCTCTCTCTCTCTCTCTCTCTCTCTCTCTCTCTCTGTGTGTGTGTGTGTGTGTGTGTGTGTGTGTGTATAATAGCCATCCTGCTGATGAGTATGAGATGATATCTCATTGTGGTTTTGATTTGCCTTTCCCTAATGATGAGTGATGTTAAATTTCTTTTCATGTGCATTTACTGTATTTACATTGGAGACTATTCAAACCCTTTGCCCATTTTTGAATTAGATTGTTTTCTTGTTATTGAGTCATAGGAGTTCTCTATATATTCAGGATATTAACCCCTTATCAGTTCTATGATTTGCAAATACTTTCTGCAGGATACCTTTTCACTCTGTTGATAGCGTCTTTTGATGCACAAAAGTTTCTTGTTTTGATGTAGTCCAGTTTATCTCTTTATTCGTTGTTGCCGATAATTTGTGTGTCATACTCATTCCATAGACTCTTAACTTGTGCCATGTTCAAAGATTAGTGCACGGGTATTTAATTGACTCAGTTATTGACATCCGTGTCCTGTCACTTACCATTCAATGACAGCCAGTGATGTGGAGCTCTTCAGCACCCACTGCAATGATAGGCTTCCCATTTCAGGGTGGCAAGGGGTTGAGGACTGACCCCACAGATGATCAGTTTTTAAAAACGAACTCATCCAGGCTCCTGGATATCTCAGTCAGGTAAGCAACCGACTCTTGATTTTGGCTCAGTTCATGAGTTCTAGCCCCCTATAGAGCTTTGCCCTGACAGGGCAGAGCCTGCTTGGAATTAATTCTCTCTCTCTCTCTCTCTCTCTCTCTCTCTCTCTCTCAGTCCCTCCCCCACGCACCCACTCTCTCTATCTCAAAATAAATAAATAAACTTAAAAAATAATAATAAAAATAAAAAATAAATGCAAACTCATCTAAGAGAAGCAGAGCTAAAAATTTTTTATCAAGGAATCACATCCTCTTATGGTACTGTCATCAATCAATAACCAGCTGATAAGCTCAGAGGAGATCAAGCCTGCACCAGGGACATCCATCCTTAGCCTACTTTGGTCTTTGCAAGGGAAGGGAAATGTTAAATGCAGCCTGAAAGCCTGGTGACATAGAAGAGAAAAATATTTTGAACTCTGTTTCTTAGGCAGCATAAAAATTTGTGATATGTTGATCAAAGATAAAAAGCAGCAATACAGAGTGATGAGTTTGTCCTGAGGGGCTGGCAGATAACTTTAGGCACCAGAAATTACATCGAGCTTCAGATAAACTAAAGGCATATCTAACAACAGTTCCCTCATACAAAATGAAAATAATGACCTCTCAACTTTTGTCCCTAACATGCGTTTTCTAGAACCTTCTCCCTGTGTTCATGTTACTCATCTCATCTATAACACATATGTAATAATAAAAGCAAGTGCTTATAGACACTTACTATATGCTAGACACTGTTTTTAAAAGCATATATTAGCATATTTAAACCCCCCAACAACTCTATGAGGTAGTTAATGTTATTATCATCCCCATTTTATAGATGAGGAAACTAAGGCACAGAGAAGTTTTAATAACTCATCCAGGTCGCAAGGCTTAGAGGCCAAAGCTAGAATTTGAACGTAGGCCATCCAGTTCTAGAAGTGATATCTTAATCGTAACAATTTGACAATCTATTGTCTTTGGACTTAGAATGTGTACACACACACACACACACACACACACACACACACACCTGTAATCATCCAAAAGATCCCTCTTTCAACACAATTTCAGCAGGAGGGAAGAGCAAATATATTGACAGGTCATCTGTCATTCTCTGTGGTCTAAGTAATATATGCCAAGCTTTTGAGATTCCTGAATACAGACTCAAATAGTTTATGAAGAATATGCAACGTATCTTCAAAACAGACTGGGATCTACACCTTTGGTTCAATGAATAAATTTTCTACTATGGAATGTCAGACAGCCTCAAGTATGTAGGAAAATCTAAGTGTGGAGATGCTCCAGTCAAAAAAACGTTTGCTAGTACCTTAAATTGCTCTGGATGGGCAGCTATCTTTATTCTTGTTGCATTTCTCAGGCCTCACCTGAGATCTCCTGCCACCCAAAACTCTCCCTTCCCATTAGATTAGTTGTGTTTCTTTTTTTCCTCAATACCACATTTGCATCTTTATGCTTCAATTTCCTTATCTGTAAAATGCGCTAATTAAGTCACCTACATCATAGGATCATTAGGAGAATTAAATAAGACATGTAAAGTTCTTGGAATGGCTGGTGTAGAGCACTAGGAAGTGTCCATTGCTATTGCAATTATCACAAACTGAAAATCCATGTTCCCTCATTTTGCATTTTGTGTGATGGTTCCACGTGGCTGTTCCTGATGGACTGTGGACTGTTCCATCCATCTCATGACACTATCACAGATAACTTCAGCTCCTGATTGTGAATTAAATTATGTCCTCCCCAAAATATGTTGAAATCCTTGGCCCCAGAAACCATGAATGTGGCCTTATTTGGAAATGAGGTCTTTGAAGATATAATCAAGTTAAGATGAAGCCATACTGAATTAGGGTATACTCTAATCCAACACAACCACTGTCCTTATAAGAAAAGAAGACATGTGTGCATGCATGCACACACACACACATATGCACACAGGAGAATGACACGTGACAATGGAAGCAGAGATTGGAGTGATATATCCACAATCCAAAGAGACCCAAGGATTTTGAGCAACCACCAGAAGCTAGAAAGAAGCAAGGAAGGATCCTCCTCTAGAGCTTTCAGAAAGAATAGACCCCTGTGAGAGAATAAATTTCTGTTGTTTTAAGCCACTCAGGTTGTGGTAATTTGTTATATCAGCCCCAGGAAACTGATCCACTGATCTTTGCTTTTCACTTTATGTGTTTTCCTTCTCTAACTTGCCTCCCCAATGTCTCTTGTTCAAGTTCTGGTGCATGAATTCTCCCTATCTTATGAAATACCTGATGAAATATTTAGTCACAGTGGTCTGTATCAGAAACTGTCCTGTTCTCTAGAGTTTTTTTTTTTTTTAATTTGTTATACATTAATTCTTTCCCTACCGCAAAATACCCCAGTGCAACAAAGGGCTATGACACAGAACACTGAATTTCTTCTATTTAACTCTGTCAGCATTAGGGAACAATGTGTTATCATTGGAATCAGAAGCCAATCTTGTCCTGCTGGGTTATCGTGAATCCTCATTTGGCTCTGGCCATTCATAATCTTGATGTCCTAATATTCTTTCAACTGGGAGATTGACAGAGAAACCACTGTCATTTCACTGAGTGATTATTCAATTCCATATTCCTAAATCTCATTTTTTCCAGCTTCTCTGAGTTAAACATTACATTTTATTTCAGCTAAATCACCCCTGTAATAGGCTGAATCTTATTCTGTTAGAGATTTTGATGACTTCTCCATTGATGGAACATAAAACAGTGTCTAGCATATATACATTTTTACAGTTTAATTCTGGGCTCCCAAAAGATAAATTGTGAACCAAATGGGGAAAGAGACATGAATAAATAATGCCAGCTGAACAGACTAAAATATGTAGGGAAAGTTAAGCCCCTCTCAGTAAATGTCAAGTATGAAATTGTTTTATATAATTTTATTCATTGGACCTAACCTACTCCCACAAGATTTCATTTGATTTTCAGAGATTGATACCATTATGTTCTGCATTTCAAGTATGAGATCAAAACATTTCCAGCACCAGACTTCAGCTTCTTGCACTGTGATGCAGAACTTGCTTTAACAATGGTGCATTCCTCAGAACAGAGTGAAGTCTATGGTTCATCAAGACCCTACCCAACACTGCTCACTATGAACTGGAATGTGTGGGTAATCACTGAGTGAGAGTTGAAGAGTGAATCTCCACTACTATATCAGATCAGAGCAAGGAAGCTTAGTGCAAGAGCAGAGGAATGACTCCTGATTTTCAAAAGCTATTGCCCCAATAGCGGTTAATTAGAGACAGCGCAGCAGCCAAGCTGACCACACATGTAGGCATATGTGACAGAGATTGTCCACCAAATTATTTGACTTATCCCCCTAGACACACAGCTAGACTACATATCCCAATCTCCCTTATGATGAGATGTTGCCTGGTGATTGAGTTCTGGACATTGGAATATGGATCATAGTGGTATACTCCACCTTCAAGCATGGGCTACAAACCTTTTCATACAGTTCTTTCTATTATCTCTCTTTCTTCCTCTGCTAGCCAGACTCTGAGAATTCAGGGGAAATTTTCAAAGCCTTAGAGTGGAAGCCAGCAAGGTGTTTCCTATGAAGGGCCAGAGGGTAAATATTTTAGGCTTTAGAGGTTATACAGTCTCTGTCGTGACTACTCAACTCTGTTGTTGTATTAGGAAAGCACCCATCAACAATATGTAAATGAATGAATGTGTCTGTGCTCCAATAAAACTTTATTTACAAAAACACATTGGATTTGGCCAATAGGCCATAGTTTTCTAAACTCTGCTCCAGGGGACCACTCAATGCAAGGATCTTTGGGTCCTGAGTAACCATGTGGATCAGACCATCTCCTCCTCTGTATTGACCTTATTGGCTGGGACATGCGTGACAGGCTAGACGTGTGACAGGCTAGCGTGACAGGCTCTGTTCTGCTCCTGGCAGAACAGAGGCGTTACCTTAGGAATCCAGGCCAACAGAGGCATTATCTTAGCACACATTTTTGCAATCACCCCCATTTTTGAAAGGATGTATTTCATATAGTGCCCTTCTTAAAGCTTCTTCCTAGAAGTGATGTGTCCTTTCCACTCACATTTTATTTGCTTAGTCAAGGCATATGACTACATCTAAAATGGAAAAATTGGAGAGGTGATCCAACCACATGCCCAAGAAGAGAAGAGAATTTGATTATTTGTGAATGACACTAATGATACTACAGAATGTTAAATAAAGCCATCAGTCATTCACATCTTAAGTGCAAGAAAAGCTTAGACTGCTATCGTCCTAAGGATGAAGACTGGTCTATGGGGACATCTGGGTGGGTTAGTTGGCTGGATGTCTGCCTTCGGCTCAGGTCATGATCTCACGGTTTGTGGGTTCAAATGCCACATCGGGCTCTCTGCGGACAGCTCAGAGCCTAGAGCCTGTGTCTCCCTCTGTCTCTCTCTGCCCCTGACCTGCTCGTGTTCTGTCTCTCTCTCAAAAATAAATAAACATTTTAAAAAATTTTCGTGAAAATAGAAGAGTATAAAAACAGTTATATTAAGTTCAGAGAGTTAGAGGGTTCTACCCAAAAATTTGCTGATAAAACAAAATATTCCCTAGATTGTGTAACCAGATCTAGTCCTGAACATACTCGTAACAGGAGTAAGACTGACTATATTCTTGTCTTGACACTGGCTCTTCTAAAGTTGCAATCACTCCACCTCTAAACATAGGAAAAAGAAGATTAATACATGTTGAGCTCCAACATGAGCTCCCTGTATGTGAGGGACTTAGAGCCAAGGTCACAGTTGAGTTGAGATGAGGAATAAGTGTCTAGCTGGCCCACAAGCAGTCCCAAGGATCTTTTTGTCCAGTGGAATGGAGACTATAGCCAAGCAGAAGTGAGGAGCAACTGATATGAATGGATATAGGGTTGGCTGGGAACCCAACCTTCAGGGCTAGGTCTGAGCCCCACACTAAGAGGCTGGAGGCAGAGGCTGGCTGGGGCTATTTTCTTGAGAGACTTTGTGAGATATAAGACTTAAGTGGTGAGTCTTTGGAGTCATTGGGATTTTGTGCCTTTCATGTAGCAAGTGCACTTACAGTGGGGTCTTGGTTCGCTAGACAGAAGTCAGACAAGAAGAGGTCTGTGAGAAGAGTCTTCATAAGCCCAAATCAGATAATCCCCTCAGGAGCTCAGAAATAATGGAGGAAAATTGAGGAAAGATGGAAGGGATGATGTCCTGAAGCAATGGGGGACACTGGCCATAGAAATGTGGGCTTTTCTTACAAAGTGAATTAGTCAGGGTTCTCCAGAGAAACAGAACCAGAAAGTGAGTGAGTGAGTGAGTGAGTGAGTGTGTGTGTAAGGAGATTTATTTTAAGAAATTAGCTCATGCAATTATAGAGGCTAGCAAGTCCCAAGATCTACAGGGTGAGTCGTGAAGCTCAAGACACAGGAAGGTCAATGATGTAGTTCCAATCCAAAGGTTGGCAAGCTCAAGACCCAGGAGGAACCAGTGTCTCAGTGTGAGTCCAAAGGCATCAAAAGAAAAAAACAATATCCCAGTTTGAAGGCCCTGAAACAAAAAGAATTCTCTCTTACTGGGAGGAAGGGCAGTCTTTTTGTTCTATTCAGGCCTTCAATTGACTGGACAAGGCCCACCCACATCAGGGTGCCTTATTTAGTCTACTGTTTCAAATGTTAATCTCATCCAGAAATATCCTCTCAGAAACACCTGAACGTGACCAAATCTCTGGGTACTCTGTGGCTCAATCAAATACACACATAAATAACCATCACACAAAGTAACCTCTTTTATTCCCACAGACTGATAATTTTCTATGTCACAGAATCTTTCCAACAACTTCTGAATTAGGTATTACTGAGATAATTGAAGAGTTAAGTGGACTCTCTGAGGGCATAACTAATGGAGGAGTCAGGATTTGAACCCATGACTTTATATGTTGGTTGTTTCTAACAGTTTCCAGCATAAAGAATCCTTTTTCTATGCCATAACCTTGTTTATTTCTTGATTTAAGAAAACTATGAAGAAAAAATCTTAGGGGCGCCTGGGTGGCTCAGTCAGTTAAGCATTTGACTTCAGCTCAGATCATGATCTCACAGACTGTCTCTATTCCATTGGATATTCTTTCCTACTTTGTCAAAGATTAGTTGACCATACTTTTGTGGATCCAATTCTGGAGTCTCTATTCTATTCCATTGGTCTATGTGTCTGAGAAACTTACAGAAGACCATGGGGGAGGGGAAGGAAAAAAAAAGAAAGGGAGGGAGCCAAACCATAAGAGACTCTTAAAAATGGAGAATAAACTGAGGGTTGATGGGGGGTGGGAGGGGGGGAAAGCAGGTGATGGGCATTGAGGAGGGCACCTGTTGGGATGAGCACTGGGTGTTGTATGGAAACCAATTTGACAATAAATTTCATATTAAAAAAAAAAAAACTCACCAAAAAAAAAAGAAAGACAGAATAGATAATGAGATGAATGTCCAAACCAACAATTTTCCCTCCTATATTCCGTAAGTAGGATTGATTCTGGGTGTGTTAGTCTTCAGGTGACAAGGAAAGTTAGCCCTTCAAGGATGGAATGTTTCCTAAGGACATAGGGATCTTATAAGATATTAAATCAGGACAGTTATCCAATCTTATATTCCACTATTCTCTTATTCTAGACAAATTAATTTATTATATTTTATAGGTCTGAGACTTTCTTATCTCTGCTTGTGTTAAGTTTGTCCACCCAAAATGCCCTCCCTCCCACCCTCTCATGTCTTATAAAACTCCTGCTTCCCATTGATGTTCAGCTCAGATGCCACTTTCTTCACAAAGGTTTTTCTTCACAAAGGTTTCCCTGAGCTACTGCCCTCACAGCACCCCCCATCTTACCCAATCCAACTTCTTCTGAGCCTCTATAGTGCTGTGTGCCTCTCCTACGACACCTCTACTTTTCCTGTGGATTCATGGGGTGTGGGGCTAATTGTGCTGTCACCTTCATCTTCCTTCCAGATTGTAAACTCCCTGAAGGGAGCCTGCTTTATTCATCTTCACGTGCTTCCACACCAACTCATTGTCAGCACTCAACATGTATTAAATCTCGTTCAACTCAGCACCCAGAAATTTGTCAATTGTCACAATGATTTCAACCACCATTAAAACAAATCAAGATGTTCTAGTTCTTAACCTGGGTAGTGGGATCAAGAGCATCATTTTATAATATTAATATAATTATTACCAATTCTTTTAACATGTGTGATATAGTTTTTTAAGAAAACAGGAAAAATAGAGGTCTCATGGATTCCCCATCATCTACACATCACGTTTACACATAATATGCAGCTTAAACTGTAGAGGGCTCTAGGTCGACCATGCTCTGGCTTTAATTCCGCCCTGGATCCTTCATATATTTCTTAGAGCTTAGTCACTGCTACCTTAAGAAAGCACTGGTTGAAACTTGATGCCTATAATTCTTAATTACAATTGCATTGCTGGCTTTATGTGCATCTCTGCTCATTTAAACTCAATGCTGACTGACAAATTGTGCTCGTCTGCCTATCCGACAGTAATTTAGTCAGGCAACCTGCAGCTTGCACCAGATTGATGAGCAGCTGTTTGATCTGTTTGGGGATGTATTGTTTTCTTGGTGTAGACTGCTTTGTGCTGCTGCTGAATGGATGGATGGTTTTGTCTCCTCCAGTGACATTGTGGACACTCTGGATGGCCTCTCCTGTAACTCCAAAGGCACATTTTAAAAACATCGATCACTCTCCATTGCAGACATAACATCACAGAGAAGAGCAGAATGAAATGGCTCATCAGACTCAACTCAAACTCCTATCGTTGTTTTTCAAGCCAGTGAGAGTTCAGGTTGATACTGAAAAGGTGGCTATCCTTCAACTGCAAACCAGAATCTATGCATTTGTTACACACGGTGATTTCTCTCTGAAGAGCTTTATGCCAGTAAAAGTTGCCTTTCGGTAGAATAACCCTACCCACCACGACACAAAATACAGCGCAATACAACATTGGATCCTGAACCACCCACTCTTTCCCATGGCCTTCAGCCTCTTAAGCAAGGCAAGTTACTGAGTTAATTATCTGAATCTCTTTACGCTGTGAAGAGATCTCTCTCCCTCATGATTCACACTATATTTTTTTTCCAGTTCAGGTTTTCATGGTCCCTGTGCCCTGAATGCAGAGTGAAGGAAAAGTGAGTATCCCTAAGGTAGAACCAATGGCTTTGTTGAGATATAATTTACGTACCATGCAATTCACCCATTTTTAAGTGTACAATTAAATGGACTTTGGTATATTACAGTATTAATTGTTTTAAGTTGTGGTAAAATACATATCATGTAAAAATTTGTCATTTTAACCATTTTTAAGTATACAGTTCAGTGGTATTATTACATTTACAGTGTTACACAACCTCCACCACTATTTCCAAAATGTTTTATCACTCCGACAGAAACTCTGAAACCATTAAGCAATAACACCCATTATCCTCCCTCTGGCCCCTAGTAACCTCAATTCCACTTTCTATCTCTATGAATTTGATTATTTTAGTACCTCGTATAAGTGAAATTATACAACACTTGCCTTTGTGTGACTGTCTTATTTTACTTAGCATAATGTGTTCAAGATTCATATCAATAGTGATAGCATGTATCACTATTGCCTTCCTTTCTATGGCTGAGTAATACACGTGATACCCCATTGTGTGTGTATATTACATTTTTTTATCCATTCACCTGTTAATGGACATTTGAATTGCTTCCAACTTTTGGCTTTTGTAAATAATGCTGCAATGAACATGGATATAAACTATCTGTTCAAGTCCATGCTTTCCATTCCTTTGGGTATATACATAGGAGTGCAGTTTCTGGGTCATATGGTAATTCTATATTTAGCTTTTTGAGGAATCACCAAACTGTTTTACATAATGGCCGCATCATTTTACACTCCCACCAGCAATGCACTAGGTCCTAATTTTTTCACATCCTTGCCAACACTGATTATTTCCCATTTTTGTTTTTATAGCCATTCTAGTAGGTGTGCCTAACATCTTTTTAATCCTTACAGTCTGGGGTAGCAATTTTCACAAGCAGTAGTGGGAAGGGAGAAGGAGACTGTCCAACTGGGGTTTGAAAATATACCTACACCTCCACACTTTAAGGAACTTAATCTAGGTCAGTTTTAATTCCAGATGTTTTCTGGTGGCCTCATCTTATGTCCTGTGACATTGATGGTGGGCAGGGGGGACCCTAAGGTCACACAAATCCTCCTACTTGCAAACATGCTAATTGGCTCATATTAAGGGACAACATCAAGTGAATTGATAAGTCACCCATAGAAGACAATAAAGCATAGACATAGTATATATAACAGTAGTATATTTTATATGCCATGTATAAGGAAGTCTCCAAAAGTCGAAGACAAATATTGGGGCAGGGGAGAGGAAATCAACCTCTGAAACTGAAGACAGTAAAAATCAAATATGTGCACTTTCTTCAAACTCCCAACCCACATACAAACCCAATATCATAACAAATAAGGCCAATTATCTCTTCGCGGAGAAAATAAAGCAATTAGTATGGGTTTTTCAGTCAGATTCAGGCTCCAGAGGACATCTCCCCAGCTCTCCAGCTACTGCAGGTTAGATCTGACCTGAGACCACACTTCGCTCACTCTTTCCCATCCCTCCCTGGCTCCCTTCCTTCCCTTTGGTCTTCCTAAAATGCACACCCTCAATAAATCACATGCATCTGATGCCCTGGCTCATAATTTGGCCTTATACCAAGTATGTGTTGTCTTAGGGACCTGTTCTCCTCATCTCTGAAATGGGGATGAAGTTATCTCCCAGGGTCGTGAAGGAAGACCTGTGGCAGCATTTAGCCAGCTTTCTGGGAACTAATAGGCACCCACTAAACACTGGAATCTGACCATTAGCTCCCCCCACACTCCCTCCCCCCCACCCCTGGGGCAGACAATAAAAAATTACTGCAGGGAATGTTCTGGTGGAAGTGAGGGTGAGGTAATGTTCCTGGAAAGGCAGGGACAATTTCACAGTGAGTGCGGCTCAATCTCAGACACCAGTGGTCCATTCTTCCTGACCTTAGCAACTCTACTCATGGTTCTACCCATGTTGTTGCCCATGAACATAGCTCTGTCGACTCACTCGTGAATTATTTCTAGTTATTCCTATGTGACCCCCAGAAAAACTAGGACTGTTAGGCACTCTGTAGTTGGTCAGTAAGCACTGATTCAGTTACCACTGAAATCATCTGGTGAGAGAAACTCCAGCCTAGTTTCAACAGCCCAGCTCATACCAAAGGATGATGGTGTACAGTCTGACAAAACAGATGCAATGCACAGGAGATGGGGTACTATCCTGGGCATTTAGGTCCCAAAAGGAGAGAGTCAGGGGATGGCTCACATAAGGCTACAGAATACATTTTCCCATTTGTTTCAAGATATGCTAACTATTCTCCAGCCCCGAATGTGCTGCTATGACTTAAAGGTCCACCCCATCTTTGTCTACCTTATATTTTGGTCCTCAAGCCCTGAGGATTCTACTTGCTTAGAATTAAAAGTCCTGCCCAGAACATTTTAATTTGCAATCAGATAAACAATATTTCTTACAGATCAACCAAGAGCATTTCATCCTTCCTTCGTATGACTTCCACCCCAAAGTGCACAAAACGATTCAGGAAACAGACATAATAGTTGTGAAGTCAGACATAACCAGATGGTTTTCCAGTCCTGGCTATCTAAATACCATGTCATCTGTGTTACATAATTCTTACAGGAAGCACGCCGCTTTAATTGTGCAGCACAGATCATGACAGATTGCTCAGTTTTTTGACATCATTTTCTTTGGTGTTTGTTCTGCTCTGAGCACAGGGAAACTAATTATGTCCAGGTGGGGTCCAGGTGCAAGTATGTGTGCTAACTCCGGAGGGCCTGCTTATATATAAAATGGTTTCGTTGGAGTGTTCTATCTTTGAAAACTTGCTCTCTTGGCCCTTTTTAATAAGTGCTCATTTCTCTCTAAATATTCCCCCATCCCCACACTGACTAATGACTAATTGAAGTTCTACAGCAATGGAACAGGCTCTGGGAAGGAAGAGAGTCTCCATTGCAGATTGTGGGCTGCCATTCTTTACGGTCTCTCTGGAAACCTATCTGTCTTTACGGCACGTGGGCTCATTCCTGAAATTAGCATCATTATATACAGTGCTAAGATGACTTAGCTTCATTTCATGTTTATAGTAGAAAAATGTACTTGTTAAGAAGATATATCCCCTGTTATCAAAGCAACTGGAGTTTTGAAGGAGGATGCTTGGTAGTGATGGCCACACAACAATGTGAATGAACTGAGCTGTACACCTAAAGACTGTTCAAATGGTGAAATGTTATGGGATGTATATCTTGTCACATTAAAAATAAGTAACTGGTACTGTTTCTAACTTCGGGAGATGGGATCAATAGAAATTAGAGCAGTATGCCAACTTCAGATTGGTAATATTTACAGAATCCTTCCATTTGACGGGTTACTTCAGAGACTGTCACCTTATATTGGCATAGAATTGCTTTCTGGTTTGCAAAGCACTCTCAAAAACCCTATCTTACTTGGCCTTCCTTGCGTATACAAGACAAGTGGGTTTATTGCCATATTGCAAATGAAGATTGTTGCCATTATATTTGCTAAATAACAAACTAGTGACTTAAGAGGTGCACTCATTTGTTACTCACCAGTCTGCAATTATGGACAGCGCTTGGTGGGGCTGGCTGTCTTTGCTCCACACACCATCACTCTGAGTGGCTCACCAAGGACTAGAGGGTCCACCTCCAAGAATAGTTCTCTCACATGGCTGGCAAGCTGGTGCTGGCTGGCAGCTAGCAGCTGAGTCAGTGATGTCAGCTAAGGGTTATTCTTCACATGGTCTTCTTCATAAGGCTGCTTGGGCTTCCTAGAGCATGATCGTTAGGTTTCAAAAGTGGACGTCCCGAAAGATAGGAAATGGCAGCTCCCAGTCTCTTAAGCCTTGGGTTCCAAACCTGGCACATCATCACTTGAGGTACATTCTATTGGTCAAAGCGGGCATATTGTTCACCAATATTCAAGAGGAGCAGACATGGACCCAACCTCTTGAAGGAAGGAACAACAATCCAATTTGTGAGCATCTTTACTCGCCACAAAGATGTCAAGGCTTAGAGTGAGTTGGCCATGGTTACTCAGGCAAGTGAGACTTAACCATTCAGATTTCTCCACCAAACTATTCTGGATTAGTATGCTAATTATTGCACCAAAATCCATATAAGCCATTTGAAATTATTTCTTTCCCATGAAGTCAGTGAATAATCATGCTTAAACCACTTTTCCTCCTTCAAGTGAGAGTACTGAAGTAAACTCTTAAAAGTTACTCTTTTGGGGCACCTGGGTGACTCAGTTCAGTCATGAGTTTGAGACCCACGTTGGGCCCTGTGCTGACAGCTCAGAGTCTGGAGCCTGCTTCAAATTTTGTGTCTCCCTCTCTCTCTGCCCCTCCCCCGCTCGCACGGGCTCTCTCTCTCCCCCTCTCTCTCTCTCAGGAATAAATTTACATTAAAAAAAAAATTTTTTAAGTTACTCTTTAAAATACAAAATGCTTTGAAACACATCTCTTTCAGGTCTGAGTTCTAGGTATACCACGAAATCCTTAATTTGGTGTCTGCCAATGATTTAAACACGACCTCACATAATATTTATCACCGCCAAAATGCATACAAATGCAGTATCATGTGTCCTAAATCTGAGCAATTTTAATATCAAAACTGTCATGCTTATCAAATTATCTCAAGTAGCAAGGGAATTTATTTTACGTCACCTACAAATCTCAAAGACTAAAACTGTTCTATTATGGTTAAGATGTCATTTTCACGATATGAAGTTCCCATTTAAGGTGAAGCTCTGTAGGTGAAATAACCATTTTGCTTTGAGCAATCCTACCATGCAGCCAAGTTTGCTGGAAATAAACTACTCCATCAAGTGGGAGATACTGACCTATGAGGCTTCATGTTGACAAATGAGGTTGTTAAGCCATGGAGACTTGGGAAAACGTCTTTTACAATGGAGAGAGCTCGCTGACACCACCTTAACCAAGTGATCAAACTCCACATCCACATCACTAATAGTGGAACAATCTGCCATTAAATGCCTCTCAGCATGATACAGGGGGAAGGACACAGTACCACTTATAAAATAGCCCTGCAGAAAATGTCTGAAGTTGACGCTCATCAGCCTCCACACCTGACTTTCAGGACACCTTTCTCGAAGGAAGTTCCTCCACTGAACCTTAGAACACAGAAAACGAGTTGAGTAATGATTTATTCAATTTTCCCAAGAACAAACCATAACGAGTACCATTCTATCTGCATTGGGATAGAAGTTCATTCATGACATAAGATGGGTGTCATCAGACATTACAGCTTAATTCTTTCCTGGATCTTCAGTTGCAAAGGATCAAGTGAAGCAAGGAAATAATCAAACATATCCAGAACATGAGACAATCTACAAAACAATTTGCCTAGTCTCTTCAAAAAGAAAATGTCACAAAAAAGTGATATTTGTTAATTAAAGGAGACTAATGACCTCTCACAAGGGATGATTTTTGTGTATTTTTTACCTTTATCTACAAAGATTTCTATATAATATATCCTCTTTGTATCAAGCTTGTGTCCTCAAGATAATGTCTGGGGCACCTGGGTGGCTCTGCTGGTTGGGCATCTGACTCTTGGTTTCAGCTCAGGTCATGATCTCACGGTTTGTGAGTTCAAGCCTTGCATCAGGCTCCCTGCTGATGGCCCAGAGCCTGTCTGGGATTCTCTCTCTCCTTCTCTCTCTGCCCCTCCTCTGCTGTGTCTCTCAAAATAAATAAACTTTAAAAAACCTTTAAAAAAAGATAACATCTGAGATTCACCCAAGCTATTGCATGATTCAGTATTGCTCTGTTTTTTATTGCTGTGTAGTATTCCTTTGCACAAATAACTCACAATTTATTTATCCATTTTATTGTTGATGGACATCTGGGATATTTCCAGTTTGAAGAAATTAAGAAAGCTGTTATGAGCATTCTCAAAATGCCTTTTAGTGACACATTCAATCATTTCTCTCCAGTATACACTGAGGAACAGCATTGCCAGATCATAGAGTCATTGTAAGTTGAAATTTATTAGATTCTGGTGAACAATTTTCCTAAGTGGCTGAACCAATTTATACTTCCAGCCAAAGGATCTGAGAGTTCCAGATCCTCACCTCTTCTGGGAGACGGGGGAGGAAGAAATATTGACCAGGAAAGCTATGAGAAAACCTTCCAGGGCAATGAAAATATTCTATTTATCTGTTAGTACTTACATAGGAATATATTTAATAAAAATTCATCAAGGTCTAAAGCAGTTCTTTTTTTAATTTTTTTTTAATGTTTTTATTTATTTTTGAGACAGAGAGAGACAGAGCATGAGCAGGGGAGGGGCAGAGAGAGAGTGAGACACAGAATCTGAAACAGGCTCCAGGCTCTGAGCTGTCAGCACAGAGCCTGATGCGGGGCTCGAACTCACGAATCACGAGATCATGACCTGAGCCAAAGTCAGACACTTAACCGACTGAGCCACCCAGGCGCCCCTAAAGCAGTTCTTAAAAAAATCAATTGTGAGGGAGGAGCCAAGATGGCGGAACAGCATGGAAGTTTTTTGTGTGTCTCACATCCATGAAATACAGCCAGACCAACACTAAACCATCCTGCACACCTAGAAAACTGATGTGAGGATTAACACAACAATCTGCACAACCTGAACCACGGAATTCAGCAGGTACGTGGCACAGAGAGGTGAACTGGGGGAGAGAGAAGTGCGGAAGGCAGGGAGCCGCTTTTGCCTGCCAAGAGAGGACGGAGACAGGGCTGGGGGTGGGGTGGAGAATACGGGAAAAGCATGCCCCCCAAAAGCAGCTGAAGAGAAAGTGGAAAAGTGGAATCAGCCGCAGGGACTGAACTAAAAAGGGAGAAAGGAGAAAGGAAAAAGGAAAGGGTTTAAATCCCATTAAGACTATAAACAGGGGGAGTGCAGAGGCTGAAACTCCGCAGCTCCATACCTGGCGGTGCTGTGGTGAGAAGGAAGAATCCCCAGGAGCAGAGTGGAGTCCAGGGTTCTTCAGGCCACACGGGAGAAGCGGTTCCCCTGATGGGAGGACACCTGGTAGAGGCTGTGTGAGTCCCCCAAAGGCAAGGCTCCAGTGGACCCGGGAGAACAACCACATTCCCTGGTTGCTGGAACAAGGTCATTAAGGGTGAAACCTGGTGCCAGATGCGTGTTGTGATTTTCCATAATCCCTGAGGCGCTGCTCCTACACTGTGTCACAAACTTTTTCCGGGGCGGACTGGCACCTGGCCGCAGTCTCTGGGCGTCGACAGCAGCACGGCCCGCAAACATTCCTCGGTGCGGCCGGCACCTGGCCATTGCTCGGTGAGACCCTCCCGCAGACGGGCAGATCAGGTCAAAGCCGCAGTCCCTCAGAAATAAGGGGTCGGGAAAAACAGCCGCATCTGAGACAAAACTCAGGAGGGAGGTGCTGCCTGGGGCTTGGTCACGGACCGTGTAAAAGCAGGGAGTGGATGGAAGCCGAAGACAAAGGATGGGTGCTTGACTGCTGATCAGGGAGAAAAGAGTTCTGATATTAGAGACTGAATACCTGGGTGACACCATGTTCACGCTCCAGCGCATGCGCATATGCATCTACAAGCACTACAAGAATCCAACCCGGTAAGCTAAGCAGCGCCATCTAGTGGAGAACGGGGCCATTACACTAAGCCCCGCCCAACTGGGCCAACCTCACTCTTCAGGAACACAAGTCCTTCCCCCTGCTTAGATTATGGACTATAAAGCAATTCATAGTTTGACTTCTAGGGGAAAACAAAGTAATTTCAGTCATACTTAAGCCTGTTCACTAGTCCATCTATTCAATTTTCTTTTTTTTTTCTTTTTTCTATTTTTGTTTCTTTTCTTTTTCTGGAATACAGAAAGAGAAAAAATTCATTTTTATTTTCAACTCTTATTAAATATATTTTTCTTTAATTTTTTTCTACTATATTTTTTACTTTGGTGTAAATTTTTTCAGATTCTATTTTACTTCCATCATTTCATTTTAGTCTACTCCAATGTATTCATTTTTTCAAATTTTCAAACGATTTCCTTTTTTTTCTTTTTTTCTTTCCCCTTTTTTCTCTATTGTATCAAGCCCCTTTCAACACCCAGACCAAAACACACCTAAGATCTAGCATCATTTATTTGATTTTTTGTGTGTGTTTGTTTTTAATTTTTTAATTTTAATTTTTTTACCTCATCAATTCCTTTTCTTCCTTCAAAATGACAAAATGAAGGAATTCACCCCAAAAGAAAGAGCAGGAAGAAACGACATCCAGGGACTTAACCAACACAGATACAAGCAAGATGTCTGAACATTTTAAGACAAAAGAGCACAATTTAAGAATTAGAGAAATCAGTGACTCATTAAAAAGGAACAACATCAGTATCATAAGGGTCGCAGAAGAGGAAGAGAGAGTAATAGGGGTAGAAGGGTTATGTGAGCAAATCATAGCAGAAAACTTTCCTAACCTGGGGAAAGTCACAGACATCAAAATCCAGGAAGCACAGAGGACTTCCACCAGAGTCAACAAAAACTGACCATCAACACGGCATATCATAGTCAAATTCACAAAATACTCAGTCAAGGAAAGAATCATGAAAGCAGCAAGGGAAAAAAAGTCCTTAACCTACAAGGGAAGACAGATCAGGTTTTCAGCAGATCTATCCACAGAAACTTGGCAGTCCAGAAAGGAGTGGCAGGATACATTCAGGGTGCTGAATCAGAAAAATATACAGCCAAGAATTCTTTATCCAGCAAGGCTGTCATTCAAAATAGAAGGAGAGATTAAGTTTCCCAGACAAACAAAAATTAAAGGAGTTCGTGACCACTAAACTAGCCCTGCAAGAAATTTTAAGGGGGACTCTCTGAGGGGAGAAAAGAAGAATAAACAAACAAAGAAAGAAAGACTGAAAACAACAAAGACTACAAAGGACCAGAGAACACCACCAGAAACTCCAACTCTACAAGCAACATAATGGCAATAAATTCATATCTTTCAGTATGCATTCTAAATGTCAATGGACTCAATGCTCCAATCAAAAGACATAGGGTAACAGAATGGATAAGAAACAAGATCCATCTATATGCTATATACAAGAGACCACTTTAGACATAAAGATACCTTCAGATTGAAAGTAGGGACATGGAGAATCATCTATCATGCTAATTGTTGACAAAAGAAAGCCAGAGTAGCCATACTTATATCAGACAATCTAGACTTTGACATAAATACTGTAACAAGAGATGAAGAAGGGCATTATATCATAATTAAGGGGTCTATCCACCAAGAAGACCTAACCATTATAAACATTTATGCTCCAAATGTGAGAGCACCCAAATATATAAATCAATTAATCACAAACATAAAGAAACTCATTGATAATAATACCATAATAGTAGGAGACTTCAACACCCCACTTACAACAATGGAAAGATCATCTAAACAGAAAATCAACAAGGAAACAATGGCTTTGAATGACACACTGGACCATATGGACTTAACAGATATATTCAGAACATTTCATCCTAAAGCAGCAGAATATATATTCTTCTCCAGTGTACATGGAACGTTCTCCAGAATAGACCACATACTGGGACACAAATCAGCCCTCAACAAGTACAAAAAGATCAAGATCATACTGTGCATATTTTCAGACCACAATGCTATGAAACTCAAAATCAACCACAAGAAAAAATTTGGAAAGGTAACAAATACTCGGAGACTAAAGAACATCCTACTAAGGAATGAATGGGCTAACCAAGAAGGTAAAGAGGAAATTAAAAAGTTCATGGAAGCCAATGAAAATGATAACACCACAACCCAAAACCTCTGGGATGCAGGAAAGGCAGTCATAAGAGGAAAGTATATAGCAATCCAGGCCTTCCTAAAGAAGGAAGAAAGATCTCAGATACACAACCTAACCTTACACCTTAAAGAGCTGGAAAAAGAACCGCAAATAAAACCCAAAACCAGCAGAAGACAGGAAATAATCAAGATTAGAGCAGAAATTAATGCTATTGAAACCAAAAAAAAACAGAACAGTAGAACAGATCAGAAGCTGGTTCTTTGAAAGAATTAACAAAATTGATAAACCACTAGCCAGTTTGATCAAAAAGAAAAAGGAAAGGACCCAGATAAATAAAATCAAGAATGAAAGAGGAGAGAACACAACCAACACAGCAGAAAAAGAAACAATAATAAGAGAATATTATAAGCAATTATATGCCAATAAAATGGGTAATCTGGAAGAAAGGGACAAATTCCTAAACACATATACTCTACCAAAACTGAAACAGGAATAAATAGAAACTTTGAAAAGACCCATAACCAGTAAGGAAATCAATTAGTAATCAAAAATCTGCCAAAAAACAAGAGTCCAGAGCCAGATGGCTTTCCAGGGGAATTCTACCAAACATTTAAGGAAGAGTTAACACCTATTCTCTTGAAGCTGTTCCAAAAAATAGAAATGAAGGAAAACTTCCAAACTCTTTCTATGAATCCAGCATTACCTTGATTCCAAAACCAGAGACCCCACTGAAAAGGAGAACTATAGACCAATTTCCCTGAGGAACATGGATGCAAAAATCCTCAACAAGATATTAGCCAACTGGATCCAACAATACATTAAAAAAATTATTCACCACGACCAAGTGGGATTTATACCTGGGAAGCCAGGCTGGTTCAATATCCACAAAACCATCAATGTGATTCATCACATCAACAAAAGAAAGGACAAGAACCATATGATCCTCACAATAGATGCAGAGAAAGCATTTCACAAAATACAACATCTTTCTTGATAAAAACCCTCAGGAAAGTAGGGATAGAAGGAGCATGTCTCGAGATCATAAAAGCCATATATGAAAGACCCAACACTAATATCATCCTCAATGGGGAAAAACTGAGAGCTTTTTCCCTAAGGTCAGGAACAAGACAGGGTTGTCCACTCTCACCACTGTTATTCAACATAGTGTTGGAAGTCTTAGCCTCTGCAATCAGACAACACAAAGAAACAAAAGGCATCCAAATCAACCAGGAGGAGGTTAAACTTTCACTCTTCGCAGATGACATGATACTCTATATGGAAAACTCAAAAGATTCCACCAAAAAGATGCTAGAACTGATTCATGAATTCAGCAAAGTTGCAGGATATAAAATCAATGCACAGAAATCAGTTGCATTCCTATACACCAACAATGAGGCAATAGAAAGAGAAATCAAGGAATCTATCCCATTTACAATTGCACCAAAAACCATAAAATACCTAGGAATAAATATAACCAAAGAGGTGAAAAATCTATACACTGAAAACTATAGAAAGCTTATGAAAGAAATTGAAGAAGACACAAAAAAAAAAAACAAAATGGAAAAAGATTCCATGCTTCTGGATAGAAAGAACAAATATTGTTAAAATGTCGATACTACCCAAAACAATCTACATATTCAATGCAATCCCTATCAAAATAACACCAGCATTCTTCACAGAGCTAGAACAAATAATTTGCTAGAACTAATATTTGTATGGAACCAGAAAATACCCTGAATAGCCAAAGCAATCTTGAAAAAGAAAACTAAAGCGGGAGGCATCACAATCCTGGACCTCAAGGTATACTACAAAGCTGTAATCATCAAGACAGCATGACTGGCACAAAAACAGACACTCAGATCAATGGAACAGAATAGAGAACCCAGAAATGGACCCACAAATGTATGGCCAACTAATCTTTGACAAAGCAGAAAAGAATATCCAATGGAATAAAGACAGTCTCTTCAGCAAGTGGTGCTGGGAAAACTGGACAGCAACATGCAGAAAATGAACCTGGACCACCTTCTTACACCATACACAAAAATAAACTCAAAATGGATGAAAGACCTAAATGTAAGACAGGAAGCCATCAAAATCCTCAGGGAGAAAGCAAGCAAAAACCTCTTTGATCTTGCCCGCAGCAACTTCTTACTCAACACGTCTCCAGAGGCAAGGGAAACAAAAGCAAAAATGAATTACTGGGACCTCATCAAAATAAAAAGCTTCTGCACAGCAAAGGAAACAATCAGCAAAACTAAAAGGCAACTGACAGAATGGGAGAAGATATTTGCAAATGACATATCAGATAAAGGGTTAGTATCCAAAATCTATAAAGAACTTATCAAACTCAACATGCAAAAAACAAATAACCCAGGGAAGAAATGGGCAAAAGAGATGAATAGACACTTCTCCAAAGAAGACATCCAGATGGCCAACCGACACATGAAAAAATGCTCAACATCACCCATCATCAGGAAAATACAAATCAAAACCACAATGAGATACCACCTCACACCTGCCAAAATGGCTGACATTAACAACTCAGGCAACAACAGATGTTGGCGAGTATGCGGAGAAAGAGGATCTCTTTTGCACTGCTGGTGGGAATGCAAGCTGGTGCAGCCACTCTGGAAAACAGTATGGAGGTTCCTCAAAAAACTAAAAATAGAACTACCCTACAACCCAGCAATTGCACTACTAGGTATTTATCCAGGGATACAGGTATGCTGTTTCAAAGGGACACATGCACCCCAATGTTTATAGCAGCACTGTCAACAATGGCTTTTTTGGAAAAGCCCAAATGTCCATTGATGGATGAATGGATAAAGAAGATGTGGTGTGTGTGTGTGTATATGTATATATGTGTGTACATATATATATATATATATATATATATATATATATATTATGGAGTATTACTCAACAACCCAAAAGAATGAAATCATGCCATTTGCAACTACATGGATGGAACTAGAGGGTATTATGCTAAGTGAAATCAGTCAGTCAGAGAAAGACAAATATCATATGACTTCACTCATATAAGGACTTTAAGACACAGAACAGATGAACATAAGTAAAGGGAAGCAAAAACAATATAAAAACAGGGAGGGGGACAAAACATAAGAGACTCTTAAATATGGAGAACAAAAAGAGGGTTCGTGGATGGGGTGATGGGCTAAATGGGGAAGGGGCATTAAGGAATCTACTGAAATCATCGTTGCACTATATGCTAACTAATTTGGATGTAAATTTAAAAAATAAAATTAAAAAAATTTTTAAAAATCAATTGTTAAAAAAGTAATCAAGGTCCACACTTGAGATTTGTGCATTTTGTAGGTCGGTTCTACATCAATGAGAGAAGAGAGACCAAGAGACTAACAGCCTTAACAAGCAAACTTATGGCAGTCTGGACCAACTCCCGGTTCAAAACGAAAACCAGTTATTAAAGATCATTGGGGGGGGTTCCGGAAGATGGCAGCGTAGGAGGACGCGGGGCTCACAGCGCGTCCTGCCGATCACTTAGATTCCACCTACACCTGCCTAAAGAACCCAGAAAACCGCCAGAGGATTAGCAGAAGGGAGTCTCCGGAGTCAAGCGCAGACGAGAGGCCCACGGAAGAGGGTAGGAAGGGCGGCGAGGCGGTGCGCGCTCCACGGACTGGCGGGAGGGAGCCGGGGCGGAGGGGCGGCTCGCCGGCCAAGCAGAGCCCCCGAGTCTGGCTGGCAAAAGCGGAGGGGCCGGACGGACTGTGTTCCGACAGCAAGCGCTACTTAGCGTCTGGGAGGTCATAAGTTAACAGCTCTGCTCGGAAAGCGGGAAGGCTGGAGGACAAAGGGAGGGAGAGCTGCTGAGCCCCCGGACGGCAGAGCTCAGCTTGGCGGGGAACAAAGGCGCCAGCACCATCTCCCCCGACCATCCCCCAGCCAAAATCCCAAAGGGAACCAGTTCCTGCCAGAGAACTTGCTGGCTCCGCGCAAACACCCAACTCTGTGCTTCTGCGGAGCCAAACCTCCGGCAGCGGATCTGACTCCCTCCCGCTGCCACAGGGCTCCTCCTGAAGTGGATCACCTAAGGAGAAGCGAGCTAAGCCTGCCCCTCCTGCCCCCGTGCACCTTGCCTACCCACCCCAGCTAATACGCCAGATCCCCAGCAACACAAGCCTGGCAGTGTGCAAGTAGCCCAGACGGGACACGCCACCCCACAGTGAATCCCGCCCCTAGGAGAGGGGAAGAGAAGGCACACACCAGTCTGACTGTGGCCCCAGCAGTGGGCTGGGGGCAGACATCGGGTCGGACTGCGGCCCCGCCCACTAACTCCAGTTATACACCACAGCACAGGGGAAGTGCCCTGCAGGTCCTCACCACGCCAGGGACTCTCCAAAATGACCAAACGGAAGAATTCCTCTCAGAAGAATCTCCAGGAAATAACAACAGCTAATGAACTGATCAAAAAGGATTTAAATAATATAACAGAAAGTGAATTTAGAATAATAGTCATAAAATTAATCGCTGGGCTTGAAAACAGTATACAGGACAGCAGAGAATCTCTTGCCACAAAGATCGAGGGACTAAGGAACAGTCACGAGGAGTTGAAAAACGCTTTAAACGAATTGCAAAACAAAATGGAATCCACGATGGCTCGGCTTGAAGAGGCAGAGGAGAGAATAGGTGAACTAGAAGATAAAGTTATGGAGAAAGAGGAAGCTGAAAGAAAGAGAGATAAAAAAATCCAGGAGTATGAGGGGAAAATTAGAGAACTAAGTGATACACTAAAAAAAAATAATATACGCATAATTGGTATCCCAGAGGAGGAAGAGAGAGGGAAGGGTGCTGAAGGGGTACTTGAACAAATTATAGCTGAGAACTTCCCTGAACTGGGGAAGGAAAAAGGCATTGAAATCCAAGAGGCACAGAGAACTCCCTTCAGACGTAACTTGAATCGATCTTCTGCACGACATATCATAGTGAAACTGGCAAAATACAAGGATAAAGAGAAAATTCTGAAAGCAGCAAGGGATAAACGTGCCCTCACATATAAAGGGAGACCTATAAGACTCGTGACTGATCTCTCCTTTGAAACTTGGCAGGCCAGAAAGGCTTGGCACGATATCTACAGTGTGCTAAACAGAAAAAATATGCAGCCAAGAATCCTTTATCCAGCAAGTCTGTCATTTAGAATAGAAGGAGAGATAAAGGTCTTCCCAAACAAACAAAAACTGAAGGAATTTGTCACCACGAAACCAGCCCTACAAGAGATCCTAAGGGGGATCCTGTGAGACAAAGTACCAGAGACATCACTACAAGCATAAAACATACAGACATCACAATGACTCTAAACCCATATCTTTCTATAATAACACTGAATGTAAATGGATTAAATGCGCCAACTAAAAGACATAGGGTATCAGAATGGATAAAAAAACAAGACCCATCTATTTGCTGTCTACAAGAGACTCATTTTAGATCTGAGGACACCTTTAGATTGAGAGTGAGGGGATGGAGAACTATTTATCATGCTCCTGGAAGCCAAAAGAAAGCTGGAGTAGCCATACTTATATCAGACAAACTAGACTTTAAATTAAAGGCTGTAACAAGAGATGAAGAAGGGCATTATATAATAATCACAGGGTCTATCCACCAGGAAGAGCTAACTATTATAAATGTCTATGCGCCAAATACCCGAGCCCCCAGATATATAAAACAATTACTCATAAACATAAGCAACCTTATTGATAAGAATGTGGTCATTGCAGGGGACTTTAACACCCCACTTACAGAAATGGATAGATCATCTAGACACACAGTCAATAAAGAAACAAGGGCCCTGAATGATACATTGGATCAGATGGACTTGACAGATATATTTAGAACTCTGCATCCCAAAGCAACAGAATATACTTTCTTCTCGAGTGCACATGGAACATTCTCCAAGATAGATCATATACTGGGTCACAAAACAGCCCTTCATAAGTTTACAAGAATTGAAATTATACCATGCATACTTTCAGACCACAATGCTATGAAGCTTGAAATCAACCACAGGAAAAAGTCTGGAAAACCTCCAAAAGCATGGAGGTTAAAGAACACCCTACTAACGAATGAGTGGGTCAACCAGGCAATTAGAGAAGAAATTAAAACATATATGGAAACAAACGAAAATGAAAATACAACAATCCAAACGCTTTGGGATGCAGCGAAGGCAGTCCTGAGAGGAAAATACATTGCAATCCAGGCCTATCTCAAGAAACAAGAAAAATCCCAAATACAAAATCTAACAGCACACCTAAAGGAAATAGAAGCAGAACAGCAAAGGCAGCCTAAACCCAGCAGAAGAAGAGAAATAATAAAGATCAGAGCAGAAATAAACAATATAGAATCTAAAAAAACTGTAGAGCAGATCAACGAAACCAAGAGTTGGTTTTTTGAAAAAATAAACAAAATTGACAAACCTCTAGCCAGGCTTCTCAAAAAGAAAAGGGAGATGACCCAAATAGATAAAATCATGAATGAAAATGGAATGATTACAACCAATCCCTCAGAGATACAAACAATTATCAGGGAATACTATGAAAAATTATATGCCAGCAAATTGGACAACCTGGAAGAAATGGACAAATTTCTAAACACCCACACTCTTCCAAAACTCAATCAGGAGGAAATAGAAAGCTTGAACATGCCCATAACCAGCGAGGAAATTGAATCGGTTATCAAAAATCTCCCAACAAATAAGAGTCCAGGACCAGATGGCTTCCCAGGGGAGTTCTACCAGACATTTAAAGCAGAGATAATACCTATCCTTCTCAAGCTATTCCAAGAAATAGAAAGGGAAGGAAAACTTCCAGACTCATTCTATGAAGCCAGTATTACTTTGATTCCTAAACCAGACAGAGACCCAGTAAAAAAAGAGAACTACAGGCCAATATCCCTGATGAATATGGATGCAAAAATTCTTAATAAGATACTAGCAAATCGAATTCAACAGCATATAAAAAGAATTATTCACCATGATCAAGTGGGATTCATTCCTGGGATGCAGGGCTGGTTCAACATTCGCAAATCGATCAACGTGATACATCACATTAACAAAAAAAAAGAGAAGAACCATATGATCCTGTCAATCGATGCAGAAAAGGCCTTTGACAAAATCCAGCACCCTTTCTTAATAAAAACCCTTGAGAAAGTCGGGATAGAAGGAACATACTTAAAGATCATAAAGGCCATTTATGAAAAGCCCACAGCTAACATCATCCTCAATGGGGAAAAACTGAGAGCTTTTTCCCTGAGATCAGGAACACGACAGGGATGCCCACTCTCACCGCTGCTGTTTAATATAGTGCTGGAAGTTCTAGCATCAGCAATCAGACAACAAAAGGAAATCAAAGGCATCAAAATTGGCAAAGATGAAGTCAAGCTTTCACTTTTTGCAGATGACATGATATTATACATGGAAAATCCGATAGACTCCACCAAAAGTCTACTAGAACTGATACATGAATTCAGCAAAGTTGCAGGATACAAAATCAATGTGCAGAAATCAGTTGCATTCTTATACACTAACAATGAAGCAACAGAAAGACAAATGAAGAAACTGATCCCATTCACAATTGCACCAAGAAGCATAAAATACCTAGGAATAAATCTAACCAAAGATGTAAAAGATCTGTATGCTGAAAACTATAGAAAGCTTATGCAGGTAATTGAAGAAGATATAAAGAAATGGAAAGACATTCCCTGCTCATGGATTGGAAGAATAAATATTGTCAAAATGTCAATACTACCCAAAGCTATCTACACATTCAATGCAATCCCAATCAAAATTGCACCAGCATTCTTCTTGAAACTAGAACAAGCAATCCTAAAATTCATATGGAACCACAAAAGGCCCCGAATAGCCAAAGTAATTTTGAAGAAGAAGACCAAAGCAGGAGGCATCACAATCCCAGACTTTAGCCTCTACTACAAAGCTGTCATCATCAAGACAGCATGGTATTGGCATAAAAACAGACACATAGACCAATGGAATAGAATAGAAACCCCAGAACTAGACCCACAAACGTATGGCCAACTCATCTTTGACAAAGCAGGAAAGAACATCCAATGGAAAAAAGACAGTCTCTTTAACAAATGGTGCTGGGAGAACTGGACAGCAACATGCAGAAGGTTGAAACTAGACCACTTTCTCACACCATTCACAAAAATAAACTCAAAATGGATAAAGGACCTGAATGTGAGACAGGAAACCATCAAAACCTTAGAGGAGAAAGCAGGAAAAGACCTCTCTGACCTCAGCCGTAGCAATCTCTTACTCGGCACATCCCCAAAGGCAAGGGAATTAAAAGCAAAAGTGAATTACTGGGACCTTATGAAGATAAAAAGCTTCTGCACAGCAAAGGAAACAACCAACAAAACTAAAAGGCAACCAACGGAATGGGAAAAGATATTTGCAAATGACACATCGGACAAAGGGCTAGTATCCAAAATCTATAAAGAGCTCATCAAACTCCACACCCGAAAAACAACCCAGTGAAGAAATGGGCAGAAAACATGAATAGACACTTCTCTAAAGAAGACATCCGGATGGCCAACAGGCACATGAAAAGATGTTCAACGTCGCTCCTTATCAGGGAAATACAAATCAAAACCACACTCAGATACCACCTCACGCCAGTCAGAGTGGCCAAAATGAAGAAATCAGGAGACTATAGATGCTGGAGAGGATGTGGAGAAACAGGAACCCTCTTGCACTGTTGGTGGGAATGCAAATTGGTGCAGCCGCTCTGGAAAGCAGTGTGGAGGTTCCTCAGAAAATTAAAAATAGACCTACCCTATGACCCAGCAATAGCACTGCTAGGAATTTATCCAAGGGATACAGGAGTACTGATGCATAGGGGCACCTGTACCCCAATGTTTATAGCGGCACTCTCAACAATAGCCAAATTATGGAAAGAGCCTAGATGTCCATCAACTGATGAATGGATAAAGAAATTGTGGTTTATATACACAATGGAATACTACGTGGCAATGAGAAAAAATGAAATATGGCCTTTTGTAGCAACATGGATGGAACTGGAGAGTGTGATGCTAAGTGAAATAAGCCATACAGAGAAAGACAGATACCATATGGTTTCACTCTTATGTGGATCCTGAGAAACATAACAGAAACCCATGGGGGAGGGGAAGGAAAAAAAAAAAAAAAGAGGTTAGAGTGGGAGAGAGCCAAAGCATTAGAGACTGTTAAAAACTGAGAACAAACTGAGGGTTGATGGGGGGAGGGAGGGAGGGCAGGGTGGGAGGGAGGGCAGGGTGGGTGATGGGTATTGAGGAGGGCACCTTTTGGGATGAGCACTGGGTGTTGTATAGAAACCAATTTGACAGTAAATTTCATATATTAAAAAATAAAAATAAATAAATAAATAAATAAAAAAGATCATTGGGAGTCAACTGGAGAAGTGGTAATGTGGACCAAATGTTAAATGTTATCAGAGAATTATTTTACATTTTCTTAGGTGTGAGCGTTGTATTGCGGTTGTGTAGGAGAATGTCCTTACTAGGAAATGTACCCTGGAGTATTTAGGGGTGAAGTGTCATGATGTCTGTAATTTACTTTCAAATGGTTCAACAAATATGCCTGTGTGGGAGGAGGGTGGAATGTATTCACACAGAGACAAAGATAAAACAAATATGGAAAAAATGTTAACCACTGTTGAATTGAGGTAGTGGGTATAAAGGGGTCTGTTACATTTTTTTTTCAACTTTTCCGAATATTTTTAAATTTCTATAATAAAAACTTGTGGGGTGGGGGGAGAATATAGAAACCTGAAGTAACCACCTGAAAATGACAAAGTAACAAAGAAGACCCTAGGACAAAATCTAGGAATCTTGACTTCTAATTCTATGCCCTCCAGGACATTGTTTCTTCCCGGTGTCACAAACCGATTGTTAAATATGAACATGCTTTTTTATATCAATTTCCTTCTGCAAGGTACCCCCAATAGTCTAACCAGATGACACAAAGACACCCCAGATTTCTTTTCAAAATAAATTGAACTTGCATTCTGCCCACAGACCTACACCTCTCTCTGCAAATATCTCTCCTCCTCCCCCTCTCTCTCTCCTTCTCTTTCTTACTTTCTGTCTGTCTGTCTCTCTCTCTCTGCCACCCCCTCTAGACACCTCCCTCAGGTTTACACAGCCACTTTCAAAACCTCGCCACAACCACTTTACTCACGTCCAAATTCCCTTCTTCTAATGCAAAAGCTAAATTGAAAGCTGAGTGGCCGAGGCAGCACACAAAGCCCCGGTGATCCCCCTCTCCCCCCAGGGCAGGAGGGGGACACCAGACAACGCAGCTCTTCTGTTTGAGGTTCACTAGCCCAGCTGCAGTGCTGAGCGGAGCTTCTCAGGTGGCTGGGCCACTTTGAAGGTTTACTTTCAATTAAAAAAAAAAAAATAAGAAGAAGAAAGAAGCCAAATCAGCAGCTGTCAGGGATGCAGGGAAGATTTATTCAGGGTGGTCAAAGGGGAGCGGCCAGCAGTAAAGGCCTGGAGATAGACGGGAAGGAAATTCAAGCTGGAGAGAGAAATTCCTCCTGGCAAGGTCAGGCCGGCACTGGGCTGGTCCTTCTGGGTAAGGCGGCGCTGAATCCGATTGCGGGGCTCGGTCACAGGGGAAAAGAGGGTCCTGTTTGCAGACACTTGGAGGGTGGGCTTGGGGAGGTGAGCTACCCAGGGGAAGTCAACCGATCGGGCCTTGAACGCACAGCTTATTAATCAGATGAAACCAGGCCTGCGGGATCAAAACATGACTGATTTTAAAATTGCTTCCTGATTCAAAAGCTGGTGTTGCCCACCTCAAAATGTGATGAGGGGTGAGGAGGCCAGGTCCCCGGGCAGTTCTGCAGGCACAGAGCCTCCATTGAAGTCTGCCTGTGTGGAGAAGCCACGCAGATGTGGAGAGAATAGAGGCAGCCAGGGTCTGCGGTTTTATCACCTTTCATTTCCTGTCTCTGTTCTTCTATGGCTTCAGACATTTGACGCGCTATTGTGAAAACTAATGTGTGCTTTTCAGATAGAATGAGCCAAGTTCCCAGTTAACCCTGATCAATGCCCAAGTAACTAATAGAAGTAAACAGTTAAGCTTACAGGCCCCAGTTTGAAAACACTATCTTCTCAGCCTCTCTCCCCAAGGCTACCCTCCTTCTCCTTCCCACCCAATCTTGGAGGCCATGGGAATATAGAAGCCAGAGTGGGTTCTATGCCCCACACCCTTCCGCCAGAGGTGCTAAGTGTCCAAATTACACCTGCTCGAATTGCACCATGGGTAACAAAGGTTACTATGAAGCTGCTGTTTGTGCCTATGGATGTTGCCCAAATATCCCAGACTTCATTAGCCTGTGATTGCTTTAAACATGAATATATATGTATATACACATACATACATACTTTTATTGTAATGTAGACCGAAAAAGAAGCATTTAATTTCCAAAGAAATTATAATAGACTAAGCCTACACCTGTCTGATCCCCAGACATTGGCCTTTTTTGTACCCATCCTGTCGTTTCTGACAGATGCCCTTGCACACGCCCACAAGCCAAACTGTCAGCTGCAGTCAGCATGAGGCAACCACCATTTTTTCCATCTCCAGCTCTCCTTTGTCCTTGCCCACCACACGTGAAGTCTCCTGCATGGGGAAGGCACAGGAGAATCCAGTGGTCATACTGAAGTCCAAACGATGTGGAGACCGAGTTCTCAGAACAGTGCTGGGCTCCTGGCAACATGGAGGAAAACGCATCCTTCCTAGCTCTGTGTCATACTTTGACATCTGGTCACCCAGGCAGTTCTGTTATGCCAAGAGAATCACAAAGTCTTTCTGAAGATTTTTTATCAACTTCTGGATCACCCTTTGCCTGGAAGAGAGTCCTCAAGTAAAATAATTCTAGCAACTTGTGGTCCTCATTCCTCTCTCCAGAGAAGTTCAAATATAAGCCAAGAAGATAAAATTTCTCATTCCCAAACTGCAAAACAAAACTTCACAGAATTTTAATAAATGAAATGTATATTGACTGATAGAGATGGAATGAAAGTATAATCTGCATCAACAGGATCTGGGACTCTCCTAAGTCAAAATTTTGTGTAAATCTAAAAAACCTACCAACACTGAGGAATGCCCCAACTAAATGGAATGGAACATTGGGGGCAAGATAAAGATTCTAAACTTGGCTTAGACTCATGGAACACGGTGTAACAAGAAATTATAAATGATTACATAATTAAAATAATTTCTCCTTTTACCTCCTAATATTACAAGCTGCTTTTGGGGCTGGACATTAACTAGACCTGAGCTGCAATACCAGAATTAGCCAGTAGATAGTGCTGTCTTAAAAGGAGAAAACAATATCGAAAACTGCTTTTAGGAAGATAATCGAAGTTAGAGGATCATGAGTTCACAGCTGCCTCCGACTATTAAAGTTTTGGATATTTGGGCATACCAATCTTATAAATACACAGCTACTTTGGGGGGTCACCAAGAAATGTAAAGAATAGATGAAAAAGAAATGCCAGTAAAATAATAGTTTAGGAAAGATGTGCATAGGTTTGTGTATGTGTAAGAATAAGAAGAGAATTACTGTTTTCAGTGAATTTTGGAGAAGAAAGATTTTTCCAGTTTTATTGAGAAATAATTGACATATATCACCGTATAGGCTTAAGGTGTCCAGCATGATGGCTTGATTTATACACATGGTGGAAAAATTGCCACAATAGGCTCAGCTAACATCCATCTTTTCATATAGATACAATAAAAAGAAAAGAATAAAGGAAAAATTTTTTTTTCCTTTTGATAAGAACTCTCAGGATTTGCTCTCTTAATGACTTTCCTATATATCATACAGCCGCATTAGCTATAGTCATCATGTTATACACTATATCTTGGTACTCATTTCTTTTATAACTGGAAGCTCGTACTTTCTGACCACCTTCCTCCAATTCCCCACCATTGCTCTCCACCTCTGGCAGTCACCAATCTGGTCTCTGTATCTGTGAGTTTGTTGGGGTTCTTTATTTTGTTTTGGGTTTTTTTTAAGATTCCATATATAAATAAGATAACGCAGTATTTGTCTTTCTCTGTCTGACTTATTTCACTTAGCCTAATGCCTTCAAGGACCATCCATGTTGTCACAAATGGTAGGATTTCCTTGTTTTTTCATGGCTGAGTAATATCCCATTGTATATATATACTACAATTTCTTTATCCATACATCCATCAGTGGACACTTGGGTTGTTTCCATGTCTTGACTATTGTAAATACAATTGCTGAGAACATGGGGACACAGAGATCCTCTATTACCTTTGGATATATTCCCAGAAGTGGAAATCCTAAATCATATGTTAGTTCTATTTTAAAATTTTTGAGCATCCTTCATACTGTTTTCCATAGTGGCTGTACCAATTTTCAATCCCACCAACAGTGCACTAGGATTCCCTTCTCTCCACATCCACGTGAGCATTTGTTATCTCTTGTCTTTTTGATGATGGCCATTCTAACAGACGTGATGGGATATCACACTGTGTTTTAGTTTGCATTTCCCTAACCAATTGGTGATGTGGAACATCTTTTTGTGTACAACAAGTACATATACTTTCATGTATCTTCTTTGGAAAAATGTCTGTTTAGGTCCTTTGCCCATTATTTAATTGGGTTATTTGGGGGTTTTGCTATTGAGTTATGTGAGTTCTTTATGTGTTCTGGGTATTGAGTCCTTATGAGACCCATGATTTGCAAGTATTTTCCCATTCCATAGGTTGTCTTTTCAGTTTGTTGATAGTTTCTTTTTGCAGAAGCTTTTTGGGGGGGAAGAAAAATTTTTCATAGGCTTTGGAGATCCTGTAATGCAGTGATTTTATTTATTTATTTTTTTGCAGTGATTTTTTTTTAAAAAGCAATAGTTTGTCATGTTTTCACAAAGGAAAGATTAGCAGATGAAACAAATGAAATAGGCACAGAAAAACTTTTATACTTTCCTTTTAGTCTTAAGGGGTTTTTAAAAGATTCCTTGAGAAAAGATTCTTGTTCTTGGAATATGCATGTCTGTGTATGTGTGTGTGTGTCTATGTGTGTGTGTGTTGTGTTTTTGTGTGGCTGTGGAGGGAGTAGATCTGTGTGGGTGTATAGATGTGTGTATGGGTTGCTGTGGGTGTGTGGATATGTGTGTGTTTGTGGATGTGTGTGGGTGGATGTGGGAAGATGTATGAGACAAGGTGGATGCGTGTGTGTTTGTGGATGTGTGTGCACACTAGTGCCCTTATGGGAGCACCTTGGCTCAGTCATACCTTCTAGTGGGGGCCAGGGGCGGGGGAAGGTCGTTGTTTTGTTTTTACAGTTTATACAGCCTTCCCTGATTTTATGAGCTTAATTCAATTTAAAATATTGACAAGTGAGATGGCTGTTATCAGATTTCTTTGAATTGTAACACAAAACCATATTGCCTATGTATTTATTCAGCGGCCGCTCCTCCAGAAACGCGAAGCAGAAAACTATGTGGAATTACTGCCATCTTGTGGAGAAAATAGAGCCTAACTATTGTGAAAGTGGGGGAAAGGACCATTATGTTTGGGTTTCCTTGATTTGGATTTGTTTTGTGTTTATTTGATTTGATTTGGGGTTTTGTTGAGTTCGTTTACACTCACTTCCTCATAAAAGCTCTGATTCACTAATGTTCCTGTGTGGGAGGAGTAAGCAGAGATTTGCTAAGTGTGGAGAGGCCGTGTGGGATGGGGCTTATGCATCCTGGCGCTAGTGTCAGACTCCCTGAGTTCAAGTTTGGTGACGTTACCTGCTGATTATATCACTGGGGCAAGTCATCTACTCTCTTTGTTCTTTAGTTTCCTTGTCCACTGCAGAAGAATAACAATGGTGTCTGTTTTACACAGGTGTTCTAAGGGATAAGGCAATTAATCCTGTCTGTCACGTACACAAGTTTCCATGTTATCATTATCCATGCAAATCCTATTGTAGCTTTTTCCAGTGGAAGCCTTGTCTATGCTGGTCAGAGAGAACAGCTACATGGCCTTGCCATGGAGGGACTGGGTTGCTTGGAGAGACAGAGACAGACAGGGTAATTCTGCAACAGCACAGCTGTAGGGCACTGCCCTCTCTTGCCTCCCTACAAACATCACTATAAACGAACCATTCATCATGCTGTGTCACTTCGTGGCTGTGCACATTTGTGTGCAAGTCCCTGTTGATTCCAAGCTAGCTGACATGTAACCCTTAAAGGCAAGGATGGACTCCACCTAACCTGCCCCCCACCCAGTGCCCACTATCTGATGGGAACACTGTTGGAGCTATTTTCTCAAAGCAGCATACATTATCCTCAGTCTGGAGAGCAATGTAGAAGGATGTGGGCTTTAGAACTCCAGGCGACCCTCTTCTGGGTCCTCATGAATGCTAGAGAGTAAGGAATACTGAGGACTAGATCAGGGTGTCCAACTCCGTACCAGGGGGACCACAGGCCCTTGAGAGCTATTCGTAGGTCAGTAATTGTGAACTTCAGCCCAGCCTGAGCCAGTGAAATTAGAGGAACAAAACCCAAAAATAAAGGTTGAACTCAAAACAGTTGTCTTCCAGAAACAGGAAGTCAGAAAAGAGAACGTCCAACAAGTTGCTTAACTGCTACCTTGGCCATTACCCAGATAGCCTAGATTGGGGCAAGAGCACAGGAAAGATAGAGCAATCATTCTGAAAACATTTGTCTTCCAGGTTCTTAGAAGGACCAGATAAAAGCCTTTCTATCAAGGAAAAAGTATACCTTTTATGTCTTTATCTTGACTATTAAAAGCTTCAGGAAAGGCTGAACATCAGAAAAAGGTTTCAACAATTCTCTAAACTTTCTTTAGGATTTCCATTGCTCTGCTGATGTTGCCCATCTGTTCTTACATGCTGTTGAACTTATCCATTCATCATAGTTGTTTTAAATTCCCGGTCTGATCATTCCAACATCTCTGCCATGTCTGGTTCTGATGCTCTCTCAATGTATTCAAATTGTGTTTTTTTTTTTTGCCTTTTGGTATGCCGTGTCATTTTTTCTGCTAGCCAGATTGGATGTACTGAATAAAAGGACCTGCTGTCAATAGGCCTTTATAATGTGATGGGGAGGGGAGTGGAGGGGAAGTGCTCTTTAGTCCCGTGATTAGGTCTAGGTCTTTTACGGAGCCCTTGACTCTGAACTGTGAACTCCACAAACTTTCTGGATTTTTTTTTCTCCGCAGTTAAATGGGTCAGGATGGCTACTGCCAGCTGGAATTGGGTACTTTCTTCCCCCAAGGTCAGTTAGGCTCTGTAATACCTCAGCAGGTTAACTAACCTGCTCTGGTTAACCAACAGTTACCTAAACTTTTCCTGCAGGATGTTTCCTTTTATGGTCAACTCCTTGTGATCTGTGGTAAGAGAACAGAGAAAGGCAGAATTGCAATCTGAACAAGATAAATTCGGCTTCTTCCGCTAATCCTTCATAGAGCTACTTATCACTAACCAGACTGGCTGGTTCTATTTAAAGTCTTGTCCTTTCCCCTCTTCTTCTCAGAAGTTCAGGCATAGAAAGACATCACTACAGGCGTGAGCAAGGAGAAAAGCATTCAAAAAAGACAGACTATTTAATACAAACCGCACAACCAGTTGCAATGGAGTTAGGTTGCGGGACCTGACTTAAGGTAGAAACTTGAAGAAACTGAAGGAGGCAATTAAGGGAGAGACGTACATAGCTAAGAACAGCTTGTTGAAACTTGTGATGCCCTTTCTCTTCCATCCCCACAACGCAACTTTACCCTCATGGGTGCATCTACCCTATTCGTTTATGATGGTTCAAAATCAATTACCCTTGCTATGAAGTCATTTTGCAATGACTATGTTTCTGTGGAGAAGTAGGTCTGCCCTTAAAAAATGTCTGTCGCATTACATAAGAATGTGTATGTCTCTTTTCTCAGCTCCCACAAAAGAACGAGTGATGTAAATATCTACATCTCTCTGGAAATCAACACGGTAGGGTAAGCGCTTGCCATGTCAGCTACCTATTGCTGAATACAAACCACTCCCAAAATGCAGTGTCTTGCCATTGCTCAGGAGTCTCTGGCTTAGCCGAGTGATTCTTCTTGTCTGGGCCACACTAGGCTCCCTTCAGCTGGTCTTGGTTAGCCTGCATTTGCCCATGCACCTCCAATTGGCTGCTGAGTCAGCCAGGGTCCAGCTGCTCCAAGATGGGCTCAGCTACTACAGCTTGATTCTGCTCCACATGGTCTCGCATCCTCCAGTCGCGCAACCTGCGTGTGTGCACCTGACAGCTGAGCAAGGTTCTAAGAGTGAGAAGAGACATGCACAGGCCACTTGAGACCTATCTGCCTTGTCACTTCTGCTGCCTATTAGTAGCAGCTTATTGGCCACAGCAAATCCCTCTTGATGAGAAGAGCTGCAAAGTTACATTGCAAAGGGTGGGGATACAGGAAGGGATAGAGAATTGTGTCCATTTGGGCACGCTCACACGATGTATAAGGAAGATAATCAGATCTTCACGATATCCCCAATGTTTGAATATCCCCTAGAATAGATTTTATTATCTCTTTCCTCTTCTTTTGGTAATGTACCTCTCTTCATTTAAGGAAACGGTTTCTCCCTCTCCAGGTCGCATAGTTTGAATGGGCTGACCCTACTTCCCTGCCACAGAGATTAGTCTGAAGGAGGAACTAACCCAAGAGGGCAGTACTAGCATCTACTCTCCCCCACAGGGATTGGTCCTGAGATATTAACACAAGGTAACCATTGGGCACTCAATTGATATTTTCCAAGATTTTTTTTTTCTCATCATTACTAGGAGAGGTGCTGTCCCCATTGGATCAAGAAGAACATGAGCATTCATCATCCCAGCCTTATGGAGAAGCCACATGTAAAATAAAGTTGTCACAGTGTCCCTGGACTATCTCATACCATTGTGTTTCTGCACTTTGGCAACAGAAACCAAGACACTCACTTTGGCCCAGGTGGTTCAAATGGTATTTCTGTCACTTGTAACTTAAGGAATCCTAACTGAAAGAGCCCCAGAACATAAAATTTCAAACAGAAAAGGCCACATTTGTACTTTCTGGGGTACTCACTAGTTTCATGAATCACTCTTCTTTTTACATATAGAGCAGGAGTTGTAATTCCCATGGTGGAAGGAAACAACCAGTAAATGGAAGTAACTAAATGAAGGAAAGTATCCTGCCCCACCCACCATGGAAGTCTGAGCACTGGCGACCCCACCCCTTTGGCATCTAAGCCCTAACTATTGGGCATGAAGCACCAGTTAGAACTCCAAGTATTGGTCCTCTGGGATCCCAGATTCTCTTTGATTCTCTTTCGTTTCTCTCTGTCCCTAAAGATGGTTATTGCTCGCTTAAGTTATTATGTATGGACTCTGTCAACATCTACTTCTTTCTCATTTAGCTTTCCAATAGCCTGTATTTACCCAAGTCTTTGTATTAAATTCCTTCTGTTTGAAATAATTAACATACCCTCTGTTTCCTTGACTCAACCCTGACTGATAACAATCATTAGAACACAAAGTTTATTTTGTATGCTAGAATTTCTTTTTCTGAAATCATAATGTGAAAAATAATTTCTTCAAATGCCAAGATCCTTGCTACAAGAAAGTAGTTACCAACCAGCCACAAAAAAGACTTCTGTAAAATAGTTATGATTGTTCTGTTACTTATATCAAAGCCCTCATGATTCGTAAAAAGACTAGACCTGAAGTGTCAGTCATAATTAGCATTTAGATCCCTAAATCTGTCTTCGCTCTTCTTGAATCTATTTTTCTTAACGTTTATTTATTTTTGAGAGAGAGAGAGAGAGCTTGGGCGGGGTGGGTAGAGAGAGAGGGAGACACAGAATCTGAAGCAGGATCCAGGCTGTCAGCACAGTCCATCTTGGAGCTTGGAGCCACGAACCGCAAGATCATGACCTGAGCCAAAGTCAGATGCTTAACCGACTGAGCCACCCAGGTGCTCCTTCTTGAATCTATTTCTTTCTCTTTTAAAATTTTAAATATGTATATATTTTTATTTTTAATTTTTTTTTTAAATATAATTGATTGTCAAGTTGGCTAACATGCAGTGTGTACAGTGTGCTCTTGGTTTTGGGGGTAGATTCTTGTGGCGCATTTGCTTACATACAACACCCAGTGCTCATCCTGACAAGTGCCCTCCTCTATTTCTAAACAGGTCAACCAAAGCCAACGCTCAGGAAACAACATTCTAAGAAATGTTCTGCTAATTATACCAGTGAAATTGGGTCTGGATTTAAAATGTGTTAGTATTTTAAATTTTGAAAAATACGTATTTTAAAATACTTAAAATTAAGTATTACATATTGAAGTATTTTAAATCAATTTGAAATTAGGTATTTTTATTTAAAATTTAATAAGTATTTTTAAGTCAGCTCTATATGTGGGGAAAGGGACAATAATTACTCATCTAGAATAGGAAACTTCATTTCAGGGAAAAATTCACCTGAGGATATTGTGAGAAGTTTAGATATACAAACGCGTGTTTCTAAAAATGGAATTACATTATTTTTTTTCCCTAGAAACACCTACACCAAACTAATAATTATGACTGTTTCTTGGTTACAGGAATTGTTTTATTATTGTCTTTTTATGATCAGTACATACTACTTTACTTATAATGCAAAATATATTTTGAAGTTTCTCCAGGGCAAATTTAAAAGCCTTGGATTTTAAACCTAGAATTTATATTCCATATTTAAGGAAAATGCCTAATGAATTCCTCCTCAATAAATATCTACTGCGCACCTGTGGGGTGCCTAACACTACAGTTAGAGAACCCCAAAATAAAACTCCTACCCTATGGAATTTAAATCAACAAAGTTCATCGGCATCTTTACAGTTAGGTAGCTAACACGTGGTAGACTCCTAATAAATGTTTGTTAAATGAATACATGACGGTACCATCAAAAGTATTTATTTATTCAAACACTCATTTCACGGAGGCTTGGCCTTGTTCTGTTCATTCATCATACATGTATCATATTTCATCACTTCCAAGACACACACTGCTCACATTTCAACAACTCTGAAATCAGAATGGGACTTACTATCAATGTGATTTTTAAAGTATTGTTTCGTTGGGGCTCCTGGGTGGCTCAGTCAGTTAAGCATCCACTCTTGATTTCTGCTCAGGTCATGATCTCATGGTTCGTGAGTTCAAGTCTCATGTCGGGCTCTGCGCTGAGAGCATGGAGCCTGCTTGGGATTCTCTCTCTCCCTTTGTCTCTGCCCCTCCCTGCTCGTGTGCTCTCTCTCAAAAATAAATGAATATTATAAAAATGAACATTTTTTAAGGCAACAAATATTATTTCATAGACAGTTTGCAGCATTTTCTTTGAAGTGGCAAAAAAAATAACAGTATGTTTTACATTGTTTAGCACACTGAAGATCTCGTGCCAATCCTTTCTGGCCTGCCAAGTTTCAAAAGAGAGATCAGTCACGAGTCTTATAGGTCTCCCTTTATATGTGAGGGCACATTTATCCCTTGCTGCTTTCAGAATTTTCTCTTTATCCTTGTATTTTGCCAGTTTCACTATGATATGTCGTGCAGAAGATCGATTCAAGTTACGTCTGAAGGGAGTTCTCTGGCCTCTTGGATTTCAATGCCTTTTTCCTTCCCCAGTTCAGGGAAGTTCTCAGCTATAATTTCTTCAAGTACCCCTTCAGCACCTTTCCCTCTCTCTTCCTCCTCTGGGATACCAATTATGCATATATTATTTCTTTTTAGTGTATCACTTAGTTCTCTAATTTTCCCCTCATACTCCTGGATTTTTTAATCTCTCTTTCTCTCAGCTTCCTCTTTTTCCATAACTTTATCTTCTAGTTCACCTATTCTCTCCTCTGCCTCTTCAATCCGAGCCGTTGTCGTTTCCATTTTGTTTTGCATTTCGTTTAAAGTGCTTTTCAGCTCCTCGTGACTGTTCCTTAGTCCCTTGATCTCTGTAGCAAGAGATTCTCTGCTGTCCTCTATACTGTTTTCAAGCCCAGTGATTAATTTTATGACTATTATTCTAAATTCACTTTCTGTTATATTATTTAAATCCTTTTTGATCAGTTCATTGGCTGTTGTTATTTCCTGGAGATTCTTCTGAGGGGAATTCTTCCGTTTGGTCATTTTGGATAGTCCCTGGAGTGGTGAGGACCTGCAGGGCACTTCCCCTGTGCTGTGGTGTATAACTGGAGTTGGTGGGCGGGGCCGCAGTCTGACCCGATGTCTGCCCCCAGCCCACTGCTGGGGCCACAGTCAGACTGGTGTGTGCCTTCTCTTCCCCTCTCCTAGGGGCAGGATTCACTGTGGGGTGGCGTGGCCCGTCTGGGCTACTTGCACACTGCCAGGCTTGTGGTGCTGGGGATCTGGCATATTAGCTGGGGTGGGTAGGCAAGGTGCACGGGGGCAGGAGGGGCAGGCTTAGCTCGCTTCTCCTTAGGTGATCCACTTCAGGAGGGGCCCTGTGGCAGCGGGAGGGAGTCAGATCCGCTGCCGGAGGTTTGGCTCCGCAGAAGCAGAGTTGGGTGTTTGCGCGGAGCGAGCAAGTTCCCTGGCAGGAACTGGTTCCCTTTGGGATTCTGGCTGGGGGATGCGCGGGGGAGATGGCGCTGGCGAGCGCCTTTGTTCTCCACCAAACTGAGCTCTGTCGTCCGGGGGCTCAGCAGCTCTCCCTCCCTTTGTCCTCCAGCCTTCCCGCTTTCTGAGCAGAGCTGTTAACTTATGACCTCCCAGACGCTAAGTCGCGCTTGCTGTCGGAACACACTCCGTCCGGCCCCCCCGCTTTTGCCAGCCAGACTCAGGGGCTCTGCTTGGCCGGCGAGCCGCCCCTCCGCCCCGGCTCCCTCCCGCCAGTCCGTGGAGCGCACACTGCCTCGCCGCCCTTCCTACCCTCTTCCGTGGGCTTCTCGTCTGCGCTTGGCTCCGGAGAGTCCGTTCTGCTAATCCTCTGGCGGTTTTCTGGGTTATTTAGGCAGGTGTAGGTGGAATCTAAGTGATCAGCAGGACACGCGGTGAGCCCAGCGTCCTCCTACGCTGCCATCTTCCCTGTCTCCCCCAGTATGTTTTACATTGATCACATCTTTGAATGAGACATATTTTCTATAGTTTAGAAAATACATTATGAATATTTATGTTTGTTTCCCCTAGGGTTCAACCAGAAAAAGTTTTCATGGGGCCACACAATTCAATAAACATTCACGGCTATAGTAATCATATGAAATCCCAACTACTAATGTATAAATGTCAAAGCCAATAGCTGACAAGTAACAACTTTATAAAAAGTTGTGTATTTGTAAGGGTTCATTTCTCAAATTTTCAACATTACTATTGAATGTTTTTTTTTAAATATGAAATTTATAGTCAAATTGGTTTCCATACAACACCCAGTGCTCATCCCAAAAGGTGCCCTCCTCCAATATCCATCACCCACCCTCCCCTCCCTCCCACCCCCCCCCTCCCTCCCACCCCCCATCAACCCTCAGTTTGTTCTCAGTTTTTAAGAGTCTCTTATATTTTGGCTCCTTCCCTCTCTAACCTCTTTTTTTTTCCCCCCTCCCCCCTGGTCTTCTGTTCAGTTTCTCAGGATCCACATAAGAGTGAAAACATATGGTATCTGTCTTTCTCTGTATGACTTATTTCACTTAGCATAACACTCTCCAGTTCCATCCACGTTGCTACAAAAGGCCAGATTTCATTCTTTCTCATTGCCACATAGTATTCCATTGTGTATATAAACCACAATTTCTTTATCCATTCATCAGTTGATGGACATTTAGGCTCTTTCCATAATTTGGCTATTGTTGAAAGTGCTGCTATAAACATTGGGGTACAAGTGCCCCTAGGCATCAGCACTCCTGTATCCCTTGGGTAAATTCTTAGCAGTGCTATTGCTGGGTCATAGAGTAGATCTATTTTTAATTTTCTGAGGAACCTCCACACTGCTTTCCAGAGTGGCTGCACCAGTTTGCATTCCCACCAACAGTGCAAGAGGATTCCTGTTTCTCCACATCCTGGCCAGCATCTATAGTCTCCTGATTTGTTCATTTTAGCCACTGTGACTGGCATGAGGTGATACTATTGAATGTTAAACATGTGTCTCCTATATTTGAACTTAATGCAAGGCACAACTGCATATAAAAATCATAGGCATATCTAAGTATTTATGTACTTAAAGGATTTTCATATTTTAGTGTTTGAAATTAACCAAGGTTTAAAAGATCTAAAGAATACGGAAATGACTAAGGAACTCTGAGAAGTTACCAAAGAAACACTAATAAAACCTTATAGGGGAGATGAAATTAACAATGAAATCAAAATAAAATTTTATTACAAAGAAGGAAGAGGAAAGGTGGAGGAGGAGGAGGAAGAAGAATTAATAATAACAAAAAAATAAATAAATAAAACATCACCAGACTAAGAAAATGTGACTCATCAGCAAGGTATAACTTACACTAATGGCACATAAAGAAATCACTCTTAGCACTACACACACGTTAAAGACGTCAAATAAATACAGAAGTATATTTTATTAATAATTATTGACATCTATTAGTTCTGAGAATGTTAAACAGCTACATCAAGTTTAATCATAGAGTCCTTTTGCCATCTCATAGCCTTTCTCTTACATATTTTCTCACAGATGTTTTAGCTGATGTGGAAGTTGGAAGAAGAGGGCAGGAAGGACAAAAGGAAAGCCATCTTTCAACCAGTTGGTGATCTTGTCTCTCACTTACTCTCTTATCCTATGATTGCCAGGCCCTCTGAGGAACTCTGAGAACCGCAGTTACCTGCTCTTCCCTCCCCACACTTTCTTCTTTTCTGGAATCAGTAGCATAGAGCCTGGAAGTACACGTGCCTTCTACCTTTCCATCTGGGCACACCCTGGCTCCCTGCTCCTGACAACTCAAACCCCAACATGCCTTCCCACTTCCAGCGAAGAGGACAATATATCTCCCTCTTCTATTGTATACTTTAGGAAAAAATGACTTTACAACTTGACAATTTCTCATCACTATAAAATAAAAGGGAAATTCACTTAACACTATAGCAAACACTGAACATAGAAAACAAGAACTCTTGACTTTCGCAATCAGTGTTATATAAAGATCTAAAAGACAAGGAAGAGGCAATGAGTAAGAAAAGTACAGTGCATTTGTGGCTGTGAGTTTACAAAAAAGATTGTTGTCTATTTCTGGTTATTTTCCCTTGACTTCCAGTTTCTGATTTTTCTTTTAAGTTTGCAAGTGTTACAATATTATGGACTTTTCTCATTTTGCCTTGCCTAGTGGAAAGGGAAAAATGAATGTCAGATCAAATTCATGTATGTGAGCTTAAGACTAAAATTTTTGTAAATGATAAAATCATCTTTAAGAGGACATTGACCGATTTTGTGTTAGTATGGGTTGCTTTTTCACATGAAATATTCTCAAGAAAGCCTTCTGGAAATGCTTGTGACATAATGGATACAGAAAAGGATTGACAAGGGAATTGAACCATTGAAGCCAAAAGGTGATTTCATACCAAATTGTTTGAGGACGCTGTTCTGGTGAAAGAAATGAACGAATGATCGTGAACAGAGAATATGGAGCCCAGCAAAAGGCAAAAACACCTAAGAGAATGGCCAGTGACTTGGCTAATTTCCTGGCTCTGAGCAGTTCAATGTGTTCCCTTTGGTGAAGACACAGGGAATCACAATGGGAGAGGGAAGCCATTTTGGAAGCAATTATATTGCTATTCGTCTGGGCTCTTAGAGAAAACAAGAGACTGCTCTTTCTACCGTGTCTCTTCGAAGGAACAGATGTTGCTGTTTCCTTCAGTTCAGGAAGAGATGTTCTTGAAAACAGTCCACCCCTGAATGAGCGTCCACAGTTATTGGGAGGGGTAGGAGAAGTGAGTCCAGGCTGGCTTTGCCACCGACTGAGATTACCACGCTTCCACAGCCTCCAGTAAATGTATATGTTGAAATAGGCCACTGACAAGACTGGAACCACAAATTCCAAGAATGAAGTGATGGCGAGGATGTACCATTTGGAAATGAACCCAGGTTCACAGTCCTTTTTCTCCGAGACTCTGACACTGGAATTATTCCAAGACTCTGAAACTAGAATTATTGGCCCATGCACTAAGAAGGCCAGAACCCAGACAGCCACCATCAGAGCTACGATCTTCAAGATCCCAATGTGTTGAGTTCTGTAAGATATCTAAAAGAGAGCAAATAAGTTATTTCCATTATAATGAACATATGTTGGTTGCATAAGGCATATCATAGACCCTCTCAGGAGTTTCAGGGATATGCAAGAGGCAGGGAAGTTACCTGGCCCTGAGTAACTGGGTAAGTAATCTAAAAGGTCAACCACCCTCTATGAGAGATAAACACATGAACCAAGAGTTTTTTGAGGGGACCTGGAACAGACAACCTCCCTAAGCTTCTTTTAGATCAGTAAGGTTCCTTCTAGCTCATATATTCCATATTTCTCTGATTTCCTCACTCAAGGGAAAGGAAATTATTTCCCCATGAAACTGGAACATGCCTCCCTTTCCAACTATGGTTCATATACTATTTTCTCTGAGTTTCTAAGTCTCGTGCTACAGTGTTTACTCATTTTTATTAAAAAGGTGCAACAATGCCCAGCACTGTCTTTCTTTGATGGATTGTGCAGGCTGGGAAGGGCTCACCAATTGGCTGGAGGTAAGAAGAAGCTGGCTTCAAAAAAAAAAAAAAGGTTATTTTTATAAACTGCAGGGAAGTTGGGTTTTTTTTCCTACATTACTAGTATTTCTTAGGCTAAGCTAAAATGCATATGGTGCTGACCACAAGTTCCCATATAAAATACGCTTCTTTGCCTTCTGCTTCTCATGCCACTAATTAATATATCTCTTGCACTAAATCTAATGATTATGAAGATGGTAACAATACCCAGATGGTCATAAAACTGCATTTAGTTTTTTAATTGCTCTGTTCAGCCTTTGTAATGATGTGTTGCAATATGCTAGGTAGTGATCTCTATTCTATTATGCATAAGGTCAAATGCGATAATGGACATCCAAGGGAATTGAGAAGATGATGCCCATCTCTTCATCTCTGGGTAGCATTTTTGACAGGTAGCTCAAGCATTGCTTGAATTCAGGCCCAAGCCAGTTGGCATGGCCTTCCTGACACCAATCAATGGCCCAGTCCTCACCCACGACAGGATCTGTTCATTATTCAGAATATTGCCTCTTATGCCTTCCCCACCCCAATAAGATATCCAAACGTTCCATCAATCAGATTTCTTTTATGAGGCAGAGCAGCCTACAGAACACACTGGTGGTAACAATGAGACGGGATTGCAGAGCCCTTCTGAGTGCCTGTTGCAGGTTGAGCTGTGTCCTCAAAAGAGATACCCTGAAGTCCCAACACCCACTGTCCGCGTGCACGACCTCATTTGCAATGAGGGGCTTTGCAGATATAATCAAGTTAAGATAAGGTCATACTCGATTAGGGTGAACCTCCCTGTAAGAGGCACACAGACACACAGGGAGAATACCACGGGACAATGGAGGCAGAGCCTGGAGTGATGCATCTACAAGTTGAGGAAGGCCAGGAAAGCCAAGGATGGCCAGTAATACTAGAAGCTAAGAGAAAGGCATGGAACCGGCTGCCCTAGAAGCCTCAGAGAGCATTGTCCGCCTACACTTGGATTTTGGACTTCAAGTCTCCAAATATTAAATTTATTCCAGAGAACAGTTCTGTTGTTTTAAGCCACCCAATGTGTTCTACTTTATTACAGCAGTCCTAGGAAACCAGCAACAATATTTTCATGGTCTTGATTTTCCTGTCAAGCTTCCTTCATCTTCAGTGTACTCTCCACTTACCATCTTAACTCTGCATACATGTTAATTCCCACTCCTTCCAATGACACTGTTCTACTTTCCCTCACCCACCCTTACTTCAGCCATACAGAAATCTGCTCTCCAGAAAATGCGTCTGAGCACTGTAATCATGCACTGCCATCTGCATTGAGCCTTCCTTGTCCAAGTTATTATCAGATTTCCACCTTTCAGGCTCAGCTCATGACTCTGCCCTATCACACTACTTCGTACTACAGCAAGAGCTCAGCTTCCCCACAACTACTTCCCGCAAGTTTCAGTGGTCTTTGAGGGCTTCCTGGCTTACACAGCTGTATTTGAAGTATTAGCCAACAGAGGTGCAAGAGCTGCCTGAGTGCCCCTCGCGAACATCCATGCACTGGTGTTACACAGTTGACTCTGTGCTAGGTGCTAAGGACCTGGGATCCAGCTGGCCCAGCCCTCACCACAGGGACAGCTTATGTGGCCAGAGGAATTCCTCAGGGCAAGACTAGAAAACAAACCTACTCATTTTCTCTCTGTGGCCATCACTCCTTCTGTCTCTGTGACTTCTTTTTTTCTTTTTTTTTTTAAGTTTATTTATTTATTTTGAGAGAGAGAGAGAGGGCACAAATGGGGAAGGGACAGAAAGAGAGGGGGAGAGAGAATCCCAAGCAGGCTCCATACTGTCAGCGCAGAACCCAATGTGGGGATCGAACTCATGAACCACAACATCATGACCCAAGCTGAAGTTGGACACTTACCCGACTAAGCCACCCAGGCACCCCTGTCTCTGCAACTTCTACACACTTCTCCTAACTGCACCTGGGGTAGACCTAAGAGCTTAGACATCCAGTGAAAGGATGTCCTGATGAATGTTAAGTGGGAACACCCAGGAAAGGCTACAAAAGAAATATTAACACAGAAAACAAGGAAATGTTTAGTACAAATGGGAAAGATTGTGAATTAGAACACTCTTTTTTGAACATGTTGTCTGACTTAAAATAAATACATTTTAGGGGTGCTTAGGTGGCTCAGTTGGTCAAGCCTCCGACTTCAGCTCAGGTCACGATCTTGTGGTTCGTGAGTTTGAGCCCTGCATTGGGCTCTGTGCTGACAGCCCAGAGCCTGGAGCCTGCTTTGGATTCTCTGCCTCTGTCTCTCTCTCAAAAATAAATAAATGTTTAAAAAAATTTAACAACAAAAAAAAGAAATACATTTTACATCATAACTAAGTCCATAGACAGAGGTATTCATAAAATAACACATTTATTATGTACAAAGTACTCTGATATTTTATACTCTAATTTTTAAAAATTGTTTTAGTATGTTCTTCTATGCACTTTTTCATTTAAAAAAAAGTGGGGGTGCCTGGGTGGCTCAGTCGATTAAACATCTGACTCTTGATTTTGGCTCAGGTCATGATCTCAAGGTTCGTGGGTTCAAGGCCCATGTTGGGCTCTGCACTGACAGTGCAGATCCCGCTTGGAATTCTCTGTCTCCCTCTCTCTATGCCCCTCCCCTGCTCATGTTCTCTCTCTCTCTCTCAAAAATATTTAAACATTTTTTTGAAAAGTGGTCACGACCCACTGAACTGACTTCATGACTCAATAACGGGTCATAACCTGCAATTTGAAAAACATGAGCTTATAGGCATCTAAATTGTTCGCCCAAGCTGATCTGCACTCTCTCCATAGTTTGTCTAGTACAAACTGCAGTGGACCCTGGGTCAATGAAGTACCCAAGGCCAAGTGTCTGGATGTCCCAACACATTAATTCTCCCCTTCTTCCTGGCAATATGGTAGCTTAGTTAGAGACCACGTTTCCCAGCTTTTCTTGCAGTGCGATGTTACTGCAAGATGTTACTAGCAGATGCATGTTAGTAAATGTCACCAGTAAAATGTGAGTGGAAATGATTGTATGATTCTGAACCACGTGGTTAAGACAAAATCCCTTGCCCTGGATTTCTGCTCTTTTCCCATCCTTTCTAGAACCTGGAGTGACAACAACCTGAATTTGACCATGCAGAGGAGAATAATGACCTAGGGCAGGGGTCAGCAAACCACTGTCCATGAAACAAATGTGGCCCACCACCTGCTTGGATAAATAAAGTTTTACTGGAACACAATGAATGAATCATTCTTTTTTTTTTTTTTTTTTAACATAGTATGTATGGCTGTTTTTGTACCATAATGGCAGACTTGAGCAGTTGCAACAGAGACCATAGGTCTCTTTCTAGCTAAAGTTTGCTGACCCCTCCCCTAGAGGGTGCACAGCCACCCTGTTAGCCTAGGTCCCTGGATGAGTTTCTGGAACAGAGGCTCCCACCTTTCCTGGACTGTTCTGCGACAGAAAAATCAATTTCTATCTTGTTTGGGCCTCATCTTTGTTCCCACAGCTTACCCTTGCCTTATGCAATGTACCTTCCCAACCCTGTCTACTGCAAGCTGCGCAGACCTCCCAAGTCAGAACTATCACTGTCCCCTCAACACCTCCAACACCATGCTTAGTCCACTGTACTGAACCCATTTGTTCCTGGATCTGTCTCCACATTAGACTATTATGCTCCTCGAAAGTGGAGACTCTGCGGGCGCCTGGTTGGCAGTTAAGCGTCTGACTCTTGGTTTTGGCTCAGGCATGGCTTCATGGGTTCAAGCCCTGCATCTGGCTCTGCACTGGCAGCACGGAGCCTGCTTGGGATTCTCTTCCTCTCCCTCTCTCTCTGCCCATCCCCAACTTATGGTGTCTCTTTCTCTCTCAAAATAAGTAAACTTAAAAAAAAAAAAAAAAAAGTAGAGACTCTGCTAATTCATTTCCCAGCACTCAGCAAAATCCCTTGCACAGAGTAGCATCCCTCAAAGATTTGGGTCCTGGGACTCAAGAATGAAGGAAGTTTCCCATCTAGGTTTCCTAGACATCAGAGTACTGCCCCTTATTTCTCTACCCCTTTCACCCTCTGTCTTTACTTGCATCTGCCCTTGTTTGCTCCCTTGTTCTATTGCTGATCAATTTAGCTGGCTTATGAACTGCCACTAACTTTTTAATGAGGCTATTCCAAATCCTGGGTCAATCCAGCCTTTCTTGGCATGGGTCCTACCCTGGCACTAGGAGTTGATCTTTCAGGTTGGGCTCACCATCTAAGCTATAGCCTCCCTGTACACTGTCTTTTTTCCTTTGGCCATTCAAAATTGATTTTCTCATGACATTCAAAAGTGTGGGTGTCTTTCTACTTTCCTACTAGATCCCACCTGAGGAAAATATTCAGGTCTTAGTTTGTGTAAGGAATGAAACTGATAGGGATGCCTGGGTGGCTCAGTTGGTTGAATGTTAGACTTTGATCCAGGTCATGATCTCACAGTTCATGGGTTCAAGCCCCACATAGGGCTTTGGGCTGACAATGTGGAGCCTGCTTCAGATTCTCTGTCACCTTCTCTTTTTGCTCTTCCCCCACTTGCGTGCATGTGCATGCGCGCACTCACTCTCTTTCTCTCTCTCTCTCAAAAATAAATAAACGTTAAAAAAAAAAAAGGAAAAAAAGAAACTGATAAACGTACTGCGACCCCCACATCTATCCAATCTACTATGGACTCGGTACATACCGTTTCTGACAACTCGCCTTAGATTTTCTTTAATGTCTTCCCATTTCAGTGGCACATAGGGGAGTGACTTAGCCAAATCACACACAGAAATTGTTCACTAAGGGCCAATGAAAACTTAGTGCCAGTTAACTGAAGGATAATCAGGCTCCTCTACGGTTTGCCAACTAAACGAAAAAATTACACTTAAAAACTTTTGCTTGTGGACCCAAAATTTATAAGCACATAATGTTTAAAGAAGGCAAATTAATGTTTTGACTTACAGCATTTGAGACTGACTGGTATCGATCGTAGCTGATGAGTACAATGTTATACACAGATGTCGTACACAAAAGATAGTCAACAATGAGCCAAAACACACAGAGTTTACTTTCAGAGCTCCAACCATACAGCGTGTGAGGGATGTACAAAGGAATGGAGATCATACCTGTACAAGGAAAAAAGGTTAAAAAAAAAAAAGCACATATCAATGACTACCCAGAGGCATAGGTACACAACACAATGACATATATGACATGACCAAAAATGGCTTGATGATAATTTAGAAATTCATAGTGTTTCATCAGCAAACTCAGGACTGATTTCCTATGTGTTCTTTAAATACCATTTTTACAATGGTTGTCATAAATATCCTGTGCTTCCTTATTGCTTTCCAAATGAAGCACAGGTCCGGACGGCATTTCCAGCCACATACAGCACAAGCCATCTTCACGTTCGTGATGCAACCCACACAGGATGGGCCAGCCTTCCCCCACAGACAGCCTGTAGTTTCATATCCCCTTTGCCTTTGCCAACAGCATTCTTTCCTCCTAGAATATCCTCCTCTCTTCTACTGAGAAGTCTACCTCCTCATTTTCCATGCAGTTCAAAAAAATGACTTTCTCCTTGTCATCTCTTTTGGAACTTCCTTGGCAGAAGGGACACCTCTGTCCCCTGACTATGTTGGCACTTTGCTCTTCACTCCCTCTCTCAGGTAGAAATACTTGCTACTTGGTATCTCTGTCATCTTTTAACTAGCTTCTCCTGAGGCCTGGGACCATGTTGTAAGTTGATCTTTGTATTTTTCACAGCCCAGTGGCTCACACATTTAACTTGGGTAAATTAATAACAGCCAATATATATTGTGCAGTTACCATATGCCAGACATTGTGCTATGTCTGCTGTATATATCACCTCATTAAACTTTCATAGAAGCTGTGTAAGGTAGAAACTATGCTGAGTTAGACGATAAAGAACCTATAGCTCAAGAGGGAGACATGATTGCCAAGGTCTACTCAGCTGGTAATGGAAGATTGGCTTTGAAACCAGGCAGTGTGATTTCAAGACTCCCTACCGGGACACCCGGCTGGCTCAGCCAGTTAAGCATCCGACTTCAGCTCAAGTTTTACTCTCACAATTCATGAGTTCGAGCCCCACATTGGGCTCACTGCTGTCAGCATGGAGCCTACTTCAAGTGCTCTGTCTCCTTCTCTCTGCTCCTCCCCAACTCGTATGCACGCTCTCTCCCTCTCTCTCTCTCTCTCTCTCTCTCTCTCTCAAAAATAAATAAACATTAAGGGGAAAAAAAAAAAGACTCTTGACTTTAACCACTACACTTCACTGAATGAACAAATATGTGAGTGGTTCAGCTTAGCACAGAAATAGCCTAATTAAGAAAAATGACTACACTGGTTTCCCTTTCCTTAAGCTTTGCTGGGAGTTTTCCGTTGGATTGACATTTCAGACAGGTGACACTACTCACTGAGAATATAATCTATTAAGTGGAAGCTCAGTGAGTATCTTCATATTTCATCAGGCACTTGGCAGGATTTCCCATTTTCATATGAGAACCAAGTAAGCCTATCAGGAAGAACAATAGTGAAGGTAAAAAGAAAGGAGAAGGAAAGGGAAGGAGGAAGGCAACCCTACATTCTCCCAAAACAAGATGACGTGAGGATATGATGCTGTAGTTTCAGCACCAGTGAAAGGGGATGCAGAACTTAGCATTCTGTACCTAAGTTCACATACAAAGATGAGACACGAGGCATCATGGAGATGGAAGAGTTGTGTGGTTGTTTTTTTTTTTTTTAATGTTTATTCACTTTAGAGAGAGAGAGAGGCAGAGTGTGAGTGGGAGAGGGGCAGAAAGAGGGGACACAGAATCTGAAGCAGGCTCCAGGCTCTGAGCTGTCAGCACAGAGCCCGATGCAGGGCTCGAACTCACAAACCACGAGCCAAAGTCGGATGCTTAACCCACTGAACTCACCTAGTAATGGAAGACTGGCTTTGAAACCCAGGAGCCCCAGTCAGTTCTTATATGTAGTTCAAATTGCCTGCTTATTTCATGTTTCAATTATATTTTTAATGATAACTAAGCTTCCCTATGGTGTCTCCCATCTCAAAGATGGGTGTGTGCACGCACGCGTATGCATACACATGCCTGTGGTATAAAATAGGTAAATAAATAAGATAAATCAAAGTATCTGAGATAAATCACTTGAGATAAGTCAAAGTATCTTCAAAACAGAAACATATATTTTGGTCCAGAGTTGTGGCTTCTAATATTCCCAACATGAATATTTTCCACACACACACACACACACACACTCACACACACATTTCCTCCACAGAAATGACAGCAAAGAGTACAACGCCAGTAATTTCTTTGCCTGACAGACACCACTGTCTATTTAAATGTTAAAGGAAGGGGGACTCCTGGGTGGCTCAGTCTGTTAAGTGCCAACTTCTGCTCAGGTCATGATCTCACAGTTCATGGGTTCTGCTGTCAGTGCAGAACCTGCTTGGGGTCCTCTCTGCCCCTCCCCTGCTCTCTCTCTTTCTCTCTCTCTCCCTGTCAAAAATAAATAAACATTACACATTAAAGGAAGGCTGTGAGTTCAATAATCTTGTCCACACATTTTCTGAAATAGATGAAAGAGGAAGGGTGTGTTTGGGTGTGTCCAAGACTTTAGTTGCTGCTTGACATAGCATTTTAAAAGAGGCCGTAGCCTATTCCTTTGGCTTTCGTGAAACCCCGCTGTTCCCTTGTGTTCTACATGATGTTTTAGCACAAACGTCATGCTCAGATCCTCTATCTTGTTGAGTGGGGGAGATGTTTGTGGCTCATTCCACCACTGTGGAATCGGAAATATTTCTAGGATACACGCACTCTGAAGTGTTTCTGTAACTTCCACTCTGGAAGCATACTTCTGGGTCAAATGGACTTGATAAGGAAAACTAAGAGCCAGTTTCTTGAAAGGAGCAAGAAGCCTTTGGCATGACACATTAAGGGCGTGGGGCCTGAGGGAAAGAAAACTGTATTAAGAGAAGATGGTGAAGAAATAAAAACAAGGAGGTGAAGGAACAGGGGGCAGAGAGAAGGGAAAAAGAAGAAGGATGGGAGGAAAGCCCAGGCCACTTGCTCACCCCAGCCTGCCCCGTCTTTCCTGTCTCACTTCCTGCTACGCCCTCCATCCCAGTTCTTGGGCCTCAGAAACACCGTACACACACACCCTCAGACCCTTGCACTTTCCTCAGCACGAACTGCTCTTCCCTCAGAAGCTCCTTCTATTTGCTCAGAAGTGTCCTGACCAGTGAGTCTTGCCCTTGACATTTCAATGGCAACCTCCATCTCTAGCACCCTTTCTCTCCCTCTTCCCTGCTGCTGTTCTCACTAGCAACGACCACCTTCTAAAATACTACATACTTTTATTGACTTATTTATACTTATTATGTATCCCCCCCACTGTCCCTCCCCCAGTAAAAACAGAAGCACCACGAGGACAGGGAATTTTGTCCCTATTTTCACTGCCATATGCCCAGCACTTCAAAGAGTGCCTGCTTCAAAATAAACCAGTATTGGATGAATAGATGAGAATGGGGAAGCCCAGTTTGTGTGAACATTGACACTAGTCTGGTATTGTCCTTTCTTTCCAAAGCCAGCTAAGACGCTACATCTTCCATGAGAAAATGACAGTCAAAATGGAGGGTGGGTTGGGGAGAGAGCTAAAAGTCCCTGTGAATTCTGTGGGCCAATAGAGAAATGTGTGGATAACAGTGAGTGCTTAGAGGGTGTTATGAACTGAATGTTTGGGTCGCCCCCAAATTCATATGTTGAAGCTCTATCCCCCAGGGTCACTGCATTTGGAGATAGGGTCTACAAGGAGGTAAAGTTAAATGAGGTCATAAGGATGGAGCCCTAATCCAACAGGATTAGTGTTTTTATAAGAAGAAACACCAGAGACTCGGTCAATTGGGTGTCCAACTTTGGCTCAGGTCATGATCTCACAGTTTGTGAGTTCGAGCCCCGCATCAGGCTCATTTCTGTCAGTGTGGAGCCTGTTTCAGATCCTCTGTTTCCCTCTCTCTCTGCCCCTCCCCCACTCTGTTGTGTGCTCTCTCTCTCTCTCTCTCAAAAATAAATAATCATTAAAAGAAGAAGAAGAAGAAACACTGGAGAGCTTGCTTGCTCTCTCTCCATGCACACACAGGGGAAACAACACGTGACAGCACATGGAGAAGGCAAACATCTACAAATCAGGACAAGAGCGTTCACCAAGAACCGAATCAGTCAGCACCTTGGTCTGGTACTTCCCAGCCTCCAGAACCTTAAGATCGTCAATTGCTGTTAAGTCACCCCGACTGGGGTATTGTGTTGTGGCAGCCTGAGCTAACTCACGAGAAAAGAGAAGAGTCCTGAACTGAAGCATGAAGGGACTAAAGATTAACTGTGCCCTCCTGAAAATGTGGTTCAGACTCTGTCAGCCCCAACCACCTTTGTCCTTGCAGATCCTGCCTGGGCCATCTGTCACCTGGTCATGTAGGTCATAAATGCCCACAAGTGCAGATGTGAAGACGGTACCCACAAATGTGATACCAATTTTATAGACGTCTCCCTATATTTATACATATTGATGGTACTTTGTTTCTGGAATAGTGTGCAGATGAGATATATTTCTATCAATGTAGCTGGTACTGGAGTTTTTCCTCAATAAATCTTTGCTTTCCAACACAACAGTCAGCCTGGGAAGTTGTTCAGGTGCTACGAATTTAGATTTTCGACTGGAGGCCATTTTCAAAATCTGTAAGAAAAGGGCATTCAACCAAAAGCCCATAATATCTAGCACATGTGATACTCCAAGCCATTACCACATGGTTCTGGAGCTCAAGGTCTCCTGACCACAAGTCCTAAGAATTGCTGCCTTACAATTATATGAGTTCTGCCCTGGCTCACCACAACTGTCACGAGCCTACAGGCTGAGCCAAAAAGCCCACTTCTGAGCACGGCAAAGGAAAAGAACAGCCTTGACTCAAAACACCAACCTTGTTACAGAAAGTTCTCAGAAACTGTTCTAATTCTTCCATCGTCATGGCAGATGCTGTTAAATAAGTGGACATCTGGATGAAGCTGGCAAGGGGCATGGGAAATGTGAAGGAGGAGAGTGGCAGATTAACAGAGACTCTGGCCTGTGCCCAGTTGCTCTCAGCAAGCTGTGGGGTTGTTTTTGAAACCAAACTTCCCCATTCCAGCTTCTCCCACCTGCTACATCTCTGCTAATGTCTCTGAGGTAAAGCCTCACTCCATCCAGTCACTCAATTGTTTTAAAAATCTAGATCTCCACACTGCCTGTTGAATAGCCTCCAATCCAGACACACTAGCATCCAAGAGCCTTCATTATATAGATCCCAACTACTCCAACTTCATCCCCTACTGATCCCATGTAGCCATTTTCACACCAGCCAGCCTGCAGCTCACACTTAGGAAGACATACACAATGATTTTCTACCAGCATGTCTTTGCTGATTCTTGGAATACTCCTCCCCTCTCCATCTCTGACTATGGAAATTCTACCCGTCCTTTGAAGTTCACTTCAGATGCTACCACTCACAAACCAAATGTGCTCTCTCTCTCCTCTGAGCACCCATAGCACTTGGTAGGTCTCTGTGGTTCTCACAATGCTCTATACTGTTACAGTCACTGGTGAACATCTCTTATCCACTCTCCTACAATGAAACCTTACTAATGAGACTTAGTCTTCTATAGATCTCCTCATTAGCTAATCATACTTGAGTACCTAACAGTCCTTACACATGGATGGGTAATCTACTGACATTCGTGACCTTGGGTGGAATTGACACGTATCTGCAGAGAAATCAAAAGAGAAGAGGACTAACATTTGTTGAGCAACCCTATGTTCCAGGCAATAAAGTAAATATTTTATGAGTTTTGGTTCACTGTAAGATACGCAAAAGCGTTTATGTAGCTATAGACAACCACAAGTTAAGTTATACTAGAAGTTCCTATAAAACAATATCATCAGCTGACTTTTCTACACCTACTTATAAACCTAAACATTGAAGGAAGGTACCTCTAGAAACAAGTAACTCTTAGACTGAAACAATTTTAGAACTATTCTGGACTCATTTTTATTCTATAAAAAGAAAATAAACGATTTTCAAATGAAAATTCTCCTACAAACCCCCCCCCCACACACACACGTATATATATACTACTCCCCTAAAGCCTCCCCAGAACTTTAATCCTTAAACTTTTTGTTTTTAAAATCCCTAATTCTACACAGTCCCTTGAAATAACAAAAGTTTAAAGTTATAGAAATAAATTATAATTGGAAAAGATTATCTGAAATAAAGATATGTCACTTACCAACAAAGAAGTCAGCAATGGCCAAGTTAAGGAAAAAGTAATTACTTCGATGTCTAAGCTTTTGGTCCACCACAAAAGCTAGAATAACCACAGCATTTCCTAGCATTATAGAAAACGCTACTAAGCACATTAAAAATGCTAAAAAAATGTGAGTGCTTGGTAGTAAAGCAATTGTGCTATTAGTAGAAGCTGACATCTCATCAAATAATGAAGAGGCCCTTATCATCTAGCTAGTTAGTAGAGCAAACGAATCCAGCAAGACGATTCTGACAAGTATGTTTTCCAATCGGATACCTAATACATATAGTCTCCTACTCATAACAATATTTCTCAAAATCTAATGCTGATCTCACTGTACTTCCTGATTCTTGATAAAGCAAACTTGTGATAACAGTTTCCCTTTAACTGACACTGAACAAGTTTTTTCCAAAAGACAGTGAAATGTTTTATTGTAAACATTTGAATGTGACTTAACCATCTTCACTTAATAGAGCAATATTATGTAATATATATGAAATACAATTGGTTCATTATATAAGTAAGAAATTGGGCTCCAGTGAAATTCATTTTTTAAACTAATATAGAACTAGTTAAAGATTCCCTTCTGACCATGATGGAAAAACAGGGGCTGAATTCACCATCCTATCTGACATAGCCAAAAAACTGGGCAAAATATATGAAACAATGGTTTTCAAGGCACTGGACATCAGGCAATGAAGAACAATGATCCCTGAGAAAAGGGGTTTATGAGGCGAGCTCAGCCGTTGCCCCAGCTTACTGTCTTTTGAGACTTTCCAAGCACAGAGCAAGGAGTGGACATCCAGAAGGAGCCCCCAGAAGATTCTTTGAGATGGGGAGGTGAAGATGAGAGTTGGGGAGTATCAGATAGGACTCCGTTGCACCGCTGCTCTGTAATATATGCTTTTATTTATTTAGGGAGACAGAGAGAAAGAGGCAGAGAGAATGAGCAGGGGAGGGGCAGAGAGAGAGGGGGACAGAGGATCTGTCCCAGACAGAGGGTTCCACACTGACAGAAGCAAGCCCAATGTAGGACTCAAACTCATGAAGTGCGAGATCATGACCTGAGCTGAAGGTGGACGCTTAACTGACTGAGACACCTAGGCACCCCAATATATGTATTTTAACTGCACATAAGCTGGAAGTCTTGTGTACAAGATGGTGCTTGTGATTTAAAAAAAAATGTATCTGATAAAAATAAAATACACATTACATAGTGAGATTTGACTTAAAATATGGTTGATTTGATTGTTTTTCATTCATGGCATGCAAATTAATGATAATGATCTTTTTAAAAAATCTGAATGATGTTCCCCATCACTCTCCTTAATCTTTATTCTTTTTTGCATTCACTCATTCACTACCAAGAGGCATTAGGACTTTTTTTTTTTTAATTTTTTTTTTTAACGTTTATTTATTTTTGAGACAGAGAGAGACAGAGCATGAACAAGGGGAGGGGCAGAGAGAGAGGGAGACACAGAATCTGAAACAGGCTCCAGGCTCTGAGTGGTCAGCACAGAGCCCGACGCGGGGCTCGAACTCACGAACTGTGAGATCGTGACCCGAGCCAAAGTCAGACACTTAACCGACCAAGCCACCCAGGCGCCCCAAGGTATTAGGACTTTTTACATTCTTCCACAATTACAAAGTCCCTTCCAAAACTAGCCAGGATTTAAAAAAAATTTTTTTTAATGTTTATTCATTTTTGAGAGAGAGACAGACAGAAACAGAGCATCAGCAGGGGAGGGGCAGGTGAGAGGGAGACACAGAATCTGAAGAAGGCTCCAGGCTCTGAGCTGTCAGCACAGAGCCAGATGCAGGGCTTGAACTCACAAACTATGAGATCATGGCCTGAGCCAAAGTCAGACACTTAACTGACTGAGCCCTCCAGGCGCCCCAAAACTAGCCAGTTTTTATGTTTGGCCAACTTTCAAGGCCTTTCTATTAAAAAAGCAATGCAGCACCGGTTTAATGTAATTTCTTAATTCCAGTCTCTAAATTGGAGACTCTAAAGAGCATTCAGTGTGAAGAGGAAGGAAAGAAAGGTTGATAAATACACTGCTGACTTTGTAGTAGAAGATAAGGTACAAAAGTAAACAAGATGACTATAAGCAGTATAGATAAGATTGTAAAGGGGCACTGAGTGGGTTGGCTCATAAGGTAAACAAGGATTTATTTTATGGACAAAGTGTGGTAATCTGGACTTTTTTTTTTTCTTGTAATTTCATGTGGGAAGAGAAAGCAATCCAACAGACTTTGGAGAGCTTGCCTTGTGGTCTGAGGTTGTAGGGAATTGCTTTCATGGAAGTGGACTGCCAGGTAGGTAACATTTAAGAAAAAGAATAATGACAAATTATGTTGGGCAAGATTTCATCCTTTCTTACCTTGTGTGAGCAGAGAGTTGACTAGGTGCATAGCTCAGAATTCCATTCTAGGTACTCTGTTTACATTTATTTAAATTTACTGGTGTCAAGTCGCTGTAACTTGTGTGGCAGGCCCCTTCCTTTTCTATCCTTCTGATGTATGTCCAAGGATTCTTTTTAAAGTATTTACGATACTTTAAAAATTCGAGTTCTGTAAATAAAAATAAATATATATAAATAAATCCTAGTAGCTATCATCAGTAATCTTCACAGGTGAGTTCACCATTCAAAAGAACCTATTCACAGAGACTGTTTAATAATCATGGACTTTAACATTCAGAAAGTCATGATTAAACCCTTTAAAAAAAATTTTTTTTAACGTTTAATTATTTTTGAGAGGGAGACAGAGCGTGAGTGGGGGAGGGGCAGAGAGACAGAAACAGAATCTGAAGCAGACTCCAGGCTCCAAGCTATCAGCACAGATCCTGATGTGGGGCTCAAATCACAAGCTGTGAGATCATGACCTGAGTCAAAATCAGATGCTCCACTGACTGAGCCACCCAAGGTGCCCCATGATTAAACCCTTTTAATCAAGACTGTTAAACATCTAGAGATTTTCATATATCAGTTAGCAATTTGCTACTAAATAATGAATTTAAGTAACTTTTTTTAGTGAACTGTGACCAGTGATCTAAGGTCTTTTGGAATTATTTAGATCCTTTAACTTAAGCCACTAATTATGCTTATATAGCTAAGAATAAACATCACCTTACCTCATGTAGTGACTGTTAAAGATTCATCTTGTGGGGTTCCTGGGTGGCTCAGTCAGTTAAGCATCCAACTTCTGATTTCAGCTCAGGTCTTACAGTTCGTGGGATAGAGCCCCACATCAGGCTCTGTGCTGACAGTGTGGATCCTGCTTGGAATTCTCTCTCCCTTTCCCTTTGCCCACCCTGTGCTCAAGTCTGCGTGCACTCTCTCTTTCTCTAAAAATAAATAAATCAACTAAAAAAAAAAAAAAAAAAGATTCATCTTGCTAATGTGAAGAGGGACACAACAAGAGACTTAAACTTACCCTGCAGAATTCTGCCGGTCTCCAACACAGCCCATCTCCTTTAACAAACAGGAGACTAAAATCATCACCATGCAGAGTCTTACCAGCAGGTTTACATTTAGGGATGAAGAGGAAGTAGAAGGACCAGACTCTTTTCTTCCTGAGGCTATTTTGCATTATTTGTTGTTGAATTTTAAGACTTCTTTATAGGGGGGCCTGGGTGGCTTGGTGGGTTAAGTGTATGACTTCGGCTTAGGTCATGATCTCAGTTTGTGAGTTCGAGCCCCACATCAGGCTTGGAGCCTGCTTCAGATTCTGTGTCTCCCTCTCTCTCTCTCCTTTCCCTGCTCACTCTCTCTCTCGCTCTCTCAAGAATAAATAAACATTAAAAAAAAAGACTTCTTTATATATTCTGGCTACTAGATCCTTATCAGATATAATTTGCAAATATTTACTCCCATTCTGTGTGTTATTTTCACTTTCTTAATAATATCTTTTGAAGCACAGAAGTTTTTAATTTTGATGAATTCCAACTGATTTTTTTAATTGCTTACACTCATGGTGTCACAGCTAAGAAACCATTATCTAATCCAAGGTTATGAAGATTTACTATTATGTTTTCTTCTGTGAGTTTTATAGTTTTAGCTTTATATTTAGGTCTTTGATACATTTGAGCTAACTTTCATATATGGTGTGAGGTATGGATGCAATTTCATTGTTTTGCATGTGAATATCAAGTTGATGTTATTTGTTGGAAAAGTTACTTTTTAACCCATTGAATTGCCTTGCAATCCTTGTAGAATATCAACTGACCATAAATGTATGTGTTTATTTCTTGATTCTCAATACTAGTCCATTGATCTTTATGTCTATTCCTATGCCAGGACCATACTCTTCTTTATTTTCTATTCAGTTTAACAATATCTTTGTATCTCAAACATCAAATAAAGTATATTTCAAGCTTGTGAAATAGAATTTTATGGTTTAAGACATAAAATCACTAGGGAAGCCAATATTAAAAAGAAAACTCACCAGCATTTAAGGTCAATATGAAATGACATTTTAGCATTCAAACAACATACATTTGTTTAAGCTCTTGTAAAAAAAAAAATTTAATAGCACAACAGCATAATTGGCAGATGACAAAACTGAGCAGCATGAGTTTTCAGTCTTAAGCATAGAACTTCATTTAAAATGTGGTCATTATGATTATACTTAAATAAGTTAGGTAACATATACAAACATGGTCTTAGAACTTCTGGTTCCACATGTAAGGAACTTGGAATTCACCACTCCATCCTAATGATGAAAAAGCTGAACAGGCTGAAAAAGCAACTCTTCTTGGATCCATAAGAGAGGGAGGGACACAGGGCAAACTGCTATCGCCAAGACTGGAAAGACAGCCAGGCAAATATACAGAGTTATGAGTTATCAAAGCAGAAGGTCTGAAAACAGAAAACACTAACGAACTGGTGCCAGGGTGCAAAACCATGAACTGTAATTGATGAATTGTTAGAGGATCAGGGAAGTTAACTCACAGTGTAAAATTCCAGGGGGATCCAGTCACAGGGAGGACCCTACAATATTACGAGATTTGTTTCCAAGAGTTCGACCAAGTTCCCAGTGCAAATATCAGAAAAATCCCTTATACTTCCAGCAGGGGGAGAGAAAAAGAAACCATTTTGAAATATGCCAGAGCACTCTGTTCTTAACAAGGCCTGCCCTCAGGAGGAAACTAGTTAACCAGAACCCAACCTGTTGGGGTTAGATCAGAGCCTAACAGATCTTGGGGAAGGGAAACACCCAACTCCAGCCCACTCCAGCCATCTTGTCCCACCTAATGGAGGAGAGTAAGAAATACTTTTACAGTTCACAGTCCAGAGGCATGGGCTCACGAAAAGACTGAGATGTAATCATAGGACTATAGAATGCTTCCCCTCTCCTGACACCTCATTGTCACATCACTAAAGGCCTATATAAAGCAGTTCTTTTTACTCAGTGCATCATGTCTGGCTATCAAGAAAAAAAAATTACAAGACATACCAAAAGGCAAAAAACACAATTTGAATAACATGAGTGAGCATCAGAACCAGAAATGGCAGCGATGTTGGAATTATCAAACTGGGAATTTAAAACAACTATGAAGAGTATGAGAAGGGCTCTGGATAATGCAGGCAGTATGCAAGAACAAATGGGCAAACACTAACTTGAAAAGATGTATGTACCTCCATGTTCATAGAAGCATTATTTATAATAGCCAAGATATGGAAGCAACCTAGGTGTCCACTGATGGATGAATCAAAAAGAAAATGTGGTGTAGAGGCACCTGGGTGGCTCAGTCGGTTAAGCATCTGACTTTGACTCAGGTCATGATCTCACGGTCCGTGAGCTCGAGCCCCACGTCAGGCTCTTTGCTGACAGCTCAGAGCCTGGAGCCTGCTTCAAATTCTGTCTCCCTCTTTCTCTGCACTTCCCTCACTCATGCTCTCTCTGTCTCTCAAAATAAATAAACGTTAAAAAAGAAAATGTGGTGTATAAACATACATACAATGGAATATCATTCAGAATGAAATCTTGACATTTGTGAAACTATGGATGGACCTTGAGGGTATTATGTCAAGTGAAATAAATAAGACACAGAAATACAAATACCGTATGCTTTCATTTCTTTGTGGAACCTAAAAAAAAAAAAAGACAAAACAAAATAACAATGACAAAAGCCAAGCTCATAGATACAGAGGACAGATAGGTGGTTCCTGAGGTGGGGACTGGGAAGAGGTGGCCAAAATGGGTAAAGGAGGTCAAAAGGTACAATATTGCAGTTATGTAAGTCATGGAGATGTAATGTACAGCATGGTGACTATAGTTAATAATATTTGAAATTTGCTAAAAGAGTAAATCTTAAGTTATCATCAGAAGAAAAAAAATACTTATGGTAATATATATTAACCAGACTTACTGTGGTGATTGTTTTGCAATATATACAAATTTCAAATCATTATGTTGTACACCTAAAACTAACATAATGTTATATGCTGATTATACTGCAGTTTTTAAAAAGAGAGAAAGAAAGAAAAGAACAAACAAGCAATATAAGCAGAGAAGTGGAAATCCTAAGAAAGAACCAAAAATAAATGCTAGAGATAAAAAAAACACTGTAGAAAACTGGGCTAGTTAGTAAACTGGACATGACTGAAAAAAGAATCTCTGAGCTAAAGGTTATGTCAATAGAATCCTAGAAAACCAAAAGCAAAAAGAACAACAACTGAAATAAAAAAAAGAATATCCAAGGCCTGTGGGCTGACTACAAACGATTAACATATGCATAGTGAGAATACCAGAAGAAGAGAGAAAGGAACAGAAGAAATATTTGAAACATCAATGACTGAGAATTTCCCCAAATGTCAGACACTAAACCATAGATCCAGGAACCTTAGAGAACACCAACCTGAATAAATACTCAAAAGACTACACCTAAGCATATTATTTCAAACTTTCAGAAAATGAAAGGTAAAGAAAAAATCCTGATAGAATTTCAGAGGAAAAAACTACCTTACCTATAAAAGAACAAAGACAAGAATTACATCCAACTTCCCAGAAATCATGCCAGCAAGATGAGAGTGAAATATTTTAGTGTTGAGAGAAAAACCCACCAACCTAGAATCCTGTACCCTACAAAATTATCCTTCAAAAGTGAAGGAGAAATAGACTCTCTCAGATAAACAAAAATTGAGGGAATTTGTTGCCAGTAGACCTGCCTTGCAGAAATATTAAAAGTTTTTTAGGGGCGCCTGGGTGGCTCAGTCAGTTGATTGTCTGACTCTTGATTTCAGCTCGGGTCATGGTCTCACGGTTTGTGGGTTTGAGCCCCATGTCGGGCTCTGTGCGGGCAGCATGGGTCCTGCTTGGGATTTTCTCCCTCCATCTCTCTCTCTCTCTGTCCCTCGGCTTGCTTTCTCTCTCTCTTTCAATCTCAAAATAAATAAACATTAAAAAAAAAAAAGTTTTTTAGAGAGAAAGAAAGAGGTCAGAAACTTGGATCTACCTAAGCTAAAGAAGAGCATCGAAGAAGGAATAAGTGAAGGTAAAAAAAAAGAAAACAAAACATTTTTTTAATTCATTTTTAAATGTTTATTTATTTTGAGAGAGAAAGAGAGAGCAAGTGGAGGAGGGGCAGAGAGAGAGAGAGGGAGAGAGAATCCCAAGCAGGCTCCATGCTAACAGCACAGAGCCCAATGCAGGGCTCGACCTCACAAATTGTGAGATCATGTCCGGAGCCAAAATCAAGAGTGGAACACTTAACTGACTGAGCCACTCAGACACCTCATATATTTCTAATTCTTAATTGATCTAACAGATAATAGTTTGTTTAAAAAAAATAATACCAATAACATATTTGATTATGTATGCTTATGTAGATATCATATCCAGTCTTATATACGCTTATTTGTAAATGAAATGAATGACAGCAATGACATTAGGGACAGATGGGAGGAATTAGGATTATTTTGTTATTATAGAATACTCATACTACCCAGGGGTACATGAAATAGTAGACTGTTATTTGAAAGAGGACTTGGATTAACTGTAAATGTATATTGTAAACACAGTTTTATGACTTCACTCAGTAGTTTCAATGAGACATAGATTTTGTTATCAGTAGATAGGTACCATACAATCATATTAGCAAAGCCAAATTTAGTTTTTCCAGTCCCTCAAAATAACAGCCAAAGGAAATTCAAATTATTAAAAATCAAAACAAACAAAACCCATACTTTCTCCAGTTATTTGTTCATCCTGATTAGGATATATAACTAATTTACAAATTAATAAGTCAAATGAAACATGAATTAAAGTTAAAAACAATTCTTAGAAATTGTCATATGCCAATGAAATTCTGTGATATTCCCATTTTGGAAATAATGCCATACATTTCTCATCCCTGTGTTGAGGGATGGCAAACATGTGTATCACAGGCAACTCACAAAAGCCTAGGAATAGGAATACCAAAGAAAAAGAAAGAAATTTCAAGAGGTATATTTATGAGAGTATCATAATATGGATCCATGCCAATGGCTCATCCTGTTACCCAATTCATCAGCAGATTCTAAGTTTGCTTCCTAAATGTTTTTCAAATTCATCTACATAGTTTCATCTCCATTGCCATTATCCTAATCCAAACTACCGTTATCTCTTTATTACTACAATAGCCTCTTAAATGTTTTCCATTATCCACTCTTGTTGATTTTCAATCCATTTTCTACCAGAGCAACTAAGGTTCTCTTCTTGAAAGACAAATCTGATTGAGTCACTCTTCTGCTTAAAATCCTTTCATTGTTTCACATTGCTCTTTTTAAGATCTTCTCAGGGAAGAAATTGTGGTTTATATACACAATGGAATACTACATGGCAATGAGAAAGAATGAAATACGGCCTTTTGTAGCAATATGGATGGAATTGGAGAGTATTATGCTAAGTGAAATAAGTCATACAAAGAAAGAAAGACAGATACCGTATGTTTTCACTCTTGTGTGGATCCTGAGAAACTTAACAGAAGACCATGGGGGAAGGGAAGGAAAAAAAAAAAGTTAGAGAGGGAGGGAGCCAAACCATAAGAGACTCTTAAAAACTGAGAACAATCTGAGGGTTGATGGGGGGTGGGAGGGAGGGGACAGTGGGTGATGGGCACCTGTTGGGATGAGCACTGGGTGTTGTATGGAAACCAATTTGACAATAAATTTCATGTTTAAAAAAAAAAAAGAAAAGAAAAAAAAAGATCTTATCAAGGTCTACAAGATTCTACCTGACTCATTTTGCCTACCTTTTCTGTTTCATCTCATAAGATTCTTTCTCCAGTCCCCTGCACCCCAGCCACACACCAAACTTTCATTTCCTCTAAACAAAAGTTTTCAATAAACTTATAGTAAAACAATGAACTATAAAGGGTAGGTCCTCCCACCAATGCAATTCCCCAGAACGTTTATTTCAGTTGGTATTTTTTTCTTACATCGATCAGCCCTGTGCATGCCTCCAGACAACTTCCATCAGCTACTCCCACTGCAGCTTTCTTCCTGCTTTCCACATCACCTTACAACAGTTAGAACAAAGTGAAGTCTACCCTATACTATATAGGGTCCTATTACTATTTTTTTTAATTGTGGCAAAAGACACATAACTTAAGATTTGCTATGTTAACCATTTTTAAGTGTGCCATTCAGTGGTGTTAAGTATATTCATACTGTTGTACCAACCAATCTCCAGAACTCTTCGTCATGCAAAACTGAAACTCTATGCCCATTACCAACAATTTCCCATTTTCCCTTCTTCTCAGCCCCTGGCAACCACCATTCTACTTTGTGTCTCTATGAATTCAATGACTGTAGGTACCTCATGTAAGTAGAATCATACAGTATTTGTCCTTTTGTGACTGGATTATTTCACTCACTTAGCGTAATATCCTCAAGTTTTATCCATGTTGTAGCACGTGTCAGAATTGCCTTCCTTTCTAAGGATGAATAATATACCACTGAATGTATATAACACATTTTGTGTATCTATTTATCTGTTGATGGACATTTGGGTTGCTTTTACCTTTTGGCTTTTGTAAATAATACTGCTATGATCATAGATGTACAAGTATTTCTTCAAGACCCTGCTTTCAGTTTCTTGAGGTATATACCCAGAATTGAAATTGGGGTATTGTATGGTAATTCTGTTTTAATTTTTTGAGGAATCACTATATTGTTATCCCTAGTGGCTGTACCATTTTACATTCCTACCAGCAGGCACAAGGGTTCCAATATCTCCACACCTTTGCCAACACTTGTTATTTTGTGTTTGTTTTTTTCATAGCAGCCATCTTAATGGGTATGATGAGATTTCTCATTATGGTTTTGATTTGCATTTCCCTAACGATTAATGATATTGAGCATCTGTTCATGTGCCATTTGTATACATTCTTTGGATAAATATCTGTTCAAGTACTTTGCTTCCTGTAATAAAAAAACAGATTGACAAAAGAAAAACAAGCAGAAGTTTATTAACATGTATGCCTCATATATGTGTGGGAGATACCCAGGAAAAATAACTAAAACTCCCGAGACGATCCAAGCCACTATCTTAAATACCATCTTCATCTAAAGACAAAAAAGATGTTGGGGGGGAGAGGGGAGAGGAGGTAATTTATGGGAAGGTGGGAGGAGGAAATGATTGGTAAGCAAAGGTTGCCCTTTGCAGGGTAGACATGCAGATAAGACACAGGTGAAAAAGTTGTATATGGTAATAGCTCTCTTTCTGGTACAGGCCCCCTTTCTAATGTAAATTTCCTTTATAAATGTAGATTTCCATTACAAAAAGGTAACTTTTTCTTAGTCTTCAGAACTTCTGCTATGTCTGCAGTTTCCTGAAATAATTAGCTCAAACTAATCCTTATGCCAAAGAGGCATATTTCAGGTGGCATATTCAGCTACACTTCAGCACCAATATCTTACTGATTTCAGATCAATCTGATTTCACTTCTTTTACAAGAAACATTAAGCTCCTCCTTTGTGTGAAACTTTAGTGGCATTTCACACACGATCTTATTTCATTCAACCCTCCAAAAGTCCTATGAGGAAGGATTATTTGCCCCATTTTACAGATGAGAAAAATAAAGCTCAAAGAAGTTAAGTAAGTTGTCCAAGATGGCTTCCATGTCCAAGGAACAGAACCAAAATTTAAATCCAGCTCTGACTTGCAAATCTAATTCTCCTTAATTACAAACACATAGTTGTGATTTATCTCTTGTCTGTCGAATGACAATAATACAATCTGGTAATGAGTTTGATGTCCTTTATTCAAAGAACAATAATCCACAGATTAGGGGAGTACAGTGCCTGACAACCAGTAAAGCATTCTTGGCAAGGAATTTTGGGCAAGAGTGAGTTTTATAGAATATTAGGAGAGGTAAGACAGAAACATGGCTAGGAGGTCCGATTCCTTATAAGGCCAGCAGGTCCTACTGTTTAGAGTAGGGTAAGATAGCTAAAGCTGAGTTGGAGGACTATGATTGATATAAGCTGAGTTTCCTTGAGAGGCATTTCCCGTAAGTGCAGACAGACCTATGTTTAGATCTATGACATGGGTTGTGCTACTGGGGCAGTCCCCATTTGGTGGGTCCTGATATATGAATTAACTTTATCATGACCCTAAACAGTATGTAACTCAAAAGTGGGGCTAAATGGGAAAACAAAATGTAACAAAAAAACTTCCCTGTAGGTTCAGAAACCAAAATCCTATCTGTAAGCGTTACAATTTTTGACTTGCCTTTCTTTCTCTTTTTTACCTGGTCTACACCAGGGGGTTGGCAAACCATTGCTCACAGACCATAGTCTGGCCCCTGAGCTAAGAATGGTTTTTATATGTTGTGATATTATGCTTATCACATACTAAGCACCGTGGAAGGCATCCCATTTAATATCCATAATATCCCATCTCCATAATATCCCAGTCAGGGAAGAATCATAATCTACATGTTTATAAATTAGGAATCTAAGAGCAAAAAAGATGAAGTTCCCTGATAAATTCATAGAGAATATACCAGTGGGACAGTGCTGGAGTACTGAAATTTACAGAATATGTCACAGGTACGCAAAACCGTAAACGGATTTCTCTGTATCTGAACCAACTTGGTAACAAGCCCCAATATTTCCACTGCTGGCAGGGGGGACATGTGTCATTTAAGATTACTCAGTCATTTCAGGTATAAACTATAGTAACCAAAGGCATTCAATTTCATTAGTCATCAGGGGAATGCAAATTAAGACCACAAACTGAAGGCACAATGTACCACACAGCATAATTAAATTGAAAGTCAGGTAATACCAAATATGGATGTGCAGCAACTAGAACTTTGTTCACTACTGGTAGGAGTGTAAATTGGTTTAACTGCTTTGGAAAACTGCTTGGGAGCATGAGTGATGTGTGCCGGAACTCACAAAGAAGCAACTGCTAGGTTTTCAGGAAGTTTGCCGCAGGTTGATTTCACCTTGGTAGCTTGGAATTGAACGGTGTGGGAGTATATACACCACAGGAACTGGCAAATGTTATTGATGAGCAACCACCCCAGAGAGAGTTAAAAAATTTACCAGCACACCTTGGGGCGGTGTACTCTAAAGCTCTACATACGTGGATCCTGACTTGGCAAATTCATTTCCAGGTATATATGCTTCAGAAATGCGTATATGTGTTGACTACAAGCCATGCACGAGAATAATCGTAACAGCACTAATTGTAACAGCCTCAGACTGGAGACCCAAATACTCATAAACAGAATTGATAAACTGCCATGTTCACTCAATGGAATATTATACAGTGGTAAGAATAAAATAACTGCTACATACAAGAATCAGATGAATTTCAAAAAATGTTGGAACAAAAGGAGTCCAAACAAGAGTACATACTGTGTAGGGGAGGTTGGGTGGCTCAGTCGGTTAAGCAACTGACTTCGGCTCAGGTCATGATCTCACAGTTTGTGGGTTGAGCCCCACGTTGGTCTCCGTGCTGACAGCTCAGAGCCTGGAGCTTGCTTCGGATTCTGTGTCTCCCTCTCTCTCTGTTCCTCCCCTGCTCGTTCTGGCTCTCAAAAATAAATAAACGTTAAGAATACATACTGTGTAAAAAAAAAAAAAAAAAAAAAAAAAAAGAATACATACTGTGTGACTCCACTTCATGTTAAAGTCAAAACAGACCAAATTAACCTCTGGGGTCAGAAGTCAGGGAGATGGTTAGGTGGCAGGGAGAGCAGCTAATGTGGGATGAGATGCAAGGGGATTCTGCAGTGCCGGTAGTGTCCTTCCAACCTAAGTGCTGGTTATATAACTTTATTTTGTGAAACTCATTAAGAAGTTCAATTTAAAAACTTAGTCACTCCTGGGGCGCCTGGGTGGCTCAGTCGGTTAAACGTCTGACTTCAGCTCAGGTCACAATCTCACACTCTGTGAGTTTGAGCCCCGTTTCAGGCTCTGTGATGACAGCTCAGAGCCTGCAGCCTGCTTCGGATTCTGTTGTCTCCCTCTCTCTTTCCTCCTCCCCTGCTGGTGCTGTCTCTCAAAAATGAATAAATGTTAAAAAAAAAAATTTTTTTTTTAAGAGTCACCCTCATAATTGGATATCCATATGGAAATGAACTGCAAATTAAATCTCTTACACAAAAATTAACAAAAAATGGATAACAGATCTGAATGAAAAACAAACAAAAAACCTCTAAAACTTTAAAAAGAGAACAGAAAAAAATCTTTATGACCTGGGTTTAGGCAAAGTCTTTAGACCTAACACCAAACTCTTGATTAAAAACAAAACAAAAGGTCAATTATGTCTCATCAAAATTAAATACTTTTACTCTGTGAAAAACAGTCAAGAGAATGAAAAGACGACAAGCAACAAAATGGGAGATTATTTGCAAATTACCTGACAAAGAACTTGTATCCAGAATATGTTTCTTGGTTTTGATAAATATACTATAGTTATATAAGATGTTACTAGTAGGGAGAGCATTTTTCAACTTCTAGTGAATCCATAATTATTTCAAAACAAAAAAAGATCAATTTAAAAATATACTGGTATTTTTTTCTACCAGAATCCCTACTGTCCCACATCTTTGGTATCCTAAGTATCTTCTAACACAATGCTAATGTAGGTCTAACCAATAAACCTTTCCTAGAGAGCAATTTGGCTAAACCAATCAAGCTATTAGAATGTATAAATGTTTGACCAAGAAATTCTATTTCTAGGAATTTTTCCTAATAATCAGAGACAAATACCAAAAAATCTGCATACAATGATTAGTTTTTCATAAATATTTAAGCGAAAAAATTGAAAAAAACTTAAACATTGGAAACATGGGAGAACAGTTAGTATAGTATGATACACCCAGAAGACAGAATACAATGTAGTCATAAGAAATTAAGCCATAGAAGAATATTTATTGACATGGGAAAATGTTAACAATATGCTTCTATATGAAATATGCAGGATACAAAACAGTATATACAGTTTAATACCATTTTTATGGAAAGAAAAATAGCCATATATACAAAATCATGCACAGGAAAAAAATAGAAGGATGTACATAGTAAATGTTAATAATGGTTATCTCTAGATAGTACAATTAGAGGTGATTATACAATTTTCTCAGTAAATTTCACCTGCCCGCCAAACAGTATCTGCTTCATGCTATTCTTTCTTGGGTGTGATTAGCTTGATGTAACTCTTTTCAAACAGACTGCTTCATGGTATGTACCTCCAAACCATACTGCTTTTCCCACGTAAAAAGTAGATGCTACTTGCTCTTACATAACTGGCATATGGAGAATATTTTTAACTAACACAATATACTACAAAATATGCCACAGCATAGATCTGGCTATAGAAAATTAATTGTATGGAGAATCTGAAAATCCTCTACTAGAGAGAAATTTTAAATAGAGAAAAAGATGCTCTCATTAGCTAGGGGTCCACAATGGTTGGGTGTAAATAACTCAGATTCCAGAATTAGAGACTTTGGGATCTCTTCTTCCCAGCTAACTGACTTTAGGCAAAGGAGATTAGGTTTTTTAGTCAGGAAAATGTGATTAATAATTTTATAGAAAGATGCAAAAATAAGATTTTTTTTAAATAAGGGAAAATGAGATCACAGATATTAAAGGTCTTCCATAAAGACCTAAACAACTGAGATGAACAGCAAGAAAGAAATTCACATTTGGTGTTACAGAAAAATTAATTCAATTTTTCTGCAGCACCAAATTCTTCCTATTTTATATCTTTGTTCACAGGTTAGAATGTGTTAAAATTGTGAAATTATTTTAGTGTTAATTAATGGTCTTCAACTTCTTTAGTTAACAGTTAATAACACTGGATATACTTTTCATGGAATCTGACCTAGCTGTTCTAAATATATATAGCACATCCTCCGATGACTCTTGATCACTGGCAACATCAGACATATTTACAACAAATATGACTTGGATTTTATTTCTCAGAATCCATCCTAGTGGAAAGCTATTTACTAATTTTTATTAAAAACACCAAATAAGGTTGTTGGATCTTTTAAAGGTAAGACATCAAGAGACCAGAAAAGGCTATCTATCTGTGTCTGCTTTTCTGCAATGCTTTCCATAATGCAAGCACCATTCCAAGTTGCCTCCTAATTTCTGTCCCCTTCCTTTGGAAGAGAATCTCAGGCAAATCTGCAATCAATTAATGACTCTCAATAATTGTTTGCAATCATATCTGAAGGGGAACAGTTAATGACTTACTGTTAGATCTCAAAGATAAATGTATTGTCTAGAGGTAAACAGCATAACTTGCAGATGAAAGGAACATAAAACACTGATCTTAAGGAAGATCTGGTAAGAATGGACAAGAGGGATTTTCTTTGTTTTCCCAACCAAAATGTTTGCTCCTTTTCGCCCCAAAGTCAAGGAGTTGAGAAAGACAGCTGGAGCATACCTACATAACTATGCGATGATGCACTCCACCCCATACCAGTGTTGTTTTCCTACCTCTACCCCCTTCTAGAAAGGCCCCGTTAACTGCAGAAGAGCTTCTACAGTAGTCCTAATTCCTCAATGAAGATCACAAGAAAGGTACTCCCAGGATATGAAAAGACCCAAAACTAGAATATTACACTAACACGTTTCAGGGGCAAGAGACTACTGACACTCCGTATCTACTGGTTTGCATTACAAGAATCAAAAAAAGTAAAAGCCAAAAAACCACATTTTGAAATTTCACAATCACCAATTTGCGACAGAAATCAAAGCATAACACTTGTGCTAACAAATATGTCAGATGAATTATCGCTTCAGCACATAACTGCAGATGGATACTCCTGGATTTTTGCTTAATCATTACTCAGTGATGAACACTATAAAATGCAAGGTGACTTCCTATGAACCAAAATCACAAGAAGAAACTCTCCAAGATCAATCTGCAATGAGCTCCTATTCCAATAAGCCATAAAGAGCAGTAAAAGGCAATATTCATTTAACGTTATGAGAATCCCGATGACAAGATATCAGGTATTTATATTCCTCTCGAGACATTTCTTCCCCACCTAACAAAGGCACTTGACATGTACTGAAATGGACAGTTAATTCAGGTACTGCCCTGGACAACTGTTACCTTCCTAAGATTAGATGAAGTGGCAATTAAGTTCAAATTAATTCTTCTGAAGCAGCCTGAAATACACATGAATATATCACAAGTTCTCTATTTTTGGCAGATGATATAACCAAAGAAGAAAAGGTAACGCTGGTGTCCACAATGGATTGGCTGACTTGAGCAGTCCAGGATCCTCTCTGCACAATATTCCTTGATGACTGTGGAATTTGTGTATAATTATAGGCAAATTAACCTGTTGTATAATTTTAGGTATTAATGTTCACTCCTCTTCTTGTCTTTTTTTACTTTTTTGTTTTTTCCCAAAGCCTTAGATGATTCCTCCTAAAAAAGATATAAATCAATGTAGTATCTCCCAGTTTATATCAAGATACTGGCTTAGGAACCTTAAGTCTAATCATACAGAATAAACAGAACAGTGAAAATATAATTACTTCCAGGTACATCATCTTTCTGTTTTATGGGACATTTTTACTTATAGTCTATTTTAATATTTCCAAAATAATCAAGGGTAGTCAAGGAAAACACTCATCTAACAGATTTATGTTTGAATCTATTTAATCTATTGTGCACTTTTCAAAGTTAAGGTAGAAAACTTTAAATAAAATAAACATGTTTATAAAATATGAAACAAAAAAAATTCAAAGTTTAAGGGCAGACATCCAAATGCATGCCAGGGGAGAGGGAAGGGACTCTGAGACTAACAGTGAATATCAGAATTTTACATATGTTTAATTTTTTTTTTTTAACCTTTATTTATTTTTGAGACACAGAGTACAAGCAGGGAGGGACACAGAGAGAGGGAGACACAGAATCTGAAAGAGGTTCTAGGCTCTGAGCTGTCAGCACAGAGCCTGATGCGGGGGACCGTGAGATCATGACCGGAGCCAAAGTCAGACGCCTAACAGACTGAGCCACCCAGGCGCCCCGGAATTTCACATACGTTTAAAGAACAGCTAGCTCATAGCATTAGCTACACAACCTCACCTGGCCTCAATTTAGGGACTGAAGAATAATTGGGTCTTAAAAGTTTTTATAAAATTCTGTATGAATCTATGAAATTAAGGCTCAAAGGGATGGAGTGATCTGCCCAAGGTTACACAACTAACTGGCCACACTGTTTTTACTAGAACCTAAGTCTACAATTTCCTAGTCCAAAGGTTTTCCCAGTGTACCACAAACACTCTGATTCATTCTTAATTTTCTGTCTGGGTTTGGTTTTTTTCTACTTTCATAGGCAATGGTGAGAAACTCTATATAGTATCAATAAGCACTCACCGGTGAATTTGTGTAGTTTCTCTCCACCAGTATGTTTCTGGCACAGTTGTTGATATGTTTAAAGCGATCTGGTCCTAGTAGAATTCCTCCGTACCAGCGTGATACTACCACCATGACATTTCTCACATTCAAAATCTGTTATTTTCAGAAGCATAATTAGATATACACATAGACATGTACAAATTCGAGTTCTAAACTGCACATAAAATTTCCCTATGACTTGAATGGCAGAACCACCCGAGTGAGCAGAGTGAGATTCCTAAAATTCAGGCGACAGAATTTAGAAATCAAACACTGTGCTCCACAGTGTCCTCGAATTCCAAACTGTGGGGCAACTGGGAAGAATGAAGGGGAACTCATGCAGGTTGTGTTCCAGTTCTTCATGAATTCAACCAAAATAGCTCAGTTTAAGCAGCCTTTTGCCCCTAGGCCAAACAACAACCAAAACATGCTTCTGAACAAAACAGTGGAAAGAACTCGGGCTGCATGGGTAACTGCTGGGGCCTACCAGCAAGGTCTTCCTCAGTTGGGTATCTGTCAAATGCTGTTCTTAACATGAAGCCCACCAGGCTACAGGCCTGACCACACAGAGTTCCTATCATGGAAACGGCCTGATTAGAAAACAAACCTCCATATACGGTAACAGAAGAAACTATAGCAACTACCTTAGGAAAAAAACCAATCTATTCTTAAAATTAATAGACAATTAAGATCAATGATCACCATACAGATGAAGAAAATCCAGCAGCATGAAAGAGAAAGGACAAGATAAACAAACTAAAATGGACCAGGAAAAATTTAAAGGGGAGAACATCTAAAAAAAAATCCTCTAATTACTATTCTCAGAGAAATTGCATTCATAAAGCCAAAACAACACATTATAAAAAAGGGCTCAACCTCATGACCCCAAGGTCAAGAGTCACATGCTTTTCTGACTGAGCCAGTCAGATGCCCCAACAAGAAAGAACTGTTAAAACTTAAATACATGATTGCTAAAAAAAATTTTTAATTCAACAGAAATCTTGGAAGACAGGTAAGAAAATGTCTTAGAACATAAGGTGAGGAGATGGACAAGTTAATGAAGAAAGCAATATTCTGGGTCTATCCAGATGGTCCAATAATACCCAACTAACAAGAAATGCACAAAGACAGAACAGAGAAAATACAGGGATGACATTGTTGAAAAACAAAAAGGAGATGCTTTTTTAGAGTTGAAGACAATCTTCTATCATTTATGACTGCCAGACCTTCCAAGCACAGCGCTTGTTATTAACCTTGGGCTTTCTGCCCCACATCAAGTGGTTAAACGTTTCTCTCAAGGTTTAAAAATTAACTACTAGTTATCCCAAATATATCTCATGTCATGTAGCCTAACTGATTTACTTATTCCTAAATGGAGCTCTGTTTCATTGAAAAATTTTATGGCTCAGAGAGCAGGATTACCAGGGTTTAACTTACACTTACCTCCATGAGATGGAGAAGACGCCCGCCAGCTGCTGTCTCCCCATCGTCCTCACAGTCCTGTAAGAAGGTCTGTTTATCCTCACAATATATTCTAGAAATACATATAACAGTGTTACACTTTGAAACTCCAAAATATTGCACCTAAAAGTTACACCTACATACTTGTTGCAATCAATTTACTTCCAAAATCTGCATATTTGTCAAAAAAAAAATTCTTCTTGAACTATATATTAGATACATTTTCTCTGATTTGTTATCCAGTACATTTCATTTTTTTTTTTTTTTATATTTGGGAAAGCTAGGAATCAAGGGCACCTCCCTTAAAGCAGAAATGCTATAATTATGGAAAGGTGAGTTTATACATCTGACACTTCATCTAATCTTGAAGCTATAAGGTTACAGAGAGTAGTCATTGAAAACCATTGATTGAGAATATACTGTAGAGAAGTATGTAGGCACCATGAAATGATATAAAGAAATAAGTGGCATACTTCAGTCTTCAAAGAGCCTTAGAGCTAGTGGAAGAGACAAAGAGTATATAAAAAAGATGGAGGTGATGGAATCAACATAAATTAACATTTTATACTTTCCTCACATCTTATTCTAGCCATCAAACATTTCTCTATCCTCCCCATTCTAAGAATTATAAGGTTTACCTTCTCTATAATTTTTCCCCTGGTTAATTATCAATATCTGAGATAAATCATGATATATTTACCTATTTAAATTATCTAGAAAGTTTGCATTTGGAATAATAATTTGGGCTACATTGTAGCAGAATAAGCATGGCAAGTAAGGGTGAGATATAAAAAGAAAACAGTGACAGTTAAGGTATGGTGTCTACAGGATTTCTTAGGTCCCTACAGATGACACCATCTAGGACTAGGCAAACGCAGCAAAGATACTTTTCCAGCTGTGGCTATAAAAAAGCCAGATACTACCATATCTAATACCTAAGTCAATTATAGCAATCCTATTCATATATTTATTATATATTCATATGTATTATAGCAATCATATTCATTCATTTATTCACTCATTCCTCCTTCAATCTATCTTTCCATTCATTGACTCAATCAATATTTACTGCCCACCTACTATGACCAGGCTCTACAATTATTTAGAATTGACCTCATTCCAAGAGAACAAAGTTCGTGCTACTAGACAAAATTTTATATGGCAAATTTAAGGCAAAAAGGTGTCAGCAGTTGGTGTATATTAGGACTGTAATTATAACCTAACACCATAATTTTATGGAACAAATGAAGAAAACTTGAGTTATAAATCAGTGCTATTAGGTTTTTTAAAAATGAAAATACCAAGGACATTTTTACTTTTTCGGCACATGCCAGGAAGACGATAATGCAGTATCCCATAGCTGTGTATACCAGTAGCCTGACGAGTGCCTCGTAACTCCAAAGCAGGAACACAGCCCCAGAACGAAGAAGTAACCTTAAAAGGATCCTAAGCATTCAAAATATACAACACAAAGTCCATATACGAGATAAAGGTTATTTACTTTACTTCCAGTGGGATCCTGCAAGACTCCACTTTGTACCTGGTTTAGTCTTAGGTGCCACACAATTCTGGCAAGCTAAGCTCTTTCATTCCCAAGTGTCAATTATAACATAATGGAGCAAGGTGGAGTAAGCATGTAAGTCGTGCTGATATCTGTGAGAATTGACAGCTGGTCTGATCACCTACTAACTTGCAAAACTAAAAAAAATACTTCCAGGTACTTAAAAACAAAAATCTGGGGCCTGAAATAGAATATCTGGCATATTATTTAACTTTTTTTTTTTTTCAACGTTTTTAATTTATTTTTGGGACAGAGAGAGACAGAGCATGAATGGGGGAGGGGCAGAGAGAGAGGGAGACACAGAATCGGAAACAGGCTCCAGGCTCCGAGCCATCAGCCCAGAGCCTGACGCGGGGCTCGAACTCACGGACCGCGAGATCGTGACCTGGCTGAAGTCGGACGCTTAACCAACTGCGCCACCCAGGCGCCCCTTAACTTTTTGATAACTTAAGATTAAAATTATATCCAGTGACTGATTGTTGAAGGTGCCGCCACAGAGCCATGTCAGAATAAAAGAGAGAGAAATCAGTTTATCAGACTCCACTTAACAACTTTGTGATCTTGAAAAAGCTAAACTTTTTGCAGGGGCAGAGTTCCTGAAATAATCAAAATTAACTTTCATAAAGTATTTGGCACAGAGTAGGCACTCAATAAACACATGGGATGAATGAATGGCAATTAATACTTTTATAGCACATTCAAATCACCGAGAGCAAGCAGAGTCTAATCCCTTGTTTTTATATTGATGACCCTAACTCAAAACATCAAAATCCTGCCCAGGGATACTCTAGTAAGCAGGGAATCATATAACAAATAGTTTTTGGAAATTTTGGCACTTAAAGAAATGTGACTTAGTAATATAAAAAAACTCACCTATCCAAAGTGATGGATTGTTTTTTTTAATTTTCTGATTTTCAGATAGCCTAGATTTTACTAATATTCTCAATCACACTTTAAATTTGCACTAAATCTTGGGGCACCTGGGTGGTTCAGTAGGTTGAGCATCTGACTTCGGCTCAGGTCATGATCTCACGGTTCGTGAGTTCAAGCCCTGCGTCGGGCTCTGTGCTGACAGCTAGGAGCCTGGAGCCTGCTTCAGATTCTGTGTCTCCCTCCCTCTCTGCCCTGCTCATGCTGTCTCTGTCTCTCAAAAAATGAATAAACATTAAAAAAAAAAAAAAGTTTAAATTTGCACTAAATCTCTATGTTTATATTCTGATTCATTTCAGTCCCAAAATATGTTCTTTTAAGTCTATACTAATTTACGTATTTAGAAATATATTCTTCCTCTGTTTACTAACACTTTAGCAAACATTTGTATAAAACCTTAGTATTCAAAACTAAAAGGAATACGGCAAAAGAAGCACACTTACTTCCCTGCCAATGAAAGCATACATTGGTTTAAAAGAAATACTTGGGAAAAAATTTGGCACTATGTATCAAGAGTTTCAAAAATGTTCATACTTTGATGATTTTTCTTTTTTTTTTTTTTTTTCAACGTTTTTTTAATTTATTTTTGGGACAGAGAGAGACAGAGCATGAACGGGGGAGGGGCAGAGAGAGAGGGAGACACAGAATCGGAAACAGGCTCCAGGCTCCGAGCCATCAGCCCAGAGCCTGACGCGGGGCTCGAACTCACGGACCGCGAGATGGTGACCTGGCTGAAGTCGGACGCTTAACCGACTGCGCCACCCAGGCGCCCCTGATGATTTTACTTCTAGGAATATATTCTTTCTTCTTCAATTACACGCCCATTTCATTTCAAAAAATAATCTCAAGTAACCAGAACCTACTCCAAGTAAATAATCTAGAATGTATACAAAGATGTTCACAAGAATATTTTTTATAATAATGAAAAATATGAAAAACTAGAAAAAGAAAATAGCTAATTACGGTATACAGCCCGAAAAAAATAGTACACAGCCATTACAATAATGTCTATAAAGCAATTATAACAACATGGAAAAATGCTTTTGGTAAATTGTTTATTTCAAGTTATTTAAATTCTAGTTAGTTAACATAGATACTACAGGCAATGCACTGAAAAAATAAAAGTTGCATAGAAGACAAGGAAAATGTATTGATATATTATCAAAATGTATCCAACTATTATCAGTTACATTTAATGGCAGAAAAAGGCTGATTTTCCCTCCAATTCTTTTCCTTTTCTGCAGATTCCAAATATTCTATACGTGATTATTACTTTTATAATGAAAAAAACCCCACATAATAGTTGTTATTTTAAAAATCATGCATCAGTTTCCCCCATTTTTTACAAATTGAACATTCCTAAAATTAGGTTTACTCACCGGTATGCATAGATGTTGTGGGTGGCACTAGCTATTTTCTTATTCTCATACAATTTGGCAAGAACCATCTTCACCTTAAAAACAGCAGTAATATAAATAAACCAATGTATACTTTTTATTTATTCCATAAATAAATGCTAGAAAAATATCTTAAAGCATATTGATATAAATACTGTTGTACTGAAATAGTGATTTAAAGAATTTACTACACTCTGAAAAAGCGATTTCCAAAGTTTTCTCCTCATTTAAAGAGTCTACTACACTCTGAAAAGGTCATTTCCAAAGTTTTCTCCTCGTTTTAGAGGCAGAAACTAATACTCTCAATTGGTATAAAAAACTACAGACCTGATATATTTTTTTTCTTCAAAGGCACAGGTAAGGCTTTATTGGGCCTTATAGTTTGAGCTGAAGCAGGGCACAGTGCTGACAGAGAGTGGTCGGGCTGGCCTCCAGACCTGGTATTTTGAGTACCAAATAGCAACAAATATTTAAGCACTAACTATGTTTAAGGTCCTTATAGATGAAATTGTCCCCCCTGTAAAGAATTTTAAACATAAATATGACCATTTTTTAAAAAGAACTCTGAAATTTATCACACTTATGTATCCAAATTGACAGGTACAACATGGTTATGTTCCAAATGTTGTTAAGACCAAAGCTCTCTTGGAGTCCTATAAAGTTTACGGACAAGGTAACAAGAGCCAGATCTTGAAAGATAAGTAGCAATCTCTTTTGCACCAAAAGGGAAGAAAGGGGTGCAAGCAAGAATAAGTCATTCCATTCAGAGGAAACTTCATGTGCAAATCTATCAGATTTAGCAAATAAAACATAAAGGATGCTCAGTTAAGTTAGAATTTCAGATAAACAACAAATAATTTTTTATTAGTAGTATGTCCCATACGATAGTGTTTATCTGAAATTCCAATTTAACTAGGCATCCTATATTTTATCTGGTAACCTTACCAGGGACATAAAAGAGAAAGGTTCTGGAAACAACCAATAGTTTTATGTAGACACTATTTAGAGTATGAATGAGATGAAAGACAATGTATCAGGAATGATAAAGCTAGGGTCATATCACAAAGGGCCCCATAGAAGAGTTTAGGTTTCTCCTTGTACACAACGGATATAAGCAAAGATTGGGGGTGGGGCCAGGGACACACAGCGAGATCTTTCAGAAAGGTAACTTGCTGGCAAAGAGTATGGAAGAAATACTGGAGGTAGGGAAGACTGAGCTGCAGCCAGGGAGATCAATTTGAATCGGAAACTATGTTATCTTGTGGTTATTACTTTTTAATCTTTCAGGTTCTCAGGTTCCTGATCAACAAAATAAAGCAGACACTGATCTTTAAGATTTATTTGAGCTCTCACAATTATGATCCTGTAAGTCCAAGAGACTATAATCAGAAAAAGAAAGAGGATCCAGGATGAACAGATTCAGAACATAATGTCTAAGGAGGACCCTGGCAACAAGATTATGGGCAACAGCCAAGGACAAACTGCGGACAGAAAGAGCCAGAAGCCTGAACCAAAAGCTGTTATCTTGACCACAAGTCAATGCAGAGGAGAGTGAAAGTGCAGCCTGGTACAAAGAACTGTACCCTGTAGTTCAGGGCTTCAAGAAGGGCTTACAGTTGAGGAGCTATAGAGACCAAAGAGAAGAGACTAAGGATTCAAACCTATGCTAAGTTAATGAGACTTTTGTTGTTAATTTAACTTTCTAGGTAGTTACAGTTTGTGATTGAAAATTCTCCCATTTGGTATCCTTGAGTGGGAATCAGGTCACCTAAGATCAAGAGGCAGAAAGGAAAAGGAATTCAGGTCAGAAAGACTCTGCTCAGCCAGTCTGTCCACTGTCCTCTTCCCTGGGCATCAATGGAGCCGACTTGGTTTTGCAGAACTCCCACACAATAGGACAAATAATTTTTTTAACAAGCTATTAAGCATCATAATTTTCCACACAATGTGCTTTTCTTGTTTGGAAATCCATTAGAGGGTTAAGCCCTAATTTGTTAAAACTGAAACAAATCTTCCATGATTCACAGTAATTCCGGGGTAGGAAAATGAACAAATAATTTTCATCTTATGTGAAAATTAAACATAACAGCAAACATAATAGGAAAACCATTTACTTGAATTACTTTGGTAAAACAACATCAAAGTGAACTGGACATAGAAACTTTACCTGTTTAGGACAAACTACCGGAGCCAAGTGCGCCTGAAAAGTACTCCTTCGGTCTGTAATAGGAATGCCATGATCAATCGGAGGTAATTCTTCTATTTCTATAAATTTAAAGAAATACATTATTTTATTTTTAAAATTCTTACATTTGAATAATGAAAAATTGACAATGGTGTGAGCAGAGGGTGGGGAAGGGAGTTGGGAAAGAGATGTACATCATATAGCAAATCAACCCAAATTACCCTTAATAGCTATCTATTAAAATTATAATTTTAAGTAAAAAGTGTTCAAATGTAAGTTAAGATTAAACTACTTGACTTATAAATGATTTTCACCTGTCAAGGTCACCCAGTAGGTTGGGCCTCAAATCCTGGGATGTTATAGTAGTATAAATCGGTATAATAACTAAGTTTTAAGAGTATAAAAGGGTCCTGGGGCGCCTGGGTGGCTCAGTCGGTTAAGCGTCCGACTTCGGCTCAGGTCACGATCTCGCGGTCTGCGAGTTCGAGCCCCGCGTCGGGCTCTGGGCTGATGGCTCAGAGCCTGGAGCTTGCTTCCAATTCTGTGTCTCCCTCTCTCTCTGCCCCTCCCCCGTTCATGCTGTGTCTCTCTCTGTCTCAAAAATAAATAAACGTTAAAAAAAAAATTTTTTTTTTAAAAAAAAGAGTATAAAAGGGTCCTAAGACCAAAAAGATTATCAGCTGCTAATATACCACAATTTATTTATCAATTCTGTTGATGGACTTCTGGGTTGGGAAACCTATGACTTTATTTTGTGTAGCTGTGATGAAATGTTTTCTGCTAATAAAACTGTTCCTTCTTCATAGGATTGAATATATCAATGATACACCAAATTGGTATTCCATGGAGTATCATTATTTCCAGTTATTCTGCCTCTTAAACAAGTTTAAGAACCACTAATTTGACCTTAACTCTGTTGAGAAACTTACCAACTATCCTGGCTGCTACATCTGCCTCATTTAGGATCTAAAGCTATTCAGGGGGGCGCCTGGGTGGCTCAGTCGGTTGAGCGTCCGACTTCAGCTCAGGTCATGGATCTCGCGGTCCATGAGTTCGAGCCCCGCGTCAGGCTCTGGGCTGATGGCCCAGGGCCTGGAGCCTGCTTCCGATTCTGTGTCTCCCTCTCTCTCTGCCCCTCCCCCATTCATGCTCTGTCTCTCTCTGTCTCAAAAATAAATAAATGTTAAAAAAAAAAATTTTAAAGCTATTCAGGAAAAATAATTAAAATTGTTTCCTATTTCTATTCACTGATCTGTTGAATCTTACCCAAGTCAGCTTGCCTTACAATTGATGGACTACTTCAACTAACACACGTAAAAATATTTCTATACAGCTTTAAACAACAACTTGTCAAAACTTACTGCACTGGTGTGTGGCGGGGCTAGGTCAAGAAACCAGGTTTATGCAGGATGTTTTGCCTTCCTCCTGAGTGTGTCCTCTTCTTGAACAAACTGTGACCACTGTACCAGGGTAGCACTAAGGTCAACATGAACTGGACACTATTTATTGTTGACTATGATTTTTACTCTTTTTTTTTTATTAAAAAAAAAAATTTTTTTTAATGTTTATTTATTTTTGAGACAGAGAGAGACAGAGCATGAACGGGGGAGGGTCAGAGAGAGAGAGGGAGACACAGAATCTGAAACAGGCTCCAGGCTCTGAGCTGTCAGCACAGAGCCCGACGCGGGGCTCGAACTCACGAACCGCGAGATCATGACCTGAGCTGAAGTCGGACGCTTAACCGACTGAGCCACCCAGGCGCCCCTTTTTACTCTTGCTTTTAATAGTGTATCCTGTTTCCTGAAAGAAATCTTACGCCAAATCCACAAATATATAAATGAATAAAATGTGAGACTGAGGTAGGGGTGGGAATCCTGGGTCTTTTCTCCCACTCTTTCTCTTCCTATTTATTTCCCTTCCTGGTCCTGAAACACCACACAAGAACTTTAAAGCTTCATAGTATTGTTTGAAAGCTACTGTATAATGCATAGTTCCCTCTGGCCTATGATGTTTTTGTAAAAGCCTTGAGAAAACTGATGCTACCGTTCAAAATTTTAAGATACTAAAATAGAAGATATTTTCCAATGGCAACATACAGCTGATTGATTTATCACATCAACCTATTCATAAGCTGAATACTATCTGATTATGGAACAAATCTACTTAAGCAAAAACTAAAATCTTAAAGGCATTTTACTAGCTTGAGTTCTGTGGCTGTACGTTCAGCTATTATATTTATGAACACAGACTAAAAGTTAACTGAAACATCAGGAGATAGCTGAGGATTTCAAAATAGACATATAAAAACAGGATGTGAACTGAAAACATTAACAGAGTTTTTCTTAGTTTCAGTTTCTCCTATCATTAATTCAAAACTCTAGAAAGTCACACACAAAAAAAAACAGTGAGGGGAGGGAGAAATTTCTGTTTTTTCCTCATCATTCTGACAGACCTAGCAAACATCAAAATGGCCAGCAGGCAGGAAAAAAAAAACCCTCAATTCTCTGCAAATTAATAACTATTTCTTAACGTATGAGAGTTTACTACAGTTCTATACCATTTCAGAAACATCCCACACGCCTCAAAAGAAACTAGATGGTAATATACCTGTTTGATTTTCACTAATCTCAAAATCCAATGCTTTAACAGGATTTTCCGGTTGACATGCTAAAATGAGATCATCTTCACATTCTACATCTTCCTCTTCAGTTTTCTTCTTGATGTCAGGACCTATGTGGATATGAGACCTTATGAATGAACTTAGAGGACAGTAAGGAATTCCACTTAATAATTGGTTGGTCTTTGTCTAGGAAAATAAATAAAAGATGAGCCTGGAAGAGCTTATGATTCCGGAGAGCAAAGAAATGCTAAAAAAAAAAAAAAAAAAAAAAAAAGACAGGTGAGCTAACAAAAAAGAATACAAGAGTCTACCTGAAGGCCAAACCTGGAAAAATCTGAGCAACAAAATAATGATAGTATAGAATTTTAACCCATGGAGTAAAATAATATACATGAGTTCATACTGATAAAAATAAAAAACAAACAGGGAGAAGAGGCATCTCTTCCTCACAGAAGAATCCCAATTCCATGAAGAATTCCATGAAAGAAGGAAATGAGAATCATTATTATGCAAACACCACAGCAATAAATCCTGTTGACAAGACAGACTAATAGATATTAAAGTTAAAGTTTAAGGAGGAACAGGATATTAGCAGAGGCTCAAAGTATCTCCCTCAAGGTACTTATCAACTACAAAGAGAAAGACAGTAACTGTGAGGTTAAGTTTATATGTCAACTTGGCTAGTTTAGTCCACAGTACCCAGATATTTATTTGATCAAACTCTATTCTAGATGTTTCTGTAAAGGTATTTCTTAGATGGAATTCACATTGAAATCAGTTAACTTTGAGTAAAGCAGACTGTCCTCCACAATGTGAGAGAGCTACATCTAGTTAAGGTCTTAATAGAAAAGGGACTAGCCTCCCCAGAGGAAGAGGGAATTCTTCGAGCAGACAGCCAGCCTTCAGACTTGAGCTGCAACACTAATTCTTCCCTAGGTCTCCAGCCTGCCAAAGTACCTTGCAGAGTGTGGACTTGCCAGCCTCCACAATCTCATGAGCCAATTCCTTAAATTGATCTCTCTCTCCTTCTCTTCCACACCTCTTCCTCCCTTCTTCTGCATCCATCCCTCTCTTCCCCCATCCTTGTCTTTATAAATACACAGGCATACACGCATACACACACACACACACACACACACACACACACACACACACACTCACACCCAATTGGTTCTCTGGAGAGGCTTGATTAATACTATAACTTTACAGTGGAGATACCTGACAGATACCACCGTAACCAAAGGATCAAGGTAAACATAACAATAAAGCATACTGATACCATGAGTTCCTTGATATATGCACTGTGAAGGAGACAATATCATTTTTGTGGTATTCTTGCCAAAATGCCTAATCTTGCTCCAATATGAGAAAACAATGGACAGACCCAAACAGAGGGACATTCTACAAAATACAGTACTCTTCAAAAGTGTCAGGTCATAAGAGGTCATAAAAGCCAAGGAAAGACTGAGAAATTATTTACAGACTAGAAGAAAGTAAGGAGAAATAACAGGTCAATGCAATGTAGAATCTTGGACAGCATCCTGTAACAGCAGAAAGGACATTAGTGGAAAAAATCCATGAAATTCGGATCTTTAGTTTGGTTAATATTATACCAATGTTAGTTTCCTATTCTTGGTAATTATACTGTGGTTAAGTAGGCTGTTACTAGGGGAAACAGAGTGAGGAATATAAAAGAGTTCATTGTACTATTTTTGCAATTTTTCTGTAAGTCTAAAATTAGTACAGAATTGTAAAAATTTTTTGTGTATATAATTACTTCAAAATTTAGTACTTCTGCAATAGAAAAAACCTATGAGATAAATTTGTACTGAAGATTAACAGTAAAATCAATCTAAGTTACTTGTTAAGTGGGTAGAATGGAAAATTCTCATGAGATATCTTGATCACGAGCTTGTAACCTTATTAGTTCTTTAGAATTACAAATCCTTCCATTTTAGTATGAAGTCTACAAAAACAATTTTTGGTAAGAAAAATACCAAACAAAATTTCTAAAAAGTATAACTACAAATTGTAAACAAAAATCAATAACATTACAATTTAAAGAGTGGCTAAACTGTAATGTGGATATAGATGGAAAAGGGAAAATATCTTATTTTTAAGATCTATACTTTAAAAAATCTCCTGAGAATTGAGTGATTCCAAATTTTTTGGAGTCCTAAATTTTTACTGGCATACATTCCATTTTTTGCAATTATCCCACACTCTAGCATGGTAGATCAGCAAAAATCAATTTTATTTTGAGACTACTTTTCCTATCAATGCCCTGAAATGCTACAAAATCAGAACATGAATTATAAAAGTCAGGAAAACAATTCAAAAATGATTGTCACATGGAGAGAATATCTTCACACCATTTATCTCAGATGTTAATGGAAGCAGTAAAAACGTTTATTTTCTACAGAAAAATAGTAAAATGCTCTGAAAAAGTTACCACTACTATCAATTTTAAATATATAATGATTTTGCTAAGTGAGTCCAAAATAATTGGTTCCTTATAAATAATCTTCTAAAAAGTTAGTAAATAAACTATTGCTGGTTTTTTAAAAATCTCTTTACCAGATTGAAAACAATTCTATCAGTGGTAACAATGAAATATTAGAAACACCTGCGTTGTCATGAATGCTTCAATCAAAGAATAATAAAGACATATATTGATTTTCAAATCAATATATGTCTTTGATATGAAATTAGATAGTAGCGACAGGTGTACAATTTTGGAATATACCAAAACCACTGTATTACACATTTTTAGAGGATAAATAATTATGGTATGTGAACTACATCTCAATTTAAAAATCAATTTTCAAAGTAAATTTTTATATCCTAAATATCAGTTGGTGTGTTTTCCAGAGTTCTTTTTCTATAAACACTTTATTCATTTGAAGCTAATGTCTAACTTGTGTACTCCAGTAATTCATGAGGAATGTTACATGGTTCATATTACCTTAATAGTCAAAGAAAGCAGAAATTTTAGACCCACGTTCTTTAACCCAAGTTCTGTAAGAGTATAATATGAAACCAAAGAGGCTAAAATCACATAGAAATAACCATAACTACATGAGCAAATGAACTTGTCCAGAGAAACCTGTATTTTACCACATATGAACCATAAAACAGAACACAGATTTTTCATTAAAAATTTCATTTAGAATAGTTACATGGAAATTTAATTATGATTAAGTTAAAAGAGCATTAATAATATTAATAATATTCTTCTGGTATTTACCTGGTTCTGTCATCTGAGATTTCTGTATTAGAACATCTCTTATTTTCTCTACCCATAGGTAAAGAATACTTTCACCAATATTCTGTCTAAACAAAATTGAAGAGAAAACTTGGTTATTAAAAAAAATTCTTTCTCAAATTCAAGAAAATATAAACATATTTACAATCTAAGAAATTATATGCAATCTAGCTATGCCTTTTACAAAAGAATTTATAATAACATGAGATTCCCTAACATCTGTTAGCTAAGTATTGAATACAGATGTTCATATCAGTATTAACAATTTCAACAGGCTCCAAATTAACATTGCTTACTTAAAATAAGAGAAAAGCTGCAACCAAAGAGGGTAAAGAAAACTTCTGAACTTGAACTAGATGAAGTAGATAGATGTAAAGGGGATTCGGTTCCTGTTAGCAGATATAGTTTCAGTACTGATGTCACAGCTTGCTTTTTTTTTTAAGCTTTTTGAACAATTTCAAACCGCTTATTTGGCACACTTGTTTGGTATAATTATTTCAGCAAAGAAGAATGCAAAGCATCAGAGGAACTCCCTCAGAGACCAAATTTAAAAGACTTAAAAGACAATTCAGGTAACAACTTTACAATTGCATTTTGTTTTTGACAAAATATTCTGTTGCTCAAATTGACTCATTTTGGTTCCAAATAATGTCTGACTGATTCAGATAAATTAAATCCAACTCAAAGGTCACTGAGAAAAAGAACATGGCATGGTTCATGTCCATAGAGTTATGTCAAATGATGACAACAGCAATAAAATAAAGGTCCCGGTGTCTACTCTTTAGGGAATGACACCAACTTTAGATAAATGTCCGTTACGTGTACTTAAAGTAATCCCCGTATTACTTGATAACAACACCTTACCTCCTTCCTCTGAAAGTCCCCCTTGAAACCACTATCTCTCTTCATCACTACTCATCAGTACCCACCAAAGGAAACTTTCAAAACAAGCAGAGAGAAGAAAATATTGTTTTCAAATAATTCTGTACCCTCAAATCTTCCCCATCTCACCCATAACTCCTTAGCACTAAACATTCCTCCCTGTGCTCTGGTAACTGGTGTCTAAGATTCTAAGAGAGAGGAAAATTCAACTGGGAAGGCTTTAAAATTTGGGGAATGTGGTTTGAATTTCTTTTAAACAATTCCCACTTCTATCCTCTCTTCTCAATAAATGATTCAGAGGTATAGACGCAGAAAGGTACGATGGATTGAGTATATACAAAGCCCAAAGTTCATTATATGTGTCAACACATTAAATGCTCACAATTATTTAATGAAGTATTATTTCCCCATTGTACAAATGAGAAAACAGACCTAGAGAAAACAGACTTGTCTAAAACAGTCTTAGAAGCAGTGAAGAAGCCCAGAGACAGAATGTGAGTGCAGACTGACTCCAAAACTCAGCTTGCTCACTGCATTTTGCTCTATCAAGCAGCTATGATCCTAGGCAAGTAAGCCACTTGAACTCTGAGTCTGTTTCTTCATCTATAAAACAGAGACTTAGAGCATGTTATCTTACTTTACAGAAGCAGTTTCTCTTCAAGTGAACCTATCTTAATTCACTCAACATAACTACACCATGTCTACATGCTGGCCTGGGGGGATGGTAGTCAATGAGAAAACTGGGTCCCTTATATCAGTGTTTGTGATTCTTACAAATTTATGTTTTTGTATATAATTCTCTCCATCTCCTAATCTCATTCTATTGAATTCTTCACATCACCAAAAATAGTAATACCAGTATCTAGTGTTTAATGAACACCTACTATACAGAAGACATGTAGAAAACACTTTGTTACTTCACTAAATCCTTAAGCCACCCTTCGAGGCAGGAAAATCATCCTGTGTACGAATCATACATTCACATTCAGATTTGTTGTTGGAGTGTTGTGAAAACACCTTGGAAGAATTTTCACGATTAATAAATAATTTTTCCAAATAATAAAGACAAAATTAAACCTTAACTCCAAATCTCCTCTCCTCCGGCCCACGGCTTCTTGCAGAAAAACGTACAACAGCACTTCTGCCCAACATCAGTTACCGAATGCTTCCTTTTTCCCTTGTATTTAACAAAACTTACTGAAATCCAACGTACGGAAGTTGTAGTGGGTGTTTACAATTTCCTAAGGAAAATGACAATTACTCTTTCCCTTGTTCTATCACTAATGGTGTTTTGTTTGTTTGTTTTTGTTGTTGTTGTTATTGCTGCATTTGTGTTTTCTCTTGTAAGAAGAAACTGTGTTTTCTCCTTGGTCCAAGATTTTAACTATCCACTAGGATTTGGTGGTTTTCAAACTTTTGCATTGCTATAACGAAATCTCTCACAGAATCAGAAACAAATAAACAGACAAAAGCTGAGAGTCCTCCTTCCTGTGTCTATCTGCCTTGCACGCCACCCACAACTGGTCCTGGAGGAAGTCTACGGAATCCTAAGGACTCTGATACAAAATTTTAAAAAACTACTTATTATAGGGTGAGATGCTAAGCTTTTATTTATTAAATTAAATTATGGTAAAGTAGCTAAATAGAAAATGTCTAGAACAATATTTGTTTCAAATTGAATAAAAGACAAACTTGGACTAAAAGCTGGATTTTGTGAATAGCTATACTTAAATGACTATTAGCCAATCCAGAATGATCAAAACAAAGTCATGTTACTTGTGGCTCTGTTGTATCTTTAATTTTCTAATATTTATATTTGTTGATTTATGGACAAAGCCACTTGCTAAAATACACTACTAAGTTGTGTGACCTCAGACAAATCACTCAATCTGAGTTTCTATTATCCCATTTTCAAAATGACAAAATTGGATGAGATGATTCTTTTAATAACAATAAAATTAAGGGTGGCTATCATATGCTTCTAAAGCACATTACACAGATTATGTCATTTAATCCTCACAACAGTATTATTCTATTATCCTTATTTTACAGATGAGAAAACAGATTCAAAGAGGCCACATTATTTCCAAAACTGATTCTAGAAGCCTGGCCAAGACAGCCTTAATGCCAGCTTAGCTAAACTTGAGACTGGCAGAACTTCCTAACTATAGGCCCTGACCTCCCTTTTCTTAGTGCATTTTTGTTAGAAAACTTGACATTATAAATTCTTTCTCTACTCCTTTGGGAGTATCCCAAAGGATTTAGGGAGAATCCTGTCAGTTTTATAGCCTAAGAGTGTCTTTCTCAAGGACCTGGCAGCCATCATTTTGAACTGTAATCATTAAGGAAGACAGCATCCCTTCTCCCGTCTTTATGGGAGGGGAGGAGCCTAAGTTCTGATGAGCAACAATTAGCAAACACAGATGGCCTAATCATGAGAAACATATTTGCAAACTCAGGAAATAACTTACTGGGCTTACACAGCTCACTGATTAACCTTCCCTCAAATCCTTATCCCAGCCCTTACAAATTCTGTTGATAGGAATGCAAACTAGTGTACCCACTGTGAAAAACAGTAGGCAGGTTCCTCAAAAAATTAAAAGTAGAACTACCCTACAATCCAGGAATCACACTACTGTGCATTTACTCAAAGAATACAAAAACACTAATTTGAAAGGATACATGCACCCCTATGTTTACTGCAGAATTATTTACAACAGCCAAACTAAGAAAGCAACACAAGTGTCCATCAATAGATGAAGGGATAAAGGAAATATGGTGTGTATGTATGTGTATACACACACACAATGGAATATTATTCAGCCATAGAAAAGGATGAAAACTTGCCATCTGCAACAAATGGATGTATCTAGGTAGCATAATGCTAAGCAAAATAAGTCAGAGCAGAGAGAGACAAATACCATATGATTCTACTCATGTGAAATTAAAGAAACAAACAAAGGAAGAGAAATAAAAAAAAAAAAACTCTTAACTTTAGAGAACAAACAGCTGGTTACCATGGGGGGGGGGTGTGGGATGGGGTAAATTAAGTGAAGGGGATTAAGAACAGACTTATCTTGATGAGCACTGAGTAATATATGGAACTGCTGAATCACTGTATTGTACATCTGAAACTAATATAACATTGCATGTTAACTACACTGGAATGAAAATTTTAAAAATTCTCCTGGCAAGAAAAACAAAAGCAAAAATAAACTACTGGGACTACATAAAAACAAAAGACTTCTACGCATCAAAAGAAACAAATCAACAAAATTAAAAGGTAATCTATGGAATGGGAGAAGATATTTGCAAATGACACATACAATAAAGGGTTAGTATCCAAAATATGTAAAGAACTTATAAAACTCAACACCCAAAAAACAAATAATCCAATTAAAAAATGGGCAAAACACATAGATATTTCTCCAGAGTAGACACCCAGATGGCAAATAGACACAGGTAAAGATGCTCTTCATCTCTTACCATCAGGGAAATGCAAATCAAAAGTACAATCAGATATTACCTCACACCTGTCAGAATGGCTAAAATCAACATGAGAAACAACAGGCATTAGGGAGGATGTGGAGAAAAAAAGAACCCTTGTGCACTGCTGGTGGGAATGCAAACTGGTACAGCCACTGTGGAAAACAGTATGGAGGTTCCTCAAAAAGTTAAAAATAGAACTATCCTATAATCCAGCAATCGAATTACTAGGTATTTACCCAAAAAGTACAAAAACACTAATTCAAAGCAATATATGCACCCCTATGTTTATAGCAGCATTATTTACCATAGCCAGGATATGGAAGAAACCCAAGTGTCCATCCACTGATGAATGGATAAAGATGTGACATATATAAATATGTATAATGGAATATTACACAGCCATAGAAAAAGGATTGAAGTATTATGCTAAGTGAAATAAGTCAGAGAAAGACAAATACCATATGATTTCACTCACATGTGGAATTTAAACAAAACAAAAAGCAAAGGAGACAAAAAAAAAAAAAGAGAGAGAGAGAGAAATCAAGAAAGAGACTCTTAACTATAGAGAATAAGCAGATGATTACCAGAGGGGAGGTGGGTAGGGAGATGGGTGAAATAGGTGATGGGGATTAAGGAGGGCACTTGTCATGATGAGCACCAGCAATGTATGGAATTATGGTATCTTACATACATGAAACTAATAACACTGTATGTTAACTCATTGGAATTAAAAACACAAAAAATTCTGCCTTTTGTTTCTGGAAGTTGAGGTCAGACTGAGCTCTGGCCTCTCTCCCCTACTACAATAGTCTTGAACAATGTTTTCCTCACTCTTTTAGCTTTGTGGCAATTTGTGCTTTGATAAGCCCCGCCTTGTCTACGGCCATACCACCCTGAACACACCTGATCTCATCTGATAAGCCTCTCCTCCCAACTTTCAAATCTAAGACTCCATGATAAATCAAAATGTGAGGGGCTGTGGGAAATTAAAATCATCATCTTGGATTTTAAATTAAATATTGTTAAAATGATCCATTGTAAATTTAAATACAGATATTCCCCCATTTTCCAAAAGTTTGTGTTATGCCACTGCACTTTTACAAAAGATCTACATTAGCTGTTTTCACTAACCAAAAGAAACCTGAAGAGAATTTTCACTTTTACAAGAACTGCCATTACTGTACCAAATGTAGGTCTTTCATAAAGTGAAGCAGTGTGACTTGAACATTCAGAAAGCTGGGGATATTCTTTCTTTATGCCATTTTGAGAGGTTTAATAGGAATGCTCCACTTTTAGATGGTGGGGAAAAACCTGCACTACAAAAAAAAAAAAAATGTTAATCCCCTTCCTTAAGGGATTACTCTTAAACAACATTTATTATTATGTTCCAGGTATTTTTAAATCCATCATTCACCTTTTGCTTGATTAAAATAATTATTTTCACAGATTTAAAATACTCATATGCAAAATATTTCATCAAAACTAAGGTATGATAAGCAAATTAATCTACAACTAACTAATCACCAAATCCTAGTCAATATTCTTTTTTTTAAAGAGTTTATTTATTTTGAAAGGGGGAGGGAGGGAGGGAGATGGGGGAGAGAGAGAGAGGGAAGGAGGGAGAGAAGAATGGAGGGAGACAGGGGGAGGGGGAGAGAGAGACAGTATCCCAAGTAGCCTCCATGCTGCCAGTACAGAGCCCAACATGGGGCTCAAACTCTTGAACCGTGACATAACGACCTGAGCCCAAACCAAGGGTTGGATGCTTAACCGACTGAGCCATCCAGGTGCCCCAGTCTATATTCTTAAGTATTTCTTTAACCAATCATTCTTCTCCATCCATTCTTGTTGCCTTCCTAAAAAGGCTTCCACCATCTCCCTCCTCCTCAAACTCTTCACAGCCCATCTCTCACACTGCAATACAAATCTGATTACATCACTACTCTGTGTAGAACACTTAGAGCCTACAACATAATGCCCACACTTCTTTCCCGACTTACGACTTTATTCTTATCCTTACCTAATTTGTATACCTGGCATCTTAAACTATTTGCTAAATTCTGAAGATGCCAGGTTGCTTCACACCTACATGATTTTGCTCATGCAGTCCCTTCTACCAGAAAACCTCTCCCCACTTGATTACCTCGCAAACACCATGCTCCAAGGTCTCCTTCACAATGGAACCCTTCTTTACAACTCTATCCACATGCCCAGAGATAGTCTGTTGCTAAAACCTCTTAAAAAAAAGCTAGTACAGCACTTGGTCCAAACCTCTCAGTAATTACGTCATTATATCATACTGGTACACATTTATCTTCATTTTTAAATTCCAAACTCCTAACAAAGTACCAGCATATAGGAGATACTCAATAAATTCTTACGGGAAAAACTGTTAGCTTTCTGACTTCTGCTTTCCTACCTAAGAGGAAACAAACCATGGCTCATCCTCTTGTCTAGGCAAAAATCACATTTTACATACAAAATGATGTTAATGTAAAAATCTTCATAGTGATATAATATTTAGAATATAATGAAACTATAAATATTAAAAACTATATTCATACATTTACTAATTTTCAAAACTAATAATATTTTTCAATTTGCTGCCCCCTGCTGGATTTATGGAAAAATATTAAAGGCTGTCACAAAACTTTTTAAGAGTGTTTTAAAAAGTGCTCTTTTAAAAAAATTTTTTTTTAACGTTTATTTTTGAGACAGAGAGAGACAGAGCATGAACGGGGGAGGGTCAGAGAGAGGGAGACAGAATCTGAAACAGGCTCCAGGCTCTGAGCCATCAGCACAGAGCCCAACGCGGGGCTCGAACACACGGACTGCGAGATCATGACCTGAGCCGAAGTCGGCCGCTCAACCGACTGAGCCACCCAGGCGCCCCAAGAGTGCTCTTTTTAAAAGAGTGTTTATTTTTACTCACACCACCTGTGTGAAAACAATACCATTGGACCAGGATTATTCAAGCCCTTTTTAATAAGCAAGACAGTATAAACCACAATTCTATCTTTAGAACAAACTGCTTTATAATCTCTGACCTTTCCTAATTCCCAAATAGCTCAACTGAACCAGTTAGGGAGAACACCAAATTGTGTCCTATGGGAAGGGATCTATCTCTTAGTAAAAGAGGGGCTTATGGATAGAAAAAAGGCAGATGGGAAGCCATTTCTGAGTACATGACATTGTGGATAGGTAGGAGAAAAATCTAACTTACGAACATTAGTATGATAAAATCCAAATATGGGAAGGTTTTCAAGAAAGAGGTACTTCAACACCAGCATAAGTTACAGATGTCATGTAAGATAAGAACTAAGAAAATGACCACAAGATGTATAATTACAACATCACTGGTGAACAAATTTGCAGTATATTTATTCTACTCTAAGGGAGAAGATAAAATGGTAACTAAACATAAATAAAGGATTACAGAAACAAGTTTCTTGGGGGCGTAAAGTTGGAATGACCAGTAAGGTTAGAGAAAGTTATCAGAAAACATTTAATTGAGGAAATAAATAATACTTATATGCTGAGGAATATCTAAATGGGGTCATCCTTTATTGATACGTCCAGTTCTTGGTTGCTTCCAGGGTCAAGTGTAAACCTGGGACTCAAGGAAGACCATACTTCTCCAGGAAGGAATGAACAGAAGCAATTCCATAAAGACTTACCACATTTTAATTAAATATTTTAGGAGGAAAAGGAACCTGGCCGAGATCCCAGGGATACACTGTACCAAAAAGGGTGGCCACCTAGAACATATAAGACAATCCTTACCAGTTTCTGGATTACAGTAAAACTGATTCTAAAACATTGTTTATTTTACGAAATTAACATCTTACTAAAATTAATCCAAATCACAGTCATCTTCCCTGGACTACTGCATTAGCCTCCTAACATATCTATTCTTGCTCCCTTCCAATCAGCTCTCCACACAGAAACAGATTGGTGTTTTCAAAGTCAGAATCTTATCAACGACATCACACCACTTGAAAACCTCTGCTTTCCACGGGTCTTAACAACAAAGACAACAATCCTTCACATGGCCTCCAAGACTGTGCATGACCTCCCCGGCCTACCTCACCAGGTCACTGTCCCAGCATCCTCCCTCCTCTCCCCTCCCCTCCCCTCTCTTCCCCCTTCATACCACCAACTTTATGTCTTGACAAGCTCCTTGACACAGAGCCTTTGCACATGTTGTGCCATTCGCTAGTTATCTTCACTTCAGTAATTCAGCTCTGAAGTCAAACAAGCCATCCTTGACTAGGTCATATCTTGTTTCAAATTCATTTAGTACTGCACATTAATATCTTTCTTTTACAGAACTTATCAGAGCTGCAGTTTTACCTTCATTTTACAATGTCATGAGTGGTATCTCAATCAGTAAGTTCTAAATGCCATGAAAACAGAGACCATTTTTGTTTTTACTATGTGTACCTATGACCTAGTACAGTGCCTGTCTTGTAGTATTTCTTGAATGAATGAAACAGTGAAGAATACAGTGTCAATAGACTCTCAGTTTTATGACCTAACACAAGATTCTGCTGTAACCAGTTTCAACGTTTTTTATTTATTTTTGGGACAGAGAGAGACAGAGCATGAACGGGGGAGGGGCAGAGAGAGAGGGAGACACAGAATCGGAAACAGGCTCCAGGCTCCGAGCCATCAGCCCAGAGCCTGACGCGGGGCTCGAACTCACGGACCGCGAGATCGTGACCTGGCTGAAGTCGGACGCTTAACCGACTGCGCCACCCAGGCGCCCCTGCTGTAACCAGTTTCATTCAACATAGCCTGTGAAAGTATTAAAACAAGAACTGTATCTTTGGGTTTACTTTCACAATCTGGTATTTTTACAGCTATTAGCTCTGAGTCGTTACTGTTTTTTGTTTTTGTTTTATCTAAGTAGAAATCATATCAAGTGTATATATAAAATTATATAACCAGTCTTTCAAAGACTTTTCAAATGCATCCTTTATAAGGGAAAGGCAGCTTAACAAAAACTTTAGAAAATGCCCTAACATATCAGTGGCAACAAAAGCCCACGATAAAATCACAAGTAGAATTTTTTTTTAAATCATTTGCTACTTACATATATATTTCCTCAAGGCTATTTGATAAATCTGCACGTTCTTGTCCTTTAAGCCAAGGAGCACTAAGATTAAATAAAACACAATGAAGAAGACTATTCAAGGATTGTGTTTATATTTCAAACAGAAATTACTGATTAAATTACAAATTATTTGATAACTTTTAAAAATTACCTACTTTCATTAAAATGTTATATTGTACAAATCTATACAGTTCCAAAATGCTTTCATTGGCATTAACTTATTGTGTCCTCCCAGGAAACCTTGATGAAGGCAATCCCAATATTATTCAATTAAAATATAGTTTAAAAAACAGAGGTGAGGGGCGCCTGGGTGGCTCAGTCGGTTGGGCGTCTGACTTCAGCTCAGGTCACGATCTCACAGTTCGTGAGTTCGAGCCCCACGTCGGGCTCTGTGCTGACAGCTCAGAGCCTGGAGCCTGCTTCACATTCTGTGTCTCCCTCTCTTTCTGCCCCTTCCCTGCTCATGCTGTGTCTCTCTCTGTCTCAAAAATAAATAAACATTAAAAAAAAATTTTTTTTAAAAAAACAGAGGTGAGTTCATAGGATATCATGAACCTGTCCAGGTTTACGTAAATGGCAGAACAAGTTTGAGAATCCAAATTTCCAGATTCACAGTATCTGCGACACTGTTAGGAATTGCCAATTTTTTTTTTTTTTCTAAAAAGTGTCTCAAAAACAACTTTAACAAATAGAGTGGTTGCCACGTGACTGCAAAAATATATATCAACTTTTCCTGAAAAGGGCATTTATGTTTATAGGCATTCTAAAATTATATCTCTCATTTTCAATAAATAAAAATTAACAGAACCATTATTATTATCAAATTTTATTTCTGTTTTAAAACACATACAAAAAATTATCCCACTGGTAGGTAAAAATTTTAATAATGACAATTTAATGGAATTCTCTTCACACAAGTTTATACATCTTAGGAGGTCAAGTGGGCAAAGCTGATCAAAGATCATTTGCAATCAACAGGTCATGACTAAGATTAAGCTTAGGCTGCTAAGAAGATGGTTCTTCCACAACAAGGCGCAGAGAGAAGCTCCAGAAGCACCAAGCATGGGTAATTCCCAGAGGGCAAGCAGTCTTAGGCAGAAGCTTGCCAAGGAACTATGGCTAGGTCAGCAGAACCAGATTAGGAGAAACTAAACCACCAGATTGTCTAAAGAGAAAGATTTCTCTATCTCTAAATACAATTCAGTAGCTGTTTTATCCCTATGAACGCTGTGATTCTCTTTTATACTAAATACATTCTGCAATGTGTTTTTTATATAATTTAAATTTTTTTATTTAAATGCTCTATACAAAGTCCAAAAGGTGTCCTTTTCAAGTACTTTTTTATTTTTTTAAAAATGTTTATGTATTTTTATTTTTGAGAGAGAGACAGTGTGAGCAGGGGAGGGGCAGAGAAAGAGAGAGAAAGACACACATACAGAATCTGAGCTGTTAGCACAGAGCCTGACACGGCGCTCAAACCCACAAACCATGAGATCATGACCTGAGCCGAAGTCGGATGCTTAACCAACTGAGCCACCCAGACACCCCCAAATAAATAAACTTTTAAAACAGGGGTGCCTGGATGGCTCAGTTGGTTAAGCAACAGACTTTGGCTCAGGTCAGGTTTGTGGGTTTGAGCCCCACATCCGGCTCTGTGCTGACAGCTCAGGGCCGGGAACCTGCTTCAGATTCTGTGTCTCCCTTTCTCTCTGCCCCTCCCTTGCTCACACTCTGTCTCCCTCTCTCTCAAAAATGAATAAACATTACCAAAAGGTAAGTTTCTTTATTGTGAGAGAGAGAGCATGCAACCATGAGCAGGGGGAGTGGGAGAGGGGGAGTGGGAGAGGGAGAGAGGGAGAGAGGGAGAGAGGGAGAGAGGGAGAGGGAGGGAGGGAGGGAGAGAGGGAGGGAGGGAGGGAGGGAGGGAGACTCATAAGCAGGCTCTGTGCTGCCAGCACAGAGCCCAACATGAGGCTTGAGCCCACGAACTGTGGGATCATGACCAGAGCCGAAATCAAGAGTCGGACGCTTAACCAACTGAACCACCCAAGTGCCCCCAAAAGGTGTTCTTAACTTCCATATGTATTTTCCTAAGAAAGGTATTTTATATAAACACAAAGCACAAAATAGAGAAATAATCTTTAAAAAGTATAATCTTTTTGTAAGAATATAAACATAGAAATATAGCTTACTTCAGTTGATAAATAGGTGGAGCTGTACCTGGGTATTCATTTGGTAGCATCACCTGTAAAGCAGTTTAAAAATAAATCTGTTTATACTTCATCATGACTCAAAATTAACAATATTTATAAAGCTAGTTACTGGACAAATTTCCTACTTGCCAAACTAAAATCAAAACCGTTATTTTGTTCAATCTCAGGAGAGAAATGCCTCCTCATATTTATACTTAAAGTATGTTGTTAATGATAATGCCAATTTTTTAAGGAGCATATTATTTACAGAGAAGGTATACAAGCAATGAAAGTTAGGAAATAAGAGTGGGGAAGACAAAGATGAAAAGAAAACTGAAACAGGGGCATTAAACCCTAACCTCAAGTGAAAAGGGTGGCACTATAACTTGTTCCAGGTATTTTTCTGAAGAAATATTAAAAAAAAATCCTATTAAATACTGGTAAACACATTAAATAACTAACCCTTTACAGAGACCCATACACCTTTGTTCCCAGATCAGTATTGTTATAAAAACAAACACTGACAAAAACCTTTATGTTGAAAATACAGGCAGTCACCAAAGAATAAGCATCAATACAGAAAGCTATACTGATCTTGTCACTTTTTATCTTAACCACACTGATTCTCAGTTAATAAAGAAACAAGTATCTGTTTTATAAAGCCTTTTAAATTACTAACCTATTCTTCCTCTTAAAGGTTAGCCATCCTTCCAGGTTTAAACCCTCTCCTATTAAATGAACAGAACAATGAAAGGAAGTGAAACTCAAGTCTGTCAAAGGTACACTGAGAATATCTAATTAAAATAACTGGGATAGGAAAGATTGAGACTATCAGTTAAAGCTTGTCTTGAGTGATCAGAGATTTCATTACCCTGGTGCTTACTCAATTGTTAACAAAAGCTAACAAGAAAACAGACAATTTAGAAGTCACACAACAGTCATTTAGAGGAATACAGTATTAGTCAATCATACAGTCACTGTTGTAACTGGAAAATGGCTATAGAGAAGGAGGGAAAAATACCTGCAAGCAAAGTGTCCACTTGGGGTCATCTATATCGTCGCTAATTCTAATACAAAATATTTTGGCACAGTCATCAATGACACACCATTCCTCGCCATAGATAGCTGCCATTGCTTCAATTTCCTCATTCTGTAAGAAGTTGATGGGAGGAAAAAAAGTCAACGAATGTACATGCCCTAAAAGCCTGAATTTTCCTTCCTCTCTTATAAAGTATTTTTATTTAACATTACTAGCCTTTATAAAGGATCCCTGAAGGAACACTGCCAGAAGGTCTTAGCAGCAGGTCACCATGTTCTACTCTGTAAGTGGTTGCCAGACAAGGACTAGGACCAGCCTTGCTGCAACATCACTGGGTTTTTGGCCACTAGTGAGCCAAGATATATCCAATACCCTACAGCATGATTTACAAGTGGAAAGATGAACACACATCCTCTGCTTCACCTTTTCTTAGGTACCACGTAATCCTCACTCCCACTCCCCAGTATCCTTGCTATATACTAGCCATATAGTCCTACTTAATACCTCCATTGTTTCTTTTGGATTTAGGCACAGGTATGGGTGGTTGTTTCGTTGTTTTTTTGGTAATCGTATCCTAAAAACATTTCGGAAATTATTCTTTGGTTTGGGGTTAAAAAAGAAAAATAACAGGATCTAAAGGTGAAAAGGGGAAGCAAAGTATGCAATCTTGTATGCATCTCATTTTGGCCTCACAGCCCAGATGGAAAAGCTTTTAAGAGTACCCACGTGAGCCACGCACTAGGGAAAGCTCACTATCAAGAGGAGTAAGATCCAGCGGGCCCTCAAGGAACTCCAGGGTTTGTGTTATTATTGCCCATTTTGCAAAGGCAGAAACTGGAGATAAGTGGCTTGTCCAAGGTGACCCGGCGGCGACAGGGCAGAAAGCAGAACCCGGATTTCTGTCGCCGGCCCGGAGCTGCTCCGTCGCGTGCTGATGGTTGACGACGACACCGTCGGAGGCAGGCCGAGCCCGCCGACGCCCGGGAGCGGCTGGCCGGAGGGCGATCGGCGGAGAACGGGCGCCAAGAAAATGGAACGCGGTGCAGCAAACTGCGCGCCTGGAGGCCCGGACGGTGCCGGCGGGAATGGGGGCGGCCCCGGGCAGAGGGCCTCTCGGCGGAGGAGGCCCGGGACGGCGAGGCGAGGCCGAGCCGAGCCTGGAGGTCGGCGCCCCGGCGGGCCCTCACCTGCCTCTGGTCGCTCCCTGCGTCCCCCTCAGCCATGTGGCCCCGGGAGCAGCCAGGCGGCCGCCGCCGGCCCAGGTCCGGAGTGCGGGGGCGGGGCGCTGCGGCGGCGAGCGGAGCACCGGCTGCGGCGAGGCCGACCCGGAACCGCAACCCGGGGCGCGCCTCGCAGCCCGCATCTGCTTCCGGGTTGTGGGCCAGGTGATGTGAGGGGCTCTCCGCACCCGAGGTTCCTCTCCCTGGCCCTGTGCCCGCCTTCTTTCTGCCCCTTAGCGGCGCCCAGGGAAGCCGTCCCGCTAGAGAGACGGCTGGAGGGCTTCTGGGCTCCGTGTCCTGGAAACGCCGGGGCTGGGGGCTTCAGGTCGCCCACTGCGGCCGCGGTATACCCCAGAGTCCCCGGGAAACGTTGGGGCGTCGGGCTTACCGCCACGGCCCAGGGAGGAATTCGACCGCAGTCTGCAGCCCAGACTCGTCTTTGCATTTCCAGGCAGGGGTTGTTTTGTTTTGTTTTGTTTTCTGGATTTTTAAAAACGTGTTTTAAGGTATTTTGTTTAATCTGGGCAAGGATGTGTTTGATTTTCCAAAAACAAGCGAGGAGAGAGCAGGCGGCATTTCGAAAGCGTGCAGGAAAACTTACCCACCCAACTGTTGTATTGTGATAGCTTTTTGGGGTTTTGTTGGTTGGTTGGTTGGTTGGTTGGTTGTTTTGGCGTTCTTGGACATTTTGCTAAAAGCACCTTTTGTACAAGACACTAGTTATGCCAGCCAATGTAATGGTCATTGTTTCATTACCCAAAACATTTGCATCAATTTGCTTCAGTTAGTCTCCACTCCACCCCACCCCTCCAACACCTACTTTGCAATACATTGGTTGTGAATTATATGGATATCATAATCAAGGCACATAATAACTTATTCAACTGGGATTTTGTCCCCTCTTCACTTTCTTCACACGCACAGACAAAACCTCAAAATATTACATCCTTCCTCTCTTTTGTCTTAATTATGGGCGTGTTTTAATTACCCCATAAAACTTATCTGAGTTAAGAGTGCACCACTTAAGTACTTGTAAAGAAGTCTGCTTAAATTACTTTGAGAGGATCTTACTGAGCCTTGTGGATTTATTAATTCAGATATTTATTAGGTTCTTGTGCTAAGCTTTAGAGATGCATTTTCAGACGTAATGCATTGCCTTTAAGGAGCTAAGATGGGGAGCAACAAAAGTAATTAAGATTAAAATGGACTAGAATTGTGTCTTGTTGTGTTAGTAGCACCAAAAAAGGCCGTCCAACCAATGTGTGTGTTTGTTTTTTAAGAGAGAGACAGAGCTGGGGCGGGGGGGGGGGGGGGGGGGGGGCGCGGCGGCGGGAGTCAGAGAGAGAGTGGGAGACAGAATCCCAGGCAGGCTTCAGACTCTGAGCTGTCAGCACAGAGCCCAACCCAGGGCTGGAACCCACAAACTGCGAGACCATGACCTGAGTCGAAGTGGGAGACTTAACCAACTGAGTCACCCAGATATCCCCGTCCATCCAAATTTTACTGGGCTTCTTGTTCCAGAGAATGCTTGCACTGACTTATAGAAGAACAGGTAGAGGTTAGCTAATTGAAGAAGGGGAGGGTAGTTGTTTCACATGGTGAGAAAAATACTGGCAGAAAAATTGTGGCCCATGTAAGAAATTTCATGCAGTTCATTGCCTCTGACATCACAGCTGTTAACCTCCTCTTGTCACATGGCTTGCATGTGGCTTTCTGATTGTCTCCATAAGTTTGCAGCTGTGCATTCATTTTTGTTCCAACAGAGTGCTTGGAGGGCTTTAGCCCTCAGTAATGTCAATCACATTTCCTCCCTCTATTTGGTTTGGACAGTGTGTTTTTCTTCATCTTGAGCTAAAACAGTTTCTAGCTCCTCCTTCCAACCAAGTTGGGCCCCAAAGTCCATGGTACTGCCAGTTTATCATGGTATTTCTCTACTAGGCAAGGAATTTGCCTGGAAGTGCTATGGGGTTTGGCCACCATGCATCTCCAGGTTGCTTGAAACTTTCTGCAGTTAGCATCCTAATACTACCTAGATGTCCATCTATTGTTAAACAGCTTTCTTCCTTCACTCTGAACTCTTCCTTCATTGATCTCTTCACATTTCTTACAGCTTCTATTGCATAAAATAGTGATTTTCACAGTTAAAAAAAAAAAAGCCATGGGGGGGGGTGGGGCCTGGGTGGCTCAGTTGGTAAGTCAAGCATCTGGCTGTTGATTTTGACTTAGGTCATGATCTCACAGTTTGTGAGTTTGAGCCCCACATCAGGATCCATGCTGATAACAGAGCCTGCTTGGGATTCTCTCTCTACTGCTCTCCTCCTCGTGTTCTCTCTCTCTCAAAATAAATAAATTAAAAAACAAAACAGAATCCTTCCTTCAATGAAAGCTTATGTAAAACAGATTAGATCATTCTGGCTGAAATAGTGGTGATGGTCCTGAAGTCCAAATTACCAACAACCTTCCCTCCCCCCACCTCCCCCACAGAGGCCCCTCCTAGACTTTAAGCCCAAATTTGAAAACTACGTGTTAAAATATAACAAAACCATGCACAGCACAACTTGAAAGTCTAAACAAAGCACACTATATGCAGTTTATTTTACATAATACCTCTTTTCTTACCATATATCACAGAAGCCCAGTCTATTTTACCTTCTACAGATTACACCCATGATTTCCTAGTAGAGTTGACACTTGCCCAACATGGGTTTGAACTGCAGGGGTCCACTTACATGTGGACTTTTTTGGACAAATACAATACAATACTGTAAATGTATTTTTCATGATTTTCTTAATATTTTCTGTAGCTTATTTCACTGTAAGACTACAGTATGTAATGCATTTACGAAATATGTTATTGACTGTTTATGTTATCGGTAAGACTTCCTGTCAACAGTAGGCTATTAGGAGTTAAGTTTTTGGGAAGTCAAGTTACGTGTGGATTTTTTACTGCACAGGGGTTCGGCATCCCTAACCCCCACGTTGTTTAAGGCCAGCTGTAATTCCTATTTCTTCTTAGCTAGAGCCTTTAATTTTTCTTTTGAGCTCAGATTCTGAACAGAAATGATTCTTTGCCAAAAGGAACAAAACAAAACCCTCTCTAATGCACTCAATGCTTATGTGTCAGATACAGAGAACCCCAAACTCAGACATGCAAAGAGCACTTTGGAAGAGAAGGAAAGAAATAGTTACTGAAGTAACAAGTGTAGCAAACAACCAACCTGTTTTGTAAAACACCTTGGGGAAAAAAAGCAAAACTTTATTGACAACTTAGTTGAAAAGATTTTACCTAACACGAACTTTGAGCAGTTGCCTAAGCAGAGGCTGAGAATGGTTTGCAGACAGTAACATAGATTTGGATCCAAGAGAGGTCTCTAAGCCAGATTCTTCTGATTTCCATATCAGTTTACCCAAAATGTTGGTTACTGGATGTCTTCTTCAAACTCAGTATGTTCAAAACCAAACTCAGTTATCTTTCTCCCTAAACCTCTTGTCATCCTCCTGTCTTCCCCAGTTCAGGAATTGGCAACTGCTGCACCTCTGGGTCGATAATTAATTGCCCAAGCATGAGCCCTGGGAGACATGCTGCACCCCTGTCTTTCACTGCTTTCACACCCAAACAGCAAGTTTGATGATTTGGATTCCTGTATCCCTTATGTTCCTCATATCCTCCTCCCTTTTCTTTTGGATTCCATCTGGACGCTCTTCAAGTTATCCTCCTCACATCTGCCAGAGTAATCATTCACAATGTTAGAGTCTGATCATGTCTTTTTTTCTTCCTTGAAATCCTTCACTTGCTGCCCATAGCTTTTGTGATGATGCTTCAGCGCCTTAACACACAAGGAATGTTCATGGTGACCTCTCTATGTCCCACTTTTCTAGTGAGACCAAACTAACTTATTTAAGCTTCCTTTGATGAAAGAATTACATGGCTTAAAAAAAAAAAGTATGAAAACTGCTCTCTAACACAGTAAACACTGTATAGAATTAAGATATACAGGGGCGCCTGGGTGGCTCAGTTGGTTAAGCGTCCGACTTCGGCTCAGGTCACGATCTCGCGGTATGTGAGTTCGAGCCCCGCATCGGGCTCTGTGCTGACTGCTCAGAGCCTGGAGCCCATTTCAGATTCTGTGTCTCCCTCTCTCTCTGACCCTCCCCTGTTCATGCTCTGTCTCTCTCTGTCTCAAAAATAAATAAATGTTAAAAAAAATTTTTTTTGAGAAAAAAAAAAAAAAAAAAGATATACAAAGAGGCCAGGGACCAGAGTGAAGGAAGAGAGCAGATGTGTTTAACAATATGTGTCTGGCTGCTTGCTGTTAGTGTGATAACTGCAGAAGGCTTCAGGTGACCTAGTGGAGGCACAGGTGGCCAGATCCCATGGACTTCTCAGCAAGAAAGATGGGGTGACTGGCTGCACCAGAGCTTCTATGTCAGATAGACTTGAGAGTGCAATATGGTTGATAGGAGATGCTTGCAATTTTTTGCTTAAGATTAAGAAACGGGTGCCTGGCTGGTTCAGTTGGTACAGCATGCCACTCTCGATCTCAGTGTCCTGAGTTCAAGCTCCACATTGGGCATGGAGCCTACTTAGGAAAAAAAAAAAAAAGATTAAGAAACATAAACTTTCTGAATCAAATAATTGGAGGAGAGAAGGGATGTTGTGGAGATCACAAAGGGTCAAAGCCCTCCCTTCATAGCAAAAATGAATGCATATAGATATAGAGATGATATAGAGATGACCATTAGCAGGTTTTGCAAGCAGTGTGACAAGATGAGATTGACAGCTGTGATATTAGAGGCAAGAATGAGTTATGTGAATGGGGGAAAAAACAACAACCCTAACCTGGAAGGGTATACATCTGACTATGACAGAGATGACTGTTACATCAGGTGAGGAGTTAATCCTGTGAAGCGTTCTCCATAAACATAGATAGTTTAAATAGGGCTCTTCCAAACATTCTCTAGGACCATGCTACTCAACGTGAGGTGTGTGGACCAACAGCATCATATTATCTGAGAACCTGTTAGAAATACAGAAATTTAGGTCCCACCCAGACCTATTGAATCTGCATTTTAATAAGATTCTTGGGTGATTTGTATGTACGTCATATTTTGAGGATCTTGTGTGACAACCATGGGGAAGTGCCTCTTAGATATTAAAGAAGACTCCAGCTCCTGTGCTCTGGGATCCATTACTCCATTTACACTGAGGCTATGCTTCCCATGGGCTGTTCTCAACAAAGCAGAGTTACGCAAACTGGCCCGTTCTTAGGAGACAAGACCCCTCTGATGGGGTACTTGGGCTCCAGGGTTCCCCTGAAGGCCTTGCTGAACTTTTCTTAAAATTAGTGCCTTACAACTTTCCTCTGTCCCTCCTTCCATTTCCCCACTCACTCAGGGTCAGATTTGTATCAGTTTGTTGGCTCTCTGAGCCTCTTCAGGTTCCCTTCCTATTTTCTCGCACAGGTATTTCTTCCAATAAATTTCTTGCACATTTAATCTCATTTTGGGGTCTGCCTCTCCAGGATCCAGACTAGCACAAGGTGCTTTAGGGTACACTGTAACTCAGGTGAAGTCTGTCCATGTAGTATTGACTTACAGTAATATCTCATTCTGAAATTTTTTTCTTAAGAAAATATGTCCTTAAAATATTTAAGAAACAAAACACAAGCCATCTTGGCATACTATTAATAATAAGTCTCTCCCTTATTTCTCTGTGCTTATCTTACACTCCCCGTCAATGAAAGCCAATGTGGCAGGCTACAGGCCAACAAATGCTAAGGTTATAGGTTCTGCTTGTGCCATTTATTTGTGTTCTGCCAACAGTTTGACCAAATATGGCCAAGAAAAGTGATAAAGGTACAAGGGAAGATTAACATGCCGGATATTAAAATACAAGTCTTCGGTAGAAGCTTTGTCAAAGAAATAGTCAAGGAAATGGAGTCACGATTAGCAAACAATAGAGGAAGGAAAGAAATCCTTGAATATTGTAATGTCACCATAAGTAATATGCAGCATGGCAAGATTAGCTGGCAGTCACCAGAAACTAATGGTGCCAGGCATTTGCTGACTTCAGGAGATTTGAAGGGAATGGAAAGGTGGCATGTAATGTGCACAGTGGAGCTGTGCAGATCCTGTCAACACCAATCCAAGTCAGCAATCCCATTGCAGAAATAGGAACCCCCCTCTTTGGACGAGGTGTGCAACCACTTCAATTAACCTCTAAGGCAGTGTTTGATTTCCCAGTAACAGCATGTATAAATGTGTAGGCCACAGAAATTAATCCTTCAAGCGGTCAAGGGGGGAAGGTGGTGTGTGGTCAAGTTTATCATTGCTGCGCTAAACACACTTCATCTGTTAATTTTATGTTAGATTTTTCACAGCCCTTCATATTCTAATGTGCAATATAAATCTCTAAGAGTGGATAATAGTTTCAGCTTTTCACAGGGAATTTCTCTAAGGAATCCCTAACTTTCCTTCCTAACTCCCTAAAATCTTGGAACAGTAGCATTATTAGACTGCTCTTTGATAAGTACTACCTCCATTAAGCATCAGTATATCTCATATCCTCCTGGCAATGATAGTTCAGGGTCACATTTATATCTATTGCTGGCCCAGTGTTAAGAAGGACCTTATGTGGCAAAAATATTAACTCTGACTTTTTGATTATTTTCAAGAAGCATCTTCTTTTTATTTTTATTTTTTTAATTTTATTTTTTATTTTTTAAAATTTACATCTGAATTAGTTAGCATATAGTGCAACAATGATTTCAGGAGTAGATTCCTTAGTGCCCCTTACCCATTTAGTCCATCACCCCTCCCACAACCCCTCTAGTAACCCTCAGTTTGTTCTCCGTATTTATGAGTCTCTTCTGTTTTGTCCCCCTCCCTGTTTTTATATTATTTTTGTTTCCCTTCCCTTATGTTCATCTGTTTTGTCTCTTAAATCCTCATATGAGTGAAGTCCTATGATTTTTGTCTTTCTCTGACTGACTAATTTCACTTAGCATAATACTCTCCAATGCCATCCACGTAGTTGCAAATGGCAAGATTTCATTCTTTTTGATTGCCAAGTAATACCCCATTGTATATATATACCACATCTTCTTTATCCATTCATCCATCGATGGACATTTGGGCTCTTTCCATACTTTGGCTATTGTTGATAGTGCTGCTATAAACATGGGGGTGCATGTGTCCCTTTGAAACAGCACACCTGTATCCCATGGGTAAATGCCTAGTAGTGCAATTGCTAGGTCATTCTAGGTAGTTCTATTTTTAATTTTTTGAGGAACCTCCATACTGTTTTCCAGAGTGGCTTCACCAGCTTGCATTCCCACCAACAACGCAAAAGAGATCCTCTTTCTCCTCATCCTCGTCAACATCTGTTATTGCCTGAGTTGTTAATGTTAGCCATTTTGACAGGTGTAAGGTGGTATCTCATTGTGGTTTTCATTTGTATTTCCCTGGTGATGAGTGATGTTGAGCATTTTTTCATGTGTCTGTTGGCCATCTGGATGTCTTCTTTGGAGAAGTGTCTATTCATCTCTTTTGCCCATTTCTTCACTGGATGATTTGTTTTTTGGGTGTTGAGTTTGGTAAGTTCTTTATAGATTTTGGATACTAACCCTTTAATATGTCATTTGCAAATATCTTCTCCCATTCTGTCGGTTGCCTTTTAGTTTGCTGATTATTTCCTTTGCTGTGCAGAAGCTTTTTATTTTGATGAGGTCCCAGTAGTTCATTTTTGCTTTTGTTTCCCTTGCCTCTGGAGACGTGTTGAGTAAGAAGTTGCTTGGCCAAGATCAAAGAGGTTTTTGCTGCTTTCTCCTCAAGGATTTTGATGAAGAAGCCTCTTCTTAATGAATATATTTCTAGGAGGGATGGCTGCCAGTTCTATTGTTAATTGCTTGTTAAAACCTTGGAAGGAGACAGCCCACAGAGAACAGGGTCCCAAGTTGGAATAGGAATAAAACCATGGCTAAGCCTTCCTCAGCATTATGCACACTGACGCTGCCTTAACCCACACTGCCTCCACATTCTACCTCCTTACCTCTTTACATGGCACCTCATGTAAAGATTTCTTTTTCTCCAAAAGCTTTTCTTTTTTTTTCTTTCTTTTTTTTTTAATGTTTATTTATTTTTGAGAGAGAGAGAGAGATACAGTGTGAGCAAGAGAGGGGCAGAGAGAGAGAGGGAGACAGAATTCAAAGCAGGCCCCAGGCTTTGAGCTGTCAACACAGAGCCCAACATGGGGCTCGAACTCACTAATGGCAAGATCATGACCTGAGCCAGTCAGACGCTTAATCAACTGAGTCACCCAGGTGCCCCCAAAAGCTTTTCTTGATTAGAAGTAGAATATGAGAATAGGATTAGCTCCCCCCACCCCAAAATCAGTGTTCAAAGGAGATGATGTACTTGAAATTTAAAAATGTTGTTTAGGGGTGCCTGGGTGGCTCAGTCAGTTAAAAGCGTTAGACTTCGGCTCAGGTCATGATCTCAAGGTCAGTGAGTTCAAGCCCCAGATTGGGCTCTGTCCTGACAGCTCAGAGCCTGGAGCCTGCTTCAGATTCTGTGTCTCCCTCTCTCTCTCTCTGCCCCTCCCCCACCCACGCTCTGACTCTCAAAAATGAATAAATGTTAAAAAAAATTTTTTAATAAAAATATTGTTTAAAAATACAAGCTGTTTTTTCCTCTGATGGGAATGTTCTCCCAATATTCAGATGACTGTCCCTTTACTTTTCAGTTCTTAGCAGAACAACACTTCATCAAAGACTTCCCTGACCATCCTAACTAAAAGAATTGTTCCCTCTCCCTCCTATTGATGCCCGTTAATCAAAGACCACCGGGAACACATTGTAATCCAACAAAGTTGGGCTTATAGATGCCCCTGCCACCAAGTGAGAATGCACATCTTGGCAAAACAGGATGTCTCGAAGAAAGTCTACAGTGGGGCGTGTTAAGGGTTTGGGCTTATATCAAGGAACTGGGATTTACTCTGGATTGGGGGCTGTTAAGAAAGGGGAGTCATTCTGTGATTGCATGTCTTAGCGAATTCTATCTTAGAGGCAGGAGGAGCAGAGTGGGGCTGAAGCTGCAGTCAGTAAAGAAACAGCATTCACTTGTGGTAGCTGGAAGAGGGGCTCTTCAGTCATTTTAGGGGTCTACCCAGTGTAGTTGGTTTTGTCTCTGCTTAGACATGACTATAGGGTAGTCTTTTTGTTGTCATTGTCTCCATCGCAATCCCAGAGTGGTCTTATCTCATGTCGATGTGCCACAAAATTTTTCCGTTCAATGGGAGAACACCACCATCTAGCTCTAAACTCCAGACCAGCTCCCAGAAAACGGGTGATTTTTTTCCTTTCTCACTTTACCCCATCGTCCTGTGTAATGTTCTTCACAGTATGAATCAGCATCCAACAATTATATAACTTAACATTTTTAACGTGTGTGTGACCCGTCTTTATGTACGTATGTATGTATGTATGTATGTATGTATATGTATATAAGCTCTGTGAGGGCATGGTATCAAGTTCTCATTTATTGCTTGTCTCCAACGTCAAAAGCAGCCCCATCATATGGTATATCCTCAATAAATACTAGTTGAAAGGATGCGTAAGTTAGGTGCTTAGGAAAGGACTCAAATAGAGGTGGCGATAGAGGTTCAGGAAGGGCAGTGAGGTAGTTCCAAAGCATATGCCTGATGGCACAGCCATTTCAAGTCACCTCGGGGGTTGCCAGACCATCCTCTGATAGGGTACCTGATCTGGGAGGCTGGGAAACTACTAACTCTAGAATGAATGGCCTTTTGAATTCTGACTAAAGAATCCTGTGAGACTGTGAAATGGTCAAATCTGATTTTATCTGGCCAGTTATGTACAGAAGATATTCTAGTTCTTGCCAATTTTGATTATTACCTTCAAGAAACAGAACCTGAAAAAACAAGGTCTCTCAATCATCTTCCTACAATGGCTATCATAAGGTATCTTCTCAGAACTTTTGTTTTAGTGTCCAGGCCCAAGCTTCCTGTACATATAAAAAGAATATCATTGAATATAGATCTTTTATGCTCATTAAAATACTGGGGCTCCTGGATGGCTTCTGGTCAGTTAAGCATCCAGCTCCTGATTTTGGCTCAGGTCATGATCTCATGGCTTGTGGGTTCGAGCCCTGCATCAGGCTCCCCGGCTGGGGGCATGGAACCTGCTTAGGATTCTCTCTCTGCCTCTTTCTCTCTCTGCCCCTCCCCCACTCACACTGTCTCTGTCTCTCTCAAAATAAATAAATAAATGTAAAAAAAAAATACTATGGTATATTTGGAAATCACTCTGAAGCTTTCAAAGAAAGCATTCCAGGTAAATACATGCTTTACTGCAGTTAGTAACCATTTTAAATTGTAGTCTTGAAAATATTCGTTGAATCATTTTCCCAAAGGTAGCCAAAATTTGTATCTAGGAGGCAATAATGATCATTTATGTTTATATTGACTGTTTGTGTATTTTACTACCACTGTTTGCTTATTTGTTTTTAATGCCTTCTGATGCGTTTTCCTACAAAGCTAATGAAAACTTACTAGCTTGGTTGAATTAAATAAAGATTAAAGCCCTATTTTGTGCTGGATACAAAGCACTGTGAATTCATTTCCAAGAAGTTTAAGAAAGAATAAAGGAAACCATGTAACTGTGTTTTTTTCAACTATGTGTAGCACACTGAATTATTCTAATTTGTGCTGAAGAGATTCAAAGTTATTAGCAATAGCCAGGCCATGTTTAGCATATCTTGTGAAGTTGATGTGATATACATTTAAGCTGCAATAGGTATATAGTTTCTTCGTGTACTTTGTAAGGGCTCCAGAGCCAGAGTGCTTAGGTACAGATACCAACTTTGCCCATGACTTAGCTGTGTGACTTAACTGCTCTTTGCCTCAGTTTCCTTGTCCATAAATGAGGATGATGATGATAGTATCTATTTTATAGGAGTATTATGAAAATTAAATGATCTAATCTATGGGGGCGCCTGGGTGGCTCAGTCAGTTAGTGTCCGACTCTTGATTTTGGCTCAGGTCATGATCTCATGGTTTGTGAGTTTGAGCCCTGCATTGGGCTCCACGCTGACAGTACAGTGTTCTCTCTTTCTCTCAAAATAAGTAAATAAAGGGGCGCCTGGGTGGCTCAGTCGGTTAAGCATCCGACTTCGGCTCAGGTCATGATCTCGCGGTCCGTGGGTTCGAGCCCCGCGTCGGGCTCTGTGCTGACAGCTCAGAGCCTGGAGCCTGTTTCAGATTCTGTGTCTCCCTCTCTCTCTCTGCCCCTCCCCTATTCATGCTCTGTCTCTCCCTGTCTCAAAAATAAATAAAATGTTAAAAAAATTTTTTTTAAATAATAAAAATAAATCAACATTTAAAAAAGAATTTGGTAGGGGGCATCTTGGTGGCTCAGTCAGTTAAAAGTCCGACTTCAGCTCAGGTCATGATCTCGCGGTTCATGGGTTCGAGCCCCATGTCAGGCTCTGTGCCGAGAACTCAGTCTGGAGCCTGCTTCAGATTCTGTGTCTCCCCCTCTCTCTGCCCCTCCCCTGCTTGCATTCTGACTCTCTCTCAGAAATAAACATTAAAAATAAAAATAAATAAAACATAATTTGGGGTTTGGAGCCGAGGAGAGAACAAAAAACAGGTGGGCAGACCACTGTCGGCCCCATCCATAAAACCTCCCGTACCATCCTCTATGCCCCTTTTTGCTTTCAGTGACTCTGGAGTCTGTGCATTGACGGTGGTGATGTTCACAATAGAAGAAACGTGGATCTCTGAATGAGTGCTCAGAGCAGGGCTCTATCGTGACCACATTGCACTATAATATGAAGCCCCTGAGGTTTCAGTGGTTATTTGTTTCAGATGTCAGATGGTTGTAGGGGGCCGAGGGGAACAATTAACACTGATGACTCCCTAATGTGCCTCCCTTCAGGTTTGTTCTCTCTGTTGAGCTTCTGAGCACTTCCTCTTTAAGTACCTGTAAGGCATTTATATTATTTATAATTCATGTAATTGGATATTTTAGATGTCATCTTAACCTTTTTTTTTTAATTTTTTTTATTTTTTATTTTTTTTAAATTTTTTTTTTTAATATATGAAATTTACTGTCAAATTGGTTTCCATACAACACCCAGTGCTCATCCCAAAAGGTTCCCTCCTCAATACCCATCACCCACCCTGCCCTCCCTCCCACCCCCCATCAACCTCAGTTTGTTCTCAGTTTTTAACAGTCTCTTATGCTTTGGCTCTCTCCCACTCTAACCTCTTTTTTTTTTTTTTTTTTTTCCCTTCCCCTCCCCCATGGGTTTCTGTTATGTTTCTCAGGATCCACATAAGAGTGAAACCATATGGTATCTGTCTTTCTCTGTATGGCTTATTTCACTTAGCATCACACTCTCCAGTTCCATCCATGTTGCTACAAAAGGCCATATTTCATTTTTTCTCATTGCCACGTAGTATTCCATTGTGTATATAAACCACAATTTCTTTATCCATTCATCAGTTGATGGACATTTAGGCTCTTTCCATAATTTGGCTATTGTTGAGAGTGCCGCTATAAACATTGGGGTACAGGTGCCCCTATGCATCAGTACTCCTGTATCCCTTGGATAAATTCCTAGCAGTGCTATTGCTGGGTCATAGGGTAGGTCTATTTTTAATTTTCTGAGGAACCTCCACACTGCTTTCCAGAGCGGCTGCACCAATTTGCATTCCCACCAACAGTGCAAGAGGGTTCCTGTTTCTCCACATCCTCTCCAGCATCTATAGTCTCCTGATTTCTTCATTTTGGCCACTCTGACTGGCGTGAGGCATCTTAACCTTTTTTTAATGTTTATTTTTGAGAGAGAGACAGAGCATGAGCAGGAGAGGGGCAGAGAGAGAGGGAGACAGAATCCAAAGCAGGCCCCAGGCTCTGAGCTGTCAGCACAGAGCCTGACATGGGGCTCGAACTCACGGACCGCGAGATCATGACCTGAGCCGAAGTCGACTGAGCCACCCAGGCCCCCCGAGTGTCATCTTAAACTCAAAATTTCACAGCCAAACTCAAAACCTTCCCCGAACGATCTTGTTTTCATGTATACAGTAGTCTCCCCTTTGTCCGCAGCTTTACTCCAAGGTTTCAGTTACCTGCGGTCAGCAGATGGTCCTCCTTCTGACATATCATCAGAAGGTCAATACTTCTGTGGCCTAGCGCTATGTCACAGTGCCTGCATCAGTCACCTCACTTTACCTCATCACGCAGCCATTTTGTCTTCTTACATCATCACAAGAAGAAGGGTGAGTACAGCACAGTAAGGTATTTTGAGAGGCCACGTTCATATAACTTCTATATAGTATAATTATTTTATTATTAGTTATTGTTGTTCATCTCCTAGTGTGCCTAATTTACAAATTAACTTTATCATAGCTATGTATGTACTGGAAAAAACGTAATACATACAGGGTTGGGTACTGTCTGTAGTTTCAGGCATCCACAGACAAGGGGGACTACTGTACCCTGCCATTCCAATTATTTATTCATTGAGTTGCTCATTTTGGAATATTTGCAAGCCTGGATCTTGAGCCATAAAATGCACTATATAAAGATACAAAGATAAGTAAGACATGCTTTCTGATTTCAGGAAGCCCAGAGTCTGATGGGGGTAAACACATAAACAAAACGTGTTATGTGCCATGGCTGTATGTCAGTTGCTTCCTCTCCTTTACACCTCACGGTAAAGGAGTCAAATATCTTAAGTCCTTCCTAAGTCATAACCACTTTCTCGGAGGGTTATGTTTTATTTAAATGATCACTGCAGTCTCCTTGCTGCCTCTATCTTTTCTCTCCTCACTCAAGTCCTGTTTCCACCTTTCCGCATTCTAGATCTGGTGTTATTCCTTAAATGCTGCTTTGTTCAAGAATTTAAAGTTATTTTCTTTTTTTATCTTTAGATAGAGTGTATCTGTGCAACCAGGGGAGGGGGCAGAGGGAAAGAGAGAATGTTAAGCAGACTCCATGCTCACTGTGGAGCCCCACATAGGGCCCAATCCCACAACCCTGGGATCATGACCTGAGCCAAAATCAAGAGTCAGACACTCAACTGACTGAGCCACCCACATGCCCTGGAATATTTTAAAGTGTTGTCTTTTCCTACTGAATGAAGGCTCAATTCTGCTTGGTTTTCAGAGACAGATCAGTCCCCCTCATGCAGTTTATACCACTCTACCCACCTGTTTTCATTCTTTTCTTGGCTCCAAATCCCTGACTGATTGCTCTGGACTGTGCGTTCTTGACCTCAGTCCTTTCCATGCCCTTCTCTACTCTGCCGGGGGTGAAGTGCTGCAGGGCTGTGCACTGTAATTGCCAAGCCCTGCCTATTGTGATGCCTTGTCTCCTTCTACTGTCACTGCTTATCTTAGTTCAGGCTCTCTCATCTCACTTCAGACTATGGCAGGCACCTCTCAGCTCATCTTCCTGACTCCAGACCCTTCTACCCATCCTCCTCCCTGCTGACAGGACCCTTCCCTTAAAGCATCACTTGGGTCGTGTCAGTCCTCTGTCCCAAAGCCTTCCCATCTTCTGTATCACCTGTGTCAGTGAGGACGCCCTGTAGGCCAACTGTCTGCACCAGAAATGTGCCATCTTTACTCTTCCTTGTGCAGTCGATCACCACGCTCTTTCTGTTCTGTCACCTGAATCTTCCAACAGTTAACTTCTTCTTTTCTCCATCCTCACAGTTCTTGCCAAAGTTCAGGCCACTGTGATCTCTTGACTGGACTACAGCAACAGTCTTGTGACTGGTATTCTTGCCTCACACATCACTGCCTTTCAACCCTTTCTCCGTGTTGCCACCAGACTTTTCTCTTTGTGATAGACATCCAGTGTTGAAACGATTAGGTTTTAACTCCATGGTTTTGAGGATGAATCGCAAACTCTATGACACATTGTAAAGGACCCTTCATGATGTAATTCCCATGGATTTCTCCAGTCTCCTCTCCTCATCCCAACTCTCCAGCTGTCTGGCCTGCACCTTAGATGTAGCCTTACTGGACCACTGTCACTTCCCACAATGAGGCACATGATTGCTTTTCTGCTGTCCTATCACGTGTTAGCCCCTCTACTTGGAATGCTCTTTCCTTCCCCCTCCCTCCTACCATACACTGTTTGGGGCTTGGCTTTCTTGGCAGTTTGGGACTTGGCAGTTACTATGTTTTTCTTTATCCTTGCATTGCCGGCAGCTAGTACAGTGCCCTGCCTCTGGTCGGCTCTCTGTTCAGAGAAGTTACGTGAATTGTTCATGTAGACACCTGGTTAAGTGGCAGAGGACTGGGATTCAATCCCGATTTTCTGATGCTTAATTTTGTGTACATTCCATTTCATTACACTGCCTCCCACCTTGGATAGAATATCTTAGACATAAAGTCCCAGTTCATTCATTGATTCAACAAGTATTTATTGATTTCCTAATGTGTGCTAGCCACTGTGTTAGATAAAGGGAGGAAACTAGTAAACAAGACACTCCCTGCCTTTAGCATACTTCTAATTTGATGAAAGACATAGATAAATAAAGAGGCCTTTGTAGCACAGTGTAATAAATGTCATGGGTGTAAGTACACAGTAAATCAGAAAGCCTATAAGAGGGGCACATAATCCAGTCATAACGAGTCAGCAAAGGGAGTTAGAAGTGATTTCTAAACTCAGATTGTGTGAAACATAAGCCTCAGCAGGAGGAGGAAGCTGGGGAGGAGAGTTCAAGGCACAAGAAAACATGGGCAAAGGTTTGAAAGCATCAGAGACTGTGTCAATACAGGGAACTGAAAGTTGTTCATGATTGCTGAAGTGTAAAACGCTACGGTGATAATGAGACATGAATCAGGATGTTGTGGGGCTTTGTGGTGCTAAGGAGTTTGGACTACATCCCAAAGCAATTAAAAGAGTAGAATTCTAAGAGCATTATTTGATCAGATTTAAAATTTGGAAACATACTTTGACTACAAAATGGATTAGGGTTGGGTATGGGGGGTGGAGAGAGGAAAAGGTAGTTTGGGGAAAATGGAGGGAGAGAGACAAAAACGTTTGCCACTTGAGAAAGAGAATGAATATAAGGAGGGGAGCAGCCTGGAGGGTAGGGGGGCGGGGAAGGACAAATTGCCCTTTTAGTTATGCTGAGTTTGATGAATTGGTGTGTGAGTCAGAAGTTCAGGTGTAATGTTGGGACCCAGTTATAGGTTTGAGACATGAGCATCCAGAGGGAACACATGACTTAACCCAGGAAGGGTACGAAGAGAGGTAGCGTTTAGGGCAGAACTTGTAACATTTAAGGAAAGGGGCAAGGATGAGGAGCTCAGGGAAACTAAGGGAAGAGAGCGTTCCCAGGAGGTGGGAAAGGGCCACTGGCGTCAGATGCTGCCAAAGATCAAGTAAAGTCAGGAGCAGTAACGGTCCATTGGGTTTTGCAGCCAGGAGGACTTCGGGGTCTTCAGTGGGAGCCTGTTGAGTGGAGTAGCGGGAACAGAAGTGGCAGTGCAGAGAGTAGAGAGAGAGAGGAAATGGAGGGAGTCCTTACAGACCACGCTGTCAAGGAGTTTAATTTTAACTGTGAAGGAGGAGAGAGAGAAAGGATACTACTCTCTGGCAGGTAGGTTTGCAAAGGATGGCACAGGTTAGAGACGCCCTGTGCGGCAGGCACACTGTGAGAGCACTTGAAGATCCAGGAGAAAGGGAGTTGATGGGATGAGGGTGCTGAGGAGGGGAGAAGGAGGGGCCACGAACACAGGTGCAGGCCCTTGGCCTTGACACGTTAACAGAAAGGAAACTTAAGGAAGAGTGTGGGTGCAGGTAAGCTTGTTGGTCCGGAGGTTAAGAATTCCAGGGGGCTTTTGTTTCCTTGGTAGAGTCGGAGGTGAAGTCATCTATTGAGAGCGCAGGGGCACGGGTGGGATAAGGGATGTGAGGTAGGGCAGGAGACAAAGCTTAGCCCTTGCCCCTTTTATTCCACTCTGTTCTTCTTGCTCCCTAGGTGTTCCCCTGCAAGCCTCGTGGCTTCAAGTTGCCTCTGCACAGACACTGGCAGGTTGATATCTTTAGTCCAGGCCTCACCTCCAAGCTTTCGACCATTTACCTGTCACCTACCTTTGAGTATCTCAAAGTCTCCTTCCCCACTCTGCCCCCCCCAGCTCCAGCTCAGAGCGTCCAGAGGAGGAGAGGAGACTGGTAGGCAGAGCTGAGAATTCTCCACGTTTTAGCCTCACCCACTTGCAGCATGGCCTACTCCGTGTGAGGCCCTATGCTATCTTGTATGCCACCCCCTGGCTTTGCTCAGACGGTTTCATCAGCTTTAATGGGCCCTTTCCCCAACTATTTCCACAGCTTCAAATCCTGTCCCTCTTAATGACTTGATTTCAAAAGACATCTTCTTTGTAAAGCATTCACTAATAGCCCCAGCTGGAAAACAAAACTTTCCTCTTCTTTGTCCTTTATCTAAACTTTTCTTATGACTCCTCATTCTCGTATGTGGTACACCTGCTTACAAGTCTTATATTGTCTCATCTGCATTAGTAGGTTGTTAAATTCCTGAAGGCAGGCTATTGTCAAAGGCATCTTTTCTGTCCTAGTGGAGAGCATGTACTCCCTCACAAAATCATGTCATTTATGAAGTTAATGTGTATCTACTGACTAATGAATAAACGAGTTAATCCACAATGAATGACACATTCTGTGCTCTGGTAAGTCTTTACATGTCATTATCCCAATCTTCTTTCCACTGGTAATCCTATCACAGATATTTGAGGGTGATTCGTAAGTCGGCTTCTAGAGTAAGCTCTTGCCCAGAAGAAACTCCCACGTTTTGTTTCTTGCTGCATCTTTCAGATTTACTATGTGGGAGGCACTCATTTCCCGCTTCTTGGGGTTTCTAAAGTTGAGGCTGAGTGTCAATGCCACCACTTCTAAATGTCTTCTCTATTCTAGTCCTCACTGATCTGGTCTTCCCAAATCCTTGGGGGTGTTACTGTGGCTTGTCTTTTTTGTTGGATTTCCATTGTATACTTTGCCTCCAACATTATATTGTAAACTTCAGGAGGCCAAGAATTTGTATATAAATGTATCACATTTTTGCCGTTCTTCTTTGCCCCTTTCTCCAATCTCTTTTCTCTCCAATTCTTAGTTGAGAAAAAACTAGCTACCACCAGAGGGCAGTAGAGAGGTCAGGGAGACTTAGGGATGGGAAAAAGGCCTTAGGTTTGGCAAAGTTGATCTAATAGGACTTAACTATTAGTTAAGATAAGATACTCTTTAGCTTCCTAGAAACAGATGTGATTTGCTTAATTCTAGGCACTAAATTTTAAGAGAGCAAAGTACAAACTGTATCACAATGCCATGACCAGTTGGAACACGAGGACGGGCTGGAGCATCTGGGAATGTAAGCCTAGAAAAAATCAAGGCAGCTCATGCTAGTTGTCTTTAAATGTGAAAGGATCATTAATCCTAACAGGTGAGGGCAGTGTGGAGACAGCATTTTCCTCAAGAAGAACTTGCAACAGCCAGCATGTTGGGGTGGGGGTAGGGGGAGTGGTTTGAGCTTGTAGGGGTGGAAAGCTTTTCCCTTCTTCCCTTCTAGGTTCTCTGGCTGGTCTAATAATTCAGTTGACATAAAACAGATTAATAGGAGAAAAACAAATTCTGTACTTACTGGAGCCCCATAAAAATACGAGACTCTCCTGCAGTCAGGTGATTGAGGCTTATCTAGCATCCTGAGCCAAGGAGAAGTGGGTAGGGGTCTGGGGCTTCAAAGGGGAGGAAGAGAGTTCATAAGATGGAAAGGGTAAATGTTTGGTAAACAAATGTTTTCCATGCCATGCAGATAAGTCTTTTCTGATATAAAACGTTCTCTGTAGTAACAGCTCTTTCCTGGTACATGCTCCTGACCTAAATTATTTTAGGCAGTTAAGAGGGAAGTAGGGGCACCTGGGGGACTCATTTGGTTAGCGTCTGACTTTGGCTCAGGTCATGATCTCACAGTTTGTGAGTTCAAGCCCTGCGTCAGGCTCTGTGCTGACAAGTCAGAGCCTGCTTCTGATTCTGTGTCTCCCTCTGTCTCTTCCCTACCCCACTCACACACACTCTCTCTCTCTCTCTCTCAAATAAATATTAAAAAAAAATTTTTTTAAAGAGGGAAGTAAAAATCTCTTCTTGAATCTTCTGGATCCCCATTGTCTTCAACTTGAAAATATCCACATGCCAAAGTGGCACATTCTGGGTGCTATGGTCTGCTCCCCCTCAAGCTGCACTGCGAAGTCTAGGAATCTTCCTTCTTTGGGTATGAAGAAGAGTGAAAAGTGTTTACAGTAGTGGAGAGAATAATACTGTACGTCTCTAGTGTATTTTAAAGTTCAGAAAAAACTACCCTACCTGTCATCTTCTTTGATCCCCACGTATTTTTAAGCTTTTTAGAAGAATGGCTTGGGAAAAGGGAATTAAAAGGTTCGGCTTTATCTTGAGGACCAACAGGTGAGGGCTGTGTGGAGCCAGCATTTGCCTCAGCAGGAGGAACTTCGAACAGTAATATGGAAGGGGGGGGGGAGGGGAATTGAGCTGCACTGTGAAACAGTGATCTGCCCGTTCATGAATTCCCCAGCCTGAGGCTGGGGGAAATACTTCTTTAGAATGTGGTTGAGGACAACGTGGCTTAGGTTTGTGGTTAGACTAGCTGATTTCTGATGGCTCTTCCAAATCTACGATCCAGGAGTCTGTGATTTGATCTACACTTACAATTCAGGCCCAAAGGTTGGCCCGTCAAATCCCCGTGCTGAGATCTTCGTGATTTCAGTAAATGAACTGTATTTCATGCTATGGCAACTCATCGAGAGTAGGGCCTTGGACCTGGCTGTATCAGGTATCGAAAGGTGACTCAGAACAGATAGTGGAGGTTAGTGAGGATCTGGAAGAGAGATGTGTGTGTGTGTTTTAACGTTTATTTCTATGAGAGGAAGAGGCAGAGCATGAGCAAGAGAGGGTCAGAGAGAAAGGGAGACACAGAATCCAAAGGAGGCTCCAGGCTCTAAGCTGTCAGCACAGAGCCTGATGCGGGGCTTGAACTCAAGGACTCTGAAATCACAACCTCAGCTGAAGTCGTACACTTAACCCCGGTGCCCTAAGAGATAGATGTGTTTTAGGAGGCTCAGAAGAGCAAGGAGGAGTAGAGACCCTGAAGGAAGAGGTGGCTCTTGAAAAGAAAAGGCGATATTGACAGGGCTGTTTGCTAGAGATGAAGAACAAGAGAGCTGAATGCATGGAAGGGGGTAGGAGTGATATATTAGGCTCTTTCTGGGTTCAAGGAATAGAGCGGCACTCAGGTTTCATCCGGTAAAGAGCAGGATTTGTTGAAAGCAAAAGTACCTCCGCTGCTCTGAAAGGTTGTTGAAGATACAACGGTGCCAGCAGGTGGCGCCCTCTCAAGCAAGGAGCCTCTCCCTACTCTAGTGTTCCCGCACTCTGGGGTCTCTATGATTCTCTCTCCACTTTTGCTTCTATTTCTGATCACCTTTTTCTACTCTCCTTCTTGCCATCCTATGGTTTCTGTTTATTCTCTGCCTTCACTTACCTCTATGCCTTTATGCATGTACCCTGGCTAAAGAATGTACTTGTATACTTTCATGGTCAAATACTCCCAGAGGGAATCTAGATAGTTTAATGCTACTCAGTAAAGACCTTTTCTGCTGGGCAGAGAGTATCTACCAGATCTTTGTTAAACCTAATAGAAAGGTACCATTCAGTTAGCCCCTGACCTTGCACCTTCTGCTGAGCCAAGGATAGTAGGTTGCATAAGCAAGTTCTCAAAACAGGACTTTGGGTGGGGCAGACTCTGTGACTTTTTTTTTTTAATTATTTATTTATTTCATTTTAATGTTTTTATTTATTTTTGAGACAGAGAGAGAGCATGAGCGAGGGAAGGGCAGAGAGAGGGAGACACAGAATCTGAAACAGGTTCCAGGTTCTGAGCTATCAGCACAGAGCCTGATGTGGGGCTTGAACTCATGGACTGTGAGATCATGACCTGAGCCAAAGTGGGATGCTTAACCAACCAAGCCACCTGGCCGCTCCTCTTTTTTTTTTTTTTTTTTTTTTTTTTTTAATGTTTGAGAGAGAGGGAGACACAAAATCCAAAGCAGGCTTCAGGCTCTGAGCTGTCGGTACAGAGCCCAAAGCAGAACTCAAACTCATGAACTGCAAAATCATGACCTGACCCAAAGTTGGACACTTAACTGACTGAGCCATCCAGGTGTCCCCAAACTCTGTGACTTCTAAGAAGGGGTAGTATTTAATTGTCAGGTACACTGGATGGAAAAACAGGGTTTACTCATGATGAATAGAGCTAAGGGCTAAAGGTGCAGCTGGAAATATTGCCCAAGGAGCTTCTGTCACAAGCTATAAAAGAGAAGGGCTTGATTAAAAAAAAAAAAAAAAAAAAAAAAAAAAAAAGAGGCTATAAAGGGTTTTTCTGTGATGGTGGCTGCCCATTAACCATTGGCTCTTCTTCTGGTTATAGCACTGCACCAGGATACTCTCTCCCTCCCTCTTTCTCTCTCTCTCTCTCTCTCTCTCTCTCTCTCTGTGTGTGTGTGTGTGTGTGTGTGTGTGTGTGTGTGTGTGTGTAGGTGAGGAGCTACTTCTCCTATGGAAGGTAATCTCGTGAGATTGTCAGCCAAGGAGCCCAAAGTCCATCTCTCCCTCTCTTTCTTAAATTTCCCTCTTCTGAAGATAGGATAGGAAAACAAAAATAATCAGAACTTACTCTTATTTCCTGGAAAAGCTATAGACTAGCTCCTCCTGCTGTAATCCCTGCAAGTGCCCCAGTCCTGCCCTTGCCAGGCCAGATTTTCAGCTTTCTTTGATACTCTAGTACATTCCCTATTTGTTTCAGGTAGCCAGGGTCAGGGCTCATTGCTTGCAACCAAGAAACTATAGGTATAGGGGACCTTTCTAAGCTTCTTGTGTGGAGACCCAGCAAAATCAATCATTTGTGGAACTTGAGTTACATAGCCATCTGTAACCTGTCACCCCTAGGAACAGAAGGTCAAGTGCGGAATGAAGTCTTAGATGAAAGTAATTTAATATCTGAAAATATACCACCCCCCTTATTTTAGCTGTTAAATAAACTGTAATGGTACAAATCACAAAGAGAGAAAAACCTCCAATGACCTCATAGCATTTATGGTCTGGAGTTCATAATAACTACAAAGTACTTAATATGTAGGTGTAGAGGATGGTTAATTTCCCCCAACTCAACAATTGATCTGGATTTGCCTGATGACATCTGACCTACTTTTTCAGCATTCCAGGCAGTAATTACCCAAAGTCCTCCCCAAAGCCTCGGTCTATAAAATCCTCCTTTTAATAAGATTTAACAAGCCTTTAGTGTGCTCCTGCAGCACTTCAAAGTCACACCAGCACCAGGAGAGTGTTTTTAAAACATGGAATGCACCAAGTGCATTCTGGGGTGTTTCAGGCTTAAGACAAAACTGCAGGGATACAAACGTCAGGTACTGTAGTCTGGAGGGAATAGTTGGGATGTGGGGAGGAGAACAGGGGTAGAAAGCCGTGGGCTCTTAAGTTTATTGAATCAAGCAAACGAGAGAGTACCAGGTAGATCTCGTGTGAACCAGGCAGTGGGCAATTCTGAAGCATATCATGGCCTAAACAATAGCTACCTTTTCTTTTTTTAAAAATTTTTCATTTGGGTCAGGCAGGCATGGGAATGGCAGGGCAAAGGCTTACTTACTCCCAAAGCCCCTGCCATACATCTAGAGCTTCCAGTTCTATTTCTGTTTGCATGCGTTGTAGCTAAGCATGATACAGTCACTTTAATGTGCGCTGTCTGTAAAATTAAAATACCTACTTTCTCAAAAGCTCAGAAAAGAGTTTGGAGAAATTATTGCTTCCAGAGGTTCTGTATCTGCCAAACGTTTTCTCAAGAAAGAGACTACCATGGTTGGGGAAATTTAGTGATTTCTTTGTTGTTCTAGAACAGCACTCACCAGTATGGTAGTGGCTAGCCACATGTGACTTAAAATTAATTAAAATTTAATAAAATTTAAAATTCAGATCTTTCGTCACACTAGCTAAATTTCAAGAGTTCAGCAGGCTCATGTGACTACTATATTGGACAAGATAGAATTATAGAACATTTCCATCATTTTCAACATTTCCATGCAGAAAATTCCATTGGACAGCAGTGTTCTACAGTAAGAATTGTTAACACCTTTGTTGTGTTTTCATCTTACTAGTCGGCAATAAAAATGCCAAAGAGATACCTTTTCCTAAAGATTCTTTATATAAATACCAAAGAGACTCCTGTAAATATACAGAAAAATTAGTGATCTTACCAAGATTGGAACTTCTTTTATTAGTAAACATGATGATTACCTTCTATTACCTTCATCCTCCTATTTGGCTAGGATCTGTTTTCATTTACTAACTCAAGAGAGTACAGTGAATTGGAAAAAAAAAAAAAAACGAGAGTAGTAAATTTAGGCATTTAAATATCATAGCGAGAATGCAGCTTTTCATATAATTTTGTGGAAAATTATTTCAATGGTCAATTTTTATTTTGGCTGGGAAGATAATTCAGTATCCTTAGAAAATAAATCCTGATGTTCTTTGTGAGGAAAATATGACTGCCTCAGTTACCACACATTTTGCAGTTGAAGTATTGTGCTACTCAAGTGCCTTTTTTGTTAATAAGGGATGATACTAGCCTGGGAAATACAAGCAAGGCTACTGGTGTTCTCTAAAAACATTCTAAGAAATCTGCCAAAAGATGTATCACATGTAGCGCAATGACCAACCGGCCTATAATAGGTTCTCAATACATGTTTTCAAAATGGAATTGACAGGAAAACTACAGCCCCTTAAAAAATAATACCTACTTACTAATTTTTCATTACAAAAAGGTTCGTAAAATATATTGGAAAATACAAAAAAGTTGGAAGATTTTTCACATGCTCATAATTCCCTTTGTTTTGGTTAAGCATAATTTTTTAAAAGTTGTAATTATACTAGAGTTTGAAGTTGGAGACGGCGTAATTAAGGCTTCTGGCTAGACCTGTTAGAATGGAGTCTGAAGAGGTTGACTCTTCATGAAAGATTTTTTGATGCGGGGGCGGGGGGCGGGGGAGGAGATGAGGGAAACTTTGTAAATCCTCATCTCTTTAAGCATCCTTCGCTGGTATTTAACAGTTACACCTGTATGGCATTTTAAGCCCATCCTTTGACACGTGAAAAGAAAAAGAGGTGTAGCCAATTCACAAAGCCAATTAAGTTCCCTCGGGTAAAGTCAAGGAAAGAAAAAACGTGGGCAGCTGTGTGATGTATTTGTTTACTGACAAATTTCCAGAGCCTGAACCCAGTATTTATATTCGCTTCGGCCGGGGAGGGGGCCATTTCTCTCCCCGCCACAGCTCGTAAGTATCAGGCCCACCCTTTCTTCTGAGTCAGGGGTTTGGGGAGAAAAGCACGAGCCTCTGCAACTCCCGGCAGCCCTTGGCAAAGCCTGGGCCCGGGGCCTGCGGGGGCGGGGCCTCGGCGTGCTACCCGCACGCTTAGAGGCCTGCGCGCCGGTCACGTGCTGCACGGGCCCCGCGCAAATAAACCGGGCGCGCGCGCGCGCTCCTGACGCGGGCGGCGGGGAGGGGCGGTGGGGAGGGGCGGCGTCACCTCGCAGAGTGGCGTTTGATTGTCTCGCGTTTCGCCCCGTTCCGGGCTCCGGGACTCGGGAGACAGTCCTTTCGCGGGGCCGCGAGTCCTCCGGTAGTGCCAGCCAGAGTCGGTGACGGCCGCTTCATCGACGTGGGGAACCCTGCGGTCGTGGCCCCCACCCCGGGAGCTCTGGGAGCCCGGGTGACCGCGTAGGTCAGTTTCCGTGCCCGGTTCCTGTGCGAGCGCGTTCCCCCCTGCCTGGTGCGCGGGGAAGATCTGTCCTCCCCTGGTGGGGGGTGCGCGGGCCTCGCGCGCGCGTCTCCGAGGACTGAGTCCTGGCGATGCTGGGCTCCCACCCCCGGCTCGGCTACCGTGTGGCCGCCGGCTCTCCAATGCTGCAGCGAACTTAGTTGTTAAAAGCAGCGAGATGCTGGCGTTTGTTGCACTCCCCCTCGGGGTGCAACGACTTGTGTGCTACATGCATTCCCTACCAAGTCATCAGCCGTGTGCTTTCTCGGTACTCTGATGTGTGCATCATAACTTTTAGTTTCCTACTACCATGAGGAGATGATTGATTCTCAGTGGAAGTCACGAGCTGTCCATGTGACCATTCTCTCAGTGTACCTCGTGGTCACTTCGACTAGCATGGAAGACTATCAAAGGGATAGACAGTACGAAAGATTGCAGCTGCACAGTAGAAACGATTCATTTGCCTGGTGGCCCTATTGATTGGCAAAAGGCGTTAAAGAGGTTATTCTGATTTAGTTAATATTAGTTTTTCGTTGTCAAAGTCGTTGCTTTATCCAGACTATATCGTGAAGTTGAACTGCTGGCAATGTGATATTAAGTGGAGACTGCTCGAATTTCGCACATTTAGTTACTAGGCTCTTGTGGATAGTTGTTGGTAATGCCTAAAATCAGTGATGCGTTTTCCCTGAAGCCTTAGTATTGTAGTTGTTGCATTCTTGATAGAGTTCGGAATATCCTCACCTCTTTACTAAGCATTTGGAAAATAATTTTGTCGATTTATTTTGAGGGCTAGCAATGTTTGCGTTCTAACCCTGAGAACAACAAATTTTATGCAGCCAGTATTGTAGGTATAATTTCTGCATCCCGCAGCTGAAAATTTTAAAGATCTCTGTGATAATTACAGAATGGTTACAAAATCCACATTGTCTGCATCTCCTAGTTCTAAACTAGGGGCTCTATCTACAATCTACAGGAGACAAAAAAAAAGTGTCAGTAACAGTTTTAAATTTTATCATCTTTTTATTTTCTCCCTGGCAGCACTGAAATTTGATATTCAAAACAGGAGGTAACTGCCGCAAGTTGAGTAGATTTATCTGAATCAGTTGCTGTAATTCTGTGTCGTCTTCTGCCAAGGTCAGTTTGTCAGATGACACTTGCTAAATATCTCAGCAGAATCTTGTCTGGAAATTTATGGTGGGTGGCTAATCCTGGTCTCTGGAGGCCCTTCGGTCTTGGCGGTATTATTCAAGCAGTACTTAACACCTGTAATTCCGAGCAGCTGGATGTTTCTACAAAAGCACCGCTCCCCCCACTCTGCCCTTAGGACAAAGGGGAATACTTGTTTAGAATCAACAAGTAGGTAGGAGAATGCAGCTGGTTTTGTTTTATTTTGGTTTTGAGGGATAACATGGCGCAGTGTCTGTTAGATAAATTAAAACTTTTCTTCTTGTGGCTTTATTTAACTTACAGAAACATCTGTATATTTAATCATAATCTTTTCAGGTTGGAACTCTGTGGCCCTTTCTTACCTCTTGACCTCACTAAAAAGCTGAGGTTTTGTACATTCCATGTATTCACTGAGAATAGTAGTAGAAGGTAGAAATCAGCTTAAGGAAAGGAAAGAATGAGGTAGCAAGCACACATGAGAAATTTGAAGGGGTTAGGAACCTTGTCAGTTCTTTCAAGCCAAGTCTAGTAGTAATCAGAACTTTATTGATGACTAGTAAGTTCTTTCCAGTTCCCAGAAAGAGGGCAGGTGTTAGCAGTGTAGTCACCAGCTTATACCAGTCTTGCCAGAATTCGTTAATGAAGTGATAGAAAAGATGCAGTCTGTGCAGTTTATATTGATCATGATGCCATATAAGTATCTTTTAGGATGCTCTTGATCCCTAGAAATGTTGGATTTTCCCTCACTTACCTGATCTCAACCACTAATAAGGTGGGCAAGTATTAGAAGTAGTTTTAAAGCTTTTTCCTTGAAGTATAGTTGACATATAATGATTAGTTTCAGGTGTACAACATAGTTATTGCACAACTCTGTATATTAAGTTATGCTTACCACAATAAGTGTAGTTACCATCTGTCACCATACAATTTTTACGCTTTTAGTAAGAGGAACTACTAGGTCACTGGCTGTGAGTTCTTGTACATATCAGCCAGCAAATAGGAAATTACTGTGTAGTGAAAACAGTCTTTGTCCATTTTCCTATCATGTGACAGCGGAAAGTAACCACATGTTTTCACTTTGTTATTTAAAGTTTTTCTTTAAAGAGAAACTTCTGACTATATGGTAGATAACGGGTCAGTATTCTATGTACATAATTTAAGTTTGGAAGATAATTTTCAAATGTGAAACAATAAAAGTGGAAAACATTTAAATACATTTTACCTAAAATTGAAGGAATTTTATCATTAAAAGGTAACAATCAAGCTCATTGTTAGAGTATTTTTACTATCCAAAACTGGATTTGTCTAATGTGTGGACTTGTCTGCCCTTTGCTTCTACAGATCCAAACTGTTTGAGACAGTAGTTAACAGTTCTAAGAATCTATCCAGTTCAAATGCAAATCAGGGTTGCATCTAAGGGTTCTTGGTTATTGAAGCACATAAAATGTGTAGCAACCTAAGGTTAGCTTAAACGATTTCATAAAGCAAGGCCGAGAAGCTTACAATAATTTTCACAAATTTTGATTAACACTTTCAACCAAATAAAGGTAAAATAAATACACAGGAAGTGGGATTGTTCTTCTATGGTGGAATAGCATCTAAGCCCATGTGGGTGTATAACAAGTATGAATAGAGAAGGTAGTATAAATATGTCAAATGTCACTACAGTTTACAAACTGCAGTGTTACTACAATTTTAGCTACTTCTCTATCATTTCTCCTCCCAAGGACACAAGGCTGTTTATCAGTGCACAAAGTCTTACTGGAAGGAATTTATAAAGTTTCATTGAATTAAAAATTAAGTGACTTTTAATTGAACTTTACCTTTTTGAAAGAAAGAAGTGAGTGCCTCCTAAAATAGACTTGATAATTTGTTTTCCTTAAATTGCCATGTTTTGGCTACCTCCTTTTAGTTAGTGAATAAGGCTTCTAAAAAAGAGGATTAAGGCATAAATCAGATTTAACTTTCTTAATGTTCACACAGGAACAATAACTAGAATCAATGGCCTTTAGTTTTAGAGACCGAATTGAGTTTTATGAAATGTATAGCTTTAATAACAATGTGCCTTGATTAGAAGTTCTAGATTCTGGTTTTGGCTTTATTGGCAAATAACTTTACCTCTGTACTTTCCGGGTTTTTTTTTTTTTCATTTCTAAAATCAGCATTAGGTTAAATATGAATCTACCACTGTTGAGTTTCTAAAACAATGTATTTGTGTAATTGTTATCCCAAATTTATAGTTGCATACGTACATTTATATGTGTATATACGTACATATGTACACCTAGGAATATGATCGTATTAGAGAAATCACTGCTAGGAGTTAGAATGAGGACAAAATTTATTTTCTTGCTATTGCCATGTTTTTTACATAGTTCAATTTTTAATATTTCCCTCACATTAAAAGAATAATAATGGGGAAAAAATAACTCATACCACTAAGCAGCTAGCTACATTGGAAAGCAGTGCTAAGTGCACTACGGATTTTTATGTTAGATTTTGTAAAATATGTTCATAATTACATTTAATGTTTCTCATTCAGATTCCTAGCATACAGTGTGTTTCAAATATTGTTGTAATAATACCAAGCATAAAAGCAGTATCTGAGAATTTTTAATTTTTTTTTTTAAATGTTTATTTTTGAGAGCACGAGCAGGGGAGGGGCAGAGAGGGAGACACAGAATCTGAAACAGGCTTCAGGCTCTGAGCTGTCAGCACAGAACCCGACACAGGGCTGGAACCCACAAATTGTGGGATCATGACCTGAGCCGAAGTCAGACGCTCAACTGACTGAGCCACCCAGGCACCCCTGAGAATTTTTTAAGTAATCACAATATGTAGTCAATTTTGAATAATTAGGTTTCTTTTGACTTTAATAGTACAAAAGCTATTTGACAATTGTAAGAACCATATTTCAGATGCTTCCTGAATTTCTTTTATTGTAAAATATACGTAACAAAATTACTCTTTTAACCATTTTTAAGTATACTATTCAGAGGCATTAAGTAACTTACATCATTGTGCAACCATTGCCACTGCCCATCTTTAGGATTATTTCAACATTCCAAACAGAAACTGTGTAACCATTAAATACTACCCACTCCCTCCTCCAGTTCCTAGTAATCACTATCCTGTTTTCTCTCTGAATTTGTCTATTCTAGGTGCCTCATATAAATGGAATCATATAATATTTGTCCTTTTGTGTCTAGTTTCACTTAGCATAATGTGTGCAAGTTTCATCCATGTAGCATGTGTCAGAATTTGCTTCATTTTCAAGGCTGAATAATAATCTATTGTATGTATATGCCACACTTTTTCTATTCACCTGTCACTGAACACTTAGATTGCTTCCACCTCTTGGCTATTGTGAAGAATGATGCTGTGAACATGGGTGAGCAATTATCTGTTTGAGTCCCTGCTCTAATGCTTTTGGGTATATTGTGGGTCATATGGTAACTCTTAATTTTTGAGAAACTGCTATACTTTCCTGACATTTTATAATACCCAGTTAAATATTATGTGTATTATTGAATAAAGTCAGCATGGATGTCTTTGAATATTAACTTTTCAAATACCATTAAGAACTCGAAGACAATATTTTGAGTTTATGATACTCAGGTGAATAAGCTCTGATCGTTGAACTTGATTATCTTTGTTTTTATTTTTTAATTTTTTTGTTTATTTTGAGAGAGAGCAAGCAGGGGAGGGGCAGTGAGAGAGAGAGAGAGAGAGGGAGAGAGAGAATCCCAAGCAGGCTCCACACGGTCAGCATGGAGTGTGATGTGGGGCTTGAACTCATGAACTGTGAGACCATGACCTGAGCCGAAATCAAGAGTTGGAAGCCTAATCAGCTGAGCCAGTCAGGCACCTCAAACTTCATTATCTTTGATTTCTCCAGGAATTTTCTACATCGATTCTATAGACCTTAAACTTAAATACTAAGGAAAAGTAGCAATTCAACTTGATAGATCTCCAGCCAAATTTAGCAAGTTATGACTGTCCTTTAGGCTCCAAGTTTTAGGGTCTTTGCCAGGATCTCAGAGTTGTAAGGGCTACAGAATTTATTTGCTGTATTGAGTGGGCATTTAGTGGCACAGACTATCAAGTATGGGGACCAGTCTAATTCGGTGATTTACAGTGTTTATAAAACAACAAAATAATTTAGAAGCCTAGCTTCCTCAGTGGACCTGGGAGGTGAGGAAACAAGGCAAAATAGTCTGTAGCCTCCCAGCTTTTGAAGCTCAAACTGTTGTCTAGTTAGTGCCTTGAAAACATTCTCTTGGTCATTAAAAGTCTCCTTAATCTTAAAAAGAAAGCTTGGAATTGCATGAATGTGGAAAGAGCAGTTGAAAATATCCACAGAGTGATGATGAAAAATACAATACTGATAGGCTGTGGCTCAGATCCATTCTGATCAGCTGCATTAAGGGATTGCTTGTCTTTTTCTTTCTCTTACACATCAGGGACCAAGCTTATTTCAGCTTATTTCTGAAATAAGCTTATGATTCCAAAGAATGTTTGTTTTAAAAATCTGTTCACGTGAATTTGGATTCTTTTGTTTTTCTTCTAAAGTCAACTATTAATCATAGATATCAGCTTATTTATAAATTAGAGATGCATCAAGTTAAATAATAGTAATCCTCAGTAATCCTAGAGTAGATTTTTTTAAAGGTCTCTTTTTCTGTGATCTATAAGAAAAAGGCTTCCTTAGGGGCACCTGGGTGGCTCAGTTAAGTGTCTGACTTTGGCTCAGGTCATGATCTCGCAGTTCATAGGTTCGAGCCTGCGTTGGGCTCTGTGCTGATGGCTTGGAACTTGGAGCCTGCTTCAGATTCTGTGTCCCCCTCTCTCTCTGTTCCTACCCCACTCACTCACTCACTCTCAAAAATAAATAAAGATTAAAAAAATTAAAAACCTTCATTAATTGCTATTAGATAAAGTTGTCCCACTTAAAGGCATTGCCTTTAGGCCTCCTATAGGGAGGCATGATTGCTTTATTCTCAGAGAACTGAATCCACATCTATTCATCTGCCCATCTACCTATTTAACGTTTGATTACCTGCTGTGTTCTAGGCACATTGTTAGGTCCTAGGAATATGATGGGGAACATAATAGACATGAGTAGACATGAGACCCTTGTCCCATTCAAGTTTACAGGGAGTGCAGTGTAAGGAGAGCCAAAGAAATGACCACATGAGTACTTGCAGACTGATGTGTGCTAAACATGGTGAGGGATCTAGTTGAGGTTGGGAATGAAGAGGGCAAGTCAGACTTCTTGAGAGCGGTGGATAGTAATTGATTTGTATACTTGTCCCTACAGTATTTATAAGTTCCCCCTACTATAAGGCCTGGTTTTACTCATTAATGAGCCAGCAAAGCTCAGGACAAGTATTCCTGGAATGTTGTCGGCCCTCAATGAAGCGTTTGCTGCTTCATCTCCTTGTGGGACACAAGTGCTAGGAAAGGTGAGGGTGGCCCTGGTGCTGGTAGGGGAGCCACAGCTTCTTGGGCATGTCACGCCGGACACCTTCCCAGCCCGTGCTGACTACCTGGATGCCTGCCGAAGGCACATGGTTTAAGATCCTGGTGGATATTCTAAAGTTCAGGTCTTCATCCTCAGCAGTGGACTCTGAGTTGTGATTTTTGAATGGAGAAAGAAGTTGCCGTGAATGGTTTTATGCCTTGGTTTGGAACAGTTTCTTTGTAGCTTAGTTGGAAGGAACATAGAGATTAATATGGTGGCCACACTGCTAGCATTTTAGGAAGTTTACTGAGTTTTTAAATTACAGGTATTTTTGGAGTTGTGCTAACTTTTGTGTTAGAGCCACTGAGAAATTATCTTGCTAAAATATATTCTTACTGTTTTCTGCTCCTAACACGCAATGATTTGTTCACAGATGTAAGTTTTAAATGTATATGTGATTCGGGGATGCTTGGGTGGCTCTAAGCCTCCGACTCTTCATTTCGGCTCAGGTCATGGTCTCACAGCTTCATGGGTTTGAGCCCCGCATCAGGCTCTCTGCTGACAGTGTGGGGCCTGCTTGGGATTCTCTCTCTCTGCCCCTCCCCTGCTTGTGCTCTTTCTCAAAATAAACCTTAAAAAACCTGTATATTTAAATGTTTATGTGATTTTATAGACTTGTTTCTATAGGGAGATAGGAGAAAGTGTCAATCCCCTTCCTACCCCTGCTACTCCTTTCTAGGGTAATAGAAGTTTACAAGAGCAATGTAAGGAAAATGCATTTTGGATTTATCATTAAGGATACTACTTAAGTCCTAAATGTTACAATCTGCGAACCTTTGGAATTGGCTTGGCCTGCTGATAGACTAATTCGTTTTGATAGATGTGGTGTTAAAAGTGCTTTGTAAATGACAGAATGTCCAAATTGCTTTAAGAATGTTTTTTTAAATTTTTTTTTTTTTCAACGTTTTTTTATTTATTTTTGGGACAGAGAGAGACAGAGCATGAACGGGGGAGGGGCAGAGAGAGAGGGAGACACAGAATCGGAAACAGGGAATGTTTTTTAATCAAACAGGCACCTGCATTAAAATCTATGGGAGTTAAGCAGAGAGCAACAAGAGATTTTTTTTTTTCTCCCGGTTTTGGTGAGATTTAACTGGCCTGGTTCCCTTCAAAATAATCTGTATTTTATTTACCTCTATTACACCTCCCCACCCACCCATCCTGTCTTATAGCAAGAGTTCTCTCCCCTGTTAAGATACCTAAGAATCTGTTTCTGTTCTGAGGAAATTGGTGGCCATAGGACAGGAGATCTTTCTGGGCTGCCTAGCTTTGCCCACCGGCCCAAGTACCATCCCCCTGCCCCTGGCCTCAGTGCCATGCTCCTTTCTCTTAGGCTGTTCATCCGCTTACTTTAGGCACCTCTAGGATCTTTTCAGTCCGGCACCCCTCCTTTCTCTTATACATCAAGCTTTTCCTGTTTCTGGCCCTTGCCTCACAGCCTGTAAACATGTGCCCAGCTATCCTAACTCTGGAGCTAACACTAGTTCCTCAGAACAAAGTTCCTCTAAAGGAGTCTGGTGTCCTCTCTCCTTAGCATCCCTCATTCAGTCCTCAGTGTACCTACATCTGCTTTTGCCTGTGTCATTTCCACTGGATGTACCCTTGAGCTCATCAGTGACCTCCGATTCACCAGACCAACCAGCGATTTCACACCTGGTCCTGTGCTTCCTTTACCATTTCACACCCATCTGGCCCCTTTGAAACTCGGTCTTCTCTTGGTTTTTTTTGGTGCTGTCACCCTTTTCTGTCCCCTTTTCCAACCTTAGGCCTTCTCTGCTAGATTGTAGTCACAGGCCTCCTTCCCCTTAAATGTTGGTCTCCTCTAGGTGAGGGATCTCATTTACTCCTGTGACTTTAACGACCACTGCTTGGCTGAAAGTCCTGCTGTGTGAATTCTAGCCTACAACTGCGTGCTTCTCCTCATGCTGCTCTCTGGACCTATCCTTCTCCAGTTCCCACAGGAATCTCAGACTCCCCATGGCCAGCATGGACTCACACAACTTCACCCAGGGTTGTCCACATTAGCAACTTTCTTCACGCTGCTGGTCTTAGAGAACTTGTCATTCCTTTTTTTTTTTTTTTTTTTTTTTTTTAATGTTTATTTATTATTACTGACAGAGCATGAGGAGAGAGAGGGGGAGACACAGAATCTGAAGCAGGCTTCAGGCCCTGAGCTGTTAGCACAGAGCCCGATGCAGGGCTCGCACTCATGAACTGTGAGATCATGACCTGAGCTGAAGTCAGTCGCTTAACCGACTGAGCCACCCAGGCGCCCCAAAGAACTTGTCATTTTTCAGGCTCCAGCTTAAACGTCACCTTCTCTGTGATTCCTTCTATAACTGATGCAGACAAAGAACGCACCATGCTTTCTCCTGAACAGCTGCTGTCCCTTGGACATGTTACTATTCGTGGCACATGCTGCTCTGGTGGTTGGCCTGTCCCTTGCACACGTTACTGTTTGTGGCACATGTTGGTCTGGTGGTTGGCCTGTCCCTTGAACACGTTACTGTTCGTGGCACATGTTGGTCTGATGGTTGGCCTGTTTCTGAGAGGCAGAGACTGTGTTGTCATCACTGTACCTCCAGTGCCTCCTGCAGGCAGCCCATCTTTGGTAGGTATTAATAAACATTTGTTAGGTACATTTTAATCCCAGTCCCAGCATTTATGAGCAACCGTTGTGGTTAATATATTACTGTAGACTGTTTAAGTGGGTAAGGTTTATTTTTATTTTTATCGTTTTATTTTGTTTGTCATGATAAGTGTATTTTTTAATCTCCATCCCTGATTTCCCCCTTTCCCTTATGCACCTTCCCTCTGGTAACCATCAATTTGTTCTTTATAGGCAGAACACTGTTTATTTGTGTCTCTCGTTTTCCTCCCTTTGCTTATTTGTTTTGTTTCTTAAATTCCACATGAGTTATATGGTATTTGTCCTTCTCTGACTTATTTTGTTTAGTATCCTACTCTAGCTCCATCCGTGTTTTTGCAAATGGCAATATTTCATTTTTTTATGGCGGAATAATATTCCATCATGTGGATGGGTAGTATATATACACATCTTCTTTATCCATTCATCTGTTAAGGGACCTTTGAGCTGCTTCCAAAGTTTGGCTGTTGTAAATAATGTTGCAGTAAACATAGGGGTACATGTATCCCTTTGAATTAGTGTTTTCAGTTTTTGGGGGTGAATACCCAGTAGTGCTATTCCTGGAATGTAGGGTAGTTCTATTTTATAAAAAATGTTTATTCATTTTTGAGAGAGACTGAGCACAAGCAGGGGAGGGACAGAGAGAGAGGGAGACACAGAATCTGAAGTAAGCTCCAGGCTCTGAGCTGTCAGCACAGAGCCTGATGTGGGGCTTGAATCCATGAACCGTGAGATCATGACCTGAAATGAAGTCGGATGCTTAACTGACTGAGCCACCCAGGCACCCCTAGGGTGGTTCTATTTTTAGTTTTTTGAGGAACCTCCATACTGTTTTCCACAGTGGCTGTGCCAGTTTGCATTTCCACCAACAATGTAAAAGGTTCCTCTTTCCCCACATCCTCGCCAACACTTGCTGTTTCTTGTGTTATTGATTTTTGCTGTTCTGTCAGGTGTGAGGTGGTATCTCATTGTAGTTTTGATTTTCATTTCCCTGATGATGGATTTTGTTGAGCATCTTTTCATGTGTCCATTGGCCATCTGTATGTCTTCTTTGGAGAAATGTCTGTTCATATCTTCTGCCCATTTTTTAATTGGGTTATTTTTTTGGTGTTATATAAGTTTTTTATAATATGTATAATATATAACATATCTTTTAATAATCTTTACACCCGTTGTGGGGCTCGAACTCATGACTGCAAGATCAAGAGTTACAGTGTCCTCCAAATGAGCCAGCCAGGAGCCTCTAAGTTTTTTTATATATTTTGGATACTAACCTTTTATTGGATGTGTCACTTGTAAATATCTTCTCCTATTCAGTAGGTTGCCTTTTAGTTTTGTTGGTTGATTGTTTCCTTTGCTGTGCAGAAGCTTTTTATTTTGTTATTGTCCCAGTAGTGTGTTTTTGCTTTTTTTTTTTTTCTTCCTTGCCTCAGGAGACACATCTAGAAAAATGTTTCCATGGCCAGTGTCTGAGAAATGACTGCCTGTGCTCTCTTCTATGATTTCTATGGTTTCATACCTCACATTTAGATCTTTAATCCATTTCAAGTTTATTTTTATGTATGGTATAAGACAGTGATCTAGTTTCATTCTTTTGCATGTAGCTGTCCAGTTTTCCCAGCATCATTTGTTAGAGACTGTATTTTTCCCATTGCCTATTACTGTCTCCTTTGTTGAAGATGAATTTACCATAACTGTAGGTTTATTTCTGGGCTCTCTATTGTGTTCTGTTGATCTATGTGTCTGGTTTTTTGCCTGTACCATACTGTTTTGATTACTACAGCTTGGTAGTATGTGTTGAAATTTAGGATTGTGATACCTCCGGTTTTATTGTTTTTCAAGATTGCTTTGGCTAGTTGAAGTCTTTCGTGGTTCGATACAAATCTTAGGATTGTTTGTTTTAGTTCTGTGAAAAATGCTGTTGGTATTTTGACAGGGGTTGCATTAAATGTGTAGACTGCTTTGGGTAGTGTAGTCATTTTAACAACATTGCTCTCCTGGGGCGCCTGGGTGGCTTAGTCAGTTGAGCATCTGACTCTTGATGGCAGCACAGGTCATGATCCTGGGGTCACGGGATTGAGCCCTATGTTGGACTCTGCACTGAGTCTGGAGCCTGCTTAGGATTCTCTCTAAGTAAAAACAAAAAACAACAAAAAACCGTATTCTCCCAACCCATGATCATGAAATATCTTTCCATTTGGTTTTGTTATATTCAATTTCTTTCATCGGTGTTTTATAGTTTTCAGACTATAGCTCTTTCATGTTCTTGGTTAAGTGCATTCCTAGATATTTTTAAATTCTTGTTGAAATTGTAAATGAGATTGTTAATTTCACTTTCTGCTACTTCATTATTAGTGTATAGAATTTCAATGAATTTCTGTATATTTATTTTGTATCCTGCAATTTTGCTGAATTCATTTATAAGTTCTGGTAGTTTTTTGGTGGAGTCTTTAGGGTTTTCTATATATAGTATCACATCATCTGCAAATAGTGAAAGTTTTACTTCCTTACAAATTTGGATGCCTCTTATTTCTCTTTATTGTCTGATTGCTGTTGCTAGGACTTCCACTACTATGTTGAATACAAGTGGTAAGAGTTGATATCCTTGTCTTGTTCCTGATCTGAGAAGAAAAGCTCTGTTTTTCACCACTATGATGTTGGCTGTGGGTTTTTCATATATGGCCTTTATTATGTTGAGGTGTATTCCCTCTAAACCTACTTTGTTGAGGACTTTTGTCAAGAAAGGGGGTCATACTCGGGGCGCCTGGGTGGCGCAGTCGGTTAAGCGTCCGACTTCAGCCAGGTCACGATCTCGCGGTCCGTGAGTTCGAGCCCCACGTCAGGCTCTGGGCTGATGGCTCGGAGCCTGGAGCCTGTTTCTGATTCTGTGTCTCCCTCTCTCTCTGCCCCTCCCCCGTTCATGCTATGTCTCTCTCTGTCCCAAAAATAAATAAAAAACGTTGAAAAAAAAAAAAAAGAAAAAGGGGGTCATACTTTGTTAAATGTTTTTTCTACATATAGTGAAAGAATAAAAACCGTATGATCACTTCTCTTGTTGATGTATCATGTTGATTGATTTCTGAATATTGAACTACCCTTGCATCCCAGGAGTAAATCCCATTTGATTGTGATGTGTGTTTTGTTTTGTTTTGTTTTTTGATGTATTGTTGGATTTGGTTTGCTAATACTTCATTGAGGATTTTTGCATCTGTGTTCACCAGAGAGATTGGCCTATAGTGTTCTCTCTCTCTCTTTTTTTTTTTTTGTAGTGTCTTTATCTGATTTTGGTATTGGGGTAATGCTGACCTCATAGAATGAACTTGGAAGCTTTCCTTACTCTTTTGTTTTTTGGAATAGTTTGGGAATAGGGATTATCATTTCTTGAAATGTTTGGTAGAATTCATTCTGTGAAGCCATCTGGTCCTGGACTTTTGCTTTGGGAAATTTTTTGATTACTGATTCAATTTCCTTGCTGATAATTGGTCTGTTCAAATTTTTTGTTTCTTCTTGATTCAGTTTTGGGAGGTTACATGTTTCTAGGAATTTATCCATTTCTTCTGTCCAATATGTTAGCACTAATTTTTCACAATAATTTCTTACAATCCTTTGTAATTTTGTGATGTTATTTCTCCTCTTTATGATTTTGAGTTATCTTTTTTTTTTTTTGAGTCTTGCTAAAGATTGATCCTTAATTTTTTTTTAATGTTTGTTTTTGAGAGAGACAAAGCATAAGTGGGGGAAGGGGCAGAGAGAGAGGGGGAGACACAGAATCCAAAGCAGTCTTCAGGCTCTGAGCTGTCAGCACAGAGCCTGATGTGGGGCTTGAACCCACCAACCATGGGATCATGACCTGAGCTGAAGTCAGACGCTTAACTGACTGAGCCACCCAGGTGCCCCAAGATTGATCTTTTAAAAGAACTAGCTCCTGGTTTCTTTGATATTTTTTGCTATTATTCTTAATACTCAAATATATTTTTTCTGCAGTTTTGTATTTTAATATAGTATCTTGGTTTTGTTTCAGAATACAATGTTATTCTCCAAAGATTAGGTTTTATTTAACTTACTCTCTGAACTTTTTTTCAAGTTGCTTTTTTTTTACCCCCTGTTTGGTTTTTAGACTCTCATGTTTTAGAGCTTTTATTCAGATGTCTTGTCGCCCTTAGCTATTGGCATTTAAGAATGAGGAACTTGAAAGCTGACTGGAAATTGAGAAAGTAGGGGAGCCTTGTTAACTGCCATTTTTACTAAGATTCATCTGGCTTAGCTTCTTGTTGGGAGCTGCTGGTGTCCTCTTGGAATGTGTTATCCTTTAGGGACTGTCACCAGCTTAGTCTCCTCCCAGTGGGTGGAGCCTGGCTTGTCAGCATTAGGAATGCTGATTAAGAAAGAGAGCTGGAAGTCATGCTGTTCACTGTACATAGGCTGCTACTTTTTGAAACCATCCTCCGACGGTCTTCCATCCTCTAGTCTGTAGAGCATTTCTTTTAGCCTTAGAGGATTTATTTAACCAGTTGCCTATTGATGGACGTGGACTTCTTAATACCTTTTTCACTACTGTAAATAAAGCAATCCTTATGTGCTTATGAAATAATCTTCTGTAAGTATTTCTATAGCATAGATTCCTAGAAGTAGAATTGCCCTGGGAAAGGAAATGGTGTATGTGTATTTTTTAAAATATTTTTTAAATTGTAAAATATGCATAAGATATAATTTACCATCTTAAAAATGTTTGTGGTATTAAATACATAAATATGTGCTACCATCACCATCATCCATCGTGAGAACTTTTCTTATAAAACTGAAACTCTGTACCCAATAAATCCCCATTCTCCTCTCCCCCAAGCCCTTGGCCACTACCATTCCGTTTTCTTTCTCTTTTGACTACTGTGCTCAAAGTACTTCATAAAAGTGGAATCATACAGTATTTGTCTTTCTGTGACTGGCTTATTTCCCTTAGCATAATGTCCTCATGGTTCATTCATGTAGCATATTGCAACAACGTCTTTCTTTTTAAAGATTGAAAAATACTCCATTGTACCTATATACCACATTTTGCTTAACTGTTCATCTCCTGGTGGACACTTGTATAGCTTCCATGTTTTAGCTATTATGAGTAATGCAGCTCTGAACACAGATGTACAAATACCTCTTTGAGACCCCCACTTTCAGTTCTTTTGGGTGTATACCCAGAAGTGGAATTGCCAGATTATAGGGTAGTTCTGGTTTTAATTTTTTGAGGAATTGCTAATCTGTTTTACACAATGGCTGTACCATTTTACATTCCTGCCAACAGTGCACAGGATTCTAATTTCTCCACATCCTTGACAACACTTGTTTTCTGTTTGTTTGTTTGTTTTTTTCCCCATAGTAGTCTTCTTATTGGGTGTGAGATGGTAGCTCATTGTAGTTTTGATTTGCCTTTTCCTAATGATCAGTAATGGGAAACAACTTTTCATGTCCTTATTGACCATGTGTATATTTGTAGAAATGTCTATTCAAGTACTTTGTTTTTGAGCTGGGTTTTGTTTGAGTTTTAGGAGTTCTCTGTGTATTTTGGTTATTAATCCCTTATCAGATATGATTTGCAAATATTTTCTCTGATCTTGTGGTTTGTGTTTTAACTCTGCTAGTAGCTTTTGATGCACAGAATTTAAAAATTCTTATAATGTCCACTTTGTCTATTTTTTCTTTTGTTACCCATGCCTTTGTTCTATCCAAGAAATCATTGCCAAAACCAATGTCATGAAGCATTTGCCCTGTGTTTTCTTCTAAGACTTTCATTGTTTTATGTTTTGCATTTAGATCTTTGATCCAATTTGAATTAGTTTTTAAATATGATGTTAGGTAAAAGTTCAACTTTGTTCTTTTCCATGTGGATTTTCAGTTTTCCCAGCACCATTTGTTGACAAGACTGTTGAATCATGTCGTCAGTCTTGTAAAGAATCATTGACCATATACACAAGGGTTTATTTGGCTTCCCTGTTCTATTCCATTGTTCTGTATGTCTGTCTTTATGCTAGTACCACAGTGTTTGATGACATTAGCTTTGTTATAAGTTTTGAAATCCAGAAGCGTAAGTCCTCCAGCATTGCCTCCTTTTTGAAGATTGTTTTGGCTATTTAGAATTCCTTGAAATTTCATTTTTTTAAATACTGAAATATTTAAAGTATTCTCCTTTCTGTAGATTCTGTAGTTATTTTTTGGGGATTAGGGTTACCATGGAGATTACATTTATCATCCTAAAGTTATAACACTAATTTGGGTTTATACTAGTTTAACTTAAATCACACACACACACACACACACACACACACACACACACACACCTACCTTGCTCCTTTATGCTCTGTTCCCACTCCTTTTGGCTACTGATGTCACAGAATTACATCTTTGTACACTCTGTACCCAAAACAAAAATAATTCTTTTAAATGTGTTAGTCCCTTAAATTATGTAGAAAATAAGATTTGGAGTTAGAAGACAAAATTATATTTTTAATCCAATATTTTTTTCTTTAAATGCGTTACTCTTAAATCATGTAGAAAACAAGAAGTACAGCTATAAACCATTGTTAAAATAACACTAGCTTTTGTAATTGTGCATGTGTTTGCCTTTATCAAGATGTTTATTTCTCCACATAGCTTTGAGTTACTGTCTAGGGTGCTTTTATTTTACCTTGTAAGACTCTGTTGAGCATTTCTTGAAAGGCAGGTCTAGTGGTAATGAACTGCCTCGGCTTTTATTTTTCTGGGATGTCTTAATTTCTCTCTTACTTTTGAAAGGCAGTTTTGCCAGATACAGGATAGTTTTTCTTTCAGCACTTTGAATATATTTGCATACTGCTCTCTGTCCTCCAAAGTTTCTGATGGGAAATCTGCCAGTCTTCCTACCCTGGATCCCTTGTATGTGATGATTTAGCTTCTTTCCTGCTATCAAGATTTTCTGTTTTGAAAGTTGGATTATGTAGCATATCTCTTTGAGTTCCCCTTACTTAGAGTTCATTGACCTTCTTGGATGTTTATATTCATGTTTTTTCCTCAAATTTGGGAAGTATTCAGCTATTATTTCTCCAATTGCTCAACCCTCGTTCTCCCACTTCTAAGACTTTCATGATGCATGTTGATCTGTTGGTGTCCTACAGGTCTCTTAAGCTATGTTTGGTTTTCAGTTTTTTTTTCTTTCTGTTCCCCAGACTCAGTAATTTCTGTGTCCTATCTTTCAAGTTTTCTGAGTGTTCTGCCTATACAAATCAGCTTTTGAATCTCTCAAGTGAATTTTTTGTTATTGTACTTTTCAGTTCAAGAATTTCGTCTTTGTTTCTTTTTAGGTTTTTTTTGGTCTTTATTCATATTTTCATTTTGTTTATGCATTTTGTCTTTCACCATCTCTTCCTTTAGGTCTTTGAATGTCTTTTTGATGCCTTTGTCTAGTATATTTGCCATCAGATCTTCAGGGACTGTTTCTATTGATTTGTTTTTCCCTTTGGGCTCTACTTTTCTGTTTCTTTGTATGCCTTGTAACTTTTTTAATTATCGAAAACTGGACATTTGAATCTAACGTACTAACTCTAGATAGCAAATTCTCCTCCTTCCTCGAGTTTTCTAATATGTTATTTTTCTTGCATTATTGTAGGCTGTGCTGAGGTCAGCCTTAGCTGTAAACTTAAGGTCTTCTCAGGTCTTCTTTTGGTGGTCGTGAGCAGTCATGTTTTAATTTTCTCCATAAATGCTGTTGTTTTTCAGTGTCCTAGTCTTTAGTGTCTGGCTCTTACGTGGGGGCGGGGGGAAGAATGGAGAAATGAAGGCGGGTGCGGGGTGGGGGGGGGGGTGGGGTGGGGGGGACAAAAATGAATGCTGGTCCTTTAAATCTCCTGGAAGTTCAGTCTGCTGGAGGGGCTTAAAGCAGTGAGAGGTGGTGCATGCAAGTGTGTCTACTTGCTTCCTTGTCTGCATCTCTGATCAGAAGCAGCAGTGTATCAGAGCTCAGCTCTCCAATATTTGGAGTACGGGGATCTTTTTGTTCACCCTGGTTCCTGTAAGCCATTCCAGGAATGCATGCACTGGGGGAATTTCGGGGTGGAGATGGGTAGCTGCTGCCTTGCTAAGAGCTTAAACTGACATAAATTAACCACAGTTCCCTTCCAAGCTTTCCCTGGTGGTTGTAAGCCTTCAGAAGATCCTAGAGTTCCAAAACCGTTATATCAGGCAGATTCTGCCAGTACAGTTGTTATCTAGGTGGGGAGACAGACAGATTGCTGGTGTTTCCATACTCTAGTCATTTTAGTAGAATCTTCCCCCAAGTGTATGTGTATTTTGAAATTTACTTGATATTGACAAGTGGTGCTTATATCCTGTCCATGACAGTATTAGGCATGTTTCATCTTTTTTTTTTTTTTAATTGAATTATAGTTGACATGCAATGTTGCATTAGTTTCAGGTGTATAACCTTTTTTATTTAATCTTGTAGGCAAAAAATTGTTTTATTTGCATTTATTAGTAAGAAAGAAATTTATATTTTGTGAATTGCTACTTATTTTGACAAATGGTTTGAATTTGGTTGTAGTGCTCTATATTTATTTTGAAGCTTAGTAAAATATGAAAGAGGAAACAAAGGAATTGTAAGTATGGTCACTCCAGGATTTTTATCTGTAATTTGATTTTTTCCTATTCAGGATGTTTTGCACAAGTTTTAAATGTGTTAATGTTTCAGCCTTATGATATTTTTATTGTAATGACCACATTTTAATTTTATATCTAGTTATATAATGTTTGTGTTAACCATTTGCAAAATATTTCATACCTTTAAGAGCATTCTGTCAAATATGATATAACAGCTCATGAGGTTGGTTATTTTGCAGATAAGGAAACTGAGGCTTTGAGAGCTTAAGAAACTTGCCCAAATGTTTAGTGCACTTTTTCAATAATTTAAGGAGTCTGAAGGTCAAGTTCTGGCCCTGCAACTGATTCACTTAGTTCTTACATCGTCCTTATTACTTGTAAAGTGAATTTTTTTTTGTATTAGCAGATAGTATACCAAAGGTAATTATATCACTCAATAGTAATATTATTATTTTTAAATCTAGAAATGAATACTGAAGCAGAACAGGAGCTTCTCCATCATGCCAGAAATGGCAATGCTAAAGAAGTTCGACAGTTATTAGAAACCATGGAAAAAAATCAAGTAATTGCTGACATTAATTGCAAAGGTAAGCTTTGAGTGAGTTTTTTTAGCTTTTTCTTGTGAGTATGCACAACTCTGTCATTTGTTTAGCACTAATCTTTTTGGTCTTGCTAGAAATAAATTCCCAGATCTTTTTCTAGAAAGAGTCTTCATAAGAGTAGGTAAAAGAGTAGTTTTACCTAGTAGTACCTCGTAGTTCTAAGTCCGAGAAATTGAGATCTCGTCTTAAGGTTTAGGGTCTCTGACAATTTTATCAGCTACAAGAGTGACCCTGAGCCTACAAGATGCACGCTATGATAGGGTATTATGGTTAAATCAATCAGTTTGAGTGTTCAGTGTATGCCCAGAGTCCTGTGAAGTACCTTGCAGGTGGTGTTAGGCAGGATCCCTGGCCTCATTGAGACTAGTGTAGAGGATTAATAGACTAGTCTACACTTCAAAATATGTACCAGAATATGGAACCCCAGGGTGTCATGGGATCCCATAGGAGAGGCCTGTAACTGGACCTAGAAGGATTAGCTTCTTAGAGGAAATGATTCTAAGGTGATCTATAAAGAGTGTGTAGAACTTAACCAGGTGAAAATAGAGAAGAAAAGTGTTCAAGGGAGAAGATACAGCATGTGCCAAGGTCCTGAGGTGAGAGGCAGTCCAGGTGGCAAGGGCCTGCAGGCAGGAAGGGTGAGGCAAGGTACATAGCAGCCAAATCCTAATGCACCTGTGGCAAGGTTGTATGTATTATGCTCAGGTGTGCAGAGAAATAAAATGTATCTTCTAAAATGGCTCTTATATTTCAACTAGCACCTTCTCCTTCTTGGAGTATGGAGGACTAAATAAATATTAATCTTTTGGTTTCTCGATCTTGTAGCTTTTTGATAAATGATTGGTCTTCCAGAGCCTCTCAACTCTCTTTGCCCTGTCTCCCCCAAGCTGGTGTTTAAAAATAAAGATGAGCCTTGTTGTGTGTGTCTATAGCCTTTGATTCCTCAGTGACCCTTGTCTTCCCAGTGCTCCTGAAGCATTTGTAGCTGACCCTTGGGACAAACTCAAACTCGTGTCTCTCCGTGTGTCTTACAAGTAGTGAGTGCTCCGTGACTATTACTTTGTGGCCACCTTGCAGGTGGGTGCTGGGATAGGTGGTTGCTAGGATATCTTTCTCTGTCATCCCAGATGCCACTTGCCTGTTCTTGGTGTATCCTTGATTTATCTTGCTTTCTGGGCTCATGAACAGGAGCACCATGTCTCTTCATTTGTGCCTTTCTCACAGTCCTCTGTCCCCGATGCATATTTTATTCTGCTGGGTCACATTCTTCTGTCCTAGAGCAATAAACCTTATGTCTTCACCCATGTAGGATTATTATATTTGCAGCGGAGAGAAAACTATGATCTGAGTTGTCCAGAAAATAGTTGTCTTTGGTATGCTAAAGGAATTGTAAAAATCCTCCTGGTCCTTCAGCAAAGGCTAGTTCTTAATCTTTATCTTGGGATTCTATTTTGAATGCCAGAAACATTCCTGGCATTTGATAATCCTAATGACCCTTTATCTACCCTTTCCATCCTTACCTATATATCCAGGCTACTTGGTGGAAAGTCATCTAATGGGAAATGTAAAACTGTGAAATAGATGTGAATGCTTCTTCAAAATTTCATCATTATTCCTGTCAGTCAGACTTTGTCTTAAGGGCAGTTTTAAAGGATTTATGTAGAAGATGACCTACCAGGTGATGTGCAGTTCACCAGTAGAAGTGAATGGGGGCCAGGGGACTGGATATGAGTAGTGTTTCCCCGTGGGGATAGCCTTGCACCAGGCATTTCTAGGATTTCTTTGCTATCTGATTTGTTTTTCCAAACCCTGAGACATTGAGAAAATGGTAAAATGTACTATAATTCTTTAAGAATTAAAGCTTAACAATCAACATAGAGATGTTATTGGTTGGAAGGAATTACCGATGTCAAATTGAAAGTGACAGAAGGAAACAATGGCCTGCAGTTGAAGGTTAAGGCCAATATTTCTAGGATAGGGGGAAAAAGGATCTAATCTGTTTTCCTTATAGCTGTTGTTGTGTGTTTACGGTCCTGTCTATTGCTAATGGTGAGACTTTCTTGCAAAAATTAATGTTTATATGCACAGTATACTTTATGTAAATTCTGAGTGGTGTTATTGGTGGGTGAACTGGGGAGCCCCTGGCTCTGGGATCTCAACACAGTCCATCCCAAAAGGTGTCACGGAATTCAAGGACAGATACGTAACACAGCAGATGAGCTACAAAAGCGGGAAAGTTTATTAAAGCAAAAAAGACAGTCTGGAGATGTGAGAGTGGTGAGCTAGAGGGCGGGAGGGCTGGGAGGGAGGTGCCTGCCCTGGGGGCTGGGTTTCTATCTGTCATTGACAGTTGTTAACTAGGAGGTGGAACATTCGGTACTCAGGCGAGGATTCTAATTAGAAGCAGAGTTTTGCGCCTTTTCTTCTGTATTTGGTCTTAGGTTTCTGGTCAGGGCTCCTGCCTCCTTGGGTCTGTGTGGTTTGACCCGGAGTCTTGTGGAGTGCTGCCAGAACAGGCCTCTGACTTTCCTGATAGCTGCCCATGACTTCTCTCAGCTGGCCTACAGGTATCCTGTTAGAGTAGGCACTTAGCTAGGTTCTAACAGTGTTCTGAGATATAAGTTCTGGAAGCAAAGTTGTAACCGAGGCCCAAGGGTGCCAGAGCCCGTGGCTCTGTGGGGTTCAGGCGCTCACTTCTGACAAAATCCAAAGAGGGAGACGAGTGGTGGTAAAACAAGAAAGGGATTTGTTTCCAGGAGGCCAACACCAGGAGACAGGCTAGTGTCTTTGGCTATCTCCAAAGTGCTGAAAATACTTCTAGGTTTGAATGAGGAAAATGTGGAACAAAGGGTGGTGGGTGCGTGCCGGTGGGCAGTAAAGAATAAAGGTCAGGTGGGATTGTCTTGGGATCAGTCCTGCATTGCATGGGCATGTCTGGGCAGTGCCCCCTTGCTCGAGGGGCTGGTTTTGGTACCCGTTCCAGGATGCTTTGCCTGCTGGGTCTTCTGCCTGAGTTACAAGATAAGCTGGTGAGAAGAACGTAATCGGTTAAGTGCAAAGTGAGGTCAAAACAGGGTCTTTCGAAATAAAAACATATGTTGTCCACGTCTACACGTGATTCTGTAGTGGTGTCCTGTCGCTTTGCTGGAAATTCTGAATGTGAAGTTATGTGAATGTTACCATAGTATCTGCTGGTGTTTCCCAGTGTTTCAGCATTCTATGTAGGGTACAGTCCTTTGTAAATACTCCTCAATTTGACATTTCTTATTTGTTGAACAAAATTTTTTGGATATCCGTGGTAAGTAGTAAAAAGATACTCTTGGGACACCTAGATGGCTCAGTCAGTTAAACCTCCGACATCAGCTCAGGTCATGATCTCACGGTTCGTGGGTTCGAGCCCCGCGTTGGTTCTGGAGCCTGCTTCAGATTCTGTGTCTCCCTCTCTCTTTTCCTCCCCTGCTTGCAGTCTGTCTCTCTCTCTTTCAAAAATGAAGATTAAAAAAATTAAAAAAAAAAAAGATACTCTTTACTGCTAACTTTACTACTACTCTTTACTACTTTTTACTAATAAAGAATGAAGTATTTTAAGAATCATGTAGGATTTTGGAAATTCTGATTTCTTGGAAACCTCAGATGTGAGGAGACCAGTTCAGTTCATGTTAGCTGTTAGGTGTTCGCTGGGGGTGAAAGCAATGTGAATGGCAACACACAGATATAATTAACATTTAGGGGGTGGAATCGGTAGGGCACCCTGAATGTGGGTGTGAAAAGGAGAAAGGGGGCAAGAGTGTTGCTTGTTTATGACCTGAGAAACAAGGTGAATAATGGCAATTCATTGTGAAAACACACGTGGGAAGGGGTAGAGATAATTTCAGTGACTGTGTAAAGTCGACTCTTGAAGAATGCAGGGTGAAAGGGCACCAACCCCCTGCACAGTAAAAAAAAAAAAAAAAAAAAAAAAAAAAAAAATCCACGTAGAACTTTTTTTGACTTCCACCCCCACCCCCCGCAACTTAACTGCTAATAGCCTGCTGTTGACCAGGAAGAAGCCCCGCTGGTAACTCGGTTTACACATATGTTATGTGTTGTGTGTGTGATGTGCTGTATTTTTATAAAAAAGTAAGCTGGAGAAAAATGTTAAAATCATGAGGAAAATACATTTAAAGTGTTTTGTCAACTAAACTCCATATGTGCATGGACCCACACAGTTCAAAGCCAGTGTTGTCAAGGGTCAACTGTGTACCTATAACAGGGTAAGTTCAGCTTTGTGCTTTTTTTTTTTAAAATTTCTTTAAATGTTTATTTTTGAGAAAGACACACAGAGCATGAGTGGGGGAGGGGCAGAGGGAAAGGGACGTAGAATCCGAAGCAGGCTCTAGGCTCCAAGCTGTCAGCATAGAGCCCGACGGGGGGTTTGAACCAATGAAGTGCGAGATCATGACTGAGCTAAAGTTGGATGCTTAACCGACTGAGCCACCCAGGCACCCCTCAGTTTTGTGCCTTTTGAGCACAAAGTATTTTGCATCATCCAAATGGAGGTGTCTCGTAAAGAGATGGAATATGGATTTTGAAGTCCGTACCACAGAAAAAATGAAAGCAGTGGAAGAGGGCCAGGAGATGCCGTTATTGGAGATACCAATAATGAAGGACTAATTGGACAGTGGAGCTTCCAAAGGATCCTTAAAGAAGTGTCGGGGCAACGAGAAACCCTACAGAGTGCAGGGCTGTGGCAGCCGGGAAGGCCTGTGGGCCATACTATCCGATGCTATATGCAGTGACCCGGTGTTGTGATAGCTAAAAAGTGTCCCTGTGACTTGGTGATAGCATTTGTGGATCAAAACTGGAGGACCATTTGAATGACAAGGTGGGAGATGACCCTAGTCTGCCATGGGTAGTGGGGGCTGACAGGAGTAAATGGGGTGGAAAAAGTAAGTGAAGGCAGAGCAGGGAAGGAAGAGTGAGGAGCACGGTAGCTGGTAGGGAGGATGCCATCAGAGGGCTTTTGTTGCTCTTGATTGTAAGAAGAGACCCAAGTGTTTACTTCCTCCTTACTCATAAGTGAGGAGGGAGAGGCGGAAGATAAAGGAGAAAAGTGCCTCAGAAGCAGAAAGGGGTGGAGTCCAGGGCACAAGGTCTGGGTTAGTCTAGGCCTACGGGGGGAAGGATGGAAGAACGCCTGTAGATGGGGGTACGGTGGTACATTTGGCTCCAGGAAGCCCAGGGAATTCCATGAAAACTTTACCCCTCATTGTGAAGCTAAGAGACGGAGGCCCTTTGCTAAGGGGAGTTATTTGGGGAAGAGGCTTGAGAACAGTCGTGACTTGAAGTCGCTGCTGTGGACTGTAGGAGAGCCCCTTGAAGAGGGTATTCTAAAAAGGATTTCCAGGCAGTGTCTAGAGGCTCGCGGAAGTAGGAGATCCGGAGTTTAAGGTGCTGGGAATCTACAGGGTTCTGTTAGTTTTTTTCTCCCACTGTTTAGCAACCTGGTGTGATTCTAGGAAAATCAAGCCAGTGTACTGATCAGGCTTTGGGGTTTTTGTAGGCTACTGCGACAGGATTATTGAGGGGACTGGCAAAGAAGTTAAAGTAAGGGATCAAAATGCTGGATTTGTTAAAGGAAGTAAAGATGGAGGTGTTTACATACATGAGAAGTGATCAAAGGATGAAGGGCTGATTCAGCTGAACAAGTCTGGGAGTACACCTGTGGGAATAAGCTGGAAAGTGGGAGTTGATTAGCTCAGAAATGACAGTGATACCCAGGCCCTGACCCTGGCCCTGGGGGTTAACATCAAGCAGAGGCAAAGTTTGTGGGGAAATGAGGGAGCTGAGAAACAGAGGAGCCGGCATACTGAACAACTAGTAGACACCCCTAGGGCAGTGGCAGGGTTTGCATGGGGAGAAGGACTGTCCCCCAGAGTTACTTGGTGAGGGGCGAGCCAGTGGGAGGCTGGTAGATGACAGCAGAGAAGGTTTTCAGGCTTAATGGTAGAAGTCTCACAAGAGGAGTTGTAACATGAGTGGAGTCCTTGACTACAGACAGCGTTGGCTTCTGTCGTGGGAGGACCAGTGAGTGTGGGAATTGGGGGAGGGGAGACTCCACCTGAGGGGTAAAGGAGAGTCCTTGTCATCAGGAAAAGGACATCAGGTTTCACTTAAGGACAGAAGGTAAACATTCCACAAAACAGTCCGTGGCTGTAGGATTCATTGACCGAAATTACAGGTTCCAGAGGGTACACATTTTAGGGGACATCATTGTAGGAGTTTGGGTAAGTGGCACACAAACACAGGACACTGTTGGTGGCAGCAGTCCCTCAGGGAGCTGTCCGAGGCTTGTTCCGGGTACACTGAGGCTGGTGCCTGGGGTTTCTATTGGCTCAAAACCTGAAGTCCAGGAAGCAAGGGCAGCCATTAAACCTTCAGCCCCTCCAGAGGAGTGCCCCACAGGCGACAGCATACTCCTGGGCTTTGGTAGACCCTCCCGAGTGCTGGGCTTTGGAATTTGATAGGCTATATTCCCTTAAGCCTGAGTGGAAATTTTGGTAACCTTTTGGAGCTATTGCTGCTCTAAGCTACAGTGCCCCCCGCCTTTTCTTCCTGAATTGAATTGTATTGTTTTTGTCGCACTCCCTTCTTCTGTACCTCTCCTCATCAGGGATCCGACATTTCATTGCTCTTAATTTTGGTTCTTGTTATTTAATAGAACTCTACCACTCTGGTAACCCATATCCTCATTACTTGAGATTTTATCTGGAGTCAGGACTCCATTTTATGTCACTATCTACAGAGTTAACAATTTTCCAAATGCTACAGAAAAGATTCTTTATCAATTCCGTATTTCCATTCACCCTCCTGACAAGGCACAGGTTTTCAAAGAGAGGTGCTTTTTATGAAATGCTGTGCCAAGAGAACCACATCTTTGTTAAATGATGGTAAGATGGTTAGAGACTCAGAACCTTGGAGCCAACTAGAGATTATCTACTTTGAATGTCACCCCCATCGTGTCTCTCCCCACCCTTTTAAGAATGAGGACATTGAGTTAGTGAGTTAGGAAGGTGGCACCAGAATCTGGGGCTTGTGGGTTCTAATCTATTACACTTGTTATGCTTCTGACTACGTCCTGTCTCGTCCCTCGTTTATCAGCAGTGCAATATGAAGGGGAGATTGGCCAATGTATGGAAGTACCTTGGTAAAGAGAAATTTTAGTATAAAATTACCTAAATAACATCTAAAAATGCCTTCTATTTTTCCACTTTTAGGAAGAAGTAAGTCTAATTTGGGGTGGACACCTCTTCATCTGGCATGCTATTTTGGACATAGACAAGTGGTCCAGGATCTGTTAAAGGTATGTATATGGCTCTAATTTTTTTTTTTTTTTTTTGAGAGTGACCACATGCACAAGTGGGGGAGGAGCAGAGGAAGAGGGGGAGAGAGAATCCTAAGCAGGCTTCATGCTCACTGCAGAGCCTGATGCACGGCTCCATCCCACAATCTGAGATCATGACCTGAGCTGAAATCGAGAGTCAGACACTTAACCAACTTAGCCACCCAGGTGCCCCTATGGCTCTAATTTTTAAATGAATAAAATAAATATTGCTGTTACAGAAATTATGAAAGTCTTAGAAAAGCCAACTAACCATAGTGGCTTATTTAAAGCAATAGCTCATCACTAACACACTTAATTGTTCTTTGCTAAGTACATGAATTAGGTTAGCCTGATGATTAAAATTCTGTTTTCTTAGTCATTTGATTTTTCTGTTACTGACTTTTTAAAATTGCAAAAATGGTACGAATTTGAAGATACTATTATTGTTTTTTAATATAACAGTTAAAAAATAACCAAAGCACATCTTAAATGATTAAAAAATGTCAGAATCTCTTAATGAGCACCATATGATTTAAGACCTCACAATTTTCAATTCTATGATTTTTTTCACATATTGGTATTTCTGAAATTGTGTCTTCAAATTTAATTAGTAAACTGTACATTTAAATAGTGGTATCTTTTTCTTCCTGAGAACTTACTAAATTGGTGGAGAAAATGTGGTATTTTCTTTAATATTTATTTATTTTGAGAGAGCATGCATGCATGAGCAGGAGAGGGGAAGAGAGAGAGGGAGAGAGAGAGAGTATCCCAAGCTGGCTCCATGCACGGAGCCTGACGAGGGGCTCGATCTCATAAATGTGAGATCACGACATGAGCTGAAATCAAGAGACAGATGCCTAATCCACTGAGCCACTCAGGTGCCCCCAAAATGTCGTGTTTCATTCAGGCAGTTCTTTTTTAATATTTGGGTTTCTAAAGTAGAGTGAAAGTCTATAGATTTTTAAAGAAAAGTAAACTTTTTACTCTTCTACCTATCATGTAGACTTTTACCTTTCAGGAAGCTTTATTGTTTTACTGTGAATTAAATTGAATTTTAGTGGTGACAACCAATCAATATTAATTATTTTAATTTTGAAGTATTTAATATATTTTGGGGGCTACTGGCTGGCTCAGCATGCAACTCTTGATCTCAAGTTTATAAGTTTGTCCACGTTGGGTGTAGAGATTACTTAAAAGTCTTTGAAAAAGAAATATTTAATATTTCTTGACACGTGGAAGATATCTAACATTTTCACGTTTGTTCAGGCTGGTGCAGAAGTGAATGTATTGAATGACATGGGAGACACGCCACTTCATCGAGCTGCCTTTACAGGACGAAAGGTGAGAACATTCCATGTTCAGTGTTTGCAAGTGGAATATTTGGAGGGGCAGTCGCCTATGTTTTTTATGGCTCTGAATAGCAACTGAGAAAAGCCACAACAGATACATAAACCAGCACTTTGGGTCACAAGGTCACAAGCTCTTAGAATGAAAAGTGAGGTCAGGTTACTTCCACTCTGGCCTCCTGACAGGGACTCCTTCTGTCCCCACTCGTGTCCTTTGGGATGGGGAACTCCTGATTGTTCCTTTTTAAAAAAAAAAAAAATGCTTCATTGAGGTATAATTTTATGGTGCATGAAACTCACCTACTGTAAGCGCGCATTTCAGTGATTCTTGGTACCTTTACACAGTTGTCCGCCCATCCCCACAGTCCAGTTTTAGAACATTTCCATCAGCTCAGAAAGTTTCCTCATGCCTGTTTGTGTTCATTCCCTGCTGCTCTCCCATGCCTCAGGCTACCGCCGATTGGCTTTCTATCTCTAGGATGTTGGTCTTTTCTAGAAATTTCTTTTCTAGAAATTTCTTATAGATGAAATCATACAAGCTTTGTGTCTGTCTTCTTTAATTTAGCATGATATTACTGAAGTTTATCAATGCTGTAGCATTCATGTATCAGTAATTTCCTTTTTATGGCAGAAGAACATACCATTTTATGGCTATGCCACATTCTTTAATCTTTTAACTGTTTACTGACAGGACTCTCTTCCTATTGTATTGCCTTGGCACCCTTGTGGAAATGAATTGATCATAAATGTGAGGTTTATTTCTAGACTTTCTATTCTGTTTCTTTGATCTATGTCTATCATTACATCAGTACTACACCACCTTTATTGCAGTAGCTTTATAATTAAATTTTGATATTGGGTAGTCTGAGTTTTCCAACAGTGACTTACATTATTTTGGCTATTTTCAGTCAAAAGTTGGTTTTTCCATATAAATTTTAGGGTCATATTCTACAAAAACACCTGTTGGAAATTTGAGGTTGTCTTATCTAGAATCTCAGGCCCATTTGGGAAGAATGGCCACTTTAACAATATTGAGTCTTTCAATCCATGAATGTGAAATGCCTGTCCCTTTATTTAGATCCTTAATTTCTCTTGGCAGTGTTTTGAAATTTTCAATGTACAGATCTTATTCTCCTGTTAAATTGTTTTCTAGGCATTGTATTCTTTTTGATGCTATTTTTAATGGAATTTTTCTTTTAATTTCCTTTTCTGATTCCTTGTTGCAACTATATAGAAAGACAAGTTGATTTTTTTGTTGTTGATCTGTGTCCTGTGTACTTGCTGAGCTCATTTATTCTAGTAGATTTTTTATAAATTCTATAGCATTGTCTACACTGGATCTTATCTGCAAATAAAGACAAATGTACTTCTTCCTTTCCAGCTGGATACTTTCCCCCACCACAACCTCTACCCTTTACTTTGCTAGATCCTAGTATACTATTGAATAAATATGTTGAGAGCAGAAATCCTTGTTTTTTGATCCTGGGGGAATAGCATCTAGTCTTTTACCAGTAAGTATGGTGTTTGTAAGTTTTTCCTAGCTATTTATTAGGTTGAGGAAGTGTTACTCTCTTCCTGGTTCTTGAAAGTTTTTATCATGAATATATGTCAAATGCTATTCGTCTGTCTTTTGAGATGATCATGTGACTTTTTCATTAGTCTATTGTGGCATATTACATTAATTGATTTGGGGATATTAAACATTCCTGTGTAAATCTTCATATTGGACAATAATTGTTCTTGTGTGTTACTGGATTCTGTTTGCTAATACTTTCAGGATTTTTTTGGGTCTGTATTCATGACAGATCCTGCTCTATAGTACTGTTTTCTTGAAATGTGTTTATTTGGCTTTGGTAACAGGGTAATACTGGCCTTATAGAAGGGAAATGGAACATGTTCTTTTCTCCTGTTTTCTGAAATAGTTTGTGAAGGATTGGCTTTACTACTTCTTTAAATATTTGATAGAATTCACCAGGTAAGCCATCTGTGCTTGGACTTTCTGTGTGGGAAGATTTTAAATTATTGAAACAACTTAATTACTTTATGTAGATCTGTTCCAATTTTCTTTTTCTTACTGAATCCGTTTTCGTTATTTTGTCTTTCTGGGTATTTTTCCATTTCACCTAAATTGTCTAATTAGCTGGCATAAAGTTGTTAATAATATTCTCCCATTGTTTTCATATCTGTTGGATTGGTAATGATAGCCCTTATTTCATTTGTGTTTGCTAATTTGTGGATTTTTCCACTGGTTAATTTGGCTAAAGATTTGTCAATTTTCTTTTAAAAAAAATTTTTTTTTAAATATTTATTTTTGAGCGAGTGAGACAGAGCATGAGCAGAGGTGGGTAGAGAGAAAGGGAGACACAGAATCTGAAGCAGGCTCCAGGTTCTGAGCTGTCAGCACAGAGCCTGACGCGGGGCTCGAACCCATGAGCTGTGAGATCATGACCTGAGCCGAAGTCAGATGCTCAACCGACTGAGCCACTGAGGTGTCCCACTTTGTTCTTTTCTAGTACAGGCACTTAAAGCTATAAATTTTCATTTTAGCTGATACAATACATTTTGACATGTTTTTGTTTATTTTAAGATACTTTATAATTTTTTTGTGATTTCTTCTTTGCCCATAGATTTAGAACTATGTCTGCCACATATTTGTAATTTTCCAGAATTCTCCCATCACTGATTTCTAATTTAATTTCTCTTATAATCATATAACATACTTTGAATTATTTATTGAAGAATATAACATTCTTTTAAAAGGTATCAGGAATTAATCTGTGATACAACATCTGTCCTGGAGAATGTTCCTTCAGTGCTTGAAAAGAATGTATACTCTGTTGTTTTGGGGGTGGAGTATTCAATAAATGTCCATTGGGTTAGTTAGTAAGGTTGTTCAAATTTTTACCCTTAACTGATTTTGTGTGTTTATCAAGCATTGAGAGTGTGGTATTGAAGTCTAGCTATAGTTCTGTCAGTTTTTGCTTCATGACTTGGGACTCTGTTAGGCCCATATCCAAAATGGGGTTATATGGAATATATGGCATGTATCTTCCTCACGTATTGACTTTTTTTATCATTACAAAATGCCTTTGCCTTCAGTAGTATTTCCTGTCCTAAAGTTTATTTTGTTTTATGTTAATACAGCTATTCTAGCTATCTCATGGTTACTGGTTGCATTGTATATCTTTTCCACTCCTTTCATTTTCTACTTCTCTGTATCTTTGAATATAATGTTTCTTGTAGACAGCATACAACTGTGTGAGTTTTTCTTTAGTAGACGCACTGTTACATTAGTTTCAGGTGTACAACTTAGCGATTTGACAGGCTTATTGTATATTTTGCTCCGTTCACTGCAAGTGTAGCCACCATCTGTCCCATTACATCACTATTACAATATCGTTGACTATATTCCTTATCCTCTGCTTTTTATTTCAATGACTTACTCATTCCGTAACTGGAGGCCTGTATCTCCCTCTCCCTTTCACCCATTTTACCCACCCCCTTCCCGCCTCCCCTCTGGCAGCCATCAGTTCTCTGTATTTATAATTCTGATGCTGATTTTTGTTCATTCATTTTTTAAGACTCCATTTATGAGTATTTGTCTTTCTCAGTCTGATTTATTTCACTTAGCATAATACCCTCCAGCCCCAACGATGTTGTCTCGGATGGCATGATCATATCCTTTTTATGGCTGTGTACTGTGTGTGTGTGTGTGTGTGTGTGTGTGTGTGTGTGTGTGTGTTATATCTTCCTTATCCATTCTTCTATTGATGGGCACTTAGGCTGCTTCCATGTCTTGACTGTTGTAAATAATGCTGCAGTAAACACAAGGGTGCATCTTTTCAAGTTAATGTTTTCATTTTCCCTGGGTAAATACCCAATAGTGGAATTATTGGATCATATGGTATTGCCATTTTTAATTTTTTGAGAAATCTCCATAGTGTTTTTCCACAGTGGCTATACCAATTTACATTTCCACCAACAGTGCATGGAGGTTCCTTTTTTCCACATCCTTGTCAACACTTGTTTCTTGTCTTTTTTATAGCCAATCTGACAGGTATGAGGTGATTATCTCATTGTGGTTTTGATTTGCATTTCCCTGATGATGAGTGATTGAGCATCTTTTTATGTGTCTGTTGGCCACCTGTTCAGTTGTGTGTTTTTATCCAGTCTGGCAATTTCTGCCTTTTGATTTAGTGTTCGGTCTATTCACATTTAATTAATAACAGTTTTGGATTTCCATCTTCAATATTGTATTTGTTTTCTATGTCTCAGGTTTTTTGTTCTTTTGTTCTTCCTTTACTGCCTTTTGTGTTACAGAGGTATTTAGTGTAAAATTTTAATTTCTCTGGATATTAAACTTTTTGAATGTATTTAAATAGCTTCACACTCTTTATCTGCTAAATTTAACATAGCCAACTGAAAGTCAGTTTCTATAATCAACATTTTTCTCATTAAAGGTAACTTGATTCTTTGTCTCACAAGTTTTTATTGAAAATTAGACAGTTTTTAAAATTTTGGTGTTTTTTTTGTTTGTTTTTTAAGTTTGAGAGAGACAGAGTGAGCAGGGGAGGGTCAAAGAGAGAGAGAGGGAGAGAAAGAGAATCCCAAGCAGGCTCTGCATTGTCATTAGTGTGGAGTCTGACCAGGGCTTGAATACACGAACCATGAGATCATGACCTGAGCTGAAACCAAGAGTCAGATGCTTAACTGACTGAGCTGTCCAGGTGCCCCCAAAATTGGACATTTTTTATAATGTGTTTTAGCAGCTCTGAATTCTGACTTGTCTCCCTTCAGGTTATTTTTTTCTTTTTTTATTGTCTGGTCTTCATTTGTGAAATCTGGAATATGCCTGGCCTGATATCTCTGCTCTTTTTTTAAAAATGTTTTAATGTTTTAGCATTGTTTCTGTTTGGGACTGAATGTGTCCCCCTAAAATTCATATGTTGAAATCCTGTCCCCACAATGTGGTGGTATTAGGAGATATGGAGGTGGGTGTGGGATAGGAATGGCCTGTGGCTTCAAAGCTAATGATGCCTGATGATCTTGCCTGGCGTTCTAGTTCCTGTTGAGTTGCCTCTCAGTTTGTTGTTTGTCTTAACTGAATATCCAGCACCATGAAATGATTTCGTTTTGTTCATTTTTATACTCATTTTTCAGGATGACCGTTCTCTGATCTTTTCATACTTCCGTAGCCAAAAATTGCTTTCCCCTTTATCCTGATTTTTTTTTTTGATTATTTGAATGATCTGGTAAATTAACTATGGTAGAGGGCTTATTTGATTACTGACCATAGTTTAATATCCCTAAAGGTTATTTTAAAATACTAGGAGGATTTGTGAGTGTGTATCACAAGTTAATGAGTTTATTATTTGTTTCACATTTTCTATGTGTGAAACGACATAAATCTAATGACTAGCTTTAATTTTTGCATAAATTACCATGAATGAGCCCTGTAAGTATGTGATTAATAAGCATGTTTTAATTAGTACATTTTACACCATTACAGTCTATTTGTTCATATGTTGATCCTTGTGAACCAGGTATGGAGTCTTGCTAAAGCTGAGAAAAATGTAACATTTACAGTAAAAAAATATAGTGGGTAAATTGCTATACTCTATGGGATTTCAAAAATGAGCTGCAAATAGTTTAATTTGCCTGATTCATGCGTGAACTTCTTGCTCTTGATAGCCCTGCACCAGTTGTTTCTTCTGTGTAAGAATGTTGTTTGTTATCTGATTCCCATGGCTCAAGTCTACCCATTCTTGAAAGTGCAGTTCAGGTGCTGTCTGCATAAATTCTTTCCTGACTTACTGCAGCTGGAAGAAAGGTATGCTTTTTCCAGATTTCCTAAATATTTACATCACCTTCTTTTATCTTCTACTTGGTAGTTACTGCTGTGTATGTTTTTATTACTAGAGTGCATTAATCTTGCTTTCAAGGAGTTAATACATTTCAATTTTTGTACCATTGAGCACAGCACATGTCTTTCTGTCCATCTTACCCACATAAGATCAGTTCATTTATCTGTACTTGGTTCTTCTTTACATATTTGTCCATTTCTACTGTATTCTTGAACTTCGAACATGAGATTGTGCTAAGTTGGGCCTTTGATTCAAATATTAGCATATATATCATCTCTTATATTAGAAAATTTAGCTGATGCTAAGTGGGTACATCACATAGGAAACTTTAAAATGTATGTGCTTAATATTTGAGTATGATTGAATTTTGCAAAAAGTTTAATTTTCTAATTAAACTTTCATGTGCTCATGAAAGGAATCCAATTATCTTGTTTTGATGTGATCCTTTGCCATGAATATAATTTAAAATATGATAGATTCTGTGATTTAATAAATACAAAGAGTTGAAAAGGGATTTCATTTGTTATTAAAGTACTTTACATTCTTGTCTGTTTGAATATATAAAATCTCCCAAAATTTTGTGAGGCTTTTCTTGGTAATTAGTGAACTCCGGTGTTTTTGTTTTGTTTTAATTTTTTTTTAATGTTTATTTTTGAGAGAGTGAAAGAGAGTGTGAGCAGGGGAGGGGCAGAGAGAGAGGGAGACACAGAACCTGAAGCAGGCTCCAGGCTCTGAGCTGTCAGCACAGAGCCCGAGGTGGGGCTGGAACTCACTCCAGGATCTGTGAGATCATGCCCTGAGCTGAAGTCAGCCGCTTAACCAACTGAGCCACCCAGGCGCCCCCTGCTGGTGTTTTATAATAAAAATTAATATACCAGAATTTTAAGATGTATTTAGTATTCCTTTATTTTTTAAATGCAGTTAGAATTCTGAAATTTTTATATCTGTATGATCAGTACAAAATAGGGATATAATCAATATAGTAAATAATGGGATTGTGGTACTGAATTTTGTGTTGGCTACTATTTTCCAGCAGATCTGAGAATACATTTAATATACATGCTTCCTGGGGCGCATGGGTGGTTCTGTGGGTTAAGCATCTGACTTCGGCTCAGGTCATGATCTTGAGGCTCGTGAATTCAAACTCTGTGTCGGGCTCCGTGCTGACAGCTCAGAGCCTGGAGCTGGCTTCAGATTTTGTGTCTCCATCTCTCTGTCTCTCTCTTTCTCAAAAATAAATATCAAAAAAAGATTTTTTAAAAATATGTGCTTCCTATGTTCTGTGTCTCAGGAACTATATATCTGTCATCGCCTGGCATATAGAAGATACATATAATCCTGGGGTTTATATAAGCTTATCTGTCTTGTTCTTCAAGATCCCATCTCTCACGAGTATGTATTAAATGCCTACTGTATATCAGGCATTGCACAGATGACTTGATATGTATCGTCTCATTTAATAGAGAATGACAACTCTGAACTATAGGCATAAATATTGCTATTTCTTACAGGTTGGGCTTCCCGGAAAGCCTGCTGAGCTGCAGCAGGTCAATGGGAGTGCTGTGGGATCACACTGTAGCAGGGAAGGAAGGAAGCAGGAGTGGGCAGAGGCTGAAGTCAATCTGTGATGTACTCTTAAGGGATGCCTCAGCCAATGATGGGGAGCTCTGCAGAAGAGATGACCCATCAGAACTGTCCCACTTGGAGGTGAGGGAACACAATACCGGTGATGGTCAGTCAGTGGATACAGGCTGCCTTGGGAAGGGACAGGACCTTGTACAAGGCAGCCCTCTTCAGCTGAGACAGTCCCTGAAATGACTAAAGGTAACAGCTGTGTCTTGGTCACTCCTAGCATCTAGGGAAGTAAGTCTCTTGTTCCTCAGGGTGAGTCTGGGTGGTGCAGCACAGCTTGGACCACAGCTCACCTTTTATTTTGCTCAGATTCACTTCTGCGTACGCTTTGGGGAGCAGCTTCTTCAGGGTCCCAGTGGGCAGGAGGAAGGACGATAGTGGGGCAGACTATAGCCCTTGTTGGCTGTAGTTGGCCTTTGGGCCACAACTGAATCATTTTCTCCCTCCTGTGCTGTCCATTCTAGATACAGCCTCCCCTTGGCTTGCACGTCTGCTCTTCGTGGGTTACCCAGTACTGTGACTCAGGCCCTCATCACTGGAGGTCTGCAAAGGTCATGCCCTTCATAAGCTTGTGGTTGCTACACTCATTCATTTACTGTCAAAACTGGACTAGGGAATACCAAGAGACACCTGTGTCTATCATCTGCATGCCAGACATACTCCTCCATTTCCCCACTGTGTACAGTCCTCCTTTTCTTCTGACATTCGAGTTCATCTTTACCTCTAACTCTTCTTACCTCTGGACCTTTGATAGAGGAGCCACTTGTTCAGGCAGCCTCTCTGATCTCTTGGCCTTGGATCAGAGCATTATCCTCAGGTGTGGACTGTGCTGCCCAGAACCGGAAGAAACCAATCAGACATTGTACTTCTCCATTTTGAGAAGTGCAAGATGGAATAATTTGTTCTTTACTTAGGAGACAGTGTCCTGGCATCACCCAGACCACTGAACGCCTAAAAACTTACTGACATCACATAGTCCCTGAATTCTCCCCAAGATTTATTTCCCACTCCCTAGAGCATCATGTCTTACCAAGGCTTTCAACATTCTAGCCTCTTCTTGTTCATTTGGTTCTATTAACATATCATTGATAAAGTGGACCCAGTGTGATGTTCTGCGGGATGACCAAATGGCTCTGGGGCAAAACTGTACATGTATCCTGTTGTCTGTGGGTATGCAAACCGGTTTTGATCTTTTTTCCTAATAGGGAAAGAAAAGACTACATTTGTCAGATGAGTTGCTGCGTACCATGTCCTTAAGTAGTATTAACTTGCTCCAGCAAACACAGTATGTCTGGCAGAGTGGCTACGATCGGGGCTATTTGAGTTTATGCAAGTCCTCTGCAATCCTCCACATTCCTCTGGTTTTTGCAGTGTTAGACTGGTGAATTAAATGGAAATATGGTAGGGACTGTCACCCCCGCCATTTGAGGTTTTTGAGGGTGGCACTAATTTCTCCCATTTCTCCCCATATGGGATATTAGTTTTGATTTATCTTGGCCAAGAGATGGGGGAGGGCAATTTTAGAGCCTTCCATTGGCTCTTACACTATAGACCAAGGGAGCCCTGTGACACTTTGCCAACAACTGAGTGTGTGTGTTCCAATTATGTGTTCACAGACTCAGGGAGCGACTATTAGATGTCATTGTGGACCCAGTGTATGCACTGCGAGCCAGACCTGGGCCAAGGTTTCATTTATCATCTCACTCTCGCATATGCCCCCTTACTAAGGAGACAGATGACACTTTGGGTCTCTTGGCGTCAGTGTCAGCTTGGATCTTATACCTAACAATTCCTGAAATGTCTGGATATTCCCTTTTTCCCAGTGTAGTTACTTGAATAAAAGGTCATTTGTCCCCTTGGGAATAGTCTAGGAAATTCGTAGCTGTGTAGGTTTGGTTTGGTGTTGCAAAATCTTTCCTTCTGGAATTAGGTCTCTCCTTTAATAGTTTTCAGTCCAAAACTGATTCAAGTCCAGAAAAGTGGACAAGGTATCATGACTTCTTCAGCTTCTGACCATTCATCATTGACTTTTTTTGATGGTACAGATTTTTACTTGGGTGCTTCCTTAGCAGCATGGACAAAAAGCAGTGGCCCCCTATAGATGTCAAAATGCCAGAAATGCCATTGCAGACAGTAGAAGGCTCTAGATAAGAAGGCTTGCTAGATTGGGCATAGTATGTAAGATCATACCAGGTCATTTTGTGCCTGGAAGGCCTTAGAGGATACATCATTTACCAAAACAGGAAGAAATGACTGGTGGAAAAAGCACCAGCATCACCGGGAAACTTATTAAGAACTATCCTCTCAAGTCTAGGGCTGCCATCAGGAAATGCCATTGTAGACCTGGTTCACTGATAGTGGGGTGTGCAGGGTGGGGGCTGTGTCCTAGGACCCTGAGACAGTAGAGGAGGTGGCACTTAAACATCAGAAGCCAGGTGGATGTAATTATGGTAATGAGCAGTGAGTTCAGAGGGGCAAGGTCAGGAGGACTGGCCTGCAGAAGTTCTGGAAATGGCTGACAACATGGCATTCCTGAAGACAAATTATATGGGCATGGCAGATAATGCTTTTGTCTTTTTTCTTTCTTTTTTTTTTTTTTTTTTCATTTTTACCCATTTTTACCAGAGGGAGAAACTACTGCCTCATACAAATTCTTCAGTAACTTACTACACATTTGTTAGACTGATCATCCACTGGGTGCTCAGTTCTGTTTCTTCATTTTCTCTCCCATCCCTCTCTCTTTCTCTTCCCTTTTTTGTCATGGGTCAATAGAAATCACTATCTTCAGGTTTACTGATCTATCTTGACCATTGTCCTGATGTCTCCTGATACCATCGAAGAAGGCATTCCTTATTTCTGTTACTATGATTTTTATTTCTAGCATTTTCCTTTAACTTATAGTTTGCACTTATCAGTTGAAACTCTTACTATGTATGTAGTCCACCTTTTCCACTAGACCTTTTAATGTAATCCTAGTTATTTTTAATTCTCTGTTTCAACATCTTGGTCATTTCTGTGTCATTCTGTTGATGGCTTTGTCTCTTGACAGTGGATTGCTTTTTCCTGCTGTTTGTGTGTCTGGTAACTTTTTATGGGCTGTTAAACAGTGTGTGTAAGCTAGTAGAGACAGAGGTACATAGTATTGGGCCTGGAAATGAGCATACCTCTTCTTAGTGTGGGATGTCCAGTCAGTCTAGTCTGGAGTTGGTCTGAGCTTGGGTTTTCTTGTTGCCATAGCTACCTTCTGTGTACCACTGGCTTCAAATTTCTATTTCCAATTTCAGTATTACCTCTGCATAAGGTGCAGGCTGATTTTTCTGGAGGGTTGTTTTGCTGTGTGTGTGTGTGTGTGTGTGTGTGTGTGTGTGTGTGTGTGTGTGTGTGTGTAATGTTCCTGCTTTACTCTAAGCTTTAGGCCTTCCTAGTGGGTCTTGTGCCTCAGAGTGCGTTTCTGTCCATGCTGTTGCTTTTCCCCCATGAACTGACTATTCTTGCTTGTTCTCAGTACTTGTTAGCCTTGGGGAGGGGGGGTGGTGAGAGGAGGGGATGGAGTGAGTTCTGTGGTCCTGGTCCAAACTCCATCTTAGGTCTGGGACAGGGATTTCTTAGATGGTGGTCAATCAGTGACCCTGCTCCTCCCATAACGGTAGGAGGGGACCTTTGGTGGTATGGATCCTTGATTGTTTCCTGTCTCTTTCCTTGGCTGAGAGGATCCTCACCGTGCCCTGTGGGTGAAAAATTTGCTGACCTTCTCACAGCAGTGTTGTTCCTTAAGGAATAACCTGAGGCAGAGAGGCTTGCCTGGGGCTTTATGCTTTTTCTGCTGCAGTGGCAGTCCCCCTCCTCCAGGCCTGTTGCACCACTGAGAGAAAGGCTTTTTCTGGTCACCTGCCTGAACCTCCATCTTTTTTTTTTTTTTTTTTTTTTTTTTTTTTTTTTTACTTTTTTAAGCACCAAGTGGAGGTCCGTGGGGAAGATCCTGCAGGTGGATAGGAGCTTCCCCCCATACCTGTGGCTTGCAGAGGTTCTCATGCTAGCCTTTCATCCTGTAGCAGTTCGTTAAAAATTTCAGCTGAATTATGTTATCTGCTCGTTGGCCAGTCCCTGTCTTACTCCCATACCTACCACAGTGAGCCAGTGCTTACTTTGGGGCAGTTTCCTTAGATTCCAGACTACAGGCAAAGCTCAGAGATATTGCGGGTTTGTTTCCAGACAACTGCAATAAAGCAAATATTACAACTAAGTAAGTCAAATGAATATTTTGGTATCCTTTGCATATAAAATTTATGTTTACACTATAGTCTGTTAAGTGTGCAATATCATTATGTCTAACAAAACAATGTATATACTTCAAAAATACTTTATAGATTAAAAAATGCTAACCATAATCCAAGCTTTTAGCGAGTTGTAATCTCGCTGGTGGAGGGTCTTGCCTCCATGTCGATGGTGGTTGCCGAAGGTTGGGGTGGCTGTGGCAATTTCTTAAAATAAGACAACAATGCAGTTTGCCACGTGGATCAGCTCTTCCTTTCACGAACTGTTTCTCTGTAGCATGTGTGGCTGTTGGATAGCATTTTACCCACAGTAGAACTTCTTTCAAAATTAGAGTCAATCTTCTCAAACCCTGCCATCAACTTAATTTATGTAATATTCTGACTTTTGTTATTTCAATAGTCTTCACAGCATTTTCACAGGGAGTAGATTCCGTCTCAAACCGCTTTCTTTGCTCATCCAGAAGGAGCAACTCCTCATCTGTTAAAGTTTTATCATGAGATTGCGATTCAGTCACGTTCTTAGACTCTACTTCTAATTCTAGTTCTCTTGCTGTTTCCCCCACATCTGCAGTGACTTCCTCCACAGAAGTCTGGAACCCCTCAAAGTCATCCATGAGGATTGGAATCAACTTCTTCCAAACTCCACAAATGTTGATAGTATTTTGACTTCTTCTTTTGAATCATAAATGTTCTTAACGGCATTTAGAATGGTGAATCCTTTCCAGAAGTTTTTCAATTTACTTTGCTCAAATCCATGAGAGGGATCACTATGACAGCTATGGCCTTATAAAATGTATTTTTTAAGTCAGGAGATTTAAAAGTTGAAATTACTCCTTGATCCATGGGCTGCAGAATGGATGTTGTGTAAACCAGCATGAAAACAACATTAATCCCACTCTAATCTGCATCAAAGCTCTGGGGTAACCAGGTGCATTGTCAAAGGGCAATAATATTTTGAAAGGAATCTTTTTTTCTGAGCAGTAGACCTCAACAGTGGCCTTAAAATATTTGGTCAACCATTTATAAACAGATATGGTATCATCTAGCTTCGTTGTTCCATTCCTAGAGCCTAGGCAGAGTAGATTCAGCATCATTCCTAAGGACTCTAGGGTTTTTGGAATGCTATTTGAACATTGGCTTCGACTTAAAGTCACCAGCTGCAATAGTCCCTAACAAGAGAGTCAGACTGTCCTTTGAAGCTTTGAAGCCAGGCATTGACTTCTCTCTCGCTGTAAAAGTCCTAGATGGCGTCTTCCTCCAAAATAAGGCTATTTCATCTAGATTAGAAATATGTTGTTTATTGTAGCCACCCTCAGTAATGGTCTAGCTAGATCTCCTGGATAACTTGCGGCGGCTTCTACATCAGCACTTGCTGCTTCCCCTTGCACGTTGGTGTTACAGAGATCGTGTCTTTCCTTAAACCTCATGAACCAATCTCTGCTAGCTTCAGACGTTTCTTTCGCAGCTTCCTCCTCTCTCAGCCTTCATAGAATTGAAGAGAGGGCCTTGCTCTGGACTAGGCCTTTGGCTTGAGGAAATGTTGTGGCTGGTTTGATATTGTATCCAGACCACTCAAACTTTCTCCATTTCAGCAATAAAGCTGTTTCGCTTTTTTTTTTTTTTTTTTTTTTTTTTTTAATCATTCACGTGTTCACTGGAGTAGCACTTTTAATTTACTTCAATAACTTTTCCTTTGTACTCACAACTTGGCTATTTGGCCTGAGAGCCTAGCCTTCAGCCTGATGCAGCTGTGGACATGCCTTCCTCACTAAGTTTAACCATTTCTGACTTGTGATTTAAAGTGAGAGACCTGTGACTTTTCATTTGAATAAACATTTAGAGGTCTTCATAGAGTTACTAATTGGCCTGATTTCAACATTGTGTCTCCCAGACCAGGGAGGCCTGAGGAGAGGGAATTGGGGGAATGGCTGGTTACTGGAGCAGTCAGAACACACACATTTATTGATAAGTTTCCTGTCTGCTATGGGCACGGTCCATGGTGCTCCGAAGCAATTATAATAGTAACTTTAAAGATCAGTGATCACAGATCATTATAACAAATGTAATGATAATGAAAATGTTTGAAATAATGCAAGAATTAACAAAATGTGACACAAAAATACTAAGTAAGCAGATACTGTTGGAAAATGATTCTGATGGACTTGTTCAATGCAAGGTTGCCACAAACCTTCAATTGGTGTAAAAACAAAACAAAAACTCTGCAAAGTACAATAAAATGAGAGGGGCTTATAGTTGGTCACCATACCACCTTGGTTCTCTGGGTTCAGCACAGTAGTTTTATAGATTATCTGTTTTTTCCCCTTTTTTGAAAAAAATATTAAAAAAAATTTTTAACATTTATTTATTGAGAGAGAGGGAGAGCATGAGTAGGGGAGGGGCAGAGAGAGAGAGAGAGAGGGAGACACAGAATCTGAAGCAGGCTCTAGGCTCTAAGCTGTCAGCACAGAGCCTGCTGCAGGGCTCAAACTCACGAACTAGGAGATCACGACTTGAGCTGAAGTCAGACACTTAACCAACTGAGCCACCCAGGTATCCCGAAAAAAATATAAAAAAGAAAAAAAAAATTTTTTTTAATGTTTATTTTTGACAGAGACAGAGCATGAGTGAGGGAGGGGCAGAGAGAGAGACAGACACAAAATCCGAAGCAGGATCCAGGCTCTGAGCTGTCAGCACAAAGCCCAATGCAGGATTGGAACTCAAAGATGGTAAGATCATGACCTGAGCTGAAGTCAGACGCTCAACCAACCAAGCCATCTAGGTGCCCCCCCAAAATAGTTTAAGTTTCTTTATTTTTGAGAGAGAACATGCAGGCAGGGTAGAGGCAGAGAAAGGGGGAGAGAGAATCCCAAGCAGGCTTCACACTGTTAGTGCAGAGGCAGATGCAGGGCTCGATCCCTGAACTGTGCGAACATGATCTGTAATGAAGAGTTGGATACTGAACGGACTGAGCCACCAGGCACCCCTCTGCTTTTTTTTGTTTATTTTTGTTTTTGTTAGAGGGGGTATGATGCACCTTCCAGCTTTTTAAATCCCAGGTGAAATCTGCAAGTCCTAGTTAATTTATGAAATAGGCTTTTCTTGTAACTTCAGAGACTGTGCTAATACTTAAATGTTTAGTTAAGTTGGTCATGTGTCTGTGCCTTATGTGGATCAGTTAATATTTAGCATGTCTTAGGAATCTTTAAGATGCTGTGAATTGCTTCTTTAAAAAACTACATGTGGCTATGCATGTGTATTTCTATATTCAGTTTTATCTTTTTGGAATTCTAGGTGACCAGATAAAAGGTCTCCATAATTGATTCTCTAATTCTTTTATCTTTTTTTCACCTGTACTTCCTCTTAGGTATCTTCCGCTCCCCTATTTTCATGGGAGAGATCTTCCAATTTTTCTATTGAATATTTAATTTGCTATTATTTTTTAAGAGTCCTTTATTTTTCTCTAAATATTCCTTTTTTTGTAATCTTCATTTCTTGTTTAATAAAGAAATATCTAATTTTTCTGAGGATGTGTTCTTTTTAAGGTTTTCTTCATTTTTGAAGTTTTTTTTTCCTTACCTCTCTTGATCTTTGTCCTTTGTGCCAGTCAGATCTCAAATCTTGGTTGTAATTGGCTGTTAATTCACATTTAAGAGTGATGTTTCTCAAAACTTGTAGAGGTCGGTAAGCATGAGTAGGACTTGCTGACTTTTGTTGTAGGGTGAACTTTGTTGAATTTGTATAGTAGACTGTGGTGTGTTTTCATATGAGTGTATATAACACATACTGACCTCAGTGCCTCAGATTTCCCATTTTTAAAAAGATGGGTTATAATAGTACCTGCCACACAGGATTTTTGTGAAAATTTAAATGAGTTAATAAAACTCTTGGAACAGTGATACGTTGTAAATGTTAATTAAATATTAGGTATTGGTATGTAATTTTTTTAGAAATAACTTTTTTAATATCAAATCTAGCCTTAAATTTGCTCTTGATTTATTATGATCTTAGGAAATCATGCATCATTTTTCAGATGCACAGCTGCTGATATTTTTCAATAAAAATTTGGATTTGGAGGAATACTTTATTTGCCTAAGTTTGGGGAATTGTATTTCCACATGTATGGCTATTGGATAATTAAAGCTTACTATTTTAAGTCACTAGCTTTTAAAAAATATAACCTTTTAAAACAGTTGAGGTATAATTGGGGCATCTCGCTGGCTCAGTTGGTGGAGCATGCAACTCTTGATCTTGGGGTTGTGAGTTCAAGTCCCATAATCTCTAAAAAACAATTGAGGTATAATTAATTTGTAACATTAATTTCAGGTATATAACATAAGGATTCAATATTTGTATATGTTGCAAAATGATCACGGTAAGTATAGTTAACATCCATCACTGTAAATAGATTTTTCTTGTGAGAACTTTTCAGATCTACTCTTAACAACTTTTGAATATGTAGTACAGTATTAACTATAGTCCCTGTGCTGTGCATTATATCCTCATGATTTATTTCCTTTATAATTGGAAGTTTGTACCTTTTGATATGCTTTACTCATTTTGTCTACCCTCCACCCCCTGCATCTGGCAGCCATCAGTCTGTTCTATCTTTGAGTTTGGTTTTTTGTTTTAGATTCCTGTAAGGAAAATCATATAGTATTTGTTCTTCTCTGTGACTTATTCACTTAGCATAATGTCCTTGCAGTCCATCGATGTTGTTGCAAATGGCAACACATTCCTCCTTTTTATGGCTGAATAATACTCTATTGTATATGTATACCATCATTTCTTTATCCATTCATCCATTGATGGACATTGAGGTTGTTTCTGTATCTTGGCTATAGTGAATAATACTGAAGCGAACATAGGTGTGCTAGTATCTTTTTGGGTTAGTATTTTTGTTTTCTGTAGATAAATACCTAGAAGTGAGATTGCCCAGTCGTATATTCTATTTTTAATTTTTTGAGGAACCTCCATACTGTTTTCCATAGTTGTACCCATTCACATTCTCACTAACAGTGCACAGGGGTGGGAATCCTTTTTTTTTTTTTTTTTTTTCTTTCCACATCCTCACCAACACCTGTTTTGATAACCACCATTCTCACAGGTATGAGGTGGTAACTCATTGTGGTTTTGATTTGTGTTCCCTGATGATTAGTGATGTATAGCATCTTTTCATATGTGTCAGCCATCTGTATGCCTTCTTCCAAAAAATGTCCATTTGGATCCTCTGCTCATCTTTTAATTGGATTGTTTTTCTGCTGTTGAGTTGAAGGAATTCTTTGTGTATTTTGGATATTAACCCCTTATCAGACATACAGTTTGCAAATATTTTCTCCCGTTCAGTTGGTTGCCTTTTTTTTCTTTAAGATTTTTTAATGTTTATTTATTTTAGAGAGAAAGTGAGCAAGGGCAGAGAGAGAGGGGGACAGAGAATCTGAAGTGGGCTCTGTGCTGACAACAGAGAGCCTGAAGTGGGGGCTGAGACTCAGGAACCCTGAGATCATGACCTGAGCTGAAGTTGGATGCCTAACTGACTGAGAGGCCACCCAGATGCCTCAGTTGGTTGCCTTTTCATTTTGCCGATCGTTTCTTTTGCTCTGCAGAAGTCTTTTAGTTTGATATAGTCCCACTTACTTTTTACTTTCATTTTTTAATTTTTTGCTTTTGTTACCTTTAGTCATCACCAAGACACATGTTAAGGTGTGTACTGCCTACATTTCCTTCTAGGAGTTTTATGGTTTCCTGGTCTTGGGTTCAAATCTTTAATCCATGTAGAGTTACTTTTTGTGTGTGGTGTCAGATAGTGGTCCAATTTCATTCTTTTGCATGCGACTGTCCAATTTTTCCAGCACCATTTGTTGAAGAGACTGTCCTTTCCCCATTGTATGTTCTTGTCTCCTTTGTTGTAAATTGGCTATATATGCATGGTATGTTTTTTATAACTATATTTTAAATGTTTTAACACATTTCCCTGCTTTCTCTAATACAATGTGTCAATATAGTGAACCCCCTGCAAAGTATTCTGATATTTCCCTTAGAATTGTATTGAAGTTACAACTCATTGTTGAAGCAGTTTTCTTGAACCTCTCCTAAATTCTAAGAGTTCAGTGATCATAATTTGTAGAAATTATTTTTTTCTAACTTTGAAACCTGAAGACTGCATTAAGAGATTGCTTTACAAGAAGTAAAATTTTCACGGGCACCTGGGTGGCTTAGTCGGTTGAGATCCAACTTTGGCTCAGGTCATGATCTCACGGTTTGTGAGTTCGAGCCCTGCGTCGGGCTCTGTCTGACAGTTCAGAGCCTGGAGCCTGTTTCAGATTCTGTGCCTCCCTCTCTCTCTCTGCTCCTCCCCTGCTCGTGCGTGCACGCGTGCGCGCTCTCTCTCTCTCTCTCAAAAATAAATAAACATTAAAAAAAAGGCAGTAAAATTTTCATGTGGAATTTCTGCTAAAAGTAGATTAATTTTAAAAAATCAACACAGGAATGGTCATAACATCATAATAACCCAAAGGTGGATGCAACCCAGATGTTCATTAACTAATGAATAGATAAACAAAATGTGGTGCATCCATACTGTTGGAATGTTAGGCAGCTATACCAAGGAATGAAGTACTGACACATGCTGAAACACAAAGGAACCTTGGATACGTGCTGAGTGAAAGAAGCCATACACAAAAAGCCGCTGCATATTGGATAATTCCATTTATAGAAATATTCAGAATAGGCAAATCCATAGACAGAAGGTAGATTAGTGGTTGCCAGGGGTGTAGGGGAAGGAGGATTGGGGAGTGGTTAATGGGTAAGATTTCTTTTTGAGGTAATGAAATGTTCTGAAATTAGATAGTGACGGTTGTGCACAACTCTGTGAATATACTAAAAGCCACAGAACTGTGCGCTTTAAAAGGGTGAAATTTATGGTATGCAACTTATGTCCTAAAGCTATTATTAAAAAACAATCTGGGTATGGGCATTTTTCTCTAAGTGTTTTGTCTGAGATGAATTCTATTATGGTAGCAGAGTAATGGTGCAGTGAGGGAATGACAATTTACTAAGCAGAGTGGATTAGGGCAGTTTAGGGGCACGATTTACAGTTGTGTTAATTTTGTTTTGCTGTAATCTTTGTTGTGTACTACTAGGCCGAATGTACTATGTGGCACCCATTAAAAAAAAAAAAGGAAAGGTATCAGGCTCAAAGTTAATACTTTACTCTGCCTTCTTGGTAGTTAGTTGTTTGACAAATTGGTCAAAATGCTATCTTGACCAGGAATATTTTAAGCAAAATATATTTATTTAGGAATAGATATTAAATAAGTAGTCGTTTTGCGTGGAGGGGATATAACAACAAAGCGGACAAACTTCATAGGGGAGAAGAGACAGTAGGTACAGGAAGTTAACACACTATGAAAATAATTCAAACTGGGCAAAGGGGAAAGGAGTTAGGGGGTGGGCACATGCTACTTGAGATTGGGTGGGAAGGAAACCTCCTTTGAGCAAGATGCATGTTTTCTGAATTTTAAAAAATATTTAAGTGTGTCTACTCTTTTTCAGCTTCCTTAGCACCTGGTTATTTTGACTCTTTGTAGTAGAGATCCTGGCTCTACCCATGCACTGAATGTTTTCTTCAAGGTCATCAGTGTCAGTGGTTTACTGTTTTTAAGATTTTCTGTCTTCACATTTTTCTGTACCTATGTTTCTGTGCCTAACAAAGCTGATCACTTCTGGGAGGAGAGACTCTTCTTGTGGCATATCTGGTTGCTTTGATGGTTCCTATTGTTTTTTACTTTACCCTTTTAAACCACTCTTCCCTTTTCCCTTGAAACTTTCCCCATAATGAAAGCCACGTCCTCTTATGGCTTCATTATTTTTCCTGGGGGATTATTTAGAAATACGTGTTTGGACCTCCTGCTTCTCTCCAGGCATACAGGTCCTCTGTTGGGCTGCATGTTGGACGTCCTTACCTGCCCTCAGGAATCTTGAAACTTCACGCTTCTAAAGTGGGACTCCTCCTCCTCTACATCTGCTCCTTTTGCAGTATTTGAGTTGGTTGTTGAAATATGTTTTACTTTAAATCCTCCTTTTTACTGTCTCCACTTGAGAACAAACTCCTTGCTCTTTACCTGGACTGCTCTGTCTCCCCAATTACTTTTCTAATTTTGAAATCTCTTAATTCCACCCTGTGCGGGGATGCCCGGTCAGTATGCTAATGTCAGCTCTGATTTTGGGATCCCTTCGTTATTCATTATCTAAGTTTGTTTTCTCTGATTCGTGGAGAGTCTTGCATAATGTTGAAAGCTTACGCGTGTGAAGTGAATTTAACAAGAGTGGAGAGCCACATAGTCAGCTGGTGACAAGTGACTGTGAGGGAGAAGTGGATGGAGTTGGGGACTTTTGTAAAGCACCACTGACTACTCAGGACTAGATTAGGAATTCCAGGTCCTGGGAGGTGAAGAGGAAGATAATGACTCATTGTTTGGTGTCTGGGCAAAGTGGTTAAGAAGTCAGGATGGTCTTTAATTTTGGCATAGAGAAACACAGTTAGGCTTACTTTACTCTGAACATAGGAACAATGATCCTGCAACAAACTCTTAAAGAAAATTAAAACCTCTTCTACTCACTGAGGCATTAAAAATAGGCACTGACCTACCTGTTGGGTAGGTAGTCTAATTCCTGTCCCTGGATTAGAAGTCCAACCACTAGTCTCTTAAGGTGCCGCCTTTTTTCAAATTATGATTGAGCGAACAACAACCTTTTCTGATACTGCTCCTGCCTAAGCGCTTATATTCCTCACCTGGAGGGCTTCTTAAAAGACAGGTCGCTGGGGGCCCCATGCCCATCATTTCTGATTCATTGGGTCTGAGATGGGGCCTGAGAACTTGCATTTCTGTAGATTTCATGGGGGACACTGATCCTGCTGTGGAAGCAAATTCTGGGAACTTTTGCTCTAAATCTTTTTCACACAGTGGTCCACTGATTTTTCCAACTTGTAATCTGATATGATTCTTCTGAAACCTTCCACACGTATCCCTTTACCTTTCAGACAACCTGAGCTCCCTATAATTGCATATAGCAACTCCACACTCCACATTGCCCTGTTTGCTCCCTATGCCCTTTTCCTCATTCTTGAAGCACATTCTTTGCTCTTAACAGAGGTATTTCTCTGTACCTTTGCTCATCCCATTTCCTCTGCTCATTCTCCATAGTCTGTCCCTTTGGGGATTTAGATCATTCAAGTTCCACATTAATTGTTATAGCCTTCCTAAAGATCCTATCAGGCTAATCACTTGAACTCTGTGCAGTTGCAAAAATGGTATAAGGCAATTAGGTAAGCTATTAAATAGGTTGAGAAATAACATTCCTTAACTCAAATGTGCCAATGTGGTACCAGGCTTGAATAACTCTAATCATTTTTTAAGCAATTTTGCGATCTGTTTCATACACTGAACAATTCAGCCATCTAAAGTACACAATTCAGTGACTCAACTATGTTAACAGACCGTCAACACAGTTTTAGAACATTTTCATCACTCCAAAAAGAAGCCACATACTCCTCTAACTCCCTGTTCCCTCTTCCCCTCCTCCCCAGGCAATTACTCATCTATCTCTATGGATTTGCCTGTTCTGGAATCTAATATAAATGGAATCGTGTAATACGTGGTCTTCTGTGACTGGCTTCTTTTAGTTTAATATTTTCATGGTTCACCCATGACATGGCATATGTTAGTACTTCATTCTTTTTTCTTGACAAATAATGTTCCATTGTGTGGACATTTTATTTATCCATTCATTAACTGATGGGCATTTGGGTTGTTTTTACTTTTCAGGTGTTATGAATAATGCTGCTCTGAACATTTGTGTGTAAGATTTTATCATTCAGTTTATTTCTCTTGGGTGTATACCTAAGAAGTGGAATTGCTGCATCCTATAGCATCTTTATGTTTAGTATTTTGCAGAGCTGTCAAACTGTTTACCAAAGCATCTGCACCATTTTACCTTCCCACTAGCATTGTATGAAGGTTCCAGTTTCTCCACATTCTTGCCAACACTTGTCATTCTTCTTAATTTTAGGCATTATAATGGTTGTCAAATATTACCTCATTTGTTTTTGATTTCCATGTCTGTAACGCAAATGTTCAGCATCTATTTGTGTACTTCTCAGCCATTCTTTGGAGAACAGTCGGTTGTAGTCCTGTGCCTGTTTATTTAAAATCTATATATTTTATTTTGAGGTCTTAAATTTGAGCACCTTCAGGTTCACAGCAAAATTCATGGAGTAAGATAGAGATTTCTTACATGTGCCCTGTCTCCACTCATGCATAGCCTCCCCCATTATCATTTTCCACCAGAGTGGTCCATTTGTTACAATTGCTGAACCTGTATTGACCTATCAGAAACTCCCCCTCCCCGCCCTCTCAGTCCATAGTTTATCTTAGGGTTCAATCTTTTATGTTCTTTGGGTTAGGACAAAGGTATAATAATATGTATCTACCATTGTAGCATCATACGAGTATTTTCACTGTCTCTGCGCTCTGCCTGTTTGTTCCTCTCCCTACTCCAGCCCTGGGCAACTACTGATAATTTTACTGTCTCCATAGTTTTGCTTTTTCCAGAGTGGTGTGTAGTTGGAATCATATAGCTTGTAGCTTTTTCAGATTTTTTGCCCATTTTTAAGTTGGATTGTTTGGGGGTTTTTGTTGAGTTTTAGGAGTTACTTACGTATTCTGGATATAACTTTATCAGACACATGATTTGCAAGTATTTTCTCCTATTCTCTGGATTGCCTTTTCACTCTCTTGATATGTCCTTTGACGTTCAAAGTTTTAAATTTTGATATGGTCCAGTTTCCTTTTTGCCTGTGCTTTGTGCGTCATAGCCAAAATTCATTGCTATATCCAGTGTCTTGGAGTTTTTCTGCTGTTTCCTTCTAAGATCTTTGTTTTAGATCTCACACTTAGGTCTTTGATCCATTTTGATTTAATTTTTGTGTATGGTGTAGGGTACAGATCCAACTCCATTTTGTTTGTTTTGTTCTCCATGTGGGTATCCAGTTTTCCCATTGTTTGTTGGAATTTTCCCCTTAGAATGGTCTTGGCACCCTTGTTGGAGATCATTTGAGCATATATGTGAAAGTTTATTTCTGGACTCTCTATCCACTTCCATTGGTCTATAGGTCTGTCTTTATGCCATTACCACAGTTTTGATTACTGTAGCTTTAAGGTAAATTTTGAAATCAGGCAGTGTGAGATCTCTTACTTTTTTTCCCCAGTACTATTTGTTCAGGGTCCATTGAGATTCCATATGATTTGTAGGGTGGGATTTTCTATTTTTGGGAAAAGCATCCTTGGGATTTGATAGGTATTCCAGTGAATCTATAAATTGCTTTTGGGTGCCTAACTGTGAACATTAGATGTCTTCCCTTTTTGTCATTTTAATTTCTTTCAGCCATGTTTTAAAGTTTTACTGTACAAGTCTTTTGCCTCCGTGATTGAATTTATTGCTAAGTATTTTATTTCCTTTGATGCTATTGTAAATGGAATTAAAAAGTTTTGCTTAGTTTTGTTTTATGATTGTTCATTTTGTCTTTGCCCATTTTTAAAGTAAGTTATTTATCTTTTTATTGAGTTGTTAAAGTTCTTTATTCTGGATATGTCTCTTATCTGATACATGATTTGTAAATATTTTGTCATTCTGTGGGTTGTTTTACTTTTAGTCATATGAAAACACTTCTCCCAAAATGCTGCCTTTAAGGTGACAGGAAATTCTAAGATTTTATTAGAATTCACTTTATTAAAATATTAACCATTTTTCTATTTTAAATGTCATGATATATTTTCTAGAATAATATTCAGCTGTGAAAAGTCTTTTAGATCATTATATAGATACTATGTAATATCCTGGAAAATACATGATATATTAGGTGAAAGGAGTTATAAGCAACTTTAATATAAAAGTTGTGTTTAAAGAAAAAAAAAAAACTCTGACTCATGCATAGGAAAAAGGATTAGAAAGAAATACACCAGAATGTTTATAGTGGTCATAGACTAGGACAATGAGTATTTTGTTTTCTACTTACTGTGTTTTTTAGGTTGTATTTAAGCATTTCTTAGTTAAAAAAAAAAAATTTTTTTTTGGAAAGTACATGGGAAATTTTTTAGTCCAAAGGAAAAATGTAACTCATGGGAAAGCATAACGTGATGACACAAGATATTCTTTCATATCTATCTGTGCATGCGATCAACCTGGCAGTTAGAATAGCATTGTATTTCATCCTGCCCTAGTGTTACCACATCCACCAGTACCCCTGGGTACTAACATTGAACATCAGATCTCTAGCATTCTCCTGCAAATCTGCATTCTTCTTCATTTCTGCTGCCCTGTTAAGTTGTATAACTGAACCAGTGATGCTGGACTTCTATACATTGCTGGTGAGTCTGAAATTTGTCAGAGCAGTTAACTGCTTAGAGTAAATATGAATGATATAGTTAATTATTGTTGAATATTTATTTTAGGAGAGTGTTTGCTTCATTACAAACCATGCCTTTGGCAGTGTATCCTATCAGTCTGTATCACTTTAAGAGTCACATGTTCTACCTAGTGTCAGGTGCCCCTACCTACTGCCTACAGCCAGGTGCCCCTAGTCTGTATCACTTTAGAAGATGAGGGTCTATGTATTATACATCTCACATTTTTTTTTTAAATCTAGGTCTGTTGGGGAAATTTTTTTTCAACAGGTGTTGTAGGAATAATGTTAAATGAATGTTTTATCCGCTGCAATTTCAGTAATGGCTTTGCTAACTTATACATTTGGTTTAATCACGTGAATAGTTTGGTAAAACAATCCGATAATTTACTTAAAAATCAATTATAGAAGTTTGTGTTAATTGTGGATTGGCAATTGTCTGGGTAATCATCAATTATTACAGTTAGCTAAATTGTACGGTTGACCTTTTGAACAACACGGGATGGGGCACTGAGCCCTGCACAACTGAAAATTTACATGTACCTTTGACTCCCCCAAAACTTCTAATAGCCCACTGCTGACTGGAAGCCCTACCAATAACATAAACATTAATCAACACATATTTTGTATGTTATATGTACTATTATAGACTCTAAGAAAAAAGTAAGCTAGAGAAAAAATATTACTAAGAAAATGTAAGGAAGAGAAAATATATTTACAGTAATGTGCTGTATTTATTTTTTAAATCTGCATGTAAGTGGACCTGCCCTGTTCAAACCTGTGTCATTCAAGAGTTGGCTCTATTCAACTTAATGTACTTAGTATTCACTTATTGTAGATACAACTGATGTAATACACAGATTCCTATGGTTCTTGTTTCTATTTTTGAGTAATTACTAATTTGGAAAAGGGTTATAATAAAGTCTTAGTTTAATAACTAAAAACAATTTTTCTGCTTTTCTAGGAGCTGGTAATGCTTCTTTTAGAATATAATGCAGATACTACTGTTGTTAATGGGAGTGGACAGACTGCAAAAGAAGTCACTTATGACAAAGAAATCAGGAACATGCTTGAAGGTAAATATTATGGATCTTAAATAGTAATTACTTTAATGATAGCCAAGGTTCAGACTATAAGTAGAAATAGCTTCTGGGATGCCAGAATAGACTACACTGCGCTTATGCTCTAAAGAGAATGCAATCTTGGAGTCCCTGATTAGACACAAAATTATTTGAGTATTCCTCACAGCTTTAAAACTTAAACAGGTTGGTAAAACTTGCCATAATGTTGTATGATCAAATCTGCAACAGAATGGAAAGTAGAAAGTGAGAGACATGAAGAATGTGGCTGGTAGGCTGCAGAAACATCATAACAAAGGATACAGAAGTGGAGGACAGTGAAGCTGTGAGAGGTGCAGCTGGTGGGAGTCGTTTGATGCTGGCCTGCTCCGTTGTCCTGAGGACTGCATTGTAGCACAACGACTGACAGTAATTTCCTGAAGGATCAGCATCGTCATTAGAAACTCCAGATATTAAATTATGTTAAAGAAGATACGAGTCTACAATAACTCAGAGCAATTTCTCTAAAATAGAATAAAACAAACATATTTTGATTCTTACATTGGGAAACTCTCATGCATTAAGATTATCCTCTGAGTGGCCAGGGCTTTACTATAATTATTTTTTGGTAGTATTTCTATGCTAGAGAAGAGAAGATTTCTTAATTTCTACTCTGTAGTAGAAAGCACATATCCTGTGTTTCTTTGTTTTGCAATTCAGGGAAAGGTAAGATAATTCTGTATTTAAAGGGTATTTCTTAATTATTTTAATTATTAGTATGTTTAGCTATGTAAAAACCAGTATCTTTTTTCTATTTTCCAGTTGTCCTTGAAAACTAAAATTTTCTCTTGTTTTCTAGTTAGAAAATAATGTCAGCCTATCAACCATACTCCTTCTCATGTCTACTACCTTTCTACTTTTAATTTTTTTGAAGATTTGATCATACAATTTTATGGCAAATTTGACAAATCTGCTTAAGTTTTAAGTTTTGTCAGACATCCTTAGGTCACTGTCTTAACTCTTGCCTTAAAAATAAAACCCTTTGATTTAAAATGAGCAGGCTTATCAACTAAACATCTTCTCTAAAGCTCTGTCTTATGTGATTTTTTTTGGGAGATTGCACATATTAGATGTGATCCCTGCCCTTTAATATATTGTGATCTAACTGGGAGGCTGAGGTGTCCTGTCCTTCACCATATCCTATCCTTTTTTTAATTTATTTTTAAAGTAATCTGTACACCCAACATGGGGCTCAAACTCATGACCCTGAGATCAATAGTCACATGCTCTACCAACTGAGCCAGCCAGGTGCCCTTGTCCTGTTATTTTAACTGTAACAAAATGAGAACCTGGAACTGAGGCTCACCTGACAGTGGATTGTTAGTTTAGCCTGACAAATTGACATTTAGTGGGGCCAATCACGAAGACATGTTCTACTACCTCCCCAAAACTCAAATGCGCTAAGGACAAGGGCTCCATTGATGTATAGTTTGTCAGCTAATAAGGTGCTATCCTGGGAAATGAAAGGAGAAAGTTATTTGACTCTGCTCTGATGAGATCACCTTAGCCAGATACAATTTGTGGAGAGCGCCTTAAATGGCTCAGACTTCAGGGAGTGCATCTAGTAGCCCCCCAAGACTATAGGTAGAACAGAAGCCACATCATGGGGTAGTGCACTAGAGAGACAGGAAGAGTTTCACCCCAGAAGCACAGATATCAGTGGTCACAACAAAATTTTACTCAAGCATCTAAAGAAGTGTTATATTGTAATCTTATTTGTGCTAGAACAGAGCCAATTGTTGGTCCAGTTGATGGAGTGCCAGGGGTTCATCTTTGGGTCCTGTGTATTGTAATAATGGCTTGGGTTGCACTTTAAGGTGTAGGGAGTTCACGTGATTGGAGTTACCTGGAAAGAGGTTAGACTACTATGGGTCAGGCACTAGAGAGGAATACCTTCTTCTACATACCATTCGTCTTTCATTTTATTTTGAGAAATTTCTAACCTACAGGGAAGTTTCAATTATAATGCAATGAAAACTTGTATGTCCTTCACTTAGATTCAGTAGTCATTAACATTTTGCCACATCTGGTGTGTCCTTTTATATATTAATGTTCCTTAATATTTTTTGTAGAACTATTTGGGAGTAACTTCTAGAAAGTGGTACTTCTAAATATTTCAGTATGTATCCCTTAAGAACAAGGATATCTTCTTACATAATCACAATATAACTACCAATTTCAGAAAATTTATCACTAATGTAATATAGTTTATATTCAGATTTTGTCAATTGCCCAAATAATGTCCTTTGTAGAATTTTTCCTCCAATTCAGAATCCAATCCAGAATCTCTCATTGTGTTGACAGATTGCTTTAGTCTCCTTTATCTGGAATAAGTCCTTAGCCTTTGTTTGTCAGGATCTTGACCTTTGTGAAGAGGAAGGAAATTATAGAATTATTTGTAGAATGTCTCAGTTTGGGTTTGTTTTTTTTGTTTTTTTTTTTAATCTTTTCATATATTTTAGATTCAGGATCTGCTTTTTGGCGAGAATGGTGAGGTTGTATCCTTTACCAGTGCATCACACGTTAGGAGGAAACATTGTTTATTTTGTTCTATTACTGGTAATGTTATCTCTGATAACCCAGTGCTCCACTGTAGAGATACCCCCCCCCCCTTTGTAAGTACTAATCTATGGGGAGAAAAATTCAAATTTCCTGTTTACCATTAATCTTTTAATAACTGATTTCAGCATTAATGATTCTCGTCCTGAATCACTTCTTACTATGGAGATTGCAAAATGGTGTTTTTTCTGTTGTCAGTGAAGGACATTTGCCAGGTTCTTACCTCCATTTCAAGTGTATTGCTATTTAACCTGCCCTGTGCATATACATAAGAGTGTTGTTAGGAGGGAGTTAAACTTCATGATCTCTGCACTCCCTATTAACTCGGGATGCAGATTCAAACGAAAGATAATTAGTTTGTCATATTAAAATTAAAATTTAGGGATGCCTGGATGACTCAGGCAGTTAAGCATCCGACTCTTGGTTTCTGCTCGGGTCATGATCTCATGGTTAGTGAGATTGAGCCCTGCGTTGAGCTCTGTGCGGAGAGCACAGAGCCTGCTTGGGATTCTCTCTCTCCCTGTCTCTGCCCCTCCCTTGCTTGCACATGTGCTTGCTCACTCTCTCTCAAAAATAAACTTACTTAAATAAAATTGAATTAAAATTTATAGGACAAATGAATTTTTTGAATGGAATATTTCCTTTGAAAACATTTATTGAGGTATAAAATATATGGATAAAAGCATACATAATTAATGTACAGCTCACTATTTTCACAAACAGAACACATCAATGTAAGCAACAGATCAAGGAACAGAATGTTACCAGCACTCTGGAAGCCTCATCTCCCCAGCTGGAATTTTTCCTTTTCATTGGCTGCGTCAATAATCTTTCAGTGTCTTTAATGAACAGAGGACAGGAATATATGCAGTGTTTGCAACTCCAAAACCCCATTTTCCTTCATTTATGAACCTAGGCAATCTAAAAAGAAACATTAGGGTACCCTTTACCTCTTTTCCATGAAGTCTAGAACCAACATGATTAAGCATTGTTTGATTATTTAGTAAATATTTATTGACCAAATACACATCATGCCAGACACTGTCATAAATGGCTAGGATACACAGAAGAGTAAGAACAGTACCTGACTGCTAGTGATAACTTACAGCTCTGGGTAACACATGCAGGAGTAGAAGTACATACAAGAGGGATAGGAATGTGACTGTTCTCAGAGCTCATGGTGCAGTAGCCCCAGGACCAGTAAGAGGAAACACTGAAGAGTGTGAATCGCAGCAAAAGAAGCCATTGAGAGCTTATGCAGAGTCTTGGGTGCCTTCCTTTGAGGTGGGGAGGGAGTCTGGGTGTGGAAATAGAAATGTGAGAATAGAAGATGATGGTATGTTAGGACTGTCCATCTTTTCTTAAAGCTAAACTAGTTCTAGCTATAGCTGTATCCACGATCGCATTCATAGTGTTTCCCCAGTCACTTGGCTCCCCAACCTGCTTTTTAGTCCATGACCTTACTTCAGCCAGGAAGACCTGAGAAACCTTTTATAGTTTCTCCCTTGCAGCCTTTGCAAAGGATATTATGCACATGTTTTAAGTGAGGTTACTGAGCCTTCCTGTGAAATTGGTTTTTTTTAAGCCAGAACAGAATTCAAATCTAGCAAAAAGAGACCTTATTGCATATTGCAGTTTCTTAAATCAAATTGCCTGTTCTCTTTCTGTGCAAGTGTGATTTAAGAAGCAGGATAGAATAGTGGTAAGAGCATGGTCTCTGGAACCAGCCTGCACAAGTTCAGATCCCAGCTCCTCCATTTCCTAGCTGTGTGACCTTAGTTTAATTCCTTAACCTCTTAGTGCCTCAGTCTCTTCATCTGTACAATCAGAATAATAGTAACACCTACTTCATAGCATAGTTATGAGGATTTAATGAACTAATATATTTTTTTCAAAATTTAATATTGAAGTATAGATGACCTACCGTGTTTTGTTAGTTTCAGGTATGTAACAAAATGATTTGATTTTTATATGTTATGCAGTGTTCACCGTGGTAAGTGTAGTTACCTGTCAGCATGCAGTATTACTAAAATACTGGCCTTATCCTGTATGCTGTATTTTTTCCATCTCTGGGACTTATTTATTTTATAACTGGAAGTTATTTTTAAAGTGCTTTGAATAGTACTTGGCATATACTAGGTGCTATAGAATTTGTTAAAATAAGTCTTCTATTAGGCGGAAGTATATACGTATGTGTAGATCTACTTACATGGTTTGTACATCTTCTACCAGTGCTGTTTCTTATTGTTATTTTTAACGGATTCTAAGGTTCTAGAAGGTGTGAGTGCTACTCTCCAATTTATCAAGGCAGATGTGTAATAGTATTTCAGCATGCAAAAGTAATTCATAATTATCTGTGATGGGTGTTATAGTAAGATACTTAGACTTCTGAATTGAAAACATAAATTCATATGAACCTAAAAGGAGTTGAACTCCTTTATCTGAAATTCAAGGCAGTGAGAATAACAATAAGTCTTTAACTATATTTGAATTATAATTCAAAATATTGTGACTTTTTTCCCACAGTCACTTTATTCATACATCCTTTTAATGACGTTGCTAATAGGATACTGACTAGAAGTAGAGTAACATATACTTTCCTTTTGCAGCTGTAGAAAGGACTCAACAAAGAAAGCTTGAAGAAGAACTTTTAGCAGCAGCGAGAGAAGGCAGAACAGCAGAACTCCTAGCTCTGGTAAAACAACATGTCTTAGTTCTTTACCCTTCAGGAAAATTGTAACTTTACGTTAACACTTCATAATGTAGTCAAATTGCAGGGCTAAAATACTTGAGATTGTAATAGTAGTACAAAAGTCCTTAAATATCTGAAAGTACTTGGCATATAATAGTTTAAGCAAGATACATTTTAAGGATTGTTTTCTATGAATTTGTGATTTATGTCCCCACTCCCTACTGTGAAAATCTGATAAATTAAGAATCTGATTTTTCAAGGTGAATACATTATGTAAGACAGTTGTTTTTTTTCAAATTAAGCCAATTTAAATTGAAACATAATATGTAAGATCCTATAAAGGAACAAATTTCTCTAATTGTGATAAGCAATCATTTCTGAAGGGTATGCTACACTTTTAGAAAGTAACGTACAAATATGTGATAATACTTGGGAATATTCATATCATGTCAGAACAGATTGAAAGCTTTACCCATTTTTTTTTTCCTTTTGGAGACCTACTTTCCAGTGTCTATTTCCCACGTAGTCTCATTAAACATGGAACTAAATTTGTTCTAAATTGAAGAATGAAGCATTGCCATTTGCTTTAAAGTTATTTCAGCCTTTTCATTTGAAAAGACCTCTTTGGTTTCCAAGTAAAGTACCTAAAACATTTTTTAATCTTTGTGAAATGGAGACTGTATAAGGAAGTTTTTAAAATAGTCAGTTGGGAACAACAAATTCAGTAGAACTTTAACACATTTAACCTTTATGGTTTTAACTCTTCTGAATGACTGTCTGTGGTAGACTGGTGTATATTTTTGCTGTCACGAGTATGAATCACAAAATGGGTATAAGTGAGCCAATCTCAGTGAAATCTTAATGTCCAGGAGTGGGTGGGGTGGCACTGGTGTAGTGTGTGGTGTCTGTTGTCAGGGGAATGTGGGACCCAAGATTTCATGGCACCTTGAGGACGAGCATGGCAAGTGACATAGATTTGCTGGTTTTAGGGAATAAGAAGCCACTGACTGTCTAGCATCCTAGAGCTCTGGTGTTCACCTGGTTCTATAGTTGGAGGGTCCACCTGAACATCAGTTACACCTTCCTGTGTTTTAAGGGAGAAAATCCATCTTTGATATATAATTCTGCATTGCATTTTTCATTTGTTAGCTCAACAGGCCCAATCCTCCTGATGTTAATTGTTCGGATCAGTTAGGAAATACACCCTTGCACTGTGCAGCTTACCGGGCTCATAAGCAATGTGCCTTAAAGCTTCTAAAAAGTGGAGCAGACCCAAATTTGAAGAACAAAAATGGTAAGCATGTTGGTAAAAGCCATTGTTGGTCATTTTGGAACTATAAAAATAAGTTAATGCCATATAAAATTGTTTTGTGTTAGGATCCAGCCTTTGTTAAACTATATGGCCCCTACTTAATTTTGAAGTCCAGGCATTCACACAAAAGAAAAAAACTTACTAATTTCCTTCTTAGTTAAGAGTTAACTGTATAATAATACCTATTCCTTAGGAGGAAGTTGTGATTAAGATAGAGTTACTCCCTCGAGGAAAGAGAGTACAGTTGATTCGTGTTATTTAACTCCTGGGGGAAAAATAGAGTTGGGTTCTTGAGAGGTTCTGGTCACAACATTTTTATACTGATTAATACATACCCTTGTTTATGTGTGTATTTCTATTTAAAAACACCTTTAATATATATTGTTAATCCATTAACAGAGCTTACTGCCAACAGCACTGTCATTCATGCCTCAATAGAGCTTGTCTGCTACACATATATTTTCCATAAAGCATATCACAGCCCTCTTGCACTTAGGAACAGCACTATATAATAATTCAGTACTATGTTTGGCAGCCCGTTTCAATAGTGAAGTCACCAACAAAAAGCAAACAAAATGTGAAAATACGGCCCTGGATAGACTATGATGTGGACATTTGTTTACCTATGAGAGCTGAAACAGGCAGAGCATCACCTTTTTCTAACTCAGCTGGGAATATGCGCCTGAGAAGACTCAAATTTTTCACCACTTTTGATGTGCCTGTGAATGACTGAGAAATTGCGATAAGTATTGATTTTGAGGTTACAGATAAATTTTAGCAATAGGCAAATCTGCAAATATCAAATGTACAGGTAATGAGTGTTGACTCTATGCATAACAGTATCAGAGATGGGATCAGATAACCCCAAGAGAAGCTACAAAAGGTGTCTCGGGTATTCAAAGGGGGAACATCGCATTAGGGCCATTATCACTATTTAGGATGCTTCCCTCTGCCTACCATCAACCTGGATTAGGACTTGACTTGTTAGTAGTCCACCAGGACCCTGTGCTCACCTCCATTGTTTGCTAAATCACACTCCATGGTAGTTGTTGATTTATATAGCTGTATCTCATGAGACTGAATTCCTAAAGGCGGGGCTGATATTCTCCTGTCTAGTTTTCCTAGGACCTAGAGTAATGTGTAGCACACACCTTCTACATGTTGCGTGTTGAAGATTTGAGTAGTTAGAGATGGCTTCGTGAAGGAATAGATACTTAATATAGACTCTGAAGCCCTACTAGGATTTTTTTTTAATTATTCTAAATACTTGTATCTCTAACAAAAGGTCCCACTGTATTTTTTTTCTTTTTAAACATAAACAGAATATCATTAAATTTTGGAAAGGACATTCTAAGCAGAGAGATTATGAGCAAAGGCATTAAGATAAAAAATTCAAGTAAAGTTTTAGGTGACATCCTCAGTTTGGCATATCCCTACACATGAAGGGGGGCAGTACCAGATAATCCTATAAATGCAGATTAGGCTTGCATAGTGGAAAACCTTAATATGGCAGACTATTTTACCCCTTAATTTGGAAGTTCAGGGGATCATGATAAATAGGTGAGCAGTGGAGAGAGGAGGTGCTTTAATTAGGGCCTGAATTTTTATTGACATCAGTGGGAGTAGAAAGGAAAAAGAAAATTAATCGAATTTTCTGCTCTCTTCCCTTCTTTTGGCCCATATGCTGTAGACCGGCACTATCCAATAGATGGATAATGAGAACCACGTATATAATTTTAAGTTTTCTAGTAGCCACATTTAAAAAGTAAAAAGAAACTGATGAAATTAATTTTAATAATGTATTTTATTTAAAGCAATTTATTCAAAATACGTCAACACGTAATCAATGAGAATACTGAGACTTTACATCCCCTTTTGGATATTAAGTCTTTGAAATCTGGCATGTGTTTTACGCTTAACATCTCAGTTTGAACTAGCCACATTTCAAGCACTGAATAACCACATGTGATTAGTGTCTATTGTATTGGATATAAAAGCTCTAGACATAACAAAGTGTTGAGTCTCTGGTTAACCATGCTGTCCCCAACCTGCGTATGCTTTTTTCTCTGCTGGAAATGTCCTTTTTCTATTTGTCCATGTGGTAAGCCCTAGTCTCACTCTAAGAGTTATGTCAAACTATTTTCGCCAGAGAGGCTTTCCCTGTATCTCTAGGATAGATACAAGTTCTTCCTGGAATAAGAGAAACCAGGGAATAGTGAAGGGGGAGCACTCAGGAGCTGTGAGGGAAATACAAGTTCCATGGAGCCAATGGAAGACATAAAATGTGGAGTGAAGGGGTGGGGTGTATTCATTGTCATGTGCAACTTAGACTGAAGAAGATATAAACACTGAGGCAAGGCTGTGGAACTCAGTGACTCGGTGCCCAGGGGTCCTTTCTGAAAGGGTGGTTTCCGCTGGTAGTTGAGCAACAGCTAGATGCGTGGTTAAGGATGGAGTAGGAAATGAGGAAGCTGAGGCAGCACTGCTTCTCTGCAGTATTTAAGAACAGAAGGAATGGTTCTGTGGCCAAGAGGAAGATGTTTTAGGCAGAGAGATTTAAGCATGTTTGTAAAGTTAAGGAGGACTAAAGCAATAGAAAAGGAGCTTGAAGATTTAATTGTGACAGAAAATGTAATTTTTTCAAAAAAGCAATGCTTTGGTAACAGCAAAAAAAGGGAACATATTTGATAAAGGATGCTTGGTTGTTTATGGCAGCAATTACCAACACAACTGAAGACCTAAAAGAAGACCTAAAAATGGAGAGACCGGCCATGTTTGGGGGAAGGGGAACTCAACATCAAAAAGCTAACAGTTCTCTCCAAGTTAATTGAAAGCAATCCCAGCCAGAACCTTCAAAGGGTTTTCATAGGTCTTGACTAGCTAACTCTCATTTATATGGAAAAGTCCAGTGTAGTGGATTTTAAAATGGAAGAGAAGCAGGGGGAGTTGTCCTGCTGGATAAAAAGACTAATGAACCTATGGGATGTAAAACATTTATTCAACAAAGTGTTTATATGCTAGCTACTATTCCAGGGGCTAGGGATCTAGAGCAGTGAAGAAAAAAATCCCTGCTTTTGTGGAGCTTACGTTCTAATAGGAGAGGGCCAATAAAAAAAAAAATATGTCAGATGAGATTGGTGCTGGGGGGCGGGGGAGGGGGGGAGGCAAGGAAGGAGAATTGAGAGTGTGCTGGGTGTATAGATCATTGCTGCTTTGTGAAAGATGGCAGGAGAATCTCTGTTAGAATGGTAATTACGACTCTTAAGTGAAGGAACAAGCAGTGTCAGTATCTGGGCAGTGAGGATGGTCCCAAGCAGAGGAGGCAGAGAGTGTATATGATGTGTGTCATGAAAAGCCAACCAATATGTCCAGAGTAGAGTGAGAGGAGGAGGGCAGTTGGAAGAGGTTAAAGAGGCAGAGGGACATGGATGAAGAAAGGCTTTGTGGGTTATTGTAAGAATTGTGGCTCTTACTCTGTGTGAGATGGGAAGGTATAGGAGGGTTTAGGATGCAGCAGTGATATGGTCAGATGTAGGTCCTGAAAAGTGATCGCTGATTGTTGTGAAAATAGATCCTAGGAGGGAATCAGTTAGGCTATTCAGGTGAGAGGAAATTGGCTTGGATCAGGATAGTGGCAGTAAAAATGGTTGTTAATGGTTAGATTTTTTTAAACATAATTTGAAGGCAGAGTGGTCAGGATTTTCTGATGGCTTAGATACATGAGGTGTGAGAGAAAGACCAGAATTGAGGGTGACTCGACAGTGTTTGAGTCGAGGACCTGAAAAAATGGAATTTCCAGTTACTACAAAGGGTGAGACTGCAGGGAAGGGTAGGCTAGCAATGGCTAAGAATTAGGAGTTTGGTTTTTAAGGCATAAAAAATTTGAAATCCTATTCTACAATTCAAGTGAGACAGTCGGGTATAGAAGTTTGTGTTTAGAAGAGAGGTCTGGGTGGAGATAAATTTGGGAATTTTCAGGATGTAAAATTATTTAAAATAATAGAATGGATAGGATCACTGAGTGAGGTATTGGTTCAGGGTAGATGAAGGTGAACAGACCAGATAGTTTGGAAGTTAAAACATATACATATGAGAACTTGACAGATGACAAAGGTGGCGTGATAAGTGGATGAGGAAAGAACTGAGTAAACAATCCTGGGGCAAATAGCGAGCCACAGAGTAATAGGTCATTTTAGACACCTGTTGCATATTGGATACTAAATTCCAGCTGGTTTAAACCTAAAAGTGCAATATAAACTTTAAAGCATCAGGAGAGGTTTCTGTTTTTGGCCATAATACAGTTACAGGGACTAGATTTACCTTCCCCTCTCTGTTCCTAATAACACTGTATTGGAAGTCTTAGCTAATGCAATAAAGCAAAAAAATAAATAAAAAGAAAAAAGAAGTATTCAGACTGAAAAAGAAGAAACAGAACTCTTTATAGGTAATCTGATCATTCACATAAAAATTTTTAAGAAATCTCAAGGGAATATACCTCCACATAATAAAGGCCTTATATGGAAAACCCATAGCTAACATCTCAATGGTGAAAAACTGAGCACTTTTCTTCTAAGGTCAGGAACAAGACAAGGATGTCCATTCTGACCACTTTTATTCAACATAGTACTGGAAGTTCTAGCCACAAGACAAGAAGAAAAGACATCCAGATTGGTAAGGAAGAAGTAAAACTTTCACTATTTGCAGATGACATGACAGAATATATATAAACTCTAAACACTCCATCAGAAAACTACCTAAACTGACAAATGATTCAGTAAAGGTGCAGGATACCAAATGAATACACATAAATCTATCACATTTGTATAATAATCAAGTAGCAGAGAAATTAAGAAAATAATCCCCTTTACGATTGCACCAAAAAGAATAAAATGTCTAGGAATAAACTTAACCAAGGAGGTGAAAGACCTATACTTAAAGTAAAACACTGATTAAAAAAAATTGAAGATGATACAAACAAATGGAAAGATATTCCATGCTCCTGGATTAGGGCTTGAAATATTTAAATATATTAATTACCTGAAGCAATCTACAGATTTAATGTAATCCCTGTCAAAATACCAACCTTTCCCACAGAACTAGAATAATCCTATGGAGCCACAAAAAACCCTAAAAAGCCAAAGCAATCTGGAGAAAGAAGAAAAACTCTGGAGGTAACACAATTCCAGATTTCAAGATCTACAAAACTGTCGTAATCAAAGCAGCATGATACTGGCACAAAAACAGACACATGGATTAGAGGAACAGAATAGAGAGCCCAGAAATAAACCCACACTCACATGGTTATCTATGACAGGGGAGGCACAAAATGGGGAAAAGGTTGTCTTTTCAATAAATGGTGTTGGGAAAACTGGACAGCTACATGGAAAAGAATGAAACTGGACCACTTTCTAATACCATACACAAAAATAAAATGGGTTAAAGACCTAAATGTGAGCTCTGAAACCACAAAATTCCTCGAATACATAGGCAGTACTTTCCTTGACATTGACCTTCACAACATTTTTCTGAAGATGTCTCCTCAGGCAAGGGAGCTTGTGATGAGCACAGGGTGTTGTATGGAAGTGTTAAGTTAGTGTAACACCTGAAACTAGTAACACTGTATGTTAACTAACCGGAATTTAAATAAAAACGTAAAAAAAAAAGTCTCAACGTTGATAAGATGGGTCTTCACCAAATGGATCTAGCAGTTTGGTGCAATACGAGTCCAAAACTCAGGCTTTTTCGTAGAAATTGACAAATTGATTATAAATTTTATTTGGAAGGACCTAGTGTACCCAAAACAACTTGAAAAAGAACAGAATTAGAAGTCCTCGGCTACTTTGTTGTCAGGGTTTTCCAAGAGAAAAACAGTTAGTTACATATAAACTTATATATGATTTTGGAGGCAGAGATCTGCCACGATACACTGTCTGCAAACTGGCAAACCAAGAAAGCTGGTGGTGATATTCAGTCTGAAGCCTGAGACCAGAGAGGCTACTGGAGCAAGTCTTTGAATCCAAAAGCCAGAGAATCAGGACCTCCAATGTCAGAAGGCAGAATGAGAAGGAGTCTCAGCTCAAGAAATGACAGAATTCATCCTTCCTTTGCCTTTTTGTTCTATTTAGGCCCTCAGTAGATTGGATGATGCCCACACACATTGGTGAGGGCAGATCTTCTTTACTAGTCCACTGGTTCAAAAGCTAATCTCATCCAGAAACCCCCTCGCAGGCACACTTAGAAATATTTTACCAGCTATCTGGGCATTTTTTAGCCTGTTTAAGTTGACCCATAAAATGAACCATCATATAACCTAATTTCAGGACCGTGTGAAAACAGATCGATCAATCAATTGATCTCTGGAACAGGAGGGAGTCCAGACAGCAACCTACAAATACAGAGAATTGATTTGCCTTGACTAAAGTCTCACGGCCATCAGTGGGGAAAGAATAAATTTTTAACATGATATTAGAAGAGTTGGATAACAATCTCCAAAATCACAGAAAATAATATAAGAGTTAAGATTTATTTCCTTCTAGATTTTTATGGTTTTGAGTTAACTTGGGTTTTGCAAAGATTTCTTAAGCATATAACAAGTATGAATATAGAATACAGATAAGTTGGACATTATCAAAGTCATAAAATTTTGTTCCTCAAAAGGCATTGTTAGGAAAATGAAAATGCAAGCTATTGTATGGGAGAAAATATTGGGAAAACCTACATAACAACAGACTTGTTTCTGGGGTATATACAGAACCCTTATAACTCAATGGGAAGATAATTCAAGTTTAAAAAGGTTCAGACACTCCAAAGATCTGTGAATGGTAGAAAAGTACCTGACTAAAGGCTTCATGTAGAGGTATAAACCTAAATTAAAATGCATTCCAATGAAAAAACATTCACATAACTACAAGGGGATATGTACTATGATGTTTCATTCTCCTTAAAATAGTGAAAAAAGTGGAGATAAGCCCTATGCACTTAAATAAACTGGTTTGACTTAATACTTGCAGCAATCCTAAAATAGAAAAAATAGGAGCTACGTGTGTCAAGTGAATAAAGGAAAACAGTGTTAAAGGAAGTTGCAGAATGATACAGTATACCCTTATTTTAACATTAATACCCATATTTAACATTTAAAAGTACTTTATGAATACATTTCTATATAATGAAAGTAGAAAGATATGCATGAGAACGATAATACCCATTGAATAATGGTGAAAAACAATAAAGCTGGAAAAAGAATTATAATTCCCTTTAATTTTTTTTTAATGTTTTTATTTTTGAGGGGAGAGGCAGAGAAAGAGAGGGAGACACAGAATCTGAATCAGACTCCGGGCTCTGAGCTGTCAGCACAGAGCCTGACACGGGGCTCGAACTCATGGAGTGTGAGATCATGACCTGAGCTGAAGTCGGATGCTCAACCGACTGAGCCACCCAGGCGCCCATATAATTCCCTTTTAAAGTTAGTAGCCATTAGCGATTTAACATTGAAGCCTAATTTTTGTTAACTTTTATTTAAATTCTAGTTAACATAGTGTAATATTAGTTTCAGGTATACAATTTAGTGATTCAACACCTATAACACCCAGTACTCATCACAAGTGCCCTCTTTAATCCCTACCCCCTCACCTATCCCCCCCCCCCCCCCCCCCCCCGGTAACTGTCGGTTTGTTCTTTATAGTTAAGAGTCTGTTTTCTGGTTTGCCTCTCTCTCTCTCTTTTTTCCCCTTTGCATGTTTGTTTTGTTTCTTAAGTTCCACGTTATGAGTGAAATCATATGGTATTTGTCTTTCTCTGATTTATTTTGCTGAGCATAATATTCTCTAGCTCCATCTATGTTGTCACAAATGGAAAGGTTTCATTCTTTTTTATGGCTGAGTAATATTCCATTGAGTGTATATGTGTATGTGTATACACACACATACCATGTCTGCTTAATCCGTTCATCAATCAAGGGATACTTGGGCTGTTGCCATAATTTGGCTAGTGTAGATAATGCTGCTATAAACATTGGGGTGCATGTATCCTTTTTGAATTAGTATTTTATTATTATTCTTTGAGTAAATACCTACTAGTGCAATTGCTAGATCATAGGGTAGTTCTATTTTTAACTTCTTGAGCAACTCCATACAGTTTTTTTCCAGTGTGGCTGTACCAGTTTGCATTCCCACTAGCAGTGAAAGAGGGTTCCCCCTTTCTCCACATCCTTGCCAATGCCTGTTTCTTGTGTTGTTGATGTTAGCCATTCTGACAGGTGTAAGGTGATGTCTCATGTTAGTTTTGATTTTCATTTTCCTGATGATGAGTGATGTTGAGCATCTTTTCATGTGTCTGTTGGCCATCTGGATGTCTTTTTTGGAGATATGTCTGTTCACATCTTACTATTTTTAAATTGGATATTTGTTTTTTGGCTGCTTATATATTTACTAAACCTTTATCAGGTATGTCATTTGCAGATATCTTTTCCCATTCTGTAGATTGTCTTTTGGGGTTTTTTTTAAATGTTTATTTATTTTGAGAGGGACAGGGAGAGGGAGGGAGAGCAAGCATGCAAACAGGGGAGGGGCAGAGAAAGAATCCAAAGCAGGCCTCATGCTGCCAGCACAGAGCCCATTGTGAAGCTCAAACTCATGAACCGTGAGATCATGACCCGAGCCAAAATCAAGAGTTGGATGCTTAACCAACTGCATCACCCAAGTGCCCTGCCTTTTAGTTTTGTTGATCATTTCCTTTGCTGTTCAGAAGCCTCTTACTTTGATGAAGTCCCAATAGCTTATTTTTGCTTCTGTCTCCCTTGTCTCAGGAGACCTATCTCGAAAGGAATTGCTATGGCCAATGTCAAATAAGTTACTGCCTGTGTTCTAGAGTTTTTATGGTTTCAGGTCTTTAGATCTTTAATCCATTTTGAGTTTATTTTTTGTGTATGGTGTATGAAAGTGGTCTAGTTTCATTATTTTGTAGGTTGCTCTCCAGTTTTCCCAACACCATTTGTTGAAGAGACATTCTTTTTCCTATTGTATATCCTTTCCTCCTTTGTCAAAGATTAATTAACCATATAATTGTGGCTTCGTTTCTGGGTTTTCTGTTCTGTTCTCTTGATCTGTGTGTGTGTTGTTTTGTGCAATACTCTACAGTTTTGATCACTACAGCTTTGTAACTTGAAGTCCAGAATTGTGATGCTTCCAGCCTTTTCATTTTCAAGGTCACTTTGGCCATATGAGGTCTTTTGTGGTTCCATCAGATTTTAGGATTACTTGGTCTGGCTTTGTGAAAAATGCTGTTGGTATTTTGATAAGGATTGTGTTAAATATATAGATTGCTTTGGGTAGTATAGACATTTTAATGATATTTGTTCTTCCAGTTCATGAGCATGGAATATTTTCTGGTTTCTTGGTGTCTTCTTCAGTTTCTTTCATCAGCATTTTGTAGTTTTTAGAGTACAGGTCTTTCACCTCTTTAGTTAGGTTTATTGCTAGGTATTTACTGCTTTTGGTGAAATTGTAAATGGGATTGATTGCTTAATTTCTCTTTCTGCTGCTTCATTATTGGTGTATAGAAATGTATCAAATTTCTGTACATTTATTTTGTATCCTGTGACTTTACTGAATTTGTGTATCAGTTCTGATAGTTTTTTGGTAGAGTCTTTAGGGTTTTCTATATATAGTATCATGTCATCTGCAAATAGCGAAAGTTTTACTTCTTCCTTCCTGATTTGGATGCCTCTTATTTCCTTTTGTTGTCTAAATACTGTGACTGGGACTTTCTGGACTATGTGAATAAAAGTGATGAGAGTGGATAGATATCCTTGTCTTGTTCCTGACCTTAGCGGGGAACCTCTCAGTTTTTCCCCATTTAGGATGATGTGAGCTGTGGGTTTTCATATACAGCCTTTCTTATGTTGAGGTATGTTCCCTCTAAACCTACTTTGTTGAAGGTTTTTATCATGAATGGATGCTGTACTTTGTCAAATGCTCTTTTTGCGTCTATTGAGAGGATCATATGGTTCTTTACATGTATTATTAATGTGATTTATCATGTTGATTGATTTGTGAATATTGAACCACCCTTGCATCCTGGGAGTAAATCTCACTTGATGGTGAATGATTTTTTAAAATTATTTTTTTAATGTTTATTTTTGAGAGAGAGAGAGAGACAGAGACAGAGTGCGAGCAGGAGATGAGCAGAGAGAGAGGGAGACACAGAATTGGAAGCAGGCTCCAGGCTCTGAGTTGTCAGAATAGAGCCTAGAGCAGGGCTTGAACTCACAAACTGTGAGTTCATGACCTGAGTTGGAGTCAGACACTTAACCAACTGAGCCACCCAGGTGGCTCATGAATGATTTTTTTAAAAGTATTATTGGATTTGCTTTGCGAGTATTTTACTGAGCATTTTTGCATCTATGTCCATCAGGGATATTGGCTCATAGTTCTCTTTTAGTGGTGTCTTTATCTGGTTGTGGTATCAGGGTAATGCTGGCCTTGTAGAATGAATTTGGAAATTTTCCTTCCTTTTCTACTTTTTGGAATAGTTTGAGAAGAATATGTAGTAACTCCTCTTTAAGGGTTTGATAGAATTTGCCTGTGAGGCTGTCTGGTCCTGGACTTTTGTTTCTTGGGAGGTTTTTGATTACTGATTGAATTTCTTTGCTGGTAATCAGTCTGTTCAAGTTTTCTGTATCTTACTGTTTCAGTTTTGGTAATTTATATATTTTTAGGCATTTATCCATTTCTTCTAGGTTGTTCCATTTGTTGGCCTATAGTTCTTCAGGATATTCTGTTGTAACTGTATTTCTGTGTTGTTGTAGTTCTCCTCTTTCATTTGTGTTTATTTGGGTCCTTTCTCTTTTCTTTTTGATAAGTCTGGCTAGATGTTTATCTATTAATTTATTTTCAGAGAACCAGCTCTGATTTCATTCTTTTTTTCTTTTTTTTTTTAATTTCTTTTCTTTTTTTTCTTTTTTTTAATTCCTAGGGGTGCCTGTGTGGCTCAGTCGGTTGAGTGTCCGACTTTGGTTCAGGTCATGATCTTGCATTTGTGGGTTCAAGCCCCACTTCAGGCTTTGTGATGACAGCTCAGAGCCCAGAGCCTGCTTTGGATTCTGTGTCTCCCTCTCTCTGTCCCTCCTCTGCTCACACACTCTGTCTCTCAAAAAATAAAACATTAAAAATTTTTTAAAAATCTCTATCATTTATTTCAGCTCTAATCTGTAATATTTCCTTCCTTCTGCTGACTTTGGCTTAATTTGTTCTTTTTCTCCTTTAGGTGTAAGGTTAGGTTGTCTATTTGAGGTAGGCCTGTATTGTTATATACTTCCCTCTTAGGACCACTTTTGCTTCATCCCCAAGGTTTTGGACCATTGTGTTTTCATTTTCATTTTTTTCCAAGTATTTTTAATTGCTTTGATTTCCTGTTTTACCCATTCATTGTTTAGTAGCATGTTGTTTAACCTCCATGTATTTATGGTCTTTTCAGGCTTTTTTTGACAGATCAGCTTTTAAAAGTAATGGATGGTAGGTACAGATATATGGAAAGGACTTCCCTAATAGGCTCTATGAACTACAGAGCAATGGGAACAACTACAGTACAGAATTTAAATTTTATCTGCTAATTACTAGTTACAAACCAAAGTTATTTTCCTAGCTGGGAATTAAGCAGAATAATTCTAAAAAGTGCTAAAAGAATAAGAAAAAAACAAATTGATATTAACGGTATCATTCCTACTGTCTCTACCAACTTCCCAAAGACTTGAATAGTTTTTCTATGTGGTGGTTTATAATGATTCTTCCTTGAAAATTTAGATTCAAAAAGCATTCCAATGTAACTAGAATTAACAGTCCCATGCAAATATCAGTCTAAACTGAGGCAATATCCCTGTAAACATGAAAAATTTAATTGTTGGTGTTTAAATGTACTTTTATCCTGTTGTTTTATTAGTAACCAAGTGTTAAAGTGTCCTTGATAAAAGTCAAGATGGAGCCTTCTGAAAAAGTATTTAAGTCATAAGGGTGATATTGTCTGCATTATAGAAAGTTTTAAAAATAGGAAAAACATAAATGACTAAAATACAACCTCTGTTTCTTTCGCATATTATATAACTTTCTAATTTATTTTCAGTACCTACATTAGAACAGTTTTTTTTAACTGCAGAACTAATGCTTGTTTATGTTCGAAATGAGGAAGATGAAGGCACCAACAAAGTGTAATCACCTATGACCCAAAAATCCACAAAGATTTATCTTTTAGCTGTTATTCTCTGGTAGACTAGACTTTTTTTTTTTTTTTTTTTTTTAAGTTTAAAATATTGGCACCTGGGTGGCTCAGTTGGTTTAGCATCCAGCTCTTGATTTTGGCTCAGGTCCTAATCTCATGTCTCATGGGATTGAGCCCTACATCTGGACTCTGCGCTGACAATTCAGCGCCTTCTTGGGATTCTTTCTGTCTCTCTTTCTGTCCTTCCCCCACTCACACATGCTCACTCTCAAAGATTTAAAAAAATAAAAATAAAGTTTAATACCAACTCAAGAGTGTAAATAAAAGAAAGTTCATACATTATTATCAGAATACAGAAGTGTCTCATGGTATTGAAAAGCAGGCATCAGAAGGGATGGAATCAGGAACCAGGAAGCTGTTAGGAACCAAGAAGATTGCCACTCATTGTGTGTGTATCCTTCTCATTGCTTGGTCTCATTTCTGCCTCTTAGCAGATCCATTTTTCAGCATGCATGCTAGAAGATGGCAGCGCTGAACTCTGTTCGGTAGACAAGGATCTCCTAAGCTCAGCTTTAAATTCTAGTGGGAGATAATTTGATGGCACCCGCTGTGTTAGACATCTGCCTCTGATACAGTCAGCTGGAACTCTGGGGGCGGGGCATTATGGTACAAACATGGCTGCTAGGGCCTTCCCCTTGGGGTATGGAAGGGGCAGTGCTCAGACAGCTTACCACCCACAACTCCACAATATGGATGATAATCTATCTCTATATTTTCTAAGACTAAATTTTCCCAGTTTTTTTTTTTTAAGATGTTTTCCATTTTTATTCAAATTTATTGATCCTCTTCTTTGGTTTCTTTGAAGACTTCTAGCCTTAGAGATTTAGTAAATAGTTGAGTCTGTTTTCTGCTAGCTTATCTGTAATCACATTCAGTCATTAAGCAAAAATGCTGAGCCTCTACTCTGTGCCAAGAACTATTTGTAGATGTTGGAGATCCAACAGTGAACAACACCTGATAGTTTCCACACTTTGGGAGCTTATATCCTAGTGGGAGGAGACAGATAAGGTGTAAATACACATATAATGTCAAGCAGTGAGGTGCAGAAAAATAAACAGGATGAAGGGGATAGAGAGTGATGGCATGGGGTAGGGGGCTGTTGTTTTGGAAAAGGTGTAAGGGAAGACCTCCCTGAGCACAGAGCTGCAGTGAGTCAGGAGCGAGCCTTGAGGAAATCTGGTAGAAGAGTATTGAAAAGCAAAGGAAGCAACTGTAAAAGCTCTGGGATTGGAGAGGAGAGTGCTTTGCATATTTGAAGAAGAAAGCTTTCTGGGTGCCTAGAGCAGGGCAAGTTGGGGAGAGGGGAAAGGTCAGGAAAGTAGCCAGAGGCCCAGCCCCATTTGTTGGTGTGCTTGCTGGGTTTTGAATAGGAAACGCTATGTGAGAGTGTTAGGATGTGAGGCTCTCAAATTGCTGACCACTTACCTTTATTTACATCCTTCATCAAGCAATCTTTCCTTTCTGTTTTTTATACCTTTCTCCTACATTTTAAGAATCTGTTTGCTATTTTCTTTCATTGCTTCATCTGCTTCTTTTTTTGCAAGTATCTCTTTTTCCAATAGTTTTTTTTTTTTTAATGTTTATTTCTGCGAGAGTGCGAGCAGGAGGGAGCAGAGAGAGAGGGAGACAGAGAATCCCAAGCAGGCTCAGAGCTGCCAGCGCAGAGCCTGACATGAAGCTCAGACCCACGAACCATGAGATCATTACCTGAGCCAAAATCAAGAGTTGGATGATTAACCAACCTAGCCGCCCCACAAGTAACTCATTTTTAATGATTGTTTTTGTAGTGTTTTAATATCTGGTAAAGTTTCCCTTTTGAGGATTTTCTTTGACATTCGTATCTGTTTATTCTCCCAGATGGCATTCAAAATAATTTTTTTTTAGGTTCCTAGTAAAAATACCATTGGTATGTTATTGAAATTACATTCTGTGTAAATTCCTTTGAGGAATGTTGACATTTAGTGTTTTCATTAAGGGACAAATGTATATCATATACAAATGTAAATATTGGATCATTTCTGTTTTTTACTTTATTTTGTTGTGCTTGATAAGAGATTTTGAAGTGTCTGGTTATGATGCTTCTCCAGGTAGGGAGGCTATTTCATTCAGTTCAGAAAGCATTTTATTTGATTCTTACTGTCTGCCAGGCACTTTAGGCACTGAATCTAGAAATGAAGGCTTGGTGCTGGGATTTCAGTTAGTTGGCAGGAGTTCAGAATTTATTTTTGGTGTTAGGGCAGAATTCCATGAAAGAAATCACATTGTTCTCCTCCTCTTCACCTAAAGGAATAATTTCTCAAAAGTGCCCTGTAGATAGAATAAAAATAACAGTTGGCAGACCTTTTTTAAGACCTCTTCCTATATGCTAGCTAGAAAACCTAAACTGGTTATTAATTTCTCAGTTAACACTTTAAAAAAATTTTTCCCCACTAAGGCAATAATATATAATCCAAGTTTTACCCATTAGTCCTATAAATCTACCTCTAGAAGCTGAAACCTGTGAATTTTTCTCCACATTTTCTGCTACTAACTCTGCAGTCCAAACCACCATTATCTTTCACCTGGACTATTGATATTGCTTTGTACATATTATCTCTACTTTTCTCTTGCCCACGTTCACAAGGCATTTTCCACACTGTAGCCATGGTGATCTTTAAAAACAATGTTTTTATTATGGAAATTATCAAGCCTTAAAAAATAATAATAGAATTAATTGATGTCTCCCTCCCTCCCACTCTCTCCATCTCTCTGTCTCCAGGACAGACATGTCTCAATAATGGCCACTGTCCAGTTACGTTATTTTTGTGTATAAATATTTCAGTGTATGGGCTCCTAGCTGGCTCAATCAGTAGAGTATGTGACACTTGGTCTCAGGGTTGTAAGTCTGAGCTCCACGTTGGGTATAAAGATTACTTAAAAACAAAATCTTAAAAAAATTTTTCGGTATAAAAAAAAACAAACCTGTAATCACATGATGGTTGCACAGCTCTGAATATACTGAAAACCACTGAATTGTACACTTGAAATGGGTGAATTATATGGTATGTAAATTATATCTCAACATAGTTGTTAAAAAAATATCAAGGAGCCAAAGTTTGCATTTCCCCAGTTATACTTTTAAGTATTTTTTAACACTTTGATAGAGTTTTAAACGTAAGTTGGATAGTGTACTGTTTTTCTTAAAACCCTTCAGTGACTTTTCATCATATTTATAATAACCCATACCCCTTGTACTGACTCAGAAAGGTCTGACCTACAAAGCCCTGGCGTAATACGCTTCTTTGCCTCTCTGACTTTCTACCTCTCTTGCCCACTAAATTTTTTCTACCTCAGGGCCTTTGCATTAGCTGTTCCATCTACTGGAATGCCTTTCCCTATATTTTCCCAAGCCTAGATCATTCCTTTCAATTTAAATACCTTTTCCTCACAAAGGCCTACCCTGATCAGTTGCCCAGTCTCCAGTCTAAAGTGCTATCCTAGTCATTCTCCATCACATCATTCACTTATAAAGTATCAGCATAGCATAGTTTATCTGGCATGTAATTGTTGTTAATTTACTATTACCCTTTTTCTGTGCCTTCCCTGCCCCCCTCCCATGTTTTCTGTCATGTTCACTGCTGAATCCCCAGTGCCTAAAATATTAATTGGTGCATAATAGACCCTTATTAGGAGAAATTCATACAAAAAACTGCCCAACACATGCCAGGTGTTTGGTACTTATAAAAAGGTTATTTGATAGAATATATTATCTCACTGCATAAACAGAGTTCTGGTCAGGTATGTTACTTTGAAAGGGCCATTTTCTACTCCCAAGTTATAACATGACTGGTTTTTGGGTTTTTTGTTTTTTGTTTTTTTTTTTTAAGCGACCTTATTTCATATAGCATCCTGTTCACTTCAAAGCTCAATAAGTAACTTTTAACAAATTCTGTTTTTGTTGTTTGGCAAAACATAGGGTGCTTGCATGAATAAGGTTGCAAAAGTTACTATAATGCCTTGCTGGTTTCATTCTCCATTATCACTTTTTCTTTTGTCCTCAACTGTGGACCATCACACTCTTTGCTTATGATCTCTCTCTGCTACCTGTTCTCTGGTGAAGCAGCTTAAGAGTGGCTGTGGTAGGCTGAATGACAGCCCCCTAAAGATGTGATTAGTTAAGTATCTTGAGATAGATAATCCTGAATTATCATGGGGGGCTGTGTAATCACAGTTGTCCTTACAGGCAGGAGGAAGGAGAATCTGAACATTGAGAAAGAAAACGTAAAGATGGAATCAGAGGTTGGAGTGATGCCCTTTAAAGATAGGAGGACCACAGTTTGAGCCCTGTGTTGGGCTCTGTGCTGACAGCTCAGCCTTTGGATTCTGTGTAGTCCTCTCTTTTTGCCCCTTCCCTGCTCATGCTCTGTCTCTCTCAAAAATAAAAAAAATAAAAAAAATTCTTTTAATTAAGATGGGAGGACCACAAATCAAGGGATATAGGTGGCTTCTAGAAACCAGAAAAGGGGTGCCTGGGTGGCTCAGTTGGTTAAGTGACTTCAGCTCAGGTCATGATCTCACGGTTTGAGTTGGAGCCCTGCATCAGTCTCTGTGCTGACAGCTCAGAGCCTAGAACCTGCTTCAGATTCTTTGTCTCCCTCTCTCTTGTCCCTTCCCCCCCCACACCTCACCTCTCTCTCTCTCTCTCTCTCAAAAATAAACAAACACAAAATTTAGAAACCAGAAAAGGGGCAAGGCAATGGATTCTCCCCTAGAGCCTCCAGAAGGAATGCAGTCATGTCTACACCTTGAGTTTGGCCTAGTGAGACTGATTTTGGATTTCTGATCTCCCAAACTATAAAAGAATTAATCTGTATTGTTTGAAGCAATTAAGTTTGTGGTACTTTGTTTTAGTAGCCATGAGAAACCAATTCAGTGATTTAAAGTATAAGAAGGCTTGAAGGATCACAGAACCTGTACAGAGTGTTCTGAGGCTAATCTTGCTGGCTTAGTAGTTAGCTACCAAAATGGAAGCCAGAAAGAGTTGAGATGGCAACTTCAGGTGGGTAATGTGGGGGGAGAAGAGAGAGGTGTGGTTGTTGGAATAGTGAAAGAATATTCATGCTGTAATGGCAGTATCCATGTTATATACAATTAAGCTCTTGATGGTTTGTTTCCTTGTGTTTTACACAGATCAGAAACCCCTTGACCTTGCCCAGGGTGCTGAAATGAAACACATTCTTATTGGTAATAAGGTACGTAGTAATAGACTACATGCATATGATCATTTTTAGAAAAAGATTTTGAATTCCTGAAATACATAGATGGCATTTTTAATGAAAACATATTTTCAATAGGTCATCTACAAAGCACTGAAACGATATGAGGGCCCTCTTTGGAAGGTAGGCTGAGATGATCTTATTTCTAGAACTGGAAAGAATTCTCAGGTGCCCCATTTTTATTTAATAAAAAAAATTTTTTTTCATGTTTGAGAGAGAGAGTGGGGAGCCCATGCTTGCATGGGGGTGGGGGCTGGAGAGAGATGTGGGGAGAAAGAATCCCAAGCAGGCTTCATGCTGTTAGCCCACAGCCCGATGAGGGGCTTCATTTCACAAATCGTAAGATCATGACCTGAGCTAAAATCAAGAGTAGGACCCTTAACCAACTGAGCCACCCAGGTGCCCCAAAAATTATTTCAGAAGAAAAAATGATTTAAGCATTCTTGGATCTTGCAATGTAAACCATTTTGTGTGTGTGTGTGTGTGGTATTGGCTTTCGTTAGGGTTCCACTTGTTATAGCAATTGCTGCTCTTTTTGTTGATGGTCTAAGAACACTTTTAAGTGACCAAGTTTATGCAGAACAGTGTTTAATCATAGAATTGCAGTGTTTTTGTTATGAATGTTGAAACAGGGAGGACTTGATAGGAATTTAATGTTTGAGTTGTCACAGAACACACATACAAAATCTTTCTGGTTCTAAAAATTTCTTTGCATTTTGGAGTTCATTTATTTTCTAGAATTAACTGTCTTAGAGTATGTGTTTTCTTTTGCATTTGCAAGCACTCCCTTTATGCACAAGTATGTTTATGTTGTATAAAATTAGAATTAATTCTTAGACTTTGTCTTTGAAGTCCACAATTGAAAATTGTCCTATAATTATCCTTGGACAATATTGTCAGAACTATAAACTGTGTTCATTATTGATCTTATCAGTATGCCATTTCTTCTCTTCTTGTCCCCCTGTAGTGGTATGTTTTCATTACTGCACCTAGTTACCTTAGTTCATGTTTGATCATTTTTTTTTTTTATAATGTTTATTTTTGAGAGAGAGAGGGAGACAGAGTGCAAGTGTGGGAGGAGGAGAGAGAGGGAGACACAGAATCCGAAGTAGGCTCTGGCTCTGAGCTCTCAGCACAGAGCCTGATGCAGAGCCTGAACCCATGAGCTGTGAGATCCTGACCTGAGCTGAAGTCGGACACTTAACCAACTGAGCCGACCCAGGTGCCCCCATGTTTGATTATTTTTTAATATTCATCAGTACTATCTACATGAAAGACTACAATAGAATTATCATAACTTAATTTTTATCAGTCAGGTATTTGAATCTAGATCTATCAGCTTGGAAAATCCTTGCCATTTTTTCCCTTAGAGTTCAAGATTTTTTGGCTGGAGATTATTCTGGGTGGTATTAGAACATGGAGTCCTTTCGTGGTATAGGAAACAGTAAGTATTATCCTGATACTTAGTAAATTTATTCTCTAAATTTTGAAAGATTAAAAGTTTTCACTTATCTCTTTAATATTTATTTATATTTCTAATAATTGTAATATTTATTTTGAAGGCCTGATGCAGTCCATAATATTTATCGCCAGGGATGCAAACACTTAACTCAAGCAGTATGCACGGTAGGATGACACATGCATCTTTTGCCCACACTGTGAAGTCAGTGTTGCAAGTGTTATTTTTATAAAGCTGCCTTGTCAAATCTTGGGGTAGGGGGGACTTGTGTGTATTTTTATTTGAGAACAAGTAAAACCGTGGAATCTCTTTAAAAAAAAATAATGGACCCTTGTTTATTTCACATATTGTGGGATGAGATAGCAGTGGTCTGAAAACATAAAGAGCCTGTCATGTTTTGTGTGTGTGTATGTGTGTATATTCACACACATATATGCATGTGTGTGTACATGTATATGTGTACTTATACATGGGCAAATCGAGATAAGGGAAGTTTTTCTGGTGTTAAAATTTAAAGCCTGTGTCAAAATTAGGATTCTTAGGTCCTCTGTGTTCACTGTTATACTTTACCAACCAGGAGAAAAAGTGAGTTTCTCCTCTTAGGTATTAGTCTAAGACTGGAGCCTAGACATGCTTTCTTCTTTCCTACTTGAAATCCTTGAGGGTTGTCAATATGTCGTGGCAATCACTTGTCACATTCCCCAGCAGTACAGCCTGATTACACAGCCAGCCCTTAATTGTCCTCACACCCCTTCCTCCCTTCACATTAGACCAGAGGGCCAGGGAACCTCTCTCTAATCTGGTGTGTGTAATCTTTTGTTTTTTCTTTCAGTGTAATCTTGGCCATTGTCTTCTGTTCCCCCTATAGACTCATCTACTTACTACCAAGCTTTTTCCTTAGTTGAGCCTTTTATCTCGCAAATAAGTGCTCCCCCTGCCCTTTTAAAATTTCTTGCTCTTTAACTTCTGTGGAATCCATTAGCTCTTGCTGTGTTATGCCTCTCCTTGTTGTATAACTTTTGTTTCTTCTGTAAAATGTCTGCTTAAAGCTTATCTTTATGAGGCCCATATCAACACAAGCTAATGAGCATTCACTGTGTGACTGCTTTAAGCAGACTGTTTGCTTTGTAGTTTTTTTTCTTTTTTTAAGTTTATTTGAGAGGGAGGGAGAGAGCAAGTATGCACGCACATGAGCGGGAAAGGGGAAGAGAGAGAGGGAGAGAGAGAATCCCAAGCAGGCTTCACACTGTCAGCACAGAGCCTGGTGCAGGGCTCGAGCTCAAGAACTGTGAGGTCATGACCTGAACCAAAATCAAGAGTCAGATGCTTGACCAACTGAGCTACCTAGGCACCCTACTTTATAGTTTCTTAAGGTAGAAGCTTAGAGTATTGATTTGAAATCTTTTTTCTAATATAAGTGTTTGCAACTATCAGTTTCTTAATTTTTCTTCAGTGTGCAGTTCAGGGCCATTAAATACATCTGTATTATATTGCAGCCATCAGCACCATCTATCTCCAGAACTCTCTTTATCTTCCCATACTAAAACTCTGTACCCATTAATCACTTATTCCTTTCCTTTCTATTCCCAGCCCCTGCCAGCCACCATTCTACTTTCTCTATGAATTTGACCTTGCCAGGTACCTCAGCTAAGTTAAGTAGAATCAGACAATATTTGTCCCTTCATGACTGGCTTATTTCACTTAGCATAATGTCCTCAAGATTCATTCATGTTACAGTATGTATCAGAATTTTTTTCCTTTTTGAAAATTTTTAATTATAGTAAAAAAGCACATAACAAAATTTACTATTTTAACCATTTTTAAGTGTGCAGTAGCTTGAACTGTAGTCACTTTGTTGTGCAACGGATCTCTAGAATTTTTTCATCTTGCAAAACTGCAGCTATACCCATTAAGCAACGGCCTATTTCCTCTACCCCTAGCCCCTGGCAACCACTCTTGTACTTTTTGTCTCTATGAGTGTGACCACTTTAGATACCTCTAAGTGGAATCTTAGAGTATTTGCCTTATGTCATTTCGTCTGATATCCCCAAGATTCATCCATGCTGTAGCATGTGCCCGGAATTTTTTTTGAAGGCTGAATAATGTATATGCCACATTTCTTTATGCGTTTATTCCTCAGTTTACATTTGGATTGCTTTCACCTCTTGGCTTTTGTGAATAATGCTGCAATGAACACGGATATGCAAATATCTCTTCAAGATACTGCTTTCAGTTCTTTTGGATATAGACTTAATAGTGGAATTGTTCAATGATGTGGTAGTTCTATTTTTGATTTTTTTGAGGGATTTTCATGCTGTTTTCCAAAGCAGCTGCCCCGTTGTATATTCACACCAGCAGTAATTGGGGGGGGGGGGGGGAGGGCTCCAATTTCACTTTTTCCACATCCTCACCAGCACTTATTTTCCTTTTTTTTTTTTAAAATATGGGCCATCCTAATGAATGTGAGGTGGTATCTAATTGCAGTTTGATTTGCATTTCTCTGATGACTAGTGATGTTGAGCATCTTTTCATGTGCTTAGTGGGCATTGGTTATTGTCTTTGGAGAAATGTCTATCTAAGTCCTTGGCTCATTTTTTAATTGGGCTGTTTGGTTTTTTTGTTGGTGTTGAGTTGTAAGGGTTCTTGGCATATTCTAGGTATTAACCCCTTACCAGTATATGATTGTAGATATTTTCTCCCATTCTATGGATTGCCTTTACACTCTCTTGATAATGTCCTTTGATGCATAGAAGTTTTTAATTTTGATATAGTCAAATTTATTTTTTTTTCTTTTTGTCACTTGTGCTTGTGGGTATCATGTTCAAGGAATCATTGCCAAGTCCAGTCCCATGAAGCTTTACTCCTATGTTTTCTTAAGAGTTTTATAGTTTTAGCGCTGATGTTTAGGGATAGTTTTCTCCTGAGGCCTTTCCCCTTGATTGCAGCCAGCTGCCTGACAATCCTGCCATGGCTTTTTGTGTGCAGGTCTCCCTGGTTTCTCTTCCTCTTATTAAGGAATCCAGTCTTACTGAATTAGGGCCCCACTCTTGTGACCTCATTTAATCTTTTTTTTTTTTTTATTAAAAAGAATTTTTTTTAACGTTTATTCATTTTTTGAGAGACAGAGCATGAGCGGGAAAGGGGCAGAGAGAGGGAAGCAGGCTCCAGGTTCCGAGCTGTCAGTGCAGAGCCCCACATGGGGCTTGAACTCATGAACTGCGAGATCATGACCTGAGCCGAAGTAGGACGCTCAACCAACTGAGCCACTCAGGCGCCCCTGACCTCATTTAATCTTAATTTCCTCTTTAAAGCCCTATCTACAAATATAATCATATTGAGGGTGGGATCTTCATATGAATTTGGGGAGGACACAGTTCAGTCCATGACAATCAGTGTGGTTACTCCAGCTTTCGAATACCATTTGCATGGTAGATCTTTTTCCATCTTTTTATTTTCAGCTTATCTATGTGTTTGAAACTTACTTATAGAGAACATAGAGTTGTATCGGGTATTTTTATCCAATTTGACAAACTCTGCCTTGTGATAGGAATGTTTAATGAAGGACAGACACCTGGCTGGCTCAGTTGGTTGAGCGTATGACTTTTTTTTTTTTTTTTAGTTACTTATTGAGAGAGGGGGAGAGAGCACGAGCGAGCATGAGTGAGGCAGAGGCAGAGAGAGAGAGAGAGAATATCCCAAGCAGGCTCCATACTGCCAGCACAGATCCCGACTCAGGGCTCAATCCCACAACCATGAGATCACGACCTGAGCCGAAACCAAGAGTTCAATGCTTAACCAACTGAGTCACCCAGGCACCCTGAGTGTATAACTCTTGATCTCGGGGTTGTAAGTTCAAGCCCCACATTAGGTGTAGGGATTACTTAATAAAATCTTTAAAAAAAAATGTTTAATTTATACTTAATGTTGTTGACATGGTTGGATTTCTGCTGCCATTTTGTCGTTCTTTGTTCTTCCTCTTCTACATAAGGGAGATACTTCTCATGTATCGTTTCCTTTTGTTTATATTTTACTGTATTTTAAAGTTATTTCTTAGTGGTTGCTCTAGCTATTATAACATACATCTTAATCTATCACAATTCATACTTTATTTCATAAAATCTGAGAACTTTAATATAGTTGCACTTCCTACCCCCTTCCTTTGTGTTATTGTTATATATATCATGACTCTGTATGTTTAAAAACAACAATATAGTGTTACATCTATTGCTTTATACAATTTTATGTCTGTTTCTTTGTTTTAAAATATTTTTATTGCACTATAATTCACATTGTATAAGGTTCACCTACTTAAAATGGTTCAGTAATGTTTTGTATGGTCATAGACTTGTGCATCCATAACCAGTCAGGTTTAGAACATTTCCCTAATTCCACAAAAAAAACACTTCATATCCATTAGTAATCATATCTGAGTGCCTGTCAGTACCACCTCCTCTGAGTTCCCTAGGTAGCCATTAATACCTGTCTCTATAAATTTGCCTATTCTAGTCATTTCATATAAATGGGATCATAGAATATGTGGTCTTTTGTTTCTGGATTCTTTTGCTTAGTGTAATGTTTTCAAGGTTCATCCATATTATAGCATGTATCATTACTGCAGTCCTTTTGTGGCCAAATAATATTCCATTGTATGGATAGACCATATTTATCCATTCATCAATTAAGGAACATCTGGGTTGTTTTCACTTTTTGGGTCTTAAGAATAATGGTGCTGTGAGCATTAATGTATCAGTTTTTGTGGGGATTTATGTTAATCTCTTGTGTTTTTTAAAATAGAGGAGAAAAAATATATAGAGTCTTACTCTAACTCATATTTTTATCACTTCTAGTTGTGTTTATTTTTTTCAGTGGATGTATGGGTTATTTTTAGAAGTCATTTCCTTGCTCCACTGTAGCTCCATTCCTTCCTTTATCCTCTGTGCTATTAGTGTCATATATCATACATTAGTATGTTACAAGCCCAACCATACAATTTTACAATTGTGTAAATTGCTTTAAATTATATGAGAAAAGAGAAACTAAATACTCTATTTTAGAATTACCTATGCAATTTCACCAGGTTTTTTTTTTTTCTTTTTTCTTATTTGGTGTCTCTTTCTTTCAGCCTAAGTAACTTTTTTTGATTTTATTCTTTTTTGTTAGGTATACCTAATGAATTGTCTCAGTTTTTTTTTGCCTTCATTTTAGAACAGTAGTTACACAAGACAGAGAAATTTTCTTTCAGCACTTTGAATATGTCATCCCCTTACCTCTGTCCTCCATTGGTTTTTGTTTTAATTTTTTTTCAATGTTTATTTTTGAGAGACAAAGAGTGTGAGCAGGGGAGGGGCAGAGAGAGAAAGACAGAGACACAGAATCTGAAGCAGGCTCTCCAGGCTTTGAGCTGTCAGCACAGAGCCCGATGTGGAGCTTGAACTAACGAACCATGAGAGATCATGACCTGAGTCGAAATCGGACGCTTAACTGACTGAGCCACCCAGATGCCCCAGGTTTTTTTTTTTTTTATGTTTATTTATTTATTTTTGTGTGAGAGAGAGAGAGAGACATAGGGTGCAAGCGGGGGAGGGGAAGAGAGAGCGGGAAGGAGAGAATCTGAAGCAGGCTCTCCAGGCTCTGAGCGGTCAGCACAGAGCCCAGTGTGGGGCTCAAATCCATGAACCGAACCCGTAAGATCATGACCTGAGTCAAAGTTGGATGCTTAACCACCCAGGTGTCCCTGTCCTCCATTGTTTTTGATGCAAAGTCAGCTGTTAATTTTACTGTGCTTCCCCCTGAATTTGATGAGTCTCTTTTCTGAGTACTTTAGTATTTTCTGGTTTGAGCTGTTGACAGTTTGACTAAGATGTGTCTAAGGATAGATCTCTCTGGATTTATCCTACTGGAGTTTATTGAGTTTCTTGAATGTATAATGTTTTCATTGAATTTGGGAAATTTTCAACCATTATTTTTTCAAATACTTTTTTCAGCTTTTTTCTCTCCTTCTGTGACTCTAATTGTCTATTGGTACGTGTGATAATGCCCTACAGTGATTTTTTTTGTTTTGTTTTGTTTTGTTTTGTTTTGGGTCCCCCTTACATCTCAGATTATCTGTTGAGGGAATTTTTCATTTCAGTTCTTGTGATTTTCAATTCCAGAATTTCCATTTGGTTCTTTTCCATAACTTGCATCTTTTTATTGATATTTTCTATTTGACGAGTTATTGTCATTATACTTTCTTTTAATTCTTTAAATACAATTTAGTTTTTGAACATTTTTCTGAGAGCTTTTTAAGTATCTGGCTCATTGCCAGTTTGTTGCTTGGCCCAATATATTTAGACCTCATGTACTGTGATGTTGGCTTTTCCTGATTGTTTGCCACCAAGATTGCTGTTGTTTTTGACAAATCCCTAGGCTTGGGATTTTCAAGGCCCTCTAAGTAAAGTCAGCCCCAGTGTTTAAAGCTTGCCCCATCATGGTTCAGTTTTACCATAGAGTTAGGAGCAAGGGGGAATGGAGCATATTCAGGCTAAAACTCCATCACCATTCACTGTTCTTACTGAGAGATTCAGTAGATTTTTCTTGAATAAATGCTTTTCAGTAAGTTGTAGGTCTTTAATCAATTTTCACTATTGGGGAATGGTCGTTTCGATTGGGATTGCTACAGATTTTCTTGGAGAGGACTATTTAAGCAATATCAAGACCTCCAAGCTATGAACATTGCATCTGTTCTCTATTGAAATCTGATTTGGTTTCCTTTTACAATGTTTTATAATTGTTTATTAAATTTATTCTTAAGTGTTTATTGAAGCTATTATGATAGACTTCAAATTTTCATTTTCTATTTTTTGCTATTATATATAAATTTGTTTTTAATAGTTTGGGTAGCTTTTTTACACATTCCTCAGGGTCTCCTACATGCACAGTCATGTCATCTGCAAATAAGGATGGTTACATTTCTTTACAATCTGTATGCCCTTTCTTATCCTTTATTGTACTGGATAGGACCTCTGTTACAATTTTAAATAGAATTGGTGAGAGCCAGCATTCTTGTTTATTGTATTAGGTACAAAGCTTTGAGCCTTTCATTATGGAGTTATTAGCTGTAAATTTCATAGATGCCCTTAATCTGCTTTAGGAAGTTATTTTCATTTCCTAGTTTACTGAGAGCCCTTATTATGAGAATCTGTTGAATTTTATTAAATGCTTTTCATATTTAATAAACCAGTCTTCTATTGCTGGGATAAATTTCAGTTGGTCATGATATATAATCATTTTCATAAATTATTTGCTAATATTTTGTTAAAGATTTTTGCTCCTGTGTTCCTGGTAGATTTTGATTTATATTTTCTTGTGCTATTTTTGTGTGGTGTTGGAATCAGAAATACAGATCTAATATGAGAAATAATAGGTCTCATATAATGAATTAGAAAATATTCCTTTTCAGTTTTTTGGAAGAATTTTTGTAGGATTAGGTTTATTTCTTTCCTAGATGCTGATACAATTCATGGGCTAGAAGGGGTTTTTTTGGTTGTATTTTTGTTTGTTTTTGTTTTTTAATGGGAAGGATTGTAATTTCAGATTTCTTCAGTTGCTAAAGGGCTGTTTCAAATTTTCCATTTCTTCTTGGGTTGGTGTTTGTAATTTCTGCCTTTAAAAAATTGTGTTTATTTTCTTAGATTATCAAAGTTATTGTTAGTGATATTCCCTTATTGTGTTTTTAATGTTTGTATGATAGGTAGTGTTGTGCCCTCTTTTGTTTTTTTATATTAGTAATTTATGTCTTTTTTTTCCTCCCTGGATTAATTTGGCTAGCAGTTTATCAATTTTATTGATTTTTTTCAGAGAACTAGTCCTTGATTTTCTTGAATTTTCCCATTGTTCTTCTGTTTTCTATTGCTTTTTGTTATTTTTAAAAGTTTTCTCTGTGCTTTGGGTTTAATTTGCTTTTTTAAATAGTTTCTCAAGGTCAAAGCTTAGATTATTAAGGCTTATCTTCTTTGTTAATACAGCCATTTAAAGCTATCCCCTCACCTTTGCAACTGTTTTAGTTTCCTACTGCTAATTTTGGTATATTTTCATTATAATCTAGTTCAAAATATTTTCTAATTTCTGTTTTCTTTGAACCAATGAATGTCTAGAAGTGTGTTATTTGATTTCCAAGTAATTGGGGTTTTTATGGTTTTTTTTTTGTTTCTGATTTATGATTCCATTTTGCTCAGTGAATGTATCTTCTATGATTTCTGTCTTATCAAATGTATTGAGACTTGTTTGATGGCTCTATGTATGGATTATCTGAGTAAATGTACTTGAAAATGATGTCTGTTTTGCTATGGTTGGGTGTAGAGTCATAAATATTCAGTCATGGTGGTTGATGGTGTTTTTCAGATCTTTGTTTTTGTTGATTTTTGGCTAATTGTATCAATTGATGAGAGGAGGGATACCAGAATCTCCAAGGGATACCAGAATCTCCAGCTGTGCTTGTGGAACTGTTCATTTCTCAGTTATTGCTCACATGGCATTCATGTTGTCTTCTTGACTAATTGATCCTTTTATTATTACATGGTGGTCTTCTTTATCTCCTGGGATATATTTACTTTTGCCCAATATTAATATAACCACTCAGGCCTTCATATGCTGACTGTTTGCACAGTATCTCTTTTTCTATCCATTTCCTTATAACCTATAGATCTTTATTTTCTATCTTGTATATATAGCATATGTGTGGGTCGCTGTTAACCATTCTGAAAATTTTGCCTTTTAATTAGACTTCTTTTGAGAATGTGTTCCACTTTCTTCTTCACATATCAGGTAATTTTGTGTTGTATCCTTAATATTATGAATGTTAAGTTCTGGGGATTCTGGCTTCTGTTGTTTTCCTCTGTTAAATGTTATTTCTATTGTTTTAGCAGGTTATTTTCTTGGCTGGGTTTAGATTGTAAACTCTTGTTTCTTGGCTGGCAGCTCTGGTCTGCATTCACAGAGGTTGGATTTAAGTGACTGCTTTGAATCTTTTCTCAGCATCAATTACATGTGTGAAAAGACAGAGTTTGGGGATGCCTTCTCTTTTTCCCTTTGAGGATTCCCTCACTCTCTTTAGTATTTCTGGCTCCCTGGTTTCCTTTATTAATTCTCAAAGACAGGAAGGCTGTGGGTTTTTCCACCTGTGCCCATGGTAGTTTTGTGCCACCTTATGGACTTTATGTCCCAGTTGAAAAATCTTGGGGATGGGAACTTACTTGCATAGTTCCTTATTTCCTTTCCTCCGAGAGCATGTGCATGCCCCATCAGAGTCTGTCAACTTTTGTTCACTCTCCAGTTCCTTTAGGCAGTTGCCTTTTATATTTGTTTCCTGCCAGGAGTGTGGTCCTCTTTAGGGTCTTGTAGCAGAAGTCTGTCTTTTTCCATTCTTAAAGACATAATTATTTTTTATCCTCTCTCCCTTTCTTCCTTCTTTACGAATCTTATGTGTACTAGTTCCTTTACACACAGTTCAAACATTTTCTACACTCCGCTCAGGCAAAAGGTTCAGGAGAGTGATATGAGTAAGAAATTGGAGCTGTGGTATTTAGATTTTACAGCCCAAGTGCATGCTAAGTTATTAAATACAAAGGATAGAACTAAAAAACTACATACCTAATAGACTGTTAGTATTTACTTTGAGTAAGAATATGAAAGCCAGATATTTTCAGACAAAGCTAAGCTACAATGTGTGTGATATTCCCAATGTATTCATTTTTTACCCAGTTTTTCCAGTTGGTATTTTAAATTTTCAGTGGTGTATAATTAAGTCATTTTAATACTGTTACATATAGATAGATGATAGATAATTTAGATAATTTTAAGGTTCTATTTTATGTGCATGAATGATGTTGTCTTACTGACTTCTTTATATCCAAGGTAAAATCCACTGATAGCTGCCTCTTCTTTATTAAATGCTTTGATGACACTATTCATGGCTTCAGGGTTCCTAAGAATAGCCTTCAACAGTCAAGAGAGGTAATTTTATGGATTCACTTATATTTCATAAAACTTAGCATTTAAAAGCATAAAGAATATAAGACAGGTTCACTATTAACATCTAAAATCTTTTTGACTGTACCTTTTTAATGGGGGCAATTAAGATGAATCTTGAAATTTGGGTTATGAATTAATTTCTTTATCAACATGTCCCTGCAGGTATCTTCTGTTCATAATTTCCTTTATTGTTTGGATTTTGCGAATGTAAGGGACCCTTACTGGTTTTGGAAAAAGACCTTAAATGATGTAGTCTGCTCCTTAATTTATAGGTGCGGAAACTGAAGACCATAGATTGAAGTCATTTCCCAAGGTCACAGAGCTTACAAATGACAAAACCTGGCTTCAGCTTAGGCGTTCTGATTTATTACTGTGTAGGCTCGGCCTTCCTTTGTGGTAAATTGAACAGCAGCAGCAAGCAAGAAAATTGGGATTGATGTGACAGAAATTCATAGTGCAGTTACTTAATAGAGATTCCATATTCCTTCAGATCAAAGGAGTATTCGCAGACCTGTTGTGTTTTTTTGTAAACTACATAAGGGGTTAAAAGAGCCCATTTCCAAAGTGGTTAACCTGCGCCTGCAAAGAACCCTAAACAACTAAAGCCTGACTGTCCCAACATATCATAAAATGGTAAAATATGACCCTGAGTAATGCTATGAGAAACAAGGAAGTAACAAAGGTATTTTTAGGGCAAATATTCTTTTTGTGAAATCACTGATTTTTAAAAAAAGATTTGAAAGTTAAAGCATCCAGGCAGTTGTTGGCTCTTACAGTGATCTGAGTTTCTTGTGCTTATAACTCAACTGCAAGTTAGTAAAATTTTATTTCCGGATATATTAGTTTGTAATATAATAACATATCCAACAGTGTTGAGAATCTATAATTTTTAAGTGAAAAAATGTCCACCCATTATTCAGCTTTTATAATGTATTAATTTCATTGAATATATAAACTTATAGATGATATTTTTTAAATGTCATCATTTTGTTGTTGGTTTTGTGTGTGTGTGTGTGTGTGTGTGTGTTTTAGGCTGTTTTCTCCATGTAAATTTAGGCTTTCTATATCATTGTCATATTATCTCTTTTGAGTAAAAATGCATTTCACTTTTATTTCAATTCTTGGATTATTTCAGGACTGGCTGGAAGCAATAGAAGATCATTCTGCGTACAGCACTCACTACTGTTCCCAGGACCAACTGACTGATGATGAAGAGGAAGATGCAACTTCCGCTGTAGACTTGAAGGAATCCTTAGAGGTAAATAGAAAAACCTAACCTGACTTTTAGAGCTAACTCTGTCACCAAGAACTTTCTTGTCAAATGTGAAGTTTTGAAATTAAGCTATCTGAGGACAATGGAGATAGCACTGCTGTTAGGTAACATTTTATTGCCATTTATGTTGTCTGTTATGATGGTACTATCAAATGTCTCTGTAGATAATACTCTAAATATAGAGGGCTGTGCTTCTATGTTATCTTTTTTTTTATTAAAATTTTCACATTGCTGTAATCAGATTGTCGGTTTATTTGAAAACTGCCGCCAGTAGGGGGAGCATGCTTGACTTGCTGCCCTTTATGATTTCACTGCATATTTCAGAGTTTAAATAATGCAACCATAGTGATACTTTTCCTGACTGGTAGTTGGATTTAAAACCACTTGTAATCTGTAACTTCATTGATGAAAAGTAAGGTAAAGCATCAGTAATGAATGGAGAGGCCTTCATGTGAGGTGACGTCAATGTATTATCCATAGAGAAATAGCAGCATATGTAATTGAAATGAAATAACTATTTTTTTTTCTGGGCATCAGTTTTCTGGCTGTGCCTTTTAAATGGGAATTGGGTTTGGAAGAATTATACTATGAAAGGATGATGGAGTTTCAATCCAAGTCATTATGTCAGAACATAGCAGTTTGCTTACTAACTTTAATCTTTTTAAAAAAAAATCGTTGCAGGATTTGAATGTTTCTAAATCAACAACTTTAATGAAGTTTGCTCGTACCTAAGGAGTTTTATTGACTTAAGGACCTATAAACTTAGGAAAGAGATTTGGGCTTTTTCAATTTCTAATTTTATGATGGAACATTAAGAAGTTTGAGCTCTTCCATGTTCTGTTGAAGACATTCCCCAGAATTTATTGACATTTGCTTTACCAGTGCTACTTCGGTTTTTTAAAGCCTAATGTATAGTGTGGCAACCATAAACATAATTTTCAGATCCATGAACTTTGCAAAAATAACATCTACCAGAGCATCTAAATAACATTAAGACTGTTTGAGTAAAGAAAGAAGGTTTAAATATCTATGGCCAGAATTGTGTCAAACAAATGAAAAACAAAACTGTGCTAAATATTTTAACTTTTAGTCCTTATTCCCTAAGTGAAAAGAAATCTTTTCCTATTTATCCTCAATATAAGGTAAAATAATAAAACCCAGAAGGACCTACAAAGCATACCAGTATCTTTCCTAGGATTATGGTAATTTTAAGACCTTTTTAATGGAAGCTACAGGTAAATAAAAGCATACTAACTTGCATATCATTAAAAAATTTTTTCCTTGAAAAAGTGTTTCTTCTTTGGCATAGTTTTCAAATTTTCATGTTACAACTTCAACTATTTTTTACTCACTAGAATATCGTGCTCTTATGTTAACTTTAAAACCATGAAGTTTTTTTGCCTTCTAGATTTTATAGCACCCAAAGTTTGTGAGAGTTACAGCAAGTGGTAAGCACTCTGAGGTTGTGCAGGTTATAAACATGTCTCTGTCCAATGGAATTTGAATGCCAATTCTGTGAATCTTGACTTAACTCTGTCTCAACTGCTGAAATTTGGTCCAAAAACAGGTTAAAATCTGAAATGAGCTGTGAAGTATGTTGAATTGTAAGACTGGCTCCAGAATGCTTTTGATCATTGGATTCTTAAGTTGTAAGGATATTATGGGACCTATTTGTGAAATGAGATCTATCCTAGATGTTTATAAACTTCTAAAGAAAATTAGGAACGGTAGGACTAGAATACTCTAAAACTATCTGAATTGACATAAAACTAACCTTATTTCCTCAACATGGTTTTGGACAAGAAGTTATGGGGAAAAAATGTCCACCTTGAAAAAGTGACCATGTTACATGTTCTTTTGGTCTCAGTTTATCTCCACCCAAAATGAGGGCCTCCAAAAATTGAAAACAGTTTCTTTTCTCTATCACTGCCTTGAGGTTAGGTCTCCAGGGAGAAAAGTATAAGATAAATCACAGAAATACAGGCTTCATGGTTGTGGCTTTGAAAATATTTCAAATCTAACAATGGGAAGACAGATTCAAACACCGTATTGGTGTAGAAATGTACTGTGCAGTACGATAGCTACGAGACATATGTGGCTCTTCATACTTTAAAATTTCAACTCCTCATTTTAACTCCACCCAATTCAAGTGCTTAGTAGTCACATGTGGCTACCACTTTGGACAGTATAGAATGTTTCCATCATTGTAGAAAGTGTAGAACAGGGATAGGCTCTCAGATTTGGGGTGGCACAAGCAAAGCAGGGGTCTCCTATGTTGATGATATCTCAGTTCCGTAGGATCTGAGGATGTAAGATAACTCAGTGTTACAAGGAGTAACGAGCAGAGGAGGCTAAAATTTAATCAAGTGAGAAAGTGGTACACTTTGCTGATTTAAGAATAAATGATGCCTAATTAAAGTGAATATGCAGGAAGATGAATGTACATCAACACAGAGCTGATAAAGACTGGTACTTTCTATACAAGAACGAGACAGATTTATATATATTGATCTAAGACTTATGGTTAAGTGAAAAGGGCAAGGTATAAAAAGATGTATCTTTTATACATTGGGAGAAAAAAAAGGGATATACACACATATACACATTTGTGTAGACTTAGGTCATCCCTGGCAAGTTGAGAAATTAATAGTGGTGGTTGCTTTGAGGCTGGTAAAGGGGGAAAACAGGGACTATAGACTGATAGGTATGTGAGAGAGAATTGCCTTTTTCTCTATATCTTTTGATTTAATTTTTTAAATTTTGTGTAAATATCTGTTGTGAAATAACACTAAGCAGATGACGGAGCAGGTACAAAGAATGAATGTACTCTGGATGGACTTACATAGAGGGGAGATGGATTGGGCTGGAGGTAGGAAGCCTCTGAGATGAGCGGAGATGAGCACTGGGGCACACGACTCACATTCCTGGCTGTTTTCTGCAAAGAGGAATGTCATTGAGGTTCTACAATATACTACTTAAAAAGTTTAATATTATCAAGGTATAATTTTCATATAATAAAATTCATTTTATGTCTTCAGTGTGAAGACACGTATATACATGTTTTGACAAATGTATATACATATCTTTTGTAACCACCAAGAGACAGGGGGAGGGAGGGAGTGGGAGACAGAGAGGACATTTTTATCACCTCAGGAAGTTCCTTGGGGCCCCTTCCCAGGCAGTGCCCTTCATCTGCATCTCAGGCAACCACTGATCTTTCTGTCATTTTAGGTGGTATCAGTTTTGCCTGTTCTAGAATTTCATGCAATTGGAATCACACTGTATGTGCTCACGGGTACCTGTCCTCTTTCACTCAGCTATGTTGTGTATATCAGTAGTTTGTCCCTTTTAATTCCTTGAGTAGAGGTGGTCTGCTTCTGTTCTTAACGAAATGTGGATCATCTCTAGCAAATAGGCTGGAATTAATGACCTCTCCCCTATCCTATTCAGTCCTCCCTAGCCCTTGATATACATTTTTGAGCTGTTTTTCTAAGCCAGAGGTAATAAAGTGCTTTAGCATCAATTTACGCAAAACCAGCAGCCAGGATCTGGGTGGGCAGAAGTGGGAGCAGGAGGCCTGTGTTGCGAATGCGCCCAGCTGCTCACGTGGGTGCCTCCTGTGCCCTGGGCTCTGGCTGTGGACACAATCCTGTTCTTGAGTTCTGTGCCCAGGTAACTTGGATTCAAAATACTGTCATACTTCAGGTACTAGGTCACTGCTCATAGTGGGATCCCGTTTATGTAGAATTAAAAGGAAAAAATTTAAACCTAAAAAGAGTGCATGACATAAGGTGAATGTCCTAGAAGTTAACAATGGGACACGATGCTGGGCTCTGCAAAGAACTCATATACATTAATCTTCATAAATAGATTTTTAGATTTTCATAACATAACTCATAGCTGCTAAGGGGAAACTACAGCAAACTAGAGAATGTCTGTACATTTTATTGTATTGATATTCTCCTGTTCCTTTTAGTATCGACTAAAACCACACCAATTGTTGAGAACAGAAGACATGTTATTCCTAACTATAAAATGGAATGTGTAGATCAAATCTTCTCCAGCTAACCTATTCTGTACCTTTTAAAACAAGTAAATCCTTGATCAGCGAAGCTCTTTTTAGTAACTGTCAGGTAGATATGTTAAGATGAACATTTGTGATTCAAGTATTAGAGGATAATGGTATGGAGACCATTCTTGTCTTTATTACCTGAGGAACTATCCCTTTCAGGCATCCATCCAGCTGACCTTGACCATAGAAAGGAAAAGTGAAAACCGTAGCATTGACTTGCACGTGGGCAGGGGTATTAAATATGCAGAGAGTAAAAATGACAACTTTCTGTTAATAAATTATGAGTGATACATTTGGTTGCAGTGCATATTTCAATGCCTGAACCTTCCACTTGTGTTTATAGACTATGTCTGAAAAAACAATCCAGCATACCATTTCCCTTTCTATGGTGTTTTAAATTGCATAGTGTAGGTATTTTCCCTCTTCCAAAAAAAAAAAAAAAATTATATTTTGATGTTATTAGAGCTCTCAAAACAGAGTAATGTAGATTTTAAAGAGAACATTGTGGTCACACAGTGTGTGAGAACATTGTCACTGATGTGGTACCATGAATAATTCTGCTGTGGGTGAGGCGAGCTTCATAAGCACTAAAAATTTTATAAGGAGAAAAGGCTGCTTATCTATGTCACTTTGTCATGAAGGACTGATTTGGGGGGAGTAAAAATGTTTAGTGATGAGCCATTTGGGGTTAGGAGTACAAAGAGGGGAAGATTCATAAGGTTAAATGTATTACTCTACCTATAACAATGTGATTCTAGTATTAAGAAACTCAAGGTTCTCAATAAATATTTTTCACTGTCGTAACCAAGTGACTTGACAATAGTTTTCTTATTCTTCCTTTTTAAAGGGAAACTATAAAAAAACTAACTTCAAAATTACATTGTTAATATAACAAATATACTTATCTGATTTTTCAGTTTGGACTTCCAAATCTTTACTAAGATGGGATGGAACTTACGTCATAAAATTCTATATTTATGTTTTACTTTTAAGGATCTAAAAATGTAGAAAATTCAGATTGCAAGAAGGATGCTTTCTATAATTGACTTTATCTTATTTTTATAAGCTTTGACTTGCAAAGAAAATGTCCTTATTGGTCTGCTTATGTGAAGGCTGTGAGCACTTAGATTGCTGAGCAAAAAATCAGCTAGTGGGTTGTTGGTTTTGTTTTGTTTTGTTTTTAACTTTATTTATTTGAGAGAGAGAGAGTGAGAATGAGTGTGGGAGAGGTACAGAGAGAGAATCCCAAGTAGGCTCCCTGCGGGGCTTGAACCCATGAACCGTGAGATCATGACCTGAGCTGAAGTCAAGAGTCTACCACTTAACTGACTGAGCCACCCAGGTGCCCCAGCTTGTGATTTCTAAGTGTTAGTACCATTTAGATTTTTTTTTTAATAAAAACAATTTTTAAAATATATTCATAATGCATTTTATAATTCCTGGATGAACTTAATCAAGTACACAAAAAGGATTAATCAGAAATTAACTCGGATGTATATGGTGTAATGAGTTCTTAGACGTGATTAATGCAATTGTATATTGTCTACATGACAAATGTTGAATGTATTTAAAATTTAGAAAGACTAATCTGTATGTGATTAACTAAATGCAGTATTCAATTTCTAAGGAAATTTTCTCTCTTTCTCTCTTTATGAAAATATCTCAATTGTGGTATATCAACATATGAACTAAAAGTTTTGATAAAAATATTAAAAGCATATGTACTGTAAAAATCCTGTATTAATAAGTTTTATTTTTGTTTTTGTTTTCCCAGAAAGCACAAAAATGCCAACAGAAACTAGATAGGGAAATTTTCAACTTTCTGAAAATGATTAAGGATTGTGACATGGCTAAAGGTAAAAAAAAAAAAAAAAGAACAAAAAAAAAAAAACAAAAATAAAAAAACGGGGAACAAACTACAAATAAGACCCACTCTTTAACTCAACCCATTGTCATAGATGTTGATCCTTCATGTTAGATAATTTTCAGTATTCAATTCAGAATTATGTTTGATAAGACTATTTTGAAAATTTAAGACAGTTATTTAAAATTTCTACTCATGGGGGAGGCCTGGTCTGTAGATTAATTTTTTAAGAAAAGAAAAAGGGAACATTTGGGGGCTATAAATTCATTTTGGCTACATAATGAGAATTCTTCTTATGAATCCCAGAAGACTTGGACTTTAGAATCAAACTGTCTTAGGTTTGAATCCTTGCTCTCTGCCACTTAACCAGTTGTTAATTTGAATAGTATGTTTAACTTCTCTGAGTCTCTGTTTCCCAAATGAAGGTGTTGGTTGTTTCCAGGTCTTGGCCTTTTATGATTCTATGAATGCATATGTGAACTTACCTTTCTAATGTTAATCTACCTTTCAGTAGTAATTTTTTATGCCTTCAGTCTCCATTAGTTACAAATTATCAAGAGTTGACTATAAATACTCCGAAAGTCAAAATAAAATATAAAGTCAAAAATCCAATATAAAAATTACATATTCAGAAACAATTATTACTTTGTAAATCAAAAGCTGTGTTTTTTAGACTTTAGATTCCTAACTATTGTTTTAGATTTTAGCTATGATGGCTTTATAAATAACTTCACTAAAATATAATTGACTTAGTTGTCTCTGAGTTTATCATTTTTAATCATGCTCAGGTATTTTATATCTGTCCAAATGAACCTCAGGCATCCCTTTATGTCAATTCTACAAACATGTATTTGTATCAGCGATGATAGCTTTGAGAAGGACAGAAGTTAAATCATTTTGATTATTGCGGGCTGAATATTATATTAGTTAGCACTCTTCATCCTCAGGACTTTTTAAATAAGAGCAGCTTCATTAGATAGAATTCACATAGTCTACACTCCACCCGTGTGAAGTGTTCCCTTCAGTGGTTTTTAGTATATTTATAGTAATGCAACTGTGACCATCAATGAGCTTTAAAAACACCATCTTCAAGAACCATCAAAAGTAAGAAGAGATACCAACAACATTTGAAAGATGTAGAAAATGTCTAGAGTTAGTTGAAATATAAAGAGCAATTCCTTTAACATAGACCAAGGAAAGAAATTACATCAGAACTACAACCAAATTAAGTTTTGGGATTTTTTCAAACCTCAAGTCAAATGTCTTGGTTCATGTTATGTGTATGACATATCACTCGTAAGAATGGTGTGAGTCTTTTGTGTTTTAAAGACATGAATGGTATTCACTTATAGAAGATGTGCTATCTGGGAAATTTTGAGGTCGCTGACTATTATCTGACAATGTTATTTTATGTATCTACAATTAAGTTTATACACAAACAATTGTAAACATTTTTTGAGCCATGGGTATAGAGAGATAATAAATCTGCACATTTTATAAATAGTAAATAGGATTAAGATGATTTCATGAATGGAATTAAAGAGTTGAAGGTAACTGAGGTACCTTAATGCCAAGGGATATATAGAATAATCTTAAACCATGTATTTTATTGCTGATAGGACATGTTCTGTCTAACTACTATCTATTTCAAACTGTCTACATAGTTTGCCAATAACTTCTCAGGATGAAAAACTAAAATGTTTGTGTACAGAATCAAGGCCTTGTATTTGTGACTGTTGTCTTACATTTTAGTACAAAATTATGTGATCGTTAAGACCCCCCTCCCTTACTTCTTATTCCAACTTCTGCCATGCTAGTTTGGCTCTGTGGCCCCTCAAATGCATGTCCCTGCAGCAGGCTCCCCTGTGGTCTCCCTGCCTTCTGGGACCCCCCTGCATTCCATCCTTAAAGGGAAACCAGAGGCTTTTAAGAGCTCTTCCAACTCAGATTCTCTGAAATACTGCATTATTGCTGCCAGATTAATTTTAGAATGGTACTTTTTTGATCATAGATTTTTTCCCATTGAAAAACTGTTTGATTGAAAAACTGTAGAATAAAATACAAACTCTTTATCGTAGCATTTAAGGACTTTCATAGCCCAATCACAAACTTATTTTTCAGTTTTATTTACGATTACAGATCCTCCTCAACTTCTGATGGGGTTAGGTCCTGATAAGCCCCTTGTAAACTGAAAATCTCATTAAGAGTGCATTTAATATACCTGACCTACTAAACATCATAGCTTAGCCTAGCCTACCTTAAATGTGCTCAGAATATTTACATTAGCCAGTGGCTGGGCAAAATCATCTGATACAAAGCCTATTTTCTACTAAAGTGTTAAATACCACAGAATATCTCGACTGCTGTACCAAAAGTAAAAGCAATGGCTATCTGGATACAGGGTGGTTGTAAGTGTATCAGTGCCGTGGCTGACTGGTCACTACAGCCCACTGCCACTGTCCTGTATCACGAGAGATTATCATACCACATATTGCTAACCCAGGAAAACACTGAAATTCATAATTCGAAGTATGGTTTCTACTGAGTATGCTTTGTGTTCATACCATCAAGTCAAATAATGGTAAGTCAAACCATTGTAAGTTGGACATTCTGTACCAAAATAAGGTGGTAATAAAGTGATGGTAATGTGGTGTGATCAAATTTAAGTGTACAAGACAACATTATTTATCATAGTCAACAACTGGCTACTACTTAAGGGTAAATTTAGGGCTTTAGGGAAGAACAGACTGACCAGCCTCAGGGAATCTTCCAAAAGTTTTATTGCTTTAGGTGATTTTCTTTGTTTTTGGTAATGATAAAATAGAGGTTTCAATACTGCATTCACTGAACCTTGAAGGATATGTTGCCAATGCTAGATACCTAAATTTTGGCATGTATCCAAACCGAAATTAGGTCTAAGGAAATAAAGTAGTATTTCAAAGGGGATATTCTGTACCAAAATACAGAATCACTTTATTACTTTAGGATTCTTGGAAGTGAGATTAGTGGGTGAGAGCATATTAATGTTTGTGAGATGATTGATATATTGCTAATGCCTTTCTAAAAGATATATTTTATGTGCCAACTTTAACACATATACTTTATTGCATGTTACTACATGCATATAGTGAATCCTTGGTTAAAGAAATTAGAATGATTTCAGTTATTTAAAAGAAAAAAGCTCTTAAAGAAAAAGCACTTTTGTTCAACCCACTTACAACTAGGCTTTAAGTAAACACACTTCCTGCCTCCTTCACTGTTGCCACCGTGGGCCAAGCCATCATTGTCTTTCCCACAGAGTATTGAAACATCCTTCTAACTGGCCCTCTGATTCCACTCTTCCCCTCTAGTCCCTGCCCCAGGGACCCTTCTAAAACAGGAGTGTACAATGTTCTTTGCTCAAAACATGTAGTAGATTCCAGGTCATCTCACTAAGAATGAAAGACCAGTTCCTTCTGATGACTCACAAACCTCTTCAGTCCTTTTTGACCTCTCTGTCCTCATGTCCTAGTACCGCAAACCTTTTCAGTTCTTTTTGACCTCTCTGTCCTCTCCTGGTTCTCCCTGCTTGCTCATCTTCCAGCCTCACTGGCCTTCTGGCCGTCCCTCAGAGAGGCTGGGCATACTCCTGCCTCCGGCCTGGGCTGTGCTGGCCCTCTGCCTGGAAGGCTTTTCTCTAGGATACTCACACATATCCTCACATGCCCAGGTCTTTGTGCATCTCTTTGGCTTTCTCTTGCTGCCTGCCTTGGTTTGCTCCCCCATGTCCATTCTCTGCCCTGCTTGGTGCCAGGGGCTGTTGATCACTACAGACTGCGTTACTGGAGTCTTCTCACCCTCAGGCTTCTGATTGGACTCAGCAAAAAGGAGACCCTGTCAGGAGATTGGTGGAGGGGACCAGAGAAGTCAGGCATTTTCCTCGCTCCCTCCAGCCAGGCTGTGGTGTAATAGCACTGCTCTGTTCCTGACTTGGCTGAAGGTCCCCCCTCTGACTCCAGCTCCTGCTGGGCTTAGGGACACTGGCCCATCCTTTCGCTTCTCCATTCCAGGGTGGCAACTGTCCTGCCTGGCAGTCTGTTAGTTCGCTCCCTTTGTGTGTAATCTTTTTTTTTAAAAGAGTTTACAGGTGCCCTTTGAGTTTGCCAGGTCTCTCCTGCCAGGACTCTGAGACCTCATCCTGTCTAAACTTTCACCTGCCCTCAACACTTGATATTCCCCTACCTTGCTTTGATTTTTCTCTTTGTCACTTATCAAGCTTGCTGTATATGCATTGTAGTTGATTGTCTGCCTTTCCTATTAGAATATAAACTCTATGAAGGCAGGAATTTTTTGTCTTTTATTTGCTGATAATTACAGCAATTTAGTGCATGGCACATGGGCACTATACAGTTGATCCTTGAGTAATATGGGTTTGAACTGCATGAGTCCATTTATATATGGCTTTAAAATATATACATATATATATATACATAGCATAGGTACTGTAAATAAAATTTCTATTCCTTATGATTTTCTTAATATTTTCTTTAGCTTACATCATTTTAAGAATACGGTATATAATACAGTGTATGATATATGTGTTAACTGAATGTTTATGTTATTCGTAAGGCTTCTGGTCAATAGTAGGCTATTAGTAATTAAGCTTCGGGGGAGTCAGAGATAATAAATGGATTTTCAACAGTGAGGGGGTCTATGCCCCAACTCCCATGTTGCTCAAGGGTTAGCTGTACATGTTTTGAGTGGATGAAATGAATCACCTACTTACCTAGCTTATACATTTATAACTTCTTTTGAACTTAGAAACAAGAACCAAATTTGTTTTGTCAAATTAGTATATAGATTGTACAAGTCAGCCCCAAACTGCCACATCGTGGCCTCTGAGTCAGCAGTGGATGCCTCTTGGCTGTCTCAAGTTCCCCTGGATCACAATTCTGATAGGATCTTCTTTCAGGACTAGTGTTGTCTATACCATCGGAAAATAATAATTATAGATATTTTAGATATGCTTGCTTTATTGGGCATTATATTTAACAATAAAACTACTAGTTCTTCCAAGATCCAACTCAAGTCTCACCTCTTATCAGACCCCACTCGATCACTCCATCCCATAATGGTTATTCCTTCCTCTGAATATTTAACCTTTTTTAAAATCTATGCATAATTTGTTTGCTACCTATGTCTTATAACATCCCTCATATCTTTTTATTCTCATTTAATTCATGCTGTAACTCCTCTAACACATGATGTTTTAAACTATGTGTAGTCTCCATTGCAGCTAATACAGATTATACACAGAATGGTTAGTAGTACTTGTTTAGTAAGTGATTGTGTTCATGCTAGTAATCTTAATTTGAACAACAAAAAAATATATTTATATTCTCAGTGTGACCTCTCAGTTTTTTTCAAGTTACAGTTTTATGTAAACGTTTTTAGAATATAGTTGATTTTTATATGCAGGTATCTTTTTCTCCTTTTTTGAGGAGAGCATACGGATTTTGAGGCATTTATATAATTCCAATTAGGAGTGAAAGTCAGTTTTTAAAATGCCTCTTTGCATGTAGGTTAGATCATGTCTCTCAACGTACATAGATACATTGCTGTTTTTTCTTCATCATAAAAAAAATATGTAAATCTTCATGAGAAGGTTGGCACTTGAACTTGGCCTTGAACAAAAAAGGTTTAAGTGGAGAAACTTCTGAATATGAATAATTATTATTTCCAATTTTTGGGGAAGAAGAAACATCTTGAAAAAAGGTTTGGAGGCCGTAAAGGAGAAGAATATTTCTAGGAAAACAAATACTTTGAGAAAAATAGTATAGCTGAAACTGATTCAACTTATAGCGTATCTTAAGTGTCGGCTAAAGAGTGTGGACTTCTTTTATGTTAGGAGAATGATGGAGGTCATCTGTATTAGGTTTAGTTTGCTAGCATAATAAGAAACCAGTATTTCCCCCAATAGTTTTAAAACTTACCCAGTTAAAAATTGTACAGTGTTAGAAAAATGACAGATTGTGAGCTTTTTATACATGTCTCTAAAGTTAAGCTTTTCACATGAGGTCTTCTAGCATCTTTCCTGAGTTCAAAAATACTTTTATTGCAAAAAATTGACATTATTCCTCAAAATTAAGTGTCCAATTCTTATAATAGGCCAAATATGGTTACATACTGACCTTTTTACATATGTTCATTATGACTAAGTCTCCAAATATTAATTGGCTAAAACAGATTTATAGTGATTCACAGTTGGTAACTTTACTAGAAGCTTAGCAGTTTTCTTTCTTTTTATATAACAATATGCAAACATATCCTATGAAGCATGCCACTGTGAACCAACAGGCCTCTGACACACTGCCCTGGTGCTAAAGTATCCGTTCTTACACAGAGCTACTGTGCAAGTTAATGTTAATTTCAAAATCTTGCTTGAACACCAGACTGTCAGAGAAATGGAGATACCTTATGACTCTGTTTGGGACAAAAGAATCAAACACATTCTCAACAATGGATTCTTAAAAGTCAATATATATTTCTTGGAGTATCCTTTAAAAAGTTACAGAATCAGTTTCGTTTTAAATCTTGAAATTCAAAAAAAATTTATTTTGACATGTAGCGTTTTATGTTAATCAACAAGTATATAAAGTATTAAGTGTCTAAAACACAGAATTATAGATGATTAAGTATGTTGTGGTATTTAATAAAAAGAAATACATCCATGAATGACTGTGCTTCCATTCCCTTACCATTTTTGCCATGCAAGTGGAAAATTACTAGATTACCCAGTGCATTTATGGAAGGCAGAGGCTGTGCCTGATTTTTTTGTACATCCCCTCACGGTATTCAATCCACAGCTCTGTGAGACATCTGTTGAGGTACTATTTAAGTCATACAGCATCTGGCATATGGTATTCTTTTTTGCTATTTAGCAACTAAGTAAAGAAAAAATCTTCACAATGTGTATCAAAGATTCACAATGAAAAATAAAGCATGTGAAATCAAATTTATTTTAGGATATAGTAGTTTTCAATTGTTTGGGTGTTAAGAATAGCTAACACTAGGAAACTGTATTCCATAGTATGAAAAATACAATAAAATGTCATTTGGTATTTATATCCAGATATTAATGAAAGCTTGTTCATACCTTCATTTACTCTGACTTTTTTTTTTTTTTTTTTTTTTTTTTTTTTTTTAATATTTATTTATTTTGAGGGGGGTTGGGGAGAGAGAGCAGGGAATGGGCAGGGAGAGAGCAGGATCCACACCATCAGCGCAGGAGTTGATCTCAAGAACCATGAGATCGTGACCTGACCTGAAATGAAGACTCTGACACTCAACAGACTGAGCCACCCAGACCCCCCTAACATTTAACTCTTGTTGCCCACTTTTGCCTTATGGGTTTTGAGAAATAATTTTTCTAAGAAAAGGACTTGTCTTTGCTAAAATAAGTCACATTCCTACAGAAATCTTGGAAAATTAAAGAATGAAGAATAATAGAATTTTATCACCTAGAAATAATGACTGTAATTTGTTATATGTTCTTGGTAGAATTTATTTTCCTTTCCACTCATTTGAAAATATTTGTCTTTTGATGAGACCCACTTTATGGCCTGAAAATTATAGGTTGCCAGCTGTTGGATTTGATTGCTTTTGCTTATTGACCTTGGTTACCCTGTTTTAAGAACCCTGTGTTAAATTAATCAAGATTATTTAAAATACAAAGGGTGGTATAGATTTGTCTTTCTCCTTTTATTTTTAGATGACAAGCTTTCTTAATGTTATTTGCTAGAAGGGATACGCTTAGAAGATCTTAATATATAATTAACACAAAGTCCAAAACTATTTCAATTAAGTACATTTCTCCAGCATTAATCTGAACAGAAAATGTTGTTTTATTTTTTAAGTGATGTGTGTGCATTTTGCAGCTTTCCCTTGCCAGCCTTTTGTTTTTTGTTTTGTTGTTGTTGTTGTTTGTAATAGGTAAATGGATTAAGATTTTCCTTAGGGAACCTGGGATGATCGTAACATTACCATTTTTTTTTTTTGTTCCCAACTTATATCCAAAAGATACTGGGCCCCCAGAGGGACACATTTGTGAGAGTGCAAAGACCTATCCATGCCAAACATTTATCCAATAAGCACTAGAGGAAGTTGAGTTAATGCTGCCTTTAGATATGTTAGCCATCATGTCAACTACAGTATTATTTTTATCTCTTTCTAGCACTTGGCTTTTGAATAAAACTACTTATCTAGCATAGAATATCATGAAAGGAAATGTTAACTGCTTTTCTTAAACATTATATTACTTATTCCTATAAACTTTGTTTTGTTTTGTTTTAGTCCTGACTCTTCAGGATATAGTCCTTCTTAGGACAAGGGTTCATCTTTTCTTTTACTGTACCAATTTATGTGCCCTGCATACAGTTGGTACTTAATGATGCTCAAGGAATATACTGTATGCTTTGTTTAAGGCAGCTAGAAGGAAAGATAAAGTTAGTCCATATAAAAATGTTTGTGGTCTTTCCTGGCTCAGTCGGTAGAACTTGGAACTCTTAATCTCAGGGTTGTGAGTTTGAGCCCCACATTGGGTATAGAGATTACTTTTAAAAAATAATATAAAATTTTTGTGGTCTTAAAAATCACACTAATTTTATTTATTTATTTTTATTTATAGACATGCTTCCATCATTTCTTCAGAAAGTTGAAGTTGTCTCTGAAGCTTCCAGAGAAACTTGTGTAGCTTTGAGTGATTGCCTTAATCTCTTCACTAAACAAGAAGGGGTAGGTAGTTGGAATTGAATTTTTCAGTAACTGTCTGGGTGTCACATACTCAATCATCCAATAAGTCATTGCTTTCAAATTGTCCAAAGGTAGGAGAAAATAGTCTTAACAAAGAAAGTGAAAGCTTTGTTTTTCGCTAAAATTTAAAACTCATTTATTCTTGATTAAGCAAGATGATTCTGAAGTAACTTAGGTTCATATCTAATTATATAGCTATATTTATCAACTATGTTTTAAAGTTCTACTCAGAGTTCTTGTGGCATTTCAACAAGAGGGTTGCGAAAATATTGTGGAAACCAGAGGTTTTATAAGAAAAATACACAGTATTTTTATTTAGAAAATAGTGCTGTCATACTAATCTGTGTGACCTGAGCTCAATGGGTGAAATAACTTGTATTCTTTTCCCCCTGTTTTCTCCCATTCAAAATTTGCCATTTTCCCAAATATTGGTAAGAGTGATATGTTTATCCATTAGTAATTCTTTTTCTGAATGCAAGCCAAGCAGCCATAGGCCTTCTTTTCCATTCTGTTAATTTCTACATATATGGTCAATCTTCAACGTTTTAGTTTAAGACACTACATTTCTTATTCTTGTTACAATTTATTTGTACCTTTTAGTTAGAAACTACGTTTTGATAAAACAAGGCAGATGAAAATGGTTTTGTATATTTCTCTCATATATATGAGATATGTATATGTAAAGATGTGACATTTTATTTTCTTGTGATTAGAACAGAAGCCTTGTGGGGGCACTTGGGTAGCTCAGTTGGTTAAGCATCTGACTTCGACTCAGGTCATGATCTCATGGTTTGTGAATTCGAGCCCTCATCCGGCTCTGTGCCAATAGCTCAGGGCCTGGAGCCTGTTTTGGATTCTGTGTCTCCCTCTCTCTCTCTGCCCCTCCCCCACTCATATGCGTGCGCGCGCTCTTTCAAAAATAAACATTAAAAAAATAACAGAAGACTTGTGAATTCATGTTAAAAAATTTTTAATGCCAATTTTGTTATGTACAACACAAATTTTGTATTTTATTTGGAGAAAAAATATGTAAATGATCTGAAATTCATTTAAAACAAACTTCCAGAAAGCCAATAGAATTTTATTAACTATCACAGGAAAACATAATTGTTCATTGAACTTTTTTTTAAGTTTGTTTATTTTGAAAGTGAGCACGTGTGTGAGAGAGCATGAGCGGGGGACAGGCAGAGAGAGAGGGAGAACGAGAGCGAGAATCTCAAGCAGGCATTCATGGGTTTGTAGGATCAAACCCATGAGCCATGAGACCATGATCTGGGCTGAAGTGAAGAGTCGAATGCTTAACAGACTGAGCCATCCAGCGGCCCCTGTTCATTAAGCATTTTAAATGGTTGATTCTTCCAATACTATTTGAAAACATCCCCTCAGCATTTCTATTTTTGGTGATGTCATATTCTAGCTTATTTAAATGAGGCATGATGTAGTAATCTAAATAAATCTGAATAGCATTGTAGAACATTTTTAAAATGAACAAATTATGGTGTCTAGGGATTCAGGTAATACTTAACACATCGTAAAACCAAATCTCATTAACATCTCTTCTGTGGCACCTGCTGGATGTGTCAATAACGTCTTTGTTTTAGAGATGTATAGTTTTAAGGTAAACACTAAATTAGAAGTAATTTAATTTCTGGAGAAGCCAACCTATGCTAATTTTTAAACTGCTTAAAAATACAGCTTCATGATTACTTCTCTGTGAAAATCTGGATGTGCAAGAGTAGATTAGCCTAAAGTTTAATTAGACTTTTAGACTTTTAAATTTGTCATGAGGATAAAATAACATAATGTAAGCAAAATGCTGAGCATAGTTCCTGACACATAGTAAGCCCTGAGTACCAATCAGCAGTTATTATTGTAGGATGCTATCTAACACTCGTGACCCCTTTTCTCTGATGGCATTTTGGAGCTTTTGTGTCTTTAACTTTGGATTTAATTCATTTTGGGAGAAGGCGGTATTGTCTAAAGAAAATTTGAGTATTTGTGGAATGATTGTGTTCTTTCCATCCTTATTATTCAAGTGACAAAGAGCTACTTAAGTTCTTTGAACCTTGATATTTTCATCTTACAATAAGGGAGACCATATAGTAAGTCACTGTTAGCAGCACTGGTCTGAAAGTCTTATGGGCCTTTTAAAAATCTTTTTCCTAACCAACTGTAGGCTAGTTTCTGTACAATGAAAATATGTGAATACCTCAGTATCAGGTGTGGGTATCAAATGTATATAGATGAATAATATGTATATAGAGCATATTAACACACTGTGTGACACACAGGACTCATTTAGGAAGTGGCACTTACTGCTTCAAACTTTTAAGGCATCTTTAAGTTTCTTTTTAATTAATGCTATGAGATATCAACTCTGAGGTTCTCAGTAGTATTTATGGATTTCCTTGTGAGAAATATGATTATAGACCATGAAAAGGCCCCCCAAATAATTAAAAGATAAATGACATCATCAAAGTTAGCTTTTCAAATGGCTAAGAACTAATATAAGAATTTAATAGTATAATGGAGGTCAGAGCAGAATAATTAGGTATAGTAATGCCTTATTTATCTGGAATTGTAAGTTACATTTCTGTATCTGGAAATTTTATTAAAAAGCTTTGAACTCACAGAGACCTGGGTCTAATCATGCTCCGCTATTTAATCTGTCTGCCTCAGTTTTCATATACAATTTCCTTTTTAAAGTGGTGACCAATCAAAAAAGAATGTTTTGAAAGGTAAATGTAATCATATTGGCAAAACCCCTTGTACAGTACCTGGCACATAATGGGGATCCAATCGATTGAAGTGATCCCAGTCTCCACAGCAGCAAAACTTGTTTTTATTCTAGTCTCTTTGATGACAGTTATTCTAAATATTACCCATTTACATCTTATGCTAAATTTTTAGCACTTAATTTTATCTTTTCTGGGCTGTCCTTTTGTATGTTCATAATTACTCTGTATCTTAATGCAGAGATGCCTTCAGGGGATAATGTTTATAGGACTCTGTAATTTGACAAAATGGCCCAGTCCTGCTAATGCTCTTGTATTTAGTTTTGCTCTTTATGGGTTTTAGATTTTTTTCTCTTGAGTTTTAGATCAACTGTGTGCCTGTCTGTAACAGAATACTGATCCCTTCTGCCTTACTCTTTCTAATGTTCTGTTTATTAAAAAGAAAACCAGATGACCAAACTCGGTAAAATTATGTTCACAGTAAGAACAAGCTGGCTCTGTATGAGAAATTGAGGGGTTTATAATGAGAACAGTCCTTAATGCCTGGATTTGGGTCTTTCTATTTCTGTGGTATGTGAGTGTTCTTTGCTTATTTGGGGATGCTCTGATATGACCCAGATATTCAAGGTTTCTATACGACCTCTACATTAAATGAGGTGCATTATATACACATATTTTACTTGTAAATAACACAACTTGTGTTTTTGGAAAAAACTGCAATATATAAAGTAAGCTGTAAAGTTTGAGTTTGATTTACTAAAGGGAAATTTATTAGGTGTTCTTGGGGTGATATTCTTGGGGGAGACATTGGAGAATGTGAATGCCACAACTGTCTTTAGCCTTGTTTGAGAGTTCTATTTAAAAGGGCACCTGGGGGGGGGCGCCTGGGTGGCTCAGTCGGTTGAGTCTCCGACTTCAGCTCAGGTCACGATCTCACGGTCCGTGAGTTCAAGCCCCGCGTCGGGCTCTGTGCTGACAGCTCAGAGCCTGGAGCCTGTTTCAGATTCTGTGTCTCCCTCTCTCTCTGATCCTCCCCCGTTCATGCTCTGTCTCTTTCTGTCTCAAAAATAAATGTTTAAAAAAAAATTTTTTTTTTTAAATTTAAAAAATAAATAAAAAAAAATAAAGGGGCACCTGGGTGGCTCAGTCGGTTAAGCGTCCGACTTCGGCTCAGGTCGTGATCTCGCAGTCCATGAGTTTGAGCCCCGCGTCAGGCTCTGTGCTGACAGCTCAAAGCCTGGAGCCTGTTTCAGATTCTGTGTCTCCCTCTCTCTGACCCTCCCCCGTTCATGCTCTGTCTCTCTCTGTCTCAAAAATAAATGTTAAAATTTTTATTTTTTTATTTTTTTATTTTTTTTAAATAAAATGAATAAATAAAAGGGCACCTGGCTGGCTCAGTTGGTAGAACATGCAACTGTTAATCTCAGGGCCATGAGGTCAAGCCACATGTTAAATGTGGATCCTATGTGGGAAAAAAAAAATATCAAAAGGCTAGAAATTTGCTTCATGAGTTATTGTTTCTATAGTTTTCCTTACCCAGAGAGTGGTATCACAAGTGGCTAAAATGTCACACAGTGCTGTCATTGGTTCCCTTCTTGTTCTGTGTATTATGGAGCTCCCTTTGATATTAGTCAAACCAGGTTTTCCAAGGTAGGAACTTGCCTATTTAAAACTAGCGTAAGCTCACTTATAAAATATTCTGTGCTTCCATGGTAAGTCTCCTGAGTTGACTGCTAAAGAGCTAGAATCCAGATGTATGATTGGGATAGTGATACTCAGTTTGTGGTGTAATGGAGAGATTTGGACCTTCTATTGGAACCAACTGGAAGGTATTACTACTTTGGATGAGATGCTGATAATCTTTGGAGAGAAACCATGCCCTCCTGTGGGCTTAGAGCTTTATAAAGTCGAGGTCACCTCTTCATTAGTTTCCTGGACTGCTCAAAGTCCTTCAGACATTTCTTAATGTTTGTACTTTTCAGGCTTTCGCCTCTCTGTCATGTCTTCACTTTCCTCCTCTCCCTCTGCTCTGAGCAAAATTCTTTGTTAAACATGAGGCAGCGGCTGTCTATGCTGTCAGTTCCCTGCCACTCCCTCCCCCAGTCTCTTTTCTTTCCTTTCCTTGGCATCTGTCTCCTTCCATCCTGCTTCAAAAACAGCTCCTCTCTTCTTTTGCATTCTCTACTCCCTTATAGCTGGTCTCCTTACACGCCTTTCCAATTCTATTTTAGAAAATGTGATACTTTGTTTCTACTTCTTTATTCTTCAACTAGCCCACTGGAACCATTCTTGCCATCTCCTTACTGCTAAGTCAGAGGATACCCTTAAATTACCTTGCTTGTCCTGTGATGGATCTGGCGTTTGACTGCTACTTGTTTTGGGGATTCTTCTCAGTGATTGCTGTGGTGCCTACCTCTTCTGTCTTCTCTTTCCTTTAGAGCAGCTTCTCCTCAGTTTTCTTCTGAAGCATCTTTTCGTCTGCCTGTGCCTTGAATGTTATTGTCCCCTGGTTTCTTTCAGTGGTCTTCTCACTTGGCATTCTCCGTGGATGATCTTAGCCATTCCTTCAAACAGAAATCCATGATGACTCCGATATCTCCACAGTAGATCTCTCCTAAGCTGAGCTATGAACCAGTATATCCAGCTGACTTTTAAACATTTACATATGATTCTATCACAGGCATTTCATGCCAGTGTGTCTAAAGCAGAATTACACCTATTCAGGACCCCAAGCCACAATCATGGAAGCTGTCCTGTGTTCATCCTTCTTCCTCCTCCTCCTCTCACCCCTTAAAGTCGGTTGTTTTTCCTTCCTATCTCTCAGTTGCCTGTCTCCCTGTACCCCCTCTCCCCCCACCCAACAGATTCCCTGTTGCCACTCTGTGGGGATAGAGTTCTAAGGATTGTGCTGTCAGATGACTGTGACCATTGCCTCATCACAGGTTCCACCCTTCAAAACTGGCTTAGATATCCCTCCTGTTCTGAGAGTCCTTGCTGTTGGAGCACTTATCACATTGTATCATTATATATTTACTTGTCTGATTCTGTATTTACTAAAGAGCCCCTTAAGGAAGCAACTGTATCTTAGGAATTTTTGTAGCATCTATGTCTAGCATAAGTACTTGGCATGTAGTAGACAGTTAATAAATATGTGAATGAATGCATAATGAAATGTACAAAGGCAAGAATACAAAGAGCAGACCAATTGGGATCTATATCTTGACCTTGAGAAAATTAAGATATGTTTGGAAATTCCATTTCCAAATCTGAAAATGAGAATACAAACGAGTTACTTTATGTGAAGCTCCTCAGTACAGTGCCTGACACAGTTTAGGTGCTCTGTAAATTGCCCTCTAAAACATTTTGTTGTCTTTGCTGCCTAGTACCACTTTTGTAAACTGAATTCTGATTTTTAGAGTCCAGGGAGGAAGATTGTGTAGCAGCTGCTTTTAGTGCCTAATGTGACATTTCACAATACCATTTAGTTTAGAATGGGGGGAAAAAGAAAAAAACAGACTTTTCAAAGACACTATGAAACCTCATTGACATAAATTCCAAATTTTCTAGTGTACTGTTGCATCATCTTTTACGCATTTTATATCTGTAGCACAGTTACAGCCACCACTGTTGGGACAGCGAACTTAAAGTCCCCCGTGATCTTGTTAAAGAAATAGTTTGGTTCAGTTATTACTCTGCTCCCTAAAGTTTGAGGACAGATTTATATTGTTTAAAACCGTTGGAACTGAAAGTTATGTGTATCCCACCCCCACCCGAGCCTCACAGAAATTTCCTTAGCCTGAACACCCCACTTGAGTGTATTATTTACGTGGTTTTACTGTCCTTGGGCGTCTTGGTCTACCCTTCAAGCCTAGCCGGAATAAGAAACCATCTAGGTTTCACATTAGTAGAATTAATACCATTGTTTTCCTCATTGCCCAAATGGTAGCCTAGAACGTGCATTAAAAAAATAAAGGACAAGAGGACTAGTGTTTGTTTTGGAATCGGAAACCCTCACTCTAAAGTGTAAGCCAGAGTAAGAGTCAGTTACCTTTGAGGTGCAAGAGTCCAAAGAGGATTCCTCTCTGCTTTTCCCCAGGGGCGGGCTGGCCATTTAGAAGTTGTCAGGGCAGGCGTCGCCAGGAGAGGGCTTGAGCACACAGCCCGCTCTAGGACCTCGCAGGAGCCTCCGCGGGATGCACGCAGAGCACGAGTAGCAGTTTCCTTACTTCCTTCCCCGAGAATTGCGGGGCGCGCAGTCCGCCTGCTCGCTCGCAAGGGCTGTGTGCGGGCTCTCGCCGTCCGGGGCACGTCCCTACCTGCGCCTCCGCGGAGCGGGCCACGCGGGAGGGGGGCCTCGGGAGGAGGGACTGGACGACGACAGCGGCAGCGCGGAGCTGCCTGCCGCAGGCCGTTCCCCGCGCTGCTCGCACTCTCCCCGGCAAGCCCTGGAGGGGAGGGCGGCTCTGGCTCTACGGCCGAAGGGCGCTGCACGGACCTCTGGCGGCCCGGCACCGGAGTCCTGGGCCGCTGGCGGGCGGGCCGCGCCTCTGCTTGACCTCGCTGGAGCCGGGGGCGGGCCGAGCAAAGGTGACTTAGAGAGACCTTGCGGTGCCGCCCTGGGCTGGGCTGGAGGGGAGGCGGAGGGACAGGCCAGCGCATTTGTGCTGGAGCTGGCCGAGGAGTGAAGGGTGGAGCGCGCTGCCGGGGATCCCCAGATCCGGCCCAGGTGGGTGAGTGTGTGCGCCCGCCGGGGGCTTTGCTAGGTCAGCCTCGGGGCGACAGAGGACACCAGGGGAGGAAGGGGGGAGGGCGGCCAGACGAGATCTAGGGATGTGAGTAGATCCAAGAATAGTTGGACGCCTGTGCGGGGAGCAGAGTGCAGCATCGGGCGAGTGGGGAGGGGTGCTTGAAGCCGGGAGACCCTGATGTCCCTGCCTGGCCAGGGTCTTCCTGCCGGCTCCGGGTGTGCGTCGGGTTCCCACAGGAAGAGCCGCTGGGGGGAAAGCCTGTGGACAGATTTTTTTTTTTTTTTCTCCCAGCTAAATATTGGTAGTAGGTCAAGTGGGGCCCGAGTGGGAGGAGTAAGGCAGTGAAAGACATTATTGTCCTAAATAACCTTCCAAGTTAGTGATTTTTTGCATGTCTCTGCCCTGGCTGACATTGAGATGAACTTACCATCCGCTGTTTGGAGGCCGCTAAAATTCCAAGGAAACACTTGAGTGGATTAAAGAGAAAAGGAGAAATTATACTGGGGCTGGGGAGCGGGAAGGGAGGTAGCTTTTAACTTTGTTTTGATTAAGGATTTTTGATTACTCATAGGCTTTCTTTGTAGCCTAAACCAGTGGAGAATCACGTTCCCCAGCATTCAGAGCATGTGGCTAGTTGTTTTGTGTTTTCTGTTGTGCTGGTTTTTTCTGGGATTTGGAGGGAGGCTAGTAAGAAAGGGAAGATACCAGGGAAGAGCTTAGTCCAGCTTTTGAGAGTTATTAAAGGTATTAAAAGTTTCTTAATTTTAATTAGATTCAAAGACAGACTGAAGGCATTTTGTTTTAGAGACATAGGGTAACTTAGGAATCTTTTTCAAAAGAGAAAAATGCTTGAAATGCGTGTTGGTGGAGGAATGTGTAGGCTAGAATATGGGGATCTAAGTATAAAAAAAAATTTTTTTTTTCTGTTTGAGGACACACCGAAGTTCATCTCTGGTCCAAATCATGTTTGATTTCAGCAGTGAAGTTGATGACTTTGGTAAATTAGCTCAATTTTGATTGAGTAGATATTTAATCTGAGCATGATGACCAGAGAGCTATTTCAGCCTTTGTCCCAGTACTACTTTTACTAGACTGGGATCTTAAAAGCATTTGTGTCACTGTGACTATGATTGCCAGACTCTAGTCTCCCCTCTTTAGAAACTCTTTAAAGGCTCATTTTAGGGAATTTCATTGAGGCCGAAAGTGACCCACATAATCTCTCTACCCTCAGTTGTACACCTTGCAGAATGAGGGAAATGAAAAAAGGTGTTAGATTTTCCATATTTAAAAGCAGATGCACATACTACAGGGTAGTATATAAATACAGTCAAGCACATTTAGAATACTGTATGTAAAATAATTGATAAAAATAGTTATGTAATACCATGTCTTCAGCTTTATGTACAGTTTATGACATTTACCATTTATATTCTACGAAGCTTTTATAAACTTATTAGTATTCAGACATACGATTGTGTTTATCAGCTCTGTGAGGATTATAAGAATTTTTAATTCCAAGCAGAAATTTAGATTTTTTACTTGGTCCACATTATTCAGCATTATTCCTGAATGTTTAGCTTCTGTGTATAATCAGGAAATAGATTTCAAATTAATTTTGGAAGCAACTAGGACAGAAGTTAAATAAATAGGAAGTTTATGTAAAATGAAGCAGGTTTTCATTTTGATAATTTGCAAAGTATTTGAACAAAAATACATAAGGTTTTAATTAAGCAGTATGAGGCTGGGGGCGGGGGGGGGCGTGGGCGCGGGGAGAGTGTATATGTGTGATTAGCCTTGTCATGCTTGGTATGACCCAGGATCTTTTCCTGGTAAGTTTTTGTATCACAAGGATACCAAGTCTGTAACCTGCATGCAATTGTATTTGTCTTGAATTCCTGCTAGAGAGTGCAGTACCAGATTATATTCTGTCTAATGAATTTTGAATGAGTTACAGGCAGATACAATTTTCCTCTCATTTTAACTTAAGAGTAGTAAGGATATAACCCCCATACATTTTTATAATGGTCCACCATTGATTTGATATCTATTACTTTATGTAATTTTTTGTCCTTAATTCAGTAAGTATTTACACAGTGTTTACCTTGTCAGATAACTTGCTAAACCAGTCAAAGCTTCATCAAAAGATGAATAGAAGCAGGGTCTTCTTGAAAGGTTTTATTAAATATGCCTAAAGAGTTTGAACATTATCTTGGGAATTAGAATCACTGAAAGATTTTGAAGAGGGGAGAGATTTAATCAGATTTGCTCCTTACAGGAAGGATTAGAGGAAGGCCTGAAAACAGGGTGACCAGGTGCAGGAATTCAAGAGAGAGATAATCAGAGTCTGAACTAAGTTGGTGACTACTGAAAAGGAAAGCAAGGTACAAAGCCAAGAGAGACTCAAAAATAACCTAATAGGAGCCAATAATAGTTGAATATGTGGAATGGAGGAGAAGATGGAATCCTAGACAGTTCGCAGGCTTATGGCGAATAAATTACTGAAGGAGGGAATAAAGGGAGTAGGTGGAGGGTGAGTTCACCTTTGGACATGGTGACGTCCAAGAAGGGCATCCTTACGCATTCAATAAAAATTTGTGAATCTTTAGTATTGGAAGTCACCTGAATAAACATGGAGCTTGAGGCTGAAGGAGTAAATAATGTCACCTCGGAGACATCCGGCTTGAAAGATTTGAAATCAAAGGATTGAATACTTAAATTAAAAGACAAAAAGGGAAAAAAGGAGCCAGTGGAGAACACTCAGCAAAGTCAGCCAGAGAGGCAGGAAAAGTCCAGAACAAGGGAGGCCAATGGGACAGCTGGGTCAACGAGTTGAGGTAACAACTGATGGGGGAAGTTCTAGAAGCATGGCATAGGAAGAAGGTGTATTGCAATGAGCTGCAGAGTAAATGGGAAGCAAGAAAGTAGAAATAATGAAGACAGACTGATTTTCTGTAGACAATCATAATTGTAGAATAATTATACAGTTTTGTTCCTTTCTTTCAATTCTTAAATCTCATTTATTTTTCATGTTCCTAATGTACTGGAGAGGGCCTTCAGGACAATACTGGATGGAAGCTGAGATGGTGGGAAACGGTGTTCATCCCTGATTTTTAAAAAGGGGCATATTTCTAATAATTCACTACTAAGAGTGATATTTAATAAATACCATTTCTCAGATTATTGAAGTTCTTTTTAATTCTTGTTGAGGTTTTTTAATCATGAAAGGGTATTGGATTTTATCAGATTCTTTCTGCATTTAATAAGAGCATCATAAGGTTTTTCTTTATTAAGGTGGCAAATTATATTTTTTCAAATTAATGTTTTTAGACTTTTTCTGATGATATGCCACCTTTGTGTAATTGGAATAAACCTAATTTGGTCATTATGTATTATCTTTAACATTCTCCTCGATTTGGTTTCTTTTGGATTTTAGTATCTATTTATGAATGAGGTTGGTTGGTAATTTTTTTTTCTTTTTCTTTCTTTTTTTTTTTTTTTTTGGTTCTGTCCTCATCAGGGCTTGGTATCCAGGTTATTATACTGGCTTCATAAAATGAGTTTGGGAGTATTCTCTATTTTGCTGTTCCCTGAAAGAGTTTATATGTAATTGAAGTGGTCTGTTCCCTCTTATAAAGCTATTTTTGTGGGATTTTTAAACTAGTAATTAGACATATTTAATGGCTATAGGACTATTTTAGTTTTCTTTTTCTTTTGGGGTCAATTTTGACAAGTTCTCTATTTCTAGGAATTTATCCTTTCCATTTAAGTGTTAAAATTTATTGTTATAAGGTTTTTCATAATAGTCTTACTATTTTTTTTAACTTATTTTGAATCTGTAATTAAATATTTTTTCCTAATGTTTTCCATTTTTTTCCCTAATATTCATTTGGATATTTCCAATTAATATCTTTTTAATATCTTTTTAATATCTTTTTAATATCAGTGTCATTAAGGCTTTGTTTATTTGATTATTTTTCAAAGAACTCTCTTTAGCTTGTTATTTGTTGCCATCTTTTTTGTTTAAAATTAATTTTTATAGTTCTCTATCACTTTTTTTTAAGTTTATTTCCCTAGGTTCTATACATTTGTTATCCTCTGTCTCTTGGAAGGACATATTTTGTTCAAAATTTGTTCTTTTCCAGATTTCAAGTTGTAGGTTTCATAATTGTAGTATTTTGTAACTTAATGAATATATTCCTGCTGGTTTTTATCCATTACTTTATTTTATAGACTTAATCATGTATTTCCTGAGACTTCATCTTTCTAGACTAAGAACTGCTAATATGTGTAGAGTGCTGCCCTTCTAATACTTAAAACACATAATACTTTTGCAAAGGTTTTAACTACTTCCAATTTTTTTTTCTCTTACCTCACTCTTCTTGTTGTCATTGGTTGGTATTTCTGTTTCCTTTACCGACTTGCTTCTCATCTTCTTCCTCTTTCCTTCACCCTGACAACTTCTTTTCTACCTCTTGACAGTCTGCATGGTGGAGGAATGATCATCATTCCCTTGTCTTCACCTGTTTCTCACTGTCTTTCCAATTTTCTACCTGCTCCTCTCCCCACCCCCATCCTTGGAGGATTTTCCATTGTCCGTTCTACATATGCCATCTTGTTCTTTCCTTCTCTGCAGAAACTTGGCTCCAGCACCAAAGAAGAAAAAGCAGATAACCTGTGTCTAATTTTCTTTGCATGCTCACAGGTTCACCCTTATTTACTGCATAATCTTTGTTACTCCTCACTCAGTCCATCCAACTGATGACAACAAAGTCAGGGAGACTTTGGGCAAGGCCCAAGAAGAAAGCACAGATGGGACAATATGGACTTGCTCTTATTTGGAGTCCTGAGCTGCAGGCTCCAGTATTAGTGACCGTGGTCTTGCCATGTGACTCTGGGCGGCTCATTCTTAGGTCTCCTATTCCTCTCATGTAACACAGAATTATTAAAACAGACGCCTTCTCTCTACTTCAGGAGTTGCTGTGAGACTCAAATGATGAAAGGCTAAACCCAACGGTTTTACAAGAGACAGTCTTCCCATGCTTTATTTTCAGAAAAATGCCTTGAAAGGATTTCATGCTCAATTCAGGAACAGAGAAGTGGTTTGTGGCTTGGGGTGTTGGATCAAAGAAACCCTGATGGGAAGCCGTAGGTGTCACAGGAATAACAGGAAGCAAGGAAGTTGTGCTCAGTGGTTGAGATTCAGGGGAGGCATCTGTCCTCTGGTAGATGGGGACTAGAGACATGGACATGTCATTACACCTGGTGGCTGGAAACTATCCTGTAGCTGCATCATTACCTATTTATTATTTGCTACACTTAGGATACTGCCTTTTTGAGTTTACTTGAGAAATCAACCTTTACTTACATGCTTATATGAGGGAGATTTTGTTGTTTCACATTCTAAACAACTGAATTAAAAATTAAGTTTGTGAATATAGTTCTCCTTAGTAAAATTTCTTGTGATAGAAAGGACTTAATTGTGAATATTTTCCTCATTTATTTTTGTTATGCTAGTTTGTGTTATGGATTAGTTGCTTAAAATCCCAAGGTCGTAGAATCACTCTTAGACTGTAAAGCATCTAGTCTGGTGATCCTCAAAAGATTTCCCTGGGGCATAGGGCAAATGCAACCACCTTTCTGTCCACTAAGGCACCTTCACAAAACACAGTTCCAAATGGTTGATACAATGATCTGTTAACTTTTGACAGGTGAGGAAAGGAAGGCCTGCAGAGAGGAACAGCCACTTTCCCAAGTCTATGTAGAGAGGTGGGGGCCACGTTCAGAGCTAAACCCAGTATTCAGCCTCCAAATTTAGTGCTGAAAGAACAACCCCACTGTATCACACTCAGCTTCAGTTAGAAAATTTATCCATTAGAGAAGATAGTCTATCTTGTTTCAAAGCTTATGTGGCCATCTATTAGCTAATTTCTTAGTTTGACAAAAGGATACCAACTTTAGAAACAAACAAATGGCCAAGAATATTGCAGTGTCTTCAGAGTTTGCACAGAATACCTGTATTCCAGGCTCTCCACAGAAAATGCTGTCCCTCTTTTTGTGAAAATATTGCTTGATAGAGGTCACATTTTTAGAAGATAATAGAATTCATCCCTTTCTCTAGATAGTCTAATTTTAGGATAAATATATCAGAATACTGCATCCTGGGATGTATTTTCTTGATTGCCTGAAAAATAGCCCTTGCTAAGCTGTAAGTTAGAATTATATCCTCAATTTCTGTTGAGGGGCATTTCAAAAGAAAAAAATTTTTTTTTAAATGTTTGTCCATTTTTGGGAGACACAGAGCATGAGTGGGGTAGGAGCAGAGAGAGAGAGGGAGACAGAGGATGGGAAGTAAGCTCTCGGGTCTGAGCTGTTAGCACAGAGCCATACGGAGGGCTCAGACTCACAAACCATGAGATTATGACATGAGCTGAAGTTGGACACTGAACCGACTGAGCCACCCAGGCGCCCCTGAAAAAAAAGATTAGCTTTAATGAAATTATTATTCTACCCTTGAATACTCTCATTCCCCTATACATTACCCTGAAAAAGAAATTAGAGCTAAGGGCAAAGAGGGAGTTTGTTTTCCCTAAAGAATTGATATGTATTTTTTCCTTGTGGACAATTAAAAGGGCATAATTGTATTTCTCTTTCTGTTTTGGCCTTAGGAGAATTCAGAGCCAGATTTGTGGCTTGTCCATAGTATCTTGGTGGGCTCCATCAGTCTTTTTTTTTCTTTTTAATTTTTTAATGTTTATTTTTGAGAGAGAGAGAGACAGACAGACAGACAGACAGACAGGACGTGAGCAGGGGAGGAGCAGAGAGAGAGGGAGACACCGAATCTAAAGCAGGTTCCAGGCTCTGAGCTGTGTCAGCACAGAGCCCGATGCTGGGCTCAAACTCACGAACTGGGAGATCGTGACCTGAGCCAAAGTTGATTGCTTAACCGACTGAGCCACCTAGGCACCCCATCACTCCTAATACCGTCAGAAATTCGGTATTTTCATAGCCTCCCAGGTTGGAAATCCCTGGATTACAACATTCTCTTGTGAATTATGAATGTGGTTGAATGTGGTTATGCCTCAGAGTGCATTCATGTATGATGATTGTATTTTAGGTTTTTTTCTGCAAGCAGTAAATACTAAGTAAATAGTTGTTACAATGTTAGAAATAGATTTATACTTTATACTATGGTTTTATTTTATGTCAACAATATATGCACTTGGGTATTGACTTGGTAATAGATAATTTCAAGTACCCAAGTTAAAATATATGGCAAATGTTACAATTGGAGCCTTTTCTTATGATTTTTATTTGTGGTAAAATACAACGAGCATAGAGTTTATTCTCTTTACTATTTATAAGTGCATAGTTCAGTCACATTAGGTACATTCACAGTGTTGTGCAGCCATTACCACCATCCATCTCCAGAACTCTTTGCATCTCTTAGTTTCATCTAAACTGAAACTCTAAACCCGTTAAACAATAATTCCCCATTCCCTTCTTCCCCCAGCCCTTGGCAGCTGCCATTCTACCTGCTGTCTCCCTGAATTGGACGACTTTAGGAACCTCCTATAAGTAGAATCACTCAGTATCTGTCCTTTTGTGCCTGGTTTATCTCACTCAGCATAATGCCTTCAGGGTGCATCCATGTTGTAGCAGGTGTCAGAAATTTCTTCCTCTTTAAGGCTGAATAGTATTCCATTGTAAACATACACACATTTTCCTTAGTCGTTCATCCATCGATGTTACATTTGTGTTGATTCCACCTTTTGTCTGTGTGAACGAACAGTGCTGCTGTGAACATGAGCGTACAAATATCTTAGTATAAGTATATTTTTCTATATCCTGTCCAACACTTGTTATTTTCTCTTGCCATTGTTTTGTTATGGTAGCCATCCTAATGGGTGTGAAATGTGGAAAAACATTTTTTAGTAAGTAGAGTTAATCACTTTTTTATCCAAATGTCAACCTCAGGGTTGACAGACGGTCTCTTCTTACATTGCCCCATACTAGCCGTGCAAGGCCATGATTTTCCTTTATTTTCAAAACCAGAAGTTGCCCTGTTGAAGTGTAGTGGAGGGCACATAGCCCCAAGTCTCCCTGGTTTGCTCTTTTCCCTCCTTTCCCTTAGTGAAAATGCAGCTGCACAAAGCATGGGTAATTCTCAGGGTTTCCATGGATTTAAGACTAGGTGTAGGTCTAAATATCCATATTCTACCTTTATTTTCATTATCTTTCTGTATTCTAGATACCAGATGTTGCCTTGCTGTTGTATTTTGAAGGGTCATTGCTTAATTGAGAAGAATTTTATCTTGTCTACCGAGTTAGCATAGGAAGATGGAAAGATATATTTGAATCACCACAGATATAAAATATGAAACCAGGAAATTGATATACTTGAGAAAAGTCAAGCCTATCTTCATTTGTACATGGGAACTAATAAAATATCAAAGCTAGAAAGTAATTAACCTGGGCATTAGAATTGAACAGGGAATTTAACATATTCTGTAATGAAATTATTTGATCTTTAGCCATATTTAGGAGCACAAACTTTCTGTAAATCTTGAAGTCAAAGTAAAATTTTAAAAACTAGGGAGAAAATTGAGGAAAATGTAACCACAAAGCCATCAAAAGGATCTTAGAGGTCCTCGAATTTTCCTCCATTTGCAAGAATCCTCTCTTTAGCTAGATAGTCATTTTATGTGCTTGTGAGACTGCCATCAATGGATATACAGGCAGTGTACTCCAATACTTCCAGGCTTGGAGCCCGAGTCCCACAGACCTGGGTTTGAATACCAGCTCTGTCACTTAATAGTTGGCTGATCTCAGGCAGGTCACGTAATCTCAATAAGCTTGAGTTTCTTCATCGTTAATAATACCTACCTCACAGGATTGTGGGAGGATTATATGAAATAGTATGCCAGGTATTTATCATAACACCTGACATATGGTAAACATACCTAGATGTTGGCTCCTCCTCTTCCTGCTGATACTACTATTATACGGGAGTTTTTTCCTTATGACCACCCATTCCCCTGTGGTAAAGCTAAAAGTAAAAGAAGGTTCAACCTTACATTAAGGTGAAACTTTTTCCATTTCTCTTTTAATTCACGTCTGTGCTCTGCAACATCACAAAAACTTAATGTTTCCTCTCCTGGGACAATACCTCAGCTATTTGGAGCAACTAGTAAATTCTACAAACATCCACAGGTTCCTTCAACTGTTACTATAATGTCTGGCTTTCCAGATCGTTTTCTTACTCTGCAATGATCTCTCTCAGGTTTTTTCTAAAAATACGTCCTCCAGAAGTGAAGCCAGTGTTCCACATGAAGTTTGAGTGCAGAGCATGGCACTTCGCATTGGCTTTCCATTCTGCTGGAGGAAGAGTCTTGATTGCTCTGGTGTCCCGCAAAGTCCCATGGGAAGGGCCCTGCTCCCCTACCTCATGGCCTCTCATGTGCTTCACTGCACAACCCCAGCTTTGTTCTGAGGACAGTGGCTTCCTTCTGTCCCACAGACTGGGAGCCTTTTCCCCCTCAGAATGTTCACTCTTCCCTTTCCTGGAACACACTTCTCCCAGGTCCTTGCCTGGTTCTCTCCCTCAGCTTTGTCAGCCTTTAACTCAGTGGCACCTGATCACTGAGTTCTCTGGCCATCGTGTCTCCCAGGACTGGCTTCCCCCTTCCCAGCTTTGTTTTTGCTTTCAATGTTTTCCACCATCTAACAGACATTTCTAGCTGTTTCCTCCCAGTAGACTATAAGTTCTCTGAGTGCAGGGAGTTTGGTCTATATTGTTCGTTGCTGATCCTCTGAAGCTTGGCATGCCTGGCATGGTGTAGGTGGTGATGAGTATTTATTGCATGAGAAGCATAATGACTCCCCTTTGATTAGTAGTTGTATCATAATGGGTGACGGCCATTAAGGAGGGCCCTTGTGGGGTGAGCACTGGCTGTTGTAGGTAAGTGATGAATCACTGGATTCTACTCCTGACACCAACACTACACTATATGTTAACTCATTTGAATCTAAATTCAATAAAAAAGAAGTTGTATTGTACTGGGCTTGGAAGGGCCATGTGGGCACCTGTTCACAGTCATGGGTCAATTTTTAAAAATTTTGAAGACAAAAATAATTTAAGTGCTGCACTCAAAGAAGGGAAAATAAGCCACATTCACTGTTTTAAGACTCTAAGGATTTTCACATTACTTTGGTTGTTTAATCAATATTTTACATACGGTTTTATGTGTGCAGAAGATTTTTTCTATAAAATCCAATATAGGTTTTTAAAATAAGAATACTTGTCCTTTAACTGTATCTTTTTTTTTTTTTTAAGTTTATTTACTTATTTTGAGAGAGAGTGCACGCAGGGGAGGGGCAGAGAGAGAGAGGGAGAGACAGAATCCCAAGCAGGCTCTCAGCACAGAACCTGACACAGGGCTTCAGCTCACAAACCGTGAGATCATGACCTGAGCCAAGACCAAGAGTTGGACGCTTAACCGACTGAGCCACCCAGATGCCCCTCTTTAACTATATCTTAACAGAGCTCTCCAAGTAGTGAGCTTCAGATGAATAATCCTTTCCACTTAGAAGGGGCAGACCCTCCTAAGGGTCTAAACCAGGTGGCTGATCTCTTCTGTTTGCCATACAAAGATTGTATTCTGTTTGTGCCATGACTTGCAAAACTTGGGAAGCACTGCTTTAATTAAAATGCTTTCTTCAGATGGAATTAGAACCTACTGAATTGTGATCCTGGCATATTTTAGTCTCCCCCCCCCCCCCCCAACAGGTTAAGAACTGCAAAACACTTGTTTAAACAATGAAATATCAAAATTCTGTAATAACAAAGTTAAAGTTACTGTCTTTCTGGACTTAACACTGTTCCCACATAGACCGAACTGAAGGCATTAGAAAAGTAAGAGTTGGAAATCAGGGTATAGCTGTCTAGTGGAATGGGCATCAGGAACAGAAAAAAAGCTGCTTACGCTTGCAACAACATGAGTGATTCTGAAAAACATTGTACTTAGTGAAAGAAGCCAGACACAAAAGAGTGTGTCGTACATGACTCCATTTATTTAAAATCAAGAACAGACAAACCTAAAGAAAGCATAGTTATGGAGATGAGAGCGGTGGTTGTGGGGGGTGGGGAGAACAGCAGGAGAGTGACAGTAAAGGAGCACAGGAGAATTTGGGGCAGAGGGTGGGAGTAGAAATATTCTGTATCTTTGTAATGGTGCTGGTGACATGGGGTATAGATTTGTGAACATTCATTGAACTATACTCTTAAAATGGACTTTATTGTATGCAAATTTTAAAAATTCATTTAAAAAATGAGATTTGGTAGGTGTTACTTCTGCTATGTATAACTTTTTGTAGTTATTTTCACCAGAACTACCAACTACAGAATCTTTGAATAACTTTTGAAAATCAGATTTGTTTAGATTACCATAAAACTTCCCTGCTTTTAAAAATGATTGTTTATACCTCTGGTGGCACATCTTGAAAAAAGAAATTTATTCCAAGGATACATAAAATATATAAATCTGTGGTGAGTGGTTATATAAGAGTAAGCTATTTTTAGGTAGAAGCTTTGCAACCATAATGAGACAAGAATGTGCTTAACAGAGTCTCAGTTGGGGTTTTCATTCTGGATGCCTCCCGAAGCCCTGTGTTCTGCACTGTTTGAGAGTACCTTGCAAACATTTTGTGTTTAATGCAAAGCCAGTGTTTGCAAATTTGATGCAAACATCAGTTCTTGAGTAGACCTATCTAAAGGTATTTTTCTAATTGTGAAGTTATGAGAGATATGGAAGATATGCAGTAGTGTACAGAAAGCTATCTTCTGTTGACGATGGAGAGAAATATAAAAACCAGAACCCAGCAACCACTGGTGGGGTTTTGGTGGGTCTTAGTTTAGGGGTATTGGCGAACACACAAATGCAGTATACATGACTATTTAATACGTTGTTTTCAGTAGCATCAGTGAATATTTTTCTTTTACAGACATACTCTTTGAAAATATGTTCGCATAAGAAATGTATTATTTTAAGTCCCATTATCAGTATCGAGTGGTCTTTTTACTAGGCCCTTACTCTTGCTAAATATGATCATTTCTTACAGTTTTATTGAGGTATAACTTCTACACAGTACTACGCATATTTAAAGTGTAACTCAGTTTAATGGATGTTTACAGTAGTGAAACCATCATGCCAATCAAGATAAAGAATGCTTACTTCCAGAAGTTTCTTCCTGCCTTTTGTAATACCTCCCACTTTCCCACCTACCCCAGTACAAGAGACTATTGATTAGCTTTCTACCACTACAGATCAGTAGGCATTTTCTAGAATTTTACATAAACGAAATCATACAGTTTGCACTTTTTTGGAGGTGTAGGAGGTTGGCTTCTTTAACTCAGCCTAATTATTTTGAGATTCATCTATGTTGTTGCATGTATCAATAGTTTGTTACTTTTTATTGCTGAGTGGTATTGCATTTCACCATGTACCAGGATTTTTTTTTCACCTGTTGCCAGACATATGGATTGTTTCTAGTTTTTGGCTATTGTAAATAAAGTTGTTAGCATTTGTGTATAAGTCTTTGTGTGGACATAATGTTTCATTTCATTTAGGTAAATACCTAGAAATATGGGAAATTAATGTTTGTGGGACTTCTTTTTTGATTAAAAAAAAACTGAGGTAGAATTTATATAACATAAAAATATCTATTTTGAGTGTGTAATTCAGTGGCATTTAGCAAGTCACAGTGTTGTGCAACCATCACTCTGTCTACTTTCAAAATATTTTCATCACTTCAAAAGAGAACCTTGTACTTACTAGGCAGTCACTCTGCATCCTCTGAAAATGATTAATCTGTGTTTTGTCCGTATGGATTTGCTTGTTTTGAACATTTCACTAAATGAATTATACAATATTTGAACTTTTGGTGTCTAGCTTTTCACTTATAACACTGTTTTCAATTTTCATGCACACTGTAGCATGTATCAGTGCTTTGTTCTTTTTATGACTGAATAGTTTTCCATTGTATGTATGTAACACATTTTTTGTATTCGTCCATTTGTTTATGGACATTTGGGTTGCTTCCAGCTTTTGACTGTTGTGAATAGTGCTGCTTTTAACATTTTTGTACAGGTATTTGTTTGAAAATGTTTCAGTTCTTTTGGGTATATACCTAAGACTGAATTTCCTGGGTCATATGGCAATAGTCTGTTGAGCGTTTTGAGGTGCCACCAAACTTTTCCACAGCACCTGTACCATTTTACATTTTCTTCACGTCCTTGTCAACACTTGTTATTTTCTTTAAAAAAAAAAAAAAAAAAAAACAAACTATAGCCATCCTAGTAAGTATAAAGTGATATCTCAGGGCACCTGTCTCAGTCAGTAGAGCATGTGACTCTTGATCTCAGGGTTGTTAGTTCAAGCCCCAGGTTGAGCAGGGAGCCTACTTAAAAATTAATTACTTAAAGTGATACCTCCTGGTAATAATTTGCATTCCTCTAATGACTGAAGGGGTTGAACATCCTTTCATATACTTGTTGGCTATTTGTATGTTTAGAGAAATGTCTGTTCAAGTCCTTTGCCCTTTTGTATTATTTTTTAAAAGTTTATTTATTTGAGAGAGAGTTGAGCAATGGAGGGGCATAGAGAGAGAGAGAATCTCCACACTGTCAGCACAGAGCCCAGTGCGGGGCTTGAACCCACAAACGTGAGATCATGACTTGAGACAAAGTCAAGAGTCAGACGCTTAATCAACTGAGCCACGCAGGCACGCCCCCTGTGCCCATTTTTAAATTGGGTTGTCATTCTGTTGCTGAGTTAGAGGAGTTCCTTATACAGTCTAGATACAGGTCCTTTACTGGATAAGTGGTTTCTCCCAGTCTCTTATTTGCCTTTCATTTTCTTAACATTATGTTTTGAAAAGCAAAAGTTTTGATATTGATGATATCCAAGCTTCTTATATATATAAGAATATATAATAATAATACGTGTGTGTGTATCTTTGTATGACCTATATAAAAAAATCTTTGCCAAGCCCATAGTTGCTAAGATTTTCTATGTTTTCTTCCAAAAGTGTTCGAGTTTTAACTTTACATTTGGATCTATAATCCATTAAGAGTTAGATTTTGTTTTTGTTCTCATTTTGATACATGGAGAGAAACTAGACTCCTAAATACAGATATCCTTGTTATTGTTAAGATGTCTGGTCTCCCCAAATTGATTTATAGAGTCAAAATAAGTCCAGGAAGAATTCCAGTAGGGTTTTTTGTTTTCTTTTGTTTTTTGTTAGAAATTGACAAACTGATTCTAAAATTTATGTAGAAATGTAAAGGACCTAGTATAGCTAAACCAATTTTGAAAGAGAACAAAATTATAAGATTAAGACTACCTGATTTGAACACTTACTATAAAGTTATAATTGAGAGAATATGATATTGATGAAAGAGTAGGCACACAGATGAATGCAACAGATCAGAGATTCCAGAAATGATCTCCACACATATCTGATTAACTAAGTCTTGATAAAGGTGTCAAGGCAATTCAGTGGAGGAAAGGATTACATTTTGCTTTGTGGTTGATGTTGACTTTTGTGTATCAATCTTACATCCAGCAACCTCACTTCTTATATCTAAATAATTCTAGATTCTCTGACATTTCTATTCAGACATCCATATCTTTTGAAAACATTTTTTCTCAGTTCTATCTTTAGTTTTTTGGCTAAATGTGTTACTAAGGCTTCACAAACGTTGAAAAGAACTTGTGATGGGCATTCTTATTCCTTATTTTAAGAGGAATGCTTTTAATATTTTAACATGGAATAAGATGTTTGCTCTAAGTTTTTTTGGTAGACTTTTTCAGGGTTTTTTTTTTTTGTATTGAAGTTTCCTTCTCATATATTTATATATATTTATGTGTGTGTGTATATGTATGTACAGGCATACACACATAATTGTAATTTTCTTAAAACTTAGTTTTTTAGTTGGTTTACTTTTATTGAATCATTTTCTGTGTGTGTGTATATATATATATATATATATATATGTAATATGTATGTTAATTACAAACGTAGAAATCTGTTAATATAATCATGTAAGATTGTTTTGATAGATTCTAAAAATTGAGCTCACCTTAAATTCCAGGAAAAAATACCCACCTTAGTTGGGATGTATTTCCTCTTTATGCATAATTTAGCATACTAATATTTTGCTTATAATTTTTTAATCTATTTTGCTGATTAGTCTGTATTTTTTTTATTTTCCTATTCACATTGTGATATCAAATTTATCAGAATCTATTAAAATTTATGGTCAAAATAACTCCATCAGTGTATTACACTTATACATAGTTTTTCCGTAAGACATTTTAAATTCGTTATTTACCATTGAGAATATATCTTTGGTACATTTACCCTTTAGAGGTTCATAACAAAACGTAGTTCTTGTGGCTCATTATTCAAACATCATTTAGCCAAAACATGTTCAAAGCATCTGTAGTTTTCCATAGGGCAAATATCTCACACTAAATTGTTTTTTTATATCTTCATCCAGTCTTTTTGTCTGTGTACCTTATAGCAATATTTTCTGACAAAGGAATGTATCTTTTTTCATCATACTGTTTTCTATTTTAGACTTTTTTGTAGTTTGAGAGTAGTGTTTCCCCAAGTGATTTGTAGGGTTTTTTGTTTTTGTTTTTGTTTTTTGTCTTTTCTGAAACACCTTAAAGGAGTTTCTAAAGATTTTATTACATTTAGTGTAGAAATGTAAAGAGTAAAGCTCTGGACTGAAAGTCACATGACTTTAAATGTCACTGAAAAGACTGCAGGAGGTTTGTCTTCACCCTGTGGAAGCTCGGATGTAAAATGTTAAGTCAAATGTCTTGGCTTCACATGCTCATTAGTTTATATCTCAGGGCATAATAACAACACGTAAATAATAGGTGGCTGTGTTGTATACATCTTCTGGAAAACTGGCTTATTGTCATCTGATTATGCACAATAGGTTTTCACCAGGTGTAGCAAACAACGCACTGGTGGTAGAAGCCTGTGCCATTTTCTGCTTGCTCACTTTCCATAATTAGCATTATCTTTACTCTGAAGTTCCTTTGCAGAAGCCTTTATTAAAATGGGTGTATTTTGTGGATTAATACTGTCCGTGAATCTTCCTAACCAACTCTTGTAGTCTGTAGTACAGCACAGTGTCCTGAAGGCGAGTGCTTCTGTCAGTCTCTGAGCAGTACTTGCTACTCTTCCCTGAACGTTACTGGGTGTCCTGCACTTTAGCCTTGACCATGTGGCACGTGGACCATGTGAGTGCACTGTTGTCAGTCTGTATCTCTCTATATATATCATATCGGTGTATGTAATATTTTGTTTAATGTTTTTGACAAATGTGGAAGATTTTCTATTTCGTGGGTACACATACCTTTGGAGACTATCCAAAGGCGATAAGGGGCTACTGAAAAGCTTTAAGGAAGAAGTAATGCTGGATTTGCATTTTTAATTTTTTTTAATGTTTTTATTTATTTTTGAGAGAGACCACGCATGAGCAGGGAAGGGGCAGAGAGAGGGGGAGACACAGAATCTGAAGCAGGTTCTAGGCTCTGAGCTCTCGGCACAGAGCCCAACATGGGGCAGGGCCCGAAGTCATGAACGTCGAGATCATGACCTGAGCTGAAGTTGGACGTTCAACCGACTGAGCCACTCAGGCACCCCTGGATATGCATTTTTAATATAACAGCTGGGTATGAAGTGTCTTTTTCTCACACTAGACCATAATGTCTCCATGGATTAGTCAATCTCTTACTTTACTTTGTATTCCTAGCATTTACTTTGAAAGAGTAGTAGGCGTTCAATAAAATTTTTTTAACTGAAAGGAAATTCTCCTAAATTAGTAATTCTTATCCAGGAGCCACATCAGAATAATCTGTAGTGCTTTGAAAAAAAAAAAAAAATTACATCTATTAATGTTAGTGTTAGCATTCAAGAAAACTCTAAACCTCGTAACATTAGCTTAAATAAGTTAGAGATTCTTTTTTCCACCTTAAAGGAGACAGGAGGTGGGCAGTCTGGGCCTGGTATAGCAGTTTCAGATGTTAAGGGCTATTCCATATATCTGATTTTATGGTCAGCAGGAAGGAACAAAGGGCAAAAATAGGAGTATGCCCTTCTCTTTAAGGAGATCTGGTGAATTCTTCATAATACTTTCCTTCTTTGTGGGCAGAATTTAGTCATATTGCCTTAGCTGAAAGAATGAGAAATAATCTTTTAGCTGGAGGGGCAGTATAGCCAGCTAACAAATTGGGATTCTCCCACAGGTAGTGGGAGAAATTATCAATTTCTGTAACAATACACAGTCCTCGTTCATTCCTGGAAGTCTTGATTCAACAGGGCTAGGCTAAAACTAGGCCTTCTAATTTAAAAAAAGGGAAAACCAAACAGATCCTATAGCTGAACCAGATCTACTCTTCATGACAGATAACCTTGGCTCTAAGTCAGGTTTTGAAGAGAACAGATCTACTAATTCTTGGAATGAGAAATCTTTCTCCTGGAGGGTATGGAGTCAGCCAGATTTCTAACGTAAAATGCCATTTTACAGGGATCTAATCCCTGATGGGGGTCCAAGGAATAGTTTTAACAAATGTTTTGCTGTAGTCTGTGTGCACACCCTGTCCCCATTTTCTTGGTCCACCAAAGTGGTAACCTTTACCTTCCTGACCACCTCCCCCTCACCCATTTCCCTAAAGTGAGACCTCTGCTTCTAAGACTCATGATCATGTATTTCCATCAGCAGTGTTACTGGGCCACATCGTGGATTGGAAAGCTTGTGGGATTTGGAGTTAAAAGATCTTGGTTCCAGTTCTTCCTCTGCTAACCTTTGGCAAGGAACTTAAGCCTTATGATCTTCAGTTTATGCAATACACACACACGCACACACACACACACACACACATTCATATTCCTCATAAGAGTTGTTAGGATTTAATGAACTAATAGTATGTAAAAGTGACTTTGAAACTGTAAGATGCTATACATATACTTTATGAGTAGTGGATATAAAATTAGCCCTATGTATACAAATGCTTATGAAATTGTCTTTTTTTTTTTTTTTTTTTTTTTTTTTTTTTGCTAGATAAACTCATACTGAAGTTAAGAATAATGAGATTTTTAGGGACATTTTTGCTCAGTTATTTCTTGGTAAACATTGAAATATCATAAATACTAGTTGAAGAGATCTTTTCCAAAAAAGTTATTTTGCATTGCTTCAGTGCCTCCTCTACCTCTCCTGTTACTATACACCTTGGTGTTTATTCATTTAAAAATATTGTTGCGATACTTATTTTTAAGCATGTTCCAGGAATCATTCTGGTCAGTGGGGAATACAATTATGAACAGATATTTGAAAGAGAGTTAAAAAGCCATGCATGATTAAAAAACTACTTTAAAATAATTAAGTACTTTTCAGAATCTTTATTAAATAGGCTGATTTAGAATTTTGCCATTTGTATATAACCTACACTGATTTATTACATTACATTGAAAGTTGTTTGAAGTGTGTTTAATATATACCATTAATATGGTAATTTAGCATTCTCTTTGCATGATACATAAAAATCTTTTGAAACTTTTAATACATTATAATGCAAAATATTATATATTAGAAACTATGCATTGAAGTATGCATAGTACTTCTAGGAATATAATCCTTAAGTGCTACTTCTAGAATATAAAATATACATGCTTGTGGAAATTTTAATTTAATGTAGATATATCTTAGAGTCATTGTCAAGTGATTCAACTTTGCAATTGAAAGTGAAAAGTATTTATGAGATCACTTGTACCAAATTATTTTAAATGCCAAAACCATTGAAGAAGGCAGTGGAATAAATATGTATTGAATCTACTATTGGTAGTACATTGTAGAAGTGAATTGTTCCACATTGTTATATCGTTGGTATATACTACTAATCTCTCATTGATTTTATTTCTTTGGGACGTTGTTTTAAAATCAGCCTGACAGAATAATTATGAAATATTCTGAGTTCATATTCTTCTATTTATTGGGCTCTGTCCTACATGTAGGCATAGCCAGTTATCCCCTCAAATTCCTCCTTAATTTAAATGTCTGAAGATACAGTTGGAAGTAATTGACTTTAACAGATTATTAACAGCTTAAGCTCCATTGAGGTCATTTTACTTAAAATATGTCAGTAAGTCAACAACCATATATAGGCCCTCATCTTATTTCTTGAGGCGGAACCTAAGAACAGAGAGGCACAGAGGAAATTCCCATTGGGATTTCTTTTCCTCTTGTCTCGAGCCAGGTTGAGGAAGATGGCAATGCCAGTAAGGGACATTTTTTAATGGTGCCAAGAGCCAGTGAGCATTGACTGTAAATGACAGGAAGAGCAACAGCTGCCCTGTTTGGAGTTGACGAGGTTAGTGTGACTGAGGCTTTGGACAGCCTTGGAAATGATCTCATTTTTCAGGGCAGATTCTCTTGTGTATAGTGTTAAGAGACTAGAGGCTTCTTACTACATAACATGCTGGGATCTGTAAGTCAATGACCTCTTTCTTTTTCTCTGTATCTCGCATATGCATTGAGACAAAAGCAGTTAGGAGAAAAGTTTATTACCCATACCTACGCAGCTAAGTCTGTGCCCATTTCTACTGCCTTTCCTCCTGCAACTAAGGGTGGACTTTCTGTGCCCCAACAAAGGCCAACTGTATACTTGTGGATTAGATCTCCTCCTTGTTTGTTTTTTTAAAGGTTTATTTTTGAGAGAGACAGACTGCAAGAGGTGGCGGGGGGGGGGGGGGGTGGGTGGGCTAGGCAGAGACAGAGGGAGACACAGAATCTGAAGCAGGCTCCAGGCTCTGAGCTGTCAGCACAGGGCCTGATGTGGGGCTTGAACTCACAAACCGTGAGATCATGACCTGAGCCAAAGTCAGTCTCCTTTTTAGCAACCTCAAGAACATCATTCCAGCAATTCTCTCCTCTCACTCTCACATTAATTTCCCCCTCTCTATTGAATCTTTACCATCAATGTAGAAACATGCTGGGGGCACCTGGGTGGCTCATCGGTTAAGCATCTGACTCTTGGTTTCAGCTCAGGTCATGATCTCAGAGGTCATGGGTTCAAGCCCCACATTGGGCTCTGTGCTGACAGTGTGAGCCTGCTTGGGATTCTCTCTCTCCCTCTCTTACTCTGCCCTTCCCCCACTTGCATGTGCACATGTGCTCTCTCAAAATGTGTTTTCCGTAGTAAAGCATTATTGACTCTCATAGCCCCTTCCAGCAATTGCCCTAGTTGTCTCCCTCCCTTTTTGGCAAAATTTTGGGCTGTACTCTCTCTGTTTCCTTCTCTCATTTTTCGTGACCCACTCCACTCAGATCTTTGCTTTAGTACTATCTCAGTGCTCCACTGCAAATACCCGTGACAAATTCACCAGTGATCTCCTCACCAAATACAGAGGTCTTTTCCTAGTTCCCATGGTATTTAGCATTGGTGTTTGACATAGTTTATCACTTAACTCCTCTTTGAAGTACTTCTCCGAAGCTTACAGGACACCACACACTACTACTTTTCCTTCTGTCTCTCTTCCTCTCTCTCTGTTTTTTTTTTTGTGTTCTGTGCTGGTTCTTTCTCGTATCCTATCAGAAGAAAAGTCCTTGGATGTCTTCCTATTTATACCTCACTTTCTCCTTTAGTGATTGTTTCTACTCTCATAGCTTAAAATACAATCTATTTGCAAATGACTCTCAGAATTCTCTCTCCAGCCTGGACCTCTTCCCTGAACACCAGATTTGATACCGAATTGTCTACTTGAACCCTGCACTTGGTTATCTGACAGCATCTCAGACTTAACCATGTACGAAACAGAGTTCCTGATGGTCTCTGCTCCCTCTGCAGTCTTCCCCGGTTTAGGTAATGATGCCTCTGTCTTTAGGTTAGGCCAAAACTGTGGAGTTTTGATTTCTCTTTTCTTTCATATCCCATAGGCAGTCTATCAGCAAGTCATTTAGGCCTTCCTACAAAGTGTATTCAGGCTATGACTACTTCTCTGCTCTCTTCATTGCTCTTGCCCATCTCATCTTACCCTGACTGTTGCAGCAGCCCTTTAAGGGATCTTTCTGATTGGACTCTTGACCTCCCCCTGACTCCTTGTTGGCCAGAGAGACTGTATGCAAATGGAAATCAGATGGTGTTACTCCTCTGCTCGGAACTCTCCAAAAGCTTCCCATCTCAGCATCAAAGCCAGAGTTCTCCCAGCCATCTGCAAGCTTTAAGCCATCTCTCCTCCCCCACCACAACTGCCTTGCAGAACCTGCCTCATCTCCCTGTTCTCCTGTCAGGTCTCCTTTGGTCACTAAGGCACGTTTGTTTTTAAATAAGTGTCTTTTTTTTAGTGGTAGGAAAGACCGAAAAAAAAAAAAAAAAAAAAGGTCTTCAGGAACATAAGTGCATTACCCTTGAAAAGCAGTGATGGAATGGCATGGAAGAAGGGCATTAGAGTCCATGAAAACTTGAAAATGTGTGTGTAAAGGGGGCGCCTGGCTGGCTCAGTCGGTTAAGCGTCCGACTTCGGCTCAGGTCACCATCTCGCGGTTTGTGGGTTCGAGCCCCGTGTCGGGCTCTGTGCTGCCAGTGAGGAGCCTAGAACCTGCTTCGGATTCTGTGTCTCCCCCTGTCTCTACCCCTCCCGTGCTCATGCTCAGTCTGTGTCTCTCAATAATAAGTAAACGTTAAAAAAAATTAAATGTGTGTGTAAAGGTGCTTTGTAAATCTATAAAACAAAGTATGTACTATATGGTCATGAGGATATATTTTTACACTTGATTGCGCTTTAGACGTGGGATCAAACCTGAATTTTCTTGTACCCTGGAGGTGAGGGTGTGATTCGGCCTGGCTATGGATTCAGAAGTAATGCTGAGGGTCATTCACGTGAAAGAGCTCCATCCTCTTCTACCAAAACAACTCGGTAGACTTGGAGGAGAAGAGTCCTTACCAGCTGTAAAGGAGCAGACTCACTTTAACAGCTATGGGGCCATTGTGGGAGTCGCCTAAAGTACGTATCTTTAAAAAAGCCTTGAAGTTAGTATAGTGTTGGTTCTATAACCACAAAATAAAGGTCAATGTAATTCTTTATCTGAGAGATAAAATTAGATGTTTTAAAATCGAAGATCTAGGGCTTCAGAGTTAAGCTGATACATTGTGTTGTAGCCATACAACCAATAATAAGAAATAAGGCTAATGCTGTTTAGCTGATGGGAGTGTGGCCAGTTGAAGGTAGCTTACCAGATTGATCGAGGCCAGAATTTCACCTAACCTGTAATTGGATAATTGGACACAGTATTCTGTGAATACTCATCACTTACTCCCCACTTAGTATGCCTTTGCCAGATTTAATTATTGTCTCTGCCTGACTTAACCTCTGTGGAACGTGGGTGAATAACAAGGCACTTTGTAGAACGAGAGTAGATAAAATGTGCGTGCACTGGGTAGCACGTAACTTTTTAAAACTCTTGATTCTTTAGCCGGCATCTGTTCACTGTTGGTGTGAAGAACACTTTGGAAGTGTTCATTGTGAAATTTCACATGCCAGCATGAAAGAGAGTAAGACAATAGATTGTGTTGCTGTGGTTTGAGAAGACTAGTGGAAAGGCTTGTATTTGCATTAGTCTAAAGTGATACGGACGTGGAGCATATATGTTTCTTATTAAGTGTGTGATGGTTCAGTCCTTAAATTATTTCTAATAAAGTCTGATCTTTATGTTCACATTGTGATGTGTTCATTTTTGTTATGGGAAAGTTATAGGGCTGAGGGTATAAATTTTGTATTTCACTTTTATATTTAATTTGAAAAAATCACCATATTCTAGAAATGTTCTAATGTGATTATAAACCCATATGCTGGACTTCACTGATCATGAACTTCCACTCTGCATACCTTTATCAATAGTTTTGCACTAATTTTTAAATGCCGGGTTGTCCCCTGGTGTTTCTGAAGGCCCAAGATTGGAATTACATCATTCCAGTGATCTTTCTAATAGGCTGAAAGGTATCGATGGCTGTGAAGTATATTCTTAGATGCCTCCCTAAAGCAATAAAGAGCTCTTCACTGGTGTAGATCTGCTCTCAGGTGCGGTCAGTGTACATGATGAAAGAACTTGCCGTCTTGTGTGCAATTTTAGAGTGAGGTTTCTTCCTTCAGTGCGGAAGATCCTGTTACTCTTGAAGCAGGTACACGTGCAGCCAGGTCATCAAGGTAAGAGCAGGAGTAGTGGTGCGGGCCTCTTCTCCTGCTTGTGCTTCCCACCCCTTTCCCTGCTGGTAAGAGCAACTGAAAGCATGTGTCCAAATAGCAGAAATGAAGGGATGCATATTTCAGATGGTTAAGGATAAATTGGAGTTTGAATAAGATTCTGTTGAGGGAACACTATATTTGGGGGCCTCGATCATTTATTTTGCCACTATTCTAAAATCTAGATGAATGTAGGTATAAAACTAACATATTTGTAACTGGAAGGGTTAGTTGAGTTACTAAGTTTAGTTGATTCATATGTTGAAAGGTTCAGTGTCAGCAGCGTATTTGCATTTTGATGTTTGAAAAGCCAAAAAGAAAGGTAAAGCTAAAGGGAATGGATGAGCAGGGGTGAAAGAGCTTGATTCCTCTTCAGAGGTATTTTTGGAATCTACACATACAACAGTGCTGAAAGATCTTTTCCATTTGAAGAGAGGATCATTTTGGACATTATGCTCAATTTTGTAGTCCTTGTTTACAGATAAATGAATTGTCTAACCCAAGAAATGGTTGGGTTTTTTTGTTTGTTTTAGGTTTATTTTGAGGGAGAGAGAGTGCGCATAGGGGAGGGGCAGAGGGAGAGAGAATCTTAAGCAGGCTTCCAGCCCAGCACAGAGCCCAACACGGGGCTTGATCTCAGAACCTCAAGATCATGACCTGAGCCAGATCAAGAGTCAGATGCTTAACTGACTGAGCCATGCAGGAGCTCCCGTTTCATTTTTAAGTTGACTCCAGCCATAATAGTATTTCCTCTGGAGGTAAAATCCAGATTATAGGGATATTTACAAGTATTTTGCAATTTCTTGAAAATTATATAAGTATTTTTTTCAGTTTTTCACATCTTTGTGCATTTATCATTTATTGCTATTTTTATTTCATGATCACAGCTATAATAATAATAATAATAATCTCATTACCGTAATGATAAACACTTAGGTGCCTGAAGACTGGAACTATTCCCAAGATAATGAAAGCTTTATTCCATTTCGGTTATGAACTTAGCATTTCAGTAAAGCTGTGTTTTTAAGTTCTGTCACTCTCCACTTGTTGAACCTGATATGTGGCTGTCAGGGACTCAGGGCTACAAAGGACTCTGGAGTCAGAACCAAAGGGAAGGGAGCATGCAAGCGCGTGTCAGGAGGTGAAAGGGTGAGATTCAGCAGAGAGTAATTCAGAGAGCAGCGGAGAGGGTTCTGTGGCTCCCAAGACCCAGAGCCAGAACTTCGGACCTGGAGGAGGTTGTAGAGTACCCCCATTCGGTGCTTTTCAAACTGTTGGAACAGCTCCCACTTTGGATGGAGGCCAAAGAAAGCCATAGCGCTCCTGAGTGTACCAGTGTCACCCAGTGCAGCTTTGGAAAACCTCTATTTCCTGTGTTAGGGTTATTTCTGAGATGGGTTCTGCTCTGCCCAAGTTAAACACACACACACACACACACACACACACACACACACACACACACACACACACGTTTGGAGACTACTGATAGAAGATTCCCCTGTTGTCTAATCTAATTTTCAGGCAAGGCAGTTAAAGAACACGAGACTTGTGCGATTGCACAGTGGGTAATGGTAGACCCTTTGGAATAGAAGTTGGGGGAGATTGCGGAATAGTTGTGATTTCTAGAGTTCCAATATCAAGACAGGTGAAACTGTCCACACCAAATCTAGCACCTGCTATTTTACAGGAGGATCAGCTTACTTAAATTTCAGAGGGTATTAGTTAACTGCAAAGGTTGAGATGCTCTTGAATTAGGAAGAATGGATGATCTCATTAAAAGATGAAAAATCAAACCAGGCATTACCTTTTTTTATAATCTTTTTGTGGTTGTCAGTGTACTAAATTCAAGGTAAAATAGAGAACCATAACCAAAATATGGAATTGAAAAATGGAAGTTAAAATGTCATTATGTGGCCACTCATTTCCTTTCATTTGATACTCCAGCTCTTTCAGAAGTAAACTTGAGGATTGTATCTTATACTTTGATGTGGTATACATTTTAATATTTAGAATGGTTTTAATTATTTTAGTCAAAATGGGCTTAATTTCATGATTAATGTCAAGAGAGAGAGATACTGTGTCTTTTTTAAATTTTATCTGACTTCTAAATTGGCTCATGTTCTTATACTAGAATCTTGATCATTTGAGCCAAATTTGCTAGTCTTAATCTATTTTCATTAGCTAGAGCTGTTGTGAGAAAAGGCCCCACAGGAAGAACAGAATTAGCTTAGTAATTGTGCTCATTCATCCGTGCATGCATATAACACAACTGTTTTCATTTCTGATGTTGTGATGGAACTGGATCAAAAGCAAGTAAATTTTACGTCCCTTTGAATAAGCATATGTCTCCTGTCACTGAAGTCTTTTTTTGTGTATCTGTTTTCTTGCAGGTGAGGAATTTTAAATTGGAACAGGAGCAAGAAAAAAACAAAATTTTGTCAGAAGCACTGGAGACTCTGGCCACTGAACACCATGAATTAGAGCGATCTCTGGTTGAAGGCTCGCCACCCCACAGCATCCTCAGCGAAGACGAGTTCTATGATGCACTATCAGGTAAGTCTAGAATCCTGCCACCTGTGTTGTGGGTGGTTTGAAGCCCACCACCTGAATGTCTTCTTAGAGATGTCACCTGCAGTGTCCTGGAGAGAGCAGAGGACATGTGGCACCACAGCTCCCCACACAGTTTCTCTTTGGTGTGGGGGTACTGAGGCAGGAGGCTGTGAGTTGGGACTGAGTCCACCAACGTGGATGGAGAGGGAGTGCTGTGAAAACTCAAGAATTTGTTCAGTGACCGTTAAATACCTCCTACTTCAGGGTGCTATTGTATGTTTAAGGGTAGAGCAAGGGACAGTTTCTGTCATCAGAGAGTACTCTGAATCCTTAAAGGACAGAGATGAGTATGGTGGTTGCGGTCCAGTATGCTGAGTGCCAAAGAGGGGAAATGGCAGTGTGGCTGGAGCAGAGAAAAGAAGTGCTTAGTTGTGCCTCAGAACTACATGCCAAAATGAGCAGGGACCCCACAGCCTAAATTAGAATCCTGCTTCTTACACCAGCTGGCTGTGTGACCTTGGGCAAGTTCTGTGACCTCTAGTTCTCTGTTCACACGTATTTAAAATGGGGATAATTACAGTATCCATTTCATCAGGCTGAGTCAGGATTAAATGAGTTCCTGTGTGTAAACTGTGTTTAGGACCATGCCTGTCATTTCCAAGGTGCTCCAAAAAAGGAGACGTGTGTGGGGAGGTGGGACTGACTTGGGAGGGGATATCCCACTAAGTAGTTAGGACCTTTGAGGAATTTGCTTTAGAATTTTTGAGGTGGGGTGCTTGGAGGAGTGGCTGCAGACGAGTGAGGCCGAAACTAACTCTTATTTGAGGAAATCAAGTTATTACAGAATAGGTGGACGTATGCAATTACTGGTCTCATAGAACTTGACCGTGGAAGCGGGAGACCTCCGTGAAGAGGGAGTGAAAGGGTCACGTTCACAGTAGGACATTAAAGGAAGTGCAGTGAGAAGTAAGAGAAATGGGAATGAAAGAAGATTGGGTTGAGGAAATGAAAGACAACAGTGTGATCATATAGGACAGGGAAAATGGTTGTTGCTAGGCTTACAGAGAAGAGATTCGTTATGTAAGGTAAACAGATTCGTTATTGTGGGAAGTGTGATATAATCAAAAGAATGGGAAAAGTAATTTTAATAGCCAGATTATGGAGTAGAAAAGATGATACTGATGATGATGTTGTCATTTGGATAAGGCATTTGTGAAAGGAGTGACTCATTGGGAAGAGAGAGTGAAGCTAGGATTTGAAGGCAGTGAGATAAGTGATGAGGCAAAGGAAGTATTTAACACAACCGAGGGAAGTGGGGGGTGTGGGGCGGGAATGACATCGGAGCCTGCCAGGATTTTTTCACACCTACCCTGGGCCAAGTCCAGTAGCGTTATCTCCTATATTCCTTCCGTTTGGGGACATCCAAAAGAGAAAGTCACTAGAGGGATCATAGGATTAAGTGCAAACAGATCTGAATATAAAAGAGCCCAGACACTTGAGCTGCTCATCTTTCCCCCAACCCGCCTCCCCCAGGCTATCATTATTTCTTTTTTTTTCTTTTTCTTTTTTTTTTTTTTTTTTTAATTTACATCCAAGTTAGTTTAGCATATGGTGCAACAGTGATTTCAGGAGTAGATTCCTTAATGCCCCTATCCATTTAGCCCATCCCCCCTCCCACACCCCCTCCAGTAACCCTCTGTTTGTTCTCCATATTTAAGAGTCTCTTATGTTTTGTCGCCCTCCCTGTTGTTATATTTTTGTTTCCCTTCCCTTATGTTCATGTGTTTTGTATCTTAAAGTCCTCCTATGAGTGAAGTCATATGAAATTTGTCTTTCTCTGACTAATTTCACTTATCATAATACCCTCTAGTTCCATCCACGTAGTTGCAAATGGCAAGATTTCATTCTTTTTGATTGCCTAGTAATACTCCATTGTATATGTATATACCACATCTTTTTTATCCATCATCTAGTGATGGACATTTGGGCTCTTTCCATACTTCGGCTATTGTTGATAATGCTGCTGTAAACATTGGGGTGCATGTGTCCCTTCAAAACAGCATACCTGTATCCCTTGGCTAAATACCTAGCAGTGTAATTGCTGGGTCAGAGGGTAGTTCTATTTTAGTTTTTTGAGTAACCTCCATACTATTGTCCGGAGTGGCTGCACCAGCTTGCATTCCCACCAGCAGTGCAAAAGAGATCCTCTTTCTCCTCATCCTCGCCAACATCTGTTGTTGCCTGAGTTGTTAATGTTAGCCATTCTGACAGGTGAAAGGTGGTATCTCATTGTGGTTTTGATTTGTATTTCCCTGAAGATGAGTGATGTTGAGCATTTTTTCATGTGTCAGTTGGCCATCTGGATATCTTCTTTGGAGAAGTGTCTATTCATGTCTTTTGCCCATTTCTTCATTGGATTATTTGTTTTTTGGGTGTTGAGTTTGATAAGTTCTTCATAGATTTTGGATACTAACCCTTTATCTGATAAGTCGTTTGCAAATATCTTCTTCCATTCTGTCAGTTGCCTTTTAGTTTTACTGGTTTTTCCTTCGCTGTGCAGAAGCTTTTTATTTTGATGAAGTCCCAATAGTTAATTCTTGGTTTTGTTTCCCTTGCCTCCGGAAATGTGTTGAGTAAGATGTTGCTACAGCCAAGATCAAAGAGGTTTTTGCCTGCTTTTCTCCTCGCGGATTTTGATGGCTTCCTGTCTTATATTTAGGTCTTTCACATCCATTTTGAGCTTATTTTTGTGTATGGTGTAAGAAAGTGGTCCAGGTTCATTCTTCTACATGTCTCCAGTTTTCCCAGCGCCACTTGCTTAAGAGACTGTCTTTATTCCACTGGATATTTTTTCCTGCTTTGTCAAAGATGAATCGGCCATACGTTTGTGCGTCCATTTCTGGGTTCTCTATTCTGTTCCAGTGATCTGAGTGTCTGTTTTTGTGCCACAGCTGCTCATCTTTTATGTTTTTTTTAAGAGAGAAAAAATTTAATGTTCATGAAAAAAATTGTAATAATTCAATATGAAAGTGTGTGCGTTACTCAGTGAAATTTTCCCTTCATCCCTTATCCTAATGTACAGTCTTCCTTGGAAGTTCTTATAGCCTGATATATTCTCTTCCAGGCCTTTTTAAAGCATTCCCATGTGTATGCGTATGTTTACATACAGCTTTGTTTTGTTTTGTTTTTAATCAGGAATGGAAGTAGCTGTATCATTGTTCTGGAGTTGCATTTTTGTTCTTTTTTTTAATGTTTATTTTGAGAGGGAGGGAGGGAGAGAGAGAGAGCGCTCACAAGTTGGGGAGGGGCAGGGAGAGAGAGGAATCCAAAGAATCTGATAGCTTGGAATCTGCTGATAGCTTAGAGCCTGAATCAGGGCTGGATCTCATGAACCCTGAGATCATGACCTGAGCTGAAATCAGGAGTCAGACGCTTAACTGAGCCACCCACATGCCCCTGGATCTGTGTTGTCATGTAACGACATAACTTGGAAATTTTTCCCATCAGTAGTACAACTCTAGCTCATTCTTTTTAAAGGTTGTATAAAAGTCCGTGATATGATTCACCACTGTTTTCTTGATTATTCTCTACTTGATAGACATTTAGCAGCTACTGTCATCTTTCTGCTTCTCAGACATATTTTAACACTCAAAACACTCTCCAAAATCAGTCTTCTCTGGGACGAGGAGATAAAAAGAACTGTAGTCCCTAGGTGAGGATTGGCAAGTACATCGCATCTCGAGTACCAATTCAGATTGGTTTGCAGTACCTGCTGCTTTAAGGTTGGCTGTGTTGAGAAGGATCCTGAGGCTGGGTGCAGGTGCCTTGGTCAGTCAGCATGTGGCACCAGGGCTGTAGAAATGAAGGAGAGGGCAGGTGCCATGCCTTTGCTCCTTCCTGCCCTAAAGGACTCACCTGAGTTTTGTTACCCTTGCCTCAACAGTAGCCTTTCTGTGGCCACTCTTACTGTTTCCTGCTAGAAATCTTGCAAATCATTTGCAGTGTAGAACTGCATTAAAATTAAGAATCAGAAGCCCCAGCTTCAAGTCTTGAGCTGCTGATGACCTCGCCAAATAATCCATTGAGGTATAAAAGCCGTCCTTTGAGAATGACTTCATCTTCTCACTATAGTCTTCACACTTCACCCTTCACTCCCACTTCCTTCTTCCTTTCTGTTAAAAAAAGAAGAGGGGCACCTGGGTGGCTCAGTCAGTTGGGCTTCCTACTTCGGCTCAGGTCATGATTCATGGATTCAATCCTCATGTCAGGCTCTGTGCTGACTGCTCAGAGCCTAGAGCCTGCTTCAGATTCTGTGTCTCCCTCTCTCTCTGCCCCTCCCCCACTCACGTTCCATCTCTGTCAAAAAAAATGAATGAACATTAAAAATTTTTTTAAAGAGAAGAAATGTTCCTCCTCAATTGAAGCCGTCCCTTCCTCATATCATATATTCATGTACCCATCTCCTTGTACCTTCTCAAGAACTTTTGTTATTGTTTCTTCTGCCTTCATTTTTATATCACATCATTTTATTTATTTATTTATTTATTTATTACTTTTTAATGTTTATTATTTGAGAGAGAGACAGAGAGCAAGCAGGGGAGGGGCAGAGAGAGAGGGAGACACAGAATCCGAAGCAGGCTTCAGACTCTGAGCTGCCAGCACAGAGCCTGATGGGGCTCAAACCCACAGACAGAGAGATCATGACCTGAGCTGAAGTCGCCTGCCCAACTGGTTGAGCCACCCAGGCACCTCAATTTTATTTATTTTTTTAAGAGAGAGAGAGCACAAGCAGGGGAGGGACAGAGAGAGTGGGAAAGAATCCCAAGCATGTTCTGCACTATCACCACAGTGCCCAATGTGGGGCTCGATCTCACGAACCATGAGATCATGACCTGAGCCAAAACCGAAGGTTGGACACTTAACCGACTGAGCCACCCAGGCACCCCCAATATCACATCATTTTAAATACTAACTTAGCATTCTGTAGTAGTTTCCTGTTGCTGCTATAACAGATTACCACAAATGTCCTTGAACAATGCAGATTTATTTTCTTATGGTCCTGGATGTCAGAAGTTCCAAAGTTGAGGTCTTAGCAGGGCTGTGTTTCTTCTGGAGGCTCTGGGAAAGAATCTGTTTCCCTGACTTCTTTAGTTTCTGGAGACCACCTGCATTCCTTGACTTGAGACCCCATCCTCTATCTTCAAAGCCAGCAGTGTGACATCTTCAAGCTCTCTCACTGACTCAGACTTTTCTCCCTCACTTTTTAAAGGACTTTAGGAATTACAGTGGGCCCGCCCAGATAATCCAGGGTAACCTACCTATCTCAAGGTCCTTAATCACGTCTGCAGAGTCCTCTTACCATACCAGGTAATCTATCCACAGGTGCCACAGGTTAGGACGTGGACATGTTTGGGGGACCATTATTCTGACTACCACATTTATATCTCTAACTCAGACTCGGCTGTCAGCTGGATAAATAAGAAATGAATTTTTGATCTTTTTCCCAGATCCTCTTCCTGGGGTTTGCCTCATTTTAGTGCATAGCACTTCTCTCCTTTCAAAGCCAGAAACCTAGGAGTGATTTGTGACATTCATGTAACACATCCATGAAACCCAGCCCAAAGCTTGTCCATTCTACCTTCAAATCATACCTCAAAGCCATGTATGTTCTGTTATTATCGTGTAGGGTTAAAAGGTAGGTGCTGGGACGAGAGGCTGTTGATAAATTGTCGCTCTACCGATTCCTATGCCCTTTGGAAAGTTACTTCACTTTTCTGTGCCTCATTTCTTTATCTGCAGATGGGTTATAAGATTATCATGATAAATACTTAAAACAGTGTCTGGCACTCTGAGCTCTCGTTATCATCACCTGCGCTATGCCCAATTTTGTCTAGCCTCTTACCTACCATGCTTCCAGCCTTGCCTTCCTGGAGTTCACTCTGTGCACACACCCACGGTGACACTTTGTAGACGTCACGTCATTGCATTCCCCTGCCTGGAATCCTGTGGTGGCTCCTCATTGCACCAAGAATAAAAATCAGACTCCTTAACCGGCCTTCAAGGCTCTTGACATGATCCAGATCCTGCCTGTGTTGTCAAGTCAGGCTTGTCTTCTTGTTCCCTTCCCCTCACTAGCCTTTTGGACTTCGTCCAGCCCTCAAACATAGTAGTGGCAGCAGGCTATTGGATGTGGTGTGAAATAAGACCAAGAGAAAGTATGCAAACCTGTATTACACTTAAAGCTTATTTTTATTTATTTATTTTTGTTTTCTGTGTTTTTGAGAGAGAGTCTGAGCGTGAGTAGGAAGTGGCACAGAGGGAGAGATACTTAAGCAGGCCTCACACCCAGTGTGGAGCCCAACCTGGGGCTGGATCTCACAGCTGTGAGATCGTGAGCTAAGCTGAAGAGCCTGGAGCCTGCTTCAGATTCTGTGTCTCCCTCTCTCTCTTCCCCTCCCCTGCTCACACGCTTGCTCTCTGTCTCTCAAAAATAATATTAAAAGAAAAAATTAAAAAAAAAAAAAACAAGCTTTTTTTAATAGGGGGTCTCACAGTAAAAGATTAAATCAAGCTAATATTTAAAAGATGTGAAAAGATTTTTAAAAATTCTTCTCTTAAAATATTTGTAAATTACTTTGACTAAATGTTTAATCTTTTAAAAGTTGCTTGCTTACAACTTGTGTTACTTCCTTTAAAATAATAGGATAATTTTATTTGTTTAGACATGAAATCCATGTGACTTCCTGTTTTCCCTTTGCTACTTTTCCCTTATGTCCCTTTAGGTTTTTGCCAATAAGCTGGATCAGTGAAAATCTAGTACAGTGGGTGAGATAAACCTTGATGCAAGCATACAGTATAGCCTAATTTTTCCAGCCCCGTGGGATCTTTTGATCATATAAAAATTGTTTTTTCAGTATTCTCAGTGACTAAAGGTTTCATAAAATTCCATAAAGCAAACAGATTTCTTTTTCACAATTTGAATTCTGTTATGTAACGTGATCTGAAAGGAGCTACATCTTCGTGTGTGTGTGTGTTTAAGAAAAGAAATGTTTATATTGAGTGAGATTGCTGCTCTTACTGTCAGTGACCACCTCCTGGCATATGGCTAAACGTTCGTGCATACTGAAGCAAAAAAATGGAAGAAGAAACTAACAGATAGCTGATTCTGTAGAACATAGTCCATTCTGTGAGCAAATAAAGTACAGAAATACATAGAAAGAACCACTTTAAGGAAGAAGAGAGTGGTTCCTCTTTCATATTCCTACCCTTTCTGTTTCACTTTTACTTTATTGCTACCCTGTTCTCCTACCAGAGCTCTCAAATACCTCTCAAGTACTTCCCCGCCCAGTAGTCTTTCCTGACTCCCCCTGGCAGAATTAATCCTCTCTTCTTTTGTGCTCCCTTGTTGACACTCCTTTATAGCCCCTTTCATTGTACTGTGCTGGTCTCTGTATGATCATGGTTGCCCTGTCTACTTAAATCCCTGAGTTCCGTTCTAAATGTTGAGTACAAGTTTTGAACAAATGCCACTGATATTTCTGTCCTCCCTAAAAATATATTGGTATTCAATACAAGCACAAGAGGATCAGTAATGCCTGCTGCATGTTCCACTTTGGGTTCTGTGTAGCAGAGGAGGGATGGCAGACCATCCCCAGGAGTGAGCCTGGGTGAGGTGGTGGTAAAAGATACAATTTGTTCTTGAGGAATTTACACTCTGGTTGCAGCTATGAGACCTGCTCATGGCAGTGGGGGGTAGGGGGGGATGAAAAAGTTGCTAAGAAAGGGAGACAGTTCGGGGTGCCTGACTTTGTGAATCTGTAATATGCTAAGGAATTACTCTTGAAACATTTGTGGCTGCTATTCTTTAGAACTGGTCTGAGAAGAATGGGGCGCCTGGGTGGCGCAGTCGGTTAAGCGTCTGACTTCAGCCAGGTCACGATCTCGCGGTCCGTGAGTTTGAGCCCCGCGTCGGGCTCCGGGCTGATGGCTCGGAGCCTGGAGTCTGTTTCCGATTCTGTGTCTCCCTCTCTCTCTGCCCCTCCCCCGTTCATGCTCTGTCTGTCTCTGTCCCAAAAATAAATTAAAAAAAAAAAAAAAAAACAAAAAAAAAAACGTTGAAAAAAAAAAACTGGTCTGAGAAGTTTCACCGAAATTCCTGCCTTTTGGGTATTATAACTTCAAAATATATTGCTTTTCTTACTGTCTGTTCATTTTCCTTTTTTAGAAAACATGTTGAGATCAGTTGCTCAAGAAAGGCTTTCTTGCTAGGTTTTCCTCTTAATGCTATTTTGGTCGAAATGTGCATGAATAATGCATACAGTCCAATAGTGTAGACTGGCAAAACCAATAGATAATTATGTCATGAAATTGAACCCAGTTTTAGCATTTCTCAGCAGTTGCAAGGGTGGGCGCTTATGTGTTTTTAAGTCAAAACTTTCAAAATGGAAAGTGGTAATATAACAATTTTGGTTTTGTTGGGAGGAGAGGAACACAGGAACAGTTAGGACCTATGTCAAATAAAGTTTAATCCAGTAAGTAGTACAGGTAATAGTGGAGAGCACGTGATCCCATCTGCATTGACATTTTATGTATAGAAGACACAGGATCTGACCAAGGTGGTCAGTGTTACTGAGAAGAAGGTAGTTCTGTGTACACTGTTCTTTATGTTCCCAGGTCCGGTGTTCTTTCCTTCTACAGTTTACTTTATTTTAAAATGTTTATTTACTTATTTTTGAGAGAGACAAAGTGCGAGAGGTGGAGGGGCAGAGAGAGAGACACAGAATCTGAAGCAGGCTCCAAGCTCTGAGTTGTCAGCACAGAGCCTGATGCGGGGCTCTAACCCACAAACTGTAAGATCATGACCTGGGTCGAAGTCGGATGCTTAACCAACTGAGCCATCCGGGAGCCCCTCCTTCTACAGTTTATTTTTGAAATAACTATTCATTTCTCATCTGGCCCTTTTCTGTGTGTCCTTTAACTGTAGTCCGCACCTGCTTAGTATTTGGCCCTGTCAACCACCACTGTATTCCTAGCACTTATTTGTCTCTTGTTCCCCCCTCCACTTTTTTTTTTTTTTTTTTTTTTTTTTTTTTTTTTTTTTGAGAATGAGGTATACTGCCTTGTTCTTGTCCTTTTTCTTGTGATATAACTTTTGGTGTATGCCTTCCTTATAGCAACACTACATTTCCCTTAACTGTAGAAATCTTGTACTAACTTCTGTGTTTTGTCTACTGCCCCGTACAAAACATTAATTAGTTGACATGATAGCAAAATGAGTGCCACAGAACATGGCTGTTACTTAGCACCTTCCATATGTAATGTGGTAAAACATTCTGGAGAAAATCTGATTAGTCGCAGGAGCTCTCAATCCCATTTTCAGTTTGTAGCATTAAAAAATTATCCAGCATCTCACTTATCTTGTATATGTGTTGCAGGTAAACACTGCTGAATGTAATCTATCCTTAAGGTTTTGGGTTGACCTTCTGGGTTCATCTTCATTTCCTAAAATGTTTTTTTATTAAATTTACTAAATTATTGGCTCTGTTAAATACCGTAAACCACGTGCATTTAGTACTGTCCTCAGCATTGGGAGGATTTCATGAACCAGATGTGACTGTTGAGTGCCAGGTGCTTTGTTAGACACAGCAATACCAAGCTAGGTAAGATCCAGTCCCCCAGTCTGGGGGGTTTGCGGTCAGGCTAGGGGAAGAGATGAATACCTGGAAAGACAGTTTGAGTGTAGTGTAGAAGGGATCCGGCCCACCAGTCCACCGCAGCTGCTCATTCTCATTCTGGAGATCGGAGCTTAGAGTTTGCCTTTCTCAGGAACCATGTTGATGCCATTATCTATCTCCATTTTGTGTGTCTCACAGTTTTGTTTGTTGTTGTTGTTGCTGTTTAAGTTCATTTTTGTTTTGAGAGAGAGAGAGAGAGAGAGAGAGTATGTGCGTGAGCAGGGGTAGGGGAGGGAGAATCCTAAGCAGGACCTGGGGCTCAGACTCCATGAGATCATGTACACGTCTGATGGCTGTCTCCCATCATTCGACCCACTCTCTCAAAAGCCTTGATTCCAGCATTGTTTTGACTACATCACATCATCTCCATCTTTACAACATCCCTCACTCCACATGTGCTTTCCATATGTGAGGCCTAGATTGCGTGGGGCATCATGTGATCAGTCCCCTGCCTTTCTTTCCCTGCGCTGTACCCAGCTGGCAGAATGCCAGACCATCCCTCTCCCGCTTCAACCCCAGTCCTCAAGGGACTAGGTGAGACTGGAGACACATCCAGGGCCACAGCAGTGGGTCTGGCTTTAAGTTCACAGCTGCTGACTTGTGGTTGGTCCCTTTTGCTGCCCAGCGGTCCTACTCCATTTCTGTGGTCCGTTGCTTTCACGTGCTGCTTTCATGTGTATCTCACCTAAAACTTGTCATACCTCCTCCTCCATCCTGCGCCAGCTGGGGACATTGTTTATGTCACTGACACACTCCTCGTGTTTCCAGTATCAAAGCTGCCACATCCTTGGATGTGTACGTAAGTGTACATGTTGTGCCTTCTCTGCTTTGCATTGTTGAGGCTGCAACCTCCCTGTTTGTGCCTGGGGCCCCACCCCCTCTGACCTACAGGAGGACATCTATGCGGTTCCTCCCCTCTCCCAGGTAATCGCTTGTTCCTTGTTCCCATCACCTGTCTTACCTTTAAAATGCTAAATCTTATAAAGTACCTCTGATCCCACATTACTCTCCTTCCTTACCATGTTGTCTTGAACACCCTCTGTTTATAGGTTTATTCTCCCCGTTGCACTCACTGCTCTTGATCAGGTCACCATTGGACTACACTCAGTTGCCTGGTTGAGTGGTTCTTTCTCAGTTCTCCTCTTTCTTGACCTCTCACTGGCACTGAAAGTTGTTGATTACACCCTCCTTCATAGAACATTTTCTTTACTTGGCTTGCAGAACATCACTCTCATTTGATTTTATTTCAGTTTCCTGTGCCAGTCCTTTGGCATTCTTCTAGCTTCTGATATTAGAGTGTCTCTGGGGGTAGGCAGGGAACCTCTTTTCTGTCCATACTTGTCTCTAGGTCCTTTGTACTCAAAGTGTGGTCTGAGGATTAGGATCAGTATCCCCTGGGAGCTTGTTGGAAATTCACAACCTAAGGTCTCAGCTCAGACCTAGTGAATGAGAATCTGTGGGTTTTTTTCCAAATCTGTAGGTGATGCATACAGACATTAAAGCTTGATCCCTGTTGCCTTACATGGCCTCATCTAGTCTCATGCCGCTAAATATTATCTGTATTCTGATAACTCCATTATTTTGTGTCTCCAGCCTCTGGCTTCCCCCCGGATTTCAGACTCACTGTGTAACTATCCACTTGACATATTCACTTAAATGTCTAACGATATCTCCTACATATATTACAATGTCCCGAAGAGAACTCTTGCTTTCTGTTCAAAGCCGGGTCCTTCTGCAGTCTTCTGTGTTTTGGTAGGTGGAAGATCTGTCTTTCCAGGTGCTTTGGCCAAGGCTGGGAACCTTCAAACTGTCAGGCAGTCTCGTTTTTGTGTGTCACATCCATATTCAGTCCCTCAACAAATCCCGTTACATGTACCTTCAAAATATATCAGACTCTGGCCACTTGTCATATCGGCACTCTTACCACTGAGACCCACGCCCCCACCACCTCTCACCTGGATTGTCACAGCAGTTTTCTCACTATTCTCCCTGCTTTCACCCTTCTCTCCAGCATTGTGCTAATCACAACGTTCATAGTGATCATTCTGAAACATGAATCCCTTCACATCAGTTCTCTGCACAAAACCCTCCAATGGCTTTGCTTCTTTGCTGGAATAAAAGCCAAAGTCCTACACGATCTGGCCCTCTGCCACCGTTCTGAAGTCTGCCTCTCTCCTCCTCACTTCTGTCACCCTGACCTCAGTGCTAGTTCTTGAACTTGCCAAGCATGTTCTCCCTTAGGCCTTTGCTTTTCATTATTTCCTCTGCCGGGAACTCTCTTCTCCCAGATATCTACAGTGCTTGCTCCCTCACTCAGAAAGACTTTCTTTTGTTCAGAAAGACTTTCACTATATCAATTTTTATTCCCTCCCCTTTTTTGCCCTTTAAAAAAAAAAAAAAAAAACCACCTTTCACATAATATTCATTTGGTGATCTCCCACAACTAGAATGTAGCCTCCTCCATGAGGGCAGGATTTTGTTCGGTTCATTCATGTATTCCCAGCCCCTGGAACAGTGCTAGACAAAGAAAGAGGTGCTCAATAAATATTTGTTCAACGAGTTAATGAATGAGTACTACTCAGTGGTATGTCACGAAGGTTACAGAAATTCAGAGGAGAGGCTGCTGACCACTTGAGAAACTTGGACAAAGCACCACAATTGAGTAATGTTTTGAAGAGTCAGGAAAGGTTCTCCAGACAGATATGGCAGGGGTAGAAAATGCTTTGTGGGAGAGGACAACACATTCAGAGGTTAAGAAAAATAGTTTTCAAAAATGTCATGAAATGTGGTGTGGCTGAGGCAAGGGTGAATGTTGAGGGTGCTGGGGAGAGGTGACAAGATGAAGCCAAGAAAGTAATTTAGGACCAGCTGGTAATGAGTCTTGTGATTAGATTGTGCCGAAGAATTTGAATTTTAGCATATTGGTGATGGGGAGCCAACAGACATAATTATTAGAGTGACATCATATTACTGTTTTACTGTTTTTACTGTTTTACAAGATTCATGTATTTTTTAAGGTAAACATTGTGGAATTCTTGTAATTCCATTATACTGAGACAGGACTTTGAAGAAAATGAGACCTGATCTCTACTCAGGAGTTCGTACTCTGGTAGAGTGTGCTGTAGGAGTAAAGATTGATTCAGGGTCCTCGTGTCCTAGACGAGAGATGACAAGAGTTTGAATGAAAGCAATCATTGAGAATGGAAAGTTGCAGTTCTCTCTTTGTGTTGCTTTAGTGAACACATGTCCTTCTGACCATTGCTGAAGGGTCAGAGGCTTCCTCGAGGAAGCCTGGTTGACTTTCTTGACTTGATCAGATCTCCACTTGCATGTTCTGTGCACCGTTTTCCCAGAGTTGAAATTCTGTACAATTATTGGTTTCTGTCAGCCCTGCCCGTCAACCGGATAGTACATTCATTCCATGAGAAATTCTGCAACCCTGGCAACTAGCATAGATTCTGGCACCCATTAGGAGTTCACATATTGGAGCAAATGAAATTTTGGGATACATTTTTAAGACAAAAATGACTGAGCTTGAACACTAGTTGATGTGGAGGATAATGATATATTTAGGGATCCCATCTATTTTGGCACCATATTCGGCCCCCTTCTACATTCCTTGTCTTAGTTAACAGCATCAACATCTTCCCACTGGGAAAACTACACATGTGGAAGTCACCTTTACCCCTTCCCTCACACTTCCCCCAGTACACGCTGAGGGGGCCTTAGTTCACCTCCCCTTCCTTTGACCCCAGAGACGTGGAGGGTGCTTTTCTAACCAGTTTTACTGCTTCTGGTCTTTGTCTCTGCCAGCCATTTTTCACCTGGCATGTTGTCAGATGTGAGAGTCTGAAAAGCAGTCCCCGACGGATAGGTTTGCCTTCCAATCCTGGGAACCTGTAACTGTATGTATGTATGTATGTATGTATGTATGTATGTATGTATGTATGGGAAAAAAGACCTTGACAGATGTGATTAAGGATTATGGAGAGAGAGGAGACAGAGGCTGAGGTGATCCGAAGGCCAAGGGATGTGGCCACAGGCCGGGGAGTGCAGGCAGCCTCCAGACCTGGAAAACATTAGGAATGTATTTTCCTTTTAGTGCCCCCGGAGGGACGGTGGTCCTGCCAACGCTGTGCCTTTGGTCCAGAGAAGGTGATTTTTGATTTCTGGCCTCCAAAATTATAAAGGACTAAATTTTTGTTGTTTTAAGCCACCATGTTTGTGGTAATTGTTACAGTGGCCATAGGACACTGATAGATCAGAGATGTCTGCAAAGTCTAAAACTGACCTCATCACTCCCTGGGAAAACATCCCCATTACTACAGTTGAGTCCAAACTCCGATCTATTTCACTTTAAAGCTTCAGCTCTGCTGACCACATCTTTTTCCTCCAGCCACCCTTGTCTCTAGCTGTACTAGATATTCTGGGCACACATTTGTTCTTTCAGGCTTTGGGGCTCTTTGCTGTTCCCCTCATACCCCTCATACTCTTTTTCTGCCTTAAACTAGTTTTCATCATTGCAGCTCAAATGTCATCTCTGCGTGGAAATGTACTCTGGGTCCCTCATGAATGACTTCTTCAACTGTCCCCACAAATGCTTTGTATAAACGTTAAGTTTACTTACATGTCTTATGTTTACCTATGTGTACTTATGTGTCTTATATATTGGACTTTGAATACTTGGAGAGCACCAGCCTTGTCTCTTTAATCTTCCTACACTGTTTCAGCAACTAGCTCTTTACCTGGTGTGTGGTAGATACTTGGTAAATGTTGATTTATTAAGTTGAAGTCACAAGAAAAGTGGTTTTTTTAAATAACTGTGGATTATTCTGTAACTGGTTTTAGTTCTGCAGAGTGAATGTATATGTGACCTTCCTGAAAAAAATTTTAAGGATGTCAGCAATCTAGGAAGCTGTGGATTTAATCGTCCAGAATAGATACACATAAGATTCCCAGTAGTCCACACAGTGTGGAATTCTTCGTCTTCAATTACATGCGCAGATTTTGCAAGTTGTGGAAAACAGGAGTAGATTTAGTTGCTTGGGGACAAGCCAGTACTTTTAAGAAACTCTGTCTTAAGCAACACTATACCATTTGGCTGATTTTGACCTTGGACATCATTCAGTGAAGATATGTCTGTCTAGAATGTCTCTCACTCTTGATGCTTGCTCCCAGGGTTCTGTTTCAAGCTTTTGTCACTTCCTTAGTAAATTATTATAGTAGCCTCTTGGCAGACCCTTCTGGACTCATTCTGACTTTCAGTTTACAATTTATTTTCAATGTGGTAGGTTTTTATTTATTTTGCTTATGTTCTTTATATTTACTGGGTAATTTTTAAGTTTACACAACAGCACCTTAAGGCAAAATTAAAATTTGGCACTGATATTTTGAGCTTGGGTTACCTTGGGTTACTTTGGACATTTTTAGAATATGCCTAGTATGCGGGAAACCAACAATAAAAGTATTAAATTGAGTGTGTGTATCTCCTGATCATTTCCTGTTACCTTAAGTAACAGGGGAAAGGTTACTTGGACCTTCTCCACAGTTCTTCCACATTTTGCTCCTTTGTAATATTTGTTCACAAGCTTGTTTTCAAAGGTCATATAAAAATAAGTTGATCAGGATAGCGTTAAGAATTGTTGGCATGTTTACATTGTTAACTTTATGACCTCTTCTTTTAGCCTTTTAATAGGGGTAAAATTCAAAAAGTAGGGTGGAATTAACGATCCTCTTAATTCTGAATTTTTGAAGACTACTTTATTAAGGTATGACTGGCATACAAAGAACTGTACATACTTAAAGTATGAAACTTGATAGAAATGTTGTAAAGTCACGTTAAACCAGTCACAGCCATTGGCTGCCATGCTATTTGGATGAGAGAGAGAGAGATTAGGATTGTGAAGTGAAAGGAGATTGTGTCCTAATGTGAACAGAGCTTTAAAGATCTAGGCCTGTAGAGATTTGTCACATTAAAACATTCTATTAATATGCTGTTTTCATTGAGAAAATAATCAGGCAGAGTTTCTACTTTAAGTGCTTATCTGTAGGCTAAAGAATTTATCTTGTAAAATAGTCTTTTTTTCAAAGTGTTATTCTCATAGTTTCTCAATAAAATGTAATTCTCAAGCCACCAGAGTCCTTTTGTAACTAGGTGGGAATAAACAAAGGCACAAATATTCCTTTTCTCATTATTCGATGATACGGATTTTCCTAGTTACCCATCAGAAGTTCAGTAAATAACATAAGGCTATTTCATAAATTCCCTTACCCTGATTTTCAGAGGTTGATGAAGTATCCTGAAAATTTAGGGTGGCTTTACTTACAATACAGAAACACTTGTGTTTGTAGGGGAAAAACACAGTGGGAAATTAGAAAGATGGTGAAAGGCTAACTTTGCCTAGAATCTAGTTTGTGTATGTTGTTAAAATAAATGTCTTTTGCTTCATTTGGAAATATGTCTGTAGAAAAATCAACCAGTTTAGCTTCTGCGTTGTTTTTGTTTTCCAGTGGCATTGAAGTGAGAGAGCAGGACCAGAATATAGTTCATGCATCCAGCATGAAAGATCTTTGGCTTAACAGGTTTTGTGTGCTTATTTGTTTGGGCTTTGTTTTATTTTTGTTGTAGTAAAGTATGTGTAATATAAAATTTGCCATTTTTACCGTTTTTCAGTACACAGTTCGGTGGTCTTGAGCACGTGGAGCACAGTCACACTGTTGCACAACCATTACCCACCCTCCCCTGCCCGAATTCATCCTTCCAAACCGAAACTGAAACTCCCAACTCTACCCATGAAAGACTAACTCCCTATCTCCCTCCTTGTGTGTGTGTGTGTTGTTGTTTTTTTTAAATGTTTATTTCTGAGACAAAGAGACAGAGCATGAGAGGGGGAGGGGCAGAGAGAGAGGGAGACACAGAATCTGAAGCAGGCTCCAGGCTCTGAGCTGTCAGCACAGAGCCTGATGCGAGGCTCGAACTCACAAACCGTGAGATCATGACCTGAGCCAAAGTCGGTCGCTCAACTGACTGAGCCACCCAGGCGCCCCTGTGTATTTTTTTTTTTTTTTTAAAGCATGAGGATCATTGCCTTATGCTATTATAAGATAGCTCAGTAACCACCACAGTGCAAGCATTAAGCACTGTCTCCAAGTGCTTTATGCTTTCCATTAAGACATTACTATGTTGCCCATTAACATTGGATGACAGATAAGGTCTGGTTTATTTGATATTTATATGTATGGGCAAAATTGAAAACCTGAAGTTTTAAGATTGAGATTTAAGATCTCAGAAGTGCTAAGATCTACCACTGACATATTACTACTGGGAGATTTGAAAATTACTTCTATGGGCAGGCTTTACCTTGATCAGTAAACCTCCACAGTGGGTTTGGTGTTTTTAGGTATTTAGCTAAACATGTTTGAATTTTTGTTTTTTTAATGTTTGTTTATTTTTTGAGAGAGAGAGCAAGCTGGAGAGGGGCAGAGAGAGGGAGAGAGAAATCCCAAGCAGGCTCTGCACTGTCAGCTCAGAGTCCTATGTGGGGCTCAAACTCATGAATTGTGAGATCACGACTTGAGCTGAAACCAAGAGTAGGATACCTAACCGATTGAGCCACCCAAGTGCCCCAACATGTTTGAATTTAAATATATCTATAACTATTGGTCTACATATGAAATGATGCTATCCTAGAGACAGATTGGTGTGACTAATACTATGAATGCAGTCTATTAAGAATAATTCCCTATTTAGAGGCACCTGGGTGGCTCAGTCATTTGCTTGTCTGACTCTTGGTTTTGGCTCAGGTCATGATCTCATGGTTCCTGGAAGTGAGCCCCCTCGTCAGGCTCCTGGGCCGTCAGCACAGAGCCTGCTTGGGATTCTCTCTCCCTCTCTCTGCCCTTCCCCCGCTCACATGCATACACATGTGCTCGCTCTCTCTCAAAAAGAAGTAAATAAACTTAAAAAAAAAAAAGACTCCCTTTTGCCAATTAGGTAATTATTTCATACTATGTATATTAGACATGTCTCTGTTCATAGTATTAGAAGTAATGAGCTTTTGTTCTTAATTAAGCAGCTAGTTAGTTTTTACCACAGGGGCACTGTAAATCATGTTGTTGATCATGTTTCCTTCTCTCCCTTTGAAGCTAAAATGCTCAGAGAGAAGTTTGTGATCAACCCCTGGCCAAGTGTACAGACCCTCATGGCATGCATGGGGACGCTGCCTCATTTCCTTCTTCATTTTACATCCTCCTTGCCCTCCTGCCTGCCTTGCTTTTTCTTTATCTTAAATTGGTCAGCTGCCCTGGGGACTCGAGATTCACCTTCTTCTCAGTGCCTGCAGTCACTCCCTACTGCCACACCTTCCTGGTGCCTTGCACTCCCATCCTACTGAATACCTCATTCCTGTCTGTATTGGGTCCTGCTCTTCCCTCTCCTTGGTAAAGTCCTCTCATAACTCTCCCCCCACCCCCACCCTTACTTTTGTCAACTTTGAGCTTCATCATCAGTCACAGTCCTTTCTAGACACCCTGTCCTTTTGGCCTGCTGTTCCCATTCAGACTTCTGTTATAGTACCTAGAAAACTTTACCAAATTCAGATGTTCACAAAATAGTCCACCTCTACTAGACCCTGGGCAGGGACCAGATCATACTGTTCTTTGACTCCACGCTGCCTACACTTGATAAGGGGAGAGGGGGAATGAATTAACCAGTGTCATATACCATGAATGAGCCAGTAATTCTGTAAGAATTGAAAAATGACCATTGGACTAAACAATATTGAGGTAATTGGTGACCTTTGTCAGAACCCTCCAGGGGAAAGGTGGGGATAGCCTGGTTGTATTAGGGAGGGAGGTTAGGAAGAAGGGCTGAGGGAGGGGAGAGGTAGAAGAACCAGGAGAAAGGAGTAGAAAGGCAGGCTGGGAGGGGGCAAAGGGCATTAGGTTGTACCTCTTGTCACAGAGGACAAGGGTCTGTACTCTCTGTCATTTGGTGGTGTATCCCTGGGAGGTAACCCCGGTGGCCCCGTAGTATGGATGAAGGGAGTAGGTCTTCAGCTTATATTCACCAAGTTGAAGTCTTGTTTTAGAAAAAGTTTCTTTGCCTCATAGGAGCTCTTAACTGCGTTACCTCTTTGGTGTTTACTGCACATGTCTGCTTTTTGTTAGGAATTTTCTTTTTAGGTGGACAAGTCCCTGTCTTATGATTTGTAGCCCTTAAACAGCAAATACATTGTGCTGTTCATAGTGCCATTTAATAACTGCCTGAGGTTTTTTTGCTTCAGTGCTTTTTGGTTTTCATGACATCTAAATTATAAAGTACTAATGCATCTTAAATGATACTAACCAATTCAGATAAAACTATTTTGTCTGACTCTTCAAAATCTTAATTTTTTTCATATGAAACAAATTTGAAAATGTAGGTGTGAAAAAACCACTCCTATTTCACCACCTAACACCACTGTCATCATCTCTGATTCAGGATTTGCTCAGGCAACTTCCTCTCACCAACACTCTTACCTCTACCTGAGTGTCGTTTTCTTTTTTTAAAGATTTACCTGAGGCACCACGTCTCCTACGTCGTCTTTCCTGATACCCATCAACCTAGCCGAGAAAATTGATTCCCTTACCTCACTGTGCCCTAGACAGACTTCTGTTATTTTACTGCTCTGGTCTGTATGTACATCTGAACCAGACTGGCCTCTCCTTAGGAAGGAGTAAAGTTATTTTTTTGCTCTATATTTTAGAGTTGCAGAACGATACCTTGATTATTTTTGCCTTTTGTATTTTGTTAAAAGCATTTTTCTGTTTTATTAAGTTGTATGTGTAAATGTGATTTTAACAACTAATTTCATCTGATGGCGGCTGTCCTTTCTTTGTTACTGGCTATTCAGGTTGTGTTTAATTTTTTTGAATACAAGGTTGTGTTACTGCCTGACAAAATTGACAGTGAAAAATATGTCTCTTTGAATTTATTATTAAAATATCTGTTTCTTTGTTATAACGTCTATGACTTGAACAAAGTATATTTTCAGAAATTCCAGTAAAATTATATTTACAGAAAATAAAAATTGCTGACATTGAAAGACATTCTCCAAGTAACTTAACACCATTCAGAGGGGCCAGGGTTCAGAGTTCAAGATGTGTTGTCCAACCTGCAATTGTACTTGTCCAACATTTGTTACTATGGTGTTTCCTGACTTGTAATGGTTCCAACTTACGATTTTCCAGCTTTATGATGGTGTGAAAGTGATATGCATTCAGTAGAAACCATACTTCAGGGTTTGAATTTGGATCATTTTTGGGACTAGTGCTGGGCAGCGGCAGTGAGCCTTGGCTCCCGGTAGGCCAGTAGGACAAGCATTCTGCATCCAGACAACCATTTTGTTTTTCAGTATAACATTCAATAGATTACATGAGATGTTCAAGACTTTATTATAAAATAGGCTTTGTGTCAGATGATTTTGCCCAAATAATGTAAGTGACGGAGCATATTTAAGGTAGGCTAGGCTAAGCTGTGATGTTGAGGAGGTTAGGTGTATTACATGTGTTTTTAACTTAATATTTTATTTATTTTAGAGAGCACAAGGTGGGAGAGGGGCAGAGGGGGAGAGAGAGAAAGAGAGGATCTTAAGCAGGCTCCATGCTCAGTGAAGCCCAATGCAGGGCTCGATCCCAGGATCGGGCGATCATGACCTGAGCTGAAATCAAGAGTCAGACACTCAACCAACTGAGCCACCCAGGTGCCCCATAAATTAATTAATTATTTTAACATTTATTTATTTATTTTGAGAGAGAGACAGCACGTGCACAAGCAGTGCGGGTTGGAGAGACGGGAGAGATAGAGAATCTGAAGTAGTCTCCAGGCTCAGAGCTGTCAGCACAGAACCCGACATGGGGCTCGAACTCCTTCAATTGTGAGATCATGACCTGACCCAAAGTTGGACCCCTAACTGACTGAACCACCCAGGTGCCCTGACCTAATATTTTGAACTTGATGAGTTTATTGGGACGTAACCCCATTGTAAGTCAAAGAAGATCTAAAATCAACCGAATGTGATAAAAATAAGGTTCCTTGATGTTGGCTAAGTTATAGAATGCAGCAGAGGGAAAAGAAAGTGCTAAAAAATTTGATTTCCTGAACAGTTTAGCTGTAATACAAACTAAGCAGATGGTCAGTAAATTTAAGGAAGTTTAAGGAAGTTTGCTTGAATGTGTGTAAGAGTTCTGCCCTAGAGCTGAGGACAATTGAGTGTATAGTCATCTGCTTAGGAAGGGAATTTAGAAAGTTACCTTGAATTTATATTTCAGTAGAAATACGGGCACAATTTAAAGTTTTTTGTAGATTGCTACTTTCAGCTGAAGTATATAGAGCAATAAATGAATCGGAGGACTTAAGTTCAAATGCTGGTTCACCTAACTCAAAAGCCATGAGACCATCAGCACACGTGTTAATAACCCCGTAGTCCTGCTTTACTGTCACCAAGGCACCCTGGAAATGCTAAAAGGAGATGAATAATGTGATCATGCCTGAAAACTATAATGTGTTGTATAAAAATAAGTTGTCTTCGTATTCTCAAACAGGCAGATGGCTCTACCCTGAATACATAGCCAATTAGGAACATGGTATTTCTATCCTAAAAATGCCTGCCTGATAATTGGATTGTATATGGATACTTTCAGCTTTAGCTCTTGAGGATTAAAATAATATCATACCAAAAGAAGTATTTTTTGAGGTATTTTAAGATTACCTTTTCTTCTGTGTCTACAGTATCAAAGGTAATTTAAACTTCCCCTGAGTACACCACTGTAACTTTTTCCTTATACATGAATTCTAAAAACTGAATTTTTTTTTTTTTTTTTTTGGTAGGTTACCCTTTAGATGCTTTGAGAGGGAAGATAGAAATTTTGGGGGAGGGGGAACTCTTTCCTGAATATGATTTCTTAAAGAATTGGATAATCTTTGGAAATCTCTTGTAATGTCTAAAATCTGTTTAATTGTAAGTTTATAGTAGCCTGTATCTGTTTCATAAATCCACTTTAGCCTTATTGGGTGCAGGTTCCCTGAAATCCCTGAGGAGGTGGTTAATGGATGGATTGTTGAAGGACAAAGTAGGCTGCTTAAGTTTCAAAGCCTAATGCATTAAGGGAGATATCCATTGTTACTGCCACCTCGCACCCAAGTTCCGTTCATTGACTGCGAACCTGCTCTGCCACAGAGTCCGAGTCCGAGCGGTCCCTGAGCAGACTGGAGGCAGTGACGGCACGCTCCTCTGAAGAGGAAGGAGAGCACCTGGGCAGTAGAAAACACAGAATGTCAGAGGGAAACGATTGTGGTGGTGGAGATGCTCTCTCCAATGGCATCAAAAAACACAGGTAGGACAGTCTAACGGTCACTATTGCTGGCTTTTTCTTATAAAATACTTACGGGTTCATAAAGAAAAGCATACCTTCTCTTTGTTTTTCCTTGTCTGTGTTGGACATTTATATTGCCGTTATCACCTCAGAGAAAGGATTTAGCTTAAGTACTTTTGCTCATTTGAGAGAAGAACATCATCTGTAATTGTAGGAACAAAGCATAAAACGTGGTTTTGGCAACCATGGTTTCGGGGAACATAAATCCTTTAGTTGAAAATTCAGATAGGCTCTTCAGAATTGTCTGTCGCAATTGATGCCGGGCTCCTTTTTCCTCATACATCTTTGATGACTCTGCCTCCCCGTGCTATTTTAGTTTCTCGCCATTTGATCTTCTTGTTGGTTTTAGTGAGAGTGGATGGTAATATTGCCTGCCTGTTGATACAACTCAGTTACATTTAAACAAAGCCCTTTATTAAGACCCAGGGTTTGTTGAACATATCCATTTTACACTGTCTAATAACATTAGTATCTTTTTATTCCCTTGATGATTTCTTCCTAGAGATTGCCCCAGAGTAACGAGAGGCAGCAGGCACTGGAGCTCTCAGGTTTCGGCACAAGTGTGCAGACACAGTGGCACATGTGCCTGCCGGTATTCATAAAATATTTTATCAAATTATGGATTAAGGCTGTATCCTGGTGTCATTGTGAAATGCACACGGGGGGGCGGGTAAGAAGTTATTAACGGTTAATTTCTACAAGATAGTTTCGTTTGTTTAATATTTGCAAGTTGTATAACTCTGACTCCATTTCTGGTCCTGATTGGTCTCAATTATTCTACTGGGGGGAAAATGTACATATCCCTTCTGATTTATGTGTATTTGCCCCTGGCTAACAAAAATAGTTTATACTCCTTTTGAAAACATCCAGTGAATTTTAGGTAATAAACTAATTGAAACCAGGATTTTCTTTTGTTTGGTTAGGGAGTATCCTCTAAACATACTTACTGATGCGATTTACTATTGAAAATTATGTGGCCAGCAGTGCTTTCCTGATTGCCTTCAGTAGTTGCTGTCAACTCCTTTGGGAGTCTGGGGCTAAAAAAGTTCTGTATAGGACATGAAATACCTAACAGGACACTTGGCAGGCTTACCAGACATACATTATGACAGTCTGGTGAGAACACAGGTGAACTCTTATGAATAGATGATACAGTTGTTCAAATATCCATCAGAATAAAATAGAAGGTTGCAGATAAATTCCAGGGTCACTTTGTGCTTAAATACTCTCATATCCTAGGGCTGGAGGCATTTCTCTGCTGCCTTTCAGAGTGCCAGTAGCCCTTTAGTATGTGTGCTGTAATCATAACAGTAGTTATTTTGCACTTGACAGAAATTTATTATACTGTATTTATATATTGTGTGTTATATCTTAATTAGTCAAACCCAGAATGGTAAAGTGAGAAAGTTAAGGTGAAATTGTTCAAAAATGAAATCAGGGCAGGTCACTAAGAAAAACTTCAAAGGAATGCAGCTAGGTAGTGACCTCACTGGAAAAGTTAAACTGATAAATGAGCTGCAACTTACTAAGCCTGTAAGTGTAATAAAATATTCTTTAGTATTTAGGAGAAAAGAGGACAGTTTAGGAAATTGTCAGCAATCAGGTATGTAGGGAAAACATAACAGTTTCTATTTTAAAAAGTAATTGTAAGGAGTTTTTTGTTTTGTTTTTTAGCCTTTTGTCTTGAAGTTCCTCTCTAATCAAATAAAGAGAACTTATGCCACCAATAATTTAAAAGTTTCATTTCAGATTAAGAAAGTAAATGTAGTAGGGGCGCCTGGGTGGCGCAGTCAGTTAAGCGTCCGACTTCAGCCAGGTCACGATCTCACGGTCCGTGAGTTCGAGCCCCGCGTCGGGCTCTGGGCTGATGGCTCGGAGCCTGGAGCCTGTTTCGGATTCTGTGTCTCCCTCTCTCTCTGACCCTCCCCCGTTCATGCTCTGTCTCTCTCTGTCCCAAAAAAAAAAATAAATAAAAAACGTTGAAAAAAAAAGAAAGTAAATGTAGTATTCAGTGTTACCAAGTCCCTCTTGCCTGTGCCTTCAATTGCATTGTAAGTAATCTGTGTTTATAATGGGCAATTATTGTGGTAATAGGAAGAATAATTTGAATTAGTAGTAATTTTGGCATTGTTTTTATTTTTTATTTTTTATTTTTTATTTTTTTCAATATATGAAGTTTATTGTCAAATTGGTTTCCATACAACACCCAGTGCTCATCCCAAAAGGTGCCCTCCTCAATACCCGTCACCCACCCTCCCCTCCCTCCCACCCCCCATCAACCCTCAGTTTGTTCTCAGTTTTTAAGAGTCTCTTATGCTTTGGCTCTCTCCCACTCTAACCTCTTTTTTTTTTTTTTTCCCCTTCCCCTCCTCCATGGGTTTCTGTTAAGTTTCTCAGGATCCACATAAGAGTGAAACCATATGGTATCTGTCTTTTTCTGCCTGACTTATTTCACTTAGCATAACACTCTCCAGTTCCATCCACGTTGCTACAAAAGGCCATATTTCATTCTTTCTCATTGCCACATAGTATTCCATTGTGTATATAAACCACAATTTCTTTATCCATTCATCAGTTGATGGACATTTAGGCTCTTTCCATAATTTGGCTATTGTTGAGAGTGCTGCTATAAACATTGGGGTACAAGTGCCCTATGCATCAGTACTCCTGTATCCCTTGGCAATGTTTTTAGAAAAGCAGAAGTAGGTGCTGTTGGAGGATCAGCCCAAAGTGACCCTAGAGTTTATCTGCAGTCTTCTATTTTATTTTTAAAAGTCACGTGAAATTAGTATTTGACCTTGTCATATATTATATATTTCCTCTTCCCTCCATACCACCATTTACCTTCTAGGATATACACACTTAAATTTAGGAAGGAGGACATGGGAAGAATATAGATTGTAAAATTTTTTAAAGTGGGAAATTAATATTTTTAAATGGCAAAAGATAAGCCTTACAATAATTCACATGGAAAGTATTAAATCATGGCCTAACTGATTTGCTGATAAACTAGAACAGGGGTTTTCAACTATTTAGCCATGGAACCACTTGTATAACAGATATTTAGTGTGGAAACTTAAAATCTCAACCACCTTCGGAGATTGTTGGGTCTCCCCTCAGAGGGGTCCTCTCCGCTCTTCTCCCCTGTCTCTAGCTTCAGTGGGAGACACCACATCTACTTCATGTCCTTATCTGACAAAAATATTTAAGCTCTATTTTCTGTAGTATGTGTTATAAACTGTTACAAACTATGTTTCTGTTCCTGTTTATTACATACATAGGGGCCTTGGAGGGTGTTTGCTACGTGGGAAGCACTCAGTGCAAATGACCTGCTTTAACTCTGTTCATTCCATTTTTCCTCAAAAACTGTGATTTGCTTTGCCCTCAACCTCTACCCACTCGTTTTCCTTTTCCACCTAGTCATCGTAGGGTGACATTGTGGGGCACAGTTTGAAAATTTCCAGGTATAGGGCATATGTCATATTAATCAACTATAAAATAAGGTGTGCTAAACTAATTTCTATGATAATAAAAGTGTAGATACTATGGATGTTTAATCTGTCCCATGTGATAATTGCCAACAAAATATTTAAAAAAATTTTTTTAATGTTTATTTATTTTTGAGAAAGAGTGTGAGCAGGGGGGAACGGCAAAGGGAGAGGGAGACACAGAATCCAAAGCAGGCTCCAGGCTCCAGTGCTGTGCATGCTGTTGGGCTTTCAGGTTAGTTCTAGAGAAATGTCAACAAAATTAGGGTTTTACTTATGACCTAGAACCATAAATATTGCAGAGTTAGCGAGTATACAAAACAAATGCTCCATTTCAATGGCATTTTATTTTTTCTCCGGAAAATATACTGAGTTGCTTTGTGGACAGTTAGGCTACACCATGCTGTAGTCAGGTTTATATTGATAGGGCTTCTTGACATCTTGGCTGTGTTTCACAGGAGCAGCTCTCTCGGACCTAATTTATGAAATTTATTCAGAGCTCTGATCTTTTAACTTGTTAGTAGTTTGCCCCAAGTTGTTACATTTGATAAAGATGCTGATATTTATTTCATTACATCACTGGATATGGTATAAAAGATACTTAATGTAGAACAGATTAGTTAGAATGTGAAACATAGGATCCATGTTACAGTTCTGTACATTCTATTTGTAAATGTTATTTACTTCATTAATAGCATTAAATGATAAAAGGAGAAAAACATACGATCATTCTAATAAAGAAAAAACATTCAATAAAATCACAGTCATTCCTGATTAATAAATATCTTAGCAAATCACAAATATAAGAGAGAACTTTAATCTTGTTAAAATTCACAAGAAACGAATTACTTAATGAGATAGTAAAGACAGTACTTAGAATATCAGGAATAATATAGGGATGCCTGCTGTCATCTTTGCTATTCAGCATTATTTGGAGGCCATAGTCAGAGATATACCATAGCCATGAAATTTAGAAATAAAAACAGGGTGCCTAGGTGGCTCAGTTGGTTAAGCGAGATCAGGTCATGATCTCGTGGTTCGTGAGTTCAAGCCCCACGTCGGGCTCTGTGCTGACAGCTCAGAGCCTGGAGCCTGCTTTAGATTCTGTGTCTCCCTCTCTCTCTACCCCTCCCTTGCTCACACTCTCAAAAATAAAAACTAAAAAAAATTTAAAAAAAACCCATAAGTATCTACCGGCAAATTGTTCAAGTTGGTAAAGAAGTTTGGCAGGGTTGCTTTCATACACAATCAACTGTTTACATTTCTGTGCACCATCAACACACTAGCTTAACTGCGGAAGGGGGCATACTGAGAGTACCTATTATAAAGTTACATACCTAGGAATAAATCTTAGCAAAAAATGTAATATTAAACTTACTGAAAGACCTAAAACTTATTGAGATGGCAAATACATTGTCAGAGAGACATTTTTGCCAAATTGATCTGCAAGATTCAGTGTAGTTTTAATTAAAATCTCAATGCCCTTTTCCGTGGAAGTTGAAACACGAATTCTGAAATATGTATTTAAGCCCATAGGGCTTTGAAGAGCCAAGATACTGCTCAAGAACCAGGTTGAGGGAAAGGAAAGCATTTTCTTTATCAAACGTGAAGACTGATTATAAGTCTTTAGTGCAGAAGTTTCATGGAGGCAGACCTGGAGAATGGAACTAGAAGGTCGCAAGACCTGGGGCGCCTGGGTGGCTCAGTCGGTTGAGTGTCCGACTTCGGCTCAGGTCATGATCTTGCAGTCTGTGAGTTCGAGCCCCATGTCAGGCTCTGTGCTGACAGCTCAGAGCCTGGAGCCTGCTTCGGATTCTGTGTGTCTCTCTCTCTCTCTCTCTCTCTCTCTCTCTCTCTCTGCCCCTCTCCTGCTCATGCTCTGTCTCTCTCTGTCAAAAATAAACAAACATTAAAAAAAAAAAAAATTTAGAAGGTCCCTAGACCCACAGATCTAGGAAACCTGGTATATACAGCAGAGCTAACCTAGCAGATCAGTGAGGGGAAGAATGGGTTGTTAGGTAAATGGTACTGAGTTAGTCATTTAATGTGGGTCCTCCAAAACAAAAAGGAAATGGATCCTTATTTCATACACACAAGTATAAATTCTAGATGAACCAAACACTTGTGAAAGAGAAAAACTTAAAGACTTTTAGAAGGAAATATAAAGTATCTAACAGTTTTAAAATAGGGAAGAATTTCTTACAACAGAAATGTGATAGGGACTAAGTTTATATCTGATTCTAGTTAATGTACTTGTATTTATACTGATGTATTTACTTGAATAAAGCCTTCTATTCTCCAGTAAATGTGGCTAAGAGTCTCAAAGGTTTATTTTGCTGAAATGGCAGATTAGGACTCCTGATGATCACCTAGTTTACCCTTTATTTATCCTTCGTGACTTCTTTAGAATTGAATTATTACTAGCCAAATAACAGCAGTCTTCTGTTCATGAAGAAGTCATACAAAGAATATGCTGTTAAGTTGAAGAAATTAAGAATACAGGGTAAGACAATAACTTTCAAGAAGTAAGATTATAGTGAGAAAATGTTAGTCATGAAAATTATTCAACTTTGAATACATCTAATCACTAGAACAAAACCACCTTGGTTTTGAAATCTCACTGCAGATATGGGACAAATGATCTGGTTTCAGACTTGATCAGGTCTGGGCAGAGTTGCTAACCAGTTCCCCCTCCCAGATGTCCTCTGTTGCCCTGGGCGGAAAAAAAATACTCTTGTCTGTCAGAAAATGTTTGGGGTAATTCCCTGTTGTCATGTCGTGACCAGGGTCACGTTAGCAGGAGTCCAGATACATGTCTGAATTTTAAAGACCCAAGAGTCCTGGGAGAAGAACAAGAGCCTGGCCAGAATTACCAAGATTTGTGGTAGGGCCAGAGGGACCAGTGGTTTTAAGGACACTGTGAATCTGCACTCTCAGCCTTCTCTTTGCCCCAGAATACTTATTTGCTCTGGAAAGTAGAGGGCTTTAATGTTGTTGTTGTTGTTGTTGTTGTTGTTGTTGTTGTTGTTTTTAAGAAAAATTTAAAAACAGTATTACTAAAACGCACAGCTCTACTGTGGGGCCTACCTTTTTAACCAGTTGGACACATGGCTGTCTCAGAAACCTGAGAGAGAAGAGTGCTAGAGATGGAGAACAGTGAGAAGCTCCAGGAGAAGCAGCAGAGAAAGAGGATGCTTGACACTCCAGGAGATGCAGAGGTTGGGGCCAGGGTGCCGCAGAGTGCAAAGGAGGCAGACAGCTGGCGGTCCTGAAACCCCCCATCGGGGGGCAGTGGAGATCGGACCCCTGGGACAGATTGGCAGGTTGGATGCCAGCAGGCCACTCTGATTACATGTGACACCCACCTCTCCCACAAAAACATGATTGGAGATTTCTGGACCAGTAGGAGCTTGGCAGGTGAGGGCTGAGCACCCAACAAAAAGTGTTCAAATGCAAAAAGCTCATCTAGGACTAACAAGCTGTTGGGCCACAGTAGTATATTAGAAAGGAAAAGGTGCAGACAGGAGTCTAGACTCGTGATAATTACCTTCACAAAACCAGGTTGACTTGCCAAAGTTATTCCCAGAACTTACTCTAGGAAACCTGAGACCTCTTTTCACAGAATTCACCTCTTCCCACCCTGGTTTAAAAAGCAGATAGAGGAGTTGCTCTTTTTTTTCTTTTTTTTAAATATAATTTATTGTCAAGTTGACTAACATACAGAGTATATAGTGTGCTCTTGGTTTCGGGAGTAGATTCCCATGATTCATCACTTATGCACAAGACCCAGTGCTCATCCCAATAAGCACCCTCCTCAGTGCCCATCACCCATTTCTCCCTCCCCCGCCCCCAGCGCCCTCCATCAACCCTCAGTTTGTTCTCTGTATTTAAGGGTCTCTTATGGTTTGACTCCCTCTCTGTAACTATTTTCCCCCCTTCCCTTCACCCATGGTCTTCTGTTAAGTTTCTCAAGATCCACATGAGTGGAGAACATGATATCTGTCTTTCTCTGACTTGTTTCACTTAGCATAATACCCTCCAGTTCCATCCACGTTGTTGCAAATGGCAGGATTTCATTCTTTCTCATTGCCAAGTAGTATTCCACTGTGTGTGTGTGTGTGTGTGTGTGTGTGTGTGTGTGCGCGCGCGCGTGCGCGCACACGTGCATACACGCACACCATACCTTCTTTATCCATTCATCGGTTGATGGACATTTGGGCTCTTTCCATAATTTCCATAGTTTGTCTATTGTTGATAGTGCTGCTATAAACATTGGGGTACATGTGCCCCTATGAATCAGCATGAAGGCTGCTCTTTTTAAAGCAGGGGCTGAGGTTCAGAGGCCCACAGGTTCACCTCCTTAGCTCACCCAGACCCCTGAAACACCTTTTTTGGGGTTGGGACATTTTAAAACACTGTTAGAAAAACACAGAATCTTTCCAGTGGTAGCATTCTATAAGCAAACAGTGGTGACATACACTTTTACCTGACTCTGAGGGCTCATTCGAATTTATTCTAGATCAGTGATTTTTGTGGGCTGATGAGAACAGTTTTCTAGGGCAGCCGTAATTTGCAAAGCTGTGCTCGAGTGAACAAAATAACAAAGAGCTAATGATTTGTGTTGTTTGCCTTGGAGACGAACAGAAGTAAAGAGTATGTTTTCAGGCATATAATCCCATTTTAGGAACTTTATTATGGAAGTTTTCAAACATACAAACAGTATCATATGATGAGCCATTCATACCCATCATTCATCTTCAACATTTATCATGTGCCTCACCTTGTTTCATCTAGAGACCTCCCCACCTCTGATAATTTAAAAGATTATTTCTATTTTCATTTTTTTAACCTTTATTTTAAGTAGGCTCCACGCCCAACATGGGGCTTAAACTCACGACCCTGAGATCAAGAGTCACATGTTCTACTGACTGAGCCAGCCAAGTGCCCCTAAAAAATTATTTTAAAAATTAAATCAAAGATACAGTTTCATCATGAATTTATTATAACCCTTTAAAACATTGGGACCATTATTTTCTAAATCCACAGTACCATTATGACACCTAAAATATAGTATCCTTAATTATCAAATATTTAGTGGTATTCAGTTTTTCTTGATTGTCTCATAAATGCCACTTAGTAATTAGATCTAAAATGTCATTGAATAAGAAAAATTTGGAAGGTCCACATACTGCATTTGATTTATAGGTCTCCTAAATACATTTTAATCTCTAGGTTTCTTCTCTTTCCCGTTTTTTTGTCAGTTATTTATGGAAGAAATCTGGCCATTTGTCCTGTAGAATAATCCACAGTCTGGATATTGCTGTTTGCATTCCCATGGTGTCATTTAACGTATTCTTTTACTCCTGAATTGCTCAGCCAGATTTAGGATTGAATTATTTGGCACAAAATACTTCATAGGTACACATACCATAGGTGTACCTCCTGTTACATCCATTGGGAGCACATGCTGTCTGGTTTTCCTACTTTTTATAAGGTTGAGATTGATTCCTGGGGTGTCAGGCGTTCTCAGCCTGACACATGCATCATAAAGTTGTCCAACAGCCTTGAACCTAATGATTTTAGCAGGTGATGTTGATCAGTATTTCCATCCTTGTTTTATTAGGGGCTGCAAAAATGGTCCTATGACTTTTCTATCATTCCTCCTTCTTAGAACCCTTTGTAAAGAAAAAACTTCCCATTACCTCTTTTTAGAATATGTTGGTTCCCTAACATCCTCCAGAGGTAATGAATGAAAATACGGATTGGATTGCTTAAATCTATTGTGGTTATTTTTCCCATCTTTTTAAAAAATTTTTTAAAGTTTTTATTTATTTACTTTGAGAGAAACAGTGCACGGGAGGGGCAGAGAGAGAGGGAGAATCCCAAGCAGGCTGTGCACTGACAGTGATGCAGGGCTTGAACTCAACGAACTGCAACATCATGACTGAGCCGAAGTTGGAAGCCCAACTAACTGAGCCACTCAGGCACCCCTTTTACCCATCTTTGATCAGACGGAGCCCTTCTTTCTGTGTCCTTTTGACGGGTTTTTGCTTTGTTTTGTTTTTTGTTTTGTTTTTAGGTATAATTTTAATATAATCTAATTCTCTTTGATAGCTGCCTTGCTTTCTGATACAGAGATGTTTCAGGCTTATCTGCTATATTTTCAGCCCCAGACCTAGAGTCAGCTTTTTCTCTAAGGAGCCACATTTCATTTTTTGGGAAGTAATGTTTAGATGTAACAATCTCAGTGATAAGAATATTCATTACTGCTCTCTTGGCAGTTTTCAGTCCCTTTTATTGGAGAGAGGTGAACTCCTCCCCCTCCCCCCACCTTTTAAGGAAAAGTACTTCATGAGTTCATACCAATATATTTCCAGTTAAAATTTTGGATTATAGGATTTTCCTCTGAATTCCTTTGGTTTTACTTGTATTTCATGGTTTCTAATGGCATTAATAGAATTACCTGTTAGCTTTATTCTAACATGTTGGTTTTGCACACACATACACTCACAAACACTGTTACTAACAATATGGTTGCTGAAAAGAATTTCAGATTTCTTTTTAGTTCCTTTTAGTATATTCCATCTGGGATGTAGAGTCAGTGTTGTGTTTGAAGGTCACTTTATGTATGGTTAAATCACTAACTTGTTGCACAGATAGGCTCATTTGTTTCGTTTGCTTTCAGGTTTTAGAGACTCCCTTTTGACTTGGTTTTTAAGTCAAAAATACAAAACTAGCAAGATCTAGTTTCCATTCTTTTCCCTCAGCAGTTTCCCTCCTCCTCTTAAGTGTAATCATTCTTAAAATGCTCTGATGATTTTATTTTATTTTTTTTTAACAATTATTTATTATTGAGAGACAGAGACAGAGCATGAGCATGGGATGGGCAGAGAGAGAGGGAGACACAGAATCTGAAGCAGGCTCCAGGCTCTGAGCTGTTAGCACAGAGCCCGACGCAGGGCTCGAACTCAAAAACCACAAGATCGTGACCTGAAGTTGGATGCTTTACCGACTGACCCACCCAGGAGCCCCTGATGATTTTGTTTTTAATATAAGCAGTGTAAAGATATATTCGTATTCCTTTTTAAATTATAAAAGATACTTAGTAACTTTCCTTTTTTTTTCACTCAGCATGTGCTAATTCCAATTCTTTTGGTCTCATGCTCCTTGATATTAGGTAGTTGGGTCACTTTTTCTTAAGTGTTATAACACTTAAGAAATGCATATATGTGTGTGCCTGCACATACATATTTAGAGATGATTCTCTTTAGAATTTTTAATTTGTGATACATTTATGTGCTTTAAAGTTCAGAAATAGGGTATATTATACAAATTTTAACTCTTTTTAAGCTAGCCATGCCTCTTCCTTTCCCTCAATTGCAATCATTATTATTACACATAATGTTTTCTCATACAAATGATAGAAAATGCATATATACAGTTTTTGCCCTGCTTTTATTTTTTTATTTTTTTTAAATTTTTTTTAATGTTTATTTATTTTTGAGACAGAGACAGCATGAATGGGGGAAAGGTCAGAGAGAGAGGGAGACACAGAATCCGAAACAGGCTCCAGGCTCTGAGCTGTCAGCACAGAGCCTGACGCGGGGCTCGAACTCACGGACTGCGAGGTCATGACCTGAGCTGAAGTCGATGCTTAACTGACTGAGCCACCCAGGTGCCCCTGGCCCTGCTTTTGAATATACGTGTATATGTATACACACACACACACACACACACACACACACACACACACACATATACACACATACATATAATTATGCAGCAAATATAATTTGAGCCCCTATTCTATTCATGATGCTTAGGTTACAATAATGAACAAAGTCCTCATTCCTATGGAGTGTCCCATTCTGAACTGAGGGAGGGTTAGAATCTTTTTTGTGTTTAAGATTGATTTGTATCTCTTTTTTTCTGTGAATTGCTCATATCCTTTACCCATTTTTCTGTAGGAATGTTAAACTCACCAGTTTTCAGGGCTTTATAAAAGTATCATTCGAGAAACCAGCTTTTAAATGCAACATGGGATCAAAATATGTTTTTCCAGGTTTGCTAAAGGGAAAGATAATTCTTAGAAAGAATTTTTAATTCTTAACATATAGTGGAAAAGACATTTATTAAAATGCTTTCATAAATGGCACTATTAATCCTGTTTTTGTTTCTGGACTTTGCACACATATGTATATTTGCTCTTTAAAAAAAACACATAAGTGAATTAGAACAGTGTAGTAAGAGCTACCTGGGTTTGAGTCTCATATCTACCACTTTTCTGACCTAAGCAAGTAATAATTTTTTTGAAACTTCTTCATCTGTAAAATGGGTATAATAATAGAGCCTACCTTATTGGCTTATTAATTAAAGACATAATGTATGCAAAACACTCATAGTGATTTTGGCTAATTAAAAGCCAGGTACTCTTGCAAGTAGAAAACTGATAAATCCTGCGTAAAAACGGGTAAATGGAATTATTTTCTTCCTTTCTTTTAACTTAAAAGGTCTTTCGCGGAGCTTAAGAAGTGTAAATTGTCCTTTGAAACTGAAACTGGGGAAAGAGGTAGCTGAAAGTGTTGCTCTTGGAATGACATTGTTACCTTTGGTAAATGTGAAGTAAGGAAAATTGTCCCCACATTTAACATCTCCTGTGGTTGATTTCCATTGTCTTTTATAAGGATATTTCATAGTACGGTTAAATTGAAACGTGGTTTTTCTTTCTTTTGCCAGTACAAAGGTGTGCCTGGCCTCCACAGAGCTGGTTGTAAACTTCAGTTGTCAGAAGGGTAAACAAGTGGTGACTGGAGGCTTAAAGCTCTATTATTCATTCCTTGGTCCCTTGAGATTACTTTTCCCTTACACAGGCCCCATTACTTCTCCTTTTGATCCCTAGGCTTTTTGAATCTCATAGGTAAATATCCAATTTCTATTTGAAGTTTGTTTTATATACACTTATAATCCTTGGAATATCAAAAGGAAGAAGTTAAATATTTAATAAAATGGACATTCTTGCTTGGCATCTTGCTCTATTTAAAGATACACCCTCCACATGAACATAAGGTTTTAAATGTCTGGGAAATATCTTTCAGCGTAATTTAGTCTTTTAAGGCTCTACCTTTTTCTGTTTACTCTGTCCATTTCTTTTTTTTTTTTTTCAAGTTTATTTGAGAGGGGTGGGGGAGTGGCAGAGAGAGAGGGAGAGAGACAGAATACCAAGCCGACCACACTGTCAGCATAGAGCCCAATGTGGGGCTTGAACCCACAAACCATGAGATCATGACCTCAGCTGAGATCAAGAGTCAGACCTTGACTGAGCCCACTGAGCAACCCAGTGCCCTGCTTTTTAAAATTTTTTAAATTTTCTTTATTTAGAGACAGCTCAAGTCAGGGAGGGAGAAGGGAAAGATGGGGAGAGAGAGAGAGAAAGAGAGAATCTCAAGCAGGCTCCATGCTGTCAGCACATTGCCCGACTTGGGGCTTGAACTCACAAAACCATGAGATCATGACCTGAGCCAAAACCAAGAGTCACCCAGGAGCCCTTCAGTCCATTTCTTAATTACAGTAATTCACTGATAAGGCATCTTGACTTCTGATGGCATAGGGGATTTGGTCTTTAAGAATACACTCAAGTATCTCTTTCCCATTGGAGCTGTGCTAATTTAAATTTTGCCTAAAGGAGAAAACTGCCTCAGGGGACATACTGTTCTTCAGTATTGTTTGCTTTGCTTGTTAGTGTAGGAGGAATTTTCCTCTTTCAGAAAACACTATATATAATAAGGATTTGTAAGTTAAATGAAATCAGGAAGTGGTTGTTTAAAAACAGTTTAACAGTTTGTTGCTTTGTGCCTTTAAATCTTTAGAAAAATTTGGTTTTCATACAACTTTTTCAAAACCTTTTGACTGCATAAAATGTAATCTATCCTAATCGCAGAATATAACCTGCTGTTGAGTCATGTTGCTATAATACCACATTGAGCCAGGATTTGACACTTTAAGATGAAATTCCATGTTGCCATTGAAAGTATTCTCAAAGCCAATTCCTTGTTAATACAGCAGTGACTCCCATTAATTACACATCCTGGTTCTTAACCAGGAAGCATTGTCACTGCATCTGACAAATGTGGAAAATATAAATAACTATAACCAGGAAAGCATACTGTTATGATGTAGGATGGAATGATAGTCTAAGCAGATAAAGGGATATGTGGTACAGCAGGGTACAGACAGCTCTCAGAAGAGGTGAGAGAGAGAGCACAGTATCATACCAGTGCTGAAGTAAAATAGTGTGCTTGCTGGACTATAGGAGAGCACGTTAGAGACCTCTAACCAGTCTCAGCAAAACAGGCTTCTGTAGATCATTAATAACCATAGATTCTTCAGGGTGTTGTTTTGCTTTTGTGCTTTGGCATTTTGAGTTTTTTAATACCTTACGTATATTGCCACAAATTCTAGTAGGTTAAAGGTATACCAGGATCCTAAGATGACTGAGAACCATCAGCTTAATGTGTTTTTTCTTCTGGGTGTGGTTCTGGCTCTGTGACTTAGTACAGCTATATGGCTTTGGTAAGCATTTAATCCGTCTACACTCCAGCTGCTTCATCTCCAAGATGGGCAGTGCCCTATGAAAGTACAGTCCAGAGGCAAGATGCCTAGATCGTAGGCCTGTCAGTTTCTGAAGCTGCTAGCTGCCAAATGGATTATGTCAGCTACAAACCCAGTGCTCTTTACAGTATTGTGCATGATATTAATGGCTGCAAGTTACATTTAGATTATAAATTATTGTATATAAAGCACTTTTACAAACTCCGTAGTTTTTAAAAAATTTTTTTAACATTTATTTATTTTTGAGAGAGTGTGAGCAGAGGAGGGGCAGAGAGAGGGAGACACAGAATCCGAAGCAGGCTCCGGCTCCCTGCTGTCAACACAGAGCCAGGCATGGGGTTCAAACCCACGAACTGAGATCATGACCTGAGCCGAAGTCAGAGGCTTAACCAACTGAGCCACCCAGATGCCCCCAAACTCCATCGTTCTTGATTCTCAGAATACCTCTCAGTTATGGTTAAGGCAGGTATTCTTTTTTTAAAAAAATTTTTTAATGTTTATTTTTGAGAGAGAGCGAGAGAGCATGCGAGCACGAGTGGGGGAGAGGCAGAGAGAGAGGGACAGAATCACAAGCAGACTCCAGGCTCAGCTGTCAGGACAGAGCCCGATGTACGGCACAAACCGCGAGATCATAACCTGAGCCGAGGTCTGGTGGCTTAACCGACTGAGCCACCCACGTGCCCCTAGTTGGGGCAGGTATTCTTATATCCTCACTTATACAAATGAAGAAATTGAAGCACAGAAAGTTTAATTAACAAAATCCCTTAGCTGATAATTGGGAGGGCCTGCATTCAAACCAGGTTTTCCGATTTCAGAGCCTCTAATGCTTTTCTTAAAATTTAGACTTTTTTTTTAATATGAAATTTATGGTCAAATTGGTTTCCATAGCACACCCAGTGCTCATCCCAGCAGGTGCCCTCCTCAGTGCCCATTACCCACTTTCCCCTCCTTCCCATCCCCCCATCAACCCTCAGTTTATTCTCAGTTTTTAAGAGTCTCTTATGGTTTGGCTCCCTCCCTCCCTTTTTTTTTTCCCCCTTCCCCTCCCCCCTGGTCTTCTGTAAAGTTTCTCAGGATCCACATTAGAGTGAAAACATATGGTATCTGTCTTTCTCTCTATGGCTTATTTCACTTAGCATAACACTCTCCAGTTCCATCCACGTTGCTACAAAAGGCCATATTTCATTCTTTCTCATTGCCAAGTAGTACTCCATTGTGTATATAAACCACAACTTCTTTATCCATTCATCAATTGATGGACATTTAGGCTCTTTCCATAATTTGGCTATTGTTAAATGGATCTACCCTACGACCCAGCAATAGCACTGCTAGGAATTTGCCCAAGGGATACAGGAGTACTGGTGCATAGGGGCACTTGTACCCCAATGTTTATAGCAGCCCTTTCAACAATAGCCAAATTATGGAAAATTTAGACTCTTTATAGATATTTAGAATAACAAAGATTTATATATCTAGATAGAGGCTTCATATTCTGAAATTTAAGATAATTTGTCCCAGATTTTAATTCAGTTGCTTGTTTCTTTTATATAGTAACTTACTGAAAATTAACAACATAGTTCCAAAGCATTTATTAAGCATGCATCTGCTGTTGGCTCCCTGATGGGCACTATTACACATTAAAGTGGACATGGAACTAGTTCTCTGGGCCTTTATAAGTTCCCACTTGTATTAACATGAGCATACAAAAGAGTACATGAACCCATTGAAAGTTCTGCCAATTTCATCTATTATTATTATTGTTATTATTATTATTATTATTATTATTATTATTTAGAGAGAGTGAGTATGAGCAGGGGAGAGGGACAGAAGGAGAGAGAGCGAATCTTAAGCAGACTCCGTGCTCAGTGCAGAGCTGGATGTGAGCTCGATCCCATGACCCTGGGATCATAACCTGAGCTGAAATCGAGTCAGACGTTCAACCAACTGAGCCACCCAGGTGCCTTGAAAATTCTGCCAATTTCAAACAGACCTGATATCTGTTATTAAACAATCCTAAAGGAAAAACATCATTTTCTTTTCTTATAATCTCCATTATCCACCAATTTCTTACCAAGTAGAATACTCCAGAGGATGCAGGAATAATTACAGGTGTACTGTTTTCATGGAAATTGTTTTTCTTCAGTAATTATGTGTTCTCTTATTAGTGAAAACCAAGCTTTGGGGCTATTTTTTCCTCATTATATGATTGATATAATATGTCTTAGCAGAAAGAACAAGAAAATCTCAGAAGGCCAGGTACACTACTTGGATCTGATTGTGTGTTTTAGGACACTGTGTAGTCTTTCTTAGCAGCAGAAACCTTCATAGGAAAGAGGAAGAATGCTGTCCTTTGCAGTACAGGTCTTTCACTGTGTCCAAAGCAATCAGAAAGGAAACCAAAGGGAAACTAACATACATGTCGGATAACACCATGGAGGTATTATGTGTCATAGAGCAGGGAAGTACTAGAAATTCAACTCTCCCTAGAAATTCCATCCCCCTTGATGGTAAGCAGTCAGAAGCACCTCAGATCATTTAAAAAGGAAGTTAAATCAGGCTGTTGAACTGGCTAAAGCAGATCACAAACAAATTGTTAGATTCATTCTGAAAAAGTAGGTGTGGTTTAAAGGGAAATAAGCCTAGGGGTGCCTGGGGAGCTCAGGTTAGTCAAGTGCGCCTCACTTTGGCTCAGGTCGTGATCTCACAGTTCATGAGTTCGAGCCCCACGTCAGGGTCTGCACTGACAGGGCATGGAGCCTGCTTCAGATTCCGTGTCTCCCTCTCTGCCCCTCCCCCACTCATGCTCTGTCTCTCTCTCTCAAAAAATGAATAAACATTTAAAATTTAAAAAAAAAAAAGAAGCCTAAAATGTTCAGAGCCAAGGCAAGAGGCAGAGTGGTATTTGCATGCCTATCATTCAGTCCATCTCGGCTTCTATTTGTGCCTTCCCTTGTTAACTGTATTTTGCATAGTCCCCAAACTCTTGTTTTGGGGATCCAAACCCCTTGTCTGCAGTGTTCAGGTAACATCCAGCCTGTGAAACACAGTTTTGCTCCAGAATTGCCTTCAAGGATCAGCTGTGGCCATCAAGCACTCAGATCCTCAGATCTCCTCTAGGGTCTCCCCATACCTTGCACTGCCTAATCCACCTGGAGCGTATTCAGGTTCCAAGGCAAGATATTTCTTAGTATAATGTCTAAGAAAATACTGGTGTTTTTCTTCCCTTTTCTCTCTTTTTTTTAAAGAAAATTCGAATAAAGCCGCGAAATTTCTTTCCCCTCCCTTGCCAACAAAATTGCTAGCAATAAAACAGCCTCAGATCCTTTCTGGAACGTGGGGAGGTATTAGTAGAAGATTCTGCTCGCCGTCTTGATGCCCCTCTGCTCCTTAGCTGTCCACACTCTAAGAGGCTTAGGTAAGCCTTTGTGTGAGACAGAAGGATGATCATTGGCTCTGATCTGTGCTGTACACACCCTACATTTCCTCAGTGTTCTCTGTCATTAAAACCACTTCCTTTGGGTCAAAACGGCCTTACCACAATCTACTCACTTTGCTTCATCTCAGTTATTTCACATCTGTTCTAGTACCCATTGCATGAAATCTGGTTACTCTTAGAGATAAGGGTGAGCACCTTGTCCCTAAGCGAAAGTCTGTTTTTCTTTGTCTTCCCTTCCTCTTAACTAATGCTGAACACCATAAAGTAGGCCTCAAGTGAGGGGTCCATCTGCCCAAAAGGACATCTTCCTTCTAAACCGAAAGACTAATTCATTGGTGCAGTAGTCCCCCTCATCTACAGGGGAGAGCTTCTAAGACCCCCCCAGGGGATGCCTGAAACCACAGATAGCACCAAACCTAAGGTATAATGTTTCTTCCTATACATGCACACCTACGATAAAGTTAAATTTATAAATTAGGCACGGTAAAAGATTAACAATAATAAAATAGAAAAGCATAACAATATACTGCAATAAAAGTTATGTGGATGTATTCTTTCCCTGTGTCAAGATATCTTACTATACTGCACTCTACCTTCTTGTGATACTGTGAGATGATAAAATGCCTACATGATAAGGTGAAGTGAGGTGAATGATGTATGCATGTGACGTAGCGTTAGGCTGCTATTGACTTTGTGACAGTAAATCAGAAGGCAAACCACAGAAAGCAAAACCGTGGATAAGGGGGGACTATCATATGTTCTCATCAGTCTGCTTTAGCTTGGAAATGTGATGATTTTATAGGCTTTTCCGGTTAATCCAGTAATGGTGATAAACTAACAAGAGAAGGAAGTAAATTTAATACGTTACTGAATTGGTCAGTGAATCCTAAATGTTAGAAAATCAGGATGAAAGTCAGTTTGAAATTTTGACTTCTTAAAATCAAAACAGGTAAAATCTCTTGTAAAACAAATATAATCACTTCTTTGTTATGCAGAGCCAGATTTATTAAGTGATAATCATTGATATTTTATAATTTAAAAGCTCAAAAGTGAAAAATTTCAAGTTATATAAAGCAAAATCAAGTAGTAAAATTCAATAATTACATAAAATTATCTTAACCTAAAATAGGAAACCAAGTTGTTAGATTTTTTAAAAGATGTGTTATAACTAAGAAGGCATGTGGCTAGTCTTAAAGCTCTCATCTTAGACTTGTACCAACTTGCTTCCAAGACTCTAAGCTAATTTTAGTTGAAGATGTCTCGGAGCAGGTTAAATAGCCATCTGTCAGCTAACCCCGTCACCTTCACGTCTGACTAAGCCCTAAGTCATGGTGCTGGCTGATAATAGACTTCAGAATGGCATTCTAGTTAGGCAGACAGAATTTGCAGTTCCTGTACTGTCTGAATTCAAACCTGAAAGTTGGTAGAAGGTACATTACAATGTCAGTCATGCAAGAGAAGAGCTGTAAGTGATAGGGTCTTTTTTTTGGTAATGTTTGTTTTTGAGAGAGAGAGAGCACGCGCGCGCGAATGGGGGAGGGGTAGAGAGAGAGGGAAACACAGAATCCGAAGCAGGCTCCAGGCTCCTTGCTGTCAGCACAGAGCCCAGCGTGGGGCTCAAACTCCCGAACCTTGAGATCATGACCTGGGCCGAAGTCAGATGCTTAACCGACTGAGCCATCCAGGTGCCCCGATATGGTTTTTTTTTTTTTAAAGACTTAATCAAAGCTCACTTTTATTAAAATGAAGACCAGTAGATTTGGGGATTGAACTGCCCCATATAGGTAAATTTTAGGTATTTTAATTATGTTGGTGTCAGTATATTAAGTTTATAAAATATTTCGTATATAAGATGCCTTTCAAGATGTTTTTCCCCCCAAAGATCTTAAATCTCCACATGAATTACAACTACAGTTTGAATTAATATTACATGACTGAGGAATAACAGTACATATTTTTAAAACTATGGAAATAAATCTTATCAACTTTGGAGGGCAAACATTTTTCCTAATTGTATGAGAGTATAATTTTCATAATGACAAAATCAGATTGAAGCAATTTAAGCTGAAATTCTTTGAGTTGAATGGCCAACTAATTTTACTCACAGATTTAAACGTTAAGATAGTATGAAGAGCCATATCCATTTTTTAGGCAGTCAGGTAAACTACTATAGACGAATTATGGTTGGAAATTTTTAGTTTTATCTTAATGAAATAAGATTTAATATTGGTTTCAAATATCTTAATGATTTCAGATCTCTTTAAAATTGTTCAGCTGAAGAAGTGCCGGGTTTTAAAGCAGAATCCAGAAAATGACGTTTTGAAACAAGTATCTCAACTATAAACATTATTTTTAATTTTTTTTTTTAATGTTTGTTTATTTTTGGGAGACAAAGCGTGAGCAGGGGAAGGCAGAGAGAGATGGATACACAGAATCTGAAGCAGGCTCCAGGCTCCCAGCTGTCAGCACAGAACATGACATGGGGCCCAAACTCACAAGCTGTGAGATCATGACCTGAGCCGAAGTTGGACGCTTAACTGACTAAGCCAGTCCGGCACCCCTCAACTATAAACATTCTTGAATATTTTATTGATCTTGCCTCCTATTATCCTCAAAACCAGGCAGAGTAGTTGAAATTCAATTAATTTTTGAGGCGTGCCTGGGTGTCTCAGTCAGTTAAGTGTCAGACTCTACATGTCAGCTCAGGTCATAATCTCAGGGTTCTTGAGATCAAGCCCTGCATTGGGCTCTGCACTGACAGTGTGGAGCCTGCTTGGTATTCTCTCTCTCTCCCTCCCTCTCTCTGCCCCTTCCCCGATCGCGTTCTTGCACCTGGGTGCTCTCAAACATTTAAAAAATAAAGAAATTCAATGAATATTTGTGAAATGATTGTAGGTTTTTTTTTTCATTTTCACATGATAATTTTTTAATTTTTATTGAAGTATAGTTGACATACAGTGTTATATTGGTCTTAGGTGGACAATAACGATTTGGCAATTCTGTACATTACAGTGCTCACCACAACAAGTGTAGTTACCATCACTATATGACATCACTACAGTATTATTGACTGTGTTCCCTATGCTGTACTTTTCATCTCTGTGGATTATTTATAACTGGAAGTGTGTACCTCTTAATCATTTTCCCCTATTTTGCCCAGCCTGCACCTTCCTCTTTGGCAATTCTCTACGTTTATGACTCTATGTTTGTATTTTGTTTGTTATAAGTGAAATCACATAGTATTTGTGTTTCTCTGTCATTTCACTTAGCATGATACATTCTAGGTCCATGCATATTGTCACAAATGGCGAGATCTCATTCTTTTTTTATGGCTGAGTAATACTCCATTGTGTATATATACCACATTTTTTAAGTTTATTTATTTGAGAGAGAATGTGTGTGAGCAGGGGGAGGGGCAGAGAGAGAGAATCCCAAGCAGTGTGAAGACCATCACGGGGCTGGATCTCACAAACCATGAGATCGTGACCTGAGTCAAAATCAAGAGTTGGACACTTAACTGACTGAGCCACCCAGACACCCCTATATACCACATCTTTATCCATTCTTCTGTGAGTAGACACTTAGGTTGCTTCCATATCTTGGCTATGGTAATAATGCTACAGTGAACATAGGAGTGTGTCTATCTTTGAATTAGCCCTTTGGTTTCTTTAGAACAATACCCGGAATTGGATTGCTGGCTCACATGGTAGTTCTAGTTTTAATTTTTTGAGTTCTATTTTTAGTTTTTTTAATTGTATGTTCTTCATAGTAGCTACACCAATTTAAATTCCCACCAACAGTGCATGAGGGTTCCCTTTTCTCCACATCCTCGCCGACACGTGTCATTTCTAGTCTTTTTGATGATAGCCATTCTGACAAGTGTGAGGTGATAACACATTGTGGCTTTGATTTGCATTTTTATGATGATTAGTGATGTTGAGTATCTTTTCATGTGTCTGTTAGCCATCTGTATGTCTTCTTTGGAAAAATGTTCAGGTCTTCTGCCCACTTTTACTTGGATTTTTTTTCTTTTTTCTTTTTTCTTTTTTTTAGTGTTGAGTTATAGAAGTTCTTTATATATTTTGGATATTATCCAAATTATTTGGTTATTTGGATAACCTCTTAACAGATATATCATTTGCAGATATCTTTTCCATTCAGTAGGTTGCCTTTTCATTTTTGTTGATGATTTCCTTTGCTATGCAAAAGCTTTTAATTTTGATTTAGTCCCAATGGTTTATTTTTGCATTTGTTGTCCTTGCCTGAGGAGACGTATCCAAAAACATATTGCTAAGACTAAGTCCAAGAGTCTACTGCCTGTGTTTTTTTCTAGGAATTTTATGGTTTCCAGTCTTACAGTTAAGCCTTTAATCCAGTTTGAGTTTATTTTTGTATGTGGTGTAAGAAAGTGGTTGATTTTATTCTTTTGCATGTAGCTGTTCAGTTTTCCCAGCACCATTTGTTGAAGAGACTGTTTTTCCCCATTGTATTTTCTTACCTCCTTCATGGTAGATTAATTGACCATATTGGCATGGGTTTATTCCTGGGCACTCTATCCTGTTCCATTGATGTGTGTCTTTTTGTGCTGCTACCATACTGTTTTGATTACTGTAGCTTTTGTGGTATATTTTGAGATCAGGGAGCATGATACCTCTAGCTTTATTCTTTTTCTCAGTATTGCTTTGGCTATTTGGGGTCTTTTGTGTTCCAAGTGAATTTTAGGATTATTCTAGTTCTGTGAGCCATGCCATTGGTATTTTGATAGAGATTGCATTGAATCTGTAGATTGCTTTGGGTGTTGTAGACATTTTGACAATATTAATTCTTTCAGTCTATGTACATGGAGTATATTGCCATTTATTTGTGTCACTGTCAGTTTCCTTCATCAGTTATCTTACAGCATAAGTCTTTTGCCAAATGGGTTAAATTTATTCCTAGGGATTTTATTCTTTTTGATATAATTATAAATGAGAGTGTTAATTTCTCTGTTACTTCATTATTAGTATATAGAAATAGGACAGATTTCTGTATATTAATTCTGTATCCTGCAATTTTATCAATTCTCACATTTTTTAGGTAGAGTCTTTAGGGTTTTCTGTATATAATATCAGGTCATCTGCAGATAGTAATAGTTTTACTTCTTCATTATCCAATTAGAGGACCTTTTCTTTCTTGTGTGATTGCTATAGCTAGGACTTTCAATACTGTGTTGAGTCAAAGTGGTGACAGTAGGCATCCTTGTCTTGTTCCTGATTTTTTTTTTTATTTTTTAAAATGTTTTTATTTATTTATTGACAGAGAGAGAGAGGCAGACAGACAGCACGAGTGGGGGAGGGGCAGAGAGAGAAGGAGACAGAATCTGAAGCAGGCTCCAGGCTCCAAGCTAAGCTGTCAGCACAGAGCCCAATGTGGGGCTACAACTCATCAACCATGAGATCATGACCTGAGCTGAAGTCTGATGCTTTACTGACTGAGCCATCCAGGTGCCCCTGGCTTGTTCCTGATCTTATTCAGCTTTTCACCATGGAGTATGGTGTTAGCTGGGTTTATCATACATGGCCTTTATCATGTTGAGGTATGATTCCTGTATATCACTTTGTTGAGACTTTTTATCATACATGGATCTTGAATTTTGTCAAATGCTTTTTCTGCATCTATTGAGATGATCATATGATTTTTACTCTTCATTTTGTTAATGTGGTGTATCACATTGATTTATGGATATTGAACCATTTTGCATCCCTGTAATAAGTCCCACTTGATCATGGTGTATAATCCTTTTAATGTATTGTTGATTTTGGCTTGCTAATACTTTGTTGAGGATTTTTCCATGTATGTTCATTGGGGATATCGGCCTGCATTTTTCTTTTGTTGTAGTGTCTTTGCCTGGTTTTGGTATCAGGGTAATTCTGGCCTCAGAATTTGTTCCAAGAACAAACTTGGAAATATTCCTTCCTCTTCTAATATTTGAGAAAAATGAATATTAAGTCTTTTTTTAAATGTTTTGTAGAATTTATCTGTGAATTCATCTGGTTCTGGAGTTTTGTTGGGACTTTGATTACTAATACAATTTTATTACTAGTAATCCGTTCAGATTTTCTGTTTGAGTTAGTCTTAGAAGATTGTATGTTTCTAGCAATTTATTTCTTCTAGATTATCCAATTTGTTGGCATAAAATTGTTCATAGTAGTGTCTTACAGCCCTTTGTATTTCTATAGTGTTGTAATTTTTCCTCTTTCACTTCTGATTTTATTTTGGGGAGCATTCATTTTTTTTCTTGATGAGTCTTGCTAAGGGTTAATTTTTGTTTATCTTTGCAAAGAACCATCTCTTATTTTCATTGATCTTTCCTATTATTTTCCCGGTTTCTATTTCATTTATTTCCACTCTGATCTTTATTATTTTTTTGCTTCTACTAACTTTGGGATTTGTTTTTCCTATAGTTCCTTTAAGTGCAAGGTTAGATTATTTGAGATATTTCTTTTGAGGTAGGCCTGTATCACTATAAACTTCCCTCTTATGCTGGAGTCCTAGATTTTGGAGTGTTTTATTTCCCTTTTTATTTTCCTCAAAGCAGTTTTTGATTTCCTGTTTGATTTCTTTATTGACCTGTGGTTGTTTAATAGTCTGGTGTTTACCTTCCATGCGTTTGTGTTTTCTCCAGGTTTTTTTCCTTGTTGATTTCTTGTTTCCTCCTGTGATAGTCGCAAAAGATACTTGGTATGATTGCAGTCCTAAATCTGTTGTTTTGTGGCCTAACATGCTCTACCGGGAGAAGGTTCCATGTGGACTTGAGAAGAATGTGTGTTCTGCTGTTTGGGGATGAAATATTCTGTACATATCTGTTAAGTCCATTTGATCTAATGTGTCATTAGGCCACTGTTTTCTATTTGATTTTTTTCTTTTTTCTTTTTTTTTTTTTTTTTTTGGTCTGGATGATCTGTCACGATGCCACTCTTCCTGCTTAGTTATTTTTATTTTGGAAAATATGGTTATTTATTCATAAAAAAGGTCATTTTAACATTGGTCATACTGTTATTAAATGAATTAGTAAGTAAAAAATTAGTGTTTTGGTTTTTTTTCTAATATCATAGATAGTGGTAGTTATGACCCACAGTTAAAGAAAACTAACTCTGGGTTCTCAGTAATTTTGAAGAGTTAAGTTCATCTTCAGAACAAACAAGTTGAGAAATGCTCATCTATACCAATAAATTACATTGTAACTTCTTTTTGTTTCTTCAGATCTTAAATATATAATTTGATAAACTTTGGCAAATGCATCTACCTATGTAACTAATACCCAGTCAAGATCTAGAACCTTTCCATCACTCTAGAAATCTCCCTCTGCCTTCCAGTCAATCCCCACCTTGCGTAGACCATCACTGTTTTGATTTCTGTCACTGTAGATCAGTCTTGTCTATTCTTGTTTTTTTGTTTTTTTGTTTTTAAGTTTACTCTTATTTATTTTGGGAGAGAGAGAGAGAGGAAGCAGGGGAAGGACAGAGAGAGAGGGAGACAGAATCCCAAGCAGGCTCCGTGCCATCAGCTCAGGGCCTGACACAGGGCTCGAACTCACGAACTGTGAGATCATGACCTGAGCCGAAATCAAGAGTCGGACGCTTAACCAACCCAGGCACCCCAGTCTTGTCTGTTCTAGAAATGCATTATAAATGGAGCAATTATGGTACATATTTCTTTTGAGTCTGGCTTTAATCACTCAACATAATGCTTTTGAGATTCATCCCTATTGTGTATATCAGTGTTCACTGCTTCTTATTATTTGCATGGTTAAATATGCCACAATTTGCTTATCTATACCCTTGTTGACAGACATCTGGGGTGTTTCCAGTTTGGAGTTCTTATGAATAAAGCTACTTTAAGTCGTCTTATATATATCTTTTTATGGACATGTTTTCATTCTCTTTGTTTTGGGGGTCCTAAGGCAGGTGTATGTTTGACTTTATAAAATGTAACTGTAATGTTTTCCAAAGTCATTGTATCATTTATCAGCACTATGTGAGACTTTCAGATGCCCATGGACTTACTAACATTTGATGTTTTAATGAGTGTGACATGTGGTTTTAATTTAACATTTCCTAGATGATTTTGCTTGGTTGTTCATGTATTTATTAGCCATTTTTATATCTTTTGTGAAGTAGCAGAGCGTTTGCCTGTTTTAAATTGAGTTTTGTGTCTTTTTTATTACTGACTTGTAGGAATTATATTTCTCTTCCGGATATAATCCTTTATCAAATATACATATGAATATTTTCTTTTAGTCTAAAACTTGCCTTTGCATTTGTTTAATAATGCACAGATGTTTTTAATATTTGCACAGAAGTTTCTAATTTTGATAAAGTCCACTTTGTAATTTTCTCTTTTACCTTAAGGATTTTTGGGTCTCTCTAGGAATCTGTGTCTATCCCAAACTTTGAACTACTACCTTTGGCTCTTTCTAGTGTCATTGAAGATGTGTGCTGTTCAGGCTAACTTCTTCAGTTTCCCCAAGGAAACAAACAGCCTTTTAAAATCGTTGTTACTATGGAAGAATTATTTCATATTACAAATGCACTGTGGGACAATTTATTCAACCTAGATTCCTAGTTAATAGAAAAACAACTGGCATAAAGTTTATCTCAGCAACATTGACTGAGTACTTGCTGTGTTCTAATTGCAGGTTCAACAGAGCTTAGAGTTTAATGTTAGTAACAATTCAAGTAAATTTCAACAGTAGCCTTGCATGTGCTCATGAAGTAAGTGGAGGGATGGATACAAGTGGGCATAGAAACTTACCCTGTAAGTTGTAGAGAATGACTTGCATCTCTTACAGTTGTTTGTCCTACTCAGAAGGAAGAAGTGGTAGAGAGGGTAGTACATTTCCAAAAATGAAACTTGATACTTTCCACATGACTTATAAGTAAGAATATGTTCACCCAGTGATACAAATACATTTAGCCATGTGATGAGGCTTCTTTGCACATTGCTTCCTTTTCACTCCTTTAAAAAAAAATTTTTTTTAATGTTTGTTTTTTTGAGAGAGGCAGAGTTAGTGGGAGAGGGTCAGAGAGAGAGAGAGAGAGAGAGAGAGAGAGAGAGAGAGAGAATCCGAAGCAGGCTCCGGGCTCCGAGCTGTTAGCACAGAACCTGATGCAGGCTCGAACTCACAGACTGTGAGATCATGACCTGAGCTGAAGTCAGATGCCTAACGGACTAAGCCACCCAGGCGCCCCCCTTTTCACCCTTTTTAAAGAGTGGATTTTTGAACTATATTCCAGATGAACTATGTAAAGATTGTTTCAAATAAGATTATCCATAATTTGTGAAAATGAAATGGCTTTTTATTACAGCCATAACTAAGTCTTGTAACATTGTTTTAAAGTCTAGTTTATTTTCAAAGTCTTCCTACTTTGGAAAGCTATTTCACTTTGAGTGATTAGTAGACAGTAGTATGATAGAAATTAAAGATGATTAGATTGAAACACAAGCTTTGTTCATTACAATTATATAATTGACCCTTGAGCAACATGGGTTTAAACTGAGTGGGTCTACTTATATGTGGATTTTTAAAATCACTACAGTAAATGTATTTCCTCTTCCTTATGATACTCATAATAACATTTTTTCTCTAGCTTACTTTATTGTAAGAATATAGTATATAATATAGATGACAAACAGAATTTTAAAAACTATTACCCATAAGGCTTCTGATCATTAGTGGACCATTATTAGCAGTTAAGTTTTGGGGAGTCACAAGTTATGCACAGATCCTTAATTGCGTGTGGGGTCAGCATCCCTAACCCCTGTGTTGTTCAAAGGTCAACTGTATTTAAATTGGTACTTGTGGAAGAAAGGATTTGGGTGGGGGGAGATGAATTCTGGTAGTTGAGAAGAGATGTGGTAAGTACATTTTGCAGGTAGATACACACATGTAAGTTCAAAATATATATATGCACATAAGAATTTTCAGTGTTAAAGATGTATTAGAATCTATGAAATTATTGCATATTTAGTTCATTGATTTGATCTTGAATCAAAGGTAAGAATTGGATTGTTTTTGCTTTTCTAAATATCCAAGTGAATATTCTACTTAAATTTTTGATTCCTTCAGAATATTTAACATGAGCAAATATTTGTTAAGTACAAGTGAAAATATGTGGTAAGCAAATTTGGTTTTGAAAATGCATTCTTAAGAAGTGACTTAGAGACAAAATTTGATTGTGTTTGTACCTCACTTGCTACTTCTCTGTATCTCTCTTTTTTTCCACTGTTTTTCTTTCTTTGGCCCATTTTCCCTTGAGATGTTAGGGAAAGCCATTTATTTTAAAACACTGAGCACGTGGTACAGTTAAAGTGCTCTGTACTGTGAGGGACACAGAGGAGGATAAGACATAATCCCTAATCTTGGGGAGATGACACTTCAGTGGGTAGTGCACACAAAAAAGGGGGGAAATGAAGACAGGGAAAGTTAAGAATTGTGAAATTTAAGCAGAGCGTGGAACACCAGCCTACCTCGACGTTTTAAGTTTGAATGTTAGAGCCGCTTTCAAAATCGCGTTGCTGACAAACAGCATGTTTGAGTTCTAGATCTAGTTCTAGATCTACCCCAAGTAGGTACTAAGGAGAAACCTGAATGGAGGAGCTATGCTTAAAGCCTCCCCCCCAGGGATATAGTTGAAAAACAATGTCCTCAGGTCCCTGGTATCCTGTGGCAAGTGAGACCACTGGCTAAACCAGCCATCATCCTGTGCTTGTAAAGCCTTCCTGGGGGAAATAGCACACATGTCAGAACCATTTCATGATTTGCTTTTCTCTAGGGTGGCAAACACTCCTTACCTGTTTCTCTGTGCAAACCTTTATATAGTTGTGGATATTGTTCAATAAACAGACATTTTTTAAATCATCTTTTGAAACTAATAGTAAGAGTGAGGTATTCATCCAGAAAGTAACAGTAGTTTTAAATCTTTAACAACTCAGACAGGAAAATAAGATGCTTTTTCTCTGAAATAATTAATAATAACATCAGTATCCACTTTATGTTGAGTTTCTGTTTGCCAGGCACTGGGATGAATGTTCTGCATCACTGGCAAAGTCTCATAGTAAAAAAAAATTTTTTTTCGGGGCGCCTGGGCAACTCAGTCAGTTAAGTGTCTGACTTCAGCTTAGGTCATGGTCTCGTGGCTCGTGAGTTCGAGCCCCGCATCGTGCTCTGTGCTGACAGCTCAGAGCCTGGAGCCTGCTTCCGATTCTGTGTCTCCCTCTCTCTCTCTGCCCCTCCCCTGCTCGTGCTCTCTGTCTTTCTTTCTGTCTCTCTCAAAAACAACATTAAAAAAATGTTTTTAATATATATATTTTTAAAAAATTTTGGCCATGTAGTATACATGTACAAATGCACATATGTGTGTTATTGGAACATTTTCATTTTTTAAAAATGCTGGTTATGTGGAACATTATCTTGAGTTTACAAACCACCAATGAATTAGACTGAAAATTTGAAAGACACTTACTGTATAAGCCTGGTGTCATTGGGACCCCATCATAACCATTTGTCTCATTGGAACCTCACCATGACGATATGAAATTTTTATGTATGTAGATTTACATATATATTTCTTAATAGAAACACTGAGGCTTGGATAGTTAGGTAGTTACTTGTTGAAGTTTGCGCAGAGAAAGTGGCGGCCAGGGCTCTGAAACCCAGACCTGAGGATTTGGAGTTAAAGAGTCCTGCCACTCATTAGATTTCTGACCATGGACAAGTTATTTAAGGAGTGCTTAACTTATAGCATTATCTTAAGGACTAAGCGAAGTGATGCATGTTAAGTGGTTAACACAGGATCTAAGGTACAGTAAACACTAAATGTAGTACTCAAACACTTTGTCTTGGTAGAACTAGAGTTAGCTTAGTAAGAGTGTGATGTCAGAGCATTTGTGAAATGTTGCTTTAAAAATTTTTTTAATGTTTATTTTTGAGAGAGGCACAGAGTGTGAGTGGGGGAGGGGCAGAGAGAGAAGGAGCCACAGAATCCAAAGCAGGCTCCGGGCTCTGAGCTGTCAGCACAGAGGCCGACGCGGGGCTCAAACCCACATACCGTGAGATCATGACCTGAGCTGAAGTCAGCCGCTTAACCAACTGAGCCACCCAGGTGCCCCAAATGTTGCTTTTAAAGAAACTCATGAATTTTTCCCATCCTCCCTGACGCATATAGGTCAGTGATCAGAGGTCTTACTAAACGAGAAAAGCTAGAATGAAGCTAAATAAAAATGCAAACTATTAAGATTCCTCGAAGTATAGGTAAGAGAAAGGTCGGAGACAGAGCTTGTGTGTTGTAAGAGGGACCCAGATGACTTCACAGCCACTGTTGGAAAAGGAAGGGGGGGGGCACAGAGCACTCAGATGTTACATCACAAGTGGTCAGCAGTGCACAACCAAGGGCTTGCCCTAAAGATCCGTAGCTATTTTTATGTAAAGAAAGGAGCTGGAGATACACATGTATTTTTTGGTCATTTGAAGAATTAAAACATCGTTAAAAATCTGAAGTGGGGGAAGCCTCCTTCAGCCAAGACACACAAGCTAAAAGCTATTTTTAAAAAAACCCGTAGAAGACATATTTGTGCATTTTTTTTCTCTTTAACCTGCAAATGATTCTGTTTGCACTCAATGTGACAGATTAGTATCTATACAACAAATTCCTAAAAAATTGACCAAGAATCCCAGTGGTATACATGATAAAAGTAGGCAGTTTACGGATGCATAAATTGAGACAGTCATTAAACAGGAAAAGATGTTCTGACTCCATACTAGCCAAAGGAAAGCAATGCAGTAGGACTTTCTAACAGACTGACAAAACTTGGATGAGAATACCTTGCTGACCCTGATTGCTGCTGGTGGGGATATGGGAGAAAGTGCCCTCCTAGATTGTTGGTAAAATACGAAATTGCCAAAATCTTTTCAGGAAGGAGTCTGGTAACATCTGGGGAGATAGAAAATAGATACACTTTTTTGACCCAGCAGTCCTACCCCTAGTACTCTGTCCCATAGAAATGAAAGCATCAGATTTAAAAAGGAATGTGATGTATTAAGATGTTTTTGCTGCGTTGTCAGAGCAAAAGAATGAAAACAGTGAATGCCTTTCATGGGGAGCGGCAGAATGTATTTTCGTGTGCAGGATTCTTGTCATGGATTATGATTCACTCTTTGAAAGAATGAGTTTACCGTTTGAGTTGAATAAATTTTCACGAAATACTGAATGGGGAAAGCAAACCATCTAGAAGCATGTATAAATAGTATTCTGGTTTGGAATCTTCCAGTCAGAAGTCCCCTTTGTGTGCACATGTGCCCTATTTGATAAAATGTACAAAAGTATAGAAAAATACTTACCAGGCTTCAAACTGGAGTTACAGGGTATTCAGTGGTGGCTGAGACAGGGAAGTGGGGCAAGCAAAAAGAACGAAAGGGGGAAAGACTGCATTAAAAATACAATGAGCGTGCATGATTTGCTACTGATACAAAGTTACACATATCTGCTTGTGTACCTGTGCATAAAGATATCAGAAAGAAAGACACACTTATCTATCAACTAGGAGGAGTGTTTTTGGTACATTATTCAGTGGGAGAAATGTGATCTGTGGGGTAATATTTCAGTAAAAGAATATATACTTGTATATGCATGTTTGTGCAAAGAGAAAAGTATGGAGGGGAGCCCTCCATGCTGTTACATTGGTATTGGAGATGGGAATAGATAGATGATGGGTTTGTTCCTCCATTCGTTGTTTCAGTTGGTACATAATAACATATATTTAAAATAACAGATTTGAAAAATGAACGATGTAACTTTTTTCTAGGTGTGTAAATGCTTGAGATTATCTTTGTTGTCATAGGCTGTGCTGGTTTTGATACAGAAGTTGAACTTCTGAAAATTTAAGAACAAGATTACAAAACTTGATGAATTAAGAAACTTACCTTTCTGGGGTGCCTGGGTAGCTCAGTCGGTTAAGTGTCCAACATTTGGTTTTGGCTCAGGTCATGTTCTCATGGTTTTGTGGGCTCAAGCCCTGTGTCGGGCTCTGTGCTGATAGAGTGGAGCCTGCTTAGGATTCTCTCTCTGCCTCTCTCTTTCTCTCTGTCCCTTCCCCACTCACACTGTCTCTGTCCCTCTCAAAATAAATAAATAAACTTAAAAAGAAATTTGCTTTTTTTCTGCAGTGATTATTAATAGAATGATGAAATGTTTTTTAGCTTGTCCGTAGAGAAAATATTGAAAGATAGCTATTTAAGTTTCACATATAGATTATGATGTAACATGGATAGCCTCCCCAGATTTGGTTTGGCAAATTACTCTGATACTGTGAACAGAATCAGAAGACCAGTGATAGACTTAGAAAGAGTTCTCTGCAATGCAGGTGGTAGAATATTTATAATACACAGAGAGCTCATACAAATTGAGAAGCTAATTTAGTGGGGATATGATATCACCAATATCTGATGTTTTTATCTTAATATGTATGTATTTTATAAAAATAACAAAGAATTTTTAAGTTTTTTAAAAAATTTTTAAATTTTTAAATTTCGGAATTTTTAAAATTCTTTAAGACTGATGTGCAGGTAAGAAATTGAAACCTGGTCGCCATGAGACTCTAATTGTCCCGGGCATCACTTCATCTCATACATATCTAGCTGCCACATAAGGTGAGTGTACAGCTGTGGATCGGGCTTGGAGGTTTGCCCCGGGCCGGGCAGGTCAGCTGTGGCCCTGGTTGGCATCCCACGATCTTTACATTTCTCTGTGAAAAAGACCCCACACCCAAGGATAGCGCTGTTTCAGTCGCGTACACACACTCCCCAACACAAGACCTGTGTGATTCGTGTGGCCTCATGAAAGAAGCAGACCTGAAAATCATGAAACAAAAGCTTACTTTTGCCTGCCTTTGTTTTGTAATCTTGTTCTACTCTTTTTAAAAGAGCCTCCATGAGCAAACAGAATTCTGTGTTTACCAGAGTAATCCATGGGGCAAGGGCAAGAAGCCAGTGGGCCTGGTGTCCAGCAGGCAGATCAGGAGGACCTGTGCAGCTCACGTGAATTTGAGAGGCTCTGTCAGGCTGAGCCTCACATACAGTTTCTGCCACTAAAAGTACCTTGAAGATTGAGGGGAGAGTGATCTCTTGAACTTGAACAACCTTTCTTCAGAAGAAGGGGGATTCTAAGTCACGCTGATTTGGTTCAGTCGGGGGTCCGTCCACAACACTGGGTAGGTGGGAATAATGGGATAACGCACTGAGCCGTTCGCTTCACGCACATAAAACAACTGTGGTGAGGCTTTTCACTCAAAACCAGTTATTGTGTTGTTGTGTGGATAGTCGTAGTGTCATCTGTGTGCTTGAAAATAGAACCAGGACACATCACTCTCAGTCCCTGGTACAGGGTGTTTTCTCTCTGTGTGAAGAAAAAAAGGAAGCATAGAATTCAGGATATAATGACTCTCAGATAAACTCCAAGGAAAGAGAATAACTGATCTATGGTTTCAGCCTGAAAATTCTGATCGCTTCTCTCTTCTGTTCTTACTTCTGCCTGGAGTAATTCTCCTTCATCCAGTACCAATAGGGACTTTTTTTTTTTTTTGTCCTGGTCGGAGCATAAAATTTTTACATATAGAAACATCTCCTTTTCAGTAGAAATGCTTTTAAAAGTTTTTAATCTGATACCCGATTATTAAAAATTTTTATTTCCTCTGCTTTCAAGAATACTACAGAAGATTTAGCATTTTCTTAATCATTAGGTTATAAATTCTTCTGTCTCTCATTGACTTTAGACTCCTATATTTCAGTGATTTTTGGTTCTTCCCCCACAGGCTCACAGCAGTACTGTCCTTGTGTTTTCCAGAAGCGATCACAGAAATCGGACATGTCCAGTAGTAGCCGTTAGCCACTGTGGTTTTTGAGCACTTGAAATGTGGGTAGTGTGATGGAGAAACACAATTTTTAGCCTTAATCTAAGTTAATGTAATACAAGTTTTAATTGTAAAAATGAAACTAAAATATTTTTGTATTAAATTGCCATTTTATTGTTTTGATAAGGTTAGACTTCACTTTAGTTGTTGAAAATTGAGCTAAATGGAGATGTGTGCTCTAAGTATAAAATACACATTGGAATTTGAAGTCTTAAGATGGGAAAAAATGTAAAGTACCTCAATTTTTTGTGTTGGTTACATGTCGACATGCAAATGTTTTGGACATATTGTGTGAAATGTAGTATATTTTTAATAGTACAGTATTGCCTGTGTTCATTTTGTCCATTAGATCTCTGTGACTTATTTACTCCCCCTTGCAGGTTTGTACTCTTAAACACCATCACTTTTATCTGCCCAACCCCTAGGAACCACCATTTTACTCTCCTTGTTACAGGCTTAGCTTTTTTAGATAGGGCATATAAGGAATACTATATAGGACTTGTCTTTTTCTCTGACTTCTCTCACTTAGTGTAGTGTACTCAAAGTCATTGTGTTGTCACAAATTGAAGGATATGTTCCTTTCTTGTGACTGAGGAATACTCCGTTGTGTGTACGTACCAACTCTTTTTCACCCATTCATCCATCGATGGACATTTCGGTTGCTTCCGTATCTTGGCTCTCGTAAATAATGCTGCAGTAAACATGGGAGTGTGTCTATCTTGTCAAAATCCTGTTTTTATTTCCTTTGGGTATATACCCAGGAGTGGAATTGCTGGATTGTATGGTAGATCTAAATTTTTATTTTTTGAGGAACTATCAGGTTGTTTTACATAGTGGTTGGACCAATTTAGATTCCCATCAACAGTGTATGGAGGCTTCCCTTTTTACCACATCCTCACCATCACCTGTTGTCTTCTGTTTTCTTGATAGCCATTCTGACAGGTGTGAGGTGATATTTCATTATGGCTTTGATTTGCATTTTCCTGATGATTAGTGATGTTGAACATATTTTCATGTGTCAGTTGGCCATTTTGATTTGGAAAAATGTCTATTTAGCTCTGCTACTAAGTTGACTGAGTTCTTGTTTTTTTATTAATTTTTTTTTTTTTTTTTTTTTTTTTGAGAGAGAGTATGTGTGTAAGCCAGGGAGGGACAGAAAGAAAAGGGGACAGAGGATCTGAAGAGGGCTCTGCACTGACTCCTGACAGCAGCAAGCCTGACATGGGGCTCGAATTCACGAACTGTGAGATCATGACCTGAGCCAAAGTTGGACGCTCAACCGACTGAGCCACCCAGGTGCCCCAAGTTGACTGAGTTATTTATGTATTTTAGACATTAATTCCTTATCTAATATATGTTTACAGAATTTTTCTTTTGTAGGTTGTCTTTTCATTTTGTTGTTGCTTTTGCTATGCAGAGCTTGAGTTTAATGTAGTCCCGTTTGTTTTGTTGGTTTTTTTTTCTTTTGTTGTTTGTGCTTTTGAATCCTGCCCCCAAAATTGCCAAGACCAATATTGATGACCTTCCTCCCTCTATTTTCTTCTAGGAGTTTTAAGGTGTATCAGGTCTTATGTTCAAGTCTTTGATCCATTTCTAGTTAATTTTTGTGAGTGGCAGGAGATTGGGGTCCAGTTTCATTACTGTGTCTCTAGCTTTTCTTAGCACCATTTGTTGAAGAGACCATCCTTTCTCCACTGGGTATTCTTGGCTTGCTTGTTGAATATTAGTTGACCAGATGTGCTGGGGTTTAATTCTGGACTTTCTGTTCTGTTCCATTGGTTGATGTGTTTATTTTTGTGCCAATACTATATTGGTTTTTTATTACTTGGCTTTATAGTGTAGTTTGAAATCCAGAAGTGCGATACCTTCAGCTTTGTTCTTTTTTCTCAGTATTGCTTTGGCTATCTGGGATCTTTTGTGGTCCCACAGAAATTTTAAGATTATTTCTATTTCTGTGAAGAATGTCTTTGATATTTTGACAGGGATTCCATTGAATCTCTAGATTGCTTTGGCTAGTGTGGCTATATTAGCAGTATTAATTCTTCTGTCTGTGAACATGGATGTCTTGCCATTTGTTTGCGTCTTTAATTTCTTTCAGCAAAATTTTGTAGTTTTCATTGTATGGATTTTTCATGTCCTTGGTTAAGTTTATTCCTATTTTATTGTTTTTGATGCTACTGGAAATGCGGTGGGTCTTTTAAATTTTTTTCAGTTGCTTCATCATTAATATAAAGGAATGTAATTGATTTCCATATGTTGATTTTGTATTCTGCTACTTACTGAAATTGTTCATTAATTCCAACAGTTTTGTGTGTGTTTGGTTTTTGTTTTTACTAATTCTTTGGGGGTTTCTCTACTCCATTTTCTCAATTTACAATGCGGTTATATCCCAATAAACCCATCAGAGGTTGAAAATATCATAAGTTGAAAATGCATTCAATACAGCTAACCTACCCAACATCATAGCTTAGCCTAGAAAAAACCATACTCAGAATACTCATATTAGCCTCCAGTTGGGCAAAACCATCTAATACAAAGCCTATTTTATAATAAAGTGTTGAACATCTCATGTAATTTATTGAATACTGTACTGCTAGTGAAAAGCAGAATGGTTATATGGGTACAGGATGGTTATAAGTGTATTGGTTGTTTACCCTTGTGAACTTGTGGTTGATTGGGGGCTGTAGCTGCCATCACCTGGCATCATGAGAGAGTACTGTATGTATAGCCCAGGAAAAGATAAAAATTCAATGCATATGACTTTCACACCATGGTAATGGAAGCCTTTTATTTCTTTGTCTTGCCTACATCGCTCCAGCTAGGACTTCCAGTGTTATATTGAATACGAGAGGTGAGGGTAGGCATCCTTGCCTTGTTCCTGATCTCAGAGGAAATGCTTTCCATTTCTCTCCAGTACATGCGTATAGTGTTAGCTGTGAGTTTGTCACATGTGGACTTTCTTATGTTGACGTATGTTCCTTCCATACTCAGTCTGTTAAGGGTTTTTAATCACGAAAGGATGTATTTTGTCAAGGGCTTTTTCTTCATCTATTGAGATGATCCTGTGATTATTATCTTTCATTGTTTTAATGTTTTACATTCATTAATCTGTGTATGTTGAACCATACTCACATCCCAGGGATAAATTCCACTTGGTCCTGATGTATAATCTTTTAACGTGTTCTTGAATTTGGTTTGCTAATATTTTGTCAAGAATTTTTGCATTGGTACTCATCAGGGATATTGGTTTATAGTTTTCTTATGGTATCCTTATCTGGTTTTAGTATCAAAGTAATGCTAGCTTCACAGTATGAGTTTGGAAGTATTCTTTCTCCTTGGTATTTCATAAGAGTTTGAGGGGGGTTGGTGCTAATTCTCCTTTAAATTTAAATGTTTGATAGATTCTTCAGTGAACCTGTTTGGTCTGCGTATTTTCTGCATTGGGAGTTTTTGTTTTGTTTTGTTTTTAATCACTGGTTCAGTCTCTTTACTCATTATTGATCTGTTCAGATTTTTCTATTTCTTCTTAATTCAGTGTTGGTAGGTTATGTGTTCGAGAAATGTATCCTAGATTTGTAACGTGTAGCCTAGAAATGTAACTTAAATGTATTCTAGGTTATATAATTTGTTGGCATATAATTAATTGTTCATGATAGTCTTATAATTCTGTGTGTTTCTATAGTATCAGTTGTAATTTCTTTTTTTTTTTCTTTAATGTTTATTTATTTTTGAGAGGATGAGTGTGAGCAGGGAAGGGGCAGAGAGAAAGGGAGACACAGAATCCAAAGCAGACTCCAGGCTCTGAGCTGTCAGCATAGAACCTGATGCAGGGCTTGAACCCATGAACCAGAACATCATGACCTGAGCCCAAGGTGGACGCCTAACTGACTGAGTGACCCAGGCACCCCTATAATTTCTAATTTTGAGTTTTCTTTTTTTTCTTAGTCTAGCTAAAGGTTTGTCAATTTTGTTTATATTTTTGAAGAACCAGGTCTTAGATCTTAGTTTCATTGATCCTTTCTATTGTTTTTCTGCTCTATTTTACTTATTTGTACTCTGATCCTTATTATTTCCTTCTTTCTGCTAACTTTGGGCTTAGTCTGTTCTTTTTCTAGTTCCTTGAGATGTAAAGTTAGGTTGTTTGAGATCTAATTTCTTAACATATACATTTATTGCATAAATTTTCCTCTCAGAACTGCTTTGTTGCATCCCACAATACTTGGTATGTTGTGCTTTCATTTTCATTAGTTTCAGGATAATTTTTTATTTCTCATTTGGTTTCTTTTTTGACCCATTGGTTGTTCAGAAGAGTATTGTTTAGTTTCCACGTATTTGAAGATTTCCCTTTCCTCTTGATTGCTAATTTCATGCATTGTGATCAGAGAAGATAGTTGGTAGGACTTCAGTCTTTTGAATTTGCTAAGATTTGTGGCCTATCATATGATCTGTCCTGGAGAATATTCCATGTGCATTTTAAGAAGAATATGTATTCTGCTTTTGGATAGAATGTTCTGTAGAAGTCCATCTATTCTAAAATGTGGTTTGCTTTTAGTGTCCTTTGGATGATCTGTCCCTTGCTGAAACTGGGGTACTGAATTCCTCTGTAGTTATTGTATTGTTCTCTATTTCTTCTTTAAGATCTATTATTAATTGCTTAAATATTGCGCATGCGCATATATATATATATATATATATATTCATATATTCAGTGCTCAGGTGTTGGTACTGTATATATTTATGACTGTTCTCTCTGCTTAATATATTGACTCCCTCCCCTTATCATTTTATAATGACCTTCTTTGCTTTTTGTTACCCTTTTTTGGCTTGATATCTATGTTGCCTGATAGAAGTATGGTTACACTAACCTTTTCTTTTCTTTTTGCTTGGAATATCACCTTCCATTCTTTCATATTGAGCCTGTGTGGTCTTTAGAGCTGAAATGAAGCTGCAGTCAGGCAGCACATAGTTGGCTCTTGTTTTTTAATCTACCCAGCTACTATGCGTTTTGATTGGTGAGTTCAGTTCATTTACATTTAGGGTGATTACTGTTATGTAAGACTTACTACGGCCATTTTACCTTTTGCCTTCTGGTTATTTTGTCTCTGCTTTGTTTCTTTTTCTTTCTATTTCTGTCTACCTTTGTAAATTGGTGGTTTTCCATGGTAATTTGCTGAGTCTCCCCCTTTCTTACATTTTGTGTCTTTGCTTTAAATTTTTGCTTTGTGGTAACCGTGAGGTTTGCATGAAACATCTCATAGATAAAATAGTCCTTTTTCTGTTGATAGCAATCTATCTTCATTCATCTACAAAAGTTTTATCCTTTATTGTTACAAATTACTCTCTTTGCATGCTATGATTTTGTTACCAAGTTGTAGTAGCTTTAGTTACTCTTAATGCTCTTTTCTTGTATGCTATAATTAAGTTTAATATGGTATTCCAAAAAAAAAAAAAAAAAAAGAGTTACTGTATTATTACTTGCCTGGTTAATCAGATTGAATTTTGTGTACTTTCATCTTTTCATTTATGTTTGAAGTGTCTCTCCTTCAACATTTCTTCTTAAGGCAGGTCTAGTGGTGAACTCCTTTAGCTTTTGTTTGTTTGGGAAAGCCTTTACTTCTCCTTCATATCTGAATGATAGCTTTGCCAGGTGGAGTATTCTTGGCTGGCAGTTTTTGAATATGTCATTCTACTCTCTCATGGCCTATAGAGTTTCCCCTGAGAAATCTGCTAATAGCCTACTGGGAGTACCTTTGTAGGTTACTGTCTCCCCCATCCCCCACCCCCATGCCTTTCAAATTCATTCATTATTATTGACTTTGACAGTTGTAATATAATGTGTCTTAGAGAAGGTCTTTATGCCTTGAGGTAATAAGGTGTTCTGTTAGCTTTGTGGATTTACGTATTCAGTTGCTTCCTCAGGTTTGGGAAGTTCTCAGCTATTTATTTCTTTAAGTAGGTTCTCTGTTCCCTTCTCCCTCTCTTCTCCTTCCAACATACCTGTTATTCTTCTATTGGCATTTTAATGGCATCAGATAGTTCTCATAGGGTGCTTTCACTTTTTAAACTCTTCATTCTCTCCTTCCACCTGAATCATTTCTGTATTTCTCTCCTCAAGCTTGCTAATCGTCTCTTCCATAAGATCTGCTCTGTTCCCAGTGCGTTCTTCATCTCATTTACTGAGTCCTTCAGTTACAGAATTTCTGTTTATTTCTTTTTTTTAGAATTTCAATCTCTCTGGTAAAACACTTCTATTCGTTAATTTTTTTCCGAGATCATTGTATTGCCATTTGGGGTTTTCTTGTAGCTCATTGAATTTCGTCATAACTGCTATTTTAAATTATCAGTTAGATTGCAGTGTTCATGTCTTTGGGTTCCATTGGTGGAAAATTGTCATTATAGATTTTTATATTATGTGATTTTTCACGGTATTTGTTAAGAAGTGCCCCTGCCTCCACATTTGAAGTAGTGAACACCTTTCTTATTTAGCCAAGGTTTCCTTTGCTTTAATTCTAACAGTTCAACAGGTTGAATAAGGGTTATCCTTTTGTTTTCCAGAAGATGGGGCTATAGCACAACCTTTTGGTTTTTGTTACCAGAGCTGACTTCCTGCTAAGGGTGGGGAGCATGAAAAAAAGTGGAGGGAGGTGTGTACTTAGCACTTGGCGCTTTGGGTGTACCGATGGCTGGGTCAAGGGAACTTCAAGTGGGAGGGGATTCCAGAGGTTTTTGGGTCAGTCTCTTGCCTCATGGGGCAGACAGCAGATGCTTTCCTTCAGGGGTCTCTCCTCAGTGGGCCTGGTCCCTCCAGCTCACCTCTTTGCAGGCAGACCCCCCCCCCCACCCCTGCCGTAACCCTCCCTCCACTTCACTTCCTCTGACAGAAAGGTTGTGTGCTGGCTCACCACAGGACCAGCTGCTGCCTTCTCTGCCATTGCTGTCGGCTGCTGCCAGGTCTGCCGCCTCTTCCACGGGCCAGTCCACCCCCTCGAGGGTACACAGGCGGATTTCTCGGGCATCTTGCTATGCTGTGCAGAGGCGCTGTGGGTTTTTTTTTTTTTTTTCTCTTCCAGGATACGTATGTCCAATTAGTGGTAAATCAGAGGGGAGAGAAGACGAATGACTCATGGCACCATGATGCTGACATCATTCCCAAATAAAATATATTATTGAAATGAATTTATCTTGCTCTCTTTAATATAGCCACTGCAAAATTTAAATTTCTATATGAAGCTTTCCTATTTCTGTGGGAGGTTTCTCAGCTTTGGCATCATTAACATTTGGGGCTGGGTAGTTCTTTGTGTGAGGGCCCATAATGTTCTTTATTGGGTGTTGAGTGACATCCCTGTTCTAGATCAGCTTCCCACCCAGTGCAGGAATGCCTTTCAGGCCATGACAGAAAGGGCTCATTCAGCCTCTGTTTGAAACCTTTACTAATAAGAATCTCTTGTTTCTCGTATTTGGAATGAATTATAAGACCTTTCTATCAGGATCCTATAACTTCTCCCAGTGGTCCTAGTCCTAGTCACTTGAGTAGCACAGAATAAACCAAATTGTTTATGAAAGAGATAATGCATGCTAAAAGGCCTTATACATTCTAAAGTTGATTCATCAAATACTTCAACTCCTCCTTTGTGTTAGGTACTGTCATGGGCAACAGGGATACAGCAGTAGGTGAAACGTGAGCTCTCCAGAAGCTCTTACACCATTTTGGGGGAAGTGGTTAATACTTGAGAGCCTACAGTAGTATGTTGTGTGTTGGTCAGTGCTGTGGAGAATACCGAAGCAAGCAAAGGTGCGTAGGGAGTGCTCTTGTTGAGTGGGGCAGGGTGTGGTTATGGGGATGCTGTTGCTCCTGGCCCCGTCCCCTACTGCTCCAAGACCTCTGTCATGCCTACTGTTCCCCAGACCTCCAGTTTCTTTTGTTTGTTCTGGACTGCACATTTCTTTCATCCATTTCTTATAAGAAATGTTTTCCAGGACACATTTGCTTAGCCTCTGGTAAGTCTTTCTGAACTCAGGTGTTCAGGTTCCCTTTAAAAGTGGCACATGGATCTGAATCCTGGCTCTGGTCTGATCATTGCAGAGTTGCCCTTTGGGAATGTTCTAGCTGCTGTTCTCCTTTTGGCAATCTGAGATTGCACCTGCCTCTTTGGCAGGAGCATCATGCTCTTGACTCAGATTACGGTCAACAACCCTGAGGTCTTTTACTGTGCTACAGCTTCCACGTTGTGTGCTTGTCTTGGAGGCCAGTGTTTCTCTTGATGTTTTTGATCAACTTATTGCACACAGTATGATCTAAGGGAGTTTGCTTTTTCAGTCTTACACAAGAAAACAGCATGGACTTTATGATGGCCTGTTGCCTTTCACAGTCCCTTTTAGCTCTGCTTTCTGGTTGGGTTCTGGAATAGATAATGTTGCAGATAATCTGGCCTCCTGATGAATGAATGAATACTACATTTTCCTAAAATAACATAATGAGATAAGTGCATAAAAATGAATGTGGGATATTCTCAGGTAGGATTCTTGGCTGGCAGTCCTGTAATTTCTAAATCAAAAATTTAAAAAAAAAAAAAAAAACCTTTGGATGTCTTTTATCGTCTTGTTTCCAGAGTATTTCTTGCTTTTCTTGCTTTTAATCAGAATAGTGATACATACCTGTGCTCTCAGTGTAGGCATTGGCTGTGAGGAATTACAGCCCCTCATTCAGTCTTCACAAAGCGTATTTCAGGCTGAAACTTCCTAGCATCTGTTCCATTTATGGCTGACTTTTTCACAGACAAAAGATAGAAACGTTAGTTTATATAGTTGACCCTTGAACAGTTCACCTCCCGGGCAGTCGAAAATCCATATATAATTTTTGAACCCTCAAAAACTTAACTACTAATAGCCTGTTGACTGGAAGCCTTACCAATAACATAAACAGCCAATTAACACTCATTTTGTATGTCATATGTATTATATACTATATGTTACAATAAAGTGAGATTTTAGAAAATCATAAGAGAAAATACATTTATGGTACTGTACTGTATTAAAAAAAAAAAAAAACCACATGTAAGTGGACCCATGCAGCTCAAACCAATGTTCAGGGGTCAACTGTACACATCTCTAAAACTGCACTGTGAATGGGCAAATGGTAGATGATGGCTGGGATTCTGTCCCTAGGTTCCATTGTTCATGTTACAGAGATTCATGGTCCTGGATGGTGGAGAATGTGATTTAAATACCATCTGTGGCTACTTATCCAGCAGATTGGTTAGATGAGAAATCTGCCAAATGAGCAGTGTGTGTTTCTAAAAAAGAAAAAGAAGTCAGAAGAATTTTACCATGGAGGATTTAAAAATATTATTCATTTTAAAACTTTGTTAACTTCTGTAATTCAAATTAGCTTGTAGAATAAAAGTTCTTTAGAAGATAAATTGTTTTGTTTACTATTTTGTTTAATGTTTCAATTACGTAGGTATATTCTAACCAGCAATTGCTAAACCTGCATCCCTTGCCATATTCTAAGATAACTGAGAAAAAATGTATTAACGGTTTTAGGAAGTTGGCCTGGCATCTCTGCCCGCTGCCCCCAGTAGTGCTGCCACTGTGATTTTTGGAAGGGGGGTCAGCTTCTGACCAGCCAGGTCTGGATGCCTGAGCCCTGACATGTGGCTTACCCAGGCCACTCTGCCACTGACATCCACCAGCCTTCTGGCTACCTTGAAACCCCTGCAGAGGCTTTGAAAATGCTCCTTCTGTAGAGCTTAATTTGCAAGGGGTTTCCTGTCTTATCCAGAGGGGCTAAATTTTGTTCACATCCGTGTCTTTGGTGCTAACATATGAAGCCAGGCCTAAATTTTACTTCGGCTTTATAATTCATTTGCATTTTTCCATTTAGTTTCTTAAAAACCTTTAGGCCCTGTGATGGCGTTTTGTTTACATTATTCAGCAGCTAGAGTAAAATCATGTATGAAGTATCCAGAAGTGGTAGGTATGTCTAGGACCAAACGACAGAGTCTGCTGTGCCAGCACATGAAAGGAAGGTGTACCTGTGAGGTGGTGCAGAAAGCTGGACACCAGCAGGGAGAGCTAGAATCCTAGGATCAGAATGACAGCAAAGGCACAGGGCCAGCGGGTCTGTTGTGACACTTCTCAGGGGCCAGCATAGCAGTGATTGGGGTATAGCTTCTGGCAGACCCTGTTGTACGCATTTTTAAGGTGTCCATACATGCATGCCTGTGGTGTTCATATTAATGGCAATAGCTTTTCCCTCCTAGTGACAATGGCATTAAAATTAAATGTTTATTTTTCTTTTCTTCTTTCAGAACAAGCCTGCCCTCCCCTATGTTTTCCAGAAATGACTTCAGTATCTGGAGCATCCTAAGAAAATGTATTGGAATGGTAAAATAACTATCAATTTCTAATGTAACATTAAGCAGCCATGTTTCCTTACATATTCTTTGCGAGGGAATCTTAATGTTGGCATAAAAGTAATGTACAACAAAGTTTACGGAAACTTGAGATTCGGAAATTAGGAAAGGTCTTAGATTTGCCTGACAGAATTTGAACCACTCTTTGTGCCATTTTAATAGGATTTCAGTGTGACGTTTCACTGTTGAGAAAATAGGGAAAGAAAATGCTCTTTTCCTGTTGTCACACCACATTTGTGTTTCCCCATAAAAGTACCCAGAAATTCACTCAGAAAGCAGACTCACCAAAGTGTAGGATATAATTTCATGTGCACTTCTTCATACGAGCTACTTGTTTTGAGCTTTGAATTTTAAGTGTGGTATGTTAGATATTTGGAATGTGTCTCTGCTTGGCTGTGTAGGTAGATCTGATTTGGGGGGAAGGGCAGCACCTGGCAAAATTTGCTAAATTCCATGAAGACTTAGGTTCTTTTTAAAACAATGGTCCACATATTGGGGCGCCTGGGTGGCTGAGTCGGTTGAGTGTCCGGCTTCGGCTCAGGTCATGATCTCACCGTTCGTGAGTTCGAGCCCCACTTCGAGCTCTGTGCTGACAGCTCAGAGCCTGGAGCCTGCTTCGGATTCTGTGTTCCCCTCTCTCTCTGCCCTACTCCTGCTTGTGCTGTGTCTCTGTCTTTCAAAAATAAATAAACCTAAAAAAATTTTTTTTAAACAATGGTCCACAGCCCCAACCAGACATCAGTTAGGCTAGAATTCTGAGTAAAGTTCTCTTCATTCTGCTAGCAGGAACTTTGACCAACTAGAATGATGAACAATGTAAAACATGTGAGTCCTGAGCTGCTAAAGAAATCTGCCTGGACATTACTTTTTGTAATGTGACAATTGAACATGCTCCGGGAACTTCCTGCACCAAGAAGTATAGTCACTTTCCGCTGCTTGCCATCCGTGAAACTCATGACATGCCCACTTCGGCATTTCTCTAATGTCTGTGTTCTCTGCATGGGGTTACCTCATCTGAGACTTTCCAAATGGGAACAATGAGCTAATCCCAGAAATAGTCATTTTAAACAAATATTTTCCAATTCTATGTGGAGAGTAACTCAACTAAGGTCTACAGCCGAGTAATGGGATTTATCCCAACTTTTCTGCTTCCTATCTGTGAGACCCCGAGGGACCTGTTATACCCCCTGGAAGGGGTTTTCTACTGGGTAAAGTTAGAATAATTTGTACCTTAGAGGTGTATTGAGAGAGAAATAACATAATTTCTGTAAATTGTCTAAGAAGTCCCTGGTTTAACATAATGCTCAATTTTATTATTAGCAGCAGTTAATTACACTAAAGAATCAGAGCACCTGCCTCTAATTAAGACTCATCAGGACAAACCAAATGTATATTTTCTTAAGACATTAATTATACATGTTACTGTCTTTGGATCTGAAATTTTCAGGGAAAGAATTAATATTTGTATTCTACAGAGGCAATATTTTTCAAACCCTTAGTAAACATATTTACCACCATAACTTAGTATGCAAATAGGTATATTTGTGTGTTTAAAATTAAAACCAGGGGCGCCTTCGGTGGCTCAGTTGGTTAAGCGTCCAACTCTTGATTTCAGCTCAGATGAGGATCTCATGGTCCTGGTATGGAGCCCTGTGTCAGGCTGCTCACTGGGTGTGGAGCCTGCTTGAGATTCTCTTTCTCTCTCTCTGCCCCTCCCCTGCTTGTGTGCACACATGCAGTCCCTCTCTCTCTCTCAAAAGAAAAATAGTAAAATTAAACCAGTTTCACAAAAGGAATATTCATCCTTACAATAAATGATACTTCCATTTATGTTAAATTAATGCTGATTCCAACTTATTAAATGCATTACATAATCTCTGATGAATGAAACCCTCACTGTAGAATTAATACCACATCTGTCAAAGACTATGTGGTCAACAGAATTTGTATGCAAACTTCAGCTGTGGTTGAGCATTTTGGGACACCATGGAAAATACAGTTTTCTGTTCTCTTGCTTGAATCTGTCTGCTACCATCTTCTGTCTCACAAGTATCAGATTTAGTGACGGTGTCATGAATTTGTTTAGGCTAGAGGTCTAGTTTATGTCTAAAGCAACCGTTCTGTCTAAATGGAGAATATTCTTTTAAAAGATAGGACATAATGTTATGTTGGATCATACCTGTCATACTTTGAAAGATAAACTCTTATTTCTCTAGAAGAATGTTTTCACTTTTACTTTTTATGGCAGAACTATTTGTATAAATAAACGTTCTCTACTAAATTTATAAGAGGCCAACATTCTTAGAAGGACATTTACTAATGTGGATTGAAGGAATTATCTAGCATTTGGAAATCTTGTAAGCACTGTCATAGGATCCCCTCTCATAGACGATAGAAACAATCGAAAGGTGTAACAGTTGGCCAACAATAGAGATTTAAAGTACAGTATATCGTAAAAATAAAGTACAGTGAATCTTTTTTAAACAGCTTATTTATTTATTTTGAGAACATACAAGCTGGGTAGGAGCAGAGAGATCAGGTGAGAGAGAGAGAGAATGCCAAGCAGGCTTCATGCTAGGAGCATGGTGCCCATTGTGGGGTTCGATCCCACAAACCGTGATATCATGACCTGAGCCAAAATCAAGAGTTGGACACCTAACCGACTGAGCTACCCAGGCGCCCCAAGTGCAGTGTATCTTGAGAGAAACAAATATCATCATTAGAGTAAGTTTTTAAAAGTAATTTTTGTTATTGACCCTCCAAAATCTGCCTCCTTCCACCCTCCAAAAGAAAATAGTTCAAAACTTAGAAAATGTAATATCCATAATGTTTTTGTACTGAAGTTCAAAACAAAGTCATTTTTAAAAATCCTGCAGTGCGTTTCTGTGATTATTTTTTTCTTTTTCAGATTTTTAAGTTTATTTATTTTTGAGAGCACGTGTGAGCAAGAGAGGGGCAGAGAGAGAGAGGTGGGGGAGAGAGAATCCCAAGCAGGCTCCTCACTGTCAGTGCAGAGCAGAGAGCAGTCGGTGCAGAGCCAATACTAGGCTTAAACCCACAAACCATAAGATCATGACCTGAGCCGAAATCAAGAGTTGGATGCTTAATGGACTGAGCCACCCAGGCGCACCCCACATTTCTATGATTCTGTTACACTGAACAAACACTTAAGGGGCACCTGGCTGGTTGGGTGAGTGGAACGTGCAACTCTTGACCTCGGTGTTATGAGCTCAAGCTCCATTTTGGGTACAAAGATTACTTAAAAATAAAAATCTTTAAAGAAAAAATAAGTACATGACTTTTATGAACTCATGATAGATGTTGAGTGTAGAGATTACTTTAAAAAAATAAAATCTTAAGAAAATACTCAAACACTTCACTTCCTTTCGATGTGGGCAAATCTCCATTGCAAAAGCCATATACATTTCTTTCAGCCAGCTCTTCCCGGTAACTCCACATTCCCAGTTTCTCAACTCTATAATAAGCCTTAAAAGTAGCGGAGGATATTTGGTATGGAACCATAGCTTTTTATGATGTCTCCATTGACTTGAGAGCATGCCAGAGCAGAGTGGAGAGTGTGAGTGTCCTGCAGGTGAAAACCTCACGATTCTACACTGAACTGGGGTCCAGTCCCAACTTTTTAAAAAATTTATGCCCCTTGTGATTATTTGGTTTTCTTGTATAGTATCATTGTTCAAAATATATGGCTTTGGGGCAACTCACTGGCTCAGTTGGTAGAGCATGAGACTCATGATCTTGGGGTGTGAGTTTGAGCCCCACACTGGGTATAGAGATTACTAAAAAATGAAAAAAAAAAAAAAAACCCAAAACATAAATACATGGCTTTTATGAACTCATGACGGATGCTTATCTGCCAGGTGTGGTCTAGGTATAATTTGTCTTGATCGGGAAGGAAAGTCTGAGATCTTCTCCTGACATTGGCCATACTGGACCTCAGTGCCCTGCAGCACCGTCTCCAGCCGGCTCACTTTGACCCTGTCTTCCATTTCCACATATGTATGCATTTTGCTTTGCTTCTTTCTAAAAGAGTATGGATGGAACTGGAGGATATTATGTTAAGTGAAATAAGTCAGAGAAAGACGGATATCATATGTTTTCATTCATATGTGGAACCTGAGAAACTTAACAGAAGACCATGGGGGAAGGGAAGGGGAAAAAATAGGAACAGAAAGGGAGGGAGGAAAACCATAAGAGACTGAAATACAGAGAACAAACTGAAGGGGGGTGGGGGAAGAGGGGAAAATGGGTGATGGGCATTGAGGAGGGCACTTGTCAGGATGAGCACTGGGTGTCGTATGTAAGCGACAAAACCCAAAACCAAGAGCACACTGTATACACTGTATGTTAGTCAACTTGACAGTAAATTATATTAAAAAAATAAAAAGAATATGGAGACTTAGATTTCCAAACTAACGACATCTTCCTTTGTCCTTCCAATCTGTTTTGGACAGGATTATGTTACTAAATGTTGGATTATTACTACATGAAATGAATACTTTACATAACTGATACTCAACTCTAAAACTCTCCTGTAATTGAAGCTTTTACAAAACAGATTCCCAGCTCAGAACTAATACTGATACTGGTTAGTGGTTTGAAACCTTTCTTCCTTATTTCCTTACTCCCATTGTCCTTTTGTTGAAGGGCTCTGATCTCATAATCCCGTTGTCCTGCACTTCCCGTTTTTCTTTCTCCTCTTCTCTCTCATCCCTTCAGCGTTTCTCAGCGGGACTCACCCAGAGGTTAGGTCCTGGGTGTTCATGCCTAGTGACTTTCAAAACCAGGGCCAGCACCGGGGTGAGGCCCAGAATTTGAGTAGGCACCTGTGCCCAGGGCTTTGCAGGTGCCAACCCTGTGTTCACTAAATATCTTGGAGTCATAGAATATTAGTGTTGGATTATTATCAGAAATGAGAAAGGTCTGATATATTATAAATATATATGACCTTTTAAAATGAAAATGTGATATTGTTAATGATGTCCAGTGGAACCAAATACCATAGAGATTTCAATACAAGAGCAAGCTGTTACTTTAAGACTTGAAGAGTTTACAGTTCCATTTGCTCCTTTGACTCATTCTTCTTCTCCATATTTCCTACACTTTTTATCTTTTAAGGTCTTTTACTGATTATCACACTTTGCTATCACAAAAATACTTATAAAAATAAAAATCAGTGTATATCCTGTGACCTTAAGACTTTAAGTTTCTTTGTGTCTTGTTATTCTTACAAGTATTAATATGTGAGTGATCAAAATAACAAGCATTACAAAATTTATGAAAATATTAACATAAAAGGTGAAATGTTCATAAAATGGATTTTTTCTGCTGGGTTTAGAGATCTGAGAATGTCACCTATCTATTGCTAGAATGTGATGGACTTTTCAATAACAGTTATGTAATTTTTTAATAGATTCTGGGATTTAAAAACCTTGCTCATATTAGTAGACAGATGGGAGTAGGGATTTGGTGGGGTTTTTGAATCTCGCAATACCGTTCAGTTCTTCAACCCTTTGCCAACTGTGTGCCACAAGTTCAGATAACAATGTATTATCAAAAACATTTTTAAAAAGGAGGTTAGAGTGGGAGAGAGCCAAAGCATAAGAGACTCTTAAAAACAGAACAAACTGAGGGTGATGGGGGTGGGAGGGAGGGGAGGGTGGGTGATGGGTATTGAGGAGGTCACCTTTTGGGATGAACACTGGGTGTTGTATGGAAACCAATTTGACAATAAACTTCATATATTGAAAAAAAATTTTTTTTTATGATCCATAAGTTGACAACTCAATTAGGACTTTCTTCAGTGTTACTGTGAACAAATTTGGAGAAGTCTAACTCGTAGAAGATCTTCTGAGCCTCCATTGGAGTCATAGGTGCCTTGGTCTCTGGGAAATGTAGCCAGAGAAGCTTTGCCAGGGCTCTCAACTCTTGGTGCACACGTAGCTCTGTCCTCTTACTCACATGTACATTGCAGTAGTGAGACGGGGATGAGAAAATTGAAATATTTTTCGCTGAAACACACCTGTATCAGTATAATAATTTTTGATAAAATGCTTTTATCTTACCGTGAGCTTTACAGTTTTTCCCTCAAAACCACAGATCTAGCTCATTCACTTGATGCAGGGTGCCTGCACACAGCCGTAGAGCCGGTCCATACTTGGACACATCCCAGGTCAACTGGATGTCCTGCCAGGAGTGATGGTATTTTGGGGTTCAGATAAACATGTTAGTATATGTCACTGTGACATCTGTCCCATTCTTGAATTCTAAATCTAAGATTGACACAGACTGAGGTAAGATTTGGAGCTTTGCCAAAGCTGGTACATGATAAATACTGACTTGAGAGACAGGGAACAGAAACAGCAAAGTAGTTAAACAAAACCTAGCATCTTTACCACCTTCCTTTCCAGTCTTCTGAAATCAGAATACCCTGGTATGGGAGAAATGGCCAGAAGAGCCCTTTTCTGATGTCAGGTCTTTCCCTTAACTGAAACTGGGAAAATCATGGGGCCCTCATGCAGGTTATGGCGCCTCAGTTAAAGGGGCCTCACTGATACCAGTACTGTACTTCTACACCTCCCTTCGTTTGGTACCCTAACGAGTTTTACATTTCAGAGCGAGAATACTGTACAGTGATTGAGGATGGTGTGAGGTGTCCCCCCACCCCACCCCCGTCACAGAAGAGTAGTTGAGGGCAAGTGGGAGAAGAGAAAGCATGACCTCCAATGCAGGTGTCTGCTCAGACCTTCCCATAGTTAGGTAAGAGTGCCTATGGAGGCTGAGCCTCTGGAAATTGGTTCCCTTAAAGCAGCCCTGCCCACGTAGCTACTAGCCAGTCTTTGTGCACCTTGAGTGAATACAGGGTGAAGACTGAGATCCATCCAGGCGTCAGCCAGTACATCTGTTGTCCTTCCACGTTCCTGTCGTGGTTGTCCAAACTTCGGTTAAATGCCTCCCAACTCTGAAAATACTCCGCTACTAGACAGGAAGAATAGGAAAAGAATATCTTTTTGTTCATCTTTTTCCTTGTAGCTTGTCTTCTGTTTTTCTTTTTTTTTTTTTTACCGTTGGTTTGCACCAAGCTGAGCACAGTGTGGTTCAGTTCACACACAAGCACATACCCCTTTCCTGCTCCACAGTTCCTTCATTTCCAAGTGTGTTATCTCCCACTCATTCCCCTGTTGTGTTCCCCTTGGGCAGGTCTGTGAGAGCTGAGGAACAGTGGTGTGACCAACAGCAGAAGGCATAAGGGCGGAAGGCCTTTTTTAAACTGCTCATTCAGATGGTCCCAGGGGGGCTGTCTTTTGAGTTCTTCGTGCGGCTGCTTTGGGCACAATCAATGGTATTCGGATAGCAAGAACCTCTCATACAAGATAAACTAGTAGATAGATGGTAGACATCTTATGGAGGGAGGGGGCTGAGTAGCCGAAGATGTGAAAGAGACCTTTGACTCTCCAAAGCCCTTAAATGTAAGCGGGATGAATGTTTACATCCTTGGTAGCTGTGGGAGATGGGGCGGTGGGGGGAGGGGGTGGTGAGGAAGGAGCCAGTGCCAACCTCATCTTGCAGAAGGGACATCCAACAAGCAGAACCAAGGCTGCTTCTAGCACTTGCCCAACACTGAGGAGCCTGGAAACCCATTTAGTGCTTGGGTCCCACTCCTGGGTGAGGACTCTGCCTGCACGCTGGCTGCCTGGGCAAACGAGCAGACGAATTTAGCCAGAGACCTAAGTTGAGTTTCTCTCTGTAACCCAGGTCTTAAATATTTGCACAATTGGGTATTACAGTGTTAGAGTTTACAGCTATAAAATATTTTCCATTTTAGCTGGGATCAAACTTGGCCTTGCCTTCAGGTTGTTTATATAGTGCTCAAAAGATGAAGCAAACAGCCTTCTCTCTCTCTCTCTCTTTTTCCCCTTCTCAGTTTGTCAGCAGATGAGAAATTGCAATTAAGAGTTTCTTCAGTTTCATCATTGGTTGCTATTAATTTGCATGGATAAATTTAAACTGTGTTTTTAGCTGGGTCACAGGGTGGAACTGCCTGGCATAAATATTTAATTTTTCAGCCGACTGATGCTCCCAGTGATCAGAGTAGCCTAGTTCATGTTTCTTCCTGAAACTTGACCCTCATAATGTGCGTTGTTTCTTTTCCTATTATTGGAGTCTGCACAGTACTAATTAGTATACGGTATCTAGAGAGTCTAATACCAAACTTTATTATGTGGGAAGTAAAAGTGAGGTCACTGTAAAATTCCAAAACGGAATGAAATAGGGTTTCTGTCACTTGAGTTTTTCATTACATACCTAGGGAACTGTAGATTTTAACAATTAAAAATTACTGTAATATTATTTTAAAATAATTTCACTAATAGAGGCAATAAAATTAAGTCTATTGCTGTATTTTAAGAGTATAAATACTCCTACTCTTCTCATTCTCAGAGAGGGTGAGGCTGTTGTTATGGTGGACTGGATTTATGTATATATGTTCTCCGGGATCTTTTCTTTCCTTTGTATTCCCTCTCTGTTATTTGGCTCAGATGTGTGCCTTTTCATTTCTCTGAATGCTTACGTTCTGGGCTAACTAAAAGAAGTTAGAAAGAGTTTAAATTATTCTAGATTACAACATTGGATTTAAAGAAGCTTATTTAGATTAGGAGCTTTTCAAATGATTGGAAATAATCTACCCATTGAATTCATGATAAAACCATGTCCTTTGTGCAGTGGTCTCAGAGTTTACACTACGCCCACTTTCACGGACTCGCTAACTCCTATAAAGTCTAGCCAACCAGTGTGAGAGGCCAGTGGCTAGTGGACCCTGGATGGTCCTGTCCTTGCCTGTATATTTTCCCCGGGGGGTGGGAGCTATATGTGAAGAGGTACAGCATACCCAGCATTGCTTTAGAGATGAAAGATTAAGCCCCTAGGACATGATTCTCATCCGATCCTCTGTAATTAGGGACAAGCTAAAATGCCCTCACCTCTAGCACATATCCTATTCCCTCAGGGAATATTTTGTAGTCCTTTTAGTACTTTTTGGGGGGAAAAAATCCAGAATCAAGCTTTGAGGTAAAGTTCTTCATTGCTGTAATGAGTACATCTCATCCTGATGTTGTACACAACGAAGTGAAATGTAGAGATGAAGAACGGCACGGTGTAGGTCACATACTAGTCAAGGACATGACTCAAGTCGTCCCCTCCGTGAATTCCTGTCTTGGTGACTGGATGGAGCAGCCAGCCAGCCAGCAGAGAGAACCTTACCAGGGGGACTGCAGCTATCCCGTCCTGGTTGGGGCTCCAGGGGGAGCAGGGGTCTTTTCCTTCAGTCCCTCACCCTTTAAAGTCAGAGCGCGGAAGCCATGCTGCTTTCTCAGTAGCTTTTCTACAGCCCAGGTGACCAGGCGAAGTATCCCAATCTCTGAGGCTCTCTTGCCTCTCTGCATCTGGGAGGACTTGGCGCTCTTGCATGCATTCTTAATGCAAATAGCTCACATTTATTGCTCACTTCATGTCTGCATGGTGCTTTTCCAAGTGCCACAGATGAATTAACCTGATCTTTACAAGCCCTGTGACGTATGCAATGAAATCCCCATCTGAGGAGAGGTGAGGGACTTACTTGTGGTGACGCAAGTATTAGGTAGCAAGGGGCCTTCAATCTCAGACCCCATTCCTTTTTGTTTTTCTAATTGTGGTAGAATTCACAGCATAAACTGTACCATCTTCACGATTTGTAAGCATGCAGTTCGGTGGCATCAGTACATTCACCATGTGCAGCCATCACCACCGTCCACCCAGCCTCTTCGTCCTGCAGAACTGACTCTGTACCCATTGAACAGTAACTCCCAGGCCCCTGTCCCAGCTAGCTACCATGCTGCTTTCTGTTCAGAACTGACTCTCTTAGCCACTTCACTGTCCCTGGAGCTTTGGCCTGGACCAACCTGAGCATGTTCTGTCGCTGTTCTTTTTCCCTTATGCTTAGACTTCGTTTTTCTCTCGTACATTTTATGATTAGCATAATGTCCATGCGTGTGTTCTAAGGCGATCCAGTGTCTGTGGTGCAAGGTCGTTAGCTTCCTTTGGCCAGGCTTCAAAGTATTAGATTTTAAGATAAATCTCTTGTTTTACTCCTGATTAAAAGAGCAATACATGTTCATGTTAGGAAACAGAAAATACGGAAAAGCATAAATAAGGTCGTCAAGATTACCTGCACTACCAACTCCTAGAGACAACAGCTGTTAATTTTTTGGTGCTATGACCTCCTAGTATTTGTTGCTATGTCTATAAAACATCTCTTTAAACATGTGGCTTTGTAACCTAACATTTTGCCACATTAACTATTGTGTATCATTAAAAAGAGGGTTTGAGGGGCGCCTGGGTGGCTCAGTCGGTTGAGCGTCCGACTTCAGCTCAGGTCACGATCTCGCGGTCCGTGAGTTCCAGCCCCGTGTCGGGCTCTGGGCTGATGGCTCAGAGCCTGGAGCCTGCTTCTGATTCTGTGTCTCCCTCTCTCTCTGCCCCTCCCCCGTTCATGCTCTGTCTCTCTCTGTCTCAAAAATAAATAAAATGTTAAAAAAAATTAAAACAAAAAAAAGAGGGTTTGACTTCAAGAAGCTTGTATTCCAGTAGAAGGGTCAGCAAAGTCTAGCGTATTGTGATAAATGCCTGCGTAGGCATAAAGTCCACAGGCATTGGGACTGCAGAGGAGCATGGAGGGTAGGGGCACCTGCAGTGTACCCTTCTCTCTCTGGGGTGATGAGGACACAGGTGGAGTATAGGATTTTATCCCTCCCTTCAAGAACCGTATTACTGTAGAGTTAGCGAGATGAGCTGACATAACAGTATGCAATCCAATACATGACCAAGAGCTAAATTGTGAGATATAGATTCTGGTATGCCGGGTGTTGGAGGAGGTGAGAAATCAATGAAAACTAGAACAGCTGAGAAGGAGAGACTTGAGCTGACCCTTCAAATATGGGTAGGATCTGTAAGAGGTAAGGGAAGAGAGCAGGGCATCCTTGGTCAGGACTGGCCCTACCAAGTCTTTTAAATCAGTGCCTAAAATAGTGCCTGGCACCTAGTAGATGGTAAATTAATTTTTTTCAGAAGATATTTTGAAAAATTATTTCTAATGTATATTCTATACTGCACATTGGCTGTAGAAGGGATGGTGTTTTTTGATATATAGTTGACAACATTATAAGACATTTAAAGTATATATAAGATGACTGCATATGTTGTGCACTGTGAAAAAATTCCCCTTGAGTTATTTAACACATCAGTCACCTCACATACACACATCTCATCTTACATTGTGTGTGAGAACATTTAAATTCTACTCCCTTAGCAGATTTCACTTATGGAAAACAGTGTTAACAACCATAGTCACCATGTTATACATTAGATCTTTCTATCTTACTCGTCTTACAACTAAAAGTTTGTACTCTTTTAACAGTCTCTCCCATATTCCCCACCTGCAGCCTCTGGTGACCACCTCCCTACTATGTTTCTATGAGTTTGTTCTTTATTGTGTTGTTGTTGTTGATTGTTTCCACATGTAGGTGATACTATGGAATACTTGTCTTTCTCTGTCCGGCTTATTTCACTTAGCATAAGGCCCTCCAGTTTCATCCGTGTTGTCACAAATGGCAGGATTTTCTTCTTTTGTGTGGCCGAATAATACTCCTGGGTGTGTATGTCATTTTCTTGACCCAATGATCACATTTTCTTGATTCATTTATCTGTTGATGGACACTTAGGTTGTTTCCATACTGACTATTCTAAATAATGCTCTAATGAACATGGGGGTGCACATGTTTTTTCAAGTTAGTGTTTTCAAAATAAGCCAGTGAAAAAATGGGCAGAAAACATGAATAGACACTTCTCTAAAGAAGACATCCGGATGGCCAACAGGCACATGAAAAGATGCTCAACATTGCTCCTCATCAGGGAAATACAAATCAAAACCACACTGAGATAGCACCTCACACCAGTCAGAGTGGCTAAAATGAACAAATCAGGAGACTATAGATGCTGGAGAGGATGTGGAGAAACGGAAACCCTCTTGCACTGTTGATGGGAATGCAAACTGGTGCAGCCACTCTGGAAAACAGTGTGGAGGTTCCTCAAAAAATTAAAAATAGATCTACCCTATGACCCAGCAATAGCACTGCTAGGAATTTACCCAAGGGATACAGGAGTGCTGATGCATAGGGGCACTGTACCCCAATGTTTATAGCAGCACTTTCAACGATAGCTATAGAAATTATGGAAAGAACCTAAATGTCCATCAACTGATGAAAGAAGATGTGGTTTATATATATAATGGAATACTACTAGGCAATGAAAAAAATGAAATCTGGCCATTTGTAGCAACGTGGTTGGAACTGGAGAGTGTTATGTTAAGTGAAATAAGTCAGGCAGAGAAAGACAGATATCATATGTTTTCACTCATATGTGGATCCTGAGAAACTCAACAGAAGACCAGGGGGGAGGGGAAGGGGGGAAAAAAGTTACAGAGAGGGAAGGAGGCAAACCATAAGAGACTCTTAAATACTGAGAACAAACTGAGGGTTGATGGGTAGTGGAGGGGAGGGGAAAGTGGGTGATGGGCATTGAGGAGGGCACCTGTTGGGATGAGCACTGAGTGTTGTATGGAAACCAATTTGACAATAAGTTTCATAAAAAAAAAAAAAAAGTCTTTTCATTTCTTTGGGTAAATATCCAGAAGTGGAACTGCTGAATCATAGGGCAGGTCTGTTTTTAATTTCTTAAGAAATGTCCATTGTGCTTTGCACAGTGTCTGTACCACTTTACATCCCCCCAGTGGTGTATAAGGGCTCCCTTTTCTCCACATTATTGCCAGCCATTCATCTCTTTTATATAAAAGCCATCCTAACAGGTGGGAGGTGATAATCTCATTGTAGTTTTGATTTGCATTTCCCTGATGATTAGTGGTATTGGGCACCTTTACCTATTGGCCATTTGGATGTCATCTTTGTAAAAACATCTACTCCTTTCCTGTGCCCATTTTTTAATCTTTTTTTGTTTCTATTAAGTTGTAAGAGTTTTTTAACTATGTATCTTGGATCTTACCCTCTTATCAGATACGTGATTTGCAAATATTTTCTCCCATCCTATAGGTTGCTATTTTCATTTTGTTGATGGTTTTCTTTGCTGTGCAGAAGGTTTTCCGTTTGATATGGTCCCAGATGTTTGTTTTTGCCTGTTACTTTTGCTTTTGATGTCAGATTAAAAAAAAAAAATCATTACAAGACCTATGACGATCTTACCCCTTGTGTTTTCATCTAGGGGTTATGTGGTTACAGTTCTTACATTTAAATCTTTAATCTGTATTGAGTTGATTATTGTGAATGGTGTAAGATAGTGGTCTAGCATCATTCTTTTGCATATGGCTGTCCAGTTTTCCTAGCAACATCTATTGAGGAAACTGTCCTTTCCCCCCATTGTATATTCTTGGCTCCTTTGTCAGAAATTAACCAGATATGTGTGGGTTTATTTCTGGGCTCTTTGTTCCATTTACCTGTGTGGCCAGGTTTGTGCCAGTACCATACTGTGTCAATTACTATAGCTTTGTGATACTGTTTGAAATCAGGAAGCGTGATGTTAGCTGTGGGCTTGTCATATATGGACTTTATTAGGTTGAGGTATGTTCCCACTTTACCCACTTTGTTAAGAGTTTTATCATGGAAGGATGGTGAATTTTGTCACATGTATTTTTTTGCATCTAGTGAGGTGATCATATGATTTTAATCATTCATTTTGTTAATGTGGTATATCACATTTATTGATTTGTGGTGTGGAACCATCCTGTATCCTTAGAGTGTATCCACTTGATCAAGTGTATACACTTGATCATGGTGTATATGATCCTTTTAAGGTACTTTTGAATTTGGTCTGCTAATACTTTGAGGTACTTTGCATCCGTGCTCATCAGATGCACATTCATTGTAGGGTCCTTGCCTGGTTTCAGGATCAGGTTAATTCTAACTTCACAAAATGTATTTGGACGTGTTCCCTCTACTATTTTTTGAAGGAGTCAGAAAAGTACATTCTGGCAGAATTTACCAGTGAAGCCATGTGATCCTGGGCTTTTGTTTGTTGGCAGACTTTTGATTACTGTTTCAGTCTCCTTATTGATAATTTGTCCAGATTTTCTCCTCTTTCATGATTTCACTCTGTAGGGTATGTATTTCTAGGAATTCATCCATTTCTTCTAAGATTTCCAATTTGTTAGTATGTAATTGCTCATAGTAGTTTATGAGCCTTTGCATTTTTTCCATGTATTTTTTTTAATTGAACTGTAGTTGATATACAATGTTCCACTGGTTTCCGGTGTACAGCGTGGTGATTCAACGAGTCTACACATTATGCTGTGCTCACCACAAGTGTAGCTACCACCTCTCACCACACATTACATATGTTACATTGCTTACCTTCCCTGTGCTGTACCTTTTTCCCCATGACTTATTTATTTCATAACTGGAAGCCTCTGTCTCCCACTCTCCTTCACCCATTTTGCCCATATGATCCTCTGTATTTTTATGGTATCAATTATAATGTCTTTCCTTTTATTTATTATTTTATTTGAATTCTTTTTTCTGTTGGCTTTTTAGTCTCTATTTCATTTATTTCCCTTCTGATCTTTGTTACATCCTTTTTTCTAGTACCTTTGGCCTTAGTTTGTTCTTTTTCTATCTCCTTTAGGTGTAAGGTTAGATTGTTTGATTTTTCTTGCTGCTTGAGGTAGTCCTCTATTGCTGTAAACCTCCCTCCTAGAATTGCTTTTGCTGCATCCCATCGGCTTTGGCATGTTGTATTTCCATTTTCATTTGTCTCAAGATATTTCTTGATTTTCCCTTTGAATTTGGTTCTTTGACTGATTGGTTATTCAGTAGTATGTTTTAAATCTCACATAGTTGTGAATTTATGTGGGTTTTTTTTTTGTTACAATTAATTTTTTTCTTCTTCTTCAAGTTTTACTTGTTTAAGTAGTCTCTACAGCCCAAGTGGGGCTCAAACCCTTGACCCCTAGATTGAAGTACATGCTCTTCCAACTGAGCCGGCCAGGCACCCCTCTTGTAATTCATTTCTAATTTCATACTCTTTTGGCTCAAAAAGTTGCTTGATATCAATTGAATCTTCTTAAATTTATTAAGACTTGTTTGTGCCTAATGTATAATCTGTCCTGGAGAATGTTTTGTGGGCATTTGAGAAGAGTATGTATTTTGCTGCTGTTCAGTGGAATGTTCTGTAGTTGTCTGTGGGGTCTGTCTGGCCTAACATGTCATTTAAGTCCATTGTTTCTTTTTTGATCATCTGTCTAGGTGATCTGTCCGTTGCACGTAGAGTATTGAAATCCCCAACGTCTAACATATTGCTGTGTAATTACATAGCAGTATATCCCAAACAGTTGATGGTGCTTCGTTTCTGGGTAAAGGAGCATTTTCATTTTTACTTCAAGAGTTATGTATTCCTCTATGATTTTTTTTTTTTTTTTTTTTTTTTTTTTTTTTTGAGAGAGAGAGAGAGCATGCAAGTGGGGAAGGGGCAGAGAGAGGGAGACATAGAATCCAAAGCAGACTCCAGGCTCTGAGCTGTCAGCACAGAGCCCAACATGGGGCTTGAACTCATGAGCCATGAGATCATGACCTGAGCCGAAGTCGGCCAGTTAACCGACTGAACCACCCAGGCGCCCCAAGGAAGTTTTTTGTTGTTTTTTTTTTTTTTTAACGTTTATTTATTTTTGAGACCGAGAGAGACAGAGCATAAACGGGGGAGTGTCAGAGAGAGGGAGACACAGAATCCAAAACAGGCTCCAGGCTCTGAGCTGTCAGCACAGAGCCCGACGCAGGGCTCAAACTCACGGACCGCGAGATCATGACCTGAGCTGAAGTCGGCCGCTTAACCGACTGAGCCACCCAGGCACCCCAGAAAGGTATTTTTTAATAGAAGGAAGAGAGCTTGAGACATCTCATTGGAGATAAACATTGGTAGTCCCAGTTTTCTGACGTGGGCCCCATCAGTGAATTTCTGGACTTACTGAGATCTCCAAGTGTATATAGTGCAGTCTTCTTTTCTTTATCTCTTTCTGTGTTCGTATTCTCCCTTGTCTCCCCAGTGAGACAGCAATAGACTTACCGCTTCTGTTAATTAGGTTGAGCTGTTACACGTCTGTCTGTTCTGCAATACTTTATGGTAATGAATGAGCTTAATGTTTCTAATGCACTCTAGTTGTAGTCTTGTGAATGTTATATTACTTTTAATTGTATGGATTAGTAAGAACGTGGATATTGAGGGGAAAGTCAGCTAAGGCAGGTGGCATTCAACTTGGATGGCACCTTGGGAATGTTCACCTGGCCTGTAGCTTTAGTCAGTAAATTTATGAAAGACCTGATTTCCAAAGGAAACATAACTAATGGTAGGTGAAGGGATGGGAAGATCATCCGAATATCCTAGAGAATACCAAGATAAGTATGTTACGTAATGAATTTTTTAAAGAACTAATGATGCTGTTGTTTGCTGGCAGGATAGGGTATACGGGGTTAAAACTTCAAGTCAGAACCCCCCCCCCCCCCCCCGCTGCCTAATCATTACATTATTTTTGGAAGTCTACTGTGATTGTATCATTCTAGCAGACAGAATTTAAAGCCTATTCTGTAATGTGTACGATAGCCTTCTAGTACCTAGTCCACAAAGTAGAGTAGATTTGCACGCTCAGGAAACCTCAATGTTGTTCAAAAACAGCCTGAAATTTCTTTCAGCTTTGATCATTAGCTCACTATGAAGATTTTTGGTTTTTGGGGCCCCATCATCTTTGTATCCCATTTCCTAATTTTTTTTTACATTTATTTATTTTGAGAGAGAGAGGGAGAGAACATGAGCAGGGGTGGGGTGCAGGGAGAGAGAATCCCAAGCAGACTCTGTGCTCTCAGCGCAGAGCCTAATGCAGGGCTCGGTCTCCCTGTGAGATCATGACCCGAGCCAAAATCAAGCATCAGATGCTTAACAGACTGAGCCGCCCAGACGCCCCCCATTTCCTAATTCTCATCTAAGGCAGATTTATTAATAGTTGTTATCTAATGCTCACCAGATCATGAGCTCCTTGAAGAGAAGGAGAATGTGTGGGGAGTATTTATATTTCCTTCAAGGCCTAGAACAATATACTCCATATTGCCCTCTGGGAAAGATTTGTGAAAGTGAACTGATGCTAATTCAGTTTCATGGGCTGCAATTTTCCGTTACTTCCTTCCCAGGAGACATGTGAGGTAAAGATACCAGCAGGTAAGTTTGTCATATATATTGTCATGTGTATTGACATCACCATTTCCATTTTCTTGTTAAATAGGAACTATCCAAGATCACCATGCCAGTTATATTTAATGAGCCTTTGAGCTTCCTACAACGACTCACTGAATATATGGAACATACATACCTCATCCACAAGGCCAGTTCATTTTCTGATTCTGTGGAAAGGATGCAGGTACGTGTCAAACAAACACTGAAAGGGTTTAAATCTCAGAGACTTCTCTGCCACCTCCACCCCCAAAACATACACAAAATTCATGTTCAATCCAGCGTGAGATTGGGAAATGTTATTAAAACTTAGAATATTTGGAGTGTCCTCTGTGTTCCTTCCCCTGCCATCCTCTGGCCAGAGTGCCACCACAGTGGGCAGACGAGTGACAATTGGAAGAGAAGCAGAAGGTGGTCCATAACCAAATCGGATGTTGGTGAGCTGTTTCTGAGTCTTCATTTTAGAGAGTAATGTGTTGGGAGAAACAGCTCAACTTTTCTTCTTTCACACTTTCTTAGAGTATTTCCGAAAAGGAATGAACACACACATACATACACAAATATGTATATTTATGCTTATGTGTGTAATTAACTTACACACTATTCTAGATTAAAACAAAAGATAACAAGGAATTGTACTTTGTAAATTTGTTTTGGATAGAAGATGCTTACATGATGTGTATAGATGGATTAGTTACAGGCAGAGCAGAATAGACACATTGTTCTCCAGACAAAGCAATAGCATTCTAAACGGAATCTTTCTGTTCTTTCATTTATATAAATCAGCTTTTCCCAACCTCATGGGACTTAATACCAATTTGTTTAGTTTTATATCTTTTTCCCTATCCTCAAATTGTACTTTTAGAAATTTTAAGGCAATTAAAAGTAATTTGGGGTTTGAGAGTTTTTTAAAAGTTCTTGAGTGAATTTGTAGCACTCAGGGTGTAACAAAAACCATAGCTCAGAATGACTATAGCAGGAGACTCAGTATTTTTCATTTTGAATACACACACTTACATATTAAGTTGCTAGAGATATATTAAAAATCCAAAGTAATTAAACTCCTCAAAATAATTTTGTAATTATTATCTTCAAGATTTCAGTTCCTTAAAGAATGGGGAGCAAGTGAGGCTATTTTTAACTTCTAATGCTGTGTTCCACAGTGTGTAGCTGCATTTGCTGTATCTGCTGTTGCTTCTCAGTGGGAACGCACTGGAAAGCCTTTCAACCCGCTTCTGGGAGAGACTTACGAATTAGTTCGGTAAAGATCTTTCCTTCACTCTTTGAGATGGGTAGTTGACTTTGCGTGATACATGTAGCTTTTTAGGTGAAGAGGAAAAAAACATATATATTTTTTTAACATTACCAACATTTGCATTCCTGGAGCAAGTTAACAATTTTGATGTTTGTTTCTCTTTTAGAGACTGTCAGAAATGTGGAAACATGCATAAAATGCACCATTATAAAAAGTAATTAAGGGATTTCAATATTTCTGATCATGTGGGATTAATTATTCTTTCCTCCTTATATAGATCATGTGATTGGAATTTTTTTAATACCCATATCAAATATAGTAACATAAATGTGTACTGTTGGCATAAAGGCAATGACACATCTATAGATGCACTTCTGTTTGCCTGTTTCTTGATCCACAATTAAGGAATTCATTTGGCTTTAGTTTTTCTGAATCTTCCCTTTTTGTACAAGTTTGGATACCATTTATTATTTTTTTTATTTAATTTCTTTTTAATGATCATTGGTTTTTGAGAGAGAGGATTGAGCCGGGGGAGGGGCAGAGAGAGAGGGAGACACAGATCTGAAGTGGGCACCAGGCTCTGAGCTGTCAGCACAGAGCCCGACGTGGGGCTCGAATCCACAAACCACATGATCATGCCCCGAGCCGAAATTGGACGCTCAACTAACTGAGCCACCCAGGCGCCCCAATAGCATTTATTTTCTAAACGTTTGGAAGGGTGGGGACACATTAGATTCCTCTATCCTAGTATCAGTGGAAGAAGTTTAAATTTACATGGCTCATATTGGCAATTCATGCAGGTCACCCAAATTCATGTGTGTGTTCTTTAATATTTTCAAGTAGCTAGAATCTGCTGCTTTAATACTTTTACATTGCCTTTTGACTGAAACGACAGTGATGTACACGTTACATGATAAGAGTTAATTACAGTGTTGCTTTTTTTTTTTTCTTTTTAAATCTCAAGAGATGACCTTGGTTTCAGACTCATCTCGGAGCAGGTCAGCCATCACCCACCCATTAGTGCATTTCATGCTGAAGGATTAAACAACGATTTCATCTTTCATGGCTCAATCTACCCCAAACTGAAGTTCTGGGGCAAGAGTGTAGAAGCAGAACCCAAAGGAACCATCACTTTGGAGCTCCTTGAGTGAGTTGGAATCAAGCCATTAAACTCTTATCATGTCTGTCTACACTTACCCACAGACCTGACAGTGTTGTTCTAAAGTTGGAGAAAAAGAAACAGCTTATAAACAGTGTAAATTATCCACTTTCTGTAAAAGAATTGAGAAACAGGGCAATAGCCGTTGTTTTTCAATATAGGTATATATAAAAAGTTTAACTTAATGTTTGGATCTATTTTAAGATAGAATGGAATCAATTATTCCATGATAGTTCTTAAGGAAGATGCTTTCTGTACATCATGGTGATGTTTTCTTTATCCATCTTTCAAAATGAACAGATAAAGAAAATGTGGAATATATATACAACGGAATACTACTAAGCGTTGTTGCCATTTGCAACAACGTGGATGGAACTACACTGTATTATGCTAAGCGAAATAAGTCAGAGAAAGACAGGTGTCATATGATTTCAATCATATGTGGAATTTAAGAAACAAAACAGATAAACAGGGGAAAGGAAAAATACAATAAAAACACAGAGGGAGGCAAACCATAAGAGACTCTTAAATACAGAGAACAAACTGAGGGTTACTGAAGGGGAGGTGAGTGGGGGGATGGGTTAAATGGGTGACAGGCATAAAGGAGGGCACCTGGGTGTCATGTGTAAGAGATGCATCACTGTGTTCTACTCCTGAAACCAAGACTACAGTGTATGTTAACTAACTTGAATTCAAATTAAAAAAAAAAAAGAATCAGTGTTCAAAAAAAAAAAATTCACTTTGAGAAATATGGAAATAATAATTGTGTGGCCCATCTTAGACATTAGGTAAATTTGAAAGTTCTCTTCTTTTGCAATAGAAAAAAAAAAGATTAGCGTGGAATATCTTTCCGTTTATTTGTGTCTTCCCATTTCTTTCATTAATGTTTTGTAGTTTTCAATGTACAGGTCTTTCACTTCTTGGCTAAATTTATTCCTAGGTCTTTTATTCTTTTTGATTTAGTTATAAATGGGATTATTTTCTTAATTCCTTGCTCATATATTATAAGAATTAATACTGTTAATATATCCATACTACCCAAAGCAATCCACGGATTCCATGTAAATCCTATCAAAATTCCAGTGACATTTTTCACAGAAACAGAACAATTTTTCTAAGTGTATATTTATTTTTGAGAGAAAGAGATCACAAGCTGGGGAGGGGCAGAGAGAGAGAGGGAGATGCAGAATCTGAAGCAGGCTCTAGACACCAGGCTGTCAGCACAGAGCCCAATGCAGGGCTTGAACCCACAAACCGTGATATCATGACCTGAGCCGAAGTTGGACTCTCAACCAACTGAGCCACCCAGACGCCCCTAGAACAAACAGTTTTAGAATTGGTACGGAACCATAAAAGATCCAGAAGAGCCAAAGCAGTCTTGAGAAAGAAGAACAAAGCTGGAGGCATCACATTTGTTGATTTCAAACTATTTTACAAAGCTACGGTAATTAAAACAGTGTAGTATTGGCATAAAAACATGAAGGTAAGATGGATGGAACAGAACAGCCCAGAAATAAATCTATGCCTATATATATGGCCAGTTTATGAAAAAGGAGGCAAGAATATACAATGAGGAAAGGACAGTGTCTTCAGTAAATGATGTTGGGAAAGCTGGACAGCCACATGCAGAAGAATGAAACTGGACAGTTTCTTACCCAAGTTAACTCAAAATGGATCAAAGACTTGAATATAAGTCTATAAACTCCCTAGAAGAAAACATAAGTGATGAGGTCCTTGACATCGGTCTTGCTGAAGACTTTTTCAATCTAACATCAAAAGAAAAAGCAAAAAAAAAAAAAAAAGTGGGACCACATCAAACAAAAAACTTCTTACAGCAAAGGAAACCATCAACAAAATGAAAAAGCAACCTACAGAATGGAAGAAAGTATTAGCAAATCATATGTATCTGATAAGGGGTTAACATCCAAAATATATAAAGAACTCCTACAACTCAATGGCAAAACAAACAATTTGATTTAAAAATGGGCAGAGCGGACCTGAGTAGATATTCTTCCAAAGAACACACAGAGTTGGCCAACAGGTACATGAAAAAATGCTCTGCACCACTAATCATTAGGGAAATGCAAATCAAAACCATAGTGAGATACTGTTCCACACCTATTAGAATGACTAGTGTCAAAAAGACTAAAAAAAAACAAGTGTTGGTGAAGATGTGGGGAAAGGGGAACCCTTGTACACTGTTGGTGTGAATACAAACTTGTACAGCCATTCTGGAAAATAGTATGGAGATTCCTCAAATTAAAAACAGAACTACCACATTATCCAGCAATTCTACTTCTGGATATTTACCAAAGAAAATGAAGTGCCTATATGGAAGTGTCCATCCATGGATTAATAAAGAAAATGTGGGGAGGGTGTGTGTATGTGTGTGTATATACACCATATACAACACAATGGAGTATCAGCCATAAAAATAAATGAAATCTTGCCATTTGCACAACATGGATGGACTTTGAGGGCATTATGCTAAGTGAAATAAGTCAAAGACAAATACTATATGAGCTCTGTTACATGTGGAAATAAGTAAGTAAATAAATAAAAATTTACAATAACAAAAAAAAAAAAAAAAGCCCTGGGGTACCTGGGTAGCTCAGTCAGTTGAGTGTCTGACTCTTGATTTTGGCTCAGGTCATGATCTCACAGCATGTGAGATCAAGCCCTGCGTCACACTCTGTGCTGACTTCACAGAGTCTGCTTGGGATTCTCTCTGCCTCTCCCCAGAAAATGCTTGCATTCTCCCTTCCCCTCCTTCCCTCCCTCCCTCCATCTCTCTCTCTCAAAAATAATAAATAAACGTTAAAAAAAAAAAAAAAAGCTCATACATACAGAAAGCAAATTGGTGGCTACCAATGGTACAAAGTAGGAGATGAAAGAAATGGGTGAACTGTTTTTGTTTTTCACTTAAATAAATTGAATAAATTTTTAAAAGAAAAAAGTTAGATTTAAATTCAAAGGTGGTTCCTCTTTTAGTTAAAATGGAATGAGCACCCTATAGTCTATCTTTTCTACTGATTTTAACTGGTCAGAAGACATAAAGCAACTATCTGAGGACTCTGAAGAGTAAAGAATCACAGACTGGGGAGAGAAATACGAACCTGAAGACCAATATGGCAGGTTCCTGGTTTTATTCACTCTACCCAACCACTGTCGCCTGGCTTACAGTCAGAGCAGCTCAGACCTTAGAACCAGACAGTGGAGGCAGACAAACAGTTTCAGAAGAAGCCATCTGTTTCTAGTTAGAACAGCTAAAAAGAGGCCTTTGCAGGATGTAGAAAGGAGGGAAAATCCTTTTTAGTTTTCTCTCCCAGCCTTGCCCCAGAGCAAGCTCCAGGTCCCACAGCTACATTCCTGGAGTGGCAGCAGCAGCCACAGAAGTACCTAAATCTCGGGAAAGGTCCTCCTTGGCCAGAGGAACTGGATAAAGGCCAAAGAGAGCGAGGAGAATCCCTGTTACTTTTTCTCTTTCTTTTCTCTTTGCCCCAGAGGAAGACTCACTTGTGGGGAATGCAAGACAGAGCAGGAACACTTTAAAACCCCAGCTTTCTAGGCAAAGGCCAGAGGAAAGACTCCTCTGGTATCTACAAGTATGGAGGGAGGAGGGAGATCAAGAAAGGGATCCCATTAAGCAGTGTATGAGTTCCAGGCTCATCCTTAACACTTATGCATTGCAGTGACCCGAAGTGGCACACCAAAGGCCTTTAGATCTGAACTGCTGTGTGGGATCAGTGCCCAGGTCCCCAACTGGCTATTGAGGGGAAATAATAGATCTGAATAGCACTACAAAGGCTACAAAATTAAACTGACACCACAATCAAAGGCAACAGAAACTGGGTTGGGACTTGTGACCTGAAATTATGTTAACAGTACAAACAAAAACAGTATTCTCCGGAACATTTTAAGGGGGCCCAGAATCTCCTATTATTAAAATGTCTAGAATACAATTCCAAAATCATTCGACCTACAAGGAAACAGGAAAATCTCAGTAACTCATGATGGAAAAGACAAACAATAGGCTCTAGCCCCAAGATGAGTCAGGTATTGAAATTCGTATCAAATACTTTAGAGCAGCTTTCATAACTGTGCCCCATGAGATAAACATGAACATGCTTAAAATGAATAGGAAGACATTTTAGCCAAGAAATAGAAGTATGTCTGGAAATTTTAATACTGAAAGTTATAGTGACAAGTACAAAAACTGAGATAGGCTGAATGGAATGAAGCTGATAAAGTATGTCCAGGGTCTGTATGAACACTACACAGTATTGATGAAAACAAAGGATATTTGGATAACGGAAGACAGACTGTTTCAGTATATTTGGAAGCCTTGATATAGTTAAGATGTCCATTCTCCCCTAATTGACCAATTAACAATATTAACAATCCAAATAATAAGTCCCAGGATGATTTTTTTGGTATACAGAAGTTGATTCCAAAATTTGTATGGAAAGGCAAATAAAAAAAGAATAGTCAAAACAATTTTGAAAAGGAAGAGCAGAATCGATGGCCTCCCATTTCCCAATTTTAAGACTTAACTCTAAAAATCAAGAGATCAAGAAACTGTGGTATTGGCAAGAGGGTAGAGATGTACATCATTGGAACAGGTCAGTTGAGAAATTGACTTATAGAAGTATGGTCAGTTGATTTGTAACTAAGGTGCAAACACAGTTCAGTGAAGGGTAGTCCTTTCTACAAATAGTGTAGAAACAATTTGACATGCGTATTTAAAAAATGAATCTCGGGGCGCCTGGGTGGCTCAGTCGGTTGAGCGTCCGACTTCTGCTCAGGTCATGATCTCGCGGTCTGTGAGTTCGAGCCCCACGTCCGGCTCTGTGCTGACAGCTCAGAGCTTGGAGCCTGCTTCAGATTCTGTGTTTCCCTCTCTCTGCCCCTCCCCCACTCATGCTCTGTCTCTCTCTGTCAAAAATAAACCTTTAAAAAAAAATGAATCTCAATTCCTATCTCCCACCTTATCCAAAAATGAACTCAAAATCATAGATTAAAATGTACAACTGTAAAGCTTTTGGAAGAAAACAGAAAATCTTTATGGCTTTGGATTAGGCACTGACCTCTTACAGATACATACCAAAGCACAATCTAGAAAAGGCAAAATTGATAAATTAGATTTTTATCAAAATGAAAAGCTTTTGCTTTGTGAAAGACACACTTCAGAAAATGAAGAAGAGAAGCTGTACATGGGTAAACATTTGCAAATCATATACCAACAAAGGACCTGTATCCAGGATATATAAAGAATTCTCAAAATTCAGCACTAAGACAATAGATAGAGCAACTCCGTAAGAAATTGGGCAAACAACATGAACAGATACCTCACCAAAAGATATACATAAGTGGCAAACACATGAGAAGATCTCAATTTGCCTTAGTCATTAGAGAAATACAAAGTTATAATCACAGCGAGATACCACTATACATCTATTAGAATGGCTAAAATAAAAATTTTTTAAACAGATAATACCAGCTCCTAACAAGGATTTAGTATAACGAAGTATTGTTGGTGGGAATATAAAGCGGTAGTCACCCTGGAGAGCAGTGTGGCAGTTTCTTATAAAGTTAACGATAGGTTTACCGTACAACTCAGCAGTCCCCTCCTATGTATTTATCTAGAGGATGAAAATTTATGTTGTCACAAAAGCCTGCACACAAATGTTTATAACAACAGTATTAATAACCATGAAAAACTGAACGTTCCTCAAAAAATTAAAAATACAACTACCATACGATCCAGTAATTGCACCACTGGATATTTACCAGAATACAAACACACGAATTGAAAGGGGTATATGTACCCCGTGTTTATTGTAGCATTCTGCACAATAGCCAGATTATGGAAGCAGCTCAAGTGTCCATCAGACAAATAGATGAAGAGATGTGTCCAAATTAATGTTATGCAGCCATAAAAAAGAATGAAATTTTGCCAATTGCAACGACATGGATGCATCTGGAGAGTATAATACTAAGCAAAATAAGCCAGTCAGAGGAAGACAGCTACCATATTATTTCACTCATATATGGAATTTAAAAAACAAAGGAAGAAAAGAAACCAAGCAATCAGACTCTTAACCATAGAGTACAAACTGATGGTTACCAGAGGGGTGGGGGGGTGGGAGCATGGGGGAAACAGGGGAAGGGGATTAAGAGTACACTTATGATGAGCAATGAGGAATATATGGAAGTGTTGAATCACTATACTGTACACCTGAAACCAATATAACACTGCATGTTAACCACACTGGAATTAAACTTTTTAAAATAAATTTAAAAAAATAATAATAATTGCTTAAAACTAAAAGCAACCCAAAGTCTTTCAGTGAGTGAGTGGTTAAATGTGGCACATCCATACAGTGGAATACTACTCAGAAATAACAGATTATTGATACATGGGATTTCAAATGCATCATAACAAATGAATCCCAAGAAGTTGCATAATATATCATGTCCTGTATATGGCATTTGGGGAAAGACAGTGGAGAACAGATGCACTGTATAAGGATGAGGGATGAATTAAGGATTCAGGAATTAGGTAGAAGGGAGACCTTGACTATACCAGGGGCATGAGTGAATTTGGGAGGCTGTGACTGATCTATGTTCCGATTGTGGTGGTTACAAAGGTCTATCCATGCATTAAAACTCCAAGAATAATATGCCAGCAAAAGTGAATTTTGCTATTTGTAAATGAAAAATACATGTAAAAAACACAAATGTATGAAGACGTGAAACAAATGTTTTCAAAAGGAAAGGATGTGTAAATTGGTGCTTATTGACCTAAATTTTTCTCTTTGGTGAGCTGGAAGGTACTCTTCTGGTTAGTCGTAAATAGACATTCATTTTTATTTTCCAACTCCAATTTTTTTTTTTTTTAATGTTCTCACCAAACTTTTGAATGCCTAAGATGAGGACAGGCATACATAGGAGGTATTGAAGGCCTGATTCCAGACTACTGCAGTAAAGCAAGTCGGATGAATTTTCTGGTTTCCCAGTGCATTTGGAACTTATGTGAGGTCTATATTATAGTCTTATTAAGTGCACAATAGCATTATATCTAAAAAAAAAAAAAATCCAAATACATCTTATATCTTACTGCTAAAAATGCTAGCTGTTTGAGCTTTCAGTGAGTCATAATCACAGATCACCATAACATATGTAGCAATAAATGAAAAACTTTGAAATACCGTAAGAATTGCCAAAATGTGACCCAGAGACATGAAGTGAGCAAATGCTATTGTAAAAATTATGCCAATAGACTTGCTCAATGCCTGGTGCCACAAACCTTCAATTTGAAGGAAAAAAAAAAAAGCCACAGTATCTGCCAAGTACAATAAAACAAGATACACTGGTATATACATAGTTTATTTGGAGTTCGGTGAAAGTTTAGGTTTTTCTCTTAAGCTTCTATATCCTTTTAAGAAACAACAAGAGTAGTTAGACAATAACCCATTTTATTGTGAGTTTACATCAATAGAGGTTTCAAAGTTTTAGAGCTTAGTTATCTCCAGCTGTCTGATTTGTTATCCTGAGTCACACTTTTGAGACTTTTTAAACAAAGTAACACTTCTCATTTATTTTTCTGGGCTTTGGGTTTTTTGTTTTTTAGACACAGTGAAGCATACACATGGACAAATCCTACCTGCTGCGTACATAACATCATCGTGGGTAAACTCTGGATTGAGCAGTACGGCAATGTGGAAATCACAAACCACAAGTAAGACGCTTTAGGGGGCTTATGTATCCGTTCAGCTGTCATCACCCCGTTCCGGTGGGGGTCTTTGTTTTTTTCAAAAGCTCTAGTAGAGCCTGATGATAATTTAAGAACCAGGCAGTTCGACCCTTGGGTAAATAGAAGCCCATCCATTTAATGAATGCAAGTTTCTGACCAGGGACGACTGGGCGAACTCTGAGCTTTTACAGATGAAATTGTAATTTCATCCTCAGTTCATTTTGCTTATAGTGCTTAGTTTGTATTATTTGCAGAGGAGGTGGGGTGGGGGGAACAGGAAAGTTAAAAAGAGCTGGGTTCAAAGCCTACTTTGTGACCTTGGGCAACTATCTTACTCAGCTCAGACTGCTCTAACAGACTGCCACGCAAACCAGCTGGCTTAAACAGTAGAAATTTATTTCTCGCAGTTCTGGAGGCTAAGAAGTCCAAGATCAGGATGCTGACAGCTTTGATGTCTGGTGCAGGCTTTCTCCCTGGTTCGCAGGGGCCATCTCCTCGCATCCTGACATAGTGGACACAGCTCATGTCTCGTGTCTTTTAAAAGGGCACTAATTTCATTCATGAGGACTCCACCCTCGTGACTGAATTACCTCCAGAGACCATCACTTTGGGAGTTAGGGCTTTGACATGTGAATTTGGGGAGACACAGACATTGACTCCATAGCAGCACATCTCTTGTTCTTTATGAACCCTGCTCACCTTTCTTAATGGTGGGTCCAGTACTAATTGAGGATTAGTCGTAACAACCACTGTGTGGAGCCTGACATGTGTTAGAAAATCAGTAAACAGCAACTGCTTTAGAAAGGTCACCTTCCTCATTATTCTCTACTGCTGCTTCTGTGGTGAATGGTCATCTGAGCTTAATATCTTCTTCACAGGACTGGGGACAAATGTGTGTTGAATTTTAAGCCATGCGGCCTTTTTGGTAAGGAATTACATAAAGTCGAAGGCTACATTCAAGATAAAAGGTAAAGTGTCCATTTTAGGTGTTGGGTAGTATAGGTGTCATTTGCTAACTAAAATGTCAGTATTAAAATCTGCCATAACCTAGGAAACAAACATTTCAGTGAGTTGAAAATTTTTTCTTCTACAAGGAAAGGTCTGTTTCTTTAAAGAATCTGATTCATAATCATTTTCATGGTAAGATTCAGTTACAGCAAAACACGGCTTTAATTGTTGGCTGAATATCAATGTCTCTCGACAGCAAGAAGAGGCTCTGTGCCCTCTATGGGAAGTGGACCGAGTGCTTGTACAGTGTGGACCCCGCCACTTTTGATGCTTACAAAAAAAACGACAAGAAAAATACTGAAGAGAAGAAAAACAGCAAACAGGTGAACATGCTGTAAGGTGGTACCGGAGGAATCCCTGGGCTTTTGAATTTGTACTAATCGTTCTGGAGGCGGCCCGTTATTGGGTCACAGTGTGATCTTTTTTTTTCTGGTTGCTAACGCGTGTGATTTTTCTCCTCGGATCTTCTTTGTTTAATTGAGGTAGATTTGACAGACATCCTTGAATCTTTTGAATGAACAGATAACCTGCCCCAGTAGCAACTGTGCGGCATAAGCTTCATGGAGTACGGCCGCGTGCTACTCTTGTGGCTGTGTGAGGTTATGCGTGAGGCGTTGATTACTCGAATTCACATAGCTTTGGAAAGTGGGAGTTCATCTTGGGACGGATGTTCCTTTCCTTCTTTCTGTTTATGTGCGTTAGAAGTTGAGATCAGGGGCGCCTGGGTGGCTCAGTCGGTCAAGCGTCGACTCTTGGTTTCGGCTCAGGTCATGAGCTCACAGTCTGTGTTCGAGCCCCGCGTTGGGCTCCTTGCCCCTCTGTTGCTTGAGTGCGCTTGCTCTCTTACTCTCTCAAAAAATATAAAAATTTTTTCTAAAAAGGAAGTTGAGATCATTTGAATGTTTAAAATTTCCTCCAAAATTATTTCCTACATTTTCCTGCCTGTTAGCAGTTTTGTTGCTCTCGCTCTTGCGTGGGCACGCTCTCTGTCTCTCTGTCTCTGTCTCTGTCTCTCTCTCTCTCTCTCTTTCGTGTCTAAACCACTGAAGTTAAGACCAGTGCAGTTAAGGGAGTCATTCCCCACTCACCTTTCTTCCTCATGAGACTGTTCATTTCCCACATGGAGGGCACACAGCTGCTTGTCCCGGGGCCCAAGGAGGCTCTCGTGTTCGGCGCGCTCCTGTTCCTTTCCTTCAGTCAGAAGAGCAGAGGGCTAAAGAAAGAGTGCACGTGTTCCGACAGGAGATATTTGAGGACTGGTTGCTTTCCGGGAGCTGGCGGGGTAGTTAAGAGCACAAGCTCTGGGTAGAAACCCTCCCCAACACCGAGGAGTGGGTAGAGTCAGGTTTCGTGCCTTCTCCCTGGCCTTCATGTGTGAAACGGGGATACTACTGGTACCTGCTTTGTCAGGTGAGTTGACGACTGCTGGAAAGGGCTCGGAGTAATACCTGCTCATAGTCAAGACCACTAAATACCAAGGTCCCTCTGCTCAGAGCACGTGGGCGTGCCAGGGGCCGAGCACCAGCAAGCAGGCAGGCTCCCTGGCTCCCCTCGCGGGAACCTCGTGCTTGTGAAAGTTAAGAAGCCCCAATCCTCCTCAAAAATAGGTGTAGTTTTTAGTGAGTTTCTTTGTAATTAAGTTAACCATGGTCCTGAGGCAGAAGGAGTTTTATTAAAATGTCCCGGCATGCCGCTCTGCTGTGGCTTTGACTCTTCTCTTTTTATCTCCCTGCATCTCCGGGCACTGTTCTGCTCTTCTCCTCACACCCCACGTCTGTCCCGCCTGCCTTTCCTTCCTTCTGGGAGATGTGCTGATGCTTCTCCACAGCTGTTACAGGACCGAGGGGGCCAGAGAAGGAAATGCTCCAGGACACCGGGAGCCCTGGCGGTCACTCGGGCCAGTACGAGGCCACTTGGCAAAGACACGCACTTGCCAACGTACGTGGCATCCACCCTCCTTTACGGAGTTGGGGCAGAGGACCATGGACATTGGCAGCATCCCAGAAGATGTCCCTCATGTCCCGTGAATCCTGCCAGTCTTTGTAGATCATTGCTCTTGGAGAGCGAGATTATTCTCACCCACTCGTGCCTTGTCCACTTCCCCTTCCTGTGTGCACGGAGCTGCTGCAGGCCCATGTACCTGAGCGCATTCAGGTGCCAGGGCAAGTTTGTCGTCATCGGTGCTGTCGCCTCCCTGCTGCTGTTTTGTAAGCCGTATGTTGGCTGAAGTATCTCGGTGACTGTGTGACACTGGGGGTATTACCTAACCTTCCAAAGGCGTGAAGTCCGTGTACCTACAGAGCTGCGGAGCTCCTGTGTCCTTATAGGTTTATTACGGAAGGATCAGCACCTCGAGAGCTTCTGGCACGGTCTGCCCGTGCGGGATAGCCAGAGGAATCGTTCGTTTCCTCATTAGCCTAACATCCGTTTAAATTCTCTTTTTATTGAATGCTTTTAGGATCCCTACTGGTTTTGTGTCTTTGATCCATTTTAGTTAACTGCCCCAAGAATTTAACCTTTTCTTATTCTCATAATGCTCCAGTAAATATTCCAGCAAGTTACTTTTCTTTAAAAAAAAAAAAAAAAATTAAAAAAGCTTTAGGAAGAATAAGACACTATAGTAAAGAGTGCTGATGAGAGTAGTGCTACCTTAGCGCACATAACACTAGCTGGCACAGCACACACAAAGCTCAGGGCCTCCTAGCCCCTGGTCAGCAAGTGTTTGTGGACTCCCTGCACCGCTGGAGAGAGTCCCGGCTCCCCTGTCCCCCCACCCCCCCGCACCGCTCAGTCTATGCGGGAAACCGTGGTTATTTTACAATTTGTAAGTGTACTGTTGTAAAACGTTTTAATTTTGTCCATCGGTTGGCTCTTCTAGATGAGCACTTCTGAGGAGTCGGACGAGATGCCAATGCCAGATTCTGAAAGTGTGTTTGTGATCCCTGGAAGTGTTCTCCTGTGGCGAATAGCCCCACGGCCTCCAAACTCTGCCCAGGTGAGACGGGGCTGCTTCGGTGCCGAGAGCGTGCCTTCCAGGCACGTGCAGGGCCAGCCCAGCCAGACCACAGAAGGGTGCGGCCTGTCGCCCCAGTGCTCCTCAGCCGTCCCTCTGCTGGCTTCTGTCTGCCAGTTTCCCTTGTCACCTGAGACTCTGCGTTCATGCCGTCGGTCCCTTCTGGGGTATGGCTGGGAAGATGTCGGGGTGGAACTCTTAGGGGCTTCTTTAATGATAACTCAGGAGTAAGACTGGCTCTCGTCAAATACAGGCTGGTACAAATACTTCAGTAGTAAGCCCCCAGATCCAGCGAGTTATGATTTTAATGAAGTAAAAAGGACATCAATGTGGCTTATAGTTCAAGTTGACGGTGATGGAGGATATTCATCGTGTGCAGCCTGCGTGGGGATCTCTCTGGGACAGACACCCCAGGTGGGGCAGAGTTGAGTGAAAATGCTGAAGACAAGTGGTCAAGAAGGCGGGCCATCATTACCGCAGACTCAGGGAGTCATTGTCAAGTCATTGTGTCTTCAGGGGCTTTCGGTTGCAGTACGCCTTGCTACATGTTAATTTGAACATTTTTGCTGCTTTTCAGATGTATAACTTTACTAGCTTTGCAATGGTTTTGAATGAAGTAGACAAGGAAATGGAGAGCGTGATTCCTAAGACAGACTGCAGGTTACGGCCTGACATCAGAGCCATGGAGAATGGAGAAATAGGTAACGAGTGTCTGGTGGTGAAATGGTGTAGATAGATGTGGGGGAGGGGGTCGTGTGATCAGTAGCATCATTGTGATGGTACGAGCATTTTTAGTCTGAATTCAATATAAATTCAGTAGCTTTCATTTAAAATTTGGAAATCTGAGGTAGACTTTAGTAGCTTAGATTCATTATTTCAGTGATCCTCCCTGACGGTTTAATATTCTACATATGGCCAGAGGCATGTCTTAAATGTCAGAGGGGAATTTGAGAAAATAATAGCATCGTTATCAACTTTAAACTATATTCTAATTATTTCACTGTATGTTTAAGAACCCAAATAATACCTCGTGAGCCTCAAAGAAGAGTGTGGCCTCAGTTAATTACAACATTTTTACCTGATGTTAAATCTGTTCTAAATCAGTGGTTCTCAAAAGGGAAGCACCCCCCCCCCCCCCGAGGACGTGCGGCAGTGTCCGGAGAGTTTGTCACGTCTGGGGAACTGCTGCTGGCCATCTAGTGGCTAGAAGCTGGGGGTGCTGCCAGAGGTCCTGCAGCTCGCAGGACGCCCCACAAGCACCCCGGCAGTGTGATGATGTGTCGGGGACACTAGGGTCCAAAAGCCCTGTTCTAACCACATGCCCTAATGCTGTCCTTGAATGATCAGTGAGACAGGATTTTTGAAAATTGTTTGAATTTCTTATGAATAGAATCTGAAGCTCTGTGAGGTCTCACCAAGGATTAAGAAAATTTCACATTGATTCAGTTTTTCCACCCAATTTTCCATTGAAGCTTTTGAACATAATTATTTTGGCCTTAAGAATAAGCAGGTTCTTGGGGCGCCTGGGTGGCTCAGTCGGTTGGGCGTCTGACTTCGGCTCAGGTCATGATCTCATGGTCCATGGTTTGAGCCCCGCGTCGGGCTCTGTGCTGACAGCTCAGAGCCTGGAGCCTATTTCAGATTCTGTGCCTCCCTCTTTCTCTGACCCTCCCCTGTTCATGCTCTCTCTCTTTCTGTCTCAAAAATAAATAAATGTTAAAAAAAATTTTTTTTAAAAGAATAAGCAGGTTCTTTTTTTTTTTTTTTTTTTTAATGTTTACTTATATTTGAGAGAGAGACAGAGTGCGAGCAGGGGAAGGACAGAGAGAGAGGGAGACACAGAATCCAAAGCAGGCTCCAGGCTCTGACCTGTCAGCACAGAGCCTGACGTGGGGCTTGAACTCACAGATGGTGAGATCATGGCCTGAGCCGAAGTCGGACACTCAACCGACTGAGCCACCTGGATGCCCCAAGATTAGTAGGTTCTTTTGGTAAATGCAGAAGCTGTTCAGGACTAGACTGTAGAAAGAGATGACTGGGCCTTGAGTGACCCCTCTGCCTCTCACTACCTTGGGTGTGTGTGAAAATTTTAACGTAATGTTTGTTTTCTAATAAGACAGAGATCGTGTGAATACATGTAGATGGTGCTCGTCCAAAACGTCACTGTGCTTAGTACTGTGCCCGGCAGGCTCTACCTGGAGAATAACGGTTTTCCATTAATGTTCATACCTTAGATCAAGCTAGTGAAGAAAAAAAACGACTTGAGGAAAAACAAAGAGCAGCCCGCAAAAACAGGTCCAAGTCGGAGGAGGACTGGAAGACAAGGTGCGTGTGGGGCACCCCAGGCTGTTGTGGGGGGCGGGGCACTCAGATGCAGATCTGCTAAGCCAGGCCTGACACAAGCCCTGCCAGTGTTCCCAGGTGTGAGAGAAAAGCGGCAAGACTTGCATGTGTGACACAGGAAAGGGACTATCTGGAAATTAAGGTTACAATATTGCCACACAATTAACTGGAGGTGAGTCGTTTAAGCCAACCGTCTGCCTTCCTTGTCTGGCCACGTCCTGCCCTTTTCGTTATTGTAAGAGGGAAGGTAAAATCTGGAATTAACAGATTTTGGCATGAAAGTAGGTTTGGAGCTATTTTCTTATAGTACACGTGAGTGAACGTACAGGGCCGTTTGCTTATATGTTTATTATGTGTCCAAGATATTTAGACAGTGCCTTTATTCTTCCAAACACAAGGGATTAGACATGTACCAGAAATACAATATGTATAAAGTAACCTTGGATTCCATTCAGAAATAGAAAGTGGCCATAAAATTTCTAAGTTTTGAACTTTTTTTTTAAAGAGGAGTTTTCAGAGTCCCTGTATTGAGTAATAGAATCACTTGGAAACAGGAATAGAATAAAAACATTTTCTACGTTTGTATCACATGATAGAAACCATTGTCCCATAACTCAAAGTTATTAAATGAGTTGCAGAGCCAATATGGGTGTACTTTTGCAAGCATTTCAGTAGACATTGGTAGCCCTTTTGCATCTGAGAAATAGATAATTATTAGAACTAGAAATGACCTTAGATTTCATCCAGTCTAAGTGTTTTTTGGACGTGGTTAGCATAAAAAGCTTTTTTGCCAATGAATGTATAAAGAATCTCCAAATACAGGATGTGTGGAACCAGAGCTGCGGTGGTCGGGTGAGGAGTAGGGGCAGGACCTTGGCCACCCCTCACCTTCTTCCACCGTGTACGTTCCCCAGCTCCCTAAAACTCCGTGGAATACAGTTTGGAAAGTGGCCCAGAAATCCCTTTGTTGTTCAGAGGAAAACAAATGCTGGTGTATTTCATTTAGGGGACTTGCTCATGGCACACTGCTAGTGAGCCGCAGGCCTGTGATTAGAACCCTCCACCTTCATTAATCCTTAAGGAAAAGCTACATTGCTTTCCTGTGATCCCTTTTGAAAAGACTTGACTCATTTTATCATAATTTCTAGTCTCTTTTTGCAGAAAACCCCACTTTTGTACTATATTTCTCATTATTAACTCCTTTATTTTTCTGGTCGTGTTTTCAGGTGTACAATGTAAGCGAAAAGTCCACTAAGAATTTTTACTGTCAAAGTCATAGCATTCAGAAAGTAATGAGCTTTAAATAGCTCTGTAGTCGCCTGAAAATAAAACGAGGGGCCGCGTTTGTGGGCTACAATTTGACGCCTCTCTACCACACTGTCTCTTAGCATCAGTAGTACTTATATGAATGTACCTCTTTAAAATGATCCTACCGACCCTTTGTCCAAAGAATATGTGCTTTGAGCTCTTTTTTAGTGAAGGTGGGAAGAGTGCACACTCACGGACTTGACTCTTCTCAGGATTGACGATGTGTGTTGGAAAGGCGTGGTTCAGTTTGACTAGGGTAGGATGGGGCAGGACAGTTTATAAAGGAACATTCTCTGCTGGGTTAGAGCTAACTAGCCTTCAGAGTTATCAAACCCGGAAACTTATTAAAATCCGTCCCAAATTCCTCCGCGCTAAAAGCTGGCATTCCTGCTAATACTGGTTTCACTCGAAGAGAGGATAGGCTCCCAAATTTTTGGCTGTCAGCTATGGCCCCTGCTTTTGAAAAGGCCTGCTTGTAATCCTGACCTATTTTCCTAGAGGAAATCGGTGTGGTACAGGGAGGAGATAGAGGGACCCGTGAGAGAGGATTTTTAAGAGGAGGGAGGCGGGCGATGTGATGAGGCCAAAAAAATTGATGAGGCTGTCTCCCTGATCATCTGAGCATCATGCAGAATTCACATTTTATAGAATGCTACGTTCCTGATTCAGACCTGCAGACGCTGTAGACTCCAAAATACTAAAAGCACAGAAATCTTACCTTCCTCTTCCATGTGACCTGTGCCTAAAATGTGTGAGTTTAGGACAAATTAACTGGACTTTGTGGTCTCTGTGTGTGAGCGGAGGTTTCCAGACACGAGTGCTCAAAATTAGAGCTAGCGGTTGAGGGGGAGACTCTAATCCCATGCATCAGACCGTCGACTCTGAGGTGTGCTCATCTCCAGTGTGGCGTTCGGACCCTGTCCAAGAGCAGGCGGGCTCTAAGGGGGGCTTGCAGTCCTGGTCTTCAGAGAACTTGGCTTACCCCATGGCACCATGGCCTGAGGCTTGGATTATTTTTTAAATTATTTTTTACTTGATTTGGATTTTCCTGCTTTTCTGAAGTGCTTGACTTTGCTAAGCCTAACTGCAAAAGTGCTTTTACTGCTTGGACTTTTGAGACCAAAAGGTGTGTAACTATATACTTCATACTGTTAGAATTTTGTGACTTTGATCAAATAACAGGTTTTTAAGTTATATTTCCAGTCTGCTTAACTTAACCAAATCTGATCTATCTTGATCATTTAAAGTAGACTCAAATTTTCTAAGTAGGAAAAAGTCCCAAAAACTGAATAGAGAATTTAGATATTAATATTCTAGAAAATGTGGTCTAATGCACATTTACTTTGTGGTCCTCCAAGGAATCTGCCTAATCTGAAGCAGTCTTTTCTCTTAGAGCATTTTGTGCTACTGTAGGGATAATAGGGACATTTGAGACTTACCCAACACATGTAACTTCATTTTGTTAAAAAAAATTTTTTTAATGTGACACAAATTTGTGAACCTTTTGAGCAAGTAATTTTGCATTTCCATCACCTGAAGAACACTGGGGCTATCGGAAACAGTGATGTGATGTTTTTTAAAGGGTAAGAAAATGATTAGGGCACCTCTATGCAGAACTAGAAAAGACAGATACGGATGTTAACCGCTAGATGCAACCTAAGAATTCGTATTAGCCTGGAGAAAATGGAGACCTAGGAAGGTGAGGACTAGTCTCAGCGGATTAGGTGTGGCACAGTAGATTGGAAAGATCATGGTCTTTAAAATCAGACGTCTCTGACATTCCACTTCTGCTTTGAGTTTACGGGGCATCAACTCTGAAGCCAGTAGCTTACCTGTTATTCTGGTATGTTGTCAAAGTTCATAAAAGTTCGTTTCCTTAAACCTTAAAAAAAAAAAAAAGCCTCCTGGTGGAAGATAATGTGGCTAGAGAGTGAACAATTAGACAAATAGTATTGTTCTTATCCCATTAGACAGAAGATCCTACTTCTGTTGAGTACTCCTGCTGAATGCTGTGAAAAAACTCACGAACCTTTTGTGTGGTATCATCCTATCTTTTGGACTCCTACTCTCTATAGTATATAGGCGGTCTCTAAAAACAATAGGACTTCTTTAAAAGTCTCTTTGGAAATCCGTAACTCAGGGCGAAGCGGCAGGTACCCTGTGATTTCAGCTTCCCCCATCAATCTTGTGCTTTCTTTTTAAACAGGTGGTTCCATCAAGGTCCTAATCCCTACAATGGAGCACAGGACTGGCTTTACTCGGGCAGCTACTGGGACAGAAACTACTTCAATTTGCCTGACATTTATTAAAATGCACACAAGTCAGGGTGTTTGGCTAATCTATAAATAAGTCTTAAACCTATGTTTTTAAATTTTTTCCTTGGTTTCTACTCATCTTTTAAAAAAAGAAAAAACCTGCTCTGAGATAACTTGCATTTCACTCAACAAAAGTAGGGCATGAGGTGATATTGGTGAGGAAAGTCAGGAAAAATGGGTAATTTTGCTATCCAAACTTACTTCTTTGGAACACTGTTTTAGAGAGGTAAGAGAAACTGTGTGGAGAAAATGCTTTTTATGGTTGCTGTTGCCATATCTACTGAAAGTTTATACCCAACTGTAACTTTAGCTTTATGGAATTATATAGTAGTCCCAAATCAAGTTATTTTGAATATTTTTATGCTGTCATGCTTGAATGTTTTAGATGTGACTTTGAAATGTTTAGAACTCTTCTATACAATGTTAATGTGCTCAAATGTAGAGAAGGTTATGTCATTGTGTAAAGACTACGTTAAAAAGATGGCTTTTCTTCGTACTAATCCTCTCAATTTTACCTCTTCCCACTTCCAAAAAGAAAAACCTGTTCCTGATTTGAAAATTCTAAAAAATTAAACTGGAAAAGGTATTTTAGTGCTCTGAATTTACTTTTACAATTTTCTGTAATCATGGTCCTTAGAATTAAAAGGTGTTTGAATTGAAAATTCGTATAAAATCTAGTTCACAAAAATGCCCTAGAAATAGATTCTAATCACCATCATTACATAATGACAAACCTTTATAAATGCTTCAACTTTTGTGGCAAAGGCCACCTGAGACGTGAAGTTGCACTCATGTATTATAAGTACCAAACTGTACAATAGGGGGTCTTGTGCATTGCAAGTACGTAAGGCCCCCGTGTACTTAAAATCTGTATGGAGACCTACTATACAGTAGCTTTGCCCCTTTCATTGGGGTACATTAATCTAATGGTATTTATCCACCCAACCCCGGACTGAGATCTTGCTCCAAGGGGCTTTAGGTAGCTGCCAGTAAATTATTTTAATTGCTGTCTTGAAGTTAACAAGTGTTACAATGAAATAATCTACCTGATGCTAAATAAAGGCTTTAGAATGTTCCCCAAAAGTGTGGTTTCTTAAACTTTCAAATATACTGATGTTGGCAATTGGTAGGATCCTAAATTATCGAGTGCCCGTGCACAGAGCCCTCGTGGTCCTGCCGTCCGCGGGGCCACAGAGCTAACCAGCACAGGCTCAGGAGGCAGTCAGCACTGGGGAGTGTTATCTGGGTAAATACAGTATTACACTGAAGTGCCCCCTGTATTCCCCTGGTGTGCACACCAAACATGGACTTCCCAAGTGGGAATGCCCACCTAGGAAATGTGTGAGGAGAGGTGTTAATAGAGTGGGAGTTTTTTCTTCTACGGTGTATATACAGAGTTGGAAAAGGCTCTGCAAGTCTGCAAAGATTTATGGCCTTCTGTAATCAGTTGTCCTGAATTGCAAAATGAGAACACAAGGCTTTATGCTTGCATGAAGTTTATTGACAAATTACACGGGGTGGCAGACTCCACCTTGAACGTTGACTCAAATGGCGTCACTTCTGGCATCTGTTAGGAATGCAAACAGTGAATTGTTTAATCATGAAAATGAACAAGTAAAAAGAACGGCAGATCAGAAATACGAGGTCTGCACTCCTATCATTAAATTCTTATCTACTCATTTACCTGTATTTGCAGCGAAATATCCCAGCATTTCATGCTGAGAAAGCCATTTTGACAATTCTGCTAAAAGTCTACAAAGGGGGTGATGAATAAGGGCACGTAGACCTAAGATTTGATAACCGAGTTGTCTCCTGAAATGCGATGTAGTATTCGAACCTGCCTGTGAAGGAAATGTAGCTTTTGCCCATCAGATGTTCAGCTTGAAATTCCCACAAATTGTTTTAAGGAGCAGAACTCGTGGGGGTGTGGGTTTAACAGTTGCATTATACCTCCTTAACTCATGTCTCTGCTCCCTCTAGTGACCTCCAGCTCTGGCTTCCTACTGAGCTTTTAACCCCAGTCTCTCTCCTAGGGACACAGGGGCCCTGACTCATAGGGTCCTCTCTTCACAGCTCCAGCGTCCTCTTAGGTGCTGTCCCGGCTCTTCCCAGCCGCTCTCATTTTGGCCTCCTTGGGGTGTCTGACTCCTGCTCTTTCAAGCCCTAGGCCTGGTCTGTGGGGTCTCTACAAGGCTGGCTCCTTGCACTCACTCAGTGGTCAGTTTGCATCTGGGCCTGAACACCTGTCAGCATCTTGTTTGGTTCACCCTACTTCACATGGTGTAATTAACTCTGGTGCTTTCCCCCACTAAGTGGGAAGGTCCCTGGTTTGCCCTGCCTACCCACCTCAGGAAGGAGGGAGGAGCACAGGACATGGCATTAAGTACCGGGTAGATAAAGAATTTAAAGATGATCTGTGAGTGATAAAACTGTCTTATCCACAGTTCATTCCAGTTTGGGCTCTTCAGGGCGTTTCCAGACTCCTACTGTGTAAATCTATAAATCTTCACTCTGAGAGGGAACAAACATACTGCTCTACACACAATCTCTTATCTCTCTCCAGTTGTCCCCAGTGCTCATGTCTTGTCTCTGCTCCGACCCACCCCTTAACACGCCAATTGGATTATACAGTTCCTACGGAATGTCTTCTTATAAATCTACCCTTTTTCTAGTATCTTCCAGGGGCTAGATGAAGAACCCATATTCCCAGGTGATCGAGTGGATCGGTTCATGTATTAGGCACCAAGTCCGAGTCCTCACGGTGCAGTACACACACTGCATTTATTAGCAATTGGGGGCAATGAACTTGGAGATAGTAACCTCATCAAATTTGAGTATACACCAACTCCTTGCATATCTCAATGCAATTTTCATAAACACCTCAACCTCCAGATCAGCAAATCAAACACTAGGAGCAAGCCAAGGCCCACACATTATGGTAGGAAAACGCACCTACCAGTTCCCAGTTTCTGCTGTGCGGACATGGGCGGTGGTCACGGTTATCTCTCCAGCAATACCATAACTTCCACAGGGGGTACGTTTGTCACCAGATCCTGAACCTTTTTTGGCTACATCTTCTGGGAATGCGACAGAGAGAAAAACTGGGCTTTGTGGCCTGGGGACATCTTGTCCACTTGGCAGAGGACTACCATTCTGGGGGTTTGGGGTATGTTTCTGGAATTTCTGATCTGCAGGAACAGCGATGGGTACTTGGACTGCAGTGTATCTCTTCAAGGCATCTGACTGAGAAACAACAGCATGTCCAGGAAGAGGTTTCCAATCCTGAGCTTCCTGAACATTCGAGCCTACTAAAATAAAAGGTGGGGCACTGGTCTTCTTGCTGTCGTCCAGCATCACGTAAGTTGGAGAAGTAACTTTCGGTGGCTGCTGCAGAAGCTGTGGATCCTTAGGATTAGATAAATAGAGGGTTGCTTGGGGGAAAGGCACAGGTGCAGGTGGCGGTGATGGGCGACTTTGTTGATTCATATCAGTTAGACAATAAAGGGTCCACATGTTAGAATATGGTGGTGGTTGTCCTGCTTCGCTTGCTGCTATGGCTATAAAAAAAAAAATTTGCAGGCATTAAAGGTTTGGTCTCTGTATCAGGCGCTATGCACAGAAATGTCTTTATAAGTTTACATATAAACAGCTGGAGCAGTAAATATGTGCCATAAAGCATGCTAGAGAGAGGGCTAAATAGTGTTTGGTAATGTGAAAGAAGAGCGGTTCTGTCCAGTTGGAAAACGAGAACAGTGTTGGGACAGCAAGCGGCAGGGGCACTAGAGTTGTGGCTAAAGAAGCAATCTCATGCTAAGTGCCGCTTCCAGGGACACCCCCATTAGATGTGGCTGTCACAGCATCCTCAGAGAGGACTTTACCAAACTAGTGGCTTTACCAAAACAACCAACTGAAGGGCATGTGAAGCCACTGAAAAAGTGTTAATGCAGCTGCAGAGTGACTTTTTCTTTACTAAAGTCTGCATGGGGCATCATCTTTTGATTACATTATCAGTTATCTCTGGCCCTTCACAGGCACCATCATCTCCCATTAATTTGTCCCCACGTACGATCCTCTCATGATCTAGGACTCAGAACCCCAGAGAGCACCCCTTTTAGGCGAGGCTTGAGGTCAAAGGTCCTAGGTGGCAGTATGAGGCCTGTTGGTCTCAGAGGGGTTAAGAAAAAAGAGGTCTAGGGGCACCTGGGTGGCTCAGTCGGTTAAGCATCCAACTTGGGCTCAGGTCATGATCTCACGGTTGGTGAGTTCGAGCCCCACGTCGGGTTCTGGAGCCTAGAGCCTGTTTCAGATTCTCTGTCTCCCCCTCTCTCTGCCCCTCCCTCACTCGCACTCTCTGTCTCAAACATAAACATTAAAAAAAAAAAAAAAGGTCTAGGGAGTGCCATCCATCTAACCCCCAGGAATCTATGATGTCAAGTTTGACTTGCCTAGTGAAGACCGTACTGTCGTGGAGAGCTGAGTCGCAGAAGATGGGACGGAGGCGAAACTCCTTCCTGATGGAGTTTGCCCAGAGTGTGCTAAGTTCACCTTGTGAGCCCTGGGCCTTGTATCCCCGGTGTAGCTTTTCTTCTTCCCCAGAAAATAACACTATGCACATGATTAAACTGGTAAGTTTTCAGTAGCTTCAGATGCTGTCAATTGATCCTTCTGCAAAGCCAATTAAAAATATGGACAAGCCCAGTCTTCCATTTGAAATATCCTTGTAGTGCTTTAGAAAGGGCGAGGCCCTGAAAACAGTCACTCCGGATGCCAGTGCTGCATAAGCCACGAGTGTAGTGCCCGTCCTGTGTGCCAGCTCCCAACGCTGCCCTCTGCCTTCTCAGCTGTGCAGGACCCCGTCACACTGCCAGACAGAATTTGATCCCCGAACACCTGCTTTGGTAACACTTGACCATTCTGGCTCTGGGAAGAGCCGCAGTTGAGAGTGTTTCTGCAAAAGGAATGGGGGAGGTTGGCTCCTGTATGACCCATCCGTCCCTAAAAGGGAGAAGACAGGAGGCCGGGGGCGGGGCGGACCAAACGCCACAGTTAGATGGAGAGAGAGGTCAAATCGTTTCTGTATCACGGGAAAGCCCCCGAAAGATCCAGCAGCCCCGAAAGCAGCGGGGTGTTAGCACCCGTCAAGGGAGCTGGCAGGAGACCAGCCGTTTCGGCAGTGCCAGTGCCCGGTGGTCCTCCGTGCTCTCCCGTGTGACAGAACTTGGGCCTGACCCGTCCTCGCCATCCAGGCGTGAAGCCCCCCCCGTTGGCTGCAGGAGCCCCCAGCCAGGAGGCCGGGCCCAGGCCAGCTCCCCACACCCGTTCACAGAGCTCTCCTGCCGCAGCGCGAAAGCAAGGGCGACACACCACCATTTCCCTGACGCGCCACAGGCCGCAGCCTCCGGAAGGCGTTGTGCAGTTGGAGTTTACGTTCACAAGCGAGGAATTGCAAACCAACACCACCGCGGCCACCTCACGTATCTTGGGCCTGACAGTTGGCTCTTAGGGTTCTTCACTACCTGTGCCGTGTCCAAAAGTGCCGGGTGGAGCAAACTCTGAGGCCAAGCTTTGGTGATGTCACTTTAAAATCACTCATCTTGTAAGAGTAAAATCTCAAATTCAACAAAGCCTTTATGTAGGTTTGCCGTTTTAAGAACTATTTAAAAGTCTTTCGACCCATCTGTAGGGAGCCTACCTAGGGGTTACCTGAAATCTAGATGGCACCTGAAATGTAATCTTTAATTTTGTCAGTATCTAATTTTCTTACCTGGCTCCATCAAACCTTGTTCGGGTGCTGCTTCCCACTCTGGTTCGATTTCTGGCTCAGTAAGACCTTCTGGAACAGGAATGGGGGGACCACCAGATGACCTTACAGATGCACCCAAGCTCCCTGCTTTGGCAGCTTCCCCAGAGAGCGCAAGTGTGGCCTCCATCTCCTGGGTGGCAGAGTTTTCCCCGGATTCCTCCTGCCCAGGATTGCCAGGGACTAGAGCAGTAAACTCCATTTCAAGGTGCAAAGATTTTTCAGAGCCTACTGCATTGGTAGAGCCCTCTGCATCCTGGAGTTGTGCAGGCGGACCTTGCAGGGAGGTGTTGGAGTACAGAACTGCTTCTGCCTCCATTTGCACCGAGGAATATTCTGCGTCCTCCTCCGACTGTGCACGTTTTCCAGAACCTACAGCTTTGCCTGAGCCCCTCATGAGTGCTACAGGAATGGGACCAGAGGGTGATGACTGATCATTTTCTTTAAGAGTAGCAACGTCATCAGTGAAAGGGATAACTATGTGCTCTGGTATCTGCTCGACATAAGTGACTCCTTCAGTCACAGGCTCATCGTTATAGATAGAGGATATATGAACGAATGATGTGACCTCAATATCAGCCTGCAAAGGGACCTCAGGAGCTTGATCGTAAGCAGGAGGGTCTTGTTCATCCTGCAAGGGGAATGAGGAAGCCGTTGATGGCTCAGCGTCATCGTCTTTAGATTCAGAACCCAAATCTACACGGACAGATGTTTGGCTCAGAACCTGCAGGGCCACCACCTCTGCAGAATACACAGCAGGAGTGGCTGCCGCGGCATCTTCGGCAGCCTCTGAGCTGAGCACCTCCTCGGAAAACACAGGCAAACTTGTTGCCACATCCACCATTAACACGTCAGACTGATCAGAATGAATAGATGCAACGTTACCTAACGTCTGAGCAGCAAACTGAGCTGGGTCGGCTGGGACATAAGCAAACTCCAGGGAGCCAGCTGCCGGAGACGGTGACGACGGTGGGCTCATAGCCTTAGAGGTAGTTGGCTTTGAACTGGAGCCTCGAGCGGCTTCGGTCGTCTCCTCGGGCTCTGGGAGCAGCTCAGCATGAACTGATGGGAACTGAGTGGTTTTGCTGATGAACAGTGGTCCAGCTATATTGTCCTCCTCTGTGTCTGTAGATTTTTCCATCCGTGTACGTTCATGGGAAACTATGGATGTTCCTACCGGTTCTTTTACACATTCTGGTTTCTTCTCTTGTGTCATTCCTTCTGACCATCTCTCTACTAACAAACAGCCGGATGGGTTAATAAGCGTGTGTCCCCCTCCACCTGCCACCCAACTTTAAAGCAGTAACAGGTAGAACATTCAGATGGCAGTACATACACGAGTACAAAAGAGTTTGCTTTATTTCCCAACAGTGATTTCGTGTGGGTAATGAAACTTCCCTGTCCTGATCCACTCAAAAGATCCCTCACTCAGTTCATCTCCTCAGAACTAAGTGACCCTGAGCAGCACGGTGACAAAACGCATAATCAGATACCACCTTCAGCTGGTCAGCATCAGGGAAAAGACCATAACTGCCTAGAATTGAGTTGAAAACCTCCATGGAAAAAGCTTCTGATCTAAACTCCTACACAAAACCAGAGGGCAGAGGGCAAGACTTCAACCCGAGCAGTAAGTGACCTCATCTTCAGCTGATGGAATAGCTTATTAATGAAACAAATGCTGTCATGTTAATAAAGGCATTCCTCAATTTAAGAAAATGCATATATAAAATTTAACGATGAATCGGAAAACTTGACTACAGGACACTTCTATGTTAGGAAGCCCCATCTAGTCTAGCCTAAAAATGGTAGTGATCTTGCTGGCAAGATCTGATAATGCAGGCCAAGCCATACTGACCCAGACAAGAGGGGCCGAGAGAGAACTCTGGACCCATGTGTACGTGTGGACTCGGTGAGTCCTCGGGCAGGAAGAAGTTCCCATGGCTGGGGATGGCGAGAGGGCTGGCGACGTGCAGAAACTCCTAGGACTGGAAAACTGCTGTGAGCCCCTTTTCTCAGCTCCGCATCTGCCTGCCACCACCCCCCCCCCCCCCCCCCCCCGGCCCTTCCTTGTCGCACGCGGTCACATCTGCTTGCCGCACTGAGGATTCTCTCTTGGGGAAATGTTTCCCTAATACCAGAATGCTATCTGCAGGAAAAGCACAAAGTGTGTTTCAGTTTTGTTCTTAGTCCTCCCACAAGGTTTATTATTCCTTGGCTTTGACCTTCCTGGAGTCTCAACTGCATGGCCAGAGTTTCACAAGTCTCTTCACCTCGGCTGGGCCCAACCTCCCCCACACCAACAGCACACTACTTCTCAAACCCCCCCACTCAGCTGCCTGTCTCCCCCCAGCTCTTCCCGGCTAAGCCCCAAGCTGTCCTCCACAGGCAAGCGGCTCGGGGTTGGCCAGCAACCCCAACGAAAAGGGCTTTGCGTTTTTTTATGGGGGTGGGAGGGTAGGATTCTTCTCTGCAAACACTCCCTCGGATACTTTGTTGCTTGAATCCTAGCCATAGTAGTAGCCCCTAACTCTGCTTCTGCATTTCCTCTTCCCAGGGACACTTCCACTCTCTCTGCTTGGCCTCGCTTTCCCTGTGCAAGAGTTTGAAAAATGCTGCGAGGGTGAATGAGGGGCTCACTTTCTGTGAATCTCTTCTCCCAAGTATCCAGGCACTGGACTTTGTTTTGTACAATTTCTTCAGCATTATGGCTGTTGATAGGAGGCTAGGTGTGATACCAGCCCCTCCATCAGAGCTGAAAGTGAACTCTCTCCTTCCCCACTGAATCTCACCTAGCACAACATCTGGCAGTGGGTAGGAATGTACATATTTGTTAAATGAAATAATGAATTGGGCTTTAAGGATATGTAGCACTTGAAAGGTGGAAAGGAACTCCTGGAGAGGGGAGCAGCATAAAGCAAAACTCAGAAGACAACAAACTGTCTTGTACTTAATGGGAGCGAGGATTGCAAAGGCAGGATAGATGCAGATTGCAGGAAGCTGCGTTTGCATTCAGGGGCCTGTAAAGGGATGAAAATTTACACACTATGACAGACCTGTCACAAAGCATTACTTTCTCTGTCTGCATTAAAATGCTCATTTCTACATGGCAAAATTTAGTTGATCTAAGTTTAAAGTATTTATCCCTTCTAGTTTAAAAGTCTCCTTTGGTTAATTGGTTAATTATTCACCCTTTTGGGGTATCGCTCTTTTATCGAAGGTTCTCCCACTTCTAAAGAGGGAATGTGAATGTGAGAGTTAGCTCTGGTTCTGACCCATGTAGCCCTTTCCTGCCACCTGTCTGTGACCTCTGGTGGAGGCACAGCACCTATTGCCTGTGCTCTGGGCGTTGTCTCTGACTTTGCTGTATTTCCTGAAGTATTTCCACCCTGTGAAAAATGTGGCCTGTTACTTCACTCAAGGACTGGGAGAGCCCTTCCTAATTTGTTCCTCTTTAGCGTCTGAGGCCTAGCTGCCAATTTTGATTCAGTCCCAGCTTGGACATTTTGTGCTGTAGCTCTCAGCTGGCAGGTTGAGCAACTGCACTTTTCTCAGCCCGACGCCCTGCGAGTTCAGCACTCTGGGACAATCGAAACACATCTGCACCAACTAAAAGCCACATGCAGATCCTGGGGCATCAGAAATCTTATCTCAGGCCCATCTGAGAAAGACTCTCCATTATTTCTAATCTGCTTCAAATAGAATTTTTTATTCAACAAATACTTACTGAATGTCTGATCACAATTACAATTATGGTGGAGGTGCTGAATGTAGCATAGGTTATGTTAAACGATGCTAATCACACTGCTTCTCCGAGAGGCACCCAGGAAAGCAAAGAGCAAGCGTTTTGTTCACGTTTTAGGGAATTCCAATCAGAGATTTTACCTTCCTTATAACTGCTCTGGATCTCCGCTGGCAATTGTTATGCACGCCCTAGTACCACAGCCCCATTGCCAGGAAGGACTTCTCATTTCCCCTCCCTTTGCAGCAGGAGATGAGCTTATATCCTAACTTTACCCACCCACCCCCCTCCTCCCTGGCATATATAAAATAAAACCTTGTAAGGTGCCTGGGTGGCTCAGTCGGTTAAGCAACCAATTTCGACTCAGGTCAAGCTCTCACAGTCCATGGGTTCAAGCCCTGCATCCTCTCTGTGCTGACAGCTCAGAGCCTGGAGCCCCCTTCCATTTCTGTGTCTCCTTCTCTCTCTGCCTCTCCCGCCCTCTCTCTTTCTCTCTCTCTCAAAAACAAATTTTAAAAAAAAATTTTAAATATAAACTTGACTCTACCAGAATCTTTGGCTTGTAAATTAAAATTCCACTCTGGAAAGTCCAAGATCTTCTCTCAACAAAAACAGGTTCCTGCAAAACTCCAAAGTGTTAGCTTTCTTGCTATGAACTTGGGAGACTCAGTACGGAGTAACGACTTCCTTGCTCTAGCTATTTTCGCCTTTTCTCCTAAAGCAAATGAATACGTCAATGGGTAGACATGAACGGAGTGAACAGGAACAATCAGAGGCTATCTGAAATCATGTATACTAGAGTTTAATATTTTTGCAAAAGTATCCCTACAACACCAAAGAGTTTGGATTTTGTGAACAATAGGGAGCTATCAAGGCTCCTGACTAGCAGAGCGATACATTTCTCAAAGATGTTCTCCCTTCATGTACTGACTCTTGGGTCCTGCTGTCCCTGACCTCCTTGTCCTAATTTTCTGGTTTGCCCTATCTGCTTTCTCTCTCAATCCTAATTAGCTCTGTTTCTGCCCCTAGTCTGACCCCAACTCTTGACTATATCATTGGCTCAATGATTTGTTTGCTGTCTTTAGTATGGACTATTCCCCCAACTGATTAATCTTAACACAGTGGAAAAGCATAAAAGGCCCAAGCCCGCTTCCCAACATCACCACCACAGAATCATTTGAACCCTTTTCAACTTAATGTAATTCTTACCTTGGTACAAATTTTACCACCCTGTCTAGACAAATACAAGACTTGGAGAGATAAAAAGATCATTTTGGCACATCACCCATCCCTGTTTAGGGCATCAGTGTAGCTTGATTTCCTTACTAGAAAAAAAAATGCCCAGGAAAGTGCAGAGTAAGCACCAGGGCTTCACAAAATTTAGTATAGGCTGTCCTGAAATTGATACATTTCTCATTTACTTAATAAGAGAGAATAGCTACAAGTATATGTAACCAACCATGAAAATAATGCATGAGAATAGAATTTGGTACAAGAATTAAACTAAAAATTGGGGCACCCAGGTGGCACACTTGGTTAAGCTTCCAACGCTTGACTTCAGCTCAGGTCATGATCTCACCATTTCGTGAGCCCCACATCGGGCTCTGTGCTGACAGCGTGGAGCCTCTTTGGGATTCTCTCTCCCTCTCTCTCTGCCCCTCCCCTGCTCAAGCTCTGTCTCTGTCAAAAACAAACTTAAAAAAGGTTTTAAAACTAAGAATTAAACTAAAAACTTCATAAATGTTTGATATGAGTAAGTAGCTCAAGACAACATCTAATGATACACATAACTGCTATGGTGCTGCATAGAAATTGAAACTGGGCCCAGGGGCGCCTGGGTGGCGCAGTCGGTTAAGCATCCGACTTCAGCCAGGTCACGATCTCGCGGTCCGTGAGTTCGAGCCCCGCGTCAGGCTCTGGGCTGATGGCTCGGAGCCTGGAGCCTGTTTCCGATTCTGTGTCTCCCTCTCTCTCTGCCCCTCCCCCGTTCATGCTCTGTCTCTCTCTGTCCCAAAAATAAATAAAAAACGTTGAAAAATTAAAAAAAAAAAAAAAAAAAAAGAAACTGGGCCCAAAGATCCACAACAGTGCATGACGGTAATTACTGTTCTATGGCCAAGCCAAGAATGTCCAAGATGACTACGAAAAGCTAACAGGTTAACTCAGGGTGGGCTAGGCCTCCTTGGTTCTTCAGAAGAGTTTGTTATTTCCTGGACAGGCTGATACTAGAAACCGGACTGAATTAAGCTTAGGGGGATGTTAGGTGATAGTGGTGTTGAGATTACATTTACCACTCTGAACAGGAAAGTGCTTCCCACCCTCCTCACTGAGTGCTGAAAAAATGACAACTAGCACAATCTGGCTTCAGGGTCTACACAACATGATGGAGGAAGAAGTGAAAGAGGAGGAGATACTGTGGGGAAAGGGAGCTGAAATTCCTCTCCCTTCACTCTTTTAGTTGAAGAATTTCAAGTTTTTCCAGAGGGATCCTAGAATGCTATTTACTGTAGAAAGAGCATGAGTTATGCTTCTAGGAAGATCTCAGTTTACATCCCAACTCTACCGATTACTTAATATTTAGAAGCTTACAAGTTATGTAATCACACCCAAGCATCAGATTTCTCACGTAAAATTGCAATGATGTTACCTACTTATAAAGGTGTCTTAATTGACAAAATATATTGTAAGTACCTAGGACAAAACAGGTACATGTATACCTCATTTTATCGCACTTTATTTTACTTTGCGAGTATTGCATTTTTTACAAACTGAAGGTTTGTGGCAACCCTGTTAAGCAAGGCCACTGACTGGCTGTTCCCCCCATCTTTCTCCCTCTGCTGGGACCTCCCCATTCCCTGAGACACAACAATATTGAAATTAGGCCGATCGATAACCCTACAATGGCCTCTAAGTGCTCAAGTGAAAGAAAGAGTCTCATGTCTCTTACTTTAAATCAAAAGCTAGAAAATGATTAAGCTTAGTGAGGAAGGCATGGTGAAAGCTGAGATAGGCTGAACTCTTATGCCAACCAGTTAGCCAAATTGTGAATGCAAAGAAAAGTTCTTAAAGGAAATTGAAAGTGCTAAACCAGTGAACACACGAATGATAAGAAAGCGAAACAGCCTTATTGCTGATAGGGAGAACGTTTTAGTGTTCCGGATAGAAGCTCCAACCAGCCACAACATTCCCTTAGACCAAAAGCCTAATCCAGAGCAAAGTCCTAACTCTCGTCAATTCTATCAAGTCTGAGAGAGGAGGAAGCTGCAGAAGAAACGTCTGAGGCGAGCAGAGGTGGTTCATGAGGTTTAAGGAAAAACACCGTCTCCGTAACATCAACGTGCAAGGGGAAGCAGCAAGTGCTGATGTAGAAGCCGCCGCAATTATCCAGGAGATCTAGCTAGATCATGACTGAGGGTGGCTACACTAAACAACAGATTTTCAATGTAGGTGAGACATTCTTATATTAGAAGATGCTGTCTAGGCCTTTAATAGCTAGAGAGAAGTCAATGCCTGCCTTCAAAGCTCCAAAGGACAATCTGACTGTCTTGTTAGGGGCTACTGCAGCTGGTGACTTTGAGTTGAAGCCAATGCTCTTTTCCCATTCTGAAAATCCTGGGGGTCTTCAGAATTATGCTAAATCTACTCTGCATGGGCTCTATAAATGGGACAACAAAGCCTGGTAACAGCATGTCCATTTACACTATGGCTTACTGAATATTTTATTTACTTACTTTTATTAATTTTTTTAATGTTTATTTTTGAGAGAGACAGACAGAACATGAGCAGGGGAGGGGCAGAGAGAGGGAGGGAGACACAGAATCTGAAGCAGGCTCCAGATTCTGAGCTGTCAGCACAGAGCCCAACACGAAGCCCGAACTCATGGACTGCGAAATCATGATCTGAGCCAAAGTCAGATGCTTAACTGACTGAGCCACCCGGGCGCCCCGGTTAACTGAATAAACTGAGGGTTTAGAGTTTAAACCCCCTAAACTCTGGGTTGAGACCTGCCACTTAGAGAAAAATATTCCTTTCAAAATATTACTGCTCAGGGACAATGTACCTGGTCATCCAAGAGCTCTGATGGAGGCGTACAATGAGGTGAATGTGGTTTTCATACCTGCTAATACATCGATACTGCAGTCCATGAATCAAGAAGTAATTTCAACTTTCAAATCTCATTATTTAAGAAATACATTTTGTAAGGCTATAGTTGCAAAAGATAATGATTCCTCTGATGGATCTGGGCAAAGTCAGTTGAAAACCTTTGGAAAGGAGTCACCATTCTAGATGCCATTAAGAACATTTGTGACTCATGGGAAGAGGTCAAAATATCAACATTAACAGGCATCTAGAAGAAGTTAATTCCAAAGTCATGGATGAATTTGAGGGGTTCATGACTTCAGTGGGGGAAGTCACTGCAGATGGGGTGAAAACAGCAAGACAGCCAGAATTAGGAGTGAAGCCAGAAGAAGTGACTGAATTGCTGCAGTCTCAGGATAAAACTTGAACAGAGGAAGAGTTGCTCCTTATGGATGAGCAAAGAAAGTGGTTTCTTGAGATGGTCTACAATCCTGGTGAAGACCGTTGAAAGAATTTAGAATATTCCATAAACTTAGTTGCTCAAGTAGCAGCAGGGTTTGAGAAGACTGACTGGGGTTGGAAAGAAGTTCTACTGTGGGTAAAATGCTATCAAATAGCATCACATGCCATAGAGAAATCATTCATGAAGAGTCAATCGATGTGGCAAACTTTATTGTTGTCTTATTTTAAGAAATTGCTACAGATACCCCAACTTTCAGGGACCACCACCCTGATCAGTCAGCAGCCATCAACATCAAGAGCAACCATCAAGCTCTCTGGAAGCTCAGATGGTAGTTACCTTTTAATTCATTTTATTTTTTTTTTTTTTAGCAGTAAAGTTTTTTAAATTAAGGTATGTACACTTTTTTTAGACATAATACTATTGCACACTTAATAGACTACAGTATAGTATAAAACGTAATTTTTATATGCACTGGGAAATGAAAAAAGTTCATCTGACTGGCTTTATTGCAGTATTTGCTTTCTTGTGGTGGTCTGGAACTAAACCCACAGTATCTCCAAGGTAAGCCTGTACTCAATGATTCCATTCCTTTTTCCTTTCTTTTCCTACCATATACTAAGTGGTAGAACTTAAGAGACAACTCTTTTGCTTTAAAATAGAGCTGAGTTTCTAAAATCCCCCCAATTAATGATTCATCTCTATTAACAAAGAAACTCCTGAGAAGACTGAAAAATTGCGGCACTTTTCATGGATTCATGTGGTAGTGAGATCTGTTTAATCAAATTGCAAAAAAAAAAAAAAAAAACAACAAGAAGGGAGTCCAAGAAAGTTTCACAGCATGAACTACTTTGGAAATAGGCATATATGGGTGAAATGCCACAGTGGAGGCCTGGACAGTCAGGGACTATCCCATAGGTCCTAGGCTCTGGAAAATGAGGAAATGATGAGAGACAACAGAGAAGTGAGAAAAGTTTGCTTCGTATCTGGTACTTTTCCTCCCCACCTCTTCCATCACCTGAGTTTGTATGAATTTTTAAGGGCACTGGGAGATGGGTGAACCCTGTCTGTCCTATAAAGAAGCTACCAAAAATGGGCCTCCTTCCAAGAAAAATCCAGGATGAAGTGTTCAAATAAAAGGGTATGCGCAAGGATGTACTGTAGACAAAAACCAATGTCTTTCACAGTCACATCTGATAGTTGGGAGGTGAGTGGGGACCAATGCATTAGGGATGGGAGTTAGCCTTTGCCCCACATCAGCAAGCGCTAATACCTGCTACTGCCTTTAGGTTGACCTAGCCTCATGCTGAAGAGACTGAAAGACCAAAGTAAGGGTCAGTTCACATGGTCCTCAAAGAATGGTCCACTTTTCCATATTGCACATCACTGAAATCTTGGGAGAGCCACAATCCTTGGGACCGAGAGAGCATGTAGGGTACTATAGGTGCCACCATATACAGCAGCGGGATCCACAGAAGGGAAGTCTGTCTAGAGGAGAAGGTGCCACTTGTTCTACCTACATTTTTATTGTAGAGAACCCAACAACCATGCAGCCAAATGTACTTGGCACTCCCACAGGAATTGCGTTTGGGGAATTAAGCCAGTTAGAAGATAGGAGGATGTCATTCAGGGGAGGAAATGCCCTACCAAATGGAAACTGCCTCTATATCCCTAGATAGTCCCTCTTTAGCCCAGAGTGATGCTTTCCTGGATACACACAGACTCATGCAGTCTCTACGATAGGACCTAAGTTAATGGACACTGTTTTCCATTAATAAACCAGTTGATACAACAATAAAAGGCAGACAAATGAGCCAAACTGGTATTAGTTAACAATGAAATCAATATATTTTCTGGTCATATCTTCATGTTACCTTCCCATCTCCCCAGTAAACTAGAATAAGCAATGTTCATTTCTACTCTACTGCCAAAGAGCAATCTAGGTCTACAGCCATTCAGTCTGTTAATTAAAGTAATCCACATTAATTTAGTCCACTTGTTAAGCTGAATGGTGGGTAAGTTCTTCAGTAAACAAATTAGTCTCAAAAGCTACCAGTTAGAAGAGCCTGGGTGTCTCAGACAATTGGGCATCTGACCTCAGCTCAGGTTATGATCTCGTGGTTCATGAGATCGAGCCCCACGTCGGGATCTGTGCAGACAACTCAGAGCCTAGAGCCCACTTCAGATTCTGTGTCCCCCCCCCCTCTCTGCCCCTTTCTGCTTGCACTCTCTCTCTCTCTCAAAAATAATAAACATTAAAAAAAATTTTTTTTAAAGCTACCAGTTAGCTACCTCCCACCATAAAGATTCACCGACTTTATCACCACTCTCAAACATAGTAAGCCTGCACAATCCCAATCCTCTCAAACATAGCTCCTGGTATAGACAGCACGAGTACAAAGAGAAAGGTTCACAGGGAAGGGGAGAGTTGTCGGGGTTCTTGCACTTGTCTGTATGTCCTGCTGGTGGTAAGCAAATCCCAGACCTGTGTCTCATGGTAAGCTGGGAATGTCCTCAGGACCCTGCAGGGAAGAAGCCAGGCTAGATAGTAAAATATTCCTGAACCACAGCAATGGACTCTCCTGCCCCTTCAAATGCTGACTCTTGCTAGCCTTAATCTCATTTTCTGTTTTGGGTCTTTTGCCATAAACCCAAATCCCTCATGATCTTTACATTTTCCTAGATCCTACTCCTGACTTCTCCCTATCTTGACTATGTTATCTACTGGCATCACCAAACTGGTAGAGTATAAAAGTGGCTTAAACTCACTGATCCTACCTTTTCTTTCTCCACAGTCATTCCAAAATGTTGGCCAGTTAAAGCAGCAAAAATACTTCGTTATTTCTCTCCCTGCCCGGGAGTCTCCCATTTTCTCCACAAAATTTTGCCAAAAGCTTCTTCTTACCATTCTTTTAGATATGCATGCCTGTCCTTGGGATCACCCTTTTGCTTTTAGTGAGCCACCCAAATTGTCACCATGTAACTATGCTTTTCTCTTACTCCCCATCTGACTTTTCTCGGTGCTCCTCTGTCAATGCAGTTTCATGCGGTCACGTCCACCTAGACATTTACACATATACATAAAACACAATTTTTCAAAGCCCTGTACAGCCCTATGTCAGAGAGATGGGCTGGAGAAGACCACTTTCTATGAAAAACTTGGGACAGAAAAGATGGTCAGTGACAATTGATTTCTTGCCCTCCAACTGAACTGCAGTTAACCTACCATAGGAGGAAAAAAGAAAAAAAGATGTTTTTTTTCTTAATAAAAATATCTTCCAAGAAGAGTGTTTATACAACTTTCCTAAGTAGTGCATCTATTACTACAACATCCAGTTTTCTTCAAAGTTCATTGTACTTCCTTAAAGATAGAGGACATTAGGAAGGGTCTGAGTCATAGTTTATACATACTGTTCTAGGTCTCATTTTACCAAATGGTTTGAAGATGAGTGTTTCCTATGTTTGTCTTTTAAAGATTTAAAATCCCCCAAAATGTCAGTTTCCAATCTTCAAAAAAAAAAAAAAATGATCCAATAATAAAAATTAAACTGTGATTAAACAAACATCAGTATAATTAAACAAAATATTTATGGGCATGATTCTGAAGCTTGAATGTATGCTAGTAATGATGCAATGATTTATAACTAGTATTATTAAACTGTTACTACTTGTGGTACTTACCTTCAATCAGATGAAATTGTTTAACGAGATCTTTTATATCCAGAGAAGTATTCCCTGAAGGAATAAATGCAGGAAATTAGAGACATCAAATTCCCAACTTAAAATGCCTTCCTTTTCAAAGCAACAAATATATAATCTCAAGGAATAACAAACCTTCTCTAAACACAATGAGTTCTTTAAAATAAACTGCTGCAAACTGGGTGATGTTTGGTGGGTTGGTTTTGAGAACGGCTCTGCTAAGTCCCTCGAGCAGAGTCTTGAGGCCATAAGGTACGACAAGTCTGGGCTTTGAAGAAATCATTTGGGCAGGATGTCTGTAATATCAACTATAATGAAGAAAAACAAGGTCTTATAAATAGTATATGATAGCTTCTGACAACAAATCTGTCTCCTATAGAAATTATTACCTTTAGTTCCAATTTCTAGGCATTTATTCTAGCAAAGTGGGCTAATTCTTAATGGTAGTTAACACACAGGCATGAGTGCGTACACACACACACACACACACACACACACACACACACACACACTAGCTCATTATGTGCAGATGAGCAATAGAGTAGCACTATTAAACCCCCTGGGGAAAGCCCTGGTGAGAACTCTAGGATGATAGTAAAAACAAAGAACCAACCAAACAAAACTTGTTTCTGTAAAATTTAGTAAATATTTTGTGCAGAATTTCAAGAAAGATAAATTAAGCTCGTGTATCGGTGCCTAAACATCCTTTGAAATTACATGGGCACTGGCTTTTTCTCTGTACCTTCATCAGATAGAATTGTCGAATAGAGTTTCTACAAGAAAACATCTTTTTCCTCATTTTTCTAAATGTATCCCTGAACACGTTGATCGTCTTTCAATATACAATTTTTAGCCTTTGCTTTAACAATCAGAATAGGTATAATTTACTTATGGTATCACACCACCCACTACCCTATGCACGTCTCTCTTTTCTCCTATCCTCCCTTAACCTCTGCCCTAGTCTTCCCCTCTCTCCCCTTTCTGCAGCCTTTCTGATTTTAAGTGGTACCAAGGGTATTGCATAGTCCAACCTGTAATGCTCAAGAATTGCAAAGATTGCCATCCTAAACTGTGTGTCAGTGTGTGTGTGTGTGTGTGTGTTCTGTTTCACTGTACAAGATGATTTCAGGAGGTTTATAAATACATGTAAAGAACAGAAGTAACTATTTAAGGAAAGGAGTTCAATGGTAAGGGAAAAATCATGGTAGGAAAAATATGATGAAACCACAGGTAAGGTTAGTATCCCCATGCAAGCCATACATCCTACACTTTGATGGAGATGGCGTGTCAAATCAGCCCCTGAGCTACCAGGCAGCCATCACAAAATAGGAAAAATTTGGTTAAATGGTTCATGTTTCTGAGATAAAAAATCAGTTGCCTGGGAGACTCGGAGGCATTCTGAACACCGAGTCCCAGGAGAAATTTCTCCCCCAGGTCCTCATAAAGAGGGGAATAGTGTGATATAATGAATCATGTCAACAACATCCCTACAGTTGAGTAACGAGTTTCATAGAGCTAAGTTGCAGTGTTTAGTTACAGCAATTATATAAGGAGCCAACCTCTAATAAAAAGTTGTGTGTCATAACAAAATGCTGAATATTTAAAAGCAGTTTCATCTTCCCAAAGGTCAGGGAAAAAAAAATGAATCTCTGTTGGTCAAAGCAAATCTTTTGAGGATATAATTAAGTGTATTGAATCCTTTAATGAAAATCTACTCTCAAAGTTTAAGTCAACTTGACCTTTACTGAATTAAACTATCTTTAAAAAACCACTAGTGCGCAAAAAGCAAACAAAAACAAAAAAACAACCAAAACAACCCCACACCACTAGTGCAGCTTTGGCAGGCTACAAGCTAAACGTTAAGGGATGTAGGCAGTAATTGTATGCATGATCCACAGATACGCTATTTTTGTGTGCATGTGTATATAATTTTTTTTCAAGTACACATTTTGCACCCCAGTGTGAGTGGATAAGTCACGTTTGGAAAAGCGGCTTACCGGCAGCCATGATGGAGCTACCCAAACACCCTTTCTGTAGGCAGTTGGCAGTTGCTGCCACCAACCGTGGACAGAACGGCCGTACAGTGATCCTATTGGTTCTCCGCGCAGGCGGTATGCCGCGCCCCCAACCACTCCACACTCTGGGAGTGTGCGAGGCCTTTCAGTGCACCAAGACCTGGGATGCTGTACGTCCTACAACACAGTCCCATGAGAAAAATTGTCCTGAGCAAGTTGAGAAATACTGCGACACCAAGCAGGACTACATCGACGGGTACTCAGAGACAGACACACACACACACACACACACACACAGAGCTTAAAACCGACCGCTTAATTCTACCCAAATCTCTCCTTTAGAGGTTACTTGTCCAAAACTTCTTTTACTACCCCGACCCCTGTGCTGAACTGTGAGCTTGCGTTTTTACTCACTTCCCCAGGGCTAACGCCTGAGCGGGACAACGGTGCTGTAGGCTGAGAATGCGGGAGTGCGGGCTTCAGAGCCACAGGAAACGTCAACAATACACACCGCTCCCTTAAGACCTACGTTGGGGTCTGTGCTTGGTTTGCCGTTGGTTTGGTGGGAAGGGCAGCGAAACGGAGAGCGGACGTCCCGGTTCCGCGTCTAGTTCAGGAGGCGCAGGTGGCAGACCCACCGCCGGGACTCCCGGAGCTCCGCCACACCCACGGTTGTGAGCCTGCCCTTCCCCATGGGCCTCCCACTCCGAGGGCCCTCCGTCTTCCCCAGCACTGGAAGAACCATCCACCGAGCCCACCGCGAGAGGCGCCCCGAGGGCGTGACCGCCTCCTGGGCCGCAGGGCGGGGGGGGGGGGGGGGCCTTTTCTCCAGACTCCCCCACCTTTTCCTTTCCGCCTACGCTATAAAAAGCTTCCTCGTTGCCCCCTTGCCGGCGGCTCCTGAAGGAGTAGAAGCGTTGAGCTGGGTATTTATAGCCCTGTGGACGTCAGGGCGTGCGTCACAAAGCTCCTCCCTCCTGCTGAGGGCTCGCGGTCAGGAAAGGAGGCGGAGCCTCAGCGTCCTCAGCCAATGGGGAGCCGCAAAGGACAAAGGCTCCAACTCCGCGGGCCAGACACGCAGGTGGGCTTTGCCTTTTCTAGAATACAAACTGCCGTTTCCAAACCGCCAGAAGTCGCTCAAGGCTACGGCCTTTCCACTTCTCATCGCTCATCATAAAATAAGAGCTGGTGTAGAAGGAAACAAATAGATTTATGGCATTTCTTGCAGTCGCCGCCTCGCCTCTTCCCACTACCCCTTCCTCCACAATGTTACTCTTTTCAGCCAGCCTTTAGAAGAATAGTCTGTCACGGTATACATAATGCTAAAATGTTGAAGAGAACGAATAATTTTATGCAACACAGTACTTTCCCTTTTGAGAAAATCACCTGTGGGAAGAGAATTTGGCAATAATCTTGAGACTTCCACTTTCTGTAACTCGGATCTGGCAATACAGACACAACCCACCCTCCCCAAATCCTACTACCAGAAACCGGTTGCAATTCAGACCAAAGTAAAGGCACATCGACTTGTTTCAAATACCTGCTCCCTGCTCTTTCACCCATTCAAACTCACATACTTGAGCTGGGCATTAACTGCCACCATAATCATGATGACCAAACTCCAAACGGGCTTCAACGTAATTCGTTTTCAAATATTTAAACAAGAATCATTGTAAATCAACCAAACAGTATCTTCAAGGCATAGATATGATTAAAAAAAAAAAAACACAAAACACTTTAAAGAAATTCAGAAAACAGTTAAGGCTTCCAGAGCTCTTAAGAGGCAATGCTTAGGGCACCAGTCTCCATTTATGCTGCACAGAGAGCACTTTCTACACATATTAAATCTTCCAAATAATAGTTACTGAGTGCTCATTATGTCACAGGCTCCCTCTTCTCCTGAAGATTGCATTTTGAAAGCAGAAATGCTAATTTTAGATTGTGATGATAGGTCTGCAGATGATACTTGTCCTTGGCCACTGTCCCGGGCCCCATTTTGGTGGATAAAAGTGAAATGAACCATTTTTGGTGCTTTCGTTCATAATATATTTAACTATCAAAGATAGAAACTTTCTAAAACCCCCAAGTACAAACCCCATTTATGGCATCTTTGGGAATTATTTATGCTTCTGTAGCCTAACCTTGGCAGGCCACCTCAGACACACAGGTCTTAGGTACTGTGCAGAATATCTGCAATGCATGTCCTCTTTCCACATTTCATCAATGACTCTTTTGTCCAAGTCCCTGAGAGGCAAATTGTTACAGTGAAAACATTTAACCAAAAATTTTCAAACCACTATTCACTGCTTTGATTTCTAGAACTCTTATTAATGATTTCAGGTGGTTTTATATTCTTCTTGTCCTTTCAGTCACTAGGGATCTAAATGCAAAATGATACTCTGCTTTGCATTTCTCCTTGCTCCCCATTCTTACTTCATGGAAGTTCAAGGCTCTTGGCGTGACCTCTGCAAAATTCAAATGTTATTTCGTTCCCACCTGACTCGAAACTGGCCTGAACACACATACTGTTTGTCACCTCTGTGCCTTTGCTCATCAAGACCAAGGCCTGAGATGTTCTTCTAGCCATCATTTTCACCTGACTACATCCTTTAAAACTCAGGGATCTCCTACTTTAGGAAGCCAATGGGTTAGAAGCATTTCCTCAGTGGCCCCATAATACACTCTCTGAGCATAACCTTGCTATATGTTTGGTTTGTGTTTGGCTCTTCTCTCAGATTTACTAAATACTTACCAAAAGATGATAACCTAGGGTAGTGTTGCTTTAATTTAAACCACCTGCACTGGAATCATTTTTAGGAGCTTGTTAAAAATGCCTTCCTAAACCCTACCTCATAGCTACTGAGTCAGATTCTCAAAGGAAGGCTAATTTCATTTGTACAACTAAAATTTGCAACCAGCTGGCCTGTGGCTGGACAAAGCGTAACCCAGAGCTCACCCAAGTCAACTGGGAGCTAGAGCTCAGTCTTTCTGGTTTTCACAAGAAAGCCAATTATAATGTGCACTGGGCAAATTATACTCTAGTGAAGAAGAGACACATCTTTTATCGATCAACTTTCCTGTCTCCTGCTCCCGAGCCCTTGCTGTCCTTTTCTCTTTCCTAGCTTCCAAGTCTCCTCCCTCTATTATGTATCTCCTGGGGAGGATATGAGCTTAACAATTTTTTTTCTACAAGATATACCACCAACAAAATTCAAGAATATGTAAGAAACACCAAACAGTACATCGTGACTGTCAATGTGTACCTGCATCGATTCAGATCCGTAGGTGTATACTTGCCACCACAATTTGCTTAAGGAAGCAATCAACTAGGAAAGTTATACAGCAAAGGAATACCCACACACACGCACATGTGTCTATTTTAAAAATCAAATATGCACTGTCCTTTTAGTTGGCAGAAGCATAAGAGTGCAAACTCTATAATCATTGACTTGCACAATATTCAACAATTCCTTGTTATCTGTGACATCTGAAATACTTCACTTGCTCAAATACTTAGCTATCGTGCTAAAATCAGACCCTAACCTAATAAAAAAATCTTAAATATTTTAACACCACAAAGGTACATGTCACATTAGACCATACCTCCAAGCTGTGACAAATTATGTGTTCAGGGTACATATACATTAGAGATTTCTCTCATCGTAGGCCAAATCTAATACAAAAATACATTTGACGCTCATAAATTAGAAGATCCATTTAAGAGCCTCCAAAATAGGAATGAGGAAGGAGTGATGCCAACATAAAAAAGCACACGTAGATCCAAGTTGTTCTGGTTATAGGATTATTTTCTTCATCCACGAGGGGGTAAAGAGCAAGTCACACCAAGCTAAGTTTCTAGGCAGATCACAGTTCACAGGCTGGTTAAATCATGGCACGCAGGCCAGAAAATGTTATGAATTACTCAACTCAAAAATGTTCTCAGATTTCAGTCTAATAGTACTATACCTGCACTGTGGTTTTTGTTAGAGACTTTAGAATCATTACCTACCCCATTAGGTAGGGAGGTACTCTCCATACTCTACGGCCCTGTTGACACACACAAACCACAGGGGCTATCCGGCACCAAACATAGGAAGAGTTATAAACAGACCTACTCTTTGACTATTAAAGTGGTCAGTGAACTGAATACAAACTTATTTGAATCCTGAAATCTCTCTGGAGAGATACAAATAAATTTTTAAAGCAGTGAGTGCAGGAATAGTTTTTGTTTAATCCTAAAGTACAGGGCTTCATGTAACCTTTGAATACTGAATAATAGTTCAAACAATATTTGAACTGAAAATTCAAGTGAGTATGACCTGAACCAAGAACTTTGGGTTCAGAATGCTCCACAACCCTTACTGGAAAGTCTGGCTCATATGCTATAGCCAAGGACAAAATGGCTAGGGCCAGATTTCACAAATTCATAATATTCTTCCCTTAAGCCTCCATGAAATTAGGCTTCCGATATTTTTAAACACCAAGTGTTTTCTTCAGAAAGCATCTACTTGGCTTCTGCATCTGCTCATTCACTGAATGTAAGATAGCAATCTTTTCTCTCTGGCTAGCGTCAAAAATCCAGGCAGGATTCACACCAGAAAGAGTCCATGTGAATAAAACACTTTGGAAGTGAGGAATCACGAATATAATTTAGTCAAAGTCGGTGAGGAATAATTATTTCTTTCAAAGAAATTATCATTCCCTCAGAATCAGATGAAGTAGGTTAAAGCTGTCAACATCCTAGCTGCTCCTCCTAGGTTTTATTTTGAAAAGAAATATTAAAGTATTAATATCATATGAGATCATGCTTCAGCTACAATGATATGTAAATAAATGACACCCCAAGAGGATACTCTCTTTAGCACAGTATAAATTTTAAAAAATCTAACCTTAAGCCTGAGCCAAGTTAGGCACACAATTATGGCAGAAATTCTCAAGTGACTGAGGTATTTAGACTCTTCAAAAACAAAGGTGTGCAGCACTGAGCTAAGAGGTGAATTAAATGACAACAAAAATTAGCAATGAAGGATTAAAAATTAACTTTGAACTCCTTTTATAGAATAACCTGAGCTAAGGAGACAATGATTAAATCCTGGCAACAGATAGCCCAGCAAATCCTTCACCAGCAAATATTCTGAGGGAAAAAAAACAATCACCTATGTTCATTTAAGAATACCTTGTCAAGTAATTTGTTAAAAGACCTCCAAAAGTTGGTAACGAGATAATTTATCACAAAGATAAGGAAACTCCTAAAATATAGGTATTATTTATCTAGCCAATAGACCAGGCTTTCTAATAAATTAGCAAAACAGTTCTACTTTTGATTGTAAAACTATCTATTTGCTTCTACTTGGTTGGCTTTCAAAGGAAAAAAGTGTTCATTACTTTGAAACATTCTGTAGACGATCTGGAGGTAAGTATTTTTGATGACACAACTTCAGCTGAAGCGCATTTGTGTTTTAATAAGGAAAACATGAAATTCTGGGTTATTAACACATTTTGTTTTACAAGAATATTCTGTCTGTGGTCAAGAGATCTGTGTTCTATTCACTGCTCCACTGATAACAGGAATAATTGATTGGGATCAATTAGCCTTTTTGTGCCTGAGTTTGTCTAGACAATGGGAATAAGAATATCTGTGCTATGTTATTCACAAGTTAGAGGATAAAATAAAACACTAGAAAGCACTTTTATTTTTTTTCAAAACACAATATAAATGCTATGTCATAATACTGTTGATAATTTTACAGGTGCCTCCTAGTGTTATATGCAGTCGGATGTGTGCTTAAGGTAGGCGTTCCTAGAAGATCACAGGTGGAATATTTAGTTTGCTTTTATTTTAAAAATAATAAATCACAAAACTAAAATGTTTGAACAAGGTCACTTAACCCTCTCCCCAGGTGGTTAGTTATAATTACTAGTATCCTCATTATTATTACTTTTTAGCTATACGTTTAAAAGAGGAGATCTTTAATATGTCAGCCTAACTGGGAAAATGTGTCCCTGGCACAGGTGGTTTTCAGAAGAAAAGCCGGTCTTCGGGCTTCCAGAAGAGCTGTGTCTTCTGCTTTCATTTTAAAGTGCAGAACCTGGTAGGGAGGGACAGAACAGGAAGTCCGAGTCTATCACTGAGGAACCAGTTCCCTCAGAGAGGCCAGAGCAGCATGGATGCGGACATGCAATCTGTTTTCAAAGTCGTAGCCAGAGAAATCCTCCTGTAAGACCAAAGAAGGAGATTTATGAACTCTATGAACTGAGCCTTCTGAAACACTGCAACATAAGCCACACGATTTTGTGCTTCCTCAAGTAAAATCTCTCACACTGCTTCCCATCCACTCAATTTTATTTCCCAAACCTCAAACTTTGGGTTCATTTCTAAAATGTCCAGGAGGATGTCATTAATGCTGTCTTTGGAAAATTGTCTTCATGTTATTCCTGAAATAGTAGTCTTGAACTGTGCTCAATCTAACCTGCTATTAGAAATTCTTCATTCAAGACTATAGTTATGGGGGTGCCTGGGTGGCTCAGTCGGTTAAGTCGACTTTGGCTCAGGTCATGATCTCACAGTTCGTGAGTTTGAGCCCCGTGTCAGGCTCTGTGTTGACAGCTCAGAGCCTGGAGCCTGCTTCAGATTCTGTGTCTCCCTCTCCCTGTGCCCCTCCCCTGAAGTGTGTTTTTAAAGCAGGATGGGCGATTTCATTGAGTTTCTTATATTAGTAATTTCACTTAAACATCAAGGGCTCACCAAATCAATTAGTTATTACTTTTCCTTTCCAGAAATATCAATCAGAACAATCATCTCACAAAACTTCTTGAATTCAGACTCGAGTGGACACAACAGAGGGTAAGAAGGGCCCTGGAAAAAGGTAGATACAGTATTTTTACCTTTGCTTGAAGAAGTAGAGTTCTGCCTCTTGCTACAGTCTATGAATGCAAGAAAAACATAATATCTTTTAATATCTATATTTGGACATACTCAAGCAGAAAATGTTATAACAGGATAGATTAATTAAAACAATTCACAGTAGACACAGAGGTGAGTCAACTGCTCATTCTAGTTTAGTCACTCAATTTTTCTTTAATGATGCTTGTTAAGTTCACACTAAGGCATTACTAAATAATTATGCATAACCCTCATTATACAACAAGAGATTAACAACTTAGAAGAGTTATTATAGCTTAAGATCTTAGAGAGCAACCTAAAACTGATGATCATTAAAAAGTTTACTTGACATCAGTAAGTTAGACTTTGGAATGCATTACTGGTTGAGAACATCAGCTTCACGTTTCCAGAAATGGACCAGGCTTGTTATATTTTAAGTACACATTTTAAGGCCATATTAAGAGTAAAACTTTTCCTAAAGAATATGGTGTTAGGGTTTTCTACAAAAAATGACAAAACTTGCCTTTTCTACTTTGGTAAAATTAGAATTTAAAATGACTTACCAATTACAAGCCTGTATTTGGCGAGATGGGCTACATATTTAAGGGTCAGTCTTGAATCATATTTCTGTTGATTTAGCTCTAATTTTAGAAAGCCTATTTATTTGAAAGTATAATGAACTTACTAAAAATTAGAATCTCATAAAGCTAGTATTATGTAACTGAGTTTCTAAAAGAAGGTAGCAAGCAAATCCACTCGTTTAAAAACAAAACTTCCCCAGTATACTTAAATACGTAACTGTCAAATTTACATGGCATTCTGAAATTTTTAAAGCAATCACCACATCATCCTCATTTATTCTCACCATAATCTCCATTCACTTGGCAAGGCAGGTATTTTTTATCCTGTTTTACACATTAGGAGGAAGATACATGGTTCAGGAACATAACCAGCCTCCTACACTAAGGTGAAGGCAGAGTCAGAATCCGAATGCAAATCCGTGTTCTTCTGAATAAGCCGTACTACTTCATATCCTACCATTCTAAAAAACGCAATGATTTTCCCCTCGAGTGAGTTTTTGTCCAAAAAGGTACATTTATACTGCTCATTCCAGAGAAGAAACTGCCTCAGTAAACATAGTAAAAGAGGATGACTCACTTCTTGGATTTTTCCTGCATGAAATCAAGGAAAACAAAACCAAAAACCCACCATGTTCAATTCACTGACTTTAAATGAAGGATGCTTTGTGCCTGCTCACCTGTGCATTTTTGCTGATGAACGTTATTTAATCTATATGAGGCCTTACCTCCGGTTTGTCTAACAGAAGACAGCCAAGTTCATAGCAAGCATATGGCTGGACATATAAGTTATTCTGACGACACAACTCATCTTTAACAGCGCGCTGAAAGAACTGAAAGTAATACAAAAGTTACTACAATTAACTCATTTTCCCACCTAAGGTTCATCGCATCTTCAGGAGACAGAAGGGGGGACTTATCTCTGTATTCTAGATGTTTGTTTTGGCACCTTATTTCTTCCCAACCTCATCCATATCTACAAGCCCGCTGCATGCTTGCCTCCAGGCTATGCTACCCATCGGTCAGCTCAATTTGTGCTTCTTCTATTTCCAGTTGACAACCTAGTCTCTACTGATCTTTTTTTTTTTTCAACTTTTTTTATTTATTTTTGGGACAGAGAGAGAGACAGAGCATGAACGGGGGAGGGGCAGAGAGAGAGGGAGACACAGAATCGGAAACAGGCTCCAGGCTCCGAGCCATCAGCCCAGAGCCTGACGCGGGGCTCGAACTCACGGACCGCGAGATCGTGACCTGGCTGAAGTCGGACGCTTAACCGACTGCGCCACCCAGGCGCCCCTAGCCTCTACTGATCTTAATGCGGAAAACATCATGATCTGCATCTCAAAGTAACATACCAATATTTAAAACAGGAAGCACACAAGCCAAGAATCCACTCCTGACACGTATCTTGACTGTATCTTGCGGATACTTAAGTATGTGATCTAAAGCAGGCTACTCAGAGCTGTGTAATAACTATCATGACCCTGTGCTGAAAAAGTAATTTAAAATTGGGGCGCCTGAGTGGCTCAGTCGGTTAAACGTCCGACTTCGGCTCAGGTCACGATCTCGCGGTCCGTGAGTTCAAGCCCCGCATGGGGCTCTGGGCTGATGGCTCAGAGCCTGGAGCCTGCTTCCGATTCTGTGTCTCCCTCTCTCTCTGCCCCTCCCCCATTCATGCTCTGTCTCTCTCTGTCTCAAAAATAAATAAAACGTTAAAAAAAAAATTAAAAAAAAAAAAGTAATTTAAAATTATAAAATAAAAGTATGTCAACACTCTAGGATTTAAAAGTCAAAGTCCCCTACTACTGTACATGAACTCTTTTAAAGAGTAATCAAAATTACACTGGGATATACTTCAAAACATCCAACGACACAAAAACTTTAGAAAAATTCCCCCAACTATATTTGAAAATAATGAATGGTTCTCTTCCATATAGTATGTACACAGAATATCTTAAGCTAACACTTTTCTAGACTTTACCTCCAGAGTTGCTTTGGTAATCTGCAGTTACAGACACAGGAAAAGTGAACGCACGCTAACATATCTGATCATCTTGGGGATTTATCTAGCTATGAGGCTTCATTTTGCTCCTTTAAAACTGTCTGCATCCTTATTTCCTCCTTCTCCAACTGAGACTGTCATCTCTGATAAGTAACTCCTGCCAGAAGAAAAGCCTGTGTATAAAGAAGCAATGTAAGAATCTGAAGTTACACGTTACTAACTAGTATTCTCCACCAGCACCTTCCAGCATCTGAGAGGAGAGGACACGGATCGGTAGAGGGTTAAGCTCACACTGCGGCGAAAGGTCTGGTTTTGTTGAATGCTTTTTCCATTGTCCTTATTCCTAAGCACACATACAGGCTTTCACAGTCTATGTTCCTTGGCCACAGCATTAACGGTTTACCTGAACAGCATCTTCTGAGTTTCCGAGACATTTGTGTATGGCACCAAGAAGCAAATACTTTAATCCAACAACAGATGAATCATCCACTTCATGGCAAGCTTAAGGAGAAGTGAAAACAGCAGCAAGGATAATAATTCACTTAATTTCTTAAACATCATGAGTTAAGTATTTCATTGTTCAGTGACCTGAATATTCAGTTCACAATCCTGCCCCCTGAAACTCAGAAGGCTCCTTTTCCTCATCCATTAGTGAATACCCTTATTCAAAGAAAGGCAAAGATATCAAACATCTGGGCATCCAGAGGACTCGGAATTATATCATATTGTTAGTAGGAACAAGAAACCAATCTGCAAAGGCTACATACTGCGTGCAGGATTCTAACTATATGACATTCTGGAAAAGGCAAAACTCTGGAGGCGGTAGTTCCCAAAAGTCTGGGGGAGGGAGAGGAAGGGAGGAACAGCTGGAAGACAGGGGATTTTTAGGGCAGTGAAATATTCTGCAGGATACTACCTCTAAGTGTGGCTACATGTCAGTTCGTACTTGTCAAATCACACAGAATGTATGAAACAAAGAATGAACTCTAATGTAGGACTAAACCCTAATGATGCGTCAGCATTGGTTCACTGGCTGTAACAAATGTATCCATCTGGGTGGGGGGGGGGGTGAGTAGGGGGGTGGGGAGGGGTGGCAATGTTGATGGGGAGGCTGTGTGTATGGGGAAGTGAGGGGTGTGGTATGTGGAAACTCTAGTACTTTGTTTAATTTTGCTAAGAACCTAAAACTACTCTATAAAAATACTTCTAAAAAATTCTATCATATTAACTTCATAAGCCATATGGCGGGCACCTTTCCACGTTTGTACTGATGCATTGCACTCATCACTGAGGGGGCATCCGCCGTGACCCCTCCACTTCAAGAAGCTTGCCATCTACCATGCAGGATGGGCACACATGTTGGAGGATGTTACACGAGTTTTTCCAAGGAAATGAAAAGGGTGGAAAATTGGAAACACAGTGGAGCTAACAGAGGAGGAAAGGAAGTTAACAGTTTCTATGGACCAACAGAGATACTGAGATTTGGTAAGATTTTATAAATAGATACACATACATATGTACACACATATACACACACACCTTTGTTTGTGGCTGGTTTAAGCCTCAATAAAAGGTGATATTTGAGTAAAGACCTGAAGGAAATGAGTGAAGGAGCCACATGGATGTTCAGAAGCGCATCTGCAGACAGAAAGAAGAGAAAGTGCAAAGGCACTGAAGCCAGCGTGTGCCTGGTGTGTTCAAGAACAGTGAAGTGAGTGTGGCTGGAGCCTGGTGAGCAAGCAGGAGGAGCAGTGAGAGGCAATGGGGTGGACGAGGGGGGAGAGTGGTGGACAGATCAGAGCCCTGTAGGCCACTGAATGGACTTGGGCATTTACTTTAAATGATATGAAACCACAGAGGGTTCTGAGGCCCAAAATAACACGACTTCATTTAACAGGATCACTCTGGGCACTATGTTGAGGATATACAGAAATATTTTTAAAATGCAGAGGAAGAAGGGCACCTGGGCGGCTAGGTTGGTTAAGTGCCCAACTTTGGCTCAGGTCATGATCTCACAGCTCATGTTCGAGCCCTGCACTGGGCTCTGTGTTTACAGCTCACAGCCTAGAAGCCTACCTCGGACTCTGTCTCCCTCTCCTGCCTGTGCTCTCTTTCTCTCTCTGCTGCTCACCTGCTTGTGTGCTCATTCCCTCTCTCTCGCTCCCCCTTGCTCCCCCTCAAAAATAAACATTTAAATGTTTAAAAATAAATGGATAAAGAAATAAAATGCTGAGGAAGAATGCAGTGCACAGGGCGGGGGAAGGGCTACAAATGAAACCACAAGATGAGCACTGTAAGAATCCAAGTACATCTGCTGATGAAGGAAGTTACAGATGGGGGGTCTGAGAAGCTGAATACACAAAGCTGGGTCAGCACTTAATTAATGCATTTGATTGCTTTCATCCACTACCAGTTTTTTTCTGGAACTATTACTCTACAGAGATCTTCTCTGTACTCTACATGGCTGAATAGATTTGGATCATTACTGCTTAACACTGGGGAATGATAGAAACTAATTAATCGATCTCAAAACTGCACTAATATTTAACAAAGATATTAAAGAATTATATCATGTTTACTCAAGAGCCTCCCTTTCTCCATGACCACATCATTGCTATTTATTTTGATACCTGGAAAGGGATTCAGAGAATATTTAGTCACATTAAGTGATAATCATTTCTATGCCTGTCAATTACAGCCTATTTTATATGTGCATTTGTGTCTGAATTCTCTCTACACAGTCTCACATTTGTGCATTACAAAGAATAAAATTCTGTATTGTTCCTTAGAGTTAGACATTGCTAGACATTCTAGTCTTGCATCAACAACCAGGGATTGTTTATTCTCTGTGAACTTTTCCCATAGCTATAATAAAAATGACTTTATGAAGGCTATATTACCATAACCTATGGTCCTGGGTTTTTTTTGGTTGTTTTTTTAGTATTTATTTATTTTTGAGAGAGAGAGCGAGCAAGCAGGGGAGGGGCAGAGAGAGAGGGAGACACACAATCCGAAGCAGGGTCCAGGCTCTGAGCTGTGAATACAGAGCCCTGTGCAGGGCTCGAACTCATGGACTGTGAGATCATGACCTGAACCGTAGTGGGATGCTCAACCAACTGAGCCACACACACGCGCCCCCCCTATGTTTTTTTCAAAAATACATGAATCAAAAATCTAGGCTTCTAATTACAGTCCTAGGTATTTACTCAAGAGAAATGAGTATATGATGTCTACACAAAAGACAAGTACACTTATGATGTATACTTATGTTTGTAGCAGCTTTACTCATGATGGCTAAAAAAAACCAGGAACAAATCAAACGTCCGTTAACAGGAGAAAGGATAAACACACCATGGTACAGATTTAGCCCCACAGTGAAGTGTCGCTCAGCAGGTGTAAGGAACGAACTACTGATACGGGCTACAACATGGATCACTCCCAGAGGTGCTATGCTGAACAAAGGAAGCCAAGCCAAGCAATGAAAAGTACACACGGTCTGAACTTCTATGAAGTTCAAGGACAGGCGAAAGTAATCTGTGGAGAGAGAAATCAGAACAGCGGTTGCCTTGGGGTGGGGACTGACCGAGAAGGTGCCCAAGGGAAATTACAGGGGTGGTTAGAAATGTTCTAGATCTTCATTGTGGTGGTGGATGCCAGCACGCATATATTTGTCAAAACTCAATGAAGCAGATACTACCTGTTCATTTTAATAAACGTGAATCAAACTTATATAAAACAAAGGGCTTTTGCTGGGGGGAAAAAAACGTACGCATCCAGCAATCCCCAGGGCTATAAGAGTCGGCAACACTTTGCAGTCATTGCGCCTCAGCACGCACCGCCAACGATGTGAGCATGTCCGCACATTCCCGTGCTGCCTACACCTGTCACCTATATGCAACAGAGCGTTCTTCACCACTCCACCATCTAATCCAAGAATGGCAGATCTGTACTCTCTGAATCAGATAACACTAACGGGAAACCGAAGAAACCGGCCGATGAGTAGAGTTTTTTTATTACCTTGACTCATCCTCTGCAGGTTGGGGAAGGAGCAGTTGGGGAGGGCTTTCCACAGGTATAACACTTCGATGGAGGCCAGTACACACAACGCTCTGGTGGGAGCTACTTTCCGAAACCTCTCTGCCTGCAAGTGTGAGAATGATCACGCTGGGTTTGGGAAAACGAATTCAAATAAAAACATACTCGAGACATTAAAAAATGCACAGTTCATCTCTGACATCAACAACCCCCTCCAACAAAGCTAACAATGAGAACTTCTCTCTATATAAAAATTTTTGGCTTTCTAACCTTTAACGTATGATAGATATGCCTTTCATTCATTATTCAACTCCATCTACTGTTAAGATCCAGGGTGCATTCAGAAAACAGGATAAAAGTGGATTCATTTCAGTTTAAATCCAAGGAATTTATAAAAGCTGGGTGACCAGTAATAATGAATGGGCTTACGTGGAAGATGTAATTAATACTCGATGCATTTTAGTTACAGCTTTATTGACTTTTTAATTTTTTATCTAGTCCTAGTGGCCTCAGTGGTATTCCACATTATAATCCCGTTTATACTCAAGCTAAGTCACTAAATGTTCATTCATTAGTAACAAACTAAAATCATGGAAAATTCAGGATATGACAAGTTGTCATGTAACCCACAGTGATTCCACTAACTTTTTTTCCTAAAAAGTGTAGAATAAATTAGGGTCTTTGTCCCTGCAGTACTGGGCCTTTCTACTGGTACATTTGATGCATGTTTTTATTTTTTAGAAGGTCCAAATGTGATGTGTTCAGTAAATTATTGAGACTCAATAGTCTGTATCTCTTGCCTAGATTCTGCCAATTTCGATGCTTCTGAAACCACCCAACTCCTTAGACAGGTGCTTTCCCTTTCCAGATGTGCTCATTAGCTCTACAGGGTCTGTAATGTGTCTACCCACTCAAAGAAATAACAGCTGTTTTAGTCACGTGCAGCAAAACCAGCACTTTCCATTCAAAAGAGAAGTATGCCCACGGGGGTAAATTTTCTCCACGGTGGCAAAGTGCACTGGCAAGTAAGTCGCTGGCTTGGATTAGGATTTCCTAAAACTTGTCCAAGATGGTGTCGGTTACAAATGCCCGTCACAAACACACACCAGATCAATAGGCTCCAACGTACCTTTTTCACTGAGAATTGTTCAATCTGATTGTTTTTCCTTTTGAAGAGCTTCTGAACTTCTTTAAACACTATCTGTGCCCCATCCACGTCACCGGTGGCTCCCTGACAAACTGCAAGAAACCATTGTTGTACTCCCTAAGTATCAGGGGAAAAATGCCACGGAAAGACACTCAGGCTGATGGTACTTGGAAAACGTTACCAAAGAAAAACACGGGAGGGAGCAAGTGTTACATAGAGGCCTACAACATCCTGTTGATTGTCACACCACTGCCTCAACAACTACTTCCTTGGGTTCCCAGAGTTTTGTGGGGACATACAGGAAAACCGTGGTCCTGGTCCTCTCGTTGGGCGCTAGTCTTGGACGTGACAAAATTCCCAGCTATTGGCACAGTGTGGTCTAGCTGAGGCCCACATACTCAGAAAGTGGAATAAAAAGGAATCTAGGAAAGAATGATAAGGAGCCAAGAAGATCATGAAGTTTCATGGTGGATGGAGGGTACCTCTCTGTGCCTGGAAAGAAAGTCATGAAATTAATCTTACACATGTTCGTGGGCCACCTACCACCTACAAGCCACCAGCAAGAACATGGAAGAAAACACATGCTTTAACCCTAAAGAAACGTAAATTTCAGCTGGAGAAAGAAGATACACACATAGTCCCATAGCTATAATGTATATGTTGATAAGAGCCTTGAGGGTAGGAAAACCAAAGTGCTTTTGGAAAGCTTCAGGAAGAGAAAGGAAACATTTCTTTCTGGGGTGATCAGGAGCTAGGAGTCAGTCTGAGAGCCTTGGAGGATGGTAAGATTTTGGCAGCCTGCACACAATCTTCATCCTACCCCAAGCCCCAGGCAAAGACTTAATCGTACTTGCTTCGTTTTGTATCTCTGAAGGTGAAACTTTACCAACTTTACCAACCACTCTTCTCAACTACAATGGCACTGAATTCATTTATATCAATTTTTTTTCTTAGATGTTGTCTTTGGCACATATTTTTCAATCCCCAGCTGGAATGTCCATTGATTTCCTAATTCCTCCTTTATTCGAGCGCCCCTAAAACTAGGTGGTCCTCTATTCACATTTTGGGGCGTGGTCAAGCAGAGCACCGGGCCATGGCATGTCACAGGATGACACCTGTCAGCAGGGCCGAAGAAGCAAAGACACCAAGACTCAGAGAAGGCTGTGGATGTCAAGGTGATGGGAGAAGCAGAAGATTTTCTGCTGGGAGCATGAGGGATTAAGCTGAATGTTCAAGGGAGGGGCAACCACATTCCGTTAGGAAAGCGGCCCTGGTCAAAAGGACAGGGTATGAATTCATCCAAAATGACCTCATCTCCTGCAGCTTTGGCATCTCAAAAACAGAAGGAAATGCAGTGATTGTTTTGTATACCAACCCCATCAGGCTATAGATCAGAGAATGTAAAGGTCCAAGAAAGTTAAAAGACTTGCCTAAGGTCACCCAGTAAGCAAATGAAAAAGGAGTAATGTCTGCTGCATCTAGTCTGACATCCTTCTCCGACAATCTGTAACTTTCTTAGTCACATAGTTTAAAAAAGGGACAGATGGTGGTGATGGCTGCATAACCGTGTACATGCACACTATGCCACTGAACTCAAAAATGGTGAAAATGGCAGATTTTACATCATGTGGATTTTATGACAATTGAACAGTACAGGAAACTAAGTCCCTGGTGGCAGTGTTTCTGGTCCCTGAACATCCATCTGCCTGTCGACATGTACCTGTCCTTCAGGACCAATTCAAATGGCAGCTCCTGCGAGATGGCAGATAGCTTGACAGAAGTGATCGTCCCCTTCCTGTGTATGCTTTGTAGTGGAGCTCCTGACACCTCTTGCCATCTGCACAAAATCCCCTTGCAAAGGCAGAGACTAGTCTTTCGTGCTTTATCAGCTCCCACAAACTGGTATAGTCCTGGGATTTCCAATATTTGGAGAAAAAATACTCCTCTATATAGCCGCATTGCACATTTATTTGTGTTCCATGATCAACAAAGATTAAAAAAGAAACAGCTGCCCACGAGTGACTATGTGACTCAATAACATGTTAACAACTGATGGCTGTGCTGTCGTGAAGACCTCTGCTTTTCAGTTCATGCATTCAACATGTTGGGCACACGGAGGCTACTCAGGAAATAGCTGGTACTTTCATCGGAGATGCCTGTGGGTTCTATAAAACAACTTTTTTTTTTTTTATGTTTATTTTAGTTTTGACAGAGAGAAAGACAGAGCATGAGCGGGGGAGGAGCAGAGAGAGAGAGAGAGAGAGGGAGGGAGACACAGAATCTGAAGCAGGCTCCAGGCTCTGAGCTATCAGCACAGAGCCTGATGCGGGGCTTGAACCCACAGACCGCGAGATCATGACCTGAGCTGAAGTCGGATGCTCAACTGACTGAGCCACCGAGGTGCCCCTGTAAAACAACTCTTAAGGTGTGAGACAAAGTATATTCACCACTATACTGAAAATAATCCTATTCAAACATAAGCTACAGAGCCATACAAAAATGGATGCCCTAGGGGGACTGTAGTCAAGAGTGTAGGTATAAAGAGCTTTCATGTTGACTCAAAATGAACCACAGTTTTAGAACATCCAGGATATGCACACTTGCCACTGTTAATTCTCTTAAACAGATCAGTTAGGGGACTGGAATAACAGGAAATCCTTCATTAAACACAAATATTCAGGGAAATGAGAGATTTAAAATTATGTCTGAATTTTAAAGAATCGCTTATATGGCCATGTAAGGAGAGTTTATCAGAAGCAGAAAATGCACAGCCACTTGGTACTTTTCTTTAATTTCCACCTCTGCAAGTGTACATCATGATGGCATGACGGCACTTTATGCATCTCAGGGCACAGACATCCCTTTCTCCACCAGGTGGCAGCATATCTTTATCTCCTGAGAGGAGGCCAAAACATGCACTCTTACTCATATCAGCAATGACAAGGGGTCTCTGCTAAATGATAGGCAGTGTTCAAATACCTCATGTTCTACAAAATTACACTGTAAATTTAAGAAGGTTTTAATAAGTAAAACAAGGTTGGAGCAGACTACTCAAATGCAACTTTGTAACCAGGGCACTAGTGATCCAAACAAAAATATTAACACAATTTAAAAGACATGTTAAATTCCGTAAAAAATATTTAAATTCTTAAAAACTAAAAACCATATTGTAGAAAGTAAAGGATAGGAGTTAAGGGTAGGCTGAGGCTGCTTAGGGCAAAATACACAGAAACCCTCACAATAAGCGTTTTCAAAACAGAGCCTATGACCAAACCAGCCGAGAGGGGGAGCTGGTGTGCAGGACTGAGTCAGTCACCGCTGGGTGACTAGGTAGCACAGAACATTAACATGCTACAGAAAAGGAAGGAGAGGAAGGAGAACCCCACGTCTTCTTGACATCTCCCTCCCATCCGCCAATGTGTGTGGTGAACTCACCACAGAAATAAGCTACTCACCTGCAGTTAAATAGGCGTAATAGCACTGGGACCACCTGGACTCATTTTTCAGCCTCTCAAAGGAATCAAATGCATCCTTGAAATTCAGCTCTATCATGCTGCACCAACCTATGAAAGAAATACTTTTAGTATGGGACCCCAAAGTCATGATTCATATCCTGTCTTTAAGCTAGGAATCTGATACAGCTGACCATCTTTGTCTCAGTGCCACATGCACGCTACCTGAAAACCTGAAGACTTTTTTTTCTCTTAAGTATTTTCAATGTGACATTTTGCATAAGGCAAGACAGCACTTCTGACTTCACAACCCATTAAGCAGTATGGAAGCAGTACACAGAATGACATAAAGATTTCCATGAAAACACCCTAATTTGTATCCTACACTCCAATTTGGGTGGTGAGATTAATCTAAGTACAGGAGTACTTCTCCAAGAGCAGGCACAGACACAGAAAAGGAAGGACTACTGTTAGATTATATACATAGTGAGGATCTCAAACAGTCTTCAAGCACCCGGGTGCTCCTTAATGATTATTATTTCTCGAACCCTTGTGAGAAGTAGAGACAACAAGCCAGTTAGAGATTAAGTACTCCCCCCCCCCTCCCTCTCCAGGTTGGCAGCAGAGCTGAGAAAGAACCCCCTCTTTCCCAGATCAAAGCACCAGGAGACAGGCATTCTGGGAAGAAGTGGCAGCCACAAAAATGCAGGGAATTCTACCCTCATTTTTACAACAGTACCTGCCATTGCCACATCCCCCTGTGTGCCTGGGCACCTGGCGTACTTCTAATTCTACTAGAGGCTTGCTAAGGTGGCGGACGGTGTTCTCATTTTACCAAGGAGAAAATCTAAGGCACAGAGAGGTGGGTGAGACTTGCTCAAGGCCACAGAGCTTAGAGGGAACTGCTAAGGACTCAAGGCCACTGCTCTCTGCTATCTACCTCCTGCTATATCTGCTTCCTCGTGAAGTACTTGTGCCATCTTGGACCTGCCTTTTTAGTACAGGGATGAGAGAGATCCACACTTCCAGAAAATCCAGTGTCAATTCTATGGGATAGGAGAAGTAGACATAGGACAGTAAAAATCGGGGCTGACAATGTCCATCCTGTAAGATGGGAATTAAGTGCAAAATATGTAGAGGTGCCAATGAATCTGAATCAGAAGCTGAGTTACAACTGGGCTTCTTTTTCTTGGGTTAACCTTGCTAATAGGCCTCAGGGTTAGGCTGTGATGATTTCCAACCTTCCTTCAGCTCTAACCCTCCACACTGCCACAGACCTGAAAATGCTGCACCAAAAAAAGAGGCCATCATAATCATTGTGCAATACATGCACATATCAAATCGTTAGGGCATACAACTTGAATACAGTATATGTCGATTATATCTCAATAAGTGGAAGAAAAAAAAGAAAGCAGTATCTTAAGAACGAAAAAAAGGCCACCAAATCTAGGCCTTAATTCAAGTTCTTTGAAATACATTCCATCCTACATTATGGCTACTACCCAGAGCTCCAGCAGGGTTTGTATCATATACAAATATTTTTTCCACTGGATTATACCTCATCTCTTTTCCCTAACCCATAACAGGTATTTAAAACACAATACTGTTTCACTAGGAAGTGCCCAGTCTTTTAGTTTGTACTTCTCTTTAAAAAGATTTAGAGGCACCTGGGTGGCTCAGACAGTTGAGCGTCTGACTTCAACTCATGTCATGATCTCACAGCTCACGGGTTCGAGCCCCGCGTCAGGCTCTGTGCTGATAGCCCAGAGCCTGGAGCCTGCTTCAGATTCTGTGTCTCCCCCTCTCTCTGCCCCTCCCCCACTTGTGTTCTGTCTCTGTCTCTCTCTCTCAAAAATAAACATTAAAAAAATTTTTTTTAAAAGATTTAAAGTTATTCAGGAAGACAACTATGTCCACAGCGTATCAGCAAGTGGCAAGCATCCCAGGGTCCCAACCTGACAGGTGTCAAATGCCTCCTGTGCACCCCCCATTTGTCCTTTTCTCTCTGCAGGGGGCCTTAGAGTTCCAGTCTTCCTGTTGATTCCATCACTGCCTCATTATTTCTCCTCACCCTGGCCCCCTCATTCCCTTTCTAGGTGCTGTATGATGTGACCTTGCCCTACTGGGCTGAAACCCTAACAAATATGAAGCCCTTATTACAACGTGTCATTATTTCAAACCCAAACTTGTATGGATTCTCCTCCGCAAGACAGAGCACCTGCTACAAAAAAGGACTGTGGAATTACTAGGGTAAACAGGACAGAATTTAGTGCAGTCAGCAAAAAACTGAGTAACAGCTTTGGGGAAGAGGGAGAAAGCTGTAAGCAAGTAAGTATTTCCATGTCTGTTTATAAATGTGTCTGCAGGAGGGAGGCGAGCAGAAGGAAGGAAGCTAACACATGTGGAGGGTGTTCTGAGGACCAGGAGCCCCACCTGACACTCATTCCTACTGCATCTAAATCTCACAACCACTGAGGGCAGGCACCCGAACACTCATGACAACCATGAGGCTTAAACCGTTTGTCCCAGGTCTTTGAGCTAGTCGGCAGAAGGGCTGGGATTGGGGTCAATGTGCCCAACTCTCTCCCACGCTGTATTTTTCTTTTCAGGTAAACACCACTGTGAGGGAGGAAAACTTAGTTTTGGATTCCAATGTACAGTCCGGTAAGGTTATTTACAAATGAGTTTTAGTCAATTCTTTTCACAGGACCTATTATCCTAAAATCAAATGTTCTAAAGAGTAAACTAACGCAGTAATGACAATCACGGAGATAAGTTATCACCCCTTGTGCTCTGATGACAAAGTCTTACCATAAATGGCAGCAAGTATTTTACAGAAGATACAAACTGAACAGCATTAATAATGCAAACGTGCACAAGAATGAAGACTTGTGACAGGAAGCTAGACATCCAGCCGGACACAAGAGGAATGCATGAATGCCAGGTCGTGACAAGAAGCTGGACAGACATTTCATATTTACCGATTTCATACAGACAGACATGCTGGATCTCTCTCTGATCTATCGCAAGTTCCAAAGCAGTATGGAAAGAAGTCAAGGCACTGTTGATTTGACACTGAGGAAAGAATGAAAACAGAGTTACTGGCTAAGAGCTGCCATGAACATTACAATCCTTTCCATTCCAATACGTCTTCTTCCTTAACAGTCATTTTAAACAGATTAAACAATTTAGAGATTTCTGGGGGCACCTGGGTGACTCCGTCAGTTAAGCATCCAACTTCGGCTCTGGTCCTGATCTCACAGTTGGAGGGCTTGAGTCCCGCATCGGCCTCTCTGTGCTGACAGCTTGGAGCCTGGAGCCTGCTTCAGATTCTGTCTCCCTCTCTCTCTGCCTCTCCCTACTCATTCTCTCCTTCCCCCACCGCCCTCAAAAAAAAACATTAAAAAAAAAAAATTTAAGATTTCTGGAACGTTCCAATTTGTCTCAGTTGTGAGATGAACCTGGCTAGGCACAAAACACTTCTTTTGCTCTGGCGGGAGATGCCCCCACTGAGGGCTTGCTCACGCCTTCTCCTACAGCATACTTTTCAGACTTGGACCATACAAAGGACTTGCTCCACTGTAACTGCTAATCCAGCCCCTGGTTACCAGAGAGGTCCTGCAAGGACAGGGTCTAGATTTCACCCTCCTGTGTATACAACAGGCATATGTTAGAGATAACTACAGGTTTGGTTTCACGCCCCCAGTACTGCAAATACTGCAACAATGTGGGTCAGAGGAATTTTCCGGTTTCCCAGTGCATACAAAAGTTACGCTCCTACTATACTGTTGTTTAAGTGTGCAATAGCATGATGCCCAAAAAACAGTGCACATATCTTAATTAAGAAATACTTTATTGCTAAAAAACGCTGGCCATCATCTGAGCTTTCGGCAAGTTGTAATCACAGATCACCATTAACAATAACAAAAAACTTCAAAATATTGCCAGGATTACCCAAATGTGACAGAGACATGAAGTGAGCAGATGTTGCTGGAAAAATGGCGCCAACAGACTTCACGGAGGGTTGCCACAAACCTTCAATTCGTAAAAAACCCCAGATCTGCAAAGCGCAATAAAGGACAACAAAAGGGAGTGTGTCTGGCCCCGCCCCAGGCCAGAAAGACCCCCATCGGTATTGAGTGACTGCGTGAAGCCTCCTTTAATCCTGCCCTCAGCTCGCTCTCCCTTCTGTGACCCACTCCGCCTGCCATACAGTCCTAGGTCAATTCTGTACCTAAAATGCTGTCTGATTGCTCCCGGTCATCACCTCTCCTCTACCCACACTCACTTCTGACTTTTGCATTAATCTAGTACTGTCCAGAGTCCAGCAGACTCTCCCAGGACTGTTCTCACTCCTGATTAAATACATTTAGTGTTTCTTTCCACTAAAGAGCCCTTTCAAAGTCTGCCAACCTCATACCAGAGCACCTGATAAAAGCACCTAAAAAGCATCAACAGCATAAAAGAGTTCAAGTCAATCCTAAATACAGCAAAGACAGGTGTTAACAAATACAAATCCTAAATGCCCTACAAATTTGGCACAGCCCTGCTCTCAGGGGCCTTCCCTGCCCCTGCAGGTGTCATTCCATGCCCGCTGCCCCACACTCAGCCCTCCCTGGGGTCCCCTTTGTGCCCGTTCTGCTGATCCCTGGCCACCAACTTTTCGGGGTCCCTACTGCCTCTTCTCCCCACAGACAGCCAGGCAGGGGCAGGGAGGATCACAAATGAGAGCCTGCGGCATTTCGCATATCTCGGCTCCTTTAGTGATGCATGGTCACTGCAGGAGGCCTCTTGGACACCCACATGCCACACAGATGAGTCAGGGAGATCCTCAGGACAGCCAGTGACTCAGGAACATCGTAAGCCAAATGACTCGTGAACCAAGGCCTCGGCTGAATCAATAACTATTCGCGTCCCATAGTAACACTTCACTGGGCCAGGACGGTTCGGACTGTGGTGTTCAATCTCTTAGCACCATCTACGGAGGCGAAGAGAGGACATACATCCCCGCGCCAGTGACTCCTGTTCTCGAGGAGGTTAACATCTAGTTGGAGGTAACCTCTTAGGAATGTGAGACAGGCCCAACCCTGTCAGACATTCACACTGGATGTAAGCACATAGCCACCAAGGTCCCAAAGAGGCAAAAAAATAATAATTATTATTTTCAAAAATTTTTAAGATCTCATATGCAGTGTGCATGTGTGTGCGTGCACAGGATGCTCATCACACCGCCCGCTTCCCCTTTCTGGATCAACACTTCTTTCCACGCATCACACACACACTCAATTTAGCCCGTTTGCACAAAACCGCAGTGCTGGCAATTCTGCTTTGCAGGCATCTCCTCAGTTTGCTAAATTCCTGACCCTCAATGGTCCCACACAAAATACTTCTGGATGAGCCACTGCCACCAAGCTGTCTCCAGCTGCAGGACAATGCAATGCCACACCGCCCTTCAGAAGACCAAAAACTACTTGTGAACACTAATTACCGGGCAACTACTAAGTGCCTAGGATGGTACCGGCTTGAGGTACAAATCACAGCAAAGCTTTAAATGCAAGTGTAGGAGAGACAAAAAGAAAAAAAACCCATCTGAATGAACATTGTTTCCCTTAACCCTTTCAAAAATCTGAGATCGCCATGTATTCGGTTCCATTTTCAGATGGAGAAACGAAGGTTCCAAGAGGTGGAGTAGTTCGATCAAGGTCAACAAGCTAGAAGCAGACTAGCATTCGCTCTGCTGTGCCTGCTTCCAGAGCGAGCTTTCCTCAGGCAGGGCACATCCAGGCCCCATTACATTAAAAGCCTTGAGATGGGGAGATTATCCTGGATTATCAGGGTGGACCTAAATGCAATCACAAGTGAGGGAAGCAGAGGGGAGGAGGCGACGTAATCACAAAGGCACAGACTGGAGGCACAGCCACAAGTGCAAGAACCATCAGAGCCCACAAAAGGTCTTCTGGGCCTCCAGAGGGAGGGCAGCCCCGACCACTTTGATTTCAGCCAGTGAAACAGAGTCTGGACTTTGGACCTCCAGAGCTGTGTGAGAATAATGTCTGCTGTTTTAAGCCACCAAGCTTGTTACATGGCCTTAGAAAGTGAGTACAGGGTCTTGCTTTCAAAATTAAACTGTGAAGAAAGTACCGCTGATCCTTCCGTTTGTTAGAAGCGCTCTGACAGAACACGAGACCACTATGGAGCTTAGCGATACTATTCCAAGAATAAGCATAACTACAAAATAAATGCTAGTTCCGGCCTGATTACTCATTAAGGAATTGCAATGAACAGACATTAAAATGGTGAAAACAGATTTCCCCTTTTTCACCAAAATAATTTAAAATAAAAATAATCCAATAGGGGTTTTTAGGATTATAAATTCTAATATTCACAACAGAGCAGAGAAAGGAGAATTATCCTCAATTTGATACTTGATTCACAGCCTAATTTTTTGAGGAAATACACATACGCTGGGCTCAAGAGAATACAGAAAACGGGCTAGCGTGAAATAGCCGTGAAGCCCAGAATCGGAGGTCAAGTACCACCTAGGCTTTTGTCTGGTGAATTACCCACGGACACTGTATCACAAAAACTGCCTGAAAGTCTCCATTTCTTCACTGGTAAAATGAGGAAATAATGTTGGCAAGCATCTGCAAAAGCATGAGTCTTTGCCAAATTAAATGGAGCATACTTGCTGCCAAATTAAATTCAGCACAATGTGTAAGTACTGCTTTGTTACTACAGAGACACAGAGCGTTCTTCCAGCCATTCAGGACTTCTTTCTGGATGGCTGTACTCCTAGGCAGTTTATGATACTTGCGGCGACTGTCAAAGGGCTTTGTTCCTCCATCATATTCTGCGAGTGAATGCTGCCGGTATGGAGGAAAACTCTGGATGTTTGCAGGATGATTTTGCATATGTCACATTATTATACTCATGGATCCTCATGATTGTTTTAGCTTTTTCTCTTGGATCTGGGGAGATATTCAAATCATTTGCAAATAATGACAGTGTTGTCTCTTCCTCTACAAGAGACTTAATTGGAGAGAACCACCAGTTAAAATGCTGTTAGCAAGCACAGCACGCTTTGCTTTATTCCCTCGCTTTATTCCCGTCTTTAATGAGGATGTTCTAACGTTGCAACATTAAATATAGCTTGAGGCACGTTTTTAGTAGATGCCACCTTTACCAAATAAAGAAAAGCCCTTTCTATTTCTAATTTGCTAATAGTTTCTTGGTTTTTGTTTTTGTTTGTTTTTTTTTAAGTGGATTTCATTAAATGCTATTTGGGCCTCTACTGATGGGACTGTGCGGTTTTATCAATTACCTCCTTAATGCAGGTCATAACAGGAACACATTTCCTGAGGCTGAATGACGCTGGCCTTTCTGAAATAAGCCCTACTAAGGTCATAATACAGCATATCAAAAATACATTGTTGGATCTAACTTACTAATATTTATTTAGAGCTTCTATGTTCAGAATGAAGTTGACCTATAGGTTTTTGTTCAGTGCTCTCCTCTAGGAGTTTTGGTATCAGGATCATACCAGAACTAGCAGACTTGTAGAAAATATTTTCATACTTTCTATGCTCTGGAACTATAAATAACTAGTTCACTACAAAGCCACGCCTTTCAATTGAATAATTCATTTAAAATGTTTAAAATACCATAACTTCAATTTTTTTCCTTTAATGGAGACACGACATAACAGAGAATGTTAAAATTTAGTCAATAGTACCAGATTTCAGCGCCAACTTCACAAACAACACAGTTTTGGGCCTTGACAAAAAAATTATAATTTTCAGGAGATCTTGAAATAAATGAATTAATGCACACACAATACTCTTGGGGAAGGTACATTGCCTTTAAAAACAGGTGTATGTCATGGGGCACCTGGATGGCTCAGTCGGTTTAGCAGCCGACTTCAGCTCAGGTCATGATCTCACGGTTCATGAGTTTGAGCCCCGCATCGGACTCTGTGCTAACAGCTCAGAGCCTGGAGCCTGCTTTGGATTCTGTGTCTCTCTCGCTCTCTGCCCTTCCCCTGCTCATGCACTCTCTCTCAAAAATAATAAATAAACTTTAAAAAATAAAAATTAAAAAAAATAAAAATAGGTGTATGTTACCTGTTAGTAGTGCCGGGAAATCACAATATTGTTTTCCAACATTTAGAAAGAGGATTTGCAATAAATGGTAATTAAGCTTCTCACAATTTGTTTTAGACTACTGGGAGAAATTCTAGATTCTTTCCTGTAGGCATAATTAAGAGCCATTTAAGATTCTACCAAAAACATATAAATCTGTATTCTTGCCTAACCCAAACACAGACATACCTGGAGAGACAAGGGACAAAGGAAAAAGGAAACATGTAAGTGGCCACAAATCCCATTTTCCAAGTTTAAAAATGTAAGCTATTTCCACATCAATATATTTTTAAAGCCCTTTAGAAAGTAAAGATTTCAGGGCACCTGGGTGGCTCAGTCAGTTAAGCAGCCAACTCTTGATTTTGGTACAGGTTATCTTACGGTTCCTAAGATTGGACCCCTCATCAGGCTCCACACTGACAGCACGGAGCCTGCTTGGGATGCTCTCTCTCCCTCTCTGTCTCTGCCCCCCCCCCCGCCCCCATGCACTCTTGCTCTCTTTCAAAATAAATGAACTTTTTAAAAAAAGATCTCAAAGTACAAATATGAAAACACAAAGAGTCCGAATAATTTTCAGAGTCATCACAGTAAGCTTGCAGTTACTAATGTTACATTCTATTCTACTCAAAGATTCCCACTAGCAATACCAAGCTGAGAAGATACATTAAATTCAGATAGCAAGCAAAAGTTTCCCTTTGTAGAGTCGTGGGGGGAAAAAAAAAAGGTGTTAATGGAAACAAGGCCAAGTCCTTTTGGAGACCTGACCCAGACTCTGGTGCCAAAAGGACATCAAATTCCAGACTTCCCTGAATCTGTAAGGCAAGATTCCACTTCCCCAGTGAACAGTTTCCTTTTGTGCCACCGCCAAATTCTGTTTAACATGAAATGATAGCATTCAATTGCCAACAAAAAGGTCTCAGCTCAGAGCCAGTCCACTGGCATTCAAATAATGTTGGTACCACTTAATTCTGTGGTGTTAAACACAAGAGAGGAGATCGCTGTTTGTGGTGGCAAATCCAAGAACATGATAGTTCCTGTGGACCCAGCCACTAGGAGAGGGTGTTCCTATGTGGACCACTCTAACACGCAGTTGAGCATTTTCAGCTGTTAGATATGGAAGTTTGTAAGATACAGGCACATTCTTTCAAGAGGTTTTAAGTAACCAGGAAGCAGAGTTTGTCAGGCACAGGCAGAATTCCTGAGATGTGTCCAGAATGTCAAGAACACAGTATGTACTCTGCAAGTAAGAGCCTGTGCGTGTGTTAGACGACGAAAGGGTTTAGGGTGCCTGGGTGGCGATTAAGCGTCTGACTCCTGATTTCACCTTGGGTCATGATTTCACAGTTGGTGAGTTCAAGTCCCATGTCGGGCTCTGCACTGACAGCCTGGAGCCTGTTTGGGATTCTCTCTCTGCCTCTCCCCACCCCCTCAAAATAAATAAACTTTAAAAAATATATTTGAAAAAAGAGAACGAAAAGGGTCACAAAGTATCTAAATTCATGAGGCACCTGGGTACTAAATATACATGAAATATATAAAAATAAATACATAAAAAGCACCAAATATTCAGAATACTAAATATTCATAAGACATTAATATTCAGGTGGCCTTAATCTGACCATCCATTGGTGACACCCATGCTGGCACCGTGTGTCCTCTACCCAAGAAACACTAACAAAACCCGAGGGTCCACTGCTTTACTGTGGCCAGTGACGTACAGAGCAATGCAAGACATTATATGCGTGTATGCTGGGCCTCAGGTAGCACGGCCTTTCCCCCCGCGCCAGCACTCCATCCTCAGAGCATTAACCGAGGCTACCCTTTTCGCTTGCTTCTTGCTGTTTTACACTGATTTGATAAACCATGTGGTTCATGTCTACTTTAAATTGGCGTGTGACTCTTTCCATTTTGACCCCTGAGAGAATTTTGGCACATTGAGGGAATGTGCAGGGCACCGTACTCAGAGGCTACCAGGGTATCTGAGGTGCCTGTGAAAAGAAAGGAAAACCCTAAGCGCCTGTGAGGAGACACTAATTGGCACTGATAGCTGTGATGTGTGGAACTGCATCCCCCCAAAATTCATATGTTGAAGTCCTAATCCTCACCATCTCAGAATGTGACTGTGTTTGGAGATAAGGTCTCTAAAGAGGTAACTACATTAGAATGAGGTCTTTACGGCAGGCCCTAATCCAATATAACCGGAAGCCTCATAAGAAGGAAGGAGATGAGGACCCAGGCACGTGTGCACACACACAGGAAAGAACACATGAAGACACAGGGAGGAGACTGCTCTCTACAAGCCGAGGAGAGGAGGCTCAGAAGAAAATCAACCCTGCAGACTTCCAACCTCAGGACTACAAGACAACTAATTTCTGTCCCCTTTCTGTAGTTCCTTGTCATGGCAGCCTGAGGAAACGAATACATCAACTGTCAGAGGTCTCCTTTCTCTGGGGAGCCATTCCCGTACATGATGGGAATCAGAAGGGTCCTGCTTGTCTGGAAAAGCTTTCTGGTCTTAGGAAGGGTGTGAGTACCTGACCGAAGATAGCAGATCAGACCACCTGCTCCTCCCTCCCCCTCAGAATCCACTCCTGGAATTTTTCTTACAGGTGATGAACGGGGGCAGGTTTGGTCTCTGCGTGCATGTATGTGTATGTGTAGGTCTCTCCATGTGTGAGAGTGCATATATGGTACATCTAAGTTGTTCCCTATACAGATTGTGGATTAATTTGTATAAATACAAGACTACATGTCCCAAAGGTTTTATGAATTTACATATGTACCAACAGTTTATAAGAGACCATTTCCCTAAACCTTTTCCCAACAGAGAATGTTTTTCAGCATTTGCCAATTATGTTTTCCCTTGTTTTAATTTGCAGCTCATTGATTCTATCATGGGGGTAAAAGGTTACTCACCATTTGTGCATCTTATTTTATGGATTGTCTGTTCAGGTATTTTGTCTATTTTTCTTTTTGTCTGTTTATCCTTCTACTACGTTCTATGTTTCTAAGAGTTCTTTCTATGTTAAGGACACTAATTCTAGCTTTATTCTCATTTTTTAAAAAAACTTTGTTTACATTATAATATAGGAGTTCATTTATAGGTCAGTTCTACCAGTATTTTGATCCATGTACTACCAATTCTGTCACTCTTTTTCTTAAACAAACTTTAAAACCAAAGCATTATTGGGGAGCCTGGGTGGCTCAACTGGTTGAGCGTCCGACTTCAGCTGAGGTCACGATCTCACGGTTTGTGGGTTCGACCCTCACGCCGGGCTCTGTGCTGACGGCTCGGAGCCTGGAGCCTGCTTCGGATTCTGTGTCTCCCTCTCTCTCTGCTCCTCCCTGACTTGTGCTCTGTCTCTCAAAAGTAAGTAAGTGTAAAAAAATTTTTTTAGAATGATTTATTTTTGAGAAAGAGGGAGAATGAAAGGGGGAGGGGCAGAGAGAGAGGGACAGAGAGAGAATCCCAAGCAGGCTTTGCACTGTCAACTCAGACAATGACGTGGGGCTTGATCCCATGACCTGAGCCTCAACTAAGAGCCAGAAGCTCAACCAACTGAGCCATCCAGGCACACCTCATGTTTTGGTTTTACACAGTCCTTGATTGGGGAGGATGGAGCCTTTAATACCACCACACACATGGAATCTACAAATTATGTGTAATTGAGGGGACTTTTCAAAATGCCATAAATATGGCTGCTCCCATTCTGACAAAAACCCAGGAGCTATAAAAATAGAACTATCATCACAGCACAATGAAGAAAGGCAAAAGGCAAGGGGCTGGAGTATTCATTCAAGGTGCACAAACACCTGTGCCCTCTCACACTCACTCACTCTTGAAGCCCTGGTGTCTGGAGCTGGGCACTGGTCAAGGCATTTGAGATACCCAGTGACAGAAAGAGTCCCTGCTTCGTGGAGATTGCTTTCTCATTCTAAGGGGGAGAGCCAGACCATGAGCAAAGAAGAAAGAGACTTCACCCTGAGTGTGCAGTGAACAGGAGTCTCTGGGCAGAAATGAGGAGGGTTGGTAAAGGAGACAGGGAGACCAGTGGCAGGAGTGAGGCCAACACATCCAATACCACAGTCATGGAAGGTTTCCCTGAGAAGGTGACCGAAAGTGGCTCTCCCATCCCTCAAGTTCCACCTCCTCCACCCCCTCTTCCCCAGTCATCCCCACCAACAGTGACCACCCATTCATTTGGCACTTTCATTGCCTTGAGCCATTACCTTTTCATGCATTCAACATTGCTATTCATAGTTAGATTATGAATGACTTCTGGGGCAGGGACTTTTTCTCTCTTTCTCTTGGCATCACCCCCCCCCCCCCCCCCCCCCGCCAAAGGCCTTTTATATCACAGGCAACAAATTTGATTACGTACAAATAATGGAATACGGTAGTTTTATTTTCAGCACCTTCACATGGATAGCAACCCCCTTGAAAAAGCGTTGTGTGACCAAATCCAGCACTAATGAGTGGTCAAAGTGATTAACGCACCAGTTACATTTCCTTGGTCTCTCAACGGTTACACATAGGATGTTGACAAAAAGTGTCACAGAAAGTGCTTTATATTGGATTTACAATCCAGATGCAATTCTGTCTAAATAGGAAAAGCCCTGTCCAAGTACCGTGTGCTGAGTGCTTTACATATCCACATTACATTATTTAGGCCTAGCATGGGAGAGGCACTGTCCTCTTTCTATGAATAAGGACACAGACTCAGAATGCTCAGCCAGTCAGGAAGTAAAAGAGCCTGTTTTGAGCTAAGTCAGATGCTTTTTCAGCTGTACCACGCTGCCTTTTAAAATGACATGGAATTTATATGAAAAACAGCAATGAATTTAAAAGAAATGTGCATATATTAAAGATACTATTGAGGCACCTGGGTGGCTCGGTCGGTTAAGCGTCCGACTTCAGCTCAGGTCATGATCTTGCAGTCTGTGAGTTCAAGTCCCACGCTGGGCTCTGTGCTGACAGCTCAGAGCCTGGAGCCTGCTTCAGATTCTCCCTCTCTCTCTGCCCCTTCCCCACTCACACTCTGTCTCTCAAAAATGAATAAATGTTAAAAAAAAAATTTTTTTAAGATGCTACCAAAAAAACTAAAATTAACAGTGAAAAAGATAATGCAAAGAATTAACTCTGAAAAACAGATACAATAATCTACAGAAAATCACACTACACAAAAGGCAGCAATTCAAGATAAACAAACACACCTAGAAGAAAACAGATGGAGAAGATCCAATATGCACGGAGATTTACACAAGAGAAATGGAAGCCATAATCAGGAAAGCAACTTTAAGAAGTTTTCCTACAACTGAATGACATCTCTACAAAGGATGTCAAATGGGCAAGTTCCTATGTTTTTTTTTTCCTCAAAGAGAATTAAAGGCAAGTTGAAAAAATCAGAAGCAATCCCATGTAGTTAATTCTGAAGATTAAAGAACCACAAAAAACTTTTATGACAGCTTTGTTGAGATATATTTCACACACCAGAAAACTTACCCTTTTAAAATATGCAATTAAGTGGCTTCAGTATATCCACAGAACTATAAAATTTAAAGCTGGGGGCAAAAAAAACCCTTAAGAATGATGTAGCCTACTGTTTCTTGAAGTGTATTCTACTGAACCCTTCGGTTCTCACAGGCTACTGTATAAAAAAGAATTTTCCTCGTCAAATAAGTTGGGTAAACACAGACGGCGTGCCTGTATACTCTAGCTCCCTCATAGTGCAAAACTCAAGTCTCTGAGCAGTCCCAGCATATCCTGATTTGCCTGACACAGAACCTCTTTTCATGGAACATATCCCAACTAGTCAATTAAATCATGGCTCCAGGGCAGACGCTGCAGAAAAACCCTAATTTTCCAGGTGAAGAAAGAGCGCCAGAGAAGGTTGACTGGCTTGACTGAGGTCTTACAGCTCTTTCAAGTTGTCTGGTCTGTGAGCAACCACTGGGAAGGAGACAGTGCCTGTATGGTTTATGACAGAGCCAAACCAGATCCTTAGACTTAGCCCAGAGCTCTTTCTCCAAAGCTCCATAGATCAAAACCTGAAGCAACGGGACAAGATTGCCAGAGCTAACAAGCCCTCTGTCAGATAGCGCGGAGAAATGAATACTATTACCCCAAACAAAGCAACACACAGCTTCAAGAACTCAGCTGCCCAAATGTTAAGAGTCCACAGTCATAAAGAAAATCAGGAAAGCTCGACACGATGCTGTGAGAAAATATAAAATTTCCTCCAAGAGCTTTAGACAAGGGGTAGGGTAAAAGTGAGAAATGCTATTTCCTGGAACCTGACTCTGTCACCTCTCAAGGAGTTTACAGTATGCTCATTCGCATCAGAAGAGTGAGGAACAAAGGACTGGAACACTGCATGGATATGTGAACCCATGTTTCAAATAGAAGACAGACAAGTCAAACATCAAAATCATTTTTTTTCGATCTAATACTAAAGAAAAATCTCAAAAACACGTAAGCATTAAAAGAAACAGAATAAACAAACACAACCCTGAAGGGCAAAGGAAAACAATGCACATGTAACACACAATTAAATATGAACAAGGAACTCTTCTATGAGAAAGGAGATTTGGACTGAGAGACAAAAATCAAATGATCTGTTGTTTCCCTAGTCACCCTCATTCCACCTGCCTCTCTCCCACCAAATGTTCCAGCCCCACTGAGATTGGATCTCCCGCTATCTGGTGGCTTCTTGGCTCTGGGCTTGAATGCAGGCTAATCCCCCACACTCTTACCTCTACCTTCAAACTCCCACACTCGAAACAGCCTGCCCCAATCCCCCCACTTCTGTGTTGCCTTCCCCAGCTGTGAGGGCAGCACAATGGTGAGCCACACCAAGCTTTACCTTCCAGTAGGCCTGTGTTTATGCTGCTTGAAGCCTGGCCACATCTCCAGCTGCTTACTGCCTGCCTGCCACACAGTCCTGCTCTCTCCAGGGCATGTGCTCCCTCACTGTCCCCATGCTGCTGCAGCCTTGACACCAGCTCTGTCATCATTACAGCCAATGAGGACTAGCACTCACTCACAGCTCCAAGAGCGGCACAGGCCTCCCAGATCACCACCTCGCTGAATCTTAACAGCAAAACTATGCCCTAGGTTCCCTCAGCCCTGGGCTACTGCCAGGCAGAGGATGAGGGCCACACAGAGACCCAAACAAACCTACCAGACAGAGCAGTCCTCATCACACAATTTATATAATAAATGTAATAAATGTAATCAATCATAACAAATGTAATCAATCATAACACAAAACACTTGGCAAGAACATTTAATAGCACTAAACCTTTAGAAGCTTGAAGGAAACCAGTCTCTTCTACTCACAACACTTCTGACATCATAAAGAATAAAAACGAACAGCCAGAGGAAGAGGCCCATAGCACAAGGTCCAACAGGGTCCTGAGCACAGAAACTTCTGTCCCTTAGAGTTCGGGGTGTGCCACACTCCCAGCACATGGATGCATTCACCTACCCGGAAGCTCTCTGAACCCCATCGTTTAGGATTTTAATGGAGGATCCATTAGTTAGGCTTGATTGAATAAATCATTGGTCTGGATGACTAACTCAATCTCCAGCCCCAATTCATTCCAGGAGGTTGGCAGTAGGAAGTGCTACTCAAAGTTCCAACCCTCCCATCCTACCAACCAGCCCTCCTCCTGCAGCTACCTAGGAGTCACAGTCAACCCATTACCGTAACTCAGGGTAAGGCTGAAAGGGGCTTGGTATGAGTAGCAACATACTCTTCTATCACCTCTCAACGAGGAAATTCCCAGGTTTTAGAGTTCTGTGCCAGGAACTAGGGACAAAGACCAAATGCATCTCTCACTGTAGCAATATTACAGCTCCCAAACCCTCTCAAGAAAACAAAATGCAAGCAGAACTTCAAAGCACACAGTACAATCCCTAAATGAGAGCACAGATACGTATTAAGAGAAATACAAAGTTTTAAAAAAATGGATTAGAAGACAAGCTAAATTAAGGAAAACTAGACAGAAAATGGAAATAAAAAATAAATTGATAAAAAATCACATTTAAAGCCAATGTATCCAAAAGCCCAATCATAGACACAAATTTATAAAATACCGCAAACAGCACAAAAACACCACAGATAGAAAGTGACACATTTTTACATATCTATTAATAGTACTGGCATATTTTTAAATAGTAAGTGGAAACAGAAAAACTACAATATAAAACTAAAATGCATAGAACAGTAAGATGTTTTAAAACATGATTGAATAAATGTTACTAAGGAATTGATTTCAAATGGGTACCCGAATAACAGAAAAACACTCAAATGTTTAATAATGGTTTCATTACTTTAAGTGACCTGCTTCCTCAAACTGTAAAAAAGATAGTCTACTAACCAACTCATTTTTATAAAATATCAGATTTAAAGCTCACTAAGAATAAGCCTCCTTGAATATTTTCACATTGAAATATATGTGATTTACTTAGAAGTTACATATAAAACATTTGCCAACATATAAAATATTATATACATAATATGTGTGTGTGTGTGTGTGTGTGTATAATTTATTAACAAATAAAAGCAAAGTAACACTGGATTGAGAAAGAAGGCTTGACTTCTAGTGCCTCCTTAATCCCAAAATAACTAGGTACACTTACACATACTTATGTTATTTGGACCCCTGTTTACTCAGAACAGGACAAATGTACACACACAAACATTATCAAGTGTAATGGAAGAAATAAAGGGGCATCCCTAAATTAACAGACATCCTCAGAAATTAAGGAAATATTCTAAATCTCAATTAAAATCTCCCTGTAATATGCAGAAACTGACAAACTAATAGTTAAGCATATATATGAGAAAACAAGTAGATAAAATACTAAATACTTTTTTCATGTTTATTTAGTTTTGAGAGAGAGAGAGAGAGAGAGAGAGAGAGAGAGAGAGAGAGAGAGAAGGAAGGGAGAAAGAGAGAAGGATTGAGAAACAGAATATGAAGCAGGCTCCAGACTCTGAGCTGTCAGTACAGAGACTGACACAGGGCTTGAACCCACAAACCGTGAGATTATGACCTGAGCTGAAGTCAGACACTTAACTGACTAAGCCACCCAGGCGCCCCACTAAATAGGTACTTTTCATGACAATAGTTGATCTATGTTATATTCAAAGCATTATAAAATCACAATTATCAAGGCTAAGTAACAGTCATTTAAAAATATAAAAACGTCTCAAAAATAGACTCCATCTGCATCTTTTCTGACCATAGCACTATGAAATGAGAAATCAACCACAAGAAAAAGTTTGGAAAGAGCACAAATACATGGAGGTTAAATAACATGCTACTAAACAATGAATATGTCAACCAAGAAGTCAAAGAATAAAAAATTACATGGAAACAAATGCAAATGAAAACATAACGATCCAAAATCTTAGATGCACAAAAGTGGTTCTTAAGAGGGTAGTTTATAGTAATACAGGCCCAACTCAAGAAGCAAGAAAAACCTCCAACAACCCAACCTTGCACCAAAAGGAACTAGAAAAAAGAACCCAAGCCCAACAAAAGGAAATAAAGATTAGAGCAGAAATAAAAGATAGAAACTTCAAAAAACACAACAGATCAATGAAACCAGGAGCTGATTTTTTTTTTTTTTTTAAGATCAACAATATGGATAAACTTCTAGTCAGACTACCAAACAAAGTAGAGAGGACCCAAATAAACAAAATCACTAATGAAAGAAGAGAAATAACCTACACCACAGAAATACAAACAACAGCAAGAGATTATTATGAAAAATTATATGCCAACAAACTGGACAACTTGCAAAAAAAAATGGGTAAGTTCCTAGAAACATATAACCTACCAAAATGAAAGCAGGAAGAAACAGAAAATTGAACAGACCAATTACCAGCAATGGAACTGAATTAATAATCAAGAAACACCCCAAACCCTAAAGTCCAGGACCAGATGGCTTCACAAGTGAATTCTACCAAACATTTAAAGAAGACGTTTTTTGGGGGAGGGTGGGGGGAGGGAGTGTTATTTATTTTGAGAGCAAGAAACAGAGAGAGGGCGCATGTGCACAAGAGTGAGTGAGGGGACAGGCAGAGAGGGAGAGAGAGAATCCCATGCTGACAGCATGGAGCCTGACATGGGGCTTGATCCCACAAACCATGAGATCATGACCTGAGCCGAAATCAAGAGTCAGACACTTAACAGACTGAGCCACCCAGATGCCCCAAAAGAAGAGTTAACCGATTTTTCTCCAACTATTCCAAAAAATACAAGAGGAAGGAAAACTTTTCAATTCATTCTATGGGGCCAATATTACCCTAATACCAAAACCAGATGAAGACACTACAAAAAAAGAGAACTACAGGCCAATATCTCTCATGAATATAGATGCCAAAACCCTCAACAAAATATTAGCAAACCGAATCCAACAATACATTAAAAAAATACACCATGACCAAGTGGGATTTATTCACAGGATGCAAGTGTGGTTCACTATTTGCAAAAACAATCAACATGACACATCACATCAATAACAGAAAGGATAACAACCGTAGGACCATTTCTACAAATGCAGGAAAGGCATTGGACAAAGTACAATATCCATTCGTGATAAAAACCCGTTGCAAAGTAGGTCTAGAGGGAACATATCTCAACATAATAAAGTCCATATATGAAAAACCCACAGCCAACTTCAGACTCCATGGTGGAAAACTGGGAGCACTTTTTGTAAGGTCAGGTACAAGACAAAGATGTCCACTCTTACCACTTTCATTCAACACAGTACTGAAGTCATAGCCACAGCAATCAGACAACAAAAATAAAAGACATCCAAATTGGTCAGGAAGAAGTAAAATTTTCACTATTTGCAGATGTCATGATACTATACATAGAAAACCCTAAAGACTCTAGCAAAAAACTACTAGAACTAATAAATGAATCTGGTAAAGCCACAGGATACAAAAATCAATGTAGAGAAATCTGTTCCATTCCTATATAATAATGGAGCAGCACAAGGTGAATTTAAGAAAACAATCCCATTTACAATTGCACCAAAAACAATAAAATAGGAATAAACTCAGCCAAAGAGATGAAAGACCTGTACTCTGAAAGTTTAAAACACTGATGAAAGAAATTCAAGACAACACAAAGAAGTGGAAGGACATTCCATGCTTGCAGGTTGTAAGAATAAATATTGTTAAAATATCCAAAGCATTCTGCACATTTAATGCAATCCCTATCAAAATACCAACAGCATTTTTCACAGCACCAGAACCAACAATCCTAAAATTTGTATGGAACCACAAAAGTCCTCAAATAGCCAAAGCAATCTTCAAAAAGAAAACTGGAGATATCACAATTCCAGATCTCAGGTCATATTATAAAGCAGTACTAACTAAAACAGTATAGTACCATCATAGAAACAGACATACAGATCAATGGCATAAAACAGAAAATCCAGAAATAGACCCACAATTACATGGCCAATCTTTGACAAAGGAAAAATGAATATGTGATGGAAAAAGGTTATTCAATGAATGATGTCAGGAAAACTGGACAGCCATATCCAAAAGAATAGAACCAGACCATTTTCCTTCACCATACACAAAAATAAACTCAAAATGAATTAGAGACCTAAATTTGAGACCTGAAACCACAAAAATCCTTGAAGAAAGCACAGTCAGTAATTTCTTGGACACTAGCATAGCACCATTTTTCTAGATATGTCTCCTGAGACCAGGGAAATAAAACTACTGAAACATCAGTAGTTTCTGCACAGCAAAGGGAATAATTAACAAAACTAAAAGACAACCTATGGAATGAGAGAAGATATTTGCAAATGACCTATCAGATAAAGGGTTAGTATCCAAAATATATAAAGAAGTGATACAACTCACACACACACTCACACACACACACACACACACACACAATCCAATTAAAATGGGCAGAAGACACGAACAGACATTTCTCCAAAGAAGACATCCAGATGGCCAACAGACATATGAAAGAATGCTCAACATCACTCATCATCAGGGAAATGCAAATCAGAAGTACAAGGAGATATCACCTCACACCTATCAGAATGGCTAAAATTAAGACATGAGCCAAGTGTTGGCGAGGATGTGGACAGAATGCATGTGCACTGTTGGTGGAAATGCAAACGGGTGCAACCACTGTGGAACAGTATGGAGGTCCCTCAAAAAAAGTAAAACAGAACTACTCTACCATCCAGGAAAAGCACTACTCAGTACTTACCTCCCCACCCAAAATACAAAACACTAATTTAAAGGGATACATGCAGCATTATTTACAATAGCCAAATTACAGAAGCAGCCCAAATGTTCATCAACTGAGGAATGGATAAAGAAGATGTGGTATATGTATGCAATGGAATATCCCATTGTAAAAAAGAATGAAATTTTGCTATTTGCAATGACATGATAGAGCTAGAGAGTATTATGCTAACTGAAGTCAAAGACAAACCCATATGATTTCACTCATATGTGGGATTAAAGAAACAAATGAACAACAAAGAAAGAGACAAACCAAGAAACAGACTCTTAACTATAGAGAACAAAGTGATGGTTACCAGTGGGGATGTGGGGGGGGGGGAATGGGTGAAATAGGGGATGGGGATTAAAGAGTGCACTTATGATGAAAAGAAATTGATGGAGAAAGCAAAATTTAAAAAAAAATTTTTACATTTATTTATTTTTGAGAGACAGCACAAGTGGGGGAGGGGCAGAGAGAGAAGGAGACAGAATCAGAAGCAGGCTCCAGGCTCTGAGCTGTCAGCACAGAGCCCGACACGGGGCTCAAACCCACAAACCACGAGATCATGACCTGAGCCGAAGTCACACGCTTAACCGACTGAGCCACCCAGGCGCCCCTGGAGATAGCAAAGTTTAACAACAAACAATTTAACAAGAAAAAAAACAGACTCCATCTATCTTAAAAGGGTTTAACTCAATAAGAGGAGGAAAAACAAAAGTGTCAATATTCCTGATACAGGGGTATCAGAATTAAACGATATCTTGGGAATGCAAGCTGGTGCAGCCACTCTGGAAAACAGTATGCAGCTTCCTCAAAAAACTAAAAATAGAACTACCCTACGACCCAGCAATTGCACTACTAGGTATTTATCCAAGGGATGCTGTTTCGAAGGGGTACATGCACCCCAATGTTTATAGCAGTGCTATCAACAACAGCCAAAGTATGGAAAGAGCCCAAATGTCTGTCGATGGATGAATGGATAAAGAAGATGTGGTACATATATACAATGGAGTATTACTCGGCAATCAAAAAGAATGAAATCTTGCCATTTGTAACTACGTGGACAGAACTGGAGGGTATTACGCTAAGTGAAATTAGAGAAAGACAAATATCATGACTTCACTCATATGAGGACTTTAAGAGACAAAACAGATGAACATAAGGGAAGGGAAACAAAAAATATAAAAACAGGGAGGGGGACAAAACATAAGAGACTCATTAATATGGAGAACAAACAGAGGGTTACTGGAGGGGTTGTGGGGGGGGATGGGCTAAATGGGTAAGGGGCACTAAGGAATCTACTTCTGAAATCATTGTTGTACTATACACTAATTTGGATGTAAATTAAAAAAATTTAAATTAAAAAAATAAAATAAAATGGTTTTCATTGAAGAAAAAAAAAGAAACTATCTGTATCTCACACATGCAAATAGGTATGAGAATGTAATACTTTTTAGAACATCAGCGTACAATCTAGAAGAAAACAGGATTATCTATGTGTCCCAGTTGGGGCAGAAGATAAATATGTGAAGAAATGAAGTCTGTTATAACAAAAATGTGTACATGTTTGAATGTTCAAATTTTCACAACAAAACGTAATAGCTTTCAAATGAAAGTATTAGAAGGTATACATGATGAAGATTCCTTATGATTACATTATACATTAGAATTTGGGAAAATATGTAAGAAAAATATTTTAAGTTTATTTGAGAGTGAGAGAGAGAGAGAGAGAAAGAGAGAGACCGACCCAGAGAGAGTAGGAGAGGGTTATTTATTTATTTAGAGACAGAAACAGAGAGAGGTAGAGAGGAAAGGGAGAATTCCAAGCAGGCTCTGCACTGTTAGCACAGAGCCTGACACAGGGCTCAATCTCAGGAATTGTGGGATCATGACCTAATCACTTAACTGATTGAGCCCCAGATGCCCCAGGAAATTACTTTTTACTCAGGAGTCATTCGGTTGCATCAATAATTTACATCCAAAGAAAAAGAGACTGTATATATTCACATGGAAAATATCCTCCATAACTTTCTTGAAACATCTTTGAGATATAACTCAAATATCAAAAGGTTTGCCCACTTGAAGTATACAATTCTATGATTTTTAGTACATTCACTGAGCTGCACAAACATTAGCAGAATCTAAGTTTAGAATATTTTCATCACCCCAACAAGAAACCCTGTACCCGCTAAGAGTTATTCCACTCTCCCTCGCTCATCCCCACCCCCAAGTAAGCAATGATCTGTCTCTCTCAAAATAAATAAAATATTCTCCTTATGTATCTGCCCATATTATAATGTATAATGTAATCATAAGGAATCTTTATCACGTATATCTTCTAATACTTTCATTTGAAAATTATTATTACATTTTATTGTGAAAATCTGAACAAACATGTATACATTTTCGTTATGACAGACTTCATTTCTTCACATATTTATCTTCTGCCCCAAGTGGGACACATAGATAATCCTGTTTTCTTCTAGACTGTACACTGATGTTCTAAGAACTATTGCATTGTCATACCTATTTGCATGTGTGAGATATAGATATCATTTAATTCTGATAACTAAATTAATTCTGATAGATTTGCCTGTTCTAGAGATTGCACAGAAATGGAATCCTACAATATATGCTCTTTGGTGATTGACTCTCTTCACTTAACATACTTTCTAGGTTCACCCACACTGTAGCACGTATCAGTACTTCATTCCTTTTTGTTGTTGAATAGAATTATTCCATTGTATAGATGCACATTTTGTTCATCAACTGATGGACATCTGAGTTGTTTCCACTCTTTGCTCTATAAATAATAATATGGACATATGTTTTCATTTCTCTTGGGTATACTGCCAGGAAAGGGACTTCTGGGTCATATGGTAAGTCTGTGTTTAACATTTTGAGGAAGTGCCAAACTTTTCCAAAGTGGCCGCACTATTTTACATCCCCATCAACAATGAATTAGGTTTCCGGTTTCTCCATATGTTGGCCAGCACTTGTGATTGTCTGTCTTTATTACAGGTAGCCTGGTAGGTGTGAAATAGCATCTCACTTGGTTTTAATTTGCATTTCTTCATAATTACTTATGATGTTGTGCATCTTTTCATGTGCTTATTGGTCATCTGCAGATTTTCTTGGGAGAAAGGTCTCTTCAGATCCTATGCCTATTTTAAAACGTTGCTTATTTGTCTCTTAATTGAGTTGTTAGAGTTCTTTACATATCCTGGATATAAGTCCTTTGTCCTATCTAGAAGTTGCGAATATTTTCTCCCATTCTGCAGCTTTTTTTAAGTAGGCTCCATGTCAAGCATGGAGTCCAACACAGGGGGCTTGAACTCACAACCCTGAGACTGAGATTTGAGATCAAAAGTTGGATGTACCCTAACCCTAACCCTGGTTGGCTTAGTCAGTTAAGTGCCCCCCCCCAACCTTTTTTAATTTATTTTTTGTTTTTTTTGTTTTTTTTGTTTTTTTTTTTTTTATTTTTGGGACAGAGAGAGACAGAGCATGAACGGGGGAGGGGCAGAGAGAGAGGGAGACACAGAATCGGAAACAGGCTCCAGGCTCCGAGCCATCAGCTCAGAGCCTGACGCGGGGCTCGAACTCACAGACCGCGAGATCGTGACCTGGCTGAAGTCGGACACTTAACCGACTGCGCCACCCAGGCGCCCCAATTTATTTTTTGTTTTGAGAGAGAAAGAGAGGGAGAGGGAGAGAGAAAAAAAAATCTTAAGTAGGCTCCGTGTTCAGCACAAAGCCCAATATGGGGCTCAGTCCCACGACCCCGAGATTATGACCTGAGCTGAAATCAAGAGTGGGGACACTCAACTGATTTAGCCACCCAGGCACCCCTGTTTACTTTGACAATACTCTTTGCAGCACAAAAGGCTTTAATTCTGATGTAGTTCAATTTAGCTGTTTTTCTTTTGTTGTTGTGCTTTTGATGTCCTGTCTAACCCAAGAGTTTTATGGTTTTAGCTCTTACATTTAGGTCTACAACCCATTTGCATTCATTTTTCCATACAGTATACAGGAGTCCAACTTCATTTACTTGCATGTGGATATTCAGTTGTCTTCACTCCATTTGCTGAAAAGACTATTCTTTGGCTACTGGTTTACCCTTGTCAAAAGTCAATTGATCTATAAATGTACAGATTTCTTGACTTTCATTGATCTCTACAGGTCTATTCTTATGCCAGTACCACTCACTTGATTACTTTGTAGTAGATTTTGAGATTAGGAAGTATGTATCTTCCAATTTTGTTTTCCTTTTCAAGACTGTCTCTGGGTTCCTTAAGTTTAGTATCACTTTGTCGATTTCTACAAAAAAGGAGGCTGTGATTTTTGAGGGATTATACTGAATCTGGTAGCTCAATTAAGGCAGTACTGCCACCTAAACACTATTGTCTTCTGATACATGAATATGAGAAGTCTTATCAGCAATATTTTACGATCTTTAAACTGCATCATTATGGAAATAAAAAGAAAACTATGCAATGGAACATGCTGCTGATACCATGCACAAAATAATGAATGATCATACTCTGGCCCACTATTTGAGTATAATCTCTCATCTAGCAGGAGCTACGGAACCATTCATACTCTGATTCTAATAATGACACCACTGGAGCTATAATCCAAAGAAATAAATCAAAAAAAAAAAAAAAAAAGGAAAAATATGCTAGTTACTGCAGCACTATCAGAGTAAGATACTGGTAAATAGAGAAACAACAATAATCAAATATCCCAACAGTTTCCCAACGAAAGGAAATGTCAAATTATTAACAAAATGGAAATCTAAATATTCTGCATGCCAATTACTTATAAAAACATGTTAAAATATGGAAGATTTATAAACAAAACTGCATCAAGTCTCATGTGTATACTAAAGATCACAAAATAACTGGAAGCAAAACAGCTTAAAATGTAAGTATCACTGGGTTATTTTTACAGAGTTGCCTAACATCTTTTTTTTTTTTTAACCTTTATTTATTTTTAGAGACAGAACAGGAGCGGGGTAGGAGCAGAGAATCCAAAGCAGGCTCCAGGCTCCAAGCTGTCAGCACAGAGCCTGACGCAGAGCTCCAACCCATGGACCAGGAGATCATGACTTGAGCCTTACCCGACTGAGACACCCAAGTGCCCTAACATCTTAAACTATTATGTATATGTTTTAAAAGGAGAGGTCTTCCTTGTCACCTTTAGCACACAAGAGGACATGAGTGACAACCCACTTATTATCTGTGATTCAGCATTAATACTGCTGAGTAGCCGAATCGGTTTAGCAATTCTGTTATCAAGGACACCTAACAACAGACTGTGCACTGAACTCCTACCCCTAGGACCAGGGCTAATGCAGGCAAGGGAAAGCTCATCCTCTTATGCACACTTAGTGAGCTTAGGGATAAAAATCATTAACCTTCTACTTGCTTGTCAGCCCAACAGCCTGTAATGATGGAGCTGAAAGAAGAGCAAATGTATTTAACCTATTAGCAATTTGGGTTACTACCCTCTTATTTTAAAGTGCACAGAGTTATTAAACCACATGATACATGTTTATCTCACTGGAAAGTGGAGACAAATATATCCCCCCTCTCTCCCACACCAGCTTGAACCAATCTCTCATTTTGTGTTCTTCTAAGAATAAATGGCAACCCTATTTTTTTTGGCGCCTGAAGTGATAAAGAGAACCTTGTAGGATGGTGAAGAGAAGACTACAATGAACAGAACTTCAGGGAATTATTTCTCTTCCTGCATTGCCTTTTTCCTGATGCTATAAATAACAACATTACATCATGCCGGCAAGGCATGCTGTTCAAATACAAGAGGCAGGCTTGCTCTTTGACAGATGCAAAGAACACTGCTACCAAACAGCTCTACTAATGTCAACATGCCCGAGAGAAGAGAGCTCAGGCAAAGACCCTCTGTGGTGTTTGCCACTTCCACCTGGCCTCTGCTCTCCATGACCCCTGCAGGCCTCCCGTCTCTTTTCTCTAGCTGATAAATTCACCACCAAAGGGATTGACCTCCACTTTTCTGTCCCTGTCCCAATCATGAACTGGTGGGCTAAAAAGCAACACAGCCCTCCCACTTACTCCGGGGAACACCAGTGAAAAATGTCCTTTCATCTTAATAAAAATACAGACAGAAGCACTACAATTTTTAAAAGGTACCTCAGACAACTGAAGTCACCTAAAATAATGAGCAGAAAGCAAGTCCCCAGACAGAACACACGCTGGTGTAGATGTGTCCAAGCCTTTCACCCAGAACTTCACAGCTAGTAGAAAATAAGGATGAGAAAACTCTGACTGCCTGAGAAGGAGATGGGACAGGGGGTGACATGAACATGGTGAAGCGAAGGTCAACCGTCAAAGCAAGTCCCTACAGACACTGTTCAGGGTAAAGAAACCACATCCTATCATTCTCAGAAGGAAGAGGAGGGGCGGGAGGGGAAGTACAAAACAGGGGAGCAGACTGTAGTGAGGGGGCAGCGTTTGCCAGAAAAAACAAGGCAGCTTCAAGTCAGAGAAAGAGGAGATGATCAAGGGACATTCACACACATATGAAAGGTAAAGTTCATTGTAACTTTTTCAGTGTGGTCTCCAGGCCTTGGACAAACTTCCTTCCCTTTGTCCTCGTGAAGCAGTACTGTAATGGCTAATTGTCTGAGTGGCACCTACAGTCAAGTGGGGCCCAGGTTGAGCCTGAGGAGCACAGGGGCTCATGCCTGTTGATCTGGGTACCCCCTGCCATAAGCAGAGACTTAATTTCTTTGTTTTTTCCCCATGGCTACAATATTTTTTTTTTTAATTTAAATCCAAGTTGGTTAACATATAGCATAATAATGATTTCAGGAATAGAATTTAGTGATTCATCACTTACACAGAACACCCAGTGTTCATCCCAACAAGTGCCCTCCTTAATGCCCATCACCTATTTAGCCCATCTCACCCACACAACACCCTTGCCTCAACCCTCAGTTTGTTCTCTTTATTTAAAAGTCTTTTATGGTTTGCAGGGACTTCATTTCTTTTTTAAAAAATTTAATGTTCTTATTTATTTTTGAGAGAGAGAGAGGAAGAGAATGAGCCAGGGAGGGGCAGAGAGAGAGGGAGACAGATTATGAAGCAGGCTCCAGGCTCTGAACTGTCAGCACAGAGCCTGACGCAGGGCCCAATCCCACAAACCGCGACATCATGACCTGAGCTGAAGTCGGACGCTTAACCAACTGAGCCACACAGGTGCCCCACAGAGACATCATTTCAATCCAGCTGCATTTTACCTCATTTATTCAATTCATTTCTTTAGAGCTGTACTTCTCCAACCAGCACATCAGAATTTAAATATCTGATTCTGCACCCTCCTTAGGAGGATAACCTCTTACTCTAATCGTGAAGACATTTTGCATCTTCTTTTTCAGAACTGGTTTCAGAAATAGGTTTACATGCCACACAAGAGAAGCAGGCAGTCTTTGATAACCAGCTTTTTCTTAACAAAGAAATCAGTCTCATTGATCAATGGACTCATCTATTCAAAAAGTAGGAGTCTCAGCTTAGAAAACAGTTTCAAAATAAGAGTTCTCAAAATGCGTGCATAATAACAACCTCATTAGAATGTTTATCAACTTTCATTAGTTTAGGTATTACAACTTAGTTTGATCACTAAACAGTCACATGATATAAAGTGTGTAATCAAAGAGTATGCATGTAAAACCAAATACATGTATATATTACATACGAAGTAGATGGTTAAAACTGAAGGGAAGAAATCTGTATTATTTACAGGGGAAAAAAAGAGGATCAGAGAGAAATAAAAATAAGTGATTAAAATGTAGGCTTGTCCCTGATAACTTTTTAAACAACCAAAAAAAAAAAAAATACTCATTAATCACTTGTATACTTAATGGACTTATCAGTACCATACCTGGTTTATCTGGGTAAAAACTCATGGAAGTACAAAAATTCAAAACTATATAAATTCACATTTTAAAATTGAGATTCCTATACAACATCTGGGACCATGTCCCTAATAGCTGCTTGCAGTATGGAGAATCGGGGAAATATAGGTAAATATATAGGTATTGTGTAGGACCTGTCGCCCCTCTAGCTACATGCCACCCACTTTGCCAATCATGGGTTGGCTTTTACCGACACCAAAACGTTTTTTTTCCTCTTAAAAAGAAAAAAAAGTAAGAAATTTGATAACCCTACTTCCCAGGCTTAAGCCTCAGTAAGAATAAAACCCATCACACGCTAGTTATATACCGTTTATCCCATGCTAAGTACCACAGGAACCCAGTTATGCCTCCCAGCAACATGACAAGTCACACGGGAGAGGTCAACAGGAACTGGACAGGTAATGAGAACACAAGAGGGTGGAAAGGTAGGAGGTGGGAGTACACAAACATACAGTGGGGAGAAGCCAAGGCAGTAAAAAGACAAAATTCTCTCTGCAGAGACTCGTGCTTTAGCAGCAGTACCTTTAGCACAGGGTATGCTCCATCCTGGGGTGCAAATGCACCTCACATAACCACCTCACTTGACCACCTGCTAGGTCAAGTTGGGCCCTAACAACAGGAAATAACAAAACCACCATGGCAAGGGTTATCAAGTGACAGGATGGGGTGGCTTTGACAAAAAACATCCTCCCAGACAGATTCCAAATTGTCCCAGAGGATGTAAAAAGTTGTTCATGAAATTAAACAGAAAGTGGGCAAGGGCACAGGATTTGAAAAGAATGCGTACAGAAAATAAACTAACCAGCACATACTGAGCTAGTCACCCTGTAGGACAGCAAGCTGACACAAAAGCAGCTGTTCCAATTATGTAGACTGACTCACTGAAGAAACTGAGTGTCATATGCTGCATCTGTGAGGTTAAAGCTCACACACCATGTTCTCTGAGTGTTTGTTGACAAAAAGATCTCAGGGGTCCTATCCCTAACCTAAATGCTTACTAAAAATTAAAAAAAAACAAAAACAAACAAACAAACAAACAAAAAAAACCCAACATGTTCTTTGCAAGCACATTTGTCAGCGGCCCGTGTTTCCATAAACCGGTTTGAGGCCTTAGAGGCCTTACAAAAGCCTCTGACAGGAGCTGTAGCAGCCCCTCTGGGCAGTCCCACATCTGCAAACAAAGGAGTCCGTGCCCCCAACCCTACCCCAACCAGCTTCCTCATGGTCACTTGGGAAGGTAAATGAAATGCTTGTGTCTGGGCACTGGGAGAATACCATTAATAGTCCAAGTTACCTCGGAATCCCCCAAATCCTTCCTTCTGGGCCCTTGGGAAGGGCCAAACAGAAAAACCGGCACATCCCCTTGGCCCTGATGCTACAGCTCACTAATCAGAGGCAGAAACATATCTTTTAGTCTTTTTTCTGAAAACCAAGGATCAGTCCGGTAAGCAAGCTGCCTCACGGTGAAGTAGTCCTAATATCCACCACCCACACCAGATGACAATTCTCCACCCCCCCCCACCCCCAAAAGAGCCTGAATGCCTGCTAAGAACCATAATGCCAACTGTGTACCTCCCCATACTGTATTCAGAAGGGTCCTCTGACGACACTATGGCCTCCTCATTGCTATAATCATCCCAACAGTAGTGAATAACCACTTGCTTCTAGCATCCACTCAGTCCCTAATAGGAACGAATTGTGGCACAAACTAAAACCATGCCAAATTAAGTATTGGGGGGGGGGGGGTAGTTACCAGTTTAGCTAAAAGTTAGGCATTTTTGTTTGAAAATAAAAAATTAAAATGGCAAGCTTAAGATACAAACCCTTGTTTTACATTTCTATTTGACACCTTTAAGACCCAATTTAGAGCATTCATTTAACGTGGGGAGTAAAGAGAGAATTCTAATAAATGCCCAATGCTAAGGTGCCTTATGCTGTGTTGCACATAATTATAAATTCAGGCTCTCGTCCCAGGCAGCAAATCTGTTCAACACTGAACCTAGTATCAACATGTTCAGTTATTCAAAATGAGTAATGCCTGCCCTTTAAGAATTGGACATTTAAGGAAGCACTGACCTTGTAACGCAACTCTCATTTCAGAAATGGTCACTGCGGTGAGAAGGCTTGGTCGATTTAAAATTTCCTTATATAGGTTATTTCCTCTTGCACAAACCCAAGGGAGCACAGAAACTTTAATAAACTGAACATCCTTCCCTACACGTAAGACCATAACACTGAGCTTAAAAGAACACTAACCAAAAGAGCAGACTGCATAAGAAACTGATCACAACTATGTTGCTAAGACAGCAAGAAAAAGGAGAAACATAACTGAACGCTTATGAGCCTGAATGCAAAGAAAAACAGTTGCAAGATAATGAGAAAAAAACAATTCAGACACAGGTTTAAATAATTCAGATCCTGCTCCTGCTGTGCTTTCTGTATGTACTAGGTTCCAATTATAAATTATCAGTACTATCTCTAAAATAAAACTTCCATATGTAAAGATGAGGAGTCCTCAGATTTAAGGAGGCACCTCACGAGGGAAAGGAAACAATATACACTCAGTTGCCAACAAAAAATATCAGTAAACAAATCATCCCTGCACTCACAAACGCTCACAAAAGCCTTCTTCGTGAGCAAAAATCTTCAAAAGCACTCACAGTGTGTTTGCAGGAGGCTGACGACTAGAATTAACTGTGTTGCTGCCGGGCACCCGGTTAACTGGAAGATGGAGGTTGTTAGAATCTCTATTAGCTGTTGGTGCACCTGGCATAACAGCCACCTTCTTTCATATGATTTTTTTCTTATACTTTTCTTTTTCTTCAAATCTTCATGTCCCCAAGCAAGCAGATTGGGGAGGGGGGAAGGTGCAGAGGCACCTGGGTGGCTCAGTTGGTTAAGCATCTGACTCTTGGTTTTGGCTCAGGTTATGATCTCATGGTTAGTGAGTTTAAGCCCCACAGCAGGCTCCGTGCTGACAGCTAGGGATTCTCTCTCTGCCCCACTCCCCACTCACGCGCTCGCTCGCTCTCTCTCAAAAATAAATAAACTTAAAAAAAAAAAAAAGAGGTGACTTTGTGTCTTTGTCATAGGGTTACTCAGGATTAAATGGGTATCCTGTATGAAGCGCCTGGCACAGGGCTTGGCCAAATGAAGCCCATGAAAAAGTAATAAAAGCTACTACCGTTTCAAAGCTGATGGTGTCCTTGACATTTCAGGCAATAACGTGTATAAATCAATTGTTAACCAAGATGAAAATTTAGAAACAGATTATTAGTAACTCCAGAAACGGAAAAAAAATAATCGTATATTGTGTTCTTCAACTGAGACGTTTGCTAATGTTCCTATGCCTCTGGCTTAGAGTACACCAATCTCGTCACCCCTGCCTCTCCCACCTCCTGAAACAGAAGGTTACTGACTAACATCCTGGGTTCCTGGAAGAGGCTTTTGTAGCAACGATGCAACTGAAAAGCACAAGAACAAAACGTTCCTTCGCCCAATGGCATTTGCCTCCTTTTGATGCTAGCACGGAGTGAGAATTACAGATTTGATCCACAGAAGGCTTTATTTAAAAATATGAGGAAGGCACAGTACCTCTAATCGTTGTATACGTCCCTTGAAAAACATGAAGAGGGAAGAATTTGGATAAGCAGCTTCTTTTTTGAGAAGAATTTCCTTCGCTTCATCCAGGCCTGCTTTGTTATCACTGCCATCCAAGGCAAAAAATGGGCGGACCACAGTATGATACCAGAGCAGAGCTAATCTAAAGGAAGAGGGAGAGAAAGATTGAGCAAGGCTTTTCTTACAGCGTTTCTACTTTGTCAAAACTCAGTACGTGCTCTTCTAATACACACTCCTTCCAAAAGTCTTTGAATAAGTAAATCAGAGTATTTTCCCCCATTTTAATCTTACCAATATTTGGAAAACTGAAACTTTGGCGCAGCTTATACATCATATGCCCATCAGGTGAGAGAAGAATAATAGGATAAAAGCATTTAGCTCTGCTGAGGCTTCCAGATGGCTCTCTGAAGGTGTGGACTGAGATAAAGCTCTGATTTCTACACTTCACTCATCAGCACACAAATTAGAAAGACGAACTGGTTACCATGAATTTACTGTCCCCTCATAATAAAGGCATTACTTTTTTGCAAAAGAGAAATGTAGTTTTCTCCTGTGTTCACAAAGTTAGAGTGTAAGCCTCAGAATCCAAATTTAAATATGGGAACCACAGACACAAATTTTACTAAAATGTATTAAAATAAGTGAGAGAACCAGAAAAAGGGCTCTTTCTCTGGCCTTTGAGAAGGCTCAGTTTGAAGAATAAATAATCATTTAAAATTCCCTTATTTCATACTCCTCCTTTCAAGAAAAATAACAGTTAAATAAACTAGGTAAATAAAACAGATTCGTTAGGATCTTTAGTGAACAGACAAAAATGTTTCACTAACACATCAAATATTTTTATGTAAGTGTGTGCTTCTAGCATGTTTATAAAATCAGTTCTCTTCTGGAGATCAGACGAATTTACATTACTAACTCATTTCTTTCCAGAAAATATTAAGATATAAATAGACAAATTATCACAAGTTACAAAACTATTACATCAAATTAATAAAATACCACAGTTTATGTAATTTAATGACTTTGGGGAGGAACAAATATATTTTTGAAATGAAAATTTAATGATATTTTTAATAGCTACCAACTGATTAAGACTGAATATCCAAATTCCTCAATATCGATAGTAGAAACAGAGCTCGGTCTCTGTGATATTAACATTTTTTGAAAAATGTCAAAGGGCATCTAGTGTAAAATTACTCAAATTGCAAATGGTGAATATTTACCAGACTGAAAAAAAAAAAACCACATTGTTTTTTAACTGATGGAGGAATGGGTGAATCCTCGTTCTGGATAGTTTTATCAGCTTCTCTCCACACTCTCCTGTTTCAGTAACTGTCATTTCAGTTTCAACTAACAGGACTCAGATTAACAGGACTCGATTTAGTTGACTAGCACAAAATATCCAAGCCACATGAGAGAGACCAGTGGACCAACCAGAATCATCAAAGAAAATGACCCAATATCAGGGTTCTCTAGGTAATAATAAAAATTTCAGAATCACAGGAAAGTTATCAAATTCGTATTCCTTAAAAATTCAAAAATCAGGGTCATGAATCTCAGTGACTCTGGTCAAGGTCACAGAAACTGCTTATAAAATCATCTGCGGTTGAAAAATGTGGTTGCTTTACTTGTTTAAAATACAGGATTCATGAGAGTCAAGAACAGTGTCCTCTCTCTAGAAAGTCAGCTTATAAACACCACCAAAGACACAGTTCTCGGCATTGCGTTAAAAGGCATAAGGCGTGGCATCGTGTCAACCAACCAATTTACCTGAAGTTTCCTTTAAAGGCTTTGATTGTCGTTTACTTACTTTCAACACTATATTATCTACCAAAGCATTGCAATACAGCTACTCACGTAGCTAAAGGGGCCTTCATGTCCTTACTTTCGCTTGCATACATCAGTGAAGAAAGCCCTTGCAGGCGGTCTCCAGGAAAACCCAGCAGGTTGATGATTTTGAGCAGGTTGGGGGGCACCATGGATATGCAAAGGTGAAAAAGGCCATATCCAAAGCTAACAGCACCTTTCAGTCTGTTTAGAGACTCCTCAGACACCCCTTCAGCCACAATGTGATTATCATTTGCAGCATCAGAAGTCAAGGGCTCTTCAGTTAGCTTCTTCTGATACAGCTCCTGGAGGGCATTGATGTCCAGATAGCATTTATTGTAAATCTTCCAGGCTTTCCTAAGGATCCACCCACCTTTTATATAGGCTATAGAGAAGGGGAGAAAAGCATTAAAAGAAGTAAATAAGCATTCAAAATAATTTTCCTTTATTAATAAAGGAGATTGAAGAAGGACCTGAAATTCAAGCAAAAATTTAAAAAACAATAAAAATGATCATCTCTCATTGCACCTTGTTCTCTTCACAGGGCTTCAATTCCTTATTTGTCTGATTTCCCTTACTACACTGGATGACCACTGAACAAGAACCATGTATTTTTTTTGTTCACCGTCCTATCAGGCCCCTCTCTCACACACGAGCTGGGACGTGGTATATTATGCACACTGAATGAAAGAATAAATGCATTAACGCCAGCATGCAAGCGTCACTTGAATCTGACTTTTGTTCTGTATGTTCTGTGAAACATGAATCTCCACATGTTTCTGAACTACCAAGCACTTTGCTGATAAACCTCTCTTATAACGCCTACGTTTGTCTACCCTGTGCTTCTTTCCTCCTAAAGAGCAAGTTTTAAGTTGAATTCACTGCTAAAAGTACACCAAGCATGGCAACTCGCCAAAACTAAAACAAGCAAACAAAAAGGATTAATTTATACTTACTGGGTGAACAAACGGCCAGTTCATTAACGTGTAAGTCATCAGTGTTCAATGCAGAAATGCAAAGAATCCCCCATTCATCTCTACCTAATGCCTGCTGTGTGGGCCTTAACCACTCACTCCTCACTAGGAGGTCATTATTTGGTCTAGGACTAAGACGCTCCACCCACTGCCCAGCCTAGATCTAGACCAATCCAGTGAAGGAAGGTGGCAAAAAAGAAGCTACTTCATAGAGGAGGTGAAGAGATGTTATTTTTAAAGGCATTTTCATTATTTCCTGTTGGGCTCATTTTTAACATACTTCTCACAGTCGCTACCCAGTTCCATGCCCAGCTGACCCCTCTCAGACAAGCCCACAGGTCCTGCCTCACCCTCTCCTTCTGTGAACATTTACACCTTCTGATGAGGAAAGGAAGGAGCAGTCGACTTCTCGGTGCTTATCTGAGTGTATCTTCACCATATACACTTCTTCTGTAAGGAATTTTCTCCAGAAAAGAGTTTAATCACTCAGCACTGTTACCAATATGGCACTGATAATCTGACCCCAATGCACAAATGGAAGACAACATGAACTGCCCCAGGCTTTCAGGCCCTTTAGAATAGCAGAAAAAGAAGTTTGTCAACATTATTTTTAAATTACAAAAAATACGGAACATAAAAGCTGATTTACAAAGTCTAATCCCTGCATTGAAAGTGATCAAAGAACATATGGTACATACAGAAAAGAGTTACGGGAGCAGGCCTACTGCTATCCTTTGAGAGGCCTGTTTACAAGACTGACCTTTGGCTAGGGTCTATGAAATTGACTTGGGAGAGTTCCCAGCATTCCTAGAACTGGTAAGAGTGGCTCACTGTGCCTACCCTGCTTATACAAAGAGTATGTTTCATGCTGAACACCTGCTTTCCCCTGGGAGTCTGGAATTTGGCTATGTGCAAGGCAGATTGTATCTATACATGGTCAGCCCCCAACAAAAACTCTGGGTGCTGTGTCTCTAACAAGCTTCCCAGCTGATAACAAAACTCATTGCCCAGAGATTTAAGCATGCAACTCCACTGGGAGAAAATTTTGGTCACTTTAGCCCAATTTTTCCTGGATTCCATCCCATCCATCTTTTCCCTTTGCTCTTTTGCTTTGTATCCTTTGCTGTAACAAATCATAGCCATGAGCATGATCACATACTGAGTCCTGGCAAATCACTGCACCTGATGGTCTTAAGGACCCCCAATTCATGTAATCAAGCTGATATTTAATCAAACTAGTATTTTACTTAAATGTATCAAGTTTCTGATAAATGATGACCATATCTCCTAAGGGATCACAATTGAAAACACAACCATAGGACAAGTTCCAAGTTCTGGATTTGTTCATGTCTTGTAGACTAAGTCCACTGAAAAGAATATCGTTAAGATAGGATGAACAAGCAAAACAAAAGGTTGTTTTTTTTTTTTAAAAGAGAACGATTTTTATAACTTTATAAAAGTAATACATGTTTGAAACAACTTTCATTTAGTTCAAATGAACAAAAACATTTACTGAGCAAATACTACATTTCAGGCACAGTTCTAGGACAACCAAAGAGAAAGAAGATACAGATGGCACCTTTAAGAGGAGGCACACTGACGTTTCTGTGAATGGAAGTACTGTAGGAAAACAAAAGGTCTGAGAAAACCCTTAAACTTCTAGGGTAACACACCCACAAACAATATGACACTCAGTTATGATCCAAAATGCCAAAGGTTGAACAGAAAAATGGGAAAAGAAGGAAACATATATTCTTAAGAACACAAAAGTCAATTGGGATAGAATAAATATTGGCTGCTACAGATTTAAATTTTTTTTTTTAACGTTTATTTATTTTTCAGACAGAGAGAGACACAGCATGAACAGGGGAGGGGCAGAGAGAGAGGGTGACACAGAATCGGAAGCAGGCTCCAGGCTCTGAGCCATCAGCCCAGAGCCCGACGCGGGGCTCGAACCCGCGGACCGCGAGATCGTGACCTGAGCCGAAGTCGGACGCTTAACTGACTGAGCCACCCAGGCGCCCCATTGGCTACAGATTTAAAATATGAAAAAAGAGGGGCACCTGAGGGGCTCAGTCAGTTGAGCATACGGCTTTGGCTCTCAGTTCATGATCTCACGGTTTGTGAGACTGAGCCCTATATCAGGCTCGCTGCTGTCAGCACAGAGCCCGCTTGGGATCCTCTAGTTCCCTCTCTCTGCCCCTTCTCTGCTTGTGGAAAAAAAGAAAACTTGCAAAACCCTAAAAATATTAACTAGCTATTAAGTTCCCATTTCATGCCTAAGACTGTGCTTGGCAACGGAAGGATACAAAAGAACCATAAGCCATAATCTCAGCTCTCCAACTGTCCATTATAAAACTGAAAAATAAATGAAAAAAAATAAGTGTGTAACATTAAGACTATCTCTCTACATATATGTTTGTATATACACTCCACTGGGCTATACATAGAAAAATGAAAACAAATAATGTTGAGTTGATGGGTGAATTATTCTTTTTTATTTCCTTTTTGTCACTAAAGTTTTCTATGCAGCAAATATATAAACGAGTTAGTGCGGAATAAGTATTGCGGGATTCCAGTAGAAAACTTTACTGCCTCCTACCTCTGGGCCTAACTGGAAATTTTATGGACCAAGTTTCATTCCATTTTATCCTGTATTTCCAGGCTGCTGGAGCTTCATTCAGGAAGCACAGCTTCCATCCAGGGAACGCCAGCATTCCAGGAAACAGCTACAGGAGTGTGACTATGACAGAGCAGGTGGACAGGCTGTTCAGAGGCAGAGTGGAACGGGGGACACAGGGAGGGTGTGCTCAGCTTGGCGGGGTGGGGTCCCCTGACATCCAGCTGAGGAATGGTCACCTGCACCAGGAGAAGCAGGCAATTTCTAAGATTGGGGTTGAGGGGACTACCACTGTAAGGAAACACATTGTAGCAATCCAGATCTCAAGTGAAGAATCATAGCAAAGGAGGGGTAGCAATGGAAACAAATGGCAAAACCCATCAATGCCAACTGCACAGACTCAGTTAAAAACTGACAAGGGTAAAAACCCTATTTTTATAAAAGAATAATGTAATTCCACAGGTCTTTAATCTCTTACCTAAGAGAGGAGTTTAGGTGCCAATGTTTAAAAGCACATGTTAAAATCTGTAGTAACAAGCTTTAAAGCTTCTAATTTGAGCCAAGTAAATAGAACCCAAAGTTTTTACTAAGTCAAAGGCCATAATTTGTGCAAAACAAAGTTCATATGTACACAGAGAAAGATACGATTTTTGCTACTTTCTAAGCTCAATGTGGTAGGGAAACAGGTTCCCCAGGACTCTCACCCTACTTCCCTGTCCCAAATGCTGTGACCAAAACATCTGAGCACAGCCAGATGCCGTCAACCACAGAACAAAGGCTGAGTGAGGATCAGGCAGAGCCGGCCCTGTGTTCCATGCAGCTCCTGCAGGAAGCACCCTCAGTTGCCTTGATGGTGTAGCAAGGCAGCTCATGAGCGCACGTTTTCCCAGCAGGCAGAGAAACAGTATTCACGAGCCCCACACCCTACACAGCCTTCCATATGGCTCCTTGAAAGGTCAAATATAAATCATTCAGCCATCGCTATCTATGCTTTTGACGGAAGGCAAAGAGAGCAAGAAAACCACAGACCATTTGCCCTCCCCCTTGAAGGCCAGCCTCAATCAGCTGGGAGATGCAGGGGAGAGAGGAAACTCTGTTCCCATTAATGGAAAGCCTTAACTCTATCCAGGTGGTGTGGGGGGGGGGGGGGTGCGAGAAATGGGAGTCCTTCCCAGGAAAAGGGCTAGAGTCTTCTGGAGAGTGAAAATACCAAGTTATACTAATTGATGTTGGGATAAGTTTTAGATTTTTCAGCAGGAGACTGTATCCGGTGGGATCTCCTACCATAGCATTCTGTTTGTTCACTTGCCCCAGATGAGGCTGGTCAACCCTATAATGAAAGGTCACTTCAGGCTAACCCTTTTTTGTGACCCACATAACACACTTTGGAAGAACAACGGTTTTGTTTTCACTTCTAAAGGACACACTTTTCCAATCTCAACTCTTCTTGGGACTCCATATCCTGCACCTCTTTCCTGAATGGCATCACCCCTCCTCCATCCCTTCCTTTAATTCACATTATTATACACCCACCATTTGCTAGGCAACAGTGCCACATCAGGTGCCAAGGACAGAGAGAAGAAAACAAACTTCCATTGATCTTCCAAGGAAGAGTTTCTGAGCTGTTCACACCCTGTTCACCCAATCTGTGACTAACTTACATGTCTAGCAAGTAAAGTATCATCCTGAATGAATTATAACTGATTCACTCCTCTTTCTCCCCTACTAAACCATCCAGCTCCCTCAGGGCAAGAGCTACTTCCTACTCATCTCTAGAGCCCCAGCACTTACCACCCCACAGTATGGAATGCATAGTAGGTACTCATAGTTGGTAAGGGGGAGGGGGAAGAGAGCAGGTAGACATAGTTGCTGCCCTCAAGGAGATTACAGTCAAATACGTGCACAGGCATGTAAATAAAAATTTGTACCGCCATATGATGAACACTCTGACTATGCACGGGATACATGTGGAACAACAAAGGGCAGATGATGGAATCCGTGAGGAAGGAGAACATGAAGGAGGCTGACCTGGAACGTACCTGGATAGGCAAGAGAAAAAGAAAGGGGCTGCGAGCATCTGAACTGAGGGTGGTATACAGGAAGGCAAGAGGCAGCAAAAGGCATTAAGGGAAGCGCACGAAGCCCTGCTTAACGACACGTGGTGCCGGGAAGGCAAGGAGGCCGGGAAGGCAAGGAGGCCGGGAAGGCAAGGAGGCCGGGAAGGCAAGGAGGCCGGGAAGGCAAGGAGGCCGGGAAGGCAAGGAGGCCGAGAAGGCAAGGAGGCCGAGAAGGCAAGGAGGCCGAGAAGGCAAGGAGGCCGAGAAGGCAAGGAGGCCGAGAAGGCAAGGAGGCCGAGAAGGCAAGGAGGCCGAGAAGGCAAGGAGGCCGAGAAGGCAAGGAGGCCGAGAAGGCAAGGAGGCCGAGAAGGCAAGGAGGCCGAGAAGGCAAGGAGGCCGAGAAGGCAAGGAGGCCGAGAAGGCAAGGAGGCCGAGAAGGCAAGGAGGCCGAGAAGGCAAGGAGGCCGAGAAGGCAAGGAGGCCGAGAAGGACGTAGGTTTATAAGTGCCTCCTTAAGAAGCAATTTGGGTTTTACTTCATAGGTGATGCAGAATGGCTGAGTGTTTAAAGCACAGGTGTAACAAATTTTAGACAGATGGCTACAATGGCAGCACAGAGAACGTGGCCTGGAGAAGCATGTCAGTTAACAGCAGACTGTCACATGACTCCAGGAGCTAGCACCTCAGGGTGTAAGAGTGAGGGAGCATGGGCATAGAGGAGAAGGCCATGAGAAACCCAAATTTCTGTGCCTCTCGAAACACAAGTCACCAAACTAAGGTGATGGCAAAATGGTGAGAAGACTAGGAATTCAGGTATGAAACAAGCAACCACTGGCTCAGGCCCTGGCCCTGTTGTCACTAAAAAGCTGTGTCAACTGTTCAGCCTTCTCTAAATCATCAGCCTCCACCACCTCACCTGTGAAGTAAAGGCAGAACCCTCATCTGAGGAAAATTTATTGGGCATATGATATGCCAAGAATACAACAATGAGTATGACATAGGACCTACCCTCAAGTCCAAAAGGAAGTAAACGAAACAAAATAAGATGGCAAATACCACCTTTTAAATATAGCTTCTTTTTGTTATAAAAGTAGCTAACATACGCATATGGGGTAGGGGGAAGCTAGCAAGCAAGCAGCCCTGGATAAGAGTTAATGAAAAAGATATTTAAAAAATAGTATATAAAATGAAGAGAGATGATGGGGCAGTTCATTATAAAGAAGTTCAAATGAGAGAAGGCACAAGAGCTCTTTTTAAATTTTAAGTTTTTTTTTAAATTTATTTTGAGAGAGACAGAGATGGTGTGAGGAGGGGAGGGGCAGAGAGAGAAGAAAGAACCCACAAGATCTTGACCTGAGGGGAAAACAAGAGTCAGACGCTTAACTGACTAAGCCACCCAGGCACTCCAAGAGTTCTTTTAAAAGAATTTAAAAATTCACAAACTCAAAACATTCACAGACTCATCCCTACCTGGAGCTCAGGTGAGTGAGTGCGCACCCTCCCCCCCCAGTTCTGCGCCACCCACTCAGGGTGGGGGAGGAGCACTTATCTCCAAAAAGATGGCTTTTCCCCAAGAAAATTATCCATCAAAAATGTTTTCTAAGGGGCACCTGGGTGGCTCAGTCGGTTAAGCGTCCGACTTCGGCTCAGGTCATGATTTCACGGTCTGAGGGTTCGAGCCCCTCGTCGGGCTCTGTGCTGACAGCTCAGAGCCTGGAGCCTGCTTCAGATTATGTGTCTCCCCCTCTCTCTGACCCTCCCCTGTTCATGCTCTGTCTGTCTCAAAAATAAATAAACATTAAAAAAAAATTAAAAATGTTTTCTAAGAAATGTATTCCAACAAAGTAGGTTTTTTGTAGTTTAATAACCCAGTGTGTTTCAGGAAAGGCTAAGGAAGAGCATTTTTGGTTGTTTGCTTGACAAATACTAAGATGTTCATAAAGCAAAAGACCACTATACACATTTATGTCTATCAATTTTATTTCAATATCAGCATCTGTTCAATAAATTATATGGAAAAACCAAGAGCACTGTTAAAAATCTATGATAAATAGGATTAAATATTAATTGATTAAAACCAACTTATCAGGAGAATGGGTAAAGGCTAAGAAGGTAATTTGTGAAAGAAATAGTTTATTAATAAAATACAGGGGCGCCTCGGTGGTTCAGTCAGTTGCGCGTCTGACTCCAGCTCAGGTCATGAGCTCACGGTTCATGGGTTCAAGCCCCATATCAGGCTCTGTGCTGACCGCTTGCTCAGAGCCTGGAGGCTGCTTCAGATGCTGTGTCTCCTTCTATCTCTGCCCCTCCCCCACTCACACTCTATCTCACTCTCTCAAAAATAAATGTAAAAAGAAATTTTAATAAAAAAATAAAATATAAGAATAGGTTTGACCTAATAAAAAAGGCAAAGCAGAGAACACCTGAATGTCCAAAAGGAATGGGTTAAATAAATCATGGCACATTCATATGAAAAACTGTTATTATTTAATATAATATTTTGAAACTGAGTTACAGGGAAAATACGTAAAATACAATCTAATAAGGAAAAGTAGGATATAAAGCACTATAGATTCCATTTTGTAAAAGAGATATAAAACATAGAACATTAGCAGTAAAGTGTAATTTCTCCCAGTGGTAAGGTATGTAGTGACTTGCTTTCTTCTTTCCCCTTCTATACTTTGAATTTTCTATAACATGTTTAGTAATTATTTTGTTTATTTATTTTTGAGAGCGAGAAAGAGACAGCATGCACGCATGAATGGGGAGGGGCAGAGAGAGGGAGAGGGAGAATCCCAAGCAGGCTCTGAACTGCCAGCACAGAGCCTGACACAGGGCTCAAACCCACGAACTGTGAGATCAAGACCTGAGCTGAGATCAAGAGTTGGGACACTTAACCGACTGAGCCACCCAGGCACCCCTAGTAATTTTTAACCAGAATGATAATTGTAGAAGCAAACAGCACTACTTGGTGATTCTAAGTTTCAAGAGGGCAGGAAGCATAGCTTGTGCTACTCACGTAACAGTGCTCAGCACATCATACATGCTCAGTAATTACTTACTGACTAGACCAATGAATGAGCAAATGAGGATAGATACACTTACTTTTAAAATTATATATATATATATTTATATTATTTATATATATTACATATATATTAATTGTATATAATATATATATTTATATATACTTTCAGACTTAAAGAGTTGTAAGAACATAAAGAATTCCCAGATGCCCCCTACCCTGACTCCTCAAACACTGTACTACATTTGATTTCTCCTTCTCTCTCAAAAGATATTTTCTCAATGGCTAATGGCTAAAATAAGCTCCCTTAAGAAGTCCTTGAGTGTCAGAAAAAAGGAGTACAAGATCACAGAAAATGCCAGAGCTCCTATCTTGACCCAAGAAGTTGGACCATTCTGCTGCTCTTAATATATACATTAATGTAGAACTTCAGAGAGGGGAGTGTATATTGATGTCTCAGAGGTATTTCACATGAGCTTTGAGCCCTCAAACATACAAGTATTACGCAAGTCCTGAGAGGAAGATTAGAGAGAAAAACAGATGATAGTTGAGCCAAAGCAAAAGGCCAAAGTACAAGCATAGAACATATTTTAAAAGAAGGATAAATTCTAGTAAGTCCACATTTTGGAGATCGAAATAAAAGTTAAATTCCACTTCTGACTTGAGCCAAATGGAAATAAAGCATCCTCAAGGATGAGATGGAGGGAGGGAGAGGGAGGGAGAGGGAGGGAGAGGGAGGGAGAGGGAGGGAGAGGGAGGGAGAGGGAGAGGGAGGGAGAGGGAGGGAGAGGGAGGGAGAGGGAGGGAGAGGGAGGGAGGGAGGGAGAGGGAGGGAGAGGGAGGGAGGGAGAGGGAGAGAGAGGGAGGGAGAGGGAGGGAGAGAAGGGAGAGGGAGGGAGAGAAGGGAGAGGGAGGGAGAGAAGGGAGAGGGAGGGAGAGAAGGGAGAGGGAGGGAGAGAAGGGAGAGGGAGGGAGAGAAGGGAGAGGGAGGGAGAGAAGGGAGAGGGAGGGAGAGAAGGGAGAGGGAGGGAGAGAAAGACTGATTCTGGCAGTCTAGAAAGAACAGTGTATAACTTATCAGCAACAGACCCTTCTTCATTTAAGGTTTGGAAGGAAATACTTTTCTGATTGTGAGTTTTAGTTAATTTCCCTTTTGAATTTTCATTTTTTTCCAAGTAAATCCTATCTACCAAAGAAGCAAATTTCTCCTGGAAGTATTACAACAATAACCACATAAACAAAAGAATTGGTATCTGTGTTAGACACAGTCTTACAGAAGCTGTTAAAGACTCATTTTGAGTCTATAGCACTCAAGATATCAAAGCTACAGAATCCTGGAAAACTGTTTTGGACAAACTAAGAAATTAGTTTATATTCCTTGGACATATTTGGTACATATTCAGGCCTTCAATAACAATTTCCTAAAAAATATAATTTAAACCAGGTATATTTCACTTTAAAGGTTATTACAATTTGATTCTCACAAAGTATGATCGATCAATCAAACTGGCACTGGTAATTTCTCTATGACAGAATGATCTTGAGACAAGAGGATGAAACATTGACTTCAAGTCTAAAACTACACCTCTAAACACACATTAAATACTTGTGGTTTCAATCTCCTAAGTAAAAATCAGTATCAAGCCCAAAAGAAGCGCCATGGATTTTTAAGGCCTGAAATATGAGGCACTGTAAAAAATAATAATAAATAAAGGGCAAGGCATTACTGATTGTGTCCATTGAATTTTGAAAGCCATTAAAAATAATGCTTCAGCATACCTGACAATTCTTGCTTTACAAACGAGAGCACAGCCAGGTAAACCTGACAGTCAGCTATGATTATCTGCCTCTGAAGCCGATCAACCATGGAGGGGGCGGATTTTCGGACATCGACCTGTTTGGTGGAAAGAAAGGACACACTGATAAATCACACACACACACACACACAAAAAGACTCCAAACAGCTATTACTTGACTATGCAAAATAATTTCACACAGGAACGATGAAACATGGAGCTGAAAGCCAGGACCAGATTTATACTATATTCCCATGAAATCTAGCTCTGTTAACAATATGATGATAAAGAACACTATAACTCATAACTCAAAGGGGCACCTGGGTGGCTCAGTCAGTTAAGCATCCCACTTCAGCTCAGGTCATGACCTCATAGTCTGTGAGTCCGAGCCCCGCGTCAGGCTCTGTGCTGACAGCTTGGAGCCTGGAGCCTGCTTTGGATTCTGTGTCTCCGTCTCTATCTGTCCCTCCCCTGTTTGCACTCTGTCTCTACCTGTCCCTCCCGTGCTTGCACTCTGCCTGTCTCTCAAAAATAAATAAACATTAAAAATTAAGAAAAAAACCATTTAAAAGAACATTATAACTCAAAGACAAACATCCTAAGGGATTAACAATGAAGCTCCTGGGAAACCATGAAGAAAACACAGAAGTTGAGTTTGACCTTTTTTTTTTTTTTTTAAACAACTGAAGTTCTTACATATCCAAAATAAAAACCACCAAAGGTAGAAAACGTTCCCCCAAATAGCTAACCCCAAAAGCCACTATGCAGCCATCTACCTTCATTCATGTAGGAGGAACATTAGGATTCATTCCTTATGGATTACATTTTAGTTAAGGAGAAAATGGCTTTGAATGAACCACAAACTGAACTCAAAATGCAAGCCATACCTCTAAGGTGACTACCCCAATAAAAGAAGCAAAAAGTAAAACCAAAAACTCCACTTGTTATTAAAATGTTGGTCCTTATTGTAAAGAATGTTTCTAAGTGAAGAAAATCACCCTGAAATAGAATAATGCATTCTTAATACAAAGTGAACTTGAACGAGATAAGCTAAATTAGCTTTCGTAGGCTGTATCAGTGATAAAAGAAATGATGGGATCTTCGCAAATACAACAATAGCATAACTAGTAGACAAAAAAAGAATGAACTGTTTCCCTTTTTTCTAGATTAGCATAATCTATTATGGTCACTATAGTTGCAGATGTAGTCCCAGAACTCATTACTTTGCCTAGGCAAATGTCAGTCTATTGACGCTTCTGTTTCTTTGTAATAACTTCTACTGTGTAGGGTTGTTAGAAGGGCTAATGAGGCACTACACGTGAAAATGCTTTTTAAATTGCAAAAATCCTTTGCAAATGTTAATTACTAACATAGGTGTTAGGCATGGCATTAGATACAGAGGACAGACATGTAAATAAGCTTATAGTCTAATGAGGGAACACTGCCTTCGTTACCATGTAATGTAGCAAGTGCTCTGAAGGATAAAGTACAGGGTATCATGGGCACAAGTAGGAAACCTACTCAACAGGGCTTCAGGGCTCAGGCAAGAGTCCTTGGAGAACACGATCTAGGAAGAACTCAAGACAGAATAGGAACCAGGTCAAAAGGGAGGAGGATGTTTTAGGCAGAGGAAAAGTCCTCCATCAGCCACTGTAGGAAGTTTGGACCTTATGAATGGCAATAGTGGGGGTGGGGGGGAGGCAGGGGGCAGGGACACTGAAGATGAAGCCAGCAACATGTTATTTGCATTTCAGAGACTATATTCTGGAGAACCAATTCAAGAACAGTGAGAGTTACCGTAGGCAAATGCGGATGGTGACTGACCTAAAGAAATGGCAGGAGTGGGGAGAGAAGTGGATGAACTCAGGACATATTTTAGAAAGAGGCAACAGGACTCAGTCATTTATTACATGCAGGATTTGGAGAAAGAGCAATCAAGGAAACCTCTGGCCCTTCCGCAGCATCAAGAGACTATACTCTTGGCCCATCAGTGGCTTCATCATAGTGGACACCATCATCAAGGGCAGAGGTAAAGCAACCTGGATACGAAGGAGCCAAAGAAAAGACGGGTGGCTTTTGGGGACCATAACCAAAAGACTGGTTTGTCAACTCAACATGTAACACACAGCAGACCCGTGGGCACTCCAGAAATATCAGGGTAGGAGGATGCCTCTCCAAAGACTAGACTTTGGCACTGAAAGGTGAAAACAAAATCAGGAGAAGTGAATTGCAGTGCTATTGTGACTTTATTTGTAACCAAAGGCTGGTAAGGCCTGAGAAAATTAGGTAAATAGTTGAATTCCTCAATTATGCCCAAATGCAACATATTTGAATTACACATATGAAAGCCTCATTACATAAGCTCTTACCACAAGGCCCATTACGGAAGAAGATAATCCTAAAATAGCAAAAGAATTAATGTACTTAATGGTTCTAATGACTGATGGGGTTATGCGGGATTCTCTTGTTTTAAAAAATACATTTTACATAATCAAAAGCCGTAAGAAACACGTAGTGCATTCAGTGAAATCCTAAATATCAAAAACCAAGTAAATGAGCACTGTCCTAAGTAAGCAGCACCCAGTTCATAACCTAAAGACATAGTACTTACATTCTTCTTAATTTTATTCTTGATGGTTTCAATTACTCCAGCCTCTTCACTTTCACACAGCTTTTCTGTAGTTTTTAAGTCATCACATGCCAACTGCATTTTTTCTTCTTCAAATGTCATCATGGCATTCTTCCAAGAAAGAAATAAGGAAGAAGTGAATGAACCAGGAAATGTCTGAAAATTTAGGCAATTTATTACAACAAAATCCCAAACGAGGGAAAAAAACCCAAATTATTTGTTGCAAGTAAAGGAATCAGAATGTTACAGCATACCCTAATCATTTCCAAGAACTATAATCTCAATATGAAATAAGAATATACCTCTACTACACCTACATGAAAAAGTATATGGTAATAAATATTCTTGCAATTACTGTTCTACAACCTTTTATGTTGTTATTGAACACAGTAACAAAAGCCCTGTATAATTTCTGATTAGTCCACTTCACTCAGTTTTTATACCAATGTCTCACTGAAAAGTCCATTCTACCCACGCATGGACCCCTGGGCTCCATCACATACTGCACAAAAGCCTACTGAAACATCAGGTAGCAGGTGCTCCTTGAAAAACCTCAGTCTTTTCAGGGATGGCAATTCCAAGGGGTTCCCTTATTTGGAAATCATTTTACATTGTCCACAGTGAAAAATTCCACTGACAGCCTGTTTCCAGGCACCTGATCTGGTAGATTTTTCCAGACCACATTTGACTGGGTAAGGGCAATCCCCTTCTTGCTGAAAACCTGCAACTTTCACCAGTGAGAGTAAGGTTTCTGAGGATATGGATGGGCTCTAGGGGCAGACATGACACCTGATTCTTGGAAGGACCTAATGAACTCACAGTTGGCTCTCCATTCTCTATCCATTCATCAAGCCCTCCCCTTGGAATGGAGCCCTATCCATTCTAGGCCTCCTTGGTAGGACTCTAATATACTCTCCCCTCGTAGCCAAACCAGACCACAGCCATCTTTGGTCAAGTCCCCCCACCACATTTTCTTTCCAAGCAGACCCAGCTCTGCCATAGCCTCCCTCCCCGCCTTCCTGCCCCACCTTTGGCTGGGTTTCCCTCACTGCCTCTGCAGTTAAGTGGGTATTCATGTAGTGCTTCCCACAGAGTACCATTTTCCTTAAAGTTGGAGGCTATGTTTTCCTGAAAACAGCAAGCCTTAAAAATGTTTGTCATATTCCCCAGCAGTAAGAGGAAATAAATAGCTTGAATGAAAACCTATGTCACCAGAAGCTGGTCTGGCGTCTGCAGTTGGGCACTGACAGCCTGTGTAGGACACATAAATTTGCAGATATCTTTCTAGATTTGAAATCTAAATGCTTTCTCTATTTTACTTTACTTGATCTCTATACGTGATATTGATTACACACACACACACACACACACACACACACACACACACACACTTGCTATTATACCATTCTAAGATAGCTATTTTTAATTTTGTGTTGCAAAGTGGTTTGTGGGATGTTATACGTATTTCTGGAAAAAAGCATCCAATTTTCTACATTGCTGAATTTTCTTTAAAAACCCAACTGCAACCTATTCCCTTCAATTCCTAAATACTAATATTTAAAAATGTAATAGTAACTAACAAATTTCAGCTATGCTAATTTAACTTGCCTTCCAGTCCACATTTAGTCAATGATTTTCAAGCACACCTTTAGTATCCAAAGCCTGATTTTTTTTTTTTTAAATCTCTACTGCAATTTGTTTTTTTTGGAAAGGTCTTTCCAATTATATATAAAAAAAATTTTTTTTGATTAAAAAAAACAGAATACTCTGAAAGGTATAAGCATTTTATTTTTAAAATTAAGGAAGAGTATATCTCACAGGTTTTGGTTAATAGGCAAAACTTGATTCCACTTTTAAATGCTAAAAGATCGCTATCTATACAGCTAGTCACTCTAAGACATACTTCATATACTTGTTTCCTTCACACCAACACCTCTCCCCATACCAACTTACCAAAAAACTGACGAAGCTGGCTCCAAAACTCATCAATGGGCTATGATTTCTGTTAAGGAAACAAAATTACGTTTAATGTATACTTTCATAAACATTTAATATATTAGGATCACTATATATTTCTAATAATTGGAGACACTGTAAGGTCTCAAAGCTGATTAAATTACCCTAAGAAAAAAGTTCGAGGCAAGAAAGTTCAGTCTACCTGACAGAATAGAATCTGCCCTTGATTTTTCAAAGCAAGGCACATAAGTCAAATTATAAGAGACTGCTTTAGTAACAAACATGACATCTACAAACACATGGCCAAAGGAAGATGATCAATATTCATCTTAAAAATGCAAAACATGTTCAAAACTTAACACACATAAAGTAACCATAATTTTTAAAGTAGATCAAAGGGTTTTACCACTGAGCCAACCTTGAAAACTCCCTCATTCCAGCTAAAAAAAAAAAAAAAAAAAAAAAAAAAAAAAAAAAAACTTGAAGAATGCCTCCCGAGAGTCAGACACTCCCCCACTGGAATATAGTCATTATCCAATTACGTACATAAACCAAACAGAAACCAAATCAAACGAATGCCAATTCAAAAAATATAGGAATATAAACTTTCAAAATTCATAACTGTTAAAAAAATCTAAATTTCCTTAAGTTGCACTAAAAGAGAAAACAAGTAGTAACTGCCTTCTTAAAAATAATTTTATTGATTTTTTAAATTATGTAGATAGCATATGGTCATTCTAAAAAAAGGAAAGAACAATACATTTAGTCAATCCCCTATAGGAAGTTTATTTTGTGTGCAGTGTGTCTGGGAAGGGGTGGACATGCACATTTGTATGTGTGTGTGCGTGTGTGTGTGTGTATGTATATATGTATGTATGTATGTGTACACACACACACACACACACACACACACACACATCCAATGGACATCTTTGTACCTGTATCTTTTCAGGCAAGTCCAATATATTCTTGGGATAAACTGCTAGAGATAGCATTACTGAGTCAAACAGTATGCACATCCATTTTCCTCTAGGGTCAGGGGAAGAGAGAGAAAGTAAGTAAGGGGGGAGGGTGGGGAAGTCCTGAAGGGAGGGGAAAGAGGTGGGGTGATAAGGAACCTGATTTATTTGGAATATCAACCTTCTGCTACATTTTTTCCCATCTACTTAGTACTTACTCAGATTCTACAATAAATAACTTGTTTACCCCCACCTAATAGGATACTAAGCCAACAAGAAGAGAAGTAGGAAGATCAGTGCACTAGTGAAGAACCCCCACTAGCATTCATACCCATAAACCAAGCTCTAGTGGCACGTGTACAGCACACGATGAAGTCTGCTGTCCCTCTGTTCCTGCGCGATGTGGCAGCGCAGATGGCGATTTTCCCATCCACAGCTCCGCACGGACATACCAGTATAGGCTCCTACCCAAATGTGGTTTGCATATGAGTATCCCCTCTAGAATGTTATTTTCTGCCCGTACCCCTTATCATCCTGTCTTACACACAACAGACATTCAACAGATATGAACAAGTGAAGGAATGAAAGATGTAGAACCCTGCTTTTCAGGAACAAACTCATTTCAATCAAGTGCGGATCAGCGTGGCTTTCCCCTTTCCTTGCTTACATGTTAACCCCTTTGCCATGTGAAAAAGGAAAGAAGCTGAAACTAGGGATATGCTTCTTGTTCTTGACCAAAATTAGGTTTCTGAGAGCCAAGGCTATTAATTATTCATGGTACTCTAGACTGGCCCTCAGTACTTCCCATACTGGCTTAGGTGAAAAACCAGCCAAATGGAAATGCTCTTCTCTCTTTGAAGTACAGTCTCTGCCAACCCCACAGCATCTGGCATGTTAGACGGCATACCCAGTACAATGAACCAGTCGATAAACGTGCAACCTCTCATATGCTACACAAGACCTGTTGTTTTAAGAATTTAACAAGGTTTGGGGTGCCTGGGTGACTCAGTCGCTTAAGGGTCAACTTTGGCTCAGGTCATGATTTCACGGTTCGTGAGTTCAAGCCCCACATTAGGCTCTCTGCTGTCAGAGGGGAGCTTGCTTCAGATCCTCTGTTTCTCTCCTTCTCTGTCTCTCTGCCCCTGCCCCACTCTCGCTCAAAAATAAACATTAAAAGAAAACTTAAAAAAAATGAATTTAACAAGGGTCACTTGACTTTTTAACCCTATGTTAATTTACCTTATCTTGATCAATTTTGGCCAACAGATGTGTTTCTACATAAAACTTATGCATTTGGGGGATTTGGAAATGTTCCCAAAGATTAGAAGTATCATTATTTTAAAACTGAATCTAAGGAAGAAGAAAGAGGCTCATAGCTCACCTCAATATGCTCATATTAGGAACCAATAAACAATGATCCAAACACAAGGGGAGTAAGGATATCATGTAAAGACCAAGTATAAAGGTAAGCATTAGAACCAAAATACAAACCTTCTTAAATACCAGAAAGTAGATAAAACAACAGAGGTGGGGACAAGTGAAGCCGCCCACATGGTGAAAACCTCCCTTATTTAAAGAAGGGATTATGTAAGGATATATATACATTTGCTAATATTGAAAAAAACAGATGGAATAACTTACAATTAAAAAAAATAGATACCTACAAGGTAAGAGAAGGAATAGGGAAGAAGAAACAAGGATAGAAACAAAGCTTCTTTGTAGACACTTTGTTTTGTAGATTAGACTTTGGGATCATGTAAATATCCCTAAACAGCAAAATTAATGTACCTAAAGGCGAATCCAGTTGGTAAAATAACCACACAGAACTATTCCAAGGGACTTTAGAACACAATAACCTGACAGTGCATTTTCATTATGAAATATTCTTAAAAATAGACCCCAAAAGATGGCAAAAATAGGTTTTTTTCAGTAATCACATTCTCTCCAGTCAAGTTGGTATTGCCATTCTAAGGCTGCTGGGGATGTAGTTTGTGACAAAGCGATGGGTAGGTATGTTGCTGTTTGTTGGGACTCAGGACTTTGTGCATAGGAAAAAGAATGTAGTTAATTAAAAACCCTATAGCTTAGGATATAAAGTCTTGGTTTTATCTTTTAAAAAATAAATATTTCTGTCTGCTGAAAAAGCCTAGAAGTAGCACCACCAGCAGCCCTGAGCGGGTCTAGCACCCTCTCTAAATACATTAAGTAAAAGAGATTGTGGGTCTTTGAAGAAATGGTTGATTCTGGGTCAGGGGTAAAAAATGTTCAAGAACAGCCTGGAGTTATCTTATTAGAGCAGAAAGCTAGGAAGTTTAAAAGCTATATTAGGGTTTTGAAGAGGTTCCCACTATGCAAACATGGAACAATAATCCCTAATGAGAGTAAAAACAGCAATAGTTTGAAACATCATATAAAGTTAAACCATAAATCCAAAATGATATTTTAATTAACAACAAGACTACCACCACCACCAACACTGCTCTCATTGTCTATGGAGGATCTTAAGGAACCAACGCATTATTTTGAAAACGCATTAAAAAGAGAGTAAGCATTTATCCCGTCTTTTCTCTATGGACTCAGAGTAATGAATTAGTTGGGTAGGAGGGCAGTTCCTCCACAAAAATTTCCTGGGATAATAAATGAAAAGCAAATGATAGAATCAGTGTCTCATTGTGGATCTCCTCATGAAATAATGGATATGAGAGACAGGGGAACATATTAAACACCACCATGCTGATACAATCAGCAATATCCAAGCTGCAGGAAACTCTATAGGACAAAGATCCTAGTTTCCTCAATGACAAGAAAAAAATATATGAGTAGAGGGAAAGAAACTGATAAGGGAATCTCTAAAATAAAAGGTTTAAAATACAACAGACACATAAAACACATATAAGAGACATGTGTGTATGTATGTATGAGTGTGTGTATGTGTATATATACATATATATGTATACATATACATACATATATACATATATACATATATATATATATATATACACACATACACACACACACACTCATACATACCCATAACAATGAGAATATGAAACAAAAATCACAATAGCACAAAATTACTAATTATCTGTAAGGATAACTCTAACAAAGACATGCAATACTGCCACACTGCAAACTCAAAACATTACTAAAAAAAAACCACTAAAGACCTAAATCAGGGTTTCTTAACATTTGAGTCAGATAACTTTTCGTTCTGGGGGCTGTCCTATGAGCTGTAGCATGTTGAGCGGCATCCTTATCCCCTATCTACAAGATGCCAGTACCACACAGCCACCCTCCCAACCACAGATGTGACAACAAAAATGTCTCCTAATATCACCAAATGTCCTCTGGGAGCAAACTGACCTTGGTTGTGAACCACTAATATAGAGATATATAATTTTTATGAATTAGAATTCAATATTGTTACAATGTTAATTTCTCTAAACTGATTTACAGCTTCAATGCAATCCAGAGCAAAATCCCTGGGGTGTGTATGGAAGGAGGTGGTATTGAAAAGTTGATTCTAAAATCTACATGGAGGGGGACCTGGCTGGCTCAATTGGTGGAGCCTGCAACTCTTGATCTCTGGGTTGTAGGTTTGAGCGCCACACTGGATATAGAGATTACTTAAAAATAAAATCTTTAAAAAAAATCTACATGGAAAGGACAAATACAATGGCCAAATCAAATTTGAAGAACAACAACAAAGCTGGACACCTGACATCAAAACTTAATCAAGAATTTCTATTCACTCATAAGAGATTGAAAAAGACAATCACACATAGTTGCAATCCACTTATTCAAAAAAAGCTGATCCTCAGAATATATGAATTTCCCAGAATCAGTAAAAAATGACAACCCAGTAAAAAACGGGCAAAAGTCTTGAATAGCCACTTCACTTTTGTGGATATCTGAAAGTCAATAAGCATATTAAGCAGTGCTGAAAAACAATGGAAAATATCAATCAAAATTGCAATGAAATACCACCACACTCTCATCAGATTGGCGATACTCACGAGGACTAACATCACCAAGTGTTAATGAGAATGTGGAGCAAGGGGAAATCTCATACATTGCTTAGTAATACCTACTAAAAATAAACATACGCCTGTCCCATGATCCTGTAACTTCATTCCTCAGTATACATATGTATACACAGAATTATTATGCCCTCAAAAGACATGTATGTCATGTTAATAGTACTATTCATAATAGCCTCGAACTAGAAACAGAATGAATATACTGAAATTATTTGATGCATTCAATGAAATGGAATAGTTCACAGCTATGAAAACAAACTACTGCTAAGTATAATAACATGAATAAATTTCATACATAATCTTGAGTAAAAAAAAATCCAGGCACAAGAGTATATGATTCCACTGATAGGAAGTTGAAAACCACTGTTTGGGGTACCTAGGTGGCTCAGTCGGTTAAGTGTCTGACTCTTGATCTCAGCTCCGGTCTTGATCTCAGGGTCATGAGTTCAGCCCTGCATTGGGTTCTGCACTGAGCTCCACCTGAGGCATGTAGCCTACTTTATAGGAGAAACAAAACAAAACAAAACAAAACACCTTCTGACCTCTGACAACAGAGGTCAGAACAGTGGTATCTTTGGGGAGATTATCGACTAAGAAGGAGCTCAAGGGAAGATGCTGGAATGCTGGAAATATCCTATAACTTTATCTGGGTTTAAGTAGTAACACTGTGATGTTTACCCATGTATACATTCCTCACTATATGTAAACTTTTCCTTATGAAAAAGAAAAAATTAAAAAGAAAAATCTGATAAATGATCACTGCAGGCATTTGATGATATCAGTGAATCCTCATTTTTTAAGGTATGGCTACATTTTAAAAACTATTTTTTAGAGGCGTATTAGAAAAAGGCACCTGGGTGGCTCAGTCGGTTGGGTGTCCGACTTCGACTCGGGTCATGATCTTGCAGTTTGTGAGTTTGAGCCCCACGTCGGGCTCTGTACTGACAGCTCAGAGCCTGGAGCCTGCTTTGGATTCTGTGTCTCCCTCTCTCTCTCTGCCTCTCCCCTGCTCATGCTCTGTCTCTCTCTGTCTCAAAAATAAATAAAACATTTAAAAAAAGAAAAAGAAAAGTATTTACAGGTAAATGATGACTGGGATTTGTTTCAAAAATATATTGAGGGGTACCTGGGTGGCTCAGTCAGTTGAGTGTCCGACTTTGGCTTAAGTCATGAACTCACGGTTCATGAGTTCAAGCCCCACATTGGGCTCTGTGCTGACAGCTCAGAGCCTGGAGCCTGCTTTGGATTCTGTGTCTCCCTCTCCTTCTGCCCCTTCCCTGCTTGCATAGTTTCTCTCTCAAAAATAAACATTAAATATATATATATATATATATATATATATATATATATATATATATATATATATACACACACACACACATACATACACACACACACACATACACACATATATATACACATAATTGAGGTAAGAGGATTAAAAGTGATAAGTATAGATAAAACAAGATTGGCCATCACTTAATTACTGAGGTTGGCTGACCACAACATGGGGATTGATTAAACTATTTTATGTACTTAAGAAGATGTAGGTTATTTTCAAAATAAAAAATTAAAAAGCAAACACAAATAAAAATCCTCTGCAAAGAGGCCTTTTGGAATCCTCTTCGATGAGAAGGCTTCTTACGGTCATTACCACCGTTTGCCTTTTGAAAATGAATCATCAGGGGCGCCTGGGTGGCGCAGTCGGTTAAGCGTCCGACTTCAGCCAGGTCACGATCTCGCGGTCCGTGAGTTCGAGCCCCGCGTCAGGCTCTGGGCTGATGGCTCGGAGCCTGGAGCCTGTTTCCGATTCTGTGTCTCCCTCTCTCTCTGCCCCTCCCCCGTTCATGCTCTGTCTCTCTCTGTCCCAAAAATAAAATAAAAAAAAAAAAGTTGAAAAAAAAAAAATTTAAAAAAAAAAAAAAAAAAAGAAAAAGAAAATGAATCATCAGTAGTAATAAAATGGCTCCAGATTTTTCTCTGTATAAAAAGGCAGAAAACCTATTGCAAATACAAAGGAGCAATTGATCGTCTTTTCCTCAATTCATCAACACTGCCAAAGCTTGAAGAAATGTTTCTCTAGGATATTAAAACCTAGACTGATGAAAATTTTATCTCCTAAAATACAGAGGAAGAAAATGTATGCATCTGATTCTCAAAGGAACATTTTTTCCATTAAATAAATGGGTATAATTACTATATGTCAGTCCCTAACTGAACATGCTTTTCTCAAAGATTTTACCTCCTAACACAATGGCAAATGGCTTGAAGTTTTTAAACTTTTGATTTTTGAAAATGTTCTATATTTACACAATGTTGAGTTCTTAGAAGAATTCTCCAAAAGGACTTTTCTCCCTTCAAATGTGCAGGGAGATTGGAAACTACCCAGGGCCACCGGAAGCTAATCAGCCATGGCAACCATCCTCACCTTTCACTCAGGCCTGAGATCCCAGATTTGAGGGTCAAAGAAAGAATCACATAAATTCACTCCCCACTGCTCTTAAGGGTGCTGTGCCTTTTCTGTGACCCAGGTTGCTCATGTGACCCATGTTTTAAAAATCACAGTTCCAGAGGACGATAGGAGCAATCAAGGTATTGACTGCTTTTGTAGATGCCTCCTTGCCTTCAGAAACAAAAAAACAAAACCTTTGGTAACAAGTGATATCCTCTGCTCTGTGTGGTGGTGTTTCCATGGGCACTAGAGTGGGACAAAACTGGTTCAGCACTTCATCTTTCTTTCTGAAAGTAAATAGTGCCAACAAAAGAAAAAGCTAAGTGCATGAAGCCATTCATTGCAACATCATCCATGATAGGAAAAACCTAAGTTTAAAAAGCTGTCTACATAAGGGAAAAGCTTCATGACATGGATTTGGAAATGATTTCTTGAAAAGCACAGGTAACAAAAGTGAAAAATAAATTGGACTATATCTAAATAAAAATTGTACAAAGGACATAATCAATAGTGAAAAGGCAACAGCAGCCCACAGACCAGGAGAAAATATTTTCAAATTATCTGGTAAGGGGTTAACATCCAGACTATACAAGTAACTCCTACAACTCAACCACCACCACCACCACCAATCCAATCAAGAAATGGGCAAAACAGGTGTCTAGGTGGCTCAGTTGGTGAAGCATCTGACTCTTCACTTCAGCTCAGATCATGATCTCACGGTTTGTGAGTTTGCGCTCACAGTGTAGAGCCTGCTTGAGATTCTTTCTCCTTCAAGATAAACTTAAAAAAAAAAAAAAAAAAGTGGGCAAAGACTTGAAAAGACATTTCTCCAAAGAATATATATCAACAGCCAATAAGTACACAAAAGATGCTCGTCACTGATCATTAAGGACATGCAAATCAAAACCATAATGAAATACCACCTTACACCCATTATGATGGCTATAATGAAAGAAGTAAAATGCAAGTGTTAATGAGGATGTAGAAAAACAGTAACCCTTGTACACAGTTGGTGGGGGTGTAAAATCATGCAGCCATGATGGAAAACAGAAAGGCAGTTCCTTAAAACATTAGAAATGAAATTATTGTATAGCCCAGCAATTCCAACTCTGCGTATATGCCCAAAAGAACTGAAATCAGGAACTCAAACAGATATCTGTATGCCCTGTTCTAGCAGCATTATTCACAGTTAACCAAAATGTGGAAATCACAAAGGCAGACGAATGTATAAGAATGTTGTATATACATACAATGGAATATTATTCAGCCTTAAAAAGGAAAGAAACTCTGACTCGTGCTGGAACATAGACGAGTCTTGAGCATGTTATGCTACGTGAAATAAGGCAGTCACAAAAAGAGTACTGTGTGATTCCACTTACAGAAGGTACCTGCAATCATCAGATTCAGAGAGATAGGAAGTAGAGTGGTGGTTGCCAGGGGCTGGGGGCAGGGAAGAATGTTGAGTTGTTTCATGGGTGCAAAGTTTCAGTTTTGCGAGATAAAGACTTCTGGAGATGGGTCAAACCATAATGCTAATGTGTTTAACTAAAGGGCACACTTAAAAGTGGTTCAGATGGTAAATGTCATGTGTATTTTATGACAATCAAAAAAATTGTTTGAAAATGTACAGCATGTCTGCAATACAATCAATGCCTCATGAAATAACCACATTGAATCTTACAACCTAGAAAAATGCCTGTGACAGAATGTAATGTACAAAGGTTCCATGTACACAGTGTTCCAATATGTATAGACAATAAAACAATGAAAATACTTGCGGGGGGGGGGGGGCAATAGGATTCACGGTGATTTTATCCAATGATTAAGTGTATGTGTGTGGGAGGATAAACAGTCACGACAACAACTGCACTAATCATCTGTTTCAATAACGTCATTGTGGACACTCTCCCTACATTCAGACACCTTTTACAGAGAAAAATGCATCATTTAAGTCAATTTACTTGCTCTAAGTACTCCGTGATTCAGTTGTTGCTTTGATACAATTTCTCAACAGAATATACCATCCAGTTAACCAAACAGAATAATGGAGCAATTCAAGAGCAATAGACAAAGCCTGCTTCCATGGGAGTGAGGTATTCACTGAGTGGCAAGCCGAGGTCTGGAGGTGCCTCACTGTGGCCCAGGGTACTGTTAGCACAGGGCTAACAGACAAACAGTTGCAAATGAAGGGAGAGATACATACAGGAGGTTGCTCCCTCAAATAGTCTCTGTTTTCCAAAAATGAATGCATAGGATTTGGAGATTTCCTTCTATATTAAAGGCAGTAGGCCATCAAATAAAATCACAGGATTTCTTGCTTTTTGAACTAATTATCTTATTTTTTTTAATTTTTAAAATGAAATCTTCCCTCTATCAAGATGACTATTCCCACCCTGACAAGAAAAAAACTAAACTCTTTATTCCAAGGCCTTTTGAGGAAAGCTGTGGTAAAAACTAAAATATGTCGAAGCCAGTACTAAATAGACAAAGCCTTGAACAGTCTAAACTTCACAGGACACAGGCCACCTGACTGTAGACCTCATAACTTGCACTTGTACTTCCTGGGCTATTATGTCAATTTCACTGTCCTATATTCCAAGCCCTCTTTGAGTACACCGTGTTAACAATCAATAGAGAAGATTAGTCTGACTCTTCTGCAATGAAGAGTTTCCCAAATAGACTGACCTTACTTTTCTACCCCACTCAGAAATGGGAAACACCTTTATGGTGAGCTAGCTGAAAAGCTCAATCTTGATCTGAAGATGTTGCAGCAACAACACAGAAAGGAACATCTAGACTGCTAGGGCCAGAGAACATGCCAGTTTTTATCACTCGCCAACGAAAGAGACCGAAAGATTCATCTCTACCCCTACTGTGACAGCGACAAAGAACAGCAATGTTTCCAGCCCCTTCTTGCTCTTGCATTTGTTCAATAAACATGCGTGAATGAGAGCCGCCTTCCTGTGCAGAAAAAGAAAAGGGGCCTCCATAGTGATGAGGAAAAAGCTCAGACCCACAAGTCTAAGAAGAAAAGTACCCTCTTCTCTCAGATGGCAGTCGAGAAAAATGAAACGTGAAAAAGTTCACTTAAAATGTTTCTCTTGACATGATTTGTAATAGTTAACATTCTTCAAAAAGGAAAAAATCTAATTTATTCTAAAAGCATCTTAGTTAAGAAAGTCCTACAAAGGTTTCCTTCATGTAGAACACAAAGCATCCATAGAGGTCTCATATACGAATGGAGATCATTGGTACAAAGTTCCCTTCTGAAGCTTGTTACAAGGGCATCTGGGTGGCTCAGTCGGTTGAGTGTCCGACTTTGGCTCCGGTCATGATCTCATGGTTCATGGGTTTGAGCCCTGCGTCGGGCTCTCTGCTGACAGCTCAGAGCCTAGAGCCTGCTTCAGATTCTGTGTCTCCCTCTCTCTCTGCCCCTCCCCTGCTCATACTCTATCTCAAAAATAAACATTGGGGAAAAAAAAACTTTGAAGCTTGTTACAAATCAGGTTATAAAATTCATTATCTGTCATTTTTTTGAAAGTCACTTCCACAGTAATAGCAATGGATCTATCCCATTGTATCCTAATATCCTAAGTTTCCACTTAGGATCTATCCCACTGTATCCCAAAATATCCTAAGTTTCATCCTCCAGGTCCATGCACCCTGCTGCTCCACAGCTTCTAAGTCTCTGGAATAAATTTCCAATTTTATTTTTTTTAATGCTTATTTAGAAAGTGGGGACAAAGAAAGAGAGAGAATCCCAAGCACTGACAGCATGAAGCCCAACCTGGGGCTTGATCCCACAAACCACAAGACCATGACCCAAGCCAAAATCAAGACTTGGACGCTCAACTGGCTGAGCCACCCAGCTGCCCAATTTCCATTTTCAAAGCAGCTTCCCGTAGCATAGAGTTGATTCAGAGCCTGTTCACTGGTTAAACTGTCAACCCTATTCAAGCCACACACTTATGAGAGTAATTAGGAAAGTGGGCCCAATCACAAACAATTCACCATCAAAGTCAAAGAAATAGATGGCTTTTCTACATTGCTCCTTCCATTCTTCATAATAGATTTATGAGAAAACTATAAATTTTACTTAAAAAAACAAAGGTAGGTTTTTAAAAAGCAGGGTATTTAATTTTAAAATCACGTACCCAACTCTTAACCAATAATGTTCTGCAGTTTAAAAGAAAATAAATGAAAAGTGAGGTCTTCTATACATGGTGCTGGAAGAAAAATTCTAATAAACCTTTTGTTTCATTCACCCACTGAAAATACATTCACTGCATACCAAGTATACAACAGGCACTGTGCTATACGGTGAAGAAACAAAGATGAACAAGAACATGCGTGCTCTTCAAGGAAACTAGTAAGTCCACTTTGGCTGCTGGAGACATTCCAGTAACAATAAATGTGCTGGAAAGTGGGCAGCTGGTTGCTACCTTTACACAGTCATTCTCTGTCATCCTATTTTTCGTGGATGAATGAGGCTCTCTCCAACACCATATTTTATGAAGTCTAAAAAAAGCTACTTGCCATCTTTTTAAGTTTGTTTATTTTTGAGAGAGAGAGAGAGAAAGACAGCGAGCAAGAGAGCGCGCGCGCACACACAAGCAGGGGAAGGGCTGATGCTGACAGCTAACAGCCCAGTGTGGGGCTCGAACTCACAAACCGCAAGATCGTGTCCTGAGCCAAAGTGGGACGCTTAAGCAACTGAGCCACCCACGTACCCTTACTTGACACCTTTGATTTCTTCTTCTCCAGTGTTCTTTTGAAAAAGGACGTATTAATAAACCTCCACTCTCTTCCACAGCTCTGTATTTTAATTCTCTGCAGATAAAGATTTGATATTTGACATCTGCCCCGTTATTTGTTTGCATAAACGTAAACCATGAGAGTGGGAATACCATCTCGGCCACGTGCTGCTGTCCTGACCACGCAGCACAGAATGTGGCATATAAACAGGCTCCCAGCATAGAGCTGTTTCACAAACCAACCAGCTCCTACCAAATCCACTCTTCACGACATTTCATCTAATGGACCTTCCTCCACAGGTTCCAAAAAATTACCAGATAGAAGACTGTCCTCAACCTGAGCCCATAAAATCTGCTTTCACTAACAATAAAAGTGCTTGCTTCTTTTATCAGAAAGGAGCAGTGGGGGAATTTCACGGGAAGGCTGTATTTTTACTTTTCAGACACAGTTCAAAGCATGGTCCTTGGGAAACTTTTCATCTAAAGGACATGACAGCATGTCTGTCACAATGCTGATCATCACAGTCACATGGCTTGTGACAGACGAGTGTTGGGAACAGGTGCAGCCTTCTGTTCAGACTTGTGTTTATGATATACCTACTCTTCTTGGGGATATGGGAGCCTTAAGCACACCACCAGCTGACCCCAGGGACACTCCACTTCCGATCACAGACATCTGCAGGCCAGGGGACGCCAGTCCCCAGGGAGCGACCACTCCTGTGTGTGCTGCAATGTCTGCACTCACAGCCGCTGCAGTTGTCTTACCATTTACTTTTGTTACAGTAACTGCCTGTGAAGCAGCCTTCCTCTTACTGAGAAACCTTTGTAACTCACCAGCTGGCACTAAGGAGCCATGAAAGACTCTGCTGTAAGCAGTGCAGCCATCAGTTTGTGGCAGGCACAAGAGGACTTGCTGATGGTAGGCTGAGACTCTGGGTCACCAACTCCACTTAGGGGCAAAACACGCAGGGGCCTTGGTCTATTCCTACACCTTAGCATAGTAATTATCTACTAGCAGAAAATTAACAAGCCACTCTACCCGGCACTCTGAAAAAAGTAACTAGACCCTAGATCCTTATGTCCTATGGACAACTGTTCTGATGGGTGCATTTCTAGACATATGTACATTTTTTAAAAAAATTTTCAAGTTAGTTAACATACAGTGTAGTCTTGGCTTCAGGAGTAGAACCCAGTGATTCATGTCTTACATATGAAACCCAGCACTCATCCCCAAAAGCGCCCTCCTTAATGCCCATGGCCCATTTAACCCACCCCACCCCCCACATACACACGCCCCTCCAGCAACCCTCAGTTTGTTCTCTGCATTTAAGAGTCTCTTACAGATGGGGCGCCTGGGTGGCTCAGTCGGTTGAGTGTCTGACTTCAACTCAGGTCATGATCTCACAGTTCATGAGTTCAAGCCCCGCGTCAGGCTCTGTGCTGACAGCTCAGAGCCTGGAGCCTGCTTCAGATTGTGTGTGTCCCCCTCTCTCTGCCCCTCCCCTGTTTACGCTCTGTCTCTCTCTCTCTCTCTCTCTCAAAAATAAACATTAAAAAAAAAAAGTCTCTTATGGTTTGCCTCCTTCTCTGTATCTTATTTTTTCTTCCTTTCCCCTATGTTCATCTGTTGAGTTTCTCAAATTCCACGAGTGAAATCATATGATATCTGTCTTTCTTTGACTGACTTATTTTGCTTAGCATAATACCATCCAATTCCATCCACACTGTTGCAAATGGCAAGATTTCAAACTTCATCACTGAGTCGTATTCCATTACATATATATATATATACACACACACACACACACACACATACACATACACACACACACACATACACACACACACACCATATCTTCTTAATTCACTCATCAGTTGATGGACATTTAGGCTCTTTCCATAATTTGGCTGTTGTCAATGGCACTATTAACACTGGGTTCCACATGCCCCTTCAAATTAGCTTTTTTGTATCCTTTGGATAAATTCCTAGTAATGCAATTGCTGGGCTGTAAGGTATTCTATTTTTAATTTTTTGACAACCTCCATACTATTTTCCAAGGTGGCTGCACCAGCTTGAATTCCCACCAGCAGTGCAAAAGGGTTTCCCTTTCTCTGCATCCTTACCAACACATGTGGTTGCCTGAGTTGTTAATGTTAGCCATTCTGACCAGTGTGAGGTAGTATCTCATTGTGGTTTTGATTTGTATTTCCCTGATGATGAGTGTTGTTGAGCATCTTTTCACGTGTCTGTTAGCCATCTGGATGTCTTCTTTGGAGAAGTGTCTACTCATGTCTTCTGCCCATTTCTTCACTGGATGATTTGTTTTTTGGTGTTGAGTTTGGTAAGTTCTTTATAGATTTTGGACACTAACCCTTTATCCGATGCATCATTTGCAAGTATCTTCTCCCATTCTTAGACATATGGACATTAAGAATGCACCTTTTGCATATGGCAAGATGCTCCTCAGAGCCACTGTGGTCTGTTAAAATATAAGCAGCTTCTATAAGTATATGGCAAAAACAAAGTTCACTTCTTGGGCTTGTCTCTGGTATCCCACAGATTCAGGGGTACACCTCAGAACTTGGGATGGAGGGAGCTTTGGGGAACAACTACAAAAGAGAAATGGTGAGCAGGGCAGAGGACATGGAGGGTCTGGCTGGGTCAGAGGCCAGAAAGCCGAAAACTGGATTGCTGAGTGCCACCTCTCACAGAGCCCCAAATGGTGGCCCGGCACCTAGCCACAAAGGCCTGTGAGGACGGAGAGGAGAAAAGCCTGAGAAAGGGAAACAAAAGTCAAATAAAAGCCAGAGAAACCAGTTTGGCCCTGAGTCCCCATCTTTTAACTTCCAAATGATTTCTTGAATTAGAATTAATGTGACAGACTATTTAATAAACTGATATTTACAAATAAAGTTTGTCTTGCTACATGCAAAAGAATGAAACTGGACCACTTTCTTACACCATACACAAAAAGAAACTCAAAATAGACTAAGAAGCTAAATGTAAGACCTGAGGCCATAAAACTCCTAGAAGAAAATATAGGCAGTAATCTCTTGGCTATAGCAATATTTTTCTGGCTTTGTCTCCTCAGGCAAAGGAAACAAAAGCAAAAACAAACAACTGAGACTACACCAAAATAAAAAGCTTTTGCACAGCAAAGAAAACCATCAACAAAACGAAAAGGCAACCTACTGAATGGGAGAAGATACTTGCAAAGGCTATATCCAATAAGAGGTTAATAACCAAAATATATAAAGAACTCCTACAACTTGATACCAGAAAAATAATAATCCAAATAAAAAATGGGCAGGGGACCTGAACAGACATTTTTCCCAAGAACACAAACAGATGGCCAACAGAGACCCATGAAAAGATGTTCAACACCACTACTCATCAGGGAAATGCAAATCAAAACCATAATGAGATATCACGGCACATCAGTCAGAATGGCTAGTATCAAAAACAAAAAACAAAATAACAACAACAAAAAAACAAGCATTGGTGAGAATGTGGAGAAGTGGGAACCCTCGTGCACTGTCGGTGAGAATGCAAACTGGTGCAGCCAATGTGGAAAACAGTATGGAGGTTCCTCAAAAAATTAAAAATAGAAATACCATACAACCCAGTATTTCTACTTCTTGGTATTTACTCAAAGGAAACAAAAACACTAATTCAAAAAGGTATATGCACTTGTATGTTTAGTGCAGCATTATTTACAATAGCCAAGATATGGAAGCAACCTAAGCATCCATCGACAGATAAGCAGATAAAGAAGATGTGGTATATATACACGGTGGAGTATTAGTCAGCCATAGGAACAATGAACCCAGAGAGCATTACGCTGACATCAGACTGAAAAAATACCATACGTTTTCACGTAAATGTGGAATCTAAAATACAAATGAATAAACAAAATAGAAATAGACTCAAATACAGAGAACTGGTGGTTGCCAGAGGGAAGGCGAGTGGGGGGATAAGTAAAGGGGATTAAGAGGAACAATCTAACAGTTATAAAATAAACCACAGGAATAAAAAGTACAGTGTATGAAATATAGTCAGTGATATTGTAATATTATAGATATAGCCAATGATTTTAGTAACTTTAGTGATAGGCGGTAACTACATTTATCGTGATGAGCACTTCATAATGTACAGAATTGCTGAATCACTGTTTGCATACCTGCAAAGAATGTAATATCGTATGTCAATATACTTCTATAAAAATATTAAGTTTGTCTTGAGACAAGGCAGGGAAAACATAAAAGGTCTCCATTTAACATCCTTTTCCATTATTACTTTATCCTGTCAAATTTCCAGGTCAAAATAAAAACATTGAGAAGGGAGTATCATGTTCTCTTGCCGTGGGCTTTGGCACCCGGGGTTCCACTGCGTGAGACGCTGACCTCCTTCCACACCTCTTTCCTCACCAGTTCCTATGCTCATCCTCCAGGCCTCAGTCCAAAGAGTGCTGGTTCCAGATTGCCCTTCCTGGTCTCTCACATCAGTCTGGAGCCTTCCTCTGGGCTCACACTGCTCCTTGGCCTTTGCCCTTCAGAGTCCTACTCACCTATTATTGCTTTTCCCACCTGAACGGTACCTAGCACTGGGTATGGCATCTGGAAGGCCCTTGAGGGGTATTCGAAAGAATTCAAGAGTGAATGAATGAGTGGCAGGACAAACAAGTAACTAGAAGAAGGTAGTAGGGAAAGTGATATCTAGAAGGTTATTAAAGGGGGCCATGTGATAGGTGAAATTATTTTTTTATGTTGTAAAGCTATTTTACTGAGTGAAGAAATTAAATAGTGCCTGGTATGCAGCAGGTAAAATACAAGAATTTACCACACAAAGTTAAATAGTGAATTCATCTAAATAAAGAAAAGATCTTTTCCATGTCTAAGAAGCTACTCATAAAAACAGGATTAATACTTGCAGAGTCTTTCAAGTACACAAAATGTTTAAAGTGATTTGCTTTTATTATTAATTCTCCTTAAAAAAATTATTCTACAAGTATATTTCTTGACTTGTTCACCTTTAGGACAGGTGATTTGAAAGTCCACTTACGAAAATAAAAACAAATTCAAATGGCAATCCTCGATACTTCCCATGAAATTGGTATCTGAAGAGATACTGTTATGATTTTTTAATAAACTGGATTACAATAAACCAAAAAGCAGTATCTACTCAAAGTTACACGAAAATTAACTGCTATCTGGGAAGAAGAGAGGTAGGAAAAAAGTTACCTGTTTTAACGAAAACTTTACATTTAATTCAAATGTTTATCACATCACTCTTTTTAAAGTAACAAGTAATTCAAATCAGAATGGTAAAAGCCTTAAATTTCCCACTCATAGCAGTATGAAGTATGACTGCCTTCAGGCTATGTGCAGCCTTGCATAAATGAACAAGGGCAGCAAGTAAAAACACATTTTTTTAAAGTAGTTAGAAATAGGGTACTCAACTGAATTTAACAAATCAATTCACACTCAAGTCCTTAAATGCTTAGGCAATTATCAGTGTCTTCCAGTTTATCAAGTATTTCAAAATCACAACACTATATAACACATTTGGGAAAGTACACATATCAAACTCACTGGCTTATTAGTCTCAAACAAATTATTAAACTACAATGCTATATTTTTTATTTCTATTCTAGTAGAGGCATTATCAGACCACAAAATTATACACAGGAGTGACAGATAAAGCCTCCCTACAAGAGGTTCTGTTCAATGGAATTTTTTTCTTTTTTTTTTTTTTGTCCAGGTTAAAGTCGCTGTGTTGATATCTGGGAAAGCTCTATAGTGCAGATAAAAACAAACAGGCACTGTTTCAACTAAACATGGCTAAATGAATAAGCCAGTGTTCCACCTTCATATCGTCTCCTTAACTTCCTTTAGTGGTCCCATCTCCAATATAGAGCTATTATATTTTACAATGATCTGTCATGGTTCCAAATATTAACACCAGGAGATATTTCCTTCTTCAACAGTTTTACTAGAAAGTATCAAATATCTCCTGTACGTCCAGTGTTGAACTATTATAGAAATAGGAAGTGATCTCTTGCTGGGGACTTTCTGAAGAAATGCAGTGTATAAAATATTGGTCATTTGCTTCTCCATTAAAATGTGTCTTATTACCAAAAAAAAGTATCAAATAAAGCTACAGATAAGTTTGTTTGGTTTTGCTGTTGTTGTGATAACACAGGCTTTCCTCTCTGTGCACCATCTGTCTTGCTGCTACAAAAAGAAATAAAGAAGGAAGAGAGGGAAGGTGGGAGGAAGAGAGGGAGGGAGATAAGGGGGAAAAAATACTGTAAGTCTAAGAATGATATATAGATGCCATGATTTTTGAGGAAAAAATGGTGTTAAATACATATTAAAGTTGAGGAAGTTGTATAACTAAAAAATTCACAGTTTACAAAAGGAATTATGAGCTTAACACATCTTTTTAAACTGCAGACTTTATTAAGCTAGGGTTTTGGAGCAGGGCAGTATGAGTGTTATGCTAAAATTCTATATAATATAGAAGCCAATATTGAGACAGCCAAATATTTCAGTACCAATTATCCATTAAATATTGTGACACAAAAGTCAAATTATTTAGGGGCGCCCTTAAGTGTCTGACTCTTGGTTTCAGCTCAGGTCATGATCTCATGGTTTGTGGGGTGGAGCCCCACACCAGGCTCTTTGCTGACAGTGCAGAGCCAGCTTGGGATCCGTCCCCCTTGTTCTCTGCCTCTCCCCCGCTCATGCTCACTCACTCTCACAAAAATAATCTTTAAAAAAAAAAAAAAAGTCAAATTATTTAAAACTAAAAGAAAATACATTCAAGTGGATTTTTTCTGAAGAAGCATGGTGGACGTATTACTTTGTTCATATGCATTGAAAATACACATTTATAGTGACTGATGGGAATACAAACTGGTACAAACCTTTTGGAAAGTTCTATCTTTCAAGAAAATTAAAAATGTATCTGAGAATCTACCATATGAAAAATGAAATGCAGAAAAATATTTTTACACAAAGATGTTTGTAGTACTATATATATTATTATCCCCAGCAAGACCCACTGAACCCTGAACTCAGGAATGACCCCCTGAATTCAGGACTGCTCTCCTCAACTTGGGAAACTAAGAAGCTTCAACCAAACTGTCCATTTCATCTTTTAGAAACTAACAAATTGCTGGGCAGGAAAATAAATATTTGAGGACAGGAAGGTCTGAACGTGTTACTTTAGCTTCAATATAATGTTAAAAAATCACCCTCGGGGCGCCTGGGTGGCTCAGTCAGTTGAGCGTCCGACTTCGGCTCAGGTCACCATCTCACAGTTCGTGAGTTCGAGCCCCACGTCAGGCTTTGTGCTCACAGCTCAGAGCCTAGAGCCTGCTTTGGATTCTGTGTCTTCCTCTCTCTCTGTTCCTCCCCTGCTCACACTTCGTCTCTCTCTCAAAAATAAACAAACATTAAAAAAAATTAAAAAAAAAAATCACCCTCTAACTATTCATTCCAAGCCCCAATAAAATAAGCCTGCTTACCTCGGGGGTTCAGGTTCGGGAGTTACCATTTTGGAATTATTCCACATGAACATGATCTCCTTATTTCTACCAATAAAGATGACTTTCCAAGGGAACCCCACCTGGTATAGTCTCTGTAACTCGCCAAGGAGTGGACCCACCTTGGTCTGGTAATAGTATCAGAGAGAAGAATACTAAAATGTTGGTGAATAGAGACGGTTAAACCATATATTCACTTAAGCAAAATATTACTTTACACCCCCCGCCAAAAGTAGTAACCAAAGAATGCTTGTTCCAGTGTGTATGGGAAAGCACGGGCTTCAGAAAATGGCCGAGTTAAAATATCTCCACTTGACCATGGACTGGCAGTGCGACCTGGAGTAGGATATACTGTAAACCCTTAGCTGGAGTTTCTTCATTTAAAATTCTGATACAATTATAATGACTTAAATGGGTGTAATAAGTAAATAAGTATTTAAAAAGCCTAGTCTAGGGGCGCCTGGGTGGCTCAGTCGGTTAAGCGTCCGACTTCGGCTCAGGTCATGATCTCGCGGTCCGTGAGTTCAAGCCCCGCGTCAGGTTCTGTGCTGACTGCTCAGAGCCTGGAGCCTGTTTCAGATTCTGTGTCTCCCTCTCTCTGACCCTCCCCCGTTCATGCTCTGTCTCTGTCTCAAAAATAAACATTAAAAAAAAAAATTTTTTTTAAAAGCCTAGTCTGAAACTTGGCACATAGCAATCATGCAATAAACCAGATACCCCGCCATGATAGGTGAAAAAGCAGAATTCCAAGTAGCATGTGAAGTATGACAAACTATGGAGAAACCTTCACAATGGAAATATCCTACAATGTTCTCTATGAGTAATGGGACTAAAGAGTGACTTTTCTTCTTTCTACTTGTCTTTGTCTACATTATCAACAAAGAAGCATGAATCTCCTCTGCTATGTAAAAAGCTTTTTAATTTAATCAACGTAAGTCATGGTTTTAAAATATGCATGTAAAAGTAATTAACTACTAAGTATTGGTATTTTAAATCTTCATCCATTTACATTTTCAAAACATTACAAATATCTTTTGAGCACCTATATGTCCCAAGCACTGTTCAGGCACTGAAATAAGACCGCTATGCATGGAGCTGATGTTCCACAGTGGGAAGACAGAGAACAAATACATATTTATCGCTAAATCATCAGTTCTAGAACTGATCCTACAAGCACTTTTAAAATGGTGTTCTTGCCATTTATTACATACTTGCAGAAAAAAACAAAATACATCATAAAAATTTAAGTTATAATTTGTTTTCTTAAAAGTCACAAGAAGACAGTGTATTGGAGCAGTGTTTTCACTATGCATTCAAATCTCCCCTTGTTAAAATGCAGAATCTCATTCGGGTGGTCTGGGGTGAGGCCTGAGCTGCTTTCTACTGGTAACAGACCCCTGAATGATACCGATGCTGCTGGGCCCATAACCACACTTAGAGGAACAAAGTTTTAGAGGCATGGTTAGGATTTTTGTTTCTAAAAAGCGCTAAGTGGATAATGCTGGCAGACAGTTTTGCTAACTGATGTACCCTATATTCTCATGTAAAAAGAAAATTTGAAGGCATTGCTAATACTTTTCTACCTGAAATAAAAAATTCTTCTATTGATTAAGGTCTGCTTTGTTGCACCAATTTAAGATCCCCAAAGTATCTCTCAGTCTTCCTGTTACGATCACTACCTCCGTGTCCTCTCAGAGGCTTTTGGGAGCAGAGGGTCCCATCTTTTCCTTTTCTTCCGTATTTCCCTCATACCAGTCTCCCTCCACCTCGGGCCTCACCTCTCATGATTGAACTCCCCCAGACTCCAGTCCACACCGAACCGCCAGAAAAGCAGTGTTCCCTGTGGATACTTCTCCACATGCCATCTGCCCTTGACCAGTGCCTGTCTCTTTCCACCACACAGGAGAACAAACTACCACCACTGCTGGACGTTCACATCCTCCGCCCCCCAAGCCCCGCCAACCTGACCCTCCCTGGCTTTACTTCTCATTTCTTCTTCCAGGAGGGCTCTGCTCCAGCTCTGCAAATCTTCAAGCCCTTAACCACCCGACACTGCTGATACCCTCTCGAGACTCTGCACGTTCTCCCCACTCCTCTTCACACCCCATTCAAATCCTGAAAAAATCTAACTTTTTCCAGGAAGCCTCTCTGTGAGGTGTACCCATGCTGTGCCCAAGACGGAAACCAAATTCTTGGGTTCATACCATGCAATTGGCGAGATGGGTTATTAGACTCCCACACACACTAAACTATCCTGTCAACCTCCGTTACAGAAGTTTCATTCCCATAGGTTAAAAAAAAAAAAAAAAAAGCCACCAGCTGGCGGTAAAAGACTTTTGGCAAGAATGCATGCTGTCCTGACCTAAGATGCGCTAACGGTAGAGGCTGCGGTAACACGCCTGGCAGGAATTCCGGCAAACGGCGTGCAGATGCAAAACTGTCCCTCTGACGCTGAGCCTGCTGTGCTCACATTAAAGCTCAACATTTCCAATGTCTCTCCCAATCTGAGAGCCGCCCCGGGGCCTCCCCCCCTCCCCCCGCATCCGTGCACCCCCACTCAGGGACTTCTATGGGTCTGAGAGTGAGTGACAGCACTGGACCGCAGCTCCATAAGCTCGGACTATGAGATGGTTGAGCAGCCACAGTCCCAAGCGGCGGACTGGCAGCTGTCCGGGAAGCCTCCAGAGTCCCTGGCCTCCCACCCGGCACTTGGTCCCAGTATCGCAGGCTCAGTACGTGCTCAGAGGCTCTGATGTTTCTCCATCCTCTTATTTTTCAGTGTGCTAAGTGCTCTAATAATAACTTGTTTCTCTAAGTATTCAGGTCTAAGGTAGGGAGGAGTGGGTAGGAAGTAAGGAATGACGTCACCCAGTAGTTTTTGATTTCACTTTTTCAACACACACTGCTTCAATTTTCCAGCTAGCTCTATAAGTTGTATTTCCTGCTACTCTCAGTTTGTTTCATAAATGTGTATCTTTCACATGTGTATGTTGTATAACCCCAGCTAGACTAAGTTTCTTGAGGCCAGAGACTAGTTTATCACTGCAGGCTCCGCACACAGGAATCTTTGAGAGGCACGGTACCTGCTCACAGATTACTCACGGAGGCTCCCACCATGCTTCAGCGCACAGGGGATTTTCAATACCTGACTGGCTAAATGAAAAATCCCTGAAACCCTAAATAGCATTAGGCACACTACTCATTTATGCTGCATCAGTACAAACAAGGTATTTTTGCTCTTTTTTAAAGTCTTTTTAGGTCTTAAAATCAAAATTATATTCTATTTAAGAAAGGAGAGACAGTTCAAGACAAATCTATAAGCCCCTGTAAAGCTCCCAGGAGAGATCTGGCAATATACAACACTGATCCTTCTACCAAACAACTCCACATCTAGATATATATCCAGATACATGTTTTGCATGTATAAGACATGTACCAAGATGTTCGCTAAAACACTGTTAGGGACCCTAGAAATGGAACTCACCCAAATAGTTATTGGTAACAACTACATCATCTGTATATACAACAAAATGCTACGTTGAACAGTTAAAATGATTATACTTAATTTATATACTTCATATATACATATACTCATATATACATATACATAGATACATACACACATGTATACATATATATACACATGAGTATATGTATGCGTGTGTATGTATATGTGTATACACACACATATATAAACAAACCCAGGTAGACTTCAAAAAATTTTTAAATGGGTGAAAAATGCAAAGTGCAAAAGATACTCATTATGGACACTTAAAAACACAAACCTATATATTGTTTATGGAGCGGGACCTGCAATAAAGGTATAAATGTGGACAGCAAAGACCCACACCAACACGAGGATAGCAGGGCTGCCTCTGGGGAGGAAGAGAAGGAAACTGCAATTGTCCTGGAACACAGAGCAGATCCTAACTATATCTGCAATGTATTTCTCTAAAAAAAAAAAACTAAATATGGCAAATATTAGTATCTGTTACCTCTATGAAGGGCATCCATATTTTTATAATATGCTACACTTTTTTGTATGTTTAAAACCTGGAGTGATTTAAAGAGAAAAAGCAGTATCACACTACTATTTAAAATTACTAAAAGCTGGGGCGCCTGGGTGGCTCAGTTGGTTAAGGGTCCAGCTTCTGCTCAGGTCATGATCTCACGGTTTGTGAGTTCAAGCCCCGCGTTGGGCTCTGTGCTGACAGCCCAGAGCCTGGATTCTGCTTCGGATTCTGTGTCTCCCTCTCTCTCTGCCCTTCCCTCTGTTCACACTCTCTCTCAAAACTGAATAAACGTTAAAAAAAATTTTTTTAATTATTAGAAGCTTCGGGGCACCTGGTTGGCTCAGTTGGTTAAGCACCCAACTTTGGCTCAGGTCATGATCTCACAATTCATGGTTCGAGCCCCAAGTCGGGCTCTGTGCTGTCAGTTTGGAGCCTGGAACCTGCTTTGAATTCTGTGTCTCCGTCTCTGCCTATCCCCCACCACACTCTCTTTCTATCTCTCAAAAATAAACATTAAGAAATTTAAAAATTATTAAAAGCTTCAATTTCTCTCCTTGTTAAAATAACTAAAACAGGGGCACCTGGGTGGCTCAGTTGGTTGAGCCGCCTACTCTTAATTTTAGCTCAGGTCATGAACCCTAGGTTGTGACATCTAGCCCTGCATCAGGCTCTGCACTGAGTGTGTAGGTGAGAGTCTCTCACCCTCTCTGCCCCTCTCCCTATGTGCCCTATCTCTCATAAACAAACAAACAAACAAAGCAAGCAGGCAAGCAAACCAGGGAAATAGGAGAGGGAAGAGGTCACTAAGAAAGTTCACAATTAATTAGCGATTCCTAACCTAGTTACAAAGGCCAATCCTCCTGCTGGACCGGAGTCAGAACGTGTCGCACCTACCTCCTCTGAGGGGGCAGAAGCACTCCTGCGCCCTCTCTCTCCTGCACCGTTACCACACTGCTGAGGCCCTGGCTGGGTGCTTTCTGCACTGCCCAGCCATTTACCAGAGCCCCATCAAACACGGGCTCTCTGCAAAGTAGAGACTAGTGTTCTCAAAAGCCAACAGTGGTTCTCTTCCTGTGCTAGCTAATCAATGCTAATCCTGTCATCAAGGGAAATAACCGAGTTTCTGCTATAATGGACCACATGTGTAGGCTGTTTTAGAAGCTACAATTAGCTGTGCTTTTAGCCTTGCTAGAAAGTAGGTGGGCTGATTTTGCAGCAGTGATCATTTTAACTGATGGCATTAGGAATCTAAGAAGTCATAAATTATGAAATGACATATAAATCAAAATCTCCTTTTCTAAAACAACTACTTCTGCGCCTCTCTCTGGTAAACTCAACAGTCCCTCATTTCCCGCACATTTTTTCTCGAACTTGATTCATTTCATTTCACTACTGTATCTCATGAGAACTCCATGAACACCAGTTTCATTTTAAACTAGCATCACATAATGCTTCCTACAACCTACATTTCCTGTTGGTAACTGCTCTAAACATAATCAGAAATTCAGAATGTAGCTCAGAAAAATATGGTACTACCATTTCAAATGGAGGTCTACAATTGTCCTTATTTTGTATGCATACACGCACACAAAATACACACCATAGTAGAAACTCAACCAATTTTCGCTCACCTAAATCTCCAGATGAACCAACATTAGAGGGAGAAAAATAGATGCCCTTCACCTACTGAACACTCAAGCCAGTGGACTCTGCTCCTGTGCCAACGGAGACTCACTGGTGATTACTCCCAAATGTGTTTGTGCCTACTGATTTTATGACTGAAGTGATAGGATTCATTTTTTATTATGTAGATAGATGAAATTAGGGTATGAAAAAAGTACTACATAGGTGAAAAATAATTAAATGCTTTGAAAAATCTGATGAAGGCACAGTTAAAAGTCTCTCTTGGATTAGTGAGGGTGAGGGGACAACATACTTGTAAAACCAAGGAGCTTCCACCCGATTGCTTTGGCTTCAACACCTGGCTCCACTTTACAGCCCCCGATATTGAGGGATGCCTGGGTGGCTCGGTAGGTTGAACTGAGCTGAAACTTGGTTTCAGCTCAGGTCATGATCCCAGGGTCGTGGGATTGAACCCTGCATCGGGCTCTACGCTGAGTGTGGAGCCTGCTTGGGATTCTCTCTCTCCACCCCCTCTGCTCCTCTCCCCTACTCGCATGTTCTTCCACTAAAATAAAAATTAAAAATAAATAAAGCCCAGTATCTTGAAAATCACAGGAATGCATCAGAGGTGTGGTTTAGGCAAGAAAGCCAACTTGAAAATCCACAGCAAATTCCCAAAGGAATGGTCCTGGTCATACAGCACAAGTCAGAACAAATGTTTACTCAATGTTCTTCCATTTTTACAATCTCAAATTAAATAATCAATAGTGATCCAATCACAGTGGATAAGAGGCCTCCAATATACTCAACTAGCTACTTTAAGTCCTTTTTCAATATTCAATACCACATGTTTCTTTCCCAAGAGAGTTAAAACACTTGGTGCAACATTTCTCAATTTATGCCAAATTGGTAAAGAAACTGTTATATTACTTAATCCTTCCAATGTGTTCCTCGTTCTGTATTCCTTCTCTCAGTAGCAGCACAATCTAGCTAATGACCCCCAACATTCTCCACTCCTCCTCCAACAAACAAAAGTTAAACCAAAGCCAGACAGTCCCATTGATTATACTTCCTAAAAGCTTTCACGTATATTGTTCCCTACCCTAGCAGGGCCCACATGGTCTAAAACAACTGCTACCGTGTTTTCTGAGCTCCAGATTTACTGTGTATGCTGCCCCCAGAATTAACTTTCTAAAACAAAATCCCATCACTCTTCTGCTCAAATGCCATCAATGACTCCCTACTGCCCAAGAGACAAGGCTAAAATTGCGTGGTTCTGTATACAACATGGACCCCCACCCCCAAGACCTACTTTACTGGCATGGACCGCCGTCACTGCTTTTAATACACTTCTCTACGTGCAGCTAGGGAGCAGCATGCCCCTAATACAAAGTGTGCAGAGTCAGAGGCCGCTCCTCACCCGAGAGCCCCAGGCTACTTCCCTACTTATCCTCAGGCCACCTCCTCTGACACTCCCCTAATTCCAGGGTCCTGGGTTCAAATTCTGACTCTGCTGAGCAGGCCTGAAAAAACAATCTTCTGAGCCTCCATTTCCTTATTTGTAAAATAGGGGGAAATGGCAATGTCTATCTTACAGGGCTGCAGGGATGACTGAATAAGGACACACAGCATAGTGCCTGGCTCACTCTAAGTCCTCAATAAGGTCTGGCATCCCTGTTACTATGGACTCCATTACATACCCACACCCACCCCCCAAATCCGTTTGTTAAAGTCCTAACCCAAATGTGACTGTATTCAGAGACAGGGCTTTTAGGAGGTAATTAAGGCTAAATGAGGTCATGAGGGTAGGGCCCTAATCTTGTAAAACTGGTGACTTTATTAGAGAAAATGAGACCTCGCCCTCTCACTCTCCACACGTACTCTGAGAACAGACCAGGCCAGGACAGAGTGAGAAGGTGGTCCATCTGCAGGCCAACAAGAGAATTCTAGCCACTACCTGACCACGCACCCTGATCCTGAACATCCAGCCTCCACAACAGTCAGAAATTACATTTCTGTTATTAAGCCACCACTCCATGGTACGGCAGCCCGCGCAGACTAAAACGCTGCTTCTGGTTTCTAGTGTCATGATGGGATTTCATTTAAATGAACTGCTGTGAGGAGTTTCCTCACCACACTGGTACCTCTTTCAGGTCAGAGAATGGATATTATACACCTCTGTCTCCTCCTAGCAGCTGCTGTGGTGATTTGAAAACAGTAGATGTTCAATAAATGTATAAATTTTTAAAAATTTTCTTTTAATGCTTAATTATTTTTGAGAGACAGAGACACAGAGCACGAGTGGGGAGGGGCAGAGAGAGAGAGAGAGAGAGAGAGAGACAGAGACAGAATCTGAAGCAGGCTGTCAGCACAGAGCCTGACGTGGGGCTCGAACTCACAGGCTGTGAGATCATGACCTGAGCCAAAGTCGGACGCTCAACTGAGTCACCCAGATGCCCCCAAAAATGTATAATCTATTAATGAACATAATGAGGATTTGGTTTTATGCAAACATTACCTTTATATAGAACCTGATGTTGAATTATAAGAGCTAAATGTCCTCACTAGACCTGCTTTGGACTATTCAGAGTATGTGGATGTGCTGTATGGCAAATGTCACTTTGTTGTATTTTACTGACCCCAAGTGAGGCCCCACCTGCAGGGAAGTCTCTGTATGTAGCCCGAAGAATGAAAGAAGTTGAAGGTCTTTCTCTTAACCTGACCCATGGTACCTGCCTTCCACAGCTGCACAGCAGCACAAAATACTGTTATCCCTTTATGACCACTAGGAGTACACAAAGCAATCTTGCCACCATGCACACTTTACTACCATCATACATTTGTACCAAATTTTGTATTTCAAAAGGGATCATATACAGTGTCAGAGCGCTAAATGGAGAATACCAAGTGAACCCTACACAGAATGTCTGATGTAGGCAAGCCTTACAAAAAAGTGAGAGAAATCCATTCAGAGTGTTATCTAATTCTCCTACTGAGAGAGTTCATTTGAGATCCTGCAATGCTACCTTCTAATCCCCCAGACCAATCCCCTACCACAAAGAAGCCACACATTTGAAGGGTGGGCGATGCATGGCACATATAGTGGGACCCCAGTAAAACCCATGTTTGAAAACAAGGACCACTCACACATCATTTAGGGACTAAGCACATACTACTTGCCAGACATTAGGCTATGCGCTGGGGATAAAATAGTGAGGAAATCACAGAGTGTTTCATCTCAAGGAACACAGTCTCAAAATGGACATAAGCTTAAGAGCTAAAACTAAAAAACTCTTAGAAGAAAACATTGGGGAAAAGCTTCATGCCATTAGGTTTGGCAAGCATTTCTTGGGTGTGACAGCAAAATCACAGGTGACTAAAGAAAAAATAAATTGGACTATGTCAAAATTAAAACCATCCCTCAAAGGCCACTATCAACAGAGTGAAAAGGCAAATGCAATCCCTGAATAGAAAATATTTGCATATCATATCTGATAAGGGTTAATATCCAGAATATATAAAGAAATCCTACAACTCAACAAAACAAACAAAAAACAGCTTGATTAAAAAATGGGCAAAGCACTTGAATAGGTATTTCTCCAAAAAAAAGATATACAAGTGACCAACAAGCACACAAAATACAACTCAACACCAGTAATCATTAGGGAAATGCAAATCAAAGCTACAGTGAGATATCACCTTATACCCATGAACATGACTACTATCAAAAAAACAAAGAACAAGTTTTAGAAAAGATGAAGAGGAATTAGAATCCTCGTGCACTGTTGGCGGGGATGTAAAATGGTGCAGCCACTATGAAAAACACCATGGCAGTTCCTAGAAACAGAATTATCACATGATCCAGAAATTCTATTTCTGGGTATATATCCAAACAAACAAATCAGGACTTCAAACAGATGTTTGAATGTCCATATTTTAGCAGCATCACTCACAATAATCAAAAGGTAGAAGCAACCCAAGTGTCCATCAATGGATCAACATACAACATACATATATACAGAATGTAGTATATACATACAATGGAATATCATTCAGCCTTAAAAAGGAAATTTTGATGCACACTACAACATGGATGACCCTTGAGGACATTATGCTAAATGAAATAAACCAGTCTCAAAAGGACTAATACTGTATAATTCCACTTGCACGACGTACCTAGAGCAGTCAAATTCAGGGAGATAAGTAGAATGGTGGTTGCCAGGGATGAGGGAAGAAAGGAATAGGGATTTAGTATTTCATGGATAGAGTTTCCATTTGAAGATGAGAAAAGTTCTGGAGACGGACGGTGATGCATTTGTACAACTGTACTTCCTACCACTGAGCTGTACACTGAGATGGCTAAAATGGTAAACTTTTTCCTATGAATGTTTTATAATTAAAGAATTTTAAAACATTAAAAACTTACAAATATACAGGGACATGAAAAATATACAGGAAAATTTAGTGGGCTATAAATTAATTTTTTAGGCATTGGCATTAATGTACTTTGCTTCTTTGTAATGTACTTTACTTCTATTAAGAATATCTGAACAGCCCACTTGCCTTCTTGTCACGTAATTTAACGATGCACAGTGAGCATTTTTGCTAAGGCTGCGTGAATTGTTGTACTTCTTACTAAGTATGAATTTTAGTCTTTGTTGTGAGATACCGGAGACTTTTTTTTTTCTAAATGTTTATTTTTGAGAGAGAAAGAGAGCAAACAGGGGATGGGCAGAGAGAGGGGGACAGAGGATCTGAAGTGGGTTCTGCGCTGACAGTGGAGAGCCCCATGTGGGGCTTGAACTCACAAACTGTGAGATCATGACCTGAGCCAAAGTCAGAGGCTCAACCGAGCCACCCAGGTGCCCCATCCAGAGTCTTTAACGTGAAATTGTTTGCCTGCATCACCAACTCTGGGACATCTACAACTTTTTCCTCACATCGCTTTCCCCCTCTGTGTCAATAAGAATGCCTTCACCAGGCACCCATGGCCACATGTGTCATCTCTCAAAAGGTGGCAGGGACATTCTCACGTTAGCTTTTCCTTCCATAACTCCATTTATGTTTGATTCATATCTCAACTCCAATATTATCACTTCTTGCTGAACTTTCATCTTTGTTGGCCAATTCCCTCTTTCAGTTATCCATTTTTGTGAAATGTCATATGGGTTTATCCCTACGAGGCAAGGAGGCACACAAGGACACACTTTGCGGTCTGTGTGGGAAATGAACAGGTAGATGCACAGTGACCAACACAGGCAGACTCTGATAGAAGTGACATGGTCACTGACCATGACGTGTATCTGTTATACATGCGAGGACTTGCAGGCTGAAGCCAGCAGCTTGTGTATACCGTTACTCACAGTTCAAACATGGGGTAACTGAAATCTGAGCCCTGTTATCTGGTCTTACTTAACTAAACTCTGGTAACTGAAACCCATACAGATCAGAACCAAGCAAAGCGAGTGCTATCTCTGTATAATTACAAACTGAGATAAGACGACCAGAGGAAAGGAACAGGATTTGTGGAGAACCTTCACGAATCTGAAGACCATGGTGGTTAGAGGTCAAAGAGCAGAGCAACAGCACAGCAATGCAAGAAGAGGCTACAGAAGGATAAAACTTGGCAAAGTATTGATACTTTAAATAAAGGTTAATATAGATTCTACAGCTTGTTAAGACCGAAATCACTGTCAATTTAAAGCAAATTTACTTTTCATTTTTAGATAAAGCATCAGATGAAAAACAGAGCTATAAGTCTATTTCACAGGATGAGTTCACTGGGCTTTGTACAGCTATAACCTATAAGGAACACAAGGACAATATTGAAAATAGAAGAAAAAAAAAAAAAGATTAGGCAGTACATGGTCAAGGGACCAACCGAGCAGGGCCAAGCCACGCCACAGAGTTCCTGTGGGAGGTTCTAGTCCTAATCCTGAGAGCAGTGGTAGGCTGTATTCGTTTCCTGGGGCTGCTGTTAACAACTTACCACCAACCTGGTGGCTTACAACAACAGAAATTTCTCTCTCCCAATTCTGGAGGCCAGAAGCCTGAAATCAGTTTCCTCGGGCTGAGGTAAGCTGGTGGCAGGTCTGCACTCCCTCTGGAAGCGTTAGGGGAGAATCCATTCCCCGGCTACTGCAGCAGTAGTGTGGTGTGGTACTCGTGACCACTGCATTCCTGGGCTTATGGTAGCCATAAGCATCTTCAAATTTTCTCTCTGCTCTGTTTTCCTATCAGCTTCTTCTGTGTGTAAAATCTCCCCCTGCTGCTCTCTTATAAGGACATGAGTGCATCGATCTAATCTGGGTGGATTAGAGATACAGCTGGGTGATCCTGCCATCTTAAATCTTTAACTTCATCATATCTTTTCAAAGACTTTTCCTTGGGGGGGGGGGGTGCTATATAAGGTAATACTCTGAGATTCCAGGGATTAAGACACAGATACTGTTTTGGAGAACCGTTTTTCAGCCTAGCACAGAGGCAACATAATTAGACTCACACACTGAAAAGATCACTATGGTGAGAGGTGCAGAAGGAACAGGGGTTATGAAGAAGACAACTGGGCTACTGCAATGATCTCAGTCAGAGGAGGCTTGCACTAACTAGGTGCTGGTGGTGGAAAAGAAGAGAAGTGAATGGCAAGAGAAACACAGAGGATGAGTAAGACAGAGGAGGTGCCAAGAGAGCCTTCTAGACTTCTGGTATGTATAACCTTGTTTCAAGTGGAGCACGAGAAGACCAAACGTGCAGTAGACCACCAAGCTAAACAAGGGGCCCGCAATACTGCTGGGTAATGCTCAACAATAACAAGAGGACTCTTTCGGAGAAAGCAGGGGAAATAGCATACACTCTGGGGATGGGCTCAGATCTTCCACTCACCATCTTTTTAACTTGTGTTCTGTTAGCCTTCCCGTTGTTGCATGCAAAGTGATAACACTACTATTTATCCTCAAGGCTGTGCAGAGAATTGGGATTAAGGGTGAAATGCACGTGACACAGTGCGCATTAACAGTAAGCATTGATTACCCACTTGATTACCACTTGATTACCATTTGCCTGCACAGTAACGCAAGCAAAAACCAAGACTGTTGTATGATTACAAGACTGTAATACTTTTAACTTTATTCCGATTCCTCTCTAGCTTTGCTAATTCGTATTCATTTATTGCTAAGGCCTGATGCTCATTTAGAGTTACTGATCTATTCTGAAAATAACTCTTCGGGCTAAATAAAGTCAACTTTTTTTAGTTTTCCTAATTCTGTCATTAATGTGTATCCAATATCTTCCTAACTCATTAGCATTAGCTCCTTCTCCATCATAAATCACACAAATAGATAACTCAATCATCTCCATTCTATACCAATATCAGGCTGACCAGCATCATTAGCAACTTCCAAAGAGATCACCCAAAAAAATTTTATTGATTACCTAAGAAGCCTTTCCAACCAATCCTCCAACAGGGGTTATCTTTAAAATAACAAAATTGCTCAACATATTTTCTCATCTTTGAATTATAATAGGGTCCCTGTATTATGTGTGTCAATAATCCACACACTGCATGAATACTTTAATTGAAGATTAAACACAGCTGTTTATACAAGCAATTCAAATACTATTTTATATAATCAATTCGAAATTTCAGATTTCTCTATTACTCAAAGACTTCAAAGTGAAACTACAGGCGTATTCTTCATAATAAACTTTTAGTAAAATAGGTCTTAGTAAACAACACTGAACTTCATATGGAATTGTGGGTCTCTCACCAGGGAACCTATATTTTTCCTTTAGTTTTTAGAAGAACACAGGCCCAAGAAAATTTCATTTGTGTTTCCTTCATTCTTCATAAGCTTCCTTAACTATAAATGTAGGCTTACACAGAAAGCTCTGATGAGGTCTGGTTTTATTTCACTCTAAAATAAAATCCAACATTCTTCTATTGAGAGAAAAACTCACAATTTCAAGTTAGAGACAACAACTCTCTTATCAGCTTAAGCCCAGATCTGAGATGCCACACAGGGGCTACAGAAAAACACCCAAACCATTCTTTCATTTCTTGCCATTTTTACATGAGCAATTTCACCAGAACAAGAACTTAAGAATTCCAATATGACAGGTCCCTTGGCTAAGACTTTAGACAGCCATGGCCCCTCTCTCATGGCCCTTCTCTCTTTTTCTGCGCTACGTGAAAAGAAATCATTTCTTGCTCAAGGTGTGATTTTGATAATTCAAAGTAATGAGTGTCTCATCAATCATCAAATAACCAAAAAACATTTGGATCTTTGTGGTCAACAGCTGAAGCAAATGACATTCTAGATATCAACAAAACTCCTTCCTGGGCAATAAAACTGGTGCACACTTTGCTATAATGCAAAGGAAAGGGAGAAACCCAATTACTCCAACAACCGCAGGCCTACAAAAAAGCAGCCTCATCCTCACCTTGGATAGTTCCAGAGTCACAAGCATGCAGCTGAATTCAACCTGCTTCTTTGAGACATAAATAAAGAAGGTGAGCATGATTTACAAGAAGCAAAGATAAAGTCCTTTCTTGCTCCAGAGATCAGCTGACAATACAGAACCTGAGGTTCTGCAATTCACTGTTCAGAATGGGGAGGGGGGAAGAAACACTTGAAGCCTTGACAGTGACTCATTATACCAGGAACAATCCTAAAGAGGTCAAGCAGCATGGATTTTAGTTTAATCCAACTGTTTCTCAAAACCTGAATCTCTGTCATTTAGCAAATTCAACTTGGATTCAGATACAAAACATCATTTTCCCTCATTCTCTGCCCTGTTAGAATAGCACCAAAACTTTTACTTGTGATAAAGATAAAATGATACAAACATTTAAAAATCTGTTTATCTGGTGATGGTTACTTTTGAAGGAGTGATCTACTTGAAGTAAAACTTGGAGGGCTGCTACAGGAGGCAAGAAAGCACAATTACAAAGCAAAAGGCCTCTATCTAGATGGCAAGAAGGCTGACGTGGGAAAGGCAGCAAATCATGGTCGTGAACTGTAGGAACTCAGAGACGGACACATCATGCCCAGACTCAAGTTTCCTGGAGCCCCACCCAGCAAGGAACAGGATGGTGCCATCAAGAGCTGAAGAACAGGTTGAACTAACATGTAAACATGTATTACGGGATGCAGCTGACATCACAGTTGAGGGTGGGACAGGAGAAGTTCTACATCTGTGTATGGAGGCACCCTATCAGAGATGAAATGCTATATGTGGGTGTTTCCTGCTTGCTGCTTCTAAGCCCAATGGAACAGAAAATCATCATGAAGCATTCTGCCCTATTTCCTCCCAATTGAGAAGAATCACTTTGTCATCTCCTTGGCTGTGTAACTTTGGGGTAACTGTGTCCTGATTCCTGGGGATTTGGCCTGTGTGTGTGTGTGTGTGTGTGTGTGTGTGTGTGTGTAACCTACTTAGCAAAAAGCTTGCTCACTCCATGAAAAGGATGTGGACCCATGCACCAGTTTATACCCGGAGATTAAAAATTAAGAAGACTTGAGTGGGGACAGGGAAGACAGACTAGGGCTCTGAAAAAAAGTCACCTAAGGATGCAAAGACATGGGTCCTGCAAGCTAGCCCCACAGTGACAAGAAGAGAAGGGGTTCTCCACCCACATGGCGGGAGACAGAAGAACCAGTTCTAAGAGCCCTTCCTGGAGCTCTCTGGGCCCTAGAAGCAGGCATGGGGCAGGAGGGAGAGGGAGACAGAGATCTGGAAAAGCCAGTGTATAGGAGTAGTAACGCGTGGGGCCCAGCACTGGAGGCACCCCACCCGGGGCTCTGTCACAGATGCAATGGAGGACCCGCCTTATTCACCACACTCCTTCAGCAGCAGCAACAGCAGCCTGGGCAGCCCTTCTCCTCCTGTCACCAGAAAGACCTCACCCTTGTGCTGCTCCCTGCAGCCTCAAGATTCCAGCTGCAGAGACCAAACCTTGTCTTGAGCCTCATGCCCCAAGCTCAGTGCCTCTCAATAGAGGGGTTTCGGAAATCCACGGTGACATTTGGGGGCAACACAGTGACAACAGTGGAATGGGCCATGGATGTAAGACACCCTGCAACGTGGGAGAGTCCTGGACCTTGTCCCATGTCCTGCACAACTTCTCAACAACTTTTGAACCCTACTTCCATTGGCAATGAAGTACAAGGTCATGCTGGCACTGTTTAAATATACGGTTTACCAAGATTTACTCACAATTTTAGAGAAGTATGCCACCAACAGCAACACGGCTTGTGGCACGGGACACAGCAGCGACACCAGCCAGCATGTGTGGCCACCTCATGCCAAATGGAGCAGGGATTTTGAAAGCTCCTTTAAATATGTTTAAAGCCAAACAAATTTTTAAAGAGCCATGAAATACTGGATACCAATTATTTTCACTAATAGATTTCATTTTTGCCATCCTATATTCAAAATTTGTACCATATTGAGTTTCATCACAAAAAGTGAATAGAGAAATTATTTGGGGTTTTATTCTTACTCTCATACTGTCCTCACCCCCTTATCCTCGCCTCAACTTCCCTATAAGCCTTTTTAATTCATCCTCTCATCCTAGACCGCTGTTACAGGTCTGGTTTCCAAAGCACTTGGCTTGGCGACGGATTTAAAGACGGGAGACCTATTTTCTGAGACACACTGTCAGCACACATCCCATGTCCCAGCGCAGGAAACCAATGATTTTGATGCTATCCTGACACAGGCAGCCTAGCTCATTGCGAAAATGTCACACTTCCTTGCTTGCTCAACTTCAACAGTGTTTTTGGAGTTGACGTATTATCCCTACTTCAGTGAAGGTATTTCCCCACCTCTTTTATTTCAAAGTGCACCAGCTCTCTCTCATTTTTCTATGGAATGGCTTCTGATCTTTTCTTAAATCCAAAGGTAGTCCTTACACACAGGCACAAGCACCTAACTTCATCATCTGATGAAAGAGTAGCGACCATTTATATTTTAAAATACATGCAATTTTTATATTACGAATTTTTTTTTCTCCTTTAGAATAGCATTTGGGCATTCTATGGACCTTTAGACACTGTGAACAGGTCATGTCATCTGCCAATTTTATTTTAGGATCACAGGAAGGGAATTACAATATATTATAAAAAGAGGGCATCAGATCTGATACAGCTGAGAGCCCCTGCTCCCAGCCACCAAGTTCCCCCCAAGACCAGTTCTTCCTGAAATTCAGGACAGGGATTTGGGATTAGGGAAGCTAGATTCCTGCCTTCTCCCACCTAAGAGGCAAGTATCACTGGAACATGTCATGCCACCCCTCCCCCCCACCAAGAGTATCCCAGAGCCTTGGAGGTGACTGATAACAGACAACAAAGGACTGGCCGCTTAGCATAGGCTGCCTCTTAGCCACACACAACACTGAGCAGAGGACAGCTCAGTCAGAGGACGGCAATCCCCAGCGCTGCCACGCCCCCCGCCCCCCAGGGCCACTTCATCAGAGCACTCCTCCTTCCTTCTGACTGCACCTGTCAAGGCCAGCGTGTGCTCAGTGGCAGCTTTGCTCCCTATTGCCCTACACGAAGCACCGGGCAGCCTGAATGCACCAAAGGAAAGAGGCTGACAGGCCAGACAGGAGTTCTGTTCTCTGGTTCTGAGAAGCAGTGTGTCAATTCCGGGGGCACCGGTATTGCTCTAGAGCACCTGCACTGAGTCAGGAGACCCACCCGGCATACATCAGCATGGGGGGGGGGGGGGGCTGAGTAATCGAGCTTCCAGAGCTCCTAAAGAGCATGACCCCTGGGCTACACTTGCTGACTGGCAAATAAAGGGATGCGGATATGCCCAGAAGACCTCTTGGACCTCACGTTACTCCAGCAACTTTAGAAGAAGGCCAGGAATCCCTGACCAGGGAGTCCACCTCTCTCTACTGTCTTAGTTCGCTCATACCAGAGAGGTAGCTGTGCAAACAGTGTCCAGCCATCACCAGTGAAGAAAGGGATGGAAGGAGCCTGTGGGGGCACTGAGGCCTCATACCATCTCTTCACAGACATCCGAGCTGCATCTTGGAGAAGTCAGAACAAGTTAGAGGATACAAAATACCCCAGCACAAGTGGGGAGGGGAATGAGGGAAGAGTCAGTGAAGCGGACAGGCCAGATCAGAGGATATCTATGCCCAGCTGGGACCTTTATCCTATAGAAGACTGGGAGCCACAAAGGGTCTATAGCTTCGGGAGACTCCTTGCCCCCTGGCAGCCTGTCATGTTAGGGTGGTTTGCATATTACTGGGATGTCGCCCCAAAATGACCTTAGAGCACACAGGTGAGCATTTCATCCTGTAAAGGTTAAGAAGAGTGGTAGTATAGTGTAGCAGTCAAATACACAGACTCTGGCACCTGCTGGCCTGGGTTTGCGCCCAGCTCTCCCACTCAACTGTGGAAGCTTGGGCAGGTCATCCAGAGTAACTGTGCTCCCCCCCCCCCCCCCCCTGCAGCCCCTGTGAGAAGGAGATAACAAGAGCACTCCTCACAGCGCTGCAGGAGGATCAAATAAAGAAGAACATTCCAGGACTGATGTGTGGCCTGGCATACAGTCCGCACCATCTACTATTAACCACTAGGTGAAAGTAAGCCACCTAAACCAGTGATTTCACAGACATCACAGCTGTGGACAAGACAAAGTATTAAAGGGACCATTTCTGAGGCAGACTGAAAGATATTAAGTAAAGCAATACCTCCTCAAAGGACCAGCTTCTCACCTTCACTGTCCCACAAACAGTAGACAGAGTAGGGGTTTACTCTGTAATAACGGACCATCTTCCTGTAAGACAGGAGTAACTACCTGTTGTATATGTGTATTTCTTGTGTTCTGAAATTCTTGAGCAAGGAGGAAGAGATGGAGAAAGCAATCTTAGCTAGGGAAAAGCACTGAAATGGCAAACCATCAACCACCTTTACACACAAAGAAAAGCCCCTATTTCAATCTCCAAATCAGCTGCCGGGCAGTTTTGACTTTCTCCTCTGACACACCAAATTTATGGCTAGTTCTACACAAAGGTATTTTTTGTAATTATGTATGGTGAGGCATGTCAAGCATACTTATTGTAGTGATCATTTCATAATAGGTACAAATGTCTTTTATGTTGTATACCTGAAATTAACATGTCAATTATACCTCAATTTTAAAAAATGCAACAAAGTCCCTTATTCAAAAACTGGAATGCATCCCCCCTCCCAACATAAAAAGGCTTTAAGTGGTGACTGTATTCCCACGTTTGCCCACAAAGGCAATTCAATCCCAAATCGGACCTATGTCCTGGATGAACAGTATACTAAGAATTCAGGGAACAGAGTAAGTGGTGGAAAAGGTATAAGACCAAGAGCAGAGCCCCCCCCCCCCCCCCCACCCAACCCCAGCCCCTCTCCCAGGGTAGATCTGGCACTAGGCAAAGTTTTGACATAAGAGGGGAATCCTCTGCTGCCCAGCCATCTACTTTCTGTACATCCTCTATATTCTCCTCTAAAGCTCTTCTCAGTATTAGCCTCTTCAAAGTTCCACTGCTGTTGCTGGGTAAGGAGAGGGATCCTGGCAAAGGAGACTAGGGTGTGAAAATGGAGCTACAACAACCTGAGCAAAAAGATCTGGACCTCTTAAATATGGTATGTTTGGGGATCTACAAGTGGTTTCAGGTAACTAGAACAGAAAGTGTTCTATGCTTCAATATTCTTTCTCTCTCAGAGGACCTGGGTGGCTCAGTTGGTTCAATGTCCGACTCTTGATTTGGGCTCGAGCCACAAGCTCACAGTTCTTGGGTTCAAGCCCTGCATCAGGCTCTGCGTTGACAATGTGGAGCCTACTTGGTATTCTCTCTCTCCCTCTCCTCCTCACTTTCTCTCTCAAATAAAGAAAAACACAAAACTTCATTTCAGTGAGTGTAAGTCCCCCAACTAGGAGCAGGCCATCTCCCCAAACTACTTATTAATGCAGTATGCAGGACTCCGAACACACCGATTCTTTTAAGGTTTATATCTTTAACTTTGTGGATATAAATGTGTGTGTGTGTGTGTATATACACATATATATACCTATACTATACTCACAGAATATTCACTTTTTCTGGTGATTTCCTACATATAGGTTCTCCCATTAGTCTACAGTCAGTTACATTTTTAAGAGAATCCCAATTAAAATGAATATTTAATTGGAACCTTTCTAGAAAGTACAATAATTGGGGGGGCGGGGGTGAATGAGTGTTTAAAAAACAAAACAAAACACAGCCCTAAGTTGAGGATGGAAAAAACGCAACAGAGGAGTTTCCTGTCTTTCCTGCCAGTTCCCTTACACCATTTCTGCTTTTCATTGCTTCTCCTTTTCTTAATTTCTGCAACTATGGATTCTCCATAAACTCTAGCAGCAAGGTACGAACATGCTGTTGTCTGGGAACAGCCAGATCATGCAGAAAACACAGGTGGCCTACAAGCTCTTCCTGTCCTCTAATGTACCTACCCCAGTTTTGGGCTCAGGCTCAGGTGCCTGCCGGCCCAGGTTTCTTACAGAGGCTTTTGAGTTTTTCCAGACAGAACTCTGGTTTGTACCAGGGGTCAGTCATGGTTTTGTTTTTGTTTTTTCTATAAAGGACCAGACCATAAATATTTTAGGCTTTCTAGGCCATATGGTCACAGCTATTCATTACTGCTGCTGTACTGCACAAGCGGCCACAGAAAATACATAATCAAGTGAGAGTGGTTGTGTCCCAATCAAACTTTATTTACAAAAACAGCTGGCCAGATCTGGCCCACGGGCCATACTTGGCAACCCCTGTATTATATGGATACATTTCTACAGCAAGACCGACTTTAATCAACATGCTCACAAATAAGACACAGGTCATATGGCTTTGTCATGGGTGCCGTAAAAGATGTTAGACAATTAGGATCCATACTTTCATTTTAAATGTAAACATATTACCTTACCACGAATTTTTCTTGCCTTTTGTTTAGTAAATTTTTGCCATTTTTATAATTTAAAAAACAAAAATGTACTCCGTAATACAACCACTTACAAATTCTATAACAAATCCAAATGTATGCATATTTATACTCAATGAACATTCCTTATAAACACTATATGCTTGTTTTAATGGACAATGACTTTTTAATAATACTTTCTAGTAACACCTACAGCCAGGAATTAGTGGTAGTGTTGGCAGGCTAAGAACACAGGTGTTTTAAAGTCAGAAATAACACCAGAAGTTAAAGCAGGAGGAGATGATAGTAACAAGGGGAGGAGGGGGGAAAATGTCCCACCTGTGAAATGAAAGCTACAAATTTCATTTTGGCCAGGAGCCCCAAATGTCTCCTGTCTTCCTCCTATCTCAATATGCTTCACCTCTCCTGACAGTAAAAAAGTAACACTGCAAGCCAAAAACAGAAAGGTATGTCAAGAGTTTATCATGGACGTGAGGGCCGCAAAGAGGAACGCGGTCATTATAAAATGGGAGTTGCCCAGACCACTAGCAGCAAAGTAACCCTGAAAAGCAGCGCTGACTCACAGGAAACACGGACTAACCAGTGATCTGAAAAAATAACAAATACAGAATAAGCCATCAAACAGGATGACCTAATAATATTGATCAGCTAGCTCACAGGGCTCACCCATTTCACATTCCCATGTGGGCTTTTCACTATTTCCTAGGCTTCCCTTTCCACCCCACCTCCTGTCACATTTCCCTCCTCCCCAAACTTCTCCTCCCCCATCATCATGCTCAGACAGCAGTTCCCCTACAAAAGTGTCCTTCCAGCTGGGTTACAAGTTGCTGTCCTTCACACCTACAGGTCAGAGAAGCAGGCCATGGATACGCCTCCACACCATTGTACCTACCCCGCAACACCTGATATCTAGTGCCTGTTCTTGTTCATGTAACCATCACCTAACCTATCGTGTGTCTCAATACCTACAGGTCTCAGTGTGTGTCACACATGTGAACATCAGTTAAGAGTGGTGTGTGGGGAGGGTGGCTAGTGAGCACTGCTGCACGAGATCACCAAGCCCAAAGATGAACAACAGGAATTTGATTTCAGGTGGTATCACGAAGGTACAAAGTTATGTCTTCAGGCTCAAAGCAGAAAGGGCCCAAGGCAGCATCCATCTGCCTCCACCTCTGGGAACACATCTCCCACGTGCACAGATGGGGTCTCTGCACCAATAGGGCACCTTGTTACATTATTACTAGCGTTACAATAGAAGTAACAGTTACACTTTGAATCCCAACTACCGAGCCTCTTACAGCTCAAAAGAAAGGCTCTACTGTGCATTTATTTCTAATTCCTGGATCTGTGATATCTAAATGACACAATCCAGACTTTTGACTAATTCAGAATGGCCTTCATGATAATCGGTTTCTATGAAGTAACCATTTCTCATTCCATAGCTGTTGCTGAAACTTTTATCATCCCAGTAATGTAGCATGAGAAAATGACCTTAAGAACATTGTTACACCAGATACAAAATAGTCTTATTGTTAAACTGTAGTAGGATTTTGGAAGGTTTACTTGTAGGGAAAGGATGGTCTTCTGTGACAACATAATCCTAACAAAGGAGAAAACCAAATTGCTCTGGAAAGAGCAGGTGGAGGTGCTCCTGGAATACTTACAATAAAGTCACTGCTAAGTTTTCCAGGAGGCCATTCAACTTTGGAACAGCAGTTTTCCACTAACATAGTAGGATCTAAATCTCTCATATGCACTATGTGAGGCTAACCTTAAATATAAAAGTTACCTGCATACAGGACATTTTTCCCTCTACTCAAACTATGTCATCAAGAAGGAAGCACAGGGTGGCTGGGTGGCTTGGTCGGTTAAGCGTCATACTTTGGTTCAGGTCACGATCTCAAGGTTTATGGGTTCGAGCCCCGCGACAGGCTCTGTGCTAACAGCTCAGAGCCTGGAGCCTGCTTCAGATTCTGTGTCTCCCTCTGTCTCTGCCCCTCTCCTGCTCACACTCTGTCTCTTTCTCTCAAAAATAAAAAAGCATAAAAAAAGAAAAAAGAAAAAAGAAAAGAAGGCACAGTTGTGGAGAAGGCATCAAGTATAAAGCTAGCTCGTGTTTACTGAGAGCTTACACCATGCCAGCTACCATGGATTATTTTTAATCCTAACGACCACATTATGATGTGCGCTACTCCCATTTTATAAGGAAGCAAATTTTGAGTCAGCACCTAGAAAAGTGGCAAAACTACAGTTACAACCTTGGTTGCAAGACGCTGGTCCACAACCACACCTGTACACAATTGTGTTCTCTAAAATCTGGATCAGCAGCACATGTGGGAAGTGGCAAGAGTGCAAGGCTTTCCCACGTCACAAAATGGATGATTCAAGGGAAAGCTGATGGGATAATGCTACCACTGTCCAGCCCTTCAAAAGCTTAAATTTCTGGAAAATAAGGTCAGAGGGCAAATCAAGATACAGTTGACCCTCGAACAATGTTGGGGTCAGGTCATCAAACCCCTGTGCAGTCAAAAATCCATATGTAACTTCTGACTCCCCGAAAGCTTAACTGCTAGTAGCAAGACCACTGACCAGAAGCCTTACCGATAGCCAATATTTTGCATATTCTATGTGTTATGTACTGTATTCTTGTAGCAAAGTAAGCTAGAGGGGGAAAAAATGTTAAGAAAAATCACAAGTGAAAATATACTTACAGTATTAAAAAAATCCACATAGAAGTAGACCCATGCAGTTCAAACCCCTGTTACTCAACAGTCAACTGTATAGTAATTTTAGTGAGACAGGCCAAATGAGATAAGGAAAAGAGCCCTGATTTAGAACCACTGTGCTTGTGTCCTGGTCCTTGCTAAACACAGAGACTCAAGCCCCTCGTAATAAAATTAGCATGATGAAAATACAGCTCACCTTTTTGTTGTCCCTAGAATAGTAAGAATATAAAGGAATGAGCCCAGCACCGTGCCTGGCAAGAAAAAAGAGACTACAATAGTTTGTTTTCATTTTCAATTCCTATTTCAAAACCCGAGTAGACAGCTCCTGTAAATCTTCCCTGGACACCTTCCCCCTCCTCCACCCCCAACACACTCACCCACAGAGGAACTGTTTTCTAGGTGCATATCTGTTTCTGTGAAAAAATAAATTTCCTATCACTCAGAATCCGCCCTCTGCTAGGAGCACATAAAATTGTCTGGGTAACAGTATTTTTGCCTTATTTAATGCTTTCAATATACCAGAACCTACAAGTACTATTTAAGTACACTAAAGAAGTTTGGGGGGAAAAAAGATGACTAAAACCAGTAACAGAACATTTCAAAGCAATAAGTATTGAAATATGCAAGCACTGTATCTTGATCAGCAGCAGCTAAGGAGTAAACTTGACTCAGGCTTTCCCCAGCCCTCTCCTACACCACAAACTGGTAGTCTTTAAAAAAAAAAAAAAATCAGAGCACTATGTCAATCATACATTTTTTAAAAAAATGTACATTCTCAGACTGAAATCAGACTGGTATGCTTTAAAAACAAAGGGTCCTGAGTAAAGCCAAGTTGTTTCCACTTTCAGATTTTTTATTAAAAAAGTGATCTAACGGTAAACTATCTTTAGGATAAAGTTTATTGTTGTGAGATATCTGCTTTGCCATTAAGAAGTGAAAGCCCAACCATAGAACCACCAGTCCGTGAAGTGTGAAAACATCAGGTGCCTGACGTCAGATACCTGACTGTATCCTTCCTCTCACAGACTGTGGCTCTTAACCACGGACACACATCGGTCCCTTTTTCCTACCAAGCCACTCAGGTCTTAAGAAGTGTGAAGCACATGGCTCCTAAACACCTACAGGGAAGCTGCTAATCAACATCCTTGAGACTGGGCAAATCACAAACTTGTTTCCTGAACCAGAAAGCAGATGCTTTGGGTCCCCAATGAAACTGAAGGCTCCTCCCACTCGCAGGAGACAACCAGGTTTCAGTTCTTTCATTTTTTAGAAGGCGGATTTTAAGAAAGCAATTAACTGAGCACACGTGTTCTTCCTTCCACGCTTACGTATATTTACAATCCCTCCATTTTCTTAAAGTTAGACAAGTCCATCATAAACACACTCGCTTGAAAGGCATTAGCAACTCATTTTGAGGAATGAGTTCTAGAAGACAGGCAGAGAGAGGGGCGCAAGCCGAGTTCGGCCGAGTTTTCTAATTCCTGCACTGCCAGGCAGTTACGCGTTTATCTGTTTTCAAACAAGAGAAGCATCTAAGATGCACGATGATGCGAAGTAACGCGAGGCACCAGAACCCGGCACGAGGCAGCTGGTGTGCTCCGTGTCACAAAGGCTGCTCGGGCACAACACTGCGAGTTTGAGGCTCCCAGCTGCCTCCAATCGCATCCGGTCCCAGATCCCAAGCCAACGGGCTCCGGACCCGGCGGCGGGAAGGCGACCCGCGAGAGAGAAGCGGACAAGCACTGGGTGCCCCTCTGGGGGGGCGGGGAGCGAGAAAGTGAGGAGAGACCGCAGGAGCGAGGGGGGACGGGTGGCGGGTCCCGCGCAAGGAAAGGACAACGGGGCGGGGGTGGAAAGGGGTGATGTGACAAAGGCGCAGAAGCGCCGGCTGCAGCGCAGACCGAGGGAGGCGACCCGGGCACCGGGGCCGGGGAGGATTAGTGACCGACGGGAGGGGGAGGAGGCTTCTGGGGCCCGCGGCGGATTGCAGCGCGCGAGCCGGCCCCGAGGGGCGCGTGGCCGGGGCGGGGGAGGCGGGCGCGTCGGTCACCTGTATTGTTTGAAAAGCTGGTCCGACTCCCTGAAGCCGTTGTTGAGCAGCATGTTTATGCCGGCCAGGGCCAGCTCCGCGTCCTGCAGGGGCGCCGCCGCCGCCGCGGCCGAGTCTCTGTCGTCCTGCCGCCGCGGCCGCTGCTGCTCCGAGCCGGCCATGGGCGCGCGAGGCTGTGCGCAGGGCCGAGGAGAGGTGGGGCGGCAGCTGCTGCGGCCCCCGCGCGCCCGGAGCCCGGCTCTACCTGCCCGGAGCGCCGCGCAGCCGAGCGGGGCGGGGGAGGGGCGGCGTGGGGCGGGGCGGGCCGGGGGAGGGGGGAGGAGCCGGGCCGGCTGCAGCGCGGCGGGGGACGTGAGCGCCCAGGCCGCCGCCGCCGCCGCCGCCGCCCGCCGCGGGGATTACTCAGCAGCCGCCCGCCCGCCTGCTCCTCCCGCTCCCTGCGAGACGCCCGCCTCGCGCGGGCACCCAAGAGGAATCCGTTTCCGGGTGTCTCTCACCCCGCCGAGCCGGGCCCCGAGCGGCCGCCGCCCCTGCTTCCTGCAGCCCCCGCACGCCGCCGGGGTCCCTCTCGACCCGGGTCGCCACCCCGCCCGCACGCGTGCCCCGCCGCCCTGGGCCAGCGCGCCAAGCGTGCTCGGACACTCGCGAGGCACCGAGGCCCAGACTTTGACTCTTTCTTGCAAAAGAGCCGAGCCGGGGGTCGCGCGGAAACAGGCGGGTTGCAAAGGGAACTGGGAACTCCGCCTTGGATGCAGCGAGAGCGCGCGGCACTCACACCTCCGACCCCCAGCGCTGCTGGCGCCCACGACCCCCAACTTTAAACGGATCTTGGGCCCGCCCTCTAGCCCAAGGTAGCCAATCCCCGAGGAGGTGGGCGGCGGGGGCGGGGCCCCAGGGCACCTGCAGGACTTCAGCCGGGAGCCCAGCGCTGAGCGGGAGCGGAGAGGATCCCGGATCCTGGTTCGCACCTTCTCTGGCCGCCGCCAATATCTGCGAGATGGGGCAAGAGGACGAATGGAGGCCAATGTGGCGTACACCTAAATATTTAAAGCTTATCAATTAAGCTCTTCAGGTGTTTTCTATTATAACCCTGGCAATTATACTTTCAAACCAATGAAACAGAAAAATAAGTATAAAGCTAGGGTTTATTATATGACCGAATATCAGTAAAATGTCAAAGATGACAGAACTTAGTCATTATGGCATATGTCTGACTGTTCTGATGGTGGGCTGGTAATAATGTGTGCGTGGGTAATATTATAAAGACAAACAATTCACAAGTAATTTTTGTTTTTCCATAGATTTCTCTTCTTCACTTTTATTTTAGCAAAGTCACTATATGTGTTATGGCAATCAAATTTACGTTCTTAATGTCAAATCAGACCACCTTTCTTAAATCACTGTAGTTCTTAGAGTGTGGTTTATTAATTTCAATTTGGAGAAAGTGCTCTGCTGAAGCATTTAAAACTGAAATCGTTTTTAAAAAGTAAAGCGATATTCAGGTTTAGAGATAACTCAGGAACATATCACATCCAGCATTATAATGAGGTCACATGATATGATAAATTACCACAGAAGATATTACCAAAACAATTTTATTTCATCATACAAGTTGCTATCGCTTATTCTGTGATGCATGCCATCCCTTACAAGAGTATGTATCTAAACCAATATAGTATTTCCCACATTTATATATACACATTTAAGAGTAATGTGAATTGCTGTCATTCCTTGGCTGTCATGTGTAATTCTTAGAACACCATGCTAATTCTTGAGTACATCTGGAGTCACAAATTGGAATATCAAAAGAAGGAAGAAAATGGCTGATTCTCACCTCTGGGGAACAATACTTTGTAATACAGGAATCACTGCATTCATGTGATCTGAGAAGGACTTGACAAATCTGCCAGGTTTTTTTAATCCAAAAAAAAAAATCCAGGTACTCTTGGATTTAAAATAGTGTTAGTCTCAAATATCAGCAGTGCCACAATTCTACATGGCATTCATAGCCTGTAACCTTTGTTTTTAGGACATTGAGCAAGAGACAAGTAACATTTCTTTGAGGTTTGAACAATATTAATCATGAGAATGGATGCTAAGAGTTATGTTCCATGGAACCAGCACTGGGTGCCAGATCCTGACAGAGCTGCCCATGTGTTCTTTAATGTGTGTGTGTGTGTGTGTGTGTGTGTGTGTGTGTGTGTTTTACTGGGCAGGGACATCTAACGCATGTCCTAGGTACTGTACTGGCCATGGGGCTCTTGCCAGAGAGTGTTCCCTGGTCACACATTGCCAGTGGTAACCAGAGCTGACAACGTGCCCAGTGCTTATAAGCTTCCTGTATTTTGGATCTGTGGAACCATCTACCCTCTCTAACCCTGAAACAATCTAGTCAACAAGGGAGAGCAGCCAAGAGGGCAATACCAAACCTAGCACATAGCCGGTACCTCCCCTCCCCCAACTGGAAAAGGCAGCCAAGTTCAACCAAGCAAGGTTCTCTGTGTCCCTATTTCTGAAGGGGGAAATCAAGGAATTGATGATCCTGTGGGCATTAACAAGTTGTATCTGGGGCCCTGCAGCTGAGAATGTGGTGGGGGAAGGGATGAGCAAATTTAAAGCAAGCTGTCTCAGAAACCTAGCACCAATGGTTACACAGACTTAGCGAAATTTAGCTGTTGAATGATTGGGGCAAGATCCAGTGCAACTGCTCCGTGCCCCATAAAAGGTGATGTGGATAGAGGATAACTGTACCTTGTAATATACACCAGATGTGTGCCAAATTGGACCCAACCAAATACCATAATTAGATTAGCAGCTGCATCATAAACGGACATTTTCAAATATTTGCTTGACAATGAGGGATACAAAGAGGATTCAAAATGGGCCTCACCACCCTGAAGAGAGGCAATACGTGAACCAGTAATTATACCTGTGGTAGCTGTAGTTGGTACTGACACCTGTCCAAGGTTTAGCTGGCAGGCAGGGAATTAAGGTTGATTGTGTTTTCTTCACTATATAGCAACAGCAGATAATGATGGATACTTAAGAGGTCATGGTGTGTATTACCTACAAAAGGAAGGAAAAATCTAGATCACCAAGACGTTAGGGCACCCTATACTTGAAATTGTAAGATTCACTGCACCCTTTTGTAGGACTAAGGCAGTCTGCAGTGCATTTGGCTTCAGCCTAAGAGGATTTACCCAGTGGTCCTTTTCGAAGGAGAGAGGAGAAAAGGAGACTAAGGGAAAGGGAGAGGAAATGAAAAGCTCTCAGATGGACGGAAAGCTGATTTCCTTTCTACACACCTCCTGTGGGTATTGTCCTGTGAGTTTGTGGTTCATGAGATTTCATTGGGAAAATGAAACTCCCAAGCCCAAAGGATTAGTGAGCAGTTTTAGATGTCTTACTTTTCACATGGTAGATGTTTTGTAAGTTACCTTGGTTGCAAGTAACAGAAAAATCTGACCCAAATGGCCCAGAAAAGTAAATGTATTGGTTCATGAAAAGGATTCCCCAAAATGAGGTTGTACCAGGGCTGCAAAACTGTCACTTGGACCCAGTTTCTTCACCTTTCCACCCCTCCACTTTGCCACGTTGGTACTTGGTGGGCCTACTCTTACTTAGGCCCTTCTCTCCTGGTCCCCAAACAGCTGGAAGCTTTCTAGGTCTACCTGCTTCCTTTTTCAATGCTTAACTCCAAATCCCCTAATTGAATTTCACTGGCCAGGTGCTTTTTCACATGCTCATTCTTGAACCAATCAATGTAGTTAGGAGGAAATGGTTCATTAAGACAAGATCATAAACCAATGAGAGCCCCCTCCAGGGATTTGGAGGTAGACCCATTCCACCCAAACTCCATGGTTGGGAAATTCTAGGTCTATGAGGAAAAGGAAGGTAGGAAACGGGTGTCAGAGGGACAACTAATAACATTCCTTACTCTTGTCTTTCTAAACATGTTTTGAGTTTTTGGAATTACATTTTAAATACATCTAGAGACTATATATTTTAAGAAAATTTTGTTGTGTGCGCTTCGATTATATTAACATTTTTTTAGTAGTGCTAATAACCATACCTTAATGTATCTTTTTGTAAACCTACACTATCAGTTGAAATAAATACAGGTTCCCAGAATGTCTGGAATTCTAAAATGGAGGAGAGCTGGGAAATTAATGTCACTGCGTTTTCTTGTTATGCTAGCTTTGCTATCAAACTCAGCCCTTTTACTCTACAGAAGGTGGGGCAAGATTTAGTTAACTGCTTTTCATTAGAAAGCAAACCAGGTCAAGGGTCGACATGTAAAACTATACAGCCGATTCCTTCCTTTTCTGTCCACAGGGGGAGTCACTGGCTGGCTTCTAAGGAGAGGAGCATGTGGTAGACCCAAGGGGATCCACCTGGCTGTTTCTCCAGCAGGGTGGGTGGATGCCTCTGACAAGATACTCAGGCCACCCTGGAGACCACAGTGGTGACCACGCAGCAAGAAGCCATCCCCTTCAGACTGGGCACCTCTTCATCTGCTTTTCCCCAAACTATATACCTGATGGACATACTATGGGTTTAAGCCGGTGTTTGCAGGAGGTGAGATCATTGCTCTGCTGCTGTATAGATTCAGGGACACGACTGGGGAAGGAGGCATCATGTCCTTCCTCCAGTTGCTTACCTCCCCTGGGCAGCACAAGCAGCAAGGCCTCCCACTCGAGTCCTGGATTGGGATGTGTTTGAGTGGGGAGTACCACTCCTCTCTTGGTCCTCACAGGGGTTTTCTCTTTCCCTCTCTTTCTTCCTTCCCATTCCTTTGCATTTCCTTCTGCATCCCTTGCATTTAACCTGCCTCCTTGCTTTTTGCTGATATTGGCTGTTCCCCAGATCTGCCACCCTCCCTGGTCCTTACAGAAACAATCAAGCCTCCCTCTCCCTTGGTACCTTCTCAGGATTTGTGCATTTTGCAGCCTATGGTGAATGTCTATGACTTCTTTGTCCACTAATTGTCGCTCTGTAAAGAGGCTGTCTCTGATTTCAAGGTCTGGGTCAGCTGAGTCCCTGGGATATGAGGCAAATGAGCATCTGTTGATGAGGGCAGGGAAAGGTGTCAAAAGGTACAGGAGGCTCCATTCGGTGCACTGGTGGGTTTTCTCCTGGAGCTTCTCAAACCAAACTTATCTTGCCATTATGATTAATTTCAATCTGGAATTTCCATTTTTGTCTCAAAAAGAAAGTGATTTTCCTTCTGCCCATGGAACTTTACCTTACTTCTTACTGACCATCCTGGCCTTATTATGCTAAGATGTTATGAACCCTTTCCTACATTAACTGATAACAAATAGCATATCCCAGTTTTCCCTGACTGAAGGAGAAAGGAAGAGATACCTTTCTGTTCACCTAACCACATATGTGAATCTATTTTGGGTGGAAGCAGCAGCACTGACATTTGCTTCTCAGAGTGGATTTGTTTCCAAATCTTAAAGTGTAGTCAGATTCCCTAGACTGTCTAGAGCATGTAATAGGCACTCAACCCCTGTACGTAAGTTGTATGGTAAGGTTGAACTACCAAGGGGGTGAGTTGGAAATACGGGGGAAAGGGGATTGTGCCAGGAGTCTAAATCATAGATTATGATTCTGGTGCTGCAGGGCATTAACTTTGTGACCGAGGGCAATTTTACTTCACCTCTTTTAGCCTTCGTTTTCCCATTTATAACATGAAGACAATCAGTGCCTTCAAGGCAAGTAAATGAAAGAGTGGGCATGTGTTTTGTAAACTATAATGGCAAGATATTATCTAATCCATGCAATTAGTTTTCTAATATAAATTAGAGTCAGTTGATCCTTCTGTCCATATATTTACTTGTCAACGGTAGAATCTTGAAACATCCAGCTACAAAAAAAGTCTGTACAGTTGAATAACCAGATGCATCAGATAGAGATGATTAATTTAAACCATCTCTACTATAAACAGTATATTTTTGCCATTATTTATGCAGCCCAAGGAAGCAGTGCAGATTTTCTTCTGAATGTACAAAAAACATAAAGGAATAATATCCAGGCTTCAGAGTTCTTCGTCTGGATCTGAATTATCTCTGCTTTAATTATCATTGGTATGTTTTGACACTACCTGAAGGGCTAGACAAGGAAATCAACAAGTACTTGGCATGAAGATTGTAAAAATGCATCTTTTATGTCCTACGTGTATAACACGTTTTGCAGTCAGCTCTTATCTTTGCAAGGAAAGATGAGTCGCTAATATAAAATAATGCCTTACTTATAAGTCACTTGTGTTTTGCTCTGGGGCTAAATTAGCAATCCAGGTGTTCCAACCCATAATGCTACTGGCTTCCCCACAGTAACTTAAGAAACTAGCTGAAGAAAAAATTTTCTATCAATGCAGGTAATCCACACAAGTATTACCTGTGCAAATGTACGGACATCCTGGAGCTGAGTGTCCTGAATCTCTGTTTTTTTCATTGGGCACTTATTGAGTATTCCCACCATGTCAGAAGAGGGATAAGTGCCAGCAATATTTAGACAAATATTGCAAGCCCCCTCATCCCTGCAGATGAGACATGTAGCCAGATACACATCGATAATATAATATTTTAAGTACCATAGTAGACCTTGGTACAGAGTTTGTCAGGATCCATTTAATTTCTGGATTTCCTCCTTAAATGAGTACAAAAAAACATATTTTATACACTGATAGATGCTGATTTTCTACTAATTTGTTGATTCTTTACGTCTTTAGAATTAGTCTGCAGGCCACACCAGAACAGTTGTCTCACTAATTAATAGCCAGTTCTTGATTTTTGAATCCCAAATAATATCAACCAGTTTCAAATCCCCCATTAGGCATCAAGGGGAGTCAATCACTATTTAAAAAATTTTTAATCTTTATTTATTTTTGAAAGACAGAGAGAGAGAGAGAGAGAGAGAGAGAGAGAGAGACAGAGACAGAGACAGAGCCTGAGCAGGGGAGGAACAGAGAGAAAGGGAGACACAGAACCCGAAGCAAGCTCCAGGCTCCGGGCTGTCAGCACAGAGCCCAACAGAGCAGGGCTCGACTCACGAACCGTGAGATCATGACATGAACCAAAGTGGGTCACCCAACTGACTAAGACACGCATGTGCCCCAGCCAATCACTATTGTTGATCATTTTCACATCTATCTTCAAAAGAAGATCCATCACAACTGGAGATAGTTAAAACAATGGGAATAAAAATTTGAAGAAAATTCCAAAAGAAAGGAATTTGAAAGATTAAAAAAAAAATAGTATCTTAAGAAAAAAAGTTTTTGTAGTCTCCCAAGGTAGGTAAAGGAAGATATATCTATTCTAGTATATAATACTGTATACTTCTTTTAAAGGATTCTATTAAACAAGCTGCTTCCCTAACACACACACACACACACACACACACACGAAAAACTCATCTTGAAATGTTCTAAAATTATATAGTGGTGATGATTGCACAACTTTGTAAAAACCATTGGATCATATGCTGTAAGTAGTGAATTTTTCACTATGTAAATCATAATAAAGCTGTTTAAAATTTTTAAAATCACTCTAGGGGCAGCTGGGTGGCTCAGTCGTTTGAGTGTCTGACTTTGGCTCAGGTCATTGTCTTGTTGTCCGTGAGTTTGAGCCCCAAGTTGGGCTCTGTGCTGACAGCTGGGAGCCTGGAGCCTGCTTCGGATTCTGTGTCTCCCTCTCTCTCTACCCCTCCCCCACACATTCATTCTCTCTCTCTCTCTCTCTCTCTCTCTCTCTCTCTCTCTCCCCCTCCCTCTGTCAAAAATAAATCAACATTAAAAAGAATTTAAAAAGACATTCTACACTGCAGGGTTCAAGATAGTGGGGAAAGGGAGTTCATGGTGTGCTTCTTTGATTTCGCATATCTGGGGCAGAATAAAACATAGTTTGTTATGAAAACACAAATCCTCATCTTGAAGCGTCCCTAAAAATCAGAAATGGCTGCTGGCTGCCATCACTACATGTCTGGTGCTACATTAAGACTTTACATACGTTGTTCTACTTAATTCTTAAAGTAACCCCGTAAGGTGAGCTTTATCCCAAGTTTACAGGTGTGAAAATAAATATGAAGAGGTTGGATAATTTTCCCAATGCCATGCAGCCAGTGAGGGTTGAAGTAAGGTTTAACCATATGTCTCGTTGCACATAGTGGATAAGTCCTAGTTGTTACAGTAAAACCTAGTATTTTCTGGAGGCCTGACTGAGAGGGTGCACACACACCCTAATAAATTTTGATCATCGTCATCTCTTCCCAAAAGTAAGAAAGAATATCGCTTACATTTAAAAGGTGTTTTGAAGACAGGCAGCTATATGATCTGATTTCCCAAACCCCAGGTGGGGCCCAGGCATCTGCATTTTACCGGAACCTCAGGCAGGTCTAATGTCAGCAAACCTCACACACCCCTATGAAGAGGAGTTGCCCAGGTGGAAATTCCTGGAAAGCATATCTCCCATTGCTCATGTTTGTGTATGTGGGCCTGATTTCCTACTCTCTGTGTATGTTGCAGAAATATTTCATCAGTAAATGAGTTGAAAGCATAATCTAACATGTGATTTTGATGGTAAATCATTTTGATATCGTTGTATATGAACAGTGTATTTTTTTTAAGTATTTTTTTAACGCTTATTTATTTTTGAGAGAGAGACAGAGTGCGAGCAGGGGAGGAGCAGAGAGAGAGAGACAGAATCCAAAGCAGGCTTCAGGCTCTAAGCTGTGAGCACAGAGCCTGATGCGGGGCTCGAACTCATGAACCGTGAGATCATGACCTGAGCCGTAGTCAGATGCTTCACCAACTGAGCCACCCAGGCACCCCTGAACAGTTGTATTATTAAACTGAGGATAGGGGTGTGTGTGCCTGGACCTTTCAATGAAAGGCATTTTATAGAACATCTTAAACTGTATGCATCCCATCAGCTAGTGATTTATATATCCGGAGTTGAAAGCAACATTATCCAGAGGGTAACCAGTCAGAAGAAGACAGGCCCCCATTAAGGAGGGAAGAGGATGTGGACACTGAGAAATCACTGAAAGCCTAACTCTTGACATTTATTTTTAAATGTGGTTGTAAAAGAAGACTCAGAACATTCAGCTGTGTCATGGCTAAAAATACACATTTTTTTCACTTCTCTTCACCCTCTTCACCCTGCCATCTTCTCAGAGACAAAAACAGAGAAAACAAGGAGATCTGGGAGACGGAAAAGGGAAAAGGAGAACACAGACTATATCCGCAGATGGGGAACTGGATGCCCAGATACCATAGGGATGGGTTCCTTCATTTCCAAAACCAGACCAAAGAACATCAGCTTTCTGGGTCCAGGAACAACCTTGGTTCCCTTACTTTTCTGAAAAGGTAACCAGCGCTGGTAGACAGCCCCTCACTTCTGCCTCCAAGCAATGTTACTATCTCTGCACCCCACCATACTTGCCTGGGAAGCTAAAACTGCCTTGTATAAATTAAAAAAAAAAAAAAAATGCTTTCATTCCTCCAGACTTAAGATAGCGGTTCTATTGTTTTCCTTTGTTCAATTAAGTAATGCAAGCAAATTTAGAACGATTTGCCTGAATAGAACTCTTTTTCATACAATGTCATACTGAGACAATATAGGGTAAACAAGAGAGACTTAACTCCTGTAAAGCCACTGGTCTGAGGCAGGGGTTAAAAGTTTCCATACACTTAGAGACAAATCCCTTCTTCTGCGAAAGTGATCAAATGAGAGATAAGAGCCGTTAGGGTGTAATGGTTGTCTGGGCAAAATTAGAAGTAACAATTTAAAGCCGGCTTGCACCAGTGTTTTTATTTTCCAGAGGCCTTAAAAGTATGTCGACCGTGGAGAAAGACATCCTGTGATTGTATTGTGTCCACTGAAAAGTAAGAACCACAAGATAAGGACCACGGGACTGAAGGATGCTGTCCCACTCCCAGCCCCAACGCTTTGAAAAGTGCCTTGATAAGCCTCGCACACTACTCCTTCAGAGATCGACATTCCTTTTTCTTGATGGCTCCTTTGTATACAAGCTATCTCTAATAAACTCCACCTGCTTCCTTTATCTCAAGTTCAGTGTTCATTTCTATAACACTGAGACTGAAGAACCTGGTCTTGGGGTCCAGTAACAATACATATAGTCATAGCTAGTGGTTCACTGCAGGAATGACACATCATACAAATTACAGGTTATCCCAGTTATCTAGGAGGAGTTAATTACTGGCTAATCAGAAAGACTGTCATATTTTATTTATAACAAGGTCTACTTCAGTTCAATGGCATGTTTTTCAAGGACCTACTATGTGCCAGCCTTGTATGCTGAGTGCTATGGAAGATGAAGTTGTAGAAGGTACAACCTCCGAATCTGAGAATCTTCTGGTCTAATTGCTGAAGAGAGACACACCAACAGAAACTCTAATATTAAATGGCCATAAGATAGAGGTGTATGCTGTGTGCTATGGGACCATGGCAGGTGGGGGCGGGGGGAAAGTGGTCCACCTGGGGATTCCTGGATAGCTTCCTGTGAGGATTACGATAATGAGCTGAGTCTGGAAAAGAGGCAGGAAATGTATCCCTAGTAAAGGGACCAGCATGAGCAATGGCATGGACATACGAAACAGATGAAATCTGCAAACACCACAGTTGTGCTAGAGTCAGGGCACAAGGACTTTCTATGCCTTGCTGGGGAGTGCACAGGCAATGAGGAGCTGGTAGGGAATTTAGGCATGGGAATGACATGGTCATATTTGTGGGTAGATGGAAGGCTCACCTGATTTTATATGAAGGGCTAATTTAATGTGAAGAAGACTAGAGACTTCTGAGAGCCAATTGCAGAGAACCAGATCATGTGTTACTCTCTAGTGGGTGAAATTGTAAGTTCTCTTTCTATCAATTGGGTTTAAATGGAAAAGGTGCAGCCTGAAGTTGGATCTCTGGCATTTGTGGGGCTTGATAGATCCGTTCACTCATTGACACCAGGATTCTTCTTCTCTTGACAGGTTGGCCTTTTTCTGACTTTCAGTGAGAGAGCAGGTAACAGGACCATCTATACAATGCGAGAGTCTAGAAGTCCTGCTTCCCAATGCCAGAAGCATTTCCCAGACATTGTAATGACCCACAAATCCTCATATATTAAAAAAGGAAGGAAGGAAAAATTCCTGAGACTGGTACTATTCTTTATCTTGAGCCATCACTCTAGGGTATGAGTAATGAAGGCTCTTGTCTGCCAGATTTCCATTTTCTCTAACATTATCAGCCCTTATAACTCTAAATGACTGCTGGTCAGCTCGATTTCTGTGACTCTATGAGCTAGTAACCAACATGAAAGATCTTCTCAAGTGATAGTCTCTGAATCTAGATCCTACTCCCCACTTGCATTTTTTTTTCTGTGAACATTGGTCTCCAGGCTTGCTCACTCCTACAGGAAAAGAGACCTTCTCTCTTCACGTTCTATATACCCATTGTCAAGGATGATTCTGACTGGCACTGCTTGAGTCACATGGCAATTCCTGACACAATCACTAGAAGATAGAATACTCTGACTGGCCAGTGTAGGCCATGTGGGGAGAAAGCAAGGAGGGTAGAGCACCCTGGCTAACAGCCCCACTGGACCCACACAGAATGGAGAATTTCTTTCCAAAGAAAGGAATGTCAGCACAAAACTTACATCTACCATAGGGGCCCCCGGGTGTCTCAGTCAGTTGACTGTCATCGGCTTCGAAGTCAGCATCGGACTTCGGCTCAGGTCATGATCTCGCAGTTCTTGGGTTCGAGTCCTGCATCGGGCTCTGTGCTGACAGCTCAGAGCCTGCAGCCTGCTTCAGATTCTGTGTCTCCCTCTCTCTCTACCACTCCCCTGCTTGCTCTGTCTCTCTCTCTAAAAAATAAATACACATTAAAAAATTTTTTTTAAACTCATGTCTACCACAGAGAATTAGTAAACAATAACGAAATATAATTATAGGGCACCTCACCCTAATAATGTTTCATTCTGTGGTAAAGAAAACTAAAAAAAAAATCCAAACCTCCTTGTACCTCTTCCAAAAATGTTGGTGGATTTGGAAAATGATCGACTTGCATGGAATCTAAGAGTAAATGAAGTGCAACTTTATTAAATGTTTCTTTAGGACATTCATTATATAACTGACTTGAAAATCTCCAGGGTATGTATTAGAAAACTGTAGTAGAACAGGGCTGGGAGAAAGGGTAGGAAAATCAAAGGAGCATCAAGGGCCAAAGTTCATTGGCCTGATGGAAAACCACGAGTCAAGTAAGGACAGAGAGAGGACAGAGAGAAGATAGACCAGGAGAGATGATAAAACTCCCATCTACACAGATTAGAGGGATTGGTTTATCTCAGGAAAGCCAAGAGCTGATATCTAGAACCACGGAAGATGGTCATCAGTTGATTCTTGAAGGTTTTTCTCTAGGTCCTTGACTAAGGGCACAGATTCAGTGGCCTGAGATCAGTAGTTTCTGTCTAACCCCAGCCAGGAGGCCAGCAAGAACTCTGCTTCTTCAGAGATATGGTGTCTAATAGACAAATAAGTAAAAGTAGACTAGAAAGTACCAGCAGAAACTATGATACCATCAGTTGAGGCTGGTAGAGGCACTTCTTAAGTAGGAGGCCAGGGACATCAAGGGCCATAGAGAAGATAGTGAGCCTGGTTTCACGTGTTCAACATTACTCAAGGTAATGGAGTGAAGACAAAGCAATTGTGTAAAGGTTTTAGCTCCAAATTTTCTGTTTTTAGATAAGGTCTAGAGTTGCAGAATCTCAAAATTGGATGGAACACAGAGGTCTTTGCATTAGAAACCTCAGTTTCTGATCAAACTCTGAGTAATTCTGTTGACCTTGATCAAGCTGCTAACCCTCTTTCTGCTGCAGTGTCTTCTTCAATGAGGATAATGAGAAATCCCGTTTACCTGACAGGATTGTCATTTCATTTGCCTGTGCAAAATGCAAACGTGTGGCTCCTTGTTAAAAAAAAAAAAAACTATTAAGAATTTTAAGATGGCAACAGCTGGCCATTAAACTGAGTGCCAGGTGCTTCTGAGAACAGAGCGCTGCATGACTGTACAGGTCTCCTGGCATGAAGTCAGCCCCGCCAGGTAGGATGATGCACATCAAAGCGTTTAGCAATCTAAAAAGAGTTCAACAAACTCCTGAGGGGTTTTGTCTTCCCTTGGCTCTCCAGCATTATATTAGTTTTCTAGGGCTGCCATTAAAAAAAGAACCACAAACTGGTGGCTTACACAACTGAAATGTATTGTCTCACAGTTCTGGAAGCCAGAATCCAAAATCAAGTGTCTGTAGGGCTGGTTCCTCCCGAGGGTAGTGAGGGAAGGACCTATTCCAGGCCTTTCTCCCTGGCTTGTAGATGGCCATCTTCTATGTCTCTTCACATTGTCTTCCCTCTATGCATGTCTCAATGTCCAAACTTTCCCTTTTTACAAGGACATGAGTCATATTCAATTAGGGCTCACCTTAATGATCTTGTTTTAACTTCATTACCTTTGCAAAGACCCTATCTCCAAATAAGATCACCTTTTGAGGCACTGGAGGTTAAAACTTCAACATATGAATTCAGGAGGGAGGACACTATTCAAGTCACAATAAGCATCAACCCCCTTTTTCTATTTGGGGGCATGCCTGTTGGTGTGTGGCCTCATGGGGAGGCAGTGATGTTAGGCTGTGGTAGAAGGAGGGTTATGCCACCATGACAGGGATGTAGGGCCACAGTTTCCGCTACCTAGTGCTTATTGTAGCTCTCGCTGCTTGTTCCATAAGACCTGCTCTTCAGTCCCTGAAAGCTCTTATGCATACACCCAATATATTCCTTTCTGGCTTAAGAAAGCCAGACTATGTTCCTGTGGCTTGCAGCCAAAAACACAAAGTGATACTCCAATATTACACTGGAATTGGAAAGGATACTTGAATTTGACTGGAGTCTTGTGCCTCTCCAGAGCTGCTTGGCACTGTCTGCCTCCTGGGCCCTGGAAGCTTCCGCTGTGGCCTTATCTCTGCCACCATCTGCAGACGCAGCCTTCCCACTGTGAGGGCTGGGCCACCGCACAGAAGCCACAGCAGCGTGGCAGTGCAGGCCTTCCCTGAGGAGACCTGCGGAGGCACTGGCTCTTCCCACTGCTCGCATGAAGCACCTTGCCACTTTGCTGGGGGCCATGCAAGATGGCTGCCCCACCGCTGCTTGGAGGGGCCAGGTGACAGCCCAGAACTGGGGGATGGCTGAATCCCTTTGAGCCCAGCTCTGAACAAACAATGAGAGTCAGGAGATGGAGGGAATGGGTAGATGAGCTCTTCTCCCTGCCTCCCTGGTGACTGACGATTCCAATATGTGATGGTTCCATTTGGCCTACTCACAGAGTACTGTTGGCTCAGCACTGGGTGTGGTTTTTGTGGCATGTGGCCAGCATTGTCACTCATCACCCCGCATTTGCTCCCTGACTCTCTCCTAGACAGCCTTCCCTTTTCCCTCACTCCTCTGCTCCCCCATAAAGCCTCACACCCTAAGCTTTGCCTCAGGCTCTGTTTTCTATGGAACCTCTTTTGATCTCCAAAGTCCAGGAGCCTTGAAGGAAGCTTTTGGTTTAGAGCTGGGAAGGGAAAAGAGGAAACCAGTTCATCACACCCATGTGTCCATATGTCAGCTTACCTGAGGCTCGAAGACATGAAGTGGCAGGTAACCAGGGATTACGAACAATGAGACCAGGCATATTATGAAAACATCATTTATGTCAAAGCTGCTCAGAGAACTGAGGCAATCATTGAAGATGATTCAGAACATCAGCTGGAGGACAAACGAGCTTTCACTTGGACCAGCCATGTAAAGGTGGCTGTGTAAACAGAGGCTAAGACCCCCAGTGTCTATTTAAAGGGCGTGGTTTTTTTTTGCCCTTGATGATAACAGGCTCCTGAAGAGCAGGATGGAAATCATTTTAACACTGTACAGTAGATAACCACTTCGGTGCCCCAAAGAGCTTTACTCTCTATTTAGAACCAGCTTGATGTTTTCAATTCCTGTCGCAGTACCATTCCAGACAATTAGAAATACAACTTCAGGGGGCACCTGGATGGCTCAGTTGGTTATGCGTCTGACTTCAGCTCAGGTCATGATCTCAAGGTTCATGGGTTTGAGGCCCGCATTGGACTCTGTGCTGACAGCTCAGAGCCTGGAGCCTGCTTCGGATTCTGTGTCTCTCTCCCTCTCTGCCCCTCCCCTACCCACGCTCTGTCTCTCTCAAAAATAAATAAAAACATTAAAAAAAAAAAAGAAATACAGCTTCAGTGTGGCTTTGGTTCCATTTGCCCCAATGGTGACTGTTAGGCAATTCAGGGCCATATAAATATATTTATATATTCTTTTAGCTTCTTTTTATTAAATGAAGTTTCAAATAGGTCTTCCAAAACAAATGAACAAAAAAAACTGGAGTTTGGGTCAACCAAGGACAAAAATAAAGGGAAATTCCAGAAGGAAAAAGTAGTTCTACCATCTACTAGCTTTATGACCTTGGGCAAATAACAAGACCTCTCTGAATTTCAGTTTCCTCTTCCACAAAACAGAGAATACAATAACCCCATTTTGTGTTTTTATAAGAATTGAGGGAGCTAGGGTGTGGGAGAAGCCTAGCACATAATTAGTGCTCCATAAATATTAGTTATTGTTACCATTATTGGTTGCCACACATGATTACTTCTCAACATAAGGGTATGATAATATGTGAGATCTACTTCTGGAAGACCAGTTTGGAAGGAGGCAAGCACACTACCCTTGCTCTCTCTGTTCTCTACGTTCCGAACATGAACACACATCTCTATGCCCCAAAGGGACTCATGGACATTCCTCTTGAAACGAATTTCATAGTAGGAGGGCACCCACCCATGCCTTGGAGATAAACTCCAGCAGTAGAGAGTGGGATCGCCGATCTCCCTTGAGTTGATAGGTCTCACATTTTTGAGAGCATAGGAACCACTTGATATGTGTATACATATTTCTAGGCCCCATTCTCAAAACTTCTGATTCAGTAGTCCTGAGGTTAGGGACCTGGGAATTACCATTTGCACAAATGTGTGTGTGTGTGTGTGTGTGTGTGTGTGTGTGTGTGTGCGCGCATGCACACATGATAGTGAGGTAGAAAGAATTTGGCCCACGTTTCCAGAATTATCCTCTGGAGTTCTCAGACACTCTTCTAGCCCTGTGGTGAGTATATGCAAACAGCCTGAGCTCCCAGAAAACACTTCCAATTCTCTTCTCTTGGGTTATGGACATGTTTAATGAGCCAGTCCTGCCCACACAGACCTATTTCAATGTTACCACTGGCGTAACAGTTTAACTTTAAAGTATACCTACATAGATAGGTTATTACCAGGCAGTGCTTCTTCCCAAACTTAGCTGCATCTGAGTAACATCTGGGGAAACTTTTAAATGCCACCCCCCTCATGTCCAAATCTAATTAGAAAATGAGCAAAAGACATAAAGAGACATTTCACTGAGGAGGATATACAGATGGTAAAAAAGCATGTGAAAAGATATTCAGCATCACTAGCCATGAAGGGAAGGAAAATTAAACCATGATGAGATATCGCCATACACCCAGCAGAATGGCTAAAATAAAGCATAGTGATAATACCAAATGCTGGGAAGAATGTAGAGAAACTGGATCTCTTATACGTTACTGGTGGGAATGTGAAATGGTATGGCTACTTTGGAAAACAGTTTGGTAATTTCTTAAAAAAAACTAAATATACAGGGCGCCTGAGTGGCTCGGTCAGTTAAGCATCCAACTCTTGGTTTCAGCTCAGGTCATGATCTCACGGTTTGTAAGATCGAGCCCCGCGATGTGCTGAGAGTGGAAACTGATTGGGATTCTCTCTCCCTCTCTCTCTGTCCCTCCCTAACTCATGCACACATGTGTGTGTGCACAGACTCTCTCTCTCAAAATAAACTTTAAAAAAAAAAACCCACTTAACATCCACTTAACATATGACCTAGCAATTACCGAAACGAAAACTTACCTTCACACAAAAACATTTTATACAAGTGTTCGTGGTAGCTTTACTTTTATTTGAGTATAGTTGACACGCAATGTTACATTAGTTTCAGATGAACATCCTGATGGGACAACTCTACATGTTATGCTGTGTTCACCACAAGTGCAGCTATCATCTGTCACCATACAGCGCTGTTACAATACCATTGACTATATTCCCTATGTTGTGCCTTTTATTCCCGTGACTTATTCGTTCCCTGACTGGAAGTCTGTATCTCCCTCTCCCCTTCACTCATTTTGCCCATTCTCCTATCCCTGTCTCCTCTGACAACCACCAGTTTGTTCCTCGCATATATAGGTCTGATTCTGCTTTCTGTTTATGTATTAATTTTTTTTAAGATTCCACATGTGAGTAAAATCATATGGTATTTGTCTTTCTCACTCTGAATTGTTTCACTTACCATAATATCCTCTAGGTCCATCCATGTTTTCACAAGTGGCATCATCTCATCCTTTTTTGTGGCTAAGTAATAATACACACACACACACACACACACACACACACACGCACACACACACACACACACACACTTCATATCTTCCTTATCCATTAATCTATTGATGGACATTTAGGTTGCTTCCATATTTTAGCTATTGTAAACAATGCTTCAATAAACACAGGGGTGCATATATCTTTTCAAATTAATGTTTTCATTTTCTTTGCATAAATTCCCAGTAGGAGAATAGGTGGGTCATGTGGTAGTTCTAGTTCTAAGTTTTTGCGGAAACTCCATACTGCTTTCCACAGTGGCAGCACCAGTTAGCACTCCCACCAGCAGTGCACGAAGGTTCCATTTTCTCTACATCATTCTCAGCACCTGTTATTTCTTATCTTTTTTTAAATTTTAGTCATTCCCTCAGGTGTGAGGTAGTATCTCATTGTGGTTTTGATTTGTATTCTCCTGATGATGAGTGATGTTGACTACCATTAGTGTGTTTGTTGACCATCTGTATTCTTCTCTGGGAAAATGTCTATTTGGGTCCCCTGCCCATTTTTTAATCAGTTTGGTTTTTTGCTGTTGAGTTGTATAAGTTCCTTACATATTTTGTATATTAGCCCCTATTGGATATATCATTTGCAAATATTTTCTTCCATTCAGTAGGTTGCTGAATGGAACCTTTTTTTTGTTTTCTTGATGGTTTCCTGAGCTGTGCAGAAGCTTTTTATTTTGAGCTAGTGCCAATAGTTTATTTTCGCTTTTGTTTCCCTTGCCTGACAGCTTTATTTATAATAGCCTCAAACTGTAAACAATCAAAATGTCCTACAGTAGGTGATTATTAAACAAACTGTGGTACACCCACATCATGGAATACTACTTAGCAATAAAAAGGAATGAACCATTGAGACACACGTGACTTGGATGGATCTCAAGTACATTATGCTGAGTGAAAAAGCCGATCTCAAAAGGCTTATGTAATAATCTCTATAATTCCATTAATAGAACCTCCCTGAAATGATGAAATTATAGAGATGGAGAACAGTTTAGTGTCTGTTGGCATGGTAGGGAGAAGGGGGTAGGCAATACTATGAAGGGGTGATCTTTGTGGTGATGGGACATTTTTTAAACTAAATTCTGAATCCTAACACTGCCAATATCCTGCTTTTAATATTGTAAACTACATTTATGTACCATGTAATCATTAGGGCAAACTTTGCAACCTCCTGTGAATCTATAATAGTGTACAAAGAAAAAGAAAAAAATAGTCCTGGTGTCCAGGCTGCTCCCCAAACCAGTGAAATCAGAATCTTGGGGTGGGGAACAGTCCAGGGATCAGCATGTTTCAGGTGACGGCTAAGTGTAGCAAAAGTAAAGGTCTACTGTAATTGGCATGCCATAGCTACTGCTCCCACTAGCTTTCCTTCTGCTGTACCTCAGACTCGATGGGGAAGCGGCCATGCAACACACATCAGGGCAGTGAATGCCAACATTGGTTGCATAGTGATGAGGCTTTTTTACAGCCTTGAAACTGATCTGGCTGATCATATTTTCTGAGGAATCAGTGTGTGGGGAGGAGCCCCGGCAATGAAGAGCACAGGGATGGGGGCCCATGGTGTAAACCTAGGCTAAGGAAGGCCCTGAGCTTCATTTCTCTTTGTTCCTCCAGATTTCTGGACAAATACAAAATGCTCTCTTGCATTTCTCTTTGAAGTTCATAACAGATTCCCTAAGGGTTTGTAAAACATCTGCCATCCAAACTGACAGGCTCTTGCACAAAGATGTTAGAGATACAGAATGGTTTCCTCTGCTGACTACAATCAATGACATCTCCATAATTGTCTTCTCTATCATCTTATTTGAACAAGTAAAAGACGGGGCGCCTGGGTGGCTCAGTCGGTTAAGCGGCCGACTTCAGCTCAGGTCATGATCTCGCGGTCCATTAGTTCGAGCCCTGCATCGGGCTCTGTGCTGACAGCTCAGAGCCTGGAGCCTGTTTCAGATTCTGTGTCTTCCTCTCTCTGACCCTCCCCCATTCATGCTCTGTCTCTCTCTGTCTCAAAAATAAATAAACGTTAAAAAAAATTAAAAAAAATAAACAAGTAAAAGACATTGCACAAAATAAAGCAGTAGTTCTTGAGGGAAGGCATATATATTTTTTTTTTCTTTTTTTTTTTTGTATCTTTGGTCAAAATATCTAAGAGCTGATCATAAAAATAACAGAATACCTTTGGCACTGACCATCCCTGTTTTTAGCCTTCACTTATATCTTGCTATTTTACTGCTATAGTTTCATATTGTTTCAGAGCCTCCTGTGTCTGATGGTTCTAATGCTTTCCAAAATGAGTTTCTCCAGCCACATCTCAGATATGGAAGCTTTGTTAACTGTAACAGTTCACTTAAGACTAATATGAAGCTTTCTGGTTGATTGTTGCTGGTGTCTTATGAACTCCCAAGCCCTCTACTGCCAACCCATATGCTTTCCCACTGTATTTCTCAATACAATTAAACTGCTGTATCATTTTTTTTTAAATGGATATTTGGTTTATAATATGGGCAGGGTCTTTGAATAATTACCCAGAATGGTATTGCTAATTGTGACATTATTGAAATATTTATGAAAAGAGGGGCGCCTGGGTGGCGCAGTCGGTTAAGCGTCCGACTTCAGCCAGGTCACGATCTCGCGGTCCGTGAGTTCGAGCCCCGCGTCAGGCTCTGGGCTGATGGCTCGGAGCCTGGAGCCTGTTTCCGATTCTGTGTCTCCCTCTCTCTCTGCCCCTCCCCCGTTCATGCTCTGTCTCTCTCTGTCCCAAAAATAAATAAAAAACGTTGAAAAAAAATTAAAAAAAAAAAGAAATATTTATGAAAAGAGAACTTTGATCTGCTATTTCACTCACAGTAGCTCAAAGACAGTATAAGACAAGAGTTCAAACTCACAGCCAGAGGGCTGTATTTTGCTGTTTATACAAGCTTTAACTGATATTCACAGTGACTTTTTGGGTCACTTTTACATATTCTTAACCAAGTAAAAGTGTAAGAACTATAAGTGGGGATCTACTAAATTACTTGATGTCAAAAAGGAGGGTGCCTGGGTGGCTCAATTGGCTAAGCATCTGACTTTGGTTCTTGTCATGATCTTACAGTTTGTGAGTTTGAGCCCCATGTCGGGCTCTCTGTTCTCAGCACTGAGCTCACCACGGATCCTCTGTCTCCCTCTGTCTGCCCCTGCCCCTGCTCGCATTCTCTCACTCTCAAAAAGAAATAAAAAACACTTTAAAAAAAAGGAGCTGCTAACTTTATAATGGTCATTACATATTCAGTGGGCATTTATTGATCTATTACACAACTGTGTAGACATTATAGTAGAGATTTTCTGCTAACCCGACATTAACACGTGTCTTTTCACCTAACCCTTCGTGGGAGACCATGGAAATACTTTAACATCTGGAATCTGTTCAAACATTAGCAGAGATTTTTAAGAATGGCACTTGAGAAAGTCTTGTCACACTTTATGAAATCCATTCTGGAAGCATTTTTTTCCAACTACTCGTCTATTTCATAGCGAAAGGCCTTTTATCGCATCCTCAAGTGCAGTATTGTAACATCAAAGCTGAACTTAACCAATGCAATGAGATGCATGATAAAAATGTAAAATGATACACGTGATTCTCCTTACCACTCGTGCAGTCTCATTAAGCCACTTACCACAAAAGAACCTTGGGATATCTTAGGAGCAAGACAGGGAAGCTTTCCTGAGCTAATGGCACCGTTGTTCTCCCCAGTGACACTGAATGTAGCCACAGGAGGCACTAGGTGTTCAGGAGGGACAAGAAAGGAATTTGAAAATAAATTCCAAATCCTGCCACTGTTGTAACAAAACTCTTTTTTCTCCCTCAGCTTTGCTCAGAACCTGCTTCTGTGATTGTGGCTCACCTGTAACGCGTAGGTGGCATTCAGAAGACTGACGCAACCAGCCTTTTCTGTCCTGAACACCCAGGAGCATAGCCTTTCTGTGGGAAGTGGTTGGTTGCTGGTTGGTTTCTGTTGGCCGAGCGCACGCTGGTCTGGCCGGCCTGTCAATTACTCAATGGTTACGCTGAGGAAGAAGCAGGTCCTGCGTGTCAAACAGGTTGCTGCTCTCGGAGTGCAGAAACGTCAAGTGCACGTAATTACCGCTAATTTGAAAACACAAAAAAGCTGCTACCATTCAGGGGGCAGCGGAGCACTGCCTCTCCTGTTTCTGGAGAGAACCAAAATCACAGTCGGGCAATATTGTAAGCTTTCTTTGCCACCTGGTATACACACATCTTTTTGATGTGTAATTACAGTGTGTAACTACATATTTATTTTTTGATCCATGTTCTCCCCATAGCTTCATGAAGGCAGAGACCACGTGTCCGTTTTGTCTGCCATTGTACACGCCCAGGACAATGTGGGAACTCAGTAACTGTTTCATGAACAAATGACCATTGTATTTCATTTGTGAGAAAGAATTTCCAGATACATCTCTCCACATTCATTGTGACCTTATGTTTGGAGGCACTCAATATAACCTCTAAATTGTTCATGTTGAATTATTGGACCACACATGGAGGGTTGCCACGGTGGCCTATTAATGTTTTATGTAAAGTGTGATGGCCATGAAAGCTTGCACATAAAAAGTCATAGACAGCGAGGTTCATTAGTTGATAATCTTTTCCATTCCTTTGCCTCTTGAAAGATATGCACTTATATCATTTTATATATCCATATTCTGTATCCAAATGATAAAAGCTTCTTAGAAAAATTTCATTGCCTCTTGTAATTTCTTCTAATCCTTAATAGTCTTAAAGATAACACCACAGTGTTGACACATAACATATGTTAAATAAATATTATTGTTGTTTACTGTTGTTTTTGTGAATTGAACACAGCAGTAAAAATGAAAATGTAACTATTAAATATTTGGTGTGAGTTCTAGGCATTCTCTGTAAATTTGTTTTTAATGTTTAATTATTTTTGAGAGACACAGAGAGAGAGAGAGAGAGCATAAGCAATGGAGGGAAGGCAGAGAGAGGGAGACACAGAATCTGAAGCAGGCTCCAGGCTCCAAGCTGTCAGCACAGAACCCAAGGCAGGGCTCGAACTCACAAACCATGAGATCATGACCTGAGCCGAAATTGGGCACTTAATCGACTGAGCCACCCAGGTGCCCCTATAGCCATTCTCTTTAATCTATGGTTTTAGTTCAGTTATGTCTGCATTAGTTAAATTGCTTTTTCTACTACCAGTTTACATTTGGCTTTTCTACCAGAGGCAAGCGTTTTCCTAGCCACTTGGATTTTGTCTTGCTCAGCACTTCAAGGTAGATGGTCCAAGATATAAGTCAGATTCTGAGTCACTGGCTGGATCGTTGTTCCCAGGACCCCTTACACGGTAGGGCTAACTAAATTGCTCCTCAGTATTCTTCTATGTATTTGAAAGAAATACATGCTCTTGCTATGTGCAGTGCCTCATAGATATCATCTCTTAAATACTAACTTATTGGAAAATCACATTTTTACAGTTCTTTGGTTACAAAATTTTTAGACCCATACAACTACTAGGCATGAAGTATTGTTACTAGGCATGAAGTATTATTGAGTCAAGGACTAGAACTACAGCTATTATTACCATTAAAGCTTTTGCTCACCACTTGGCTAACCACCAGAAGTGAAGGTGATGTTGGTTCCTCTGCAGAGAATTATGAGAAGTCATCTTGGCCGAGGTCAAGAGCTAAAAGGTAGGAGCATTATTTGTAGATAATTTTTAGCTTTTTTTTAATGTTGACTTAGACATAACTGACATAAAACATACTGCACGTTAAAAATATACTATTTGATGAGTTTTGACATACACACAAACCAGTGAAACCATCGGCACAAATGCAGGTAGTGAACACATCCATCACCCCAAAAAGTTTCCTCTTGCCTCTTTGTCATCCCTGCCCTCAACCCCTCCATGCCCCAACCTATCGTTATGCAACCATCTATCTGTTTTCTGTCATTATAAATTAGTTTGCCATTTCTAGAATTTCATATAGATGGAAACTTACAGTATGTATTGTCTGTCTTCTTTCACTCAGCATAGTCACACTGAGATTCATCCAAGTTGGAGCACATATTAATAGCTCATTCCTTTTTGTTGCTGAGTAGTATTCCATAGCACAGATGTAGTACAGTTAATTTATCTGTGGATAGAAATTTGGATTCTTTCCAGTCTCTCTCATACAAATAAAAGCTGCTGTGAGCATTCATGCACATGGATTTGTTTATCAACGTATATTTCCTTTCCTCTTGGTTAAATGTCTAGAAACAAATGGCTGGATGATATGGTAGGTGTATGTTTAAGTTTTAAAGAGTCTGTCAGTTGTCTTCTAAAGTGTCTGTATTCTTATTTTTTTTTTTAAGTATTATTTATTTTGAGAGGGAATGCATACATGTGCATGCACAGGGGTTTTCTTATTTCAAGTGTTTATGTATTTACGTATCATTTTCCATTCCCAACGGCAATGTAGGAGAGGTCCAGTTCTTCCACATCCTCAGTGATGACCTCAGATGACCCTACAGTCAGTAGGGTTTTTAATTTTAGTCATTCTAATGGGGGTGTAGTGGTTTCTCACTATGGTTTTAATTTGTATTTCCCTAATGGATAATGATGTTGAGCCTCTTTTCACGTACTTGTTATCAGTCTATCTTCTTTGGTGAAGTGTCCGTTCCAATCTTCTGCCCAAAGTTTCTATTGAGTTGTTCATTTTCTTATAATATAGTTTCAAGTGTTCTTCATATATTCCGCATACAATTTATTCATCAGATATATGATTTACAAATATTTTTACCCAGGCTGTGGCCTGCCTTTTTGTTTTTTGGAAGAGCAGCAGTTTTTAATTTTGATGAAATCCAGCTCATCAATTTGTTCTTTTGGGGCCTGTATTTTAGTGCTGTATCTATGAAATTTTTGTCTGCCCCAATGTCAGAAGGTTTTCTCATAGAAGTTGTATTATTTTAACTTTCACATTTAGATCTATGACCCGTTTTGTATTAATTTGTGTATATTTTGTACAGATATGAATCAAAGTCCTTTTTTTTTTCATATGGATATCCAATTGTTCTGGCACCATTTGTTGAAGAGACTAACCTTTCTCCACTGCACTGCCTTTGCACTTTTGCAAAGTGCAAAGATTTTTGTAGGTAGTGCAAAGATTTTTGCCTGGATTTTTGTAGGTCTAGTTCTGAACTCTCTCTTTTCTTCCATTTCACTATTTGTCTATCTTTACACCAATACCACCTACACTGACTAGTGTAGCTTTATAAAAAGTCTTGCAATCAGGTCACATTATTCCTTCAACCTTCCCCTTTTCTGCAGAATTTTTAGACTATTCTAAATCCCTTGCATTTTAGAATCAGCTTGTCAATTTCTACAAAAAACATAGCCTTCTGGTATTTTGATTGACAGTGAATTGAATCTATAGATCAACTTAAAAAAAATGAACATCTTAATGATACTGATTCTTCTGACTCAGAAACATGCTATATCTCTTCATTTATTTAGGTCTTATATAATTCTTGTCAACAATGTTTTGTATTTTTCAGTGTGAATAAATTTTTACATCTTGTGTCAGATATATCTCTAAGTATTTCATATGTTTGATGTGCTGTACATGGTATTGTTTTAAAAATTTTAATTTCCAATTGTTCATTGCTAATATATAGAAATACAGTTGATTCTGTGTATTCATCTTATATCCATGACCTTGCTAAACTCATTTATTAGTTCTAGTATCTTTGTAGATTCCCTCACATTGACCACATAATCATATTGTCTGAATAAACAGAGCCAACTTTATGAGCAATATTGATCTGTAATTTTCTTGTAATCTCTATGTTAGGTTTTGGTATCAGGGTAATAGTTGCCTCATCAAATGATCTTTCAGTACATTTAGAGATACTGTTGCATTGTCTTCTCAATAGCATTGTTTCCAGAAAAAAAAAATCTATCAAAAAAAATCTGCTGTCATTCTTATGTTTGTTTCTCTGTATGTGTGTATTTCCCATCTGACTACTTTTAAGATTTCCCTTTCTCTCTTTTTTATTATCAAACTTAAAATATTTTTTTGTTATTATCAAACTTTGAGAGAGAGAGAGAGAGAGAGAGCGAGAGCATGTGGGTGAGCAGGGGAGGGGCAGAGGGAGAAAGAAAGAGAGAATCTTAAGCAGGCTCCATGCCCAGCACAGAGCTCAATGCAGGGCTTGATCTCAAGAACCAGAAGATCATGACTTGGGCTCAAATCAAGAGTCAGATGCTTAACCCACTGAGCCACCCAGGCACCCCTATCAAACATTTTAAATCGAAGAATAATTGACATACAATATTATATTAGTTTCAGTTAAACAACAATGATTTGATATTTATATACATTATGAAACGGTCACCACCTGTCCCCGTAAAAAGTTGTTACAATATTGTTGGCTATATTCCCGATGCTGTACATTACAGCCTCATGTCTTATTTATTTTGTGATTGGAAGGTTGTACCTCTTAATCCCCTCCACCTAACATTTTTCTTTTTATCACCGTTTTGAAGCAATTTAATTATGATGTGCCCTGACATTGTCTTATTTAGGTTTCTTGCACTTGGAGTTCACTGAGCTTATTGGATTTGTGGACTTATAATTCTACCAAATTTGGAAACTTTTCAGCCATTATTTCTTCAAACATTTTTCTACACTTCTATCTTTGTCCTCTTTCAAGGACTCCAATTACACAAGTATTAGCCCAGTCGAAATGGTCTCACAGTTCACAGATACTCTGTTATAAAAATGTTCCCTTTTTTGGTTTCAATTTGGATAGCTTCTATTTGTATGTCTTTGAGTCACTAATCTTTCCATCTGGATTCTCTACTTTGCCATTAGAAAGTGGAGGAGGGACAGTAAAGTATCCTCCAGACTGAGAAAGCACTTTGAGACCAAAAAATGATGCAAGCCGCTGCATACCATTTATACAGAGCTATACTCAGGTTAACTCACTGACAGGGGGGATCTGGCGGACAATAATTCTGGTGTCATGGAAGTTCTTCTCCACAAAGTCCAGACCTTGACCCACAGATTTCATGGAGCAAAGGGTAGTTATCTAAAGTAGTGCCATCTGTACCCCAGAGGGAGGATCGGAACGAGGCTTCTGGCATTCTGGTCAGGGCATACATTAACCTCTGAGGGGTCTAGAACATGGAGTCCCTGAGGGAAATTAGGGCACAGACATGAACAAGATGAAGGGCTAAGAATAGTGAGTATTGTCAGCTCTCCTACACCCATGGGTACAATTAATTATACTTAACATCTCACATATTGTAGTTTTCATCTCTAGATGTTTGATTTGGATCTTTTTTTTAAAATAACTTCCATGCATCTACTTCAATTTTTTGAACATATGGAATAGTGTTATAGCTATTTTAATGTCCTTGTCTTCTAATTCTGACATTGATGCCACTTCTGAGTTCATCTAATGGATTGGTTTTCTCCTTATCATGAGTCCCATTTTTCTGCTTCTTTTCATCCCTGATAATTTATTTTTTATTTTTATTTTTTGGATTCCAGACATTGTGGATTTTATCTTCTTGGTTGCAAGATATTTTTGTATTTCTATAAATATTGTTCTGGAATGCAAGGAAGTTACTTAAAAAGAAATTGATCCTTTCAGGTCTTGCTTTTAAGATGTGTTAGGTGGGTCTGGAGGAATGTTCAGTCTAGGGTTAATAATTGTTCCTCAGTACTCAGCCAAAGTTATTTGCACTTTACCAGTGGCCTGAGAATCATGAGGTTTTCTGTCTGGCTATGGGAACGGAGGCTATTCCTGGACCTGTTTGAGAATGGAGCACTGTTTCTTCTCATTCCCTAAAAGAGTAGTTTTTCCCCAGCTTCAACTAATTATCTCATTTGCACGCCCTAAGCAGTAAGTACTTAGCTGACTACTTGAGGGGGCTCCTCTTCAGATCATCTGAGGTTTTCTCTCCGAGCTCTCCTCTCCTGGACTCTGTCCTGTGAACTCTGGCCACCTTGCTGTCACCTCGGCTTCACCTCCTCCTCACAGAATCTGCTGCTGTCTACCCCCTCACTGCACTGTGGTCTGCAAACACTCTCGAGGCAATGCTAGGCTCACCTTTGTTTCCTGTCCCTCAGAGATCATAAGTCTTTGTTGCCCGAGGTCTAGTTGCTTCCCACCTTGATCCACATGTTTTGTGTGTCTCAGTGACTGTGAATCCAGTCCTTGTGGCTCCATTTTGGTCGGTCTTGACATTTTTCGAATCTCTGAACTTTAAGCCTAAATGGGGGCTTAGTTTGGTCTTGGCCTTTCAAATGCTATTGTCCTAACCTCACCATGTGACATGATATTTGGACTTTTTGTTTCTATTTCGTAGTACAGTTCAGGTTACTGTTAGGTCATTTATTAGGGATGTTGTCGTTCAAAACAGAGTTAGGCAACAGTCATGTTAATCGGTAAAATAATTATTTCAGATACTAGCAAAATGTCAACACTGTTATTAAAGAGTCATCCTTTTAGTATTTCTTGAGCCTCTACTATAAGCTAGGCATTCTGCCAACCTGAAGTTACAGTAATGAATGAACATCACCCCTGCCTACAAGGAGCCGATGTTTTAATTAGGCAGCAGCTGGGTACACCAGCAGAGCTATCAGCAAGTGCAAGGGCCCCGTGCTGAGAGAGCATGGCACCCTTGGAAAAGAGTGACTGGTCCTTCATAGTTCACAGTTTAGGAGAGAACGGTACTCTCGCGAAACAACATCCCCAAATAGTGTGAGCCCCATGGAGATAGGACTTGATGGTGATGATAACCACAGCTAATAACGTCTTGAACCATTATACTATGGCAGTCACTGCTTTACCTGTTTTCTTATCAAATCAGAAAAGCAGGGGCGTCTGGGTAGCTTAGTCGGTCAAGCATCCGACTTCGGCCCTGGTCATGATTTCAAGGTTTGTGGGTTCGAGCCCCATGTCGGGCTCTGTGCTGACAGCTTAGAGCCTGGAGCCTGCTTTGGAATCTGTGTGTCTCTCTCTGACCCTCCCCTGCTCATGATCTGCCTCTCTCTCTGTCTCTCAAAAATAATAAACGTTAAAAAAAATTAAAAAAAAAAAAAGAAAAACAACTCCATGAGGGGTAAGCATTGTTATTATCCCCTTTTTCTAGATAAGGAAACTGAGACAGAGCAGTTAACAAGCCTAAGGCCATACTCATTGCTCTTGTTGAAGGGAAAACTCGTTTAAACCCATACTTTGACCCCACATTCAGTGACCATATCTCTTTTTATGGTAGCTAGTCGCATATTCACCAGCACTAGACCATTCCTTTTGAAGACTTGGCCGCATACTATGTAGGGTGCAAACCAAATAATCTATACCTGAAAAGTTAGTCCACGATCTTTTTTTCCTAGAACATTTTCTGGCAAAGGATAAATTCTCATAGATGTTTCTGTTTTTATTCCAGTTTCCTTCTCTCTGTGTTAAAGCACAGGTCACCCTTTACTTTCACCGAGTGGTTAGTCCTCTGGTGTTTCTCTAGCTATCTTATTAGAATAATCACCAGCTTCTGCTCCCCCTCAGAATTTTCCCTTCAGTACCTTGGCTCTGCTCTAGAAAATGACAAGTTTTCGAGAATGGGGACTTTGCAAACCTCCGGGATTTTATGAAGTGTTTGAATTTCACTTGGAGAGTACAATTTGTTTCCAAAGACTTGTAATTTCATTATTCATGCGACAATTTTTCAATAAGTGCCTACTATGTGCCAGGTGCCAATAGGGAAGTGCACAAAATAAAAATAAATCATTTCCATATCGGGCTTACATTCTTGTGTGTGTGTGTATGTGTGTGTGTGTGTGTGTGTGTGTGAGAGAGAGAGAGAGAGAGAGAGAAAGAGAAAGAGAGAGAGGGGAGGGCATGTAGACTATAAGTAATTAAAGTATAGCAGGCAAGATGAAAAGTATGAAAAACAAAGAACAAAACATAATTCAGTATGTATAGCAGCTGCATAAAAGCCTATAGTTCTTTCATGGCAACAAACAGGCATAAATGAATTAGGACTTTTGATCCCAGATCTAGCTTAGGTCATCCAAACAAGAAAATGGAGAAACTTGCTTTTGGTAATGTTTTGGTAATGTTGGTTTTCCTTAATATTTATCTCTATATCCCTATTTACCTTGACATGTTTTGGTGTAAACATTTTATAGACTGTTTTTGCTAAGTTCCCACAATCAAAAACTCAGTATTTGCTTTACAAATACGTAATTGAAGAAAAATTGCCCACAGATCACTTTATCTCCAGGATACTCTTGCCTGGATCCGACGGGTCACCTGAATAGTAATTTTCAAGTAGCAATTCAGTGGAGGGTGGTCAGATATTTACTGTGAGGATGTTCCCTTCTTGAAGATTAAGGTCAAGACTAATGAAAGGGTTATCAACATGACTGTGTTTAACCACCTGCTTCATTTACTTGAAGACTAAGTCTTCTTGGTTAAAGGAATCAGCAACTTGAGGTAGCCACTTAAAGAAATTTGGTACAGATTCCACTGATACCTGTACTATTTCAGAAAATGACATAAAAAACAAAGTCTTCACTACTGCACGGAGGGAACGTTGAAGTGAAGTTGGTGGTTGATGGAATTGGTCTTTGGTACTCACCCCCCCGCCCCCGCTCCCTCCATGCCCCGGACCTGCTGTCTGCACCCATGGCATGAGTGGGCATCTGTGGTGTGACTGGGGCGGGGGGAGGAGGATGTGTAACTTTGTCCCTTGCCCATCTGTGACTGATGCCCAACATGCCCATTTACTGAGTCTCTGCTACATAGGTACTAAGAATTCAAGTCATAACAAGAATACTAAGAGCTAATACTCACATGGTACACGGTAGGTACCAGTTTAAGTAATTTACAAATGTTGACCCTTTCAATTATCATTACACCTATGAAGTACTATAATTTATTTTAAAAAATTATTTTTATTTTTATTTTGAGAGAAAGATAGAGAGCAAGTGGGGGGAGGGGCAGAGAGAGAGGGAGACAGAATCCCAACCAGCCTCTGTGCTGCCAGCACAGGGCCCGATGCGGGCCCAGAGTCAGATGCTTAACTGACTGAGCCACACAGGTGCCCCGAGGTAGGTACTGTTATTGTCTCCATTTTATAGAAGTGGAAACTGAGGCACAGTTAGCTGCTAAGTGGATTACTCAGGCAGTCTGACTGCAAAGTCCTGCCTGGACTAGGCTATATTAACCTTTCAGTTTGAAAGGTAGTAAGACACCAACTCTGCCCTTGAGGGGTACTGGTACAGTAGGCACAACATATGCAATCATTCATTTGTTCCTTCCTTCATTCGATGTTTATTAAGTACCTGCTCTACATTGACAACTATATTATCTTGGGGCTTGGTGTATCCCTTGTCCCTGTGGAACTCACAAGCACACCATCTATTATAAAATGCAGCACATGCAAGATGGAGAAATTATGGAGTGTCATGGGAGCCCCAACTGGGAAGCCATTGACAGTCACTTGGAGTAGGGAGAGCTTTGCTAAAGAAGGTGATATTTGAGCTTCATTTCTAAGGATAGATTTTACATCTCCCATTTAAAAATGTAACTCCATGGGGCCCCCGGGTGGCTCAGTCGGTTGAGCCTCCGACTTCGGCTCAGGTCATGATCTCATGCTTCGTGGGTTCAAGCCCCATGTTGGGCTCTGTGCTGACAGCTTAGAGCCTGGAGCCTGCTTCGAATTCTGTATCTCCCTCTCTTTCTGCCCCCCCCCCATGCTCTGTCTCTCTCTCCACCCCCCTCAAAAATAAAATAAACGTTAAAAAAATAGAGGAAAAATAAAAATATAACTCCTGGGAGACTTAATGTTTTAAGCTGGATCTGTCATTTTACAACTGTTTGGATGAATTCTTTGCTGGTGAGCAGAGGGTAGAGAGGGCAAGTGAGCACTGGATGAGAAAGAAATATTAATGGCTTTGGCACCTGGGGGCAGGGAGAAGGGTCCCACTGGATGGAGGAGGAGAGGGAGAAACTTCTGAGACTTCTCCTGCTTCTCAGTTTCTCATTTCTAACTCCTTCTCCAGCCTGTCCTCCACGGGCCCGATGCTGGACACAGGCTCACCTGCCCTGAGAATGGCTGGAGCTCCAGAGTCACTACATTCCTTGCTCTTTATTCTTTTTATTTTTGTAATGTTCATTTCTTTTTTAGAGAGAGAGCGTGCACAAGCCAGGGAGGGGCAGACAGAGGCGGACATAGGCTCCAAAGCAGGCTCTGCCGCTAACGGCAGAGAGCCCGATAGGGGCTCGAACTCAGGAACCGTGAGACCATGACCTGAGCTGAATTCAGATGCTCTACCAACTGAGCCACCCAGGTGCCCCTCCTTGCTCTTTATTCTTAGTCAAAATCCCAGTTCCTGATGGAGAAACCCACTCTTTTAAATCTGTATGTGTTTGTTTAAAAGTAGTTTGTTCTCTGATTTCAAAGAGATGATCATATCCGCAGATCTTTTAGGGGCGCCTGGATGGCTCAGTTGGTTGAGCGTCTGTCTGACTTCAGCTCGGGCCATGATCTCATGCTCCGTGAGTTCGAGCTCCACGTCACGCTCTGTGCTGACAGCTCAGAGCCTGGAGCCTGTTTCGGATTCTGTGTCTCCCTCTTTCTCTCTCCTCCCCCACTCATGCTCTGTCTCTCTCTTCTCAAAAATAAATAAACATTAAAAAAAAAAAAAGAAATCAGATATCTTTTTTCCCCCGAGAGTTCTAACCGCAAAAAGACAGAAGTTACTCAAGAAACCATTTGTCTTTAATTCCAAGCTGCCCATGGGTTGGGGACTTAGGCTGCCAGGAATAGTGTTAGCCTCTGATGAGAGGGACACTGGCATAGGGAGTCATTTGCCTACATAATGCATGTGATCTCTCTCTTAGAAGAAAGCATGGGAAAGATGATTTTCTCTCCGGTACAAAGAGAGTCTATGGGCTATTTTACGGAGCTTATATTTTGTATATATTCTAGAGGGGCTACAAACAGACCTTTATAGCATAGGAGTATTTGACATAAAGTTAGGTAGTTACTAAGTAGAAGGAAAAAAAGCATCTTAATATATATTATAATAAATAATGCCCTTATAAATAAAGGGTAAGGGACAGATAGACAGGGTGCAGTTTTAGGTGGTGTAGACAGGGGAGTACTTTCTGAGGTGGACCACTAAAGCAGAGCCCTGCATGAGGTAAGAGAGCAAAGCCATTGCCAAGATGTGAGAGGAGAGGGCTGGGTCAGGCCACCCTGAAAGTGGACCCACACTTGGTGTGGCTGCACCAACCGCGGGCACAGGATCAGAGTAAGGCCGGCTTGCGCAGCTTTGCCCGGAGAGAGAAACTGCCTTCACTAAGACAGGCACTGTCTCAGCCGGTTGCCACTAATTCTTTATACGTCCATCACTGCTCTGGGGTTGGCAGGCAGACATCAGGGCCTGGAGACCAGATCCTGGGATGTAAGACAGGCTGGTTTGGATCAGGAGAAAAGGTTGCAAGTGGGACCCAACGTGACTCCGATAAGGTTGTCACGGTTATGAACCCGGGGAGGGCTCCAACACACAGTGGAGAGATGGAAAAGCAATGAAGAGAAGCTGCACGTATTTCAAAGTTTTTCCAGATTCAGGAGCAGAGTCTCCCTCCCCCACTTCTCCCTCCCTGTCTTTCCCTTAGGGACACAAAATTATGTAAGTCCTAACCCTACTCATGGCGCTGTCTCATCACTCGTCTGTGCAGGGTCTTGGTGCAGAGCATTATAAAGGCTCAGGATTTCCCTGCTTCTTGCCTCGCCCTTGAATAATTGATTCAGCTTGAGGCCTTCAGTTACCTGAAGCTGATAGGCAGGTGTGCAAGCTAGCTGCCTGGAGCGCGCCTGGCGACCATGGATGGGTGGTGCAGGGAGGGGGCTATTTCTACGCGTACTTCCTTATTATCCAATTCCATGCAGGGCCTAAGTCTCCCTTGGACATCTTTGTTTTAGAGCCCATGCTTTCCACAGATTCGCCGTATGGAGTCGTGAGGGGAAGTGTTGGGTGCTGCTGCGAGGCGGCCTTGGCCATGTTGAGGGCTCCCCCGCGGAGTCTTTTTCCATCACTAATGCCTGCCGTGCAGCTGTCTGCCAGAGCGAGCCCTGCAGACAGCTGCCCACCCACTGCCTGCCCGGGAATCAACTGCAAAAGTCCCAGGTCACAGAAGCATTAGAGCTGAGCCCTGCTAGCTGCTGCCTGGGCTGCTATTTATAGAAATCCCTCTGGTACAGCAGATACATGCACCCAAGAGGATTTCTGAGCTGGAAGTAGGTTTCCTGTCACTTACGGCTTCTGATAGCCCTTGTTATGAATCCTTCTGAAGACTGTGACCTGCACGTTTTCAGACCTGAGCAGGGCAACGAGTAGTTATTAGAAAAGACACAGAAAGGGGCCAGGGGCTCAGTCCTCCAGCTAAGCTCTTGCGAGCTCTCCACCACCAGGTCCACCACAATCTCTCAGAATCCACGCTGCCTTGCGAATTGTTGGACAACTCCCTCATAGGGGTTAGAAGACCTTTAAAGATGCACTTACACAGTCTTGAGGATTCGAAAGTGGAAGGAAGGTGAATAATTGGACAATTTTGTATGGCATAGACTTATACTTAGTAGTAGCCGCAAAGCTCCCTGTGGGGAAATTTTGATGATAGTATTTTTTATTTTTATTAAAAAGAATTTTTTCTAACGTTTATTTATTTTTGAGACAGAGAGAGACAGAGCATGAATGGGGGAGGGACAGAGAGAGAGGGAGACACAGAATCGGAAGCAGGCTCCAGGCTCTGAGCCATCAGCCCAGAGCCTGATGTGGGGCTCGAACTCATGGACCACGAGATCGTGACCTGAGCTGAAGTCAGATGCTTAACCGACTGAACCACCCAGGCGTCCCTACGATAGCATTTTTTATAATGCAGATGACAATACCGGTGGTGACATAGGTAATGTTATTTCTTTACCAGTGTCAGTTTAGTAAAGATAGTGATACTAACACTAATTACTATTAGTAATTCTAATAAATGTAGTAATAGTAGGTAATAATGATAATACAGGTAATATTATTTCCTTAGAGGTATCAATTCCATCATCAGGCTAATACATTTTCTAAAGATCTTAGCTCATTAAAATAGCTGGGCTCCATCTCATTGTAATAAGGTTTAAGGCATTAAATTCCTTCCAAATAACATAAATCATGGTGGCAACTTTCAAAATAATCAATAAAATACATAATTAAGAAATGATCACACAATCCTAAATTACCAGATGCCAAGAGCATGTTAATTATTCATTTGATAAAAGTATAGGCTTATTACAACCTACAAATTTGCCTAGAAGTCTGGAGTTTCAAGAATCTTAGTTGCCCTTTGAATCAATTCCAGAATCATTGAAGACTAGGTATATGGGTACAGTGGGGTGGGGAACAGGAGAAATATGCAGGTCAGTAAAAAGTATATCGCTTGTCTGAGTTTGGGTGTCCCATAAGCAATGCCTGAGACAAGGGCTGGGCTACTTGGAATTACTACCCTGGGAAGTAGGACTTAGGGAGTGGAGAGAGGGAAGAAGGAAAACCCAGTATAAGTGCATATTACTAAGGGGATGGAGTATATTTGTTATCAATTGTAGTTTGTGGTTATAAGTTAGGGCAAACGAAGTGGCATACCACACCACGGCTTAGCTGCACAGTTTAAATCATTATCTTACTGTTCTGTAGAGAGCTTATGTCCAACTCAGGTCTCAGTGGGCTAAAATCAAGGTCTTGGCGAGGCTGCGTTCCATCCTGGTGGCTACAGCGGACGACTCTTTTCCCTTCCTTTTCATTTCTAGAGGCTGCTGACATTCCTTGGTTTGTGTCCCTTTCCCCCATCTTCAAAGCTGGCAACATCACATCTCCCTGACCCTTTTTCTGTCATCAAGGCTTTTCTGAGCATAGCTGGGAAAAATTCTCTGCTTTTAGAGACTCATGTGATGAGACTGGGTCCATCAGGATATTCGCCTCAACTCAAGGTCCTTCGCTTAATCCCATCTGCAAAGTCTCTTTTGCCAGGAAAGGCAACATTCACAGGTTCTGGGGTTAGAGCATGGACATCTTCGGGGACGTTATGCTGCCTCCAAGAGGGGGCAACGGGCACTAGACAGTGGAGGGAGGGCTCTCTTCCACTGGTACTCTGAGGAGCATACAGAATGCCAGAACCGTCCACCTGAAGGAAAGAGGTTGGAGAATTTACCCACCAGCTCCCAGGCCCCACTGGCCGAGGCCTCCTCTGAAGATAACTCACCACATCTCCAGTTGCTCCTGGATGGGGCCGGTGGGCTCTGGTGTGTCGGGGCACAGAGATCCCAGACCCAGTCAACACAAACTGACAAGAGCTGACCGGGGAGGGTCTCCCACAGCTGCTCTGAAAACAGAGGTGCCAAGAGGGTGTCATTTGGGTGGTGGGCAACTGCTACATCCAGGGAATGATGGCACTTGGTGGCCTATGCATCACTTAGGTCTAGAACGTGGATGGAGCTCAGACCAAGCCCCATCATGCACTGCGAAGGCTTCACAGGTGTTAACCCTTCCCTAAGCCTCAATTTTTCCCATCGTTAGAGGGAGACCACTAAGGACCACACGGAGCAGTAACAGGTATTAACTGCCCTAACACATGCAGGGCCATTAATGTGTAGTGACCGGTCATATAAATGGCAGCAGGAATTTTTACTGATCTGCCCAAAGAAGCATATATTGGTTTCCAGGCACTGGGTCTGTATCTTTGAACAAGACGGGCAAGGTCCCTGCCCTCATGGAGCTTCTCTTCCAGTGGGAGAGATAGGCAATAAACAAGTAAATAAATGTCAAGGCCTTACGGATCACGGTTGCTGCGGTAAAAGACATGAATAGGGTGACGCCACAGAAAGGGGCCGGGATGTGGCAGAAACTGCCCAGGGTCGCGCCCCCTCCCGCCCCTCCCCCCTCCACCTTTCTGTTCTCACAGAACCTAGCGCATTCAGGCAGCATGTGGGGGTTCCTTGACTGTGAGAGCAGAGCCCCTACACCAGCCTCAGGGGTGAATCATGGTTGTTCTGGATCAGGTATGGTCATCCCATTCCCCTTGGCGAGAGACTGGCATAAAAGCAGATGCTAGACCCAGTGAGATTCAAGGGGCTGCAGGGGGTAGGGGTAAGTGAAGCCCCTGCCCGTGCCTGGTGAGGTGAAAGCCTTTTGCCTTCTCGTCGTTCTTCCTGCTTCAAACAAAGTGAGTGAGCCATCTGGACCGGCAACAGCTTCTTCAGATCATAGAAACAGCAAAAGCATGAAGATAAAAATCTGACAGAGCAGCTCTGCGGGCTGAGTCCTTGATGATGTTGTGAAGCTGCTGGAGCAAAGCCAGTAACTACTTCTCAAGATGGCTCACGCAGGAAAAGGAAATCTCTTTCTCTCTCTCTTTCTTTTTTTTTTTTTAATGCTCCAGCTTATCTGGTTTTCTATTGCTTGCAGCTGGGCACGCTCTTAGCCAACGCAGGTATTCCAGAGGTGGCTTTAATTGGAGGCCTGAAGGGTCAGCGATGGAAAGAGCCAGGGAATGGTGCGCCTGGGTGGCTCAGTCGGTTAAGCGTTCACCTTCAGCTCAGGTCATGATCTCACGGTTTGTGAGTTCGAGTCCCACGTCAGGGTCTGTGCTAACAGCCCGGAGCCTGCTTCAGATTTTGTGTCTCCTCCTCTCTCTGCCCTCCCCATGCTCATGCTTTGTCTCTCAATAATAGATAAACATGGGTGGGGGGAGCCAGGGAAGAAGTGAAGTGTGTGATGGAGATGTGGGTGGCCGGAGGGGCACCGAGATGGGGGGATAGGAGTTTAGTGAGGTGGCCAGAGGGCACCCTCCAGGGCCTTGCCTTCACAAAGAGGAGGAGTTTCAGGGACAACATAAAGGTATATGATATTTCTAAGCAGGGGAATGACAACTGGTCACAGGGACTTGTAAATTCCACATCCTTTAACGCAGAAACAGAAAAAAATATGACTTATAATTTTGATAGGGCTATAAAAATAGAGTTATTAAAGATTATACTGAAGCCAGAAACTGCAGGCCTCTAATAAGAACTTGTTAGCAAAGAACCCTGTGAAGGCAAGAGACTGAGGACTAGTTGTCTTGGGAAGACAAAGCCCTGAGCTAGAAAGCCTTTTACAACTAATTAATTGTTAAGGAGAAAGGCTAGCAGTATTAATAGGATATTTGACTTGAAATCTTTAGAATAGAGTCCTAACCCATGTTGGGGTAAAGGACCCATGGTGTCAGATGGACTTGTTTTGTACTTGGCATTATGAAAATGTCCTGGCCAGTCCCTAAGAACTATTTTAGAGACGGCAGGACTTTAAAAGTGTAATACTATCTCCTTTAGCATGAAACCATCAATCCTAAAGCAACATATTTAATTGATTGGCATAGAAAACTGCACTCAGCCCACTGTTTATAATTCCGAAGGGAAATGAATTCTTCCTTTTATCTTTTTTTTTTTTTTTTTTTTTTTTTTTTTTGTAAGAAGGTATCAACGCTTCAGCTTTCTCCCTTCAGGCCTGATTGAAATAAATGACTTCAACACATTCGTTGTAATAGGTAAGTATCTCTAACATTCATTTCTTAATAGAGAATTCTCTTGACAAATGTATCTGTCTGACGTGTTACCAAAAATCACTCTGGCCACAATGAGCAGAATAATTTATAAGGAGGCACAGCTGATACAGGATGCCCAGGGAGGAGGCTCCGACAGCAGCATAGGAGAAGGACTGACAGCCTGATTTGGGGGCACAGTGAGGACCCAAACACGAGGATAGATTTGAGATGCAGTAGGAAGTGGAACTGAAATGGCACGCTGAAAACACCAAAGACGAGTCATGGGATTTTGGCTTGAGCACCGAGATAGACAGTGATGCTATTTACTGAAATTGGGACATTGGGGAGATGAAAAGTTCTGGGTGAATAAGGAGTTTAGGTTCAGGTGTATTTCAGCTCAAGGTGCCAGTTGGTGTCCAAGCGGAGCTACAAAGAAGCCAGTAGGCTGTACATACGTCTGGAGTTTCACACTGAAGAAAATACATGTGGGGCGCCTGGGTGGCTCAGTTGGTTAAGTGTCCGATCCTTGATTTTGGCTCAGGTCATGATCTCACAGTCGTGAGTCCCGTGTTGGGCTCCACATTGGTGCATGGAGCCTGTTTAAGATTCTCCCTCTGTCTCTCTTTCTCTCTCTCTCTCTCTCTGTCCTTCCCCTCTTGTTCTCTCAGGAGAAGGAGAAGGAGAAGAAGAGGAAGGAGAAGAAGACTTAGAAGAAGAAGAAGGAGAAGAAGAAAGTGTGTGCACAGGGAAGGGATCTCAGGTGGGGCTCCAGGGGCAGTCCAATATTTACAAAAGTAACACCACCCCCATTCAGGGAGTAATTTATAACCAGAAAGAATAACGTCAACCAATTTTTCTGGGCAGAAATATACTCTCTCCTTTCTTGGAAGCCTTGCAAATGCGAAATCTGGTTCAGGTGTATCCTACTGTAGACTCTGGTGCTCTATCGTTTCCAAAAGACCCTCCATTAATTACTCAGGTACACATAATGGAAGCTCATGCTGGCAGTGACTACCCAGGGTCAATTGTGGACAGCAAAGCCCTATTAACTGTGTGACTCAGATTGTTGAAAGCTTGCTCTATCTTGGGTGACTCAAAGTCCTTTGAAAAGCATGCCTTTGAAAGCAGATGTGGCGTTTGGGTGATGTTTTAGTGCTCGGATGTTGGAGTGCTATGCGGATTTTTCTATTCGTGTGCAGAAGTCACTCCAATCAAGAGAGGAGGAGCCTACAGGAGGGAGGCTGTGTTGAAGCGGTCAGCTCACTAGGGCGCTAGCTGCTTTTCATAAACCTGGGACTGGGCTGAGATCAGCTCCAGGAAGTGGACAGTCCTGTGTCTGTCAGCCCAGAACATTGAGGGGGGAGGGGACACGCTGAAGAAAGTTATTTTGGTGATTAATTAGCATTTTCAACCCAAGTCTTTGGCTTAATGATCTGTTACAAGTATGCTAATTTTACCAGCTGTCCTTAGGTAGCTAAGTTTACCCCTAAGTTAAACGTTAAGAGCTAAGTTAAGCTTCCATCTAGAATGGAAGAACACTTTCTAGAGGAAGTAAGAATGCTCCCTCACCAGAGGGGAAGTAGGACTTTGTTTTAGTCCTCTGTTCACAGCCTTTTCTAACTCACTTTGGATGGATGTGTAAATCAAGGCCGCGCAGATAGTGACACTTCCCTTCCCTATCACCGCAATGCCATTGAAACACAGTGGGAAATGGAAAATCCCTAGGGGGTTGAAGATTAGTAGGTTAGACTAGTGGTTATTCATGCTTTTGGAATATTCTCTTAAAGACCTTCTTTTGTTTTTGAACACACCAATGCTACCATAAATAAGACGTAATGTTTCCCTCTCGTGTGTCTGCTTTCATGACTCAGGGGTGACCCTGGGGGTGTGTATTAACATAGAGGCCTTGGGGCACCTGGCTCAGTAGGCTGAGTGCCCAACTCTTGATTTCGGCTCAGGTCACGATCTCACGGTTCGTGAGTTGGAGCCCTGCGTAGGGCTCCATGCTGACGGTGCAGAGCCTGCTTGGGATTCTCACTTTCTCCCTCTCTCTCTCTCTCTCTTCCCTTCCCCTGTGCTTTCTCTTTCTCTCAAAATAAATAAACTTAAAAAAATAAAATGTAGGTCTTACTATTTTTTAGGTATGATGAGATCAGCAGATGAGACAATTGTCATTGAAAACATAGCTTGTTATTCTCATGGATCCCAATAGAAGGGGACACACCACACCATGGGAGGTGGAGACATCAGGGTCAGTTGGGAGGCAGCAGGAGAGGGGACAGATGGGGGCAAGAGCCTTCACTGTGCTTTCTGTGGAAGAAACAGGTGTGGCAGGGTAAGCAGAGTTGGGAGTGTCTGGCTTGAATAATTTGAATGGACTCAGTGGCTAGAGCCTCTCCCTAGCTCTCCAGAACTGGCCCTGGGTGATTGGGACAGGGGGATAATGGCCCTGAGGGTGAGAGCCACAGAAAAGGTGGTGGGATGTGGGGTCTAGATTGGGGGGTTAGCATCTGAAGGGCACATGCTCGCAGGTGATTCCTTACCTGTCTCGAGCTGACCCTTGGAGATCCAGTCCCCGCAGGAGCCCCAAGTCTTCCCTCCCCCAGGTCAGAGCATCCCAAGCACATGGTTAACACAATGTGAGTCACAGTTCCGCGAGGACTGCACTTGTAACCTTGGTACTTACTCAGTTTCCTCCTCTGCTAAATAGAGTACTAAAACCCGACTCTTAAGGATAATTGTTGAGATTAAATGAGACTGTATAGTCAAGAGGTTAGCACAGTGCCTGGCACCTGCCTGGTGCCCAATAAATGGTACACGCGTTTTTGTTTTTGTTTTGTTTTGTTTTTAATTAGTGGCCAAATCATAAGCCCTGGTTACAGCAGTCTGAATTGTTTTAGCTAGAGAAGATTTTGGATTGTTTCATAGGTACTGAGCGTGGCAGGGCAGCTATGCTCTAGAAACATCTCCTTTTCTTAGCTAGAAAGCAGTTCTCATCAGAACCCAGGGCTTTCTTTTCTCTTTTCAATTATTTTAAATTTTCAAGAGTTGCTTTGAATATAGGTGATGGGGTCTCTTCGATAAATTCATAGGTGACCCGAATCCACTTACCTGGGGGAAACTTTGGACCCAGGAGAGTGATTCCCTTAGTGTTTGCCAAATAGTTGAATAACCAAGCCTTTTCTGAAAGTCTTCTATTGATTGGTTAATGGATCAATTTCTCATTAACCTTTAGTAATAAAATACATGATGCTATTGAGAGCGAGGTTTGGGATCCTTTACATTTTATTTCATCTCCCACACGTGCCACTTCTTTCTTTCCTTCCTTCAATGAATATTTATTATGCCCGAGGCATAGGGAGGAAGCAATTTACATAAAAGAATTTAATGGGAGGAAGCAGGACAAAGGAAGCTCAGAGTGCATCACATTTTCTTGCTGTGTAACCAGTGTTTGCTTTTATTTTAGATTTCTCTCCATTTTTGTGAGTGTGTAAATGAAATTACTAAACGAGGCAAATGAAGTCTGAGGGCAGGGAATGGCTGCCTCTGCTTTAAATTTCCCTTTCCTTTGACGTGAGGGCTTTACTCAGCTTGCAATTACTCTGCCGTGTCTTCAGACCAAATGATGTTAGCTCTTGGCTTTGCGCAACAACTGGCAACACAAAATAACGTGGATAATAGGACTTGAAATAGCCACTCATCAGCCAACCCCCTCGGCCTTCATCTTTCCCTGCAGCCCCAGCTCGTCCTGGTCAAAGATCAGAAGCAGGTCAGGACCACATGTTCTCTAGAAAAGGCCACGATCTTTCCAAACCTAGTCCCTGCTGCTTCTCTTCATATATCCCGCAGCTTGGTCTTTGCAGTTTTTGTCCTGTGCTGGGACCCAGTGCCAGCACGGAGTAGGGGGAAATGCCTGTGCTCTGAATCAGAGCACCTGGCTTTGAATTTGGGCAAATTGCTGAAGCTTGCTGAGCCTTGTTGGTCTGTAAGATGGGGCCAACGGCACCCACAGTCAGATGTGTTTCTGAAAGAGATCACACTGCTGCCCCTGATTTTTGCAGAACATCTTCTGGGGCTGTGGTGGCTTCCCTTGGTGTATAGAGCACAAAGGATTTACCGGGCAAATGCACCCTCTTCTGTACCAGGCAGAACTTTGACTCAAAGCTGCTAAAGTAGGCTGGGTACCGTGTGAAACCTTTTTTTTTTTTTTTTTTACTTGTTTAACATTTATTTATTTTGAGAGAGACAGAAAGACAGAGACAGAACATGTGCGGGGGAGGGGCAGAGAGAGGGAGACACAGAATCTGACGCAGGCTCCAGGCTCTGAGCTGTCAGCACAGGCCCCAGTGGAGCTGGAACTCATGAACTGCGAGATCATGACCTGAGCAGAAGTTGGACACTCAACCAACTGAACCACCCAGACGTGCCCCCACATGCGTCTCAAGGAATCTTTTATCCTTTTTATCTTAGGGTTGGGGGGAGCCAGTTTTTTCTTCTTCTCCTTCTCCTTCTCCTTCTCTTTCTCCTTCTCCTTCTCCTTCTTCTTTTTTTTGCCAGCTTAGAAAACCTGCCCAAGACTACAGCACCAACCTGTATCAGGGCCAGGTCTCCAGCCCATCTGCCAAGCCCAAAACCCACACTCTTCCCTCTACATCTCCGTTTTATACCGAGGGCACGAAAGGGACCCACTTTAGTGGTTGAGAGATTAGTGAGAGCTCAACAACAAAACAAACAGTAGCAGCAACAAAACAAACATGCTCCAGCTCACACTGGAGAAAGTGCTCTAGGGCTCTCGGGCTTCTGTGCCCTTCAGTGTAGGTCATCATAGCAGGTGGTTCCCCTGCCTCCCCCATCCGCTGCCTGAACTTGTTGGATCCTCAGTTATTATTATACCCACATAACTCTGCTCTGTGGCTCCTCACAAAAGATTTTGCCACTCTTGTGGCAAAGAGTGACAGGTGGGGACCGACAGGCAGCATCCAGTGTGCGGCTTGCTTGCTGTGTGACTCCTGGGTGAAATCAGGATGGAGCCAGTGGAGGGGCGCCTGGGTGGCTCAGTCGGTTGAGTGTTCGACTTCAGCTCAGCTCCTGATCTCACGGTTTGTGGGTTTGAGCCCCGTGTCGGGCTCTGTGCTGACAGCTCAGTGCTTGGAACTGTTTTGGATTCTGCATCTCCCTCTCTCTCTCTGCCTCTCCCACACTTGTGCTCTGTCTCTCTATCTCTCCCTCAAAAATAAATAAAATGTAAAAAATCTTTTTGTAAATAAAAAAAAAAAAAAGGATGGAACTGGTGGAGACATGGCTTAAAGATGCCAGCAGAGCGCCTCCTATTACCACATGCCAGGCGGCAGGCTCAGCCATGAGAAACCTGGCAAGTTGGCTGGCTCAGCCCCCTGCCCCCTGCTGTCCTCATCCCACACCCAGCATCGATTGTGCCAGTTCCCAGGGTGGCAGCTCCTACGAGCTCTGTGTCCCGGAGGCAAACACTGAGCCTTCGCTGTGCGAAAGCTTGTAGCAACTGGGCAAATACTTTTCAAAGAATGCCTGCAGCAGGCAGCAAAGCATGGTCAAGTTCAGAGGAAGGCAAGGAGTCCGCTTCCCCTTCCCTGACCCAGAGTAAGGGTCAGCCTGTGAAGAGCCTCAGAGGGGAGAAGAGACGCGAAAGGGGGTGGTAAACGGGACCACGTTAGGGAGCCCCTAGGAGTTGTTATCTGAGAGTTTTCAACCACATCCTGTGCTAGGCAGCCCCCAGTGGACGGGACAGATACATGGTCCGAAGCAGCTGATTTTATTCAGAGAGCTGTGGAGTTCCTGGGCTGCATCCCTGGCCTGAGGCAACGGGACAGTTTAGCGGTCCTCCTTTTCCCAGGACCGAAACGTCACTGCTGAGGGCACGTTCGGCACACTCTGCACTGGTGAGACCTGTCACACACTGCCTGTTTCCATTTCCCTGCCACCTTATCTGGAACACCCATTCTTTGTTGCCAGTTGAGAGAGAGAGAGAGAGAGAAAGTAACCCTTAGGACTCACTACCAACTACATGGGAGCCAGGAAAATCTGCCTTGTTCCTGGTGCCTTTTCCTACTCTCTTTCCAGGAGGGGCCCTGCGAGTGTAATGAGCAGCACCCACATTTCAGTCAAGTACCTCCCATCCCTCATGGGATGCTCTCTTGCTGAGAGAGACTCATAACTGTAATAGCCAGATGTGGTCGTCCAGGTATCGATGTATTGCTGTGCTCTATGTGCCCATCCACCCCTTCCCTTCTACCTAAAACACTATTTGAGGGAGTCATTCAACCTCAAGACTTTGTAGAGATTCAAAGCTTTTGTTGAAAAGGACACTGTAAAATGAAAGCTATATTAAGCTGTAATGAAATGAAAGCCACAGTTAAGGAAGCATGTATAAAACAAAGTTCAAAAGAGTTTCAGTGGCCACCTCATAAAATTCCAGTTGTTGCACGCCAAGCCACTGGAAAGGACTCTCCCCTGAAGCATGACTAACGTCAGGGGATCCGGATCCCAGCTGTACGTTAGAATCACTTGGGCTGCTTTGAAAATGACTTAATGTCTTGCCTCGTGCAAGATCAGATCTCTGGGGATGTCTGGGGGATATCTGCATTGGAAAGAACTGCCCAGATACTTCTGTTGCACACTGCAGATTGGGAACCACTGGATGAGATAAGCCAAAGGCTGAAAAAGTCAAAAACAGAATCCAAAAGACTTATTCTTCATTTCTCTACCCATTGAAGTGTTAGGTGAGTCAGTGCCACCAAAAATCTACCTAAACACATGTCCTACGAGAAGCCCCAAATTCTCCCCAGTAACCATTGTGCATGTACCTGGCAGCTGATCATTGTCCACAATGTTCATTCACATTCTCTCTCCTGTTCTCGAGCCTCCTTCTGAGACCATCTGATCTAATTCTCTGGGAAAAAAGAAACTCCCTAAGTTCCCCACATTCACCTCCTCTTCTTCAGGCTCAAGAGAAAAGCAGTCCCTTCTCTTTTATCAAGTCTACTCCCTTCAAGTTCATTCCATGCCCCCGACCATCAAACACCCTCCCTCTGTCCTTCACCTTGAACCTCTCCCTATAAACTAACTCTTTGCCAGCATACAAAACACTCCATTCTGCCTTCTGAAATCAAAACTAACAAAGCAATCCACCTCAATCATCTGTCCCCCAGGTTCTTTCTCTGTTTGATCATAATCGAACCACCTGAAAAGAGGAATTCCCACGAACTGCTGATACTTCCTCACCTCCCATTCGCCCTTCTAGGGTCTACCGGACTCCAGCCTCCAGCCCTGTCCCTCCACTGAAATTCCCCTCACCAGAGATACCCACTGCCTCTAACTTGCTTCCTCCAATGCCTCACAGCAGCTAGCAAGGTATCGCGTGCCCCCAGAATCTGGCTCCTGGCCAATACCCACCACCCTGCCCCCCCCCCCCCCGTTATGTGAATCTGCCTCCAGTGGTCACAATACCCAGGATTCTCTTAGATTCCCCTAAGTCACGCTTACTCTCTTCTCTGTGCCTTTGCACATGCTTTTCTCTCTGCCTGTAATGTTTGTTCCTACGGTGTTTGTCTCTGAATTACACACAACTTAGCCTAGTTGCCTCTGTCTTTTTTTTTTTTTTTTTTTGAGAGAGAGAGCGAGAGAGCAGAGGAGGGGCAGAAAGAGAGAGAGGACAGAGGATCCAAAGCGGGCTCTGTGCTAACAGCAGAGAGCCCGATGTGGGGCTCAAACCCACAAGCCATGAGATCGTGACCTGAGCCAAAGTCAGGCACTTAACCGACTGAGCCACCCAGGCGCTCCCCAATAACCTTTTCCCATCTCAGTGCTGTCATGGTATTGTAACAACTATGGTTTGAGTTTCAGGGCATCTGGTTCCCTGGGGTCTTTACAGTCACAGAGAGCACAGCCAGAAAACATATATAGTGTGGTCAAAACCCAGGACAAGATCTACCCTTTAGAGGGTGTCTAAAGTTTGGGGTCCCCTGAAGCAGAGACTGAGCAAAGATTTGAATGCAGGTAGTTTATTTGGGAGGTGACAGAAACACCAATAATGAGGGGGGAAAGGGAAAGAGAAGACATGGAAGGAAAGGCAGCCAATGACGTGAGCTCTCTGAGCCAGTTCCCACTGTGAGCGACTGCAGAGGAGGCCTGCGGGACAGACCCGGGGAACCAGCATAGAACACACACTTCCAACAAGGGTGGGAAAAAAAAAGACACTAATTCCTAAGAGACACTGGTAAGGGACACACCTGGGGCATTAATCCCGGAACAGCTGGCTGACCTATGGCAAGAGTGCACAGCTGACTTCGGCAACCAAAGAAAGGCCTCAAAGACACGTGGGTGCTGGCATTTGGAAGCGAGGGCGGCCAACCCTGAGGGGGTGAGAGCGAAGGGGAGAGGACCTGGCAACAGGCAGCCGTTACCACAAAGGTTTCTTCACCTGAAACAGATCTTGCTTGTGCACGCAGCAGTGCTATAAACACAAGGGGAAAGCTGACTTCCTCCACGGGTTTCCCTAGAAAGGCAAATCAGGGAGAGTGATAAACAGAAGTTCCAAGTAGAACAGAAAACTTCCGCATTAGGTTTCTGGCTTTCATACTTCTGGACATTTGAATTCCTTTCCTGGAAAAAACTAAACCCATAAGGAAGAATCTGGTGTTTGAGAGTGTTAATATCATCTACATCCTCATCTCACTGAACTCTCAGAGAAGGCTTGTGAAGTAAGGGATGGAACGTTTTTGTCCCTCAAACTTCTAGAAGAGTCTAAGCCATACGACGGAAACTTGCATGCTTGAAACTCAACTCAAATTATAGGCCCAGGACAGCAAGGAGTGGCTCAGATTCAAAGGACTTCCAAGAGCCGAAGTGTTTCCTGAAGGTGGGGGGAGGGGGATGGTGGCTTTCCCAAGGGACTTCCCTCTAATTGTGAGGAAGTGGGAAGAAGAGACAGATTACGGGGAACAGTAGAGCAGGAGACAAACCCCACTGGGATCTGGGCTTGTCAGGAGCTGTCACAGCAGCAGCTGGGTAGTTTTGGTGCAGGAAGCAAGTCAGAAGTCCCACGGCACTTCAGCCCATGAGGGACCTCCCCTCACCAAAGACACTGCAGAAACATGACATTAAGGATCTTATTCTCTGTTGACAGTACTGTAGTTGAATGCTAGATATGCTCACTTATTTTCTAGAGCACAGGCTATTTCTGAGGAAGTGTATTTCCTGCAGGAATAGTTAAGTACTGATATTTGCCTTAAAAAAAAGAATTTTTAAAAAATATTTATGTTTGCGGCAGAGAGACAGAGACAGACAGAGCCTGAGCAGGGGGGTGGGGCAGAGAGAGAGGGAGGCACAGAATCCAAAGCGGGCTCCAGGCTCCGAGCTGTCAGCACAGAGCCTGACACGGGGCTTGAACCCACGAGCAGTGAGGTCATGACCTGAGCCGAAGTCGGATGCCCAACTGACTGAGCCACCCAGGTGAACCCTGATAGTTGCCTTCTGAACGGACAACATGCCAAGCTACATCACCAGATACCCAGCTCCATTCTAACTGTCCAGGAATGCATGCTCCCTGAGTATGAAATGATGGAAAGGTTAGCAATTAATTAGCAAAAGCCTTTTGAGCAAGGGATGGTTTAATCAGTGTGTGCTGTGCTATCTGTGTGCATTCACAAAGACTGAAGCTCTGCAGAAAGTTCCGGTCCTTCCCTCTCTGAAACTCTCAGTTCTCATCTTATCAAGGACTCAATGTAGAGTAAAATAAACCACACATTCAAAATTTATGGGGAATAAAACCTTCTGGCAGTGGAAAGGTACACTTCACATTCTGAGGTCATAGAAGCCTTTATGAACAAAGGAGAAAAGAAACATTTTCAGTAAATAGTATCCATCATCTCAGGACTCTGCCCTCTGGGAAACTAATTACTCCTCACCCTGAGGATGATTAAAGGAGATATTCCAATTTTGTCTCTACTTTCTACACTCAGGCTACAGACATTCTGCTAGAATTTCAATGGCAAGGAATTAAGTTATATTGTTTGGCAAATCAAGAAAGTGGAAACATGACGTATCTGTCACCTACCACCAGTGCTATTATGACCATTATCACTCATGAAAAGAAAAAAAAGTGTCCGTTTTGGATTTTTCCCATGGGGGGAGGGTTGGGCAGGGCGATGAGGGGGATAGCGGCTCGAGTTTCTATCTGTGTAAGCCCTGGAAATTTGCCTCAGTGAATCCTTGTTTGAGTTTCAATCACAAAGAAATCAAACCTATAAGATGGAAGAGGAAGCCCCTGGCTGCCCAGAGAGCACAGTACATTCTTCAAGCGCTTGGAGGAGTGCCTTGTTCCCTTCTGGAAGCATGTCCAAGGCTTGGCACTGGTTTGGAGCGCTCTGAGAGCGGCACGCTCTGCAAATCTGGCTGTCTGGGGCTTAGCATGGGTTCTTAGGGACAAATGATAAAGCTGCCCGTGTTTTAAGTCTTAAGGTGTTGTGCACAGTCACCTAGAGCCCTATCAGCTGACCATGCTGTGATTCCAGGCATGTGATTTGGGCTCAGATGAGCCCAGAGCATGGTGGCTGTCTATGGGCTGGCTTGCTCCAGCAGCTGCTCCCTGTCTTGAAGACCAGGGCAGATGTTGGTGACTTTATATTTAGCGGCATCAGACCCAAGCCCAGTTAAAAAAGATGTGAATGCAAGTGGATATATAACCTCTTAGGGGAAAAAAAATGTGGCAATAGCTCACCATAAACATGAAAATGTTCATATCCTTTGACCGAGTAGTTTTACTTCTAAGTATAAGAAAATAAATAAGTATATATTCCCTGCCAGATTCATTTTAGTGTTGCTTATGATTACAAACAGTTGAAACAACCCAGCTGTGTAAGTGGTTGGAGGTTGGTTAAATACATTATGATAAATTTATTTGATGGAATGTTCTACAGTCAAAGACCTGGGAAAATTCACCATATAGTTTTTAAGACCACATAAAAATACATACAGCATAATTGTAATTTTGTAAAGAAATACATGTGCATTTAAAATGAATACAGGGTGCCTGGCTGGCTCAGAGGGTTGAGCATCCAACTCTTAATTTCAGCTCAGGTCATGATGTCCCAGTTCGTGAGATGGAGTCCCTAGCTGGGCTCTGTACTGACAGCATGGAGTCACTGCCCTTCTCTCTCTCTCTCTCTCTCTCTCTCTCTCTCAGAGCTAAACAAACTGAAAAAAAATTTTTAAAAATAAAAAGAATATAGACATGTAACTAAAGACCTACAGGTTTCTGAGTGATGAGCTATGGGTGATTTTTATGCTTTTCTGCATATTCTGATTTTTCTATAATGAACACATATGCCAGTTGTATTCAATACAATAATGCTATTTAGAAGTGGTTCCACTCATATGCTGGCTTTAAGCCTATCATTTGTAAGAAAGAATCTGGCCTTTCTGGGGCTAGCACTGACTTACCTAAAGTTGGAGAGCCCCGAGAGCTGGGAGAGAGACAGGAGTCCATGTGGTAGGGAGGGCAGAGCTGGGGCTTGGGGATTTTGCAGCGCAATACGGCGTGGGGGGTGGCACAGAAAGGAGCTGAGTCAAAGGTCTCTGTGGGGAAGTGAGACCACTTCCCACACGGGAGGAGGGGAACGTCAGCATGTTCTGTCCAGGGCCATCGTCCTCTGCCACGGGGTTATTGCCAGTGTGACAAAAACTCAACCCCCCTTGTACTGAGAAATGAGGTCAAGAGGTGCCCTGGGAGATGCTACAGGAAGCGGCCCATGAAGGCACACGCATGACTGCTTCCTAGTCACCTGATGTCCCTGAAGTGACTGTTCAGGGAATAGTGCCGTGCTGTTGGCTTTCTCACAGTGCAGGCCCCATTTTCCCCTGACCGGAAGGATACCAACTGTGGACCTCTCATGAACTGGCCAGAGCCGGCCACCAGTGCACCCACTGTCCCTACTTAGCCTCTCATCCCAAGGTCAGCCCAAGTTGTGAGAGACTTTGAGCCAGGGAGAGGACACCAGTGATAGTATCTGTATGGCACTTCACAGTTTACAAATAATTGCGCTGATGGTTTAGTTAAGAGCTGTAAACGTTCCTTTCAGGGAACACACATTTACGATCTGAGAACAGGCATGCTGAGGGCTTTCTGTTTCCTTAACTGTCATTCAGTCTGTGACACTCTGTGCCTTCTGGTGGCTGGGATTATATTCAGAAAAGGCAGATGGACAGCTGGTCTTCAAGGTACTACAAAATGGAAGGAAAACCAGCGGTATTAGGTGAATTTGCCGTCCCTTTATGATGAATCTAGGAAGGGCTCAGGAATAATCAGCCTAATAAATAACTCTGTAGAGTCAATTAGATTAACACCAGGAAGCCGAAGAGAGAACCACCCATTTAGTGTAGTTAGTGCCAAGACGGGTAAAATGGATGCTCTTCATGAAGACTCAGAATCTGGGTGGTAAATAACTGATGGAAGTTTCCAGTTAAAAGTCAATGTCTTCAGAAAACATATAACTTAAGGTCATGTAATTCAATCCCTGAGTCAGCATAGCATCGCTAAGGCCTACCAGCCAGCCACTGTTGAATACTCCCTGTAATGGGGAACCTGCTACCTCTCCTGGAGAATATTCCATGGTTGCATAGACACAGGTGTTAGAAAGCATGCCCACAGGACTGCAGTGTGACGGCCAAAGAAGAGCACTGAGTTGAAGAGAATGTGGCTCCATTTCAGAGGTGGAGGGCAGGTAGGTGTTAAGGATACCACAGAGGATGACCATATCCAAAGTTTAGATTTATTCTTTTTCTTCTGAGGGACAAACACTATGTAGAAGACACAGAAATGCTTACATAGTCTTCTTCGTTAGGAAGAGCGGTGCTGGTTAATTATATTGGTCTAGTACATGTCTCATTGTTTTGTAGATTAAACAGGAAGCAATTCCTCCTTCCTGTTGACTTCTGTTAGCTTGCCATGCAAAGCTTTAATTATAGAATGTATATCCATCTCATCTCCCCTATTGGATAGTTTTTGCCCTCAAGGAATTGATAGTCATAATCTAGACTTGGTTGGTAGCAGACTGTACATGGGAAGCCAAGGGGAAATATAGGTCCATTAATTCAGTTTGTTCGTTATTTACTATTTTGTGAATATTGTGTGTCTCCCAAGTTGGACTGCACATTCCTTCAGGGCAGGAATTATGTCTTCTGCCGGACGGTATAGCCAACACTGAGCACACACAGTGCCACACAAGTCTGTGCTGTGTTGTGGGTAGCACACTGAACAGGTGCTGAAGAATTAGTATGATTAACAGTGGCCAACAAGCCATTGGCTTAATGCTAATCAAACGTCCCCATTTAAAGAGTACACTGCATTTATTTAACCCCATTAAGTTACAACCCCATGACACATGTCAGTTTTTGTGTTTTTAAAGTGCTTTAAAAGATATTTATTTTTTTACCAGGTGGAAAATAATGTCCTTTAAAAGGCATTTAATGTTTAGTTGAAAATGATATTACCAAAGCATGTAACAAGTTGTTCATCACCTTCAAGACATGGAATTTTTATAAATACACAGGTAACACTGAGTGCCAAAAGGATGGGTGTGCATGGTCAGAGTATGAAATTAGACTTGCTATTCATCCCATCTAGATGGTGTCTTAAGTCAAGAATGATCTTGAGCAGAGACAGGGAGGTATGTTGGGTAACTGTGCTTTTGAAGGTGACTTCCCTTGCTGTCTGATAGGTTTGTGTTAGTGATCAGGACAGCCATTCAGACTGACAGATCCCTGGACGTCCATGGCTTCAGTGACAGGGACAGGAATGTGGTTGACTTGAATATTCTTCAGACAGCCAAAAAATGATTTCCACACAGGGAGCTTCAGCGTCTTCAAGTGGGCTTCAAGAGAAAAGGAGAGGCATTCCATGAGTGTGAATGTGCCCAATTTAGAAAATCATCTTATTAGAGCTAAAGGGACCGAGGATCTCAGGCCAGCCAGTCACCTCCTCCTTTGAGCTGGCACCCCACGTCCCTGCCTGCTGTGATAAATCACCAACAAGGCTACTTATTCTTCAAGTTCTTCAAAGAAGCAAATTCCACAGCCCAAATCAATAGATAATAACTCTGAACACTAGTGCTTTTTATGGGTCATGGAAGACCCATAAAATTAACAAACTCTCTGGAGGAACATCAAACAAGGAAGAATGACAAGGCTCTTTCCAGGCAAAATTCCAGAACCTGCCTGGTTCTCCCATTCTGGCCCCGCAAAGCTTAATAACTCGTCAGTAAAACTAAATGTCTGGGGAGGAGAGACCAGTTTTTAGCCCCTTTCCTGATTCTTTGCTGCTATCAGGCTTCTAGGTAAAGGTAGCCTAAGAGAGGCTTATGAACAATAGGCTTGGGACAGGAGAAGCAGCAGCATGTGGCCTGGGCTATACAATGTGCCCATTGCTACCAATTGGGTTTTCCCATGTGTTGGAGCAAAGAGCCTCACTGTCTCCACTGTCCAGCCAACGGCTGCCCAGCTAATAACCCATGGCTGGGGCACTGATTTGTTCGGTTAAGATGGAAATGTTAAGAGCTGACGTGGGGCAACGTGGGTGTAGAAGCCAGGACAAGAGTTACCTGGAATGCCTCCAATGTGCAGTGGCTCCTGAGTGCTGGCAGGTGGGAAGGGGAGCCGTCCAGCTGTGTAGCTATTCTCTGTGTCCAGTTCCAGGTGCAAGATGTGTTGTTTTACGGTGACTGGTGGGAGAGGAAGCTGGTCAGGTTGATTACCTGAGGACAGCCCTGCCCAATGTTTAATGACTACACTAGGGCTTCACCACGGGCTTCCTTTCAACCCATTGCTGTGGGAACACTATTGCTAGGAATTCCGTCAACCTAGACACAAATTCAACTAGTTTTTCAACACTAAGTGGGATGTAGATGCTTTCACATACGTTGCAGGATTTAATCCTTCAAATGAATCTGTGAGGAAGATATGGTCACTCTTCTTTCCCAGATAAGCAATTGTGACTCTCAAGCATTGAGGAGCCTGACAAGACGGCTTGGTTATAAGTTGAATGAGTTGGGATTCCAGCTGCTCTCTCCAGAAGCTATCTTTATTTCACAAGATCTTAACTTCCTTCCAGGGAGACGCTGACTTCTGAAAACTGAGTCGCTCTTGACCCTCCAAATAGAATTCCTCCAGTGTGAACAATCCTAACTAATTGCAATGTAGTCAGCATTCAAATTAGACAAGAGACTACTCTTCTTTTTTGGAAAGGTATGTTAGCCAATACGGTTTAATATATTACCAAACTAATGTGCACAAGTTATTCATAAAACAGCAGATTTGGTTTGGGAGGCTATGCCCAATCTCCTCCCAGTGGTTTGTCTAAATCGTTTGCAGTAGTATTAAATGGACTTGAACAATAGCAAGAGCAAAGACTTCCTGGGCACTTACTGCATATTGGACACTGTTGTGCACTTTACATACACTGTCCCATTTGATTTTCACCACCCTGGGAGGTGGGCCCTATTTTTATCTCCATTGTGTTGAGGGGGGAAACTGAAGATAAAGAGCAATTAAGTGGCTTGCCCAAGGTCACTTAGATAAGGGCGGGAACTGAGATGTGATCTTTGTTCCTTTTGATTTCAGAGCCAAAATCTAAATCATAATGTTATACCGCCTTGAAAACACAGAGTATCAGTTTTCTGAGCTCAAAAAGAAAATTCTCTGTATGTTACAGAGAACAGGTTGCAGCAGCCACGAATTGCATAAATGCAGCCAGGGCTGAGAATGGACATCTTCTCACCATGTCAGTCTGGTGGACTGAGCCGGGTCATATGCTAATGGATTGATAAAGCGAGGCTGTATCTGGGACATTCAAATCCAGATGGAAAGGGACACTGTTTCAGGGTGTGAACAACAGGCCACTGGACATCATACCTGTCACCGAGTGCCACCGCCCGTCACACAGAGACTGCTTTGGTGTAACTGATGTCAAGATGCCCCCCGCCTCACTGTCCACAGAGGCCGTGACCTGGAAGACACATGCATTTTCCTATTTCCTTCAGAAAGGCTGCTGGAGCCAACTTCCCTGCCTTCTTTCCTTCCCACCGCTTGTCACCCTGAGGGCCCTGAAGCACCTTAGACGTGGCCCCTCCCTCTCGCACCAGGTGATCACAGGAGGGCCAAGGCTTTGCAAGAATCTCTCTGCTGAGTCCCTTCCAGGAAGCAAGCTGCAAACCCAAGGCCAGGCCTGAAGTTGCTGCCAAAGGTGACGAGCTCTTCCCTCCCAACCCAAACCCCTCCTCTGTCAGGCTCTACTCAAAGGTCACTGATCAGCAGGGAAGATCCTCCTCAAGCTATTGATAGGCAACTGCGGCCACAGTTCTGTTTAGAAGGACGCAAAATTTGGAAGGCAAAAATGCTGGTTGAGGCCTACGCCCTGCTGCGAGGGCCAGACAATTAGAATAATTCCATGAATGCATGCCTTAGGGTTGTAGCTCAAGGAATTCAGCAAGCTAACTGATTGCACTTGTACTGGGCATGTGTCAGGGGTCAGGCACTCATGCTAGCGTGCAGAATCCCACAGTCCCACTCTCTGGACCAGGGCCAAGGGCTGAACCAAGGTGAACAAATACCAGGACTAAAATAAGCAAATTGGTAACTAATTTGCATTTAATTTGCATGTAGCTAGACAGCAAGGCCAATTCTCAGGCAATTTTCCAGCTAAACAATGTCACTGCTGTTATGAAGGTCATCGTGTCTTGATTTTTGCGTATGCGATTATTTCCTCTCCAGAAGCTCTCGTGGAGCCCTACCGCCCCGCTCCCCTGAAAAGCCAGCCTTCTCTCAAGGCCAGCAAGCAGGTAGTTGCTTGCTCCTCTCGCCTACCAGAGGCCTGCTCAGACTTAAAGGCTGCACCTCAAATAGAAAATGTTCTAGGAGTTTGGGCTATTTTATTTCCTTCTCTAGTTTCCCCCTCACAGTTAAGCTGTGGAAGGGTAGAAGTAAAGGAAAATGGCATATTATGGCTAAATAGAAGATCACAGGCCCAAAATGGAGCCACTTAGGCCGACTCACCAAACCGGTGCTTAATATCTAACCCAACTGAAGCTTCAACCTTCCCCAGAAATGTCGTCTCGATAGGTCAGTCAGGAATTTTCTGAACAGCACCAATGACAACCTGTCACATGGACTTCTCCAACCCCCCAAAGAAATGTAAGGTAATCTACCTAATAAGACGCTTTCCTCTAAACGGAAGGTAACCTTGCCTGGAACAGTTCTTTCTTTTCTTTTGCTAATGAGTTCCTTGCCCCACCGTCATTCCTATAAAAACCTTCCATTTTGTACAACTCCTCAGAGCTTCTCTCTATTTGCTAGATGGGATGCTGCCTGATTCATGAATCAATTAATAAAGTCAATCAGATCTTCAGATTTATTCAGTTGAATTGCTGCTCTTTAACATTATCAATCTTAGCCTTGAGGCCTTCCTGGAACGATTTGGTTTTTAAAAGGGTTTTTGAAAAGGAAAGGGATATAACCTGGTGGTGAAACTAGGGTATTGGCCAGGCCCCCGAGTGACGGGCAGGATGAAGCAGCAGAAGTGTCCATTGAAGGAGGAATCCCTTTAAGCCAAAGGAAGCCTGGAGCGGAGAGACCCGGGGCCAGCTTGGCTGCAGGGACCAGATAGGCTGGTGAGTGGTCTAGGGAGCATAAGGGAAATCTGAAACTGATTCAGTGGATACCAGCCCGTGGGCGTGGGCATGACATCGTGTAGACAGCTGGTGAGAACAACTATCTCATGAGTTCTGGTGCTGCCCTTATGAATAAAAGTAGAGATATGACAAGGGTGAAGGGGAGGAGAGAAAAATGAACATTTATTGCGTATCATAGTTGCTATTCTCTTGTCAAAAGCCCTGAGATATAAACATTATTATCCACATTTTAAAGACAGACAGAGTCTGAAAGAGGTGAAGTAACTTCTCCAGGGCCATATAACTAAGTGGTGCAGTTAGAATTCAGCCCAAGATGATGAACAGGAAACACAATGACCAAATGATTTGTTAAAGGAAAATAGTAAGTTAGCCCTCAAGTCGGGTCCCTATTTTTTTTTTTTTTTTTTTGAGAGAGCGTGAGAGGAGGAAGGGCAGAGAGGGGTGGGGAGATGGAGAATCCCAAGGAGGCTCCACACTGCCAGTGCAGAGCCGGGACCCAGAGCTCAAACCCATGAAGTTGTGAGATCGTGACCTGAGTTGAAACCAAGAATCAGATGCTTAACCAACTGAGCCACCCAGGCGACCCTGAAGTCAGGTCTCTTAAAACAAGATTGGATCCCACTCCGTCACAACTCCACCTACTGTGGTCTCCAGAAATGAATGTGGTCCTAATGCAAACCCATAGATCCCGTCCCCCCGCTGTCATCAAACTGTACGCACCTTTCCTGCCTCCATATAAACACATAGGTGCTTCCCGGACTGACTTCCGACATGCATTAGGATGCCAGTGAGGCTTCTTGGGCGAATGCTGAAGACAAGCTTAAATTCCGGCCCCAATAACACAGAGTTAGCTTCCAAAAGAAAGTAAAACAGTTAAAACATCGTAATTCAAGAAAAAGGACGGAGTTCTTCAGACTCAAAGACATAAACTGTTCCAAATTGCCCCTTACCCAGGATGATATGACCTCCTTCTTGGGAGAAATAAATGCCTTTCTCCACAGAGCCACTCAAGCAGGGGGACACAGCAACGCTTGCAGCAATGGTGTTTAGGGGTTTCAGATTCAACTGAAAGTTCCTCAGGCACCCCACAAAGCTGTTTGGGGGGAGGCTCTGCAACCAAGCAGAAGAGAAAGCAAACTTTATTAAGCCACAACTCCCAGAGACATATGGGCAGCCAAGGTTAAAGGCAGGGCAACTGTCTGCCAAAGGGGTTTGAGGGGGGCGGAATTCATCCATCCTGCTTCAGAGAGTCAGGTGGGCCTGACTGTTGCATTTGGCTCCCTGCTCACACTGCCTAGAAAACCCTGGATACCAGACGTCCGGTGGGTGGCCGAAGTTTGAGGCCAAAGTTTGAGGGCACCAAGTGGTATGTATGCAAGGGGCAAGGGCAGTGGAGGTCGCTAGCTAGTGCTGGTCAGTGACCTGACCCTGGTCCACATGACAGGGCTACAACAAGGGAAATCTCCGCCTCCCAGTATATAGATATCACTGTCTCTTTGCAGGTACAAACCACTTCTTAGAGTTTGATGAGCCTATGCGATTGCTTAATGCAGGGCAGCTGACTGAAAAAGAGGCCAAAACATTCCAAAAATAATAAAGTGCAAAAAAGCTTCCTAAATTGTTGGGCTCAGTGCACCACCAACAAATCATGAATGCTGTGGAGTTAAAATAAGACACAAGGCATAGCATCAGTGGGCATGCATGGAGCACCCAGAGGTGGCCTGGAACAAGGGCTCCTCACCTAGGGCCCCTGTGTGCACCTCCAGGGTTCTGTGATCTCTTAAATTATATAGCAGATGCTCTCTGCATGTGCATTTTCCTGGGAAGAAAGACTACCTTTCCTCTTTAAATTTTTTAAAATTTATTTTTGAGAGAGAGACAGAGCATGAGTGGGGGAAGAACGGAAAGAGAAGGAGACACAGAATCCGAAGCGGGCTCCAGGCTCCAAGCTGTCAGCAGAGAGCCCAATGAGGGGCTCGAACCCACGAACTGCCAGATCGTGACCTGAGCCGAAGCCAGATGCTTAACTGACTGAGCCACCCAGGTGCCCCAAAAGACTGTAACTTTTAAAATTTTTTTCAAAAAAAAATTGAAGAATCACTGAATAAAATCCTTAGACTCCCTTCCAAAATAAATGCTTTTAGGACCCTGGAATCCTACACAACAGATGCACTATGTGATAATTTTAAGACATGGTGATATTAGGGATGCATATGGTGTCAGTGTCAACAATAAACTACTGACTGGACTCCCTATGAAATTCTTAGTTTCTTAAAATTTACCACCTTATGCAATGAAGAGCCTGTATCTGAAACCAAGCTCAGACTCTGCAGGGAAGGCCATCGCCCAACACTGAATCCCTAAGGGCGACTGCAGGTTGTGGTACTCAGAGGCAGACAATGACTGGATGTTGCCTGCCCTCTGAAACGATGTGGAGCAGAGTAACCCGTGGTTTGCATCCTCGGGTGGAGGGGATGTTGCAAAAAGAAACTTGGTTCCTAAGAATGATATAAATGGGGTACTACAGACTGTCCCATAGATTAGGATGCTGACTATGACTTATCCAGGACAAAAGAATATCCATACTGTGCTCTTGAATAGCTACCCCATCCTGTGATTTCTCTGAGAGGGAAATAGTTACATACAGAGGTTACAGAAAAGCAAACATTTACATTGAGGATTCTCCTTAGCAATTAATGCTATATATTATGCATGTATTATACAATATATCACATATATATTATATATCATATAATATTCATTATATAATGCATATTATAGAATATTATATGTAGTATTAATATATGGCAATTATATATAACTTTAGTACATATTATACATATACATAATACATACAGTACATATATGTATAATATATATGTATTATACATGTATTGTATATGTATATAATATATAATATGCATGTATATATGTATAATATATAATAAAGCAAAACACTACTTTATGACATGCTGGAGGCTGCTTCAGATTCTGTCTCTCCCTCTCTCTCTGCCCCTCCCCTGCTCACACTCTGTCTCTTTCTCTCTCAAAAATAAATAAACATTAAAAGAAAATTTTAAAGTATTTTGAGATTCTTGAATATCTTATATAATTATAATGATTACCTATTAAAATGTTTTAATTAAGATATAATTGACATATAACATTATATTTTTTTCAGGTGTGCAGCATAGTGATTCTATATATAATTAGTGCTGTGAATACCATAATAAGTCCAATTAACATCCATCACTACACATAATTACAAACTTTTTTTTTCTTATGGTAAGAACTTTTATGATTTACTTTCTCACCAACTTTCAAATATAGAATACAGTATTATTAACTATTAACTGTGGTCGCCATGCCTTATATCCCAAGACTTATTCATTTTATTTATTTTATAACTGGATGTTTGTACCTTCATTTAAAAAATGTTTTTTCTAATGTTTATTTATTTTTTGGAGACAGAGAGAGAGGATGTGAGTGGGGAAGGGGCATTGAGAGGGGGAGACACAGAATCTGAAGCAGGCTCTAGGCTCTGAGCTGTCAACACAGAGCCTGACACAGGTCTCGAACCCAAGAGCCGTGAGATCATGACCTGAGCCAAAGTAGGACTCTTAACCCACTGAGCCACCCAAGTGCCCCTGGAAGTTTGTACCTTCTAACCACTTTCATGATTATATTATAAGGTGAATTATTTTTATATACAGTTCTGAAGCACGACTGTTTTTGGCATGAAATGCTCACCATGCTGTGTGGTTACCATTTGTCACCATACAAAGTTATTACAATATTATTGACCAGGTTCCCAATGCTGTACTTTTTATCCTGGTGAATTATTTATTTTACAACTGGAAGTTTGTACCTCTTAATTCCTTTCTCCTATTTGGCCCATCTGCCACCCTCCCCCGGTCCCCACCACCCCACCGACTTCTGCCAACCATCAGTTTGTTCTCTATATTTATGAGTTTATTTCTTTTTTGCTTGTTTATTCATTTGTTTTGGTTTTTTTTTTTAAGATTCTACATACGAGTGAAATCATATGATATTTGTCTTTCTCTGTCTGACTTATTTCACTTGGCAAAATAGCCTCTAGGTCCAGCCATGTTGTCACAAATGGCAAGATTTCATTCTTTTTTATGGCTGAGTCATATTTCATTGTATATATGTCCCACTTCTTCATCTATTTATTTATCAGTGGATGCTTGGGCTGTGTCCAATATCTTGGCTATTGTAAATAATGCTGCAATAAACATAGGGGTGCATAGATCTCTTCAAATTAGTGTCTTCGTTTTCTTTGGGTAAATACCCAGCAGTGGAATTATTAGATTGCACAGTATTTCTCTTCTTAATTTTCTGAGTAACCTCCACACTATTTTCTATGGTGGCTGTTCCAGTTTGCATTCCCCCCCCCCCGCCCCCACCACAACAGTGCGTGAGAGTTCCTTTTTCTCCATTTCCTCACCAGCTCTTGTTATTTCTTGTCTTTTTGATAACAGCCTTTCTGTCAAGGGTGAGGGGATATCTCATTGTGCTTTTGATTTGCATTTCCCTGATGATGAGTGATGCTGAGCATCTTTTGTGTGTTGGTGAAACATAAATATTTACCTTTGGTTTCCATGAGGGAGGTGATCCCAGGTAAACTGGTGCTCTGAGGCCGAAGGTGGAATTTCCAGGCAAACTTCCTTCCTGGGCCCTCAGACCATCCACAACCAAGTGCCCCTTTTCTCCATCTTGCCCAAACACCACCTTAAGAGTAAAGAAGATAAATTAATCATTTTTTATCTTTGACAATTGGTGATGTATTTTATTATTGGTCACAGCACATTTTTTAAACAATGTTTTTCTTTTTCTTCAAGGAGCTTTAAAAAATTAGAAAATTTTCTCCCTAATATTGTCATCATCATCACCATTTTGTGAGATTATGGTGGATATTGAATAGAGTAAGCTAGAAAAGTGAAATTTGAAAAAAAGGATTCCTTGAAAATCAACTACTAAAAAAGATACAGTTGATCTAGAAACCTATGCAAGAGAGAAACAAATAAAGAGCCACAGGAGTATAAATGAAGGCACACCCAGGCAACAAAGGGGAAGGAATAGTTTGTGCAGAGCTAAGAAGGGAAACATCTCCCTTCCACACGGCTCTTGGAGCAAGGGGCCAGTGGCTACTTCTTTACTAAAAGGGAGCACACATTTTAAACTCTTTGCTAAATTTCTGGGGTGGACCCTGCCATCTCATGGCTACAAGACTATTCATTAATGACTCCCCAACTTATACTCCCAGCTGTGACCTCTGGCCTCTCCACCTGTCTACTGACAGCTGGGCTTGAATGTCTGACAGGCAACTCACCCCAAGGATGTTCACAGCAGAACCCGTCCTCTTCCCCAGCTCTAAAATGCTCCTTCCCCAGCCACAGCTCCTGCGTCCCAGTACCAGCCCCTCTGTTGACCCAACTGCTGGCCCCAAATCACAGGACTTGATACTGACTCCTCTTTCTCTCACACTCCACGTGCAATCCACCAGCAAACCCTCTCGGTTTTCAGAGCACATCCTGGACAGTGCACTTCTATCCACGATCGTGGAGGCCTCTTGAAGCAAAGGCAGTAGCGTCCATCTGGCTGCCTTACTTCCATGCTTACCCCCACTTCATCTCTTCAAGCTAAAGGCAGCTTTGAAAATATACATTTGTTCATGCAATGGTCCTTTTTTAGTTTAATATTCTTCAGAAGCGTCAGAGACACTCAGAATAAAATCTGAGTCCTCACCTTGGTTTCAAAGCTGGTATGATCTGGGCCCTGCCTCATTCTTGAATCCCATCTCTTATCCTTTCTGTTCTGTTCACTCAACTGATCCCTATCTCAGGGTCTTTGGGCTTGCTGTTCCCTCTGCCTGGATCACCCTTTCTATAACTTCAAGGGACTGTCACCTCCCAAAGGAAGTTTTGCTTTACTACCCTATCTGAAATAGTCCCCGCACTCAGCCACTTCCTTACCTTGCTGTAATGCTTTCTCTGAGCACTTACCAATATCTGACATTGTATCGGGTATATTTGTTTGTCCCCACACTCAGCCACTTCCTTACCTTGCTCTAATGCTTTCTCCGAGCACTTACCAATATCTGACATTATATCGGGTATATTTGTTTGTGTGCTCTAGGATGGCAGCTCATTAAATATTTGTTGAAAGACTAAGTCAATATAACTTGTCAAGCTGCTTACGTTTTTTGAGTTCTAGTTCCCTCATCAGGAAAAAAAAAAAAAAGGTCCCTTTTGTCTTAAATTGAATTTTTCTTCAAATCTGGATGCCTTCAGGGAAGATCTGGAATGCTAGAGATCTCAGTCTTTAAGCTTGTGCTATCCAGAAGGCATTTCAGAGAGGGGCCTGGACACCCAGACATGGTCTTGACAGACGGAAATTGTCCAGGAAGCAGGGGTGGGAAGGGGGTAGGGGACACAGCCCAGGGAGGAAGGGCGAGGACCCCGAAGAAGTGGTCAGTAAAGCCCATCTGGGCACTGAGGCATCCGTGCACAACATCCTTGCCCAGCACATGCAGCCATTTCCTGTGCGAAGACATGGGGGTGCCCAGTGCCTCCGGCCACACGGGCTCTCCCAGCACTGTGCTTCTGTGGCTGGCAGAATGTGGACACTCCTTTCCAGGTACTCCATAGTGAATTCTGTAGCAAGGGGAGGGGCTCACACAGCCCCAGGTCTTACCGTGTGCCATTTCCCATCATTGCACTTCTCTTTGCTTTTGAGCCTCAGCTTTTTCCCTTCTGCCCCCAAAGCAAAGATGAGTCGTCCCTTTGAAAGATAAAGAGCCATATAGGAACTCTTAGTGCCCGTGTAAAACACGAGCCCTCTGGAGGAGGCTGTCCGCACGTCCACAGCAAACAGTGACCTGTCAGGAAAATAAAGCAAAAGGCAAAGAAGGAGAATAGACGTGTTTAGTGTTCTTCTGAGTCCCTGAAGCCAGGAGAGGGGATGAGGCACAGACACCCAAACCCCCATGATTCAAATGCATGAACTAAGGCATGTACTGATTAAATGACCTATTTCTTTAGAAAGTTTTAAAAGCCATTGTAGCCCAGCTATTAAAAGTTTTATGTATAATTTTCTTACTATATTGGGGAATAATGAGCAAACTCTAGGGCAAACCTAGACGGTGGTGTAAGCTCCAGCATATGGCAAGAACGAAGATGCCCTACTGTTTAAAAAAAATCCGCACTTAAACAAATCATGGTAATTTATATACATCATTTGCCATTTCAACCTTTATAAAGTGTATAGTAGCATTAAGTACATTCGCATGACTGTGCAACCAGTGTCCAGAACTCTTTTCACCTTGCAAGACTGAAACTCTGTACCCAGCAAACAACACTTCTGCATTCCCTGTCCTCTGTACCACTGGTGACCGCCATTCTACTTCCTGTCTCTCTGAATTTGATTACTGAGGTCTCTCACATAAGTGGAATTACACAGCATTCGCCTTTCTGTGACTAACAGCTCATTTCACTTAGCAGCCAGTAACTTTTTAACCCAGTGAATATCATTCTATTTTGTACATGTGCAAGGAGTGGAACATTGTAAGGGGAAGTTGTGTGTGTGTGTGTGGGGGGGGGAGTAATCTGAGTAACAAGGATTTGATTTAAGCATCAGGTAAGCATTTTCTTTCTGTTAGACATATTTAACACAGAGGCGGGCAAGTACAGACCCACCTTCTCCCATCCACCTTTATGTTTCTTGGACCTTAATATCCCAGCTCCAATGGAACAGGAATTAAGCAAGCATCATGCAGTAAAAGCAAAGAGTGAAAGTGAATATTCCTTTGCATGATGGTTACATATCATATGCACATCTGGTTGAGCAAGATTAACTTTGCAGGAGAACTCACATTCACTCACTTACCCACCCACCCATCCGCCCATTTATTCATTCATCCAACAATATTTAATGAGAGTGTAGTATGTATGAGGCCCTGCGGTGGGCACTGGGAACACAATGATGGATGTTTCATTCTTAGCTGTTTCTGACGCATAGGTGCACTGACAGGGGTACCTGAAAGTGCAGCGTGACAAGGTGGTGGAGGACGCAGGTTACCAGTAGGCTGTCATCATCCACTCCTTTTGGTTTATGTCTAAGCGCAACCCAGACAGAGGGCAGGAACTAGGTCTCTCCTGCTTGAAGCTCTATCTCCAGTGCCTTGTACACAGCGGGCAGTCAACACATAGTTCAGCTGAACTGAACAGTTAACTGAATAGCTGAATGAAATGGTAAATGGAAAACTCAGAGGCAGAACCAGGAAGCGGAAGAAAAAAATGACACTGTTACTTCTCTTTGCTTTTTAATACTGTGAGGTTGAGCAAACACTGAGATGCTTTAATTTTTCAGATTAGCAAGTTTCCTTGAGGGTGATGTTCTTCAAAATGAAAAAGAAATCTATATTTGTTAAATTAAACCAACCAGATGGTGACACCGCTCAATATTTCTCTTGGTGTAGCTGCGTGCGGAGGTTTAGAGAATGAGGGTTAGCCAATTTAAGGAGGATATTCGAACTTGCTACAGAATTAAAGTACTTTACATATGTGGGCTTGGTTATCAGACTTGACATTTGCTTTTCAGAGTTATTTCTTAAAGCAGCTTTCTTTCATAAAAGGCTAACTGACTAACACCCAAAAAAGACGGTACTATATTCAAATCCCAGCATATGATACTGTAGCTATGACGCTTCATTGCTGGTGGATAGGAGAATAAGGCAGGGAGCAAAGTGGCATTTTTATGCATTCGTCACAAGGATAAAATAGTGGTGCAGCATTTTAAAGGAGAGGCCAAAAATTGCCAGGATATAAATTAGAATGAGAACGATGGAAGAGCCCATATTCTGGACTGGTAGCATCCTGGAAATACACTCCGATTGCTAGAATATTTGAGACTAATATAATTCAAAAGTTACATCTGCTAATGATTACTTTTTTCCACTTTCCCTTTAAAAATGTTTGTTTTCCCATTTATTACATATAATTTAGTGTTGCAAGGGAAGGTGCTGGGGTCAAATCCTCAGAAGAAGCCAGAGGACTCACCACACTGAACGTGATGAGAGAGAAGATGTGAGACAGAAGGGGGCTTTGCAGGGAGAGGGGAGGGCAGGGCTGGTAGAGAAGCCTCCGAGCCCACGCAGGTGGGAGGGGAGGCCGGGAGCATCTGCACAGAGATCATGGTCATTAAGCTCAGCTTGGCCAAGGGCACAGTCAGCGGGAGTGGGGGCTTCCTCCCGACAGGTAGCCCCGGGAAGGGCTAATAACTGAGTGGGACCCCACTTCTTTGTCTCCACTAGCACAGTTCTTGCAAATCAGGGATCCCAGCTGGAGTTGGGGAGCTGTTGGCATAGGGTTCTCCTTCCAAACTCCACCCTTCCCTTTTCCGGCCTTCACATCTGCCTGTGAATCGTACACTTTGCTTATTGAGTATGTGAGGGCCAGCCCCTTGCAAGCTACTACGTCTCCTCCCTGCAAAGAAAGCATTATCAACATTTAGCTGATGAGAAAATGGAGATTCAAAGAGATGAAGCAACTTGCAAAAACATGCGAGACAAGCATAATGATGCCAAGTTTACGGAGAGAAAGCTGAGGCTTAAAGAAGCTGAACTCTAGCCTATGGTGTCCGCGGATTTGCTACTCCAATCTCCAGAGTGAACGTGCTGTGGGGGTGCGGTGGCTGGCAGTCCCCCTCTGCCGTGCCCTCAGGTCTGCAGTGGTATATGGATGACTCCCAGCCAAGAACTGAGCTCAGCAGCAAAACTAGAGCCAGGCCATTTATGCTCAACTCTTCTAAGGGGTGACCTTTGCTTTGCTGCTGCCCCATGGTTAACGGCGCCATTCCCGTCTCAGCCGAAGGCTCTCCCTGCCAGCCCCCCTCCCTCCACCTTTATCTCCCACAGGAACAATACATCTCTTGCACGTCTAATCCCATCTTGAACGTGCATCCCAGAGGACCGAACTGGCAAATGGCCCGAGGTCACACAGCCAGCAAGTGGCTGAGTGGGGACTGAACCTCAGTCTCAAAGCCAGGCCTTTTTGACCCTTGGGAAATTCTGCTTCTGGACATAAACCATCACAGAATTGTGGCACCTTGTTATTTATGTCTCTGAATCATATGAAAATGGCAAACCTTGTTTTCCTACTTTTATCCAACATAATTAATATGTCTTCACTTCCTCCTCCCCAAAAGTGATGCGACTTGTTAGCACAAGAAGTCCAAAAGTGGTCTCTAAATATGATCTATCTGGCACTGAGTCTACTTAAAAGGATTATTTTTCTCTGACTATAGAATGCAGACAAGAAAGGTGATTTATAACAGAAATAAATAGCAGCTTCGAAAAGAAGTGTCAGTCTTATTTTTAGAACACCGTCAATCCTCCACCAGGGCTGGCTGGGGGTTGGGAGGGTTGTTTTGGCCACCGAGCAGCCCCCACCGTGTGTGTGTTCCGGCTGCGGGGAGGGCGCACGCTCGGGCAGTCACGCTCCCTGTCCCGTGGGGGCCAGCACCTTCTTTCACAGAAGTGGTGGTGCCGCTTCATTAGGGACAGGTGCATGGTGTCCCGCTGGCTAGCCTGCTCCGGGGCACAACTGTCGAGTCAGGTTCTGAGTTGGTGTGGGGGCAGGAAAATTAACAAATACCTGGGTTCCAGCAACTCCTGGGGAATCGTGAAGAGCAAGTGGCTGGTGGGACGGTCCCCAAACCTGAGGGCTCCGTGACTGGCCTGGGCCCGGGGAGGTGGCCGGCAAGACTGGGCCTCTCGCCACACCTCCATGCTCCTTGGGGAGGCCGCTGGTGTGTCCTGCAATGGCTGCCAGGGAGAGAAGCAAAAACTGAGGACAGCTAATCATCAGGGGGAAGAGTAAAGAATACTTATCTTGCTAAGTGCCTCTCGCAGTTTTTACTGTGATCCTAGGAGATTAATTCAATAGAGATGAATTCATCCTCGGGGAGGATGCATGTTCTTCCCATCCAATACAAGTCTGGTCTCTTTCCTGACAGCTGCTGCACCTCGGACCCGAGGGTATCCAGAGTCCCTCCCCTCCATGGAGCTGTGGAATAATCGTCATGTCCCTTGAGAGAGCCAGCATTTGGCAGCAGCATGCCATGCCATGCCAGCCAGTAGGACACGGAGCCACCAGCCTACCACCTCTCCTTGGAGCCATTCATTTGGGTTTGTGCAGCAGGACAGTGAAAGAAACAGAGAGCAAGAACCAGAAGGTGTGGGTGGGGAGGGAGGCATGGCCTGTCTCCACGTTAGTCAGAATTGACCTACGCACAGAAATGTGTCCTAGGCTAGATGACACGTTGAGCTTTTGAACAGAACTGAGTTTTAATGCCAAAAAATAACTAATAAATATCAAGTAGGGATGGAAAAATTGTTAGAAACTGAGACTCTCCAGCTGTTCTCCCCATTTTCTCTGCTCTGTGGAGCCCAGATTGCAATCATGTGTCCACAGTCCCCACAAGACCCGGTGCTCCACTGGGTTCTCTATTTGTCAAAGTGAAGGGCGGGGATTTGCTGTGCCAGGGACAGGTTGAGGAATGAACATGTGACCTCCCTCTTGGACAATGAACCTTGAGGGGAAACAGGGGATGGGGCCTCTGAGAAATACGTCTTTGCTAACAAAGACGAGCTGATCCATGGGTCTGGTGCTGAGCATTATCCCGTGAGGATATGAAGCCCTGAACTATGCAGGATGGAGCTGAGATGGGCCAGGCCTCAAACACTACCTGTCCCTGAACTGTCCATTACGTGACCCTATAGATCTTCTTATCGTAAACCATTTTACTTTGGAGCTAACGGCTAAAGGCTTCCAAAAAAATTTAAATTCCTCCAAGATCAGGTTACCCTCCTGGACCTGATTCCTGGACAGGGTGTTTGGAATAGAAACTCGATACCACTTATTTAAAACGTTTTGTGTTTACACATTGGTGAGTGGAGATGGGCAATCATACCCACCAGAGAGTTAAATGAATTGCTTAAAACCGCTTCACATCCAGCCCACCCTGGATCCTAATGGAGCTTCCTTACTGGGGCCTCGCTCCCTCCCTGAGTCTTCTTTGTGTGGCAATAGCAGTAACATCGAGATGAACAGTTTTCATAAATACCTTTTGTCACCAACTCTTCCTTCTCATAATGGCACCAACCTCCTTCAAGGCACCCAGGCCCTACATGTTGGCCATCATGGACACCCACCTCCCTTGCCTATTCCCTGAGTTCAGTTTCCATGTCCTACTTCATTTCTGTGACACAACTGCCACTCCCAGTCCCTCTGCCCTGAAAGCCAGACTCCTGACTCTCTTGCCTGGACTTTGTCAGTAGTTTGCCAGTTTGACTCCTTGTCTATAGAACTTTCCCTCATCAAACCATCCCACAGGCTGCTGCCTGTTACTCTTTAAACATGGTTTAAAGCAATCCTTTCAAAGGCTTCATGTTGACTACAGAAAAATGTCAAAATTACATTAAGTCATCCTATCCCTGATGGGGCTCAAATGTGGAATTCTGAGCTTACCTCTGTCACTCCCCTTCCTCCACCCAATTTCCCCTGTTCACCAAGCTTTCCAACCCTGTAGAGGCCACAGGATGTGGTCTGAAGAGAACATTCTTTAAGGTCTACAGCTCTAAGTTTGAATTCTGAGTCTACCGTGTACTGACTGGGTGCTCTTGGGCAAGTTGCCTTTTTTTTTTTTTTTTTTAAAACCTCTCTGAGACTCCGTTTCCTGACCTGTAGAGCTGGCATTTTATTCTGCTCTCAGAGGGGTGTGGTGAGAACCGAAAGAGATAGTACGCAGACTGGTGATGATCAGAGAGATGTACGGGAAGTGTCACGCACCCGAGTTACACCCACATCCTGCCTCCTGGCTTCGGGCTTCTGCTCGTGCAAAGCAACATCTACTTGTCTAAATCCAACCCGTGCTCCAGACCCAGTTCGTGTGTCACCTCCTCCAGAAGAACCCCCCTGATTTGTGGGGCAGGGAAATTCCTGCCTGCTGCACGTTTTTTGTTTTCACTGAGGTTATTAGTGTGTATAATAATAACAGCCGATATTTATCACATGCTTACCATGTGCCAGGCACTTTTCTACATGTTGGATGTTTAGCACCTCTTTTAACCCTCACAACAACACTAGGAGATCTTACTTTATATATCTGCATTTGTGTTTCAGGAAATAGACCCGCTGAGAGGTTAAATAATCATTCACGGCCACACACCTAATATGTGGTAAAGCTTGGTGTAAACCCAGTAAGTCTGACCCCCAACTCTAGTACTTAACCACAAAGCTTTGTTGCTTTCTTTCTATTATTGAGCTTTTGGAGGCAAAATTAATGTCTTATTCCGTCAAATCTGGGGGCTTGCACAGAACAGAGGCACAATTAAATACAGCATATTCACTGGCGGCTCCCGCATCGGTGGACCCAGCCTCTGCCCCCCATCCACTGAGGCCCACTCAGAGACAGTCCCTGATGGCTTTCTCTCTGTAGATGTCCTCCAGGCACCTGTCACTCAATATACAATATACTCCACCCAGTCTCTTTTCCTCCAAATACTTGTCCTTCTTCTATGTCCATGAAATGGCATCTCCACCCATCCAATAACCCGGACTAGATGTCTCAGAATTACATTAACTCCTGCCTCTCCCTTGCCGTCCACATTCAATTATCATCTGGGTCCTGTATATTCTATCTTCTAAATAGCTTTGAACCCCTTTCCTTCTCTCCATCTCTACCATCACTGTGTTAATTTAGCCTCTCAGTAACTCTCAGCCTTACAATGAAAAAAAAATGAATATATGATTTCATTCCTGATGGAGCAGTCCTAAAGATGTTGTTTTCATATCAGCAAAATGACTACCCTCTATAAAATATATTTCTTCGTAGTAGCATAAAACGTTTCTTATTATGGACTATTATTCAACTTCTCCAAATCACCGTGCAGCAAGGGAAATATTGGCAGACAAGTAGCATGGGGGTTGACGTTGAGAGAAAAGTGTGCTGAACAGAAGCACATTGCTCTTAGGAGGGTGCAGGCTGTGGGATCAAGCTATCTGGTTTTGAATTCCTACTGCACCTTCTATCTGTGGGAGCTTGGGAAAATTGCTTATCTTTCTAAACTGCAGCATCTTTTTCTGTAAGATGTGGCTAGTAATATACTTGCTTTGTACTATTACTGTAGTATGGTCATATAGAAGTACAGTAATAATACATCCCTCACAAGGTTACTTGCAGATGTAGTAAGAAAAGCCACTTAAAGAGCTTAGCGCAATGCCCGGTGCATAGGAGGTGCTCACTAATACCCATTAATCATATTAACTGTAACCTCAGACACGGGGAGGTCATAGTGTTGACCTCGGCCACAGCAAGGAATTGTTTAAGTCCTAATGCTGTGTCCAATTCATTACAATGCTTCTGCTCCTCCAAACGAGATTTTACTTCCTTTCAGCCTTAGTGCTGCACAGTAGAATCACCTGGAAGCTTTACAAACTCCTGCCACTTGGACCTATTTCAAGAGCATCTGATGTAATTAGGTGGGATGCAACCCAAGCACTGGGATTTTAAAAGCTCCCCAGATGTTTCCAGTGTGCAGTCAAGGTCAAACCACACTGGTATTGGCAAGGCCTGGGTGCATGTGTTTATGTTGTCTTAAGAGCCAGGGTGGAGGGTTGTCTATGGGGAGGGGAAGGGGCATGACCCTTGTATTCTAGAGAAAATCACTATACCTGTTGGGTACACAACAGGAATATCAAAAGAGCGAGACATTGTGTATAGGAATTGAGAAACCGGAGATTCAATTTGTTCTGTCTACAAAAAATTGCCAAATTTTCATCAAGATACAAAACTAAAAGCTAAAACGGAAACCTTTTCCACATTTTGGCATAATCCAATTGTTGATGACCTATCAATCCCACTTCCTGGAGGCACTGACCACCAAGGGATCAGGTGATCTGCACCCCTAACACCACCCCAGCCCTTTCCCCAACATCTCATGTGGGGTAGGAATCGCTCACGAGAATCCTCTGGGGAGAAGCAAAAGCCAGTGTAGGGTACACTTACCTGGTTGATACTGAAAGTGTGGGCTTTGTCAAACCTTGTAGAACCTCTAAGCAACATGAGGAAAGGTGGTTTATTTAAACTGCAGCCTCCCAGGGACACACCTCTCTTGGTAGATTTACTGGCCAAGTCCAGGACTGCAGGTCTCTCTGAGAGCCTGGAATGAGGGCAGAAAAGAAAACCACTGCCAAACTCTGACATCTCAAGGAAGATGCACTGGCACGAGAACTTGCTTTAAGAATACACATTCTTACTGTCATGGTTTCTAGGTAAACTTTCCTCTCCTACCTGTACATTGTGTCTAGAGGAGGCACTGGGCTCAGAAAAGGAGGATGTGCTGTTACCCATGTCTGCATTCCCTAAAATACCCAGCACGGTGTCTTGCCAGCAGAAAGGCCTGAGAAACTGTATTCACTTAAATGGTTAGGGCTGGGGCAAAGCCAGTATACTACAGCTCTTTCTTTGGAACAGGTGTCATCTAGAAATATGAACATGAAATATGCAGAGAGGAGAAAGGTGGGTGTCGATGATCTAGAGTGATGGTGGACATCAGGAACCTTAGAAGTGAGTTTGTAGAAGGCTTTTTATCTTGTGCACTTGTGTAGGGGAGTCTCACAGATAAATCTGCTTTATCTTGTGATTGGTGTCTGAGCCTTGATGGAAAATAGGAGCCCCCGAGCTTCCAACAGGTTGCCTGAGTTTCCTTACCAGTCCTGGGATCCCCTTCTGCCCTGGGCAGGGCTTTGCCTTTTATCTAAAAGTGATCATCTGTGCTGATGGCACAGAGCCTGCTTGGGACTCTCTCTCTCCCTCTCTCTATCTGTCCCTCCCCGGGTTGTGTGCTGTCTCTCTCTCTCTCTCTCTCTCTCTCTCTCTCTCTCTCTCTCAAAATAAGTAAATAAACTTATGGGGTGCCTGGGTGGCTCAGTCGATTGAGCGACCGACGTCAGCTCAGGTCACGATCTCACGGTTTGTGAGTTCGAGCCCCGCGTCAGCATCCGCGCTGACAGCTCAGAGCCTGGAGCCCATTTCAGATTCTGTGTCTTCCTCTCTCTCTCTGCCCCTCCCCTGCTCACACTCTGTCTCTCTTTCCTTCGAAAATAAACAAACATTAAAAAAAATTAAAATAAATAAAAAAATAAAATAAAAATAAGGTGATTATTTTGAATCAAAAGAAAAGAACATCTAAACATTTGCACGCTAGCACCAGGCTCCTCTCTCTCTAGAGAGACACATTTGAGTTTGACAGTATGGTGGTCTGGTTTCCCAGAAGTACACTGGCCCATGCAAGCTATCAGCCCCCAAAATGGGACAGATTCTGATTAAATCAAACGTGCAGTCTTGATTCAAATGAAGTGAAATTTCAGTTTGGAAAATTCTCAGGGCCATCATCCAAAAATTAATTTTGATTAGACCTTTTCCAAGGTTATATGCCAAAGCTGCTCCCACAAAGGGAGGCAGGGAAGTTTTTGTGGGAGGTGGTTTGTTTTTAACGTGTGTATCTTGTCTAAGAAGGCATGGGCAAGTTTGTGGAATGAGGGCCTGGTGCAGCACGTGGTGACACATCCAGCTGTGCTACCAGAGCAAGGAGATGCCCTCCCTGTAGGCAGGTGGCTCTCACACCCACAGCCACACACACAGGAAAGGACGCACCTCTGGATAAAAACATTGCTGATACAACCCTCAAAGTGACTTCCGCCCAGACGCAGGGTTTGCTGGGAATTTGACAAGTGTCTTAGCCTGTGGTTATTCTTCAGAGGCTGGTCATCAATGAGAAGCCGGAGTCTGGAAAAGGAGGAAGACAAAACAAGAGTGAGAACTGCAGGGAAGAAACGTTTCTCATCATGTGGTCAACTTACTGTCTTCGATTCAGACTCAGTATCTTTAACCTAAAGTAACTTGTTAGACCAGATTTATTTTTAAAGAGCACTTACATTTTTTTCCATGTATTTCTCTGGCACAGATTTTTGTTAAAGTATTCTATACGTATAGGAAGTTCACATATCCTGTGAACAGCTCAGTGAATTTTTTGCAACGTGAATATACCAATGATACCAGGGCCCAGATAAAGAAGCAGAACAGACCAGCACCCAGGAACCCTGCCTTGTGCTTGCTTCTCTCCCTCCAAGGGTATGACCACTATCCTGAATACTGAGAAAAGAAATTAATTTTGCCTGTTTTTGAATTTTATAGAAATGAAATCATAGGAGATGATTCTTTTACGTGCAGCCTCTTTCACTGGGAACACTGGGAAGTACACTGGGAAGTTCACTCATGTCACCCCACACAGTGGTAGATCTTTTTGCTTGTTACCCGTTTCACTCCTGCATTTTGAATATACCACAATTTGTACATCCATCCCATGGTTGATTGATTTTTTTTTTTTTTATGAGGAAATTGATCCAGAACCAGGAAGAAGGCAAATCTTACTAGGAAAACAGTGTCAGCCTCAAGGACACATGCTTCACAAAAAAGATACTAGAAAATTCCATTAAACGAAATAAAAGTCTCAAGAGCTCTGGCAGAAGGGCCATTCCACTCACCCAGAGTCATCATTTATTACAGATACGTAGTGCAGCAAACCATCCGTGTACGTCTGGGGGGATTTAAAAATGGGGCTACTTCCATCCCTGGTGTTCAGTTCAATGTGACCATCTTCCAGGGTGACCTGCAGGTTATTTGCCTGAAATCATCACAGCATATGCCCGTCAATGTCATTAATTTCTATTTCAAGATTACAGGTGTATCAATACTGAATTTCTGATCAAAACCATGCATAAAACAGTCAGGTGGGTTTGACCCAAATGTTTTGACTTTGCTATTTTGAGCTAAAGATTATTTTTGATTATTTTGACTCCGTGTTTATGAATATAAAAGTCTTATCCAAATTGTTTAAACACTGATGAATCTGTCAAAAGCATTTTATGGAACTACATTCATAAACCAATTTAACTTCTCCATCAATTACACAAAATAGTTAAGCCATCTCTAAATTTTTCTATTTCTATTTTCAATGTGCTTATGTTATTTTCATCAGGATCAACTCTTTCCTCAATCGTGTGATGAAGGTTTCATTCATCAACTGTTTTTCCATATATGATCGTAACAATGATATCTTTTCTTTAGTCATTAGGAATTTTTTATTTTCTGGTCATAATTTCAAGGAGGTTCAATTTTCTGACATCAAACTCTGCAGATCTAAATTTTGGCAAGATGATTAGATTCTTTCTGTGGATTTTTAATTTAAAAATATGTGTAGAGTCGGTAGTTGTCATTTGAATTTTCCTGTTGTTTTTTTTTCTACCATGTACAGGTTTTTTGTTTTTTGTTTTTTGGGTTTTTTTTTGCAATTTTCAATAATGAGCTTTTAGGCTAAAACAATTTTTCCAGCATGTGGTTGTAGCCATTGTCAGCTTTATATTTTGATTTTTTCAGTTGGTACTATTCATTATAAATTGGATAAAAGAATGCCAGTTTATATGTATTTCTTAGCTAACCCATTATGAAGTTGAGGGCAATGTTCCTAGGATATTTCTAGGATTTCTAGGTCTAGGATTGATCTCCTCTTTTGCTAAGTCAACTCTTACGCTGGCTTTCGACCGTTTTGTATACTGTATACTCAGTATCTCTATCCTCAGCAAAGGAAACAAATGTCGGGTGTCAAAAGAACTAGGTCATATCATCCTACTTTGATAGAAAGGGCATTCTTGCAGTCAAAAATGCTGGTACGTGCTTCTTCAGGGGGTAGTTAAAAAAAAAGATCTCTAAAGGCTGATTGAGCAACTATATCACAAGAAAAGAGACCTTCTAATATGATATAGCCACAGAATCAGAGAGTCAGCTACCATTCTGTCTTTCAACAAATGTTGGATGCCTGTTGTGTTGTGTTGTGTTGACAATCCTGAAGAAACAAATCCAAGAATGTCAGTATTCTACTTCTACCTCTATTTTAAACACCCTCCTCATTCTACGAGGGGATTTCTGCCTATTAGTTGACTTCTACCCCTGTATAACAACACGAGTGAAACCCTATAAATCTACAGAGGGTACCTTCTTGCTGAAGAGAATTCTGTCCTGCTGTTGTACATGAACAAAGAGCAAAGGACCTTATTCCCCAGATGTAAATATTGTACAACTAGCTGATGATGCAAAAAAGGAATCTGAAGAACTATCTTTTGTAGAATCAAAAAAGAATAGTGGGGATATATTCTGATTTTTTCTTAGATCTAAAACTTTAAGCTACATCATTACATGTAACAGTATAATTCACATTAACTCCTAAAATAAACCCAAGAGAAATGAAAATGGGTCCGTGAATACATATAAATTCAATTCTGTAAACCATAATGTACTTCCTAAGCCTTTTTTCTTTTAGGACTTGTCCCAGGAAGAACAATAACCTCCGTGGTTGAAATATACAATGTCCTTCACCCTGTGATGATGGATAAAATGCCTAGTTAATTTACCTTCAAAATCTCTCTACTGTTTTTGACATCAAACTTTGAGTCGGGTTTAAATCTTATTCAGTATTCATGCAATATTTCATACCTCTGTCTGGTGACTTAATAATAGGCCACTGGGTTGAAAGGTCTGAAATCCAAAGGAGGCCTGGAAGTGGTTGGGAAAAGCCAAATCCAAATTGGTGAAACTCAATTGTCCATCCCTGGAGAATGAGGCAGATCGCACGAGCTGAAAGGCAAACACAGAATACATTATTGGCATTGGAATCATTTCATGGCTGAAATCCAGTATCTTATTCTATGTCACTTCACCTGAGCTGATTAATGTGGTTTATGTTGCCTCGGGAAAAAAACAGAGTTTGCTTTTCTGCATGATAATCTACCAATCGTCTGCGTTTTTGTGTGTATAGTCGGTATTCCTTTTTTCCTACAAATTTAGCTTGCAAACCTGCAGGCGTTCTGTATCTTGCAAATATGTAGGGAGTATAAATGAACCATTTCATCATAATACTGTGTGCTACTGGGAGACTCAAAAGTTGATGTGTAAATGAATACCAAAGATGGGTTGGTTGGGGAGCAGTACTTTTCTACAAGGTTTTCAGTACTCACCTTCCAGTCTTCTGAGCACTTCTTTGTTACTCCTACAGTGTCATTCAACCTAACAACACCAGTAGTTTTCTTCAGATTTTTCATGCAGCCTCGGAAAGCAGGTGTAGAAATGTTAAACCTGATTTGGGGTACAAAAAAGGAAGAGGTGTACCAGACCAGGCTTGTCTGAGAATTAGAGCTGAAACTCTCTACTTTGTCTGCTACTTTTCATCCATAAACAGGTATTTATTTTACGGGTGTCTGTTCTCATGGGATTTCTGTAACACTACTTATTTTGTGAAGCTGAGAAAATCTACTTCCTTTCAGTGTGATTCTGCATTCTCAGCTTTAAGAATAAACATGATAGTGTTGACAGAAGAATGGCCAGTGCCCTCAAAAAGTATAGAGACAGAAAATGTACAAGATCTAGAATTGCCCACTCCCCTTCCAGAGTAATGGTGGTACATGGTGAATAGGAAGTATATTAACAAATTAATATACTATCAATATTATATAAATATATATTAATAAAGAAGTCACTTATTAGACCCGAGAATGCTCTAGAAAACTCTTAGCTCTTTTTTTTTTTATCCACTTTTAAGTTAGTCACCGTTAACTCAGTAGAAACAAACTGTTACATTTGTGTTCTAGTCAATGATGAAAAATGTGGCTTGGTATTGAATTGATGCCAGGCCAGAACAATGGAAAGCACTGTGAGGATTAAACAAGTTCATGGGGACTGACTGGGTGGCTCAGTCAGTTAAGCGTCCAACTTGGGCTCAGGTCATGATCTCACAGTTCATGGGTTCAAGCCCTGTGTTGGGCTCTGGGCTGACAGCTCAGAGCCTGGAACCTGCTTCGGATTCTGTGTCTCCCTCTCTCTCTGCCTCTCCCCGGCTTGTGCTCTGTCTCTCAAAAGTAAATAAATAAACAAACGACAACAACAACAACAAAAAGTGAATGCACTGGAATTGCTGGGCACTGGGTGTGGCATGCAGTTGTGAGAGTGTGGGAGGCGTATTCTGCTGCACTGGAACTGAGGGCTCTGCACCCAGACTGCCTGGGTTCAAGGCCTGTCCCTGTGGTTTGAGCAGACGATCTAACTATTCTGTGCCTCTGTATCCTCATTTCTACGATGGGAACATGTTCATCTTTTCCATCAGGTTGTCATGAATTTAAGCGGGTTAATATGTGTAACATACTCAAATGATGCCCAGTATAGAGCAAGGACTCCACGTGAGATGCCAGGGTGAGTAACTCTCCCCATATTGAGTACAGTCATCGTAATGAGAGGAATTTCTTGCTGCAGCAACTCTGCCTATGTGGCTAACTTGGCATTCCCCACTCCTTTTTCTTTCTTTTCTTTCTTTTTTTTTTTTTTTTTTTTTGCATTTCCCCTTGGATTTGACTTTTGGATCTGTCTGGAGCTGACTTCACATACACCATTAACACACACGAACTGACTGGAGTCCAGGCAAATAGTTGTCATTTCTTAAACAAATGATGTAACTAAGAAAACCCCAAGGTTCATTTCCTTATAAATCCCTAAGTCAGCTCACCTTTCTAAGTGGAAAGGTATCTGTATTCATTTTATTCAAGTCATTATAAATAGTTGAGCTACATGTAATATGCATACAATTAAATTTCATTAGAACGAAAAGGAAGAAATGAATCCTCGCTGGCATTGCAGCTTGAGCTTAATTATTTTATAAAGATGGCTTTTTGCCTTGGAAAACAAAGAAAGTTTGCATTCATTCCTGGAGCTTGTCTATTTACACATATTTTAAAATCCATTCTCTGTGGGGTTTCCACACAGTTTAGACCCATCACCATCCCCTGAGGTCCTTCTTTCCATCAAGTGTAAGTTGAAGGAAGAAGGTAGCAGAAAAGCAAAGCGGAGAAGAAAGGCAGCCGGGGGACAGGCAGCACCTATCTTGTGTCAGGCATTAGTATTCCAGCCCCGCCAGAACCTTTCGAGGGAGCTATTTTCTTCTCTAACATTTACTGAGCTCTCACCACCTGCCTGGCTGACTCTTCGACCCACTTTGAATCCTCACCCCGCCCTAAGAGACAGGTAGATCCTCTGACTGTGTTCCAGATGTAGCAGGGGGAGGCATGTGGAGGTCAAGCAACTTGATTGAGGTCATGCGGCAGGAAAGTGGCCACCTCAGTGCTGGGACCTGAGCGGTGTGGCACACACACTGGTCCTTGCTCTTTACGTTTACACTGTTTGTGTACTTCTAGCACTTGGAAGAATGGAGACTCTTTCTACAGAACAGTTATCTGCAGCGGAGATGTTAAGATGGAAGATTTATTTCCACTCTTCTTCGAGGCGTTCTTGGCACTCTGGCTCATCTGAAGGCCTAGAATTCCACGCTGAGTCCAGGATACAAAGGCTGAACACACTTGCGAGAGGAATGTGACTGTGTAGGGGTGCAGGCTGCTGTATGAATGGGTTAGCGCACGGAGGTATGTATGCACACTGTGGGCCAATCCACTCACAAAGACCAACCTGGTCCAAACCTGTGGTCGACAGATTTCAGAGCAGTAAGAGCCAAATGTAATCCTAAACGTAGTGCTGGGTACTGAGTAAATGTCCAATAGATCCTTGATTTTTACTTTAAGAATTATTATTTTCGGGGCACCTGGGTTAAGCAGCCGACTTCAGCTCGGGTCACGATCTCATGGTTCTTGAGTTCGAGCCCCATATCGGGCTCTGTGCTGACAGCTCAGAGCCTGGAGCCGACCTTGGATTCTGTGTCTCCCTCTCTCTCTGCCCCTCTTCTGCTCATGCTCTCTCTCAAAAATAAATAAACACTAAAAAAAAAGAATTACTATTTTCATTTTAATGGTTTATTATTACACCAACACAATGGTGTAGGTCTTTCCCCAGGAAAGACTTCCTGTTGCTTGAGAGCCTCTGGAATCACCTGGGTGATTTTCTCTTCTCATGGGAAGCAGATGGGATTAACAGATTATGATTTCTGATTGTAATCCTAAACAAGTCATTCCCAGATCTGGGCTCCCACCCCCATGGGGATACATTATAGTGAGAGAGGACAGAACAGGGCACTCACAAAACCTCTTGGTCAGGGCTGCTTCATTTAGAGATTCAACTGGCTTCGTTCATTCCAAACTAGGTTTAAGTGCTGCTGTCTGTAAGGGCCTTCCCCTTATGTGGGAATCAGAACACCTCCCTCCTTTAGACGGATTGTTTGCCTGCCCCGCAGAGCTTGGGTGTGGGTACTTAGTAGGATTCCTGTCTGCCCACCCGCCCCCCAGTGGCCCCCATCACAGGGAGATTCAAGACTCTCTGGACCATCAAAGATGTCACCAGAGGGATAAAGCAGGGCTAGAAATGGCCAATATTGCTTAGCATTTTATTTGCAAGGGAGTAAAAGGCCAGTGAACTCTTTTGACTGTCTTCTATCTCTTACATTTTCCATGTTCTTTTGATCTTTTTTTTTTTTTTTTTGAGAGAGAGAGAGAGAGAGAGCATGAGAGAGTGAGTGAGGGAGGGGCAGAGGGAGAGGGAGAGAGTGAATCTTAAGCAGGCTGACTCAAGGCTCGATCCCACAACTCTGGGATCGTGACCTAAGCCGAAATCAAGAGTCGGATGCTTAACCGACTGAGCCACCCAGGTGCCCCAGATGTTCTTACAATTTTAGTAAAAACTCAAAGTATAAACTCACCCAGAAAAAGAAGTAGTCCCTTGTTTGGAAAACTCTAGGACTTACTAGATTACTAGATTACTAGATTTATTACTAGATTACTAGAAAAATTACTAGAAAAATTCTGTATGTACATTTATCTGTATATGCATAACTATATCTATGTATGTATGTATGTTTGTTTGAGAAAGAGTGAGAGTGTGAGCAGGAGAGGGGCAGAGAGAGAGGAAGAATCTGAAGCGGGCTCTCCTGTCAGAGCAGAGAGCCCGACACGGGGTTTGAACCCACAAACCGCGAGATCAAGACCAGAGCAGAAATAAAGAGTCAGACACTTAACCAACTGAGCCACCCAGGTGCCTTTCCACATATGTATTTCATAAGTGGATAGGGATGATAAGGCAAAGAAAGGCTGAGTGCTGACTTAACTCAAGGTCCCACTGCTCCTTAGTGGCTGAGCCAAGACTAGAATGACTTCTTTTTGATTATCGCCCACTACCCTTCCCTCGTAAATCCTGACTCACTGGCACCCACATCGCTACCCGTGGTCTTCTGCTAACGCCGCACAAATGCAAACCACTGACCAGTAGCTTCCTCGCTGCCTCCGAGAATTCCTCAGTGCTCCGGGTGAGCTCACCTGCCCTACAAGCTTGACCAACACCTGTACCTGAGCTGCATTCACCCTTTCTCCAGCCCAGACTTCTCTGTAGAGGTCCAGGCCTTTGTCCAACTGCTTTCTGGCATCTCCACCTGCTCTCAGGTTCCGGGAACTCAGCCTGGCTCAGACTGAACCCATCCCCTGCCTCCTTGCCAGTGCCATCCATCTGCCCAAGCACTGGAGCAAAACCCAGGTGTCACCCCTGAACATTTTTATACTTCCCTCCCCAGCCCCAAGCAACCGTTCAGTACTACCCATCTGCTGTCCTAATGATACTAAGCATCCACGCCCTTTGCCTTATCTGCACAGCTGCTTCCCTGCGGCTGCCCTCATCTCTTGCCTCTGTTAATAAGCTCATCTTCCAACTGCTCTACCTGCCTCTGCCTTTTCCCTCTCGAATCCAGTCTCTACCCTGCACCAGAGTGAGCTACTGAGAAGTTGAAATCGATCATGTCCTTTCTCTGCTGGTGTCCCCCCAGCAACGGCTGTCTTACTGTGATTTTCAAGGTCCTCTGTGTTCTGGCCCCTGCTTGCCACACCAGCCCCATGTGGCACCCCCAGCCTGCTTCGCCAGTATCCTCCAGTTCCTTGGAAGGTCACGCTTTCTCCAGCTCTTGGCACTTTACGTATGTTGATTGCTCCTATACTTCAGGTCCCAGCCAGAGACCACCTTCTTGATGCCCCCAAGCGGATTAGATTCCCTCCGGGGGACTCACAGGACCCTGAGCTTCTCCTTCGTGGCACCCACCACACTCTGTGGTCTCCCATCTGCTACACTTGAGGTCCTGGCCAGTTCATCATTGCCTTGTCAGCAATAGCCACACTGCCTGATGTCACTAGACACTCAATGAGTACTTGTGTAATGAATGAATGGGAATCTCAGATGTGCACAGCAGTGCTGACTTCCTTAAGTTAACCTATTTTATCACATTTAATTGAATAAAATCAAGATTACTGATCATTCGTAACAGCAATTCATGGTTGAACTGATATTTAATATTGATGATGCTAAATATGAACGGCCCCTCTTTGGCTCTCAATTCCTTCATCTATAAAATTCAGAGGTTGCATCCCATGCAAGGTCCTTTCTAGTTCAAAGAATCTAAGATATTCACTCCCAAACTCTATTAAGGGCAGAGCTTTCTCACCTGTATTTTCGTCTTTGAGGGTAACCTTAAGAACTTTAAAATGAATATTAGTTCCTCTTTACTATGGATGGACCGATGTCCACATGTATAAGGATTCTTGAAGAAAGACCACCTATACACAACACCTTAAAAACCACATCTAGTACTCCTTTGACCTGATTTATAAATTAGAAAAGGAGTTCAATATCCTCAGATCTCATGTAAGAATAATCATAATAAACACAGTTTCATGGGGGAGTGCTCTTAACTCAGTCATGAGTCTGTACTAACCTTCCAGGGAGTCCTTCCACACATTACTGTCAGCTATTTAATGTTAATTTATTTTTGAGAGAGAGACACACACAGGAGCAGAAGAGGGGCAGAGAGAGAGGGAGACACAGAATCCAAAGCAGGCTCCAGGCTCCAAGCTGTCAGCACAGAGCCCTACGCAGGGCTCAAACCCTTGAACTGCAAGATCATGACCTGAGCTGAAATCAGACGCTTAACCAACTGAGCCACCCAGGCGCCCCTATTGTCAGCTATTTAAAAGCCTTTTTGGAGGATACACACAAGTTTAAATGTAAAAGTTATTTTTAAGCACATTCTGGAAGTCGTATTTTTTTTCTCATTCAGATGAAGCTTCACTTCCTCTCACATTAACTTAATTCATCCATGTGTTTATTATCCAAGAAGCAGTGATGTACCTATTCAGTCCTTGATAACACAAAAGGCCAAGTAATACAGACATGCTTTATATTCTGGACATACTTCCTGAAGGCAGCAACCCCAACTATTAGTGCCCAGCGCTGCTTGCCAGGCCATGGAACCGCCTGCGCTCTCCTGTGCTACCTTGAAGGGCCCCAGGGCCACAGCCTCCATTCTTATTCCAGCACTGTCAACACTAACCACATTCCCTATGGCTTCTCTCTTCCTAAGAAGGACCCTAAGGGGGGAGGGGGAGGGTAACCCGCGATTCCCTCACTCTCCTTTCAACAGCCAGTCTCATTATCCAGTGTTCACAACCTGTTTTACTCTGTTGGCTAACACTGTTAACACTAAGAAGTTAAACTTTTTGTGTTTGTTGCTGGAATTTGAAAAGGTAAACTAATCATTAGCAATCATAACCACGAAGAGAGGTAACCTGCCTCTTTGTTTTTTGTTTTGTTTTACATCGTCTTACCTTTCCCTGATTGAAATTGGAATCCCTCCCAGATAGTATGTGCCGAAATCGAATATTTCACCTTCAATTCTGATTTTTTTAGAATTCACATTTATCCACATGAGTTTTTGGGCTTTCCCGATTTTGATCTGGATCTAAAATAAATGAGAGATGAGTCAGCAAGCAATGGGCAATTAAAGGATCCTATTCACCGTGGTTCAGAGCTATTATGTTTTTATTTCCTTCAGATTCATTATATACATGGTAGGAAGATTCTGAGCCATAGAACTTTTGGATAAAAATATAATATTAAAACATTTTAATAGAAATGTTTGCATTTGAAATTAATCATGTTTTATATATGCCATATATACATATATATATTTCATGCCCAAATATTCTGATTTTGAGAGATGTGTCCCTCATCCTTTAATAACTGTTAAGTTAGTCTGGTAATAGAAAAATGTCCTGGCACTGACTTAATTCTAAAGGACTGAGGACATTTAACAATTCACGTGAACACGTTCAAAGGATGTACCGAATGGTCTTTTCCGTTGTTGACAGTGTGGGTGACTCCTTTTTCTTTTGGTGGCTCTGAATTCAGTTTGTAGCGCACCAGGAGATTGCCATCTTCTATATTTAGAGATATGAAGCGATCCTAGAGCATGGAAACAATGTAGATTACCAGAAGATTCCACCAAAGAATACCTAGAGGGCTGGGATTCAGGTTACTCTCAAGTTACAAACTGCTCTCAGCTTCAGCTGCCTCCTGAACAGGCAGGTCCCAGCCTTAAAATCTAATCCGCTGATAGCACGGACGATAGTGCCGTGATATCCCATTGCCAGGATGGGTATGACAGTTAAATATTGTAAGCAGTGTTCAACATCATGCACGGTGGCTAGCACACAGGAAAGACACAATAAATGTATCCGTTATCATGATTTTGTTTCATACGATCCATAAGCAGCATGCATGAATGGAAAGTGAAAAGACACAGATCATTAATATCATTTGAAAAGATGGCTGCTACCTTTTGGAGAGAGGCACGGTCCCAGACGTCTGCCGCCATCTGCTTGCTGACTTATTGCTATGTGTCCGCCTCATCCCCCTCGAGCATCCCCTCCTTCCATTCGCATGTGGAGGGATCCCTGAGGGCCCTCAGAGGACCTCCTCTTCCCTCCCACCTGCCTCAAAGTCATAGTCACTTCTGCAGCCCAATGCAGGTGTGTGCCCATGAAGCCCAGATGCTTCCCTCCAGCCAAGACTTGTCTTCCCAGGGCCAGATCTGCACATCTGGTTACCTTATTGTTACCCTATTGTTACCACCTGCACACATGGCTTACTGATACCTCAAATTCTGAGTATCTCAAGCAGAGCTTGGGACCTACATGCCTCTATCATGCCTCCCAGCTGCCAAGCCTGACTCTCCGCCCTTCCTACCACTCTCTCCCCTCCTTTCACTCTCTCACCAGAAATCCCCTTGCTGAGCCAGCCACAAACCTACTAGGAGTCACTCTTAATCCTCTCTCTCTTCCAACCAAATCTTGTCGGTTCCACCATTTCTTAACTTTCCATTTCATGCCACCCAGTCTCAGCCACACTTCTTTTTTTTTTTTTTTAATATTTTTTAAGCTTATTTATTTTCAGGGAGGGAAAGAGTGAGTGGGGGAGGGACAAAGAGAAAGGGAAAGAGAGAATCCCAAGCAGTCTCCACACTCAGTGCAGAGCCCAACACTGGGCTTGAACCCACCAAGTGAGACCACGACCTGAGTGGAAGTCAAGAGTCAGATGCTCAACCAACTGAGCCACCCAGGTGCCCCCACTCTGTCCCTTCTTGCCACTCTACAGCCAGAGAGCTCTGTGGAAATGTCAGCGCGGGCATGTTTGATTATCCTCCTTTGGTCTCAGGATAGAGTCCTGACTCCCCAGCACATGTTGTGAGGCTCTGATCACCCCTTCAACTCTGTTTCTCCGTGTTCCCTCTGCTTCCCGGTGCTGCAGCCACAAGGGCCACGGTTCCATCCCTGAGTCTCCCTGCCCTTCCCACTTCCAAGTCTTCTTTGTGCTTCGTTCCCCACAGGGATCACCCTTCTGCTCTGTCCTCTTCAAATGCTGTCTTCTACTTTCCTCCGGGTCTCAGATTATCCATCCTTTGCTCAAGAAAGTCTTTTACACATCTTCATTCACCCCAAACCTTTCCTCTATACCACTCATGGTCATTGTGATAAATTAATGAACCAATTACTGAGTATGGCTTTGTTAAATATTTGTCCTCCCCTCTAGAATATAGGGTCCTTGAGGGCAGCAACTGTGTCTGTCTTGGTTGTAACTGCAACCCCATCACTGTGTAAGGAACATACTTGAAACAGACCTTTCCTTAGAAAGATATGCTGGGGGGCGCCTACGTGGCTTAGTCAGTTAAGTGTCTGACTCTCGAGTTTGGCTCAGGTCATGATCTTGCGGTTCATGGGCTTGAGCCCTGCTATTAGCATGGAGCCTACTTGGGATTCTCTTTCTTCCTCTCTCTCTGCCCCTCTCCACTCTCTCCTTCTCTCTCTCTCTCAAAAATAAATAAATGAACTTAAAAAAATGATACGCTGAGGAATTTCTGATATAAGGCTTGAAAGTTTATTCTTCCACAGTTCCCTAATGATCAGAAGGCCTCTTTTTGAAGTCTGCTGACAGAGTCCTTACTTAAAAGGAACAACAGTCCTTATCTGAATCCTAAACCTTGTCCTAGGGAGCCAGTCAGGGCTCATCACACTCCAAATCAACAGAGTCACATCGACTCACTGAGTAATGAGCATAGCGGTGCTCAAAATCATTTTCTCTCATCTGGTTACTAATGGTATTCCATATATTTTCTTCTAATATGAATAGCATTTCTGGTTCTCAGTCTCCAAGAACTTCAAAACATAGTGCCAAGAAGACCTTGTTTTAGAAAACAACCACCTGAAGATGCTGTGTGACTGCTCAGCTCCTTACACTCTATAGGCAGGTCAGGTCCTTCCCAAACCCTCAGAACTGGTTCAGCCTCGGAATCTCCCAGAGGGTCAAGACCAGCCCCAGACAAAGGGGTTGGATCAGGTCTGTGTCCCCACCCTGCAGGTAGAAGGAGCGGGTCACACCCCAAACTCCTTATCCATCCCACATTCAAAGACAGAGATCCCATGGGCTGATCCACGAGGCAGTAGTACTTCCAGGAGTGGGCAAGTCTGGGCCCATCCCCCAGCAGATGGCACTGACCATGACTTGGAGAGTCACTTCGGATTTCTCCAAACTAGACTGAAGAATGGCCTCCAGAAACCACAGCTGCTTGAAAACAGAGAAGCTTCCACGTCTTGGGAAGCCAGGAATCAGGCCAATAGGGACGTAATTCTGCACAGTCTGGCGAGAGCCGGACTAAGATGCAAACAGCAGGAAGTCAAACAGTCTGGCTCTCAGAGACCCTGGGAGGTCATCACATGATTTCAGGCAGAATAAGTTGATTATTAGGCAAACAGCAGTTTTCAAAGAATAAAACTGACAATGGCATGTTTCGGTGGCATGTTCTCAAACTCCCGATTACCTGCGTATACTCCCATAGCCAAAAAAAGCAGCATTGGGCCGAGAGAAAAGATGTGGGTAACATCTGCACGTTTTTTCAGATCTAGTTAGTTATTTATAATAACCCAGTTACCACGAAGTTGCTTAACTGAATGGAAATATTGGGTAGTGTTTGGATGTTTATCATAGAATACCTGATTTTCTGCAAAGAACAGCAAACCTCTATCCACGGTGGTTTGAATCGTTTGTCCAAAGGTCGGGAAGGGAGCATTTGGTTGAGTTGGAACTCGAGCATAGCCTGTACCTTCAAAATAATTTTTGTCTGACTCTTCCTTTCTCCTGTCAACATCAAAGATCACAGGTTAGAACACAGCAGCAAAGGACCACCACTCAAGACAGTTTATTAATAGGAGATGCTGCCATCTAAAAACCAGAGCAAAGCCCATGCAACGTAGCTGTCATGATTTTGTTAAAGAGAAAACATCTTTAGGATGTTAAAATAGCCAGCTATTTGTCCTGGATGTGCTCTTATACGCTATGATAATCAAACCCTAGCTCAAAAAAGCTAACAGTTAAGGGGCACCTGGGTGGCTTAGTTGGTTACGCATCTGACTCTTGATTTTGGCTCAGGCCATGATCTCACAGCGGGTGAGAGTTCAAGCCCCGCATCGGGATCTGCGCTGACAGTGCAGAGCCTGCTTGGGATTCTCTCTCCCTCCCTCTCTCTCTGCCCCACCCCTATGCACGCACACATGCTCTCTCCCTCTCTCTCAAAATAAAAATAAATTTTAAAAATAAATAAATATTTTTTAAAGCGATAATAGTTAAAGAGTCTCCTCTTAACTGTCTATTTAGGAACCATCTACTTAGGAAGATGTGGCCTAGCAGCTGAAGACTTTGAAACGTAAAAAATTATTAACTTGAAACATAATTTTATCCTGAGTAATAAATAGTCTGTCCAAATCCTTTTAACTATAGGGAAGTCAGGAAGCTCAAGACAGCAATTTTCAAAAAGGTCCAGCTGTCAGAGTACCTAGAAAGTCATGGTGCACTTCATGGACCAACTTTTTTTTTTTTTTTTTTTGGCAACTTCAATATATAATTTTGTGCCTGAATCAGGTACCATCTATTACTGAATATTTTGTGGTAGGAGGCACCAAACATTTAAGAAGGGTTTATTTTTTTCAAAATTGAGAAAACTCTATCGCTCCAATATTTTATACAAATGAGGGAACTTTAGGAGTGGATTAGCAGTGTGGCGTGCGATCATAATTTAAGATCTGTTGGCCTAAAGCTATCAGTGACATCAACAGCATCCTATTGGCTCATCCATTTATTATACATAAAACAGCTGCAAGTTCTCAAAATCACAGTTACAGAGACACTAGTGCCTGGTTTTATTTACCTTCTACAAGGCTCTACTTCAGTTGTGTTGAGATTGAAAGTTTTTTTGAAGTTGTACAAGCTCAGAACATTTTCATTGAGGTCATCCAGTTCAATACAACCTTTGTACGGAGGGAACCTTAGTCTGGCAGGAAGCTAAAAAAAAGGAAACCGAAAATCTAATTCAACCAAGGACAGTGGTCAGGTCGATCAAGAGCAGTACGAATCCATCACTTTTAACTATCCCTGCAGCCTAGGGGCTAAGAATGTGGACCTTGGAGCCAGAGGCCCTGGCTTTGCTATTCACCAGATGCTTGACCTTGGGCAAGTTATTAAACCCCTCTGTCTCAGTTTCCTCATCCGTGAAATGGGAATAGTAATGCCTTCTTAAATTAATCTACTTAGGGCGCCTGGGTGGCTCAGTCAGTTGGGCGTCCGACTTCAGCTCAGGTCACGATCTTGCAGTTAGTAGGTTTGAGCCCCACATCAGGCTCTGTGCTGACAGCTCAGAGCCTAGAGCTTGCTTCAAATTCTGTGTCTCCTCTGTCTACCCCTCCCGTGCTCATGCTCTGTCTCACTCTGTCTCTCAATAATAAATAAAACATTAAAAAAAATTTTTTTTAATTAATCTATTTGCATCTTGATCACTGCACAGAGGAAGTGCTCAAGAACTGTTAGCATTTATCCCTGGATATGCTTTAAGAATATATAGTTAAGTTCATTTTATATACAATGGATAATTAAAATAGAGATGTGAGGTCATTACACCAAATTAAAATTTAAATATTTTCACTCAGTGAAATAACATTGACACTTACTCTAAAGTCAGATGGGTAACCTCCAACATAAAATACAACATTTTCAGGGTCCAGGTTGAGGAGGGTGTTGCTGTTTCCATTCTCCATGTCATGGAATTGGGGTGTTTCGGGTTTACTGGATGTGGCTTTTTTGGTGTAATTTAGGCTTGCAAACTGATAAATTCTGTTTAAAAATAAACAAGATTATATTTAAAAATTACACAAAAATTGAACAAGTCAAAGCCAAGATACTAAAAATGGGGTTCAGCGGTACATACAATGGGAGTTTGGTGAGTGTGGGTCAGATTAACAAAGAGCAGTGGTCAATGGGACTTGTACCTCTGAAATTTCACCCGGTCCATAACCGCCTCCTGAGTTTCGCTCTCGGTCAAGCTCTGGTCCACTTGGAGTTCAGACTCCTGTTCTCCCAGGTTGTAGACACACGTGAGCTTGCCATCTACAACTGCCATGCCGATGTAGTCCCTGGAGGCCTGGAGACGGAAAGGCCACCTTAGTGTACTTCACACGCACAGTTTCTCTGAACTCCCCATCCCAGGAGAGTGTATTTCAAATATCTAATGGGTTTTACACAATAAGACTTGGGAAGACAAAATAAATGAGGTACCTCCTTGTACAGAATGATACAGACAGAACATTTAATTAATAATGTCTGCACTGTCTTTGCTCCTGGTTTATTGCACTCATGTATTCACTCCCCTGTTGGCCAAATCTCCAAATATTTGCCAAGCACTTGCCATAAAGATGAACCAGATATGAACTCAGGTCTCCACTAGAGTTTAGTCTGGTAAGGGAGATAAGCCATTTTTGTTCTCCCTGTACCATGCAATGATCTCTTAGCACTTTGCTATGCCTCTGTTGTAACATCTAGAACCCTGTATTATCACGGTCAGCTACGTATGTATCTGTCTTCTCTGTTAGAATACAGCACCTTAGAGTACATATGAAGTTTTCAAATTGTGGTAAAATATATACACAACATGAAATTTACATTCAGGAAACAATTTTTGTTTGTCATAAATACAGGATGTGGCACCTTGTAGGTAGATAGTACAAATATTTTGAAGGAATAAAGTAATGTGTGTTTTGTTATAATACAAAGCAGAAAGTCATATCATAACAAAGCTACAGATAAAGTACCAACACTTCAAAGCATGAGAGAGTGATTAATAATAGTGTCAGTTTTAGGAATCTTTAAATACCACATCCACTAATGACAGCCAACTTTCTAACTGACTAGAATTTTCCAGAACAATGTTTCAGACATTTTTTCCCCCATAGCCATTGTATGCTAACCCAGCCAGTGATTACCTTTTCCTCTGACACTTAAGTTGAAGAAATATATTTTAAGAGGAGGGGCTAAAAGCTAAAATGAACTGTTCAAAATGTCTGTAGCAGTTGTGGTTTAAAGAATTAAGAATTAAAAAGAGATGGGCATTAATTAAGCAGGAGAGGCTTCATTTCACTCTGGTCCTCATCCACCCATGGTCCCACCCCTGCAGACTTAAGGGTCTGGGCATTCTGACAAGGACAGGGTCACAGTTTTGTGAGGAAGAAGCACTGTTGATTTCCATGAAACCTTGATATTGCCGCCCTGGTTGTGTATGGAGGGGTGCTCATCTTTAACCCCTGGTGTGTACGTGCTCACGTGTACACACACATGTACCACATGCTGAACCCACTGGGCAAGGCCTCTCCATCAGATAAGGCCAGCAGGTAACAGTCTGTGATTGATGGAAGACCCCCTTGTGGTGCCATCAGAGGTGGTAGAGTCTGCTGATGTGTTGGTGGGACTCCCTCCTGCTACACCAATGGAAGCCAGGAAGTTTTGACACACTGGTGACAACGCGCCTCAAAAACCATATTGTTTTGGGCCACAATTCAACCCACAAATAGCGGCATTCCCTAGGGTGATGGCGGCTCGATCACCCCAACAGCATTCCTGGGGAAGCCTGCTGCTATGTCATGAGGACACTTAGCAGCCCTACGGAAAGGACCTCGTGGCATGGAAGACACCTCCTACCGACAACCATCACTAACTTACGAGGTGTGTGAGTCAGCCAAACTGGAAGCAAATCTCCAGCCCCAGTCAAGCCTTCAGATACCTGCAGCCCCAGCCAACATCTCGACAGACACCTCATTAGAGAGACCCGGAATCAGAATCATCTGGGTTAAGCTACTTTGAACATTGTACCATAGAAACAGCATGAAATAATATTTACTGTTGTTTTCGACCACTAAGTTTGGTGGTCAGGCAGCAAATATATAACCAACATTCAAAAAAAAAAAAAAATTCCCAAACCATACTGTTTTAAAAACAAGAGAAATGTCAAAGCAATACCTACATCTTTATTTCCGAGGTACATCACAAACATATTCTCAGTCCCCCCATTTTCTTTTGACTCAGGTCTTTGGAGAAACAAAGAAAGAGATGTGTATCCTTTCAAATCATCTAGGTCATCCGGCAGCCGGACTTCAACTCCAGATTTACCATTGAACCTCATGGGGACAGCAACCTACGAGGGAAAAGATCTAGAGCATTAACCATTCTCCTGTGAGGAAAGGGGGTGTGCTCGCAGTGGTAGCCTGTGCCTCTGACGCGAATCCTTTCAGCTCTACCTTTCCCAGTTGTTATGATAAAGAGCAAAGGAGTGTGCATGACTCCTAGACCTGGATTATAAACTCATGAAGCTGTTTTAGGGGCTGGGTAATAAAGCATCCATGTTCTTCCTGTTTATAGGCCAGGGGTCTATGAGAAGTGCATCTAATTCTCTGTGCCAGAAATGATAATCGCTATTCTTATCATAGTTGCAACTAGGAGGTTTTTGTGCAGATGAGCTAACGTGTGGAAACACTTAGCATGGTGCCTGGCGTGTAGTAGATATATAATACTTCAAAAATATTTTTAAAATAAATTCTTTAAGGAATCATTCCCCATTAATATGTTACATGTTATGGTTGCTTTTATTACAGTCCTTAAAAATGAGTGCATCAGGGCTCTCTAAAAATAGTGAACCGAGAAATCAACCACAGTGCCTTTAGGGTACTGATACTCTGACTTGGCTTCTCAACCCTCTGTCTGCAAATATCTCACAGGGGGTGGATGAAAAAAGCAAGATGTTTCATTAGTATTATTTTAGGCCAAAACAAATTCTGATAGAGAAGTGTCAGGAATTCAAGTAACTGTCAAGTTAAAATAACAAAGGCTGATGAATTTGCATTCCAGTGAAGAAAATTTGCTATAATCCTGTGTTTAGAACACTGCCCTCGCTGATAGGAACCATTCCTCCACCCTCAATAAAGGTGGATTCTATAACTTTAAAGTTATAACAAGAAAGTGGGTCCTGTGCAGCATCATACCAGCACATTCTGCTCACAGAACCCTACCTGAACTTGCAATAACACTTCACCAGGTGAGGTGTGGAGGAGAACTGTTCTTCCTGCCTGCATAAACTCAGTGGGGAGGAAACTGCTTCAGGTCCCTAACATACCAAATCATTTAGGGCATGAAGGTAATGTGCACTTTTGAAGGATGACAGGAGGAAGTGAACTTTCACATTTCAAACAACTGAAGAATTAGAGCAAGAAAGACAACCAGTTTCCGTGTAAACAAACGCCTTCCCTTTCTTTTTTTTTTTTTTTTTCAACGTTTTTTATTTATTTTTGGGACAGAGAGAGACAGAGCATGAACGGGGGAGGGGCAGAGAGAGAGGGAGACACAGAATCGGAAACAGGCTCCAGGCTCCGAGCCATCAGCCCAGAGCCTGACGCGGGGCTCGAACTCACGGACCGCGAGATCGTGACCTGGCTGAAGTCGGACGCTTAACCGACTGCGCCACCCAGGCGCCCCCCGCCTTCCCTTTCTTGATGAATGTGTTAACCTCTCAAAGAAGGAGGCTTAGTGCCTGGCAATGTGGGGACACACCTACCTTATTTGCAGCATCTCTGGCCTGCTGAATTAGCTCCCGGATACGGTCCACGTTGTCAGAGATATTGCCCAGTGGCAACAGCTGTTGGTTGATACTTTCAATCTTGCTCAAAATGTCAGGCAGTTTGTTGGTTAATTTCTTCACTGTTGATGACATTACAGAACAGAAATTTGTAATTGTGAGTTGAGAAAAGGTTAAATACAGATCTTCTCATTGACACCATTTGTCAATGCTGGGTCCCGTTTGGGTCCCAAATATTGGACAGGATGACTCAGAGTCAGGTGATACCTTTCCTAAATACATCGTGGATTCTATCCTGCAGTCTAGATATCAAATCATCTTTCTTAACCACTACAGAAGAAGATAAATCTTTATTTTTTGAACCTTAATATCAATTGTAATTTAATACCTCATGATTAGGGGACCTATATCTCCACTCTAAAAAAGGGAAACTCAATACCAACGTCAATGGGTTAAAAAAAAAATCCCACCTAGACTTTCTAATAGAATACCCATATTCTTTGAAGGTGTTATGTGAAGCGGTTTTCTAATATTTTAATTTCTAATTTCAGACTTTATCAGGGAAGAATTCACATAAACTGACCAAAGTGCATAACAATGGAGAAAATGGATAGTATGTCCTGTCTGAAGAATGCTTGATACCTGAGTTATCTGCATCAGTGAGAGCCTTGTTGAAGTCTTCTCTCTGTGTGCTCCCATAGGTATCCTTAATTCTTGCCACATCTGTCTCAATAGGGTTGAGCCCATCTAGAACTTCATCTGTGATGTCGTTGGCATTTCTGACCATGCTCTTTGCCCTACTGATCATATCACTGATGTCATCTAAAGCACACAAAAAGAGGGAGGTGTAAGTATCTTGAATGCTCGACAAAAGAAGCCAAGTACGGTGGGTAGGGAGATACTGACCTCTCTGTATCCCACGAAGGTCATCTCGGATGGCAGTGATATTGGTATCAATCAATCCTTTCTGAACTGTCATAACTTTCAGAGTTTGCTGTAGGTTGTTGAGAGCCGGACTAATTTCTAAAATTAAATAAAGCATCATGAGGCAATTACCCTATGGATTTTGATCCTCCATTGGTATTGGTGGCCCCTGAAGTAGCCAGCATCTGCAGAGCATTGAGCAGACCTGAATCTCAGAGATGTTCACTATAGGTGCCTAGACCCACAGTTCCAGGGGCCTCCAGTTCCAGAGGCCAGGAGTATACCTGAGCCTGTGGCATCCAGCTGCTTGGAAATGCATCATGAACAAAGTGAGAGGCTTAGTCATTTAGGGGCAGTTCGACTTCCACTTTGGTCAGGGCAAACGTCTCTGCTTAGTGAAGGAAAGGGATGTGCATTGTCTGGCTCTAGTCTGGGCTTAATATTAGTCATACTTATTGAATGAATGAGTGAATGAATGAATGATGCCTCTTCAGAGTATAATAAAGAAGTGCTGTTGAGACAGCCTCATCCAAGCAAATGCACTCACAAAGTAGGCATTGTTTGTTTCTGTCCACTTCCAAACTGATATATTTAAGGGGATTCAGTGAAAGGGAGGGAGTTCACAGACATTCCTAGCTGATAACATTGCCACTTTGAGGTAATGGAAAATGACCAGTGAATGCTTTAAGGCCAAAGTGATGATACACGGTTTAAATTGTGATTCCAGGACTGATTTAAATAACAATGTAGACAAATACCCTATGATCTCTCTTATATGTGGAATCTAAAAACACTCCCCAAATACAAGGAACCTATTAGGGGCTGCCCAAGCCCCCAGGGGGTGAAGGGGATCAAAAGGTAAAAAGAAGCATGCTGGTTAAAAACAAAAGAAAAAATATCAATGTAGTTAGCATCCTAACCCTAATTAAAACAATCCTCACCTCTTAGCTTATACTTTGTAAAGGGAACAGATGTCACACCAGGAAATTTTAATTCCTGCAATTTGCTAAGCAAATCATTCTTTGTTAATACATATTTTTGGTAGGTAATTTTTCATGTATTTAATTTTTAAACATGAAAAAAGATAAATATTACTGTCAGAAGGCATCTAGTCACTCAAAAATGCTGACATAGTTTCTTGGCCATGAATGAACACAAGAGACCGGAGAAAATCAAGAAACACCATTTTCAGAACACCAGAATTTGGTGAGATTGAGATGGTTTAATTGTTTTGTAAAAAATTAAATACATGGGAAATTTTCAAAGATAAAATGTATGATTCAAAAATTCTCATGCTTCATAGTAGTAGTAATTTTTGGTACTTTTACTTACTAGCATTTTAGGACTTAAGAAACGTTGAAGCTCTGGTGACCTGAAACTATTATCTGGGCCTTAAATGAGAGACCAGCCCTGCACATACCTCTATGCTGTGTAGGTTCCCAATGCCATGGTCACTGATTACCTTTGAGATTTATGTATATTCATGAGGTTCTAGTTAACTTGGTATATGTTAGAATATTGGGCAGAAACATCAAATCTATTAAATATATCACACATTTGCTTCCAGAATTTGCTGTTTTTCCTGGTCTTAACAGGACGTTTTCAAACCCTTGGCTATCCCAGCCTCCCCTTCCCCGCCAGGCTCCAATACCTTGCCGTAGCTTCTTCTGTGTTAGCTTGGCTTCCTTTAATAGTTTATCACTGTCAGAACTCAGGGTTTTTGCTTTTCTTGGAAGATCTTCCTTTATCACCGTCTGAAAGCAAAGCATTTACCAGCCTTAAGCATGTAGCATTCCTTAGGAAATGTGGAGTAAGATTTTTTCATCCTACTCTAAAAGCCCTTATCTTCAATCTTTAAAGGATGAGGCTCAAAGGTAAGGGGGAAGTTTAAAAGGACTGTTCCTGAAAAGATACAGTTAGGGCTGTACATAGATATGTGTGGCTTGGGGAGGTAGACACTTCCCTGGTGACATACTAACAAATCATGTGATACCTGTCTCATTTTCTCCCTGTTGTTTGTACAATACCCTCTTCAATAACTGAAGAAAGAGAAGAGTTGCTTTTAAGTTTTTAATATTTGGGAGACAAAAGTCTTTAACCTTCAAGAAGGCCTATCCCCTAATTCTTTGATATTTAATATTTTATGCTTTATTCTTAGATATGGGAATATTATATGGTACATGTAAGATCACACAGGACTCCAAGACATGCCGAGGTGTTAAGGCAAATGACAGGAAATAAATGGTTACCAAATCGCGTACAAAAATTTCCCTCTTCTTTGTGAAATGCCAATACTTAATCATGGTCTAAAATCATACCTAGAAAGAAGCACGATACACTACTCATCTTGGCTCAACATTGGTAATCGGTAGAATTTCTATCTGGTTTCACAAATGGCTTTTAAAACTGCGCTACATCTATCAAAACAGTCACGTAAACACAGAAACGATCCACATCTAGAGCAAGTTCAAGTCTATTCTATATAATAAGTTCTAATTTAAACTAAGGCTTATTGGGGCGCCTGGGTGGCTCAGTCGGTTGAGCGTCCGACTTCGGCTCAGGTCATGATCTCGCAGTCCGTGAGTTTGAGCCCCGCGTTGGGCTCTGTGCTGACAGCTCAGAGCCTGGAGCCTGTTTCGGATTCTGTGTCTCCCTCTCTCTCTCTGACCCTCCCCCATTCATGCTCTGTCTCTCTCTGTCTCAAAAATGAATAAACGTTAAAAAATTTTTTTTAAACTAAGGCTTGTTTACATTCCTCAGTGCATATGAAAAGAAAGTAAGACAATGAGTCGTCTCCAGAGTGCATCCAGAAAAGGTGCCAGTGTGGGTGCCCACCTGGAGGGCAGACTCAGATGCGCTAGTGGCCTTGTCAGCCGCGTCCTCTGCTGCTCTGATGGCGTTGAGGATATTCTCGTAGGCGGTGGCAGCATCCACCGCACAGCGCACCAGCTCATCCCCACTGGCATTCCTCTTGATCCTGGAAGACAGTGTGGGTGAAGGGCTCCAACAGCCTCCACTGCCTGCGGCTGAAGGCCCCTTCACCTCCCCCTCCCAGCCTCCTTGATTAGCCTCCACATCTGGCAAATGGAGACCTGCGCTGGCAAGGATCTATCTGGGAATCACACCCCCAGGGCAGCTTGGGTTCGGACCCGGGCCCTGGGTCCCGCCCCACTGCCCTATTCTGGAGCCCCAGCTCAGTCAGGGAGGCTTTCACACTAGGTCCAGCAGCTCCTGCAGTTAGACCTGGGGGGTCACTCACTCCTCCAGCTGCTTTGCCAGCTTCTGTAAAGACTGCGCGTGCGTTTCTGCCTCCACCACCAGGGAGGCTTTACTGGCGGACTGAGAAAGTTCTCTCACTTTGTCACTTAGCTCACGTCTTGCTTCATTTAAAGTGGCAGCTAGTTTTTCATATTCCTATTTTTTTCAAGTAAACAGAGACAGTGTCACTTTAAGCAAAGAATGTATATACCATTTTCTCAAACTCTGTCATAAACTTCACGTTCCCAGGATGCATTATTTCAGTAGTGGCACTGATAACATTTTTGCAAGTTTTACCACCATTTGAACAATTTTCTTAGGGTGGGTACCCCTTCTGATAAATTTTATAAAAGCACACTGTCATCATTAGCATAAAGTTGTACTAAACCGAAACGTTTTTTTTTTTCTACTCTAGAAATAGCGATAACAAAAGATATTTGCAAAATGCCCATTGGGCTGCTAATGTGGTCAACCTATTATGAGTCCTAAATAAGTTCTGCTAATAAAAGCATGCTTGATATTTTAAAAACAGCATTCCAATTTTTTTTGTTATCACAAAAGCAACATCTGCTCACTGTGGGCTAATTAAGTAATACAAATAGACATACAGAGGACACATCATTCACACCCCCCACGCCCCAAGGGTAGCATCACGGTAATGAACATCTTGGTTTATTTCCTTCCATCTAAAAGACATGTATTGCAGAAAAAAAAAATGTTAACCCAGTTCATAGTTTCCTCATATAGAATCTGAATGTTTCTCAGTGTTCAGAGAACAAGTTTTGCCTCTACCTCCTGGCTTTTCCTCATCAGCTGCAGCAGCGTGTTGGTCTGCAGTAAGGAAGAGTCTGCAGTGCTTAGGTACTTGGTGAAATCACTCTGTAGGGAATTCATTTCTTTAACTTGTCTCTGGAGAGAAGAAGAAGAAGAATCTGTTTGAACTACATGGTATACGACCAGGAAGCACAGGCATATCTACTGCACAACAGCACAGAAGTCGTTTCGGAGTCATAATGTTTTCTTGAAACCGAAAGATCATCTAGGCAACTAGAAAGTGCGGGGAAATCAGTTCACTTTGCCGTGTGGGTGTGTTGTCATGGTTTCCTCAAACTACATGCCAACGAAACAATAGTTCGCATCATTGCAGAAGCTTTCTAAACTGGGGGCAACTGGGCCAGTGAGGTGGAAAGGTAAGTAAGCTCTGGTTTGTGAGGCAGCATGAGGGATTTTCCTGAACAAAGCAGCACCCATCATCGCGACGCCCCACATGCCAGGCCCTGTGAGGTTGGAGAGGCGCTTCAATGAGAGGGTACATGGGATCTGAGAAGGCCAAGCTAGGAGCCGCCAAAGCTCACACACCCATAAAATCGGATCACGCACCCTTCCCTTGGCATCATCAGTGACTTCCAACAGCCGTCTAACGAGGCCTTGGGAATTAAGCATACTGCCATCGACTAAGATATTATTTGTTTTCTTTGACAAGTTCTTCTTTTGGGGGGTCAGTCCTACATTACTCCACTTTGATGTTACTGTCATTTAATAACGCCTCACATTTATGTTGCTGTTGCAGCATACAGTGTGCACCCCTGAAAAAATATACTATAGAATCCCAAGCTCCAGATTCTGTCTCTGCAGCTCCTGCATGAGGCCTGTATTTTAACCTATTTCCTGTAAGATAATGGCTTAAAATGCCCTTATCAGTGATTATGATAATGATGTTTACACAGCTGACACAAAAAATCAGTTATTTAAAGCATATATTATATACTCTGATTTAATTATAACAATATTGGTTTAATTTCTCATCTACTTGGCAGCATTATTCCTCCAGCACTCTGTCAGCCAGGGGCAGGACTAAAGCAATTTGCTCTGCTTTCTCTGTGGTTTAAGTTCACAATCCATTCTGGTGACTGGGGAGGAGGAATAACTTTGGTTTTGCATTTAATCCCTTACTCCTGTTTGATTAGCATCTGCTGTACAGACAGGTGTGCACAGACTAGACATACAGACAGGTGTCTGGCTCTGCCGCTTTATTAATGGTAAAGATCCCTGCCCCCCTCATCCTTGTCGTTAAGAAAAGTGTGCAGATTCTGACTGTGAACCCACCTTGATGGATTCCAAAGTCTTCTCGTTTTCTCGGTTGAGGCCAGTGGCCTGCTTTGCCTGGGCAGTTGCCTCTTGTAGTGCGGTCCGCAGATCACTGAGTTTGGCCTCGTACTCATTTAAAGAATCCCGTATGTTCTTGACAAGTGCACTGTTCTCCACTTGGTGGTTTTCCAGCCAGCTCCTTATCCGATTCAGCACTATAATACAACACATTTTTGTTTTCCACTTGAGAGAGGAGTACCTCTAAGCTAAGCTATAAAGTCTACAGAGGAAGAATGAAGTTTCTCCTCATTTCATGGTTTTCCTTGAACTTGCAAGTGAATGGGAAAGGAAACTAACATTTATGGAGCACCTGCTGTGGTTATGTGGGCACACAAAACCACATGAAAACAATGATAGCAGTCTCATGTTTCAGATACGCAAATGGAGAGCCCAAGAAATTAGGTGACCGACCCAATGTTGCATGACCAATCAGCCTTGGCACTTGAACGTTCAAGATCTGCAGAGGACAGAGCATGTGCTCCTAACACTGCTATTAACACTACCAACTAACACTACTACTAAATACTACTAACTGCAAACTAACCCTGTCTCCTCCGTCAAAAGCAAAGACTAATAATAAATTTAAACCATACAAATGCTAAAAGAAAACTGCTACCATCTGCATATTAACCATTGACACATCATTTTACCGGAGAAGAAAGATCAGTATTTGAAAAAATATGCACCAGACTTCTATTTCTCACAGTTTTGAACTAATGAGGCATTTTTCCTAAGTAAAACCTTTAGAGATATTCTGTTAATTTCTACTACACCAGATTTTGGTTCCTGCAATAGTAGTGCTAATATCGATTTGTGATTCAAGACCCCTGTGCTGGTGGGGGTGGCCATTAAAAAATGATATAATGAGAAAGCTGAATGGAGCTGAATGAAGAAAGAATAAAAATGCAATTAAAAAGGAAAAGGCAATACCAGTGCTGTTATCTTAGCAGAAGAACCTATTTTTTTTTCTTGCATGATGGTAAGATGCTATATTCCACAACCTCCTGGTAGCCTGGAGGAGCTACCCATTCTCACACCATGCTCTAAAAGTTGTGAACACCGGGGCGCCTGGGTGGCTCAGTTGGTTAAGTGTCGGACTTCGGCTCAGGTCACCATCTCACGGTTCGTGTGTTTGAGCCCCACATCGGGCTCTGTGCTGACAGCTCAGAGCCTGGAGTCTGCTTTGGATTCTGTGTCTTTCTCTCTGCCTCTCCCCTGTTCACGCTCTGACTCTCTCTCTCTCTCTCAAAAATACGTAATCTTTAAAAAAATTTTAATAAATAAAAAATAAAAGTCATATACGCTGAAATGACTAACCTAGCCACCTGTACTGGGGACCTGATATTGCACTTTGCACACTGTATTTCAAGCCCATTAGAATGGGTTGCATACAAGGATTTGGGAACATCCTTACGGAGCTGAGCGTCTCTTTTTTCAGCTTCTGCTTCTCTCAGGTGCTTTCCAAAGTTGCGGCTCCGTAGCTCTGTCATCATGCGCTCTGCTTCAGCCAACTCTCTGGAAAAATCCCCTGACGGCACATTGTTTCCTTCCCCATCTGTCCCAGAGATCTGCTTCAAGAGAACTAGAGAATATCGAGTAGTTTATTAAACTGGGAATTCTGGACTCCAGTAGACTACTAAAAAAAAAAAAAAGGGATTTTTATGGAAGGTTCATATTAGTTTTTCAGTATCATTATAGGATCTTTTTCATAATATTGAACTCTTAAGGAGAAATTCTTTCAGAGCATGGGGGCACAGAACACGCTATGTAATAAAAAAAATATTTAATTGGATTGAGTAACTCCTTACTGTGCACATTCCGGATGACATTTTTAATCTTTGTGTCCAGCTCCTTTGTGCTTTGGGTTGTCCGATCAACATTGTTATGTAATGTTTGTGCTTTTCTAGAATTTATTTGAACCTATATGAAAAATAAATTGATTACTAACAAATTATGTTGATCCGGGGGTGGAGGGGGGGAAACTAACAATATTTTGAGGACGACAACAACAACAACAGAAAGTTAACGTTATTGACCTAACACATTACCTTTTCTTGCAAAGCTTCAAACTCTCGATTCAGATTACTCAGTTCTTTTTCCAGACCATCCATTTTTAATCCATGATTTGAAATGGCAGAACGGTAGTTGAGTAACTGATTCTGAAAGTAAAATGCAAAATTAATCTCACATTAGAGCAGAAATTTGGAGTAAGTCCTATCAACTTGGTAATCCCGGTGGTGATATGGAAAGATTCGTTTAGCAAGCCCGATGCTGGTCCACAGGAAATGATTTGGTTCTTTGAAATCAGCTACTTGAAGAATCTACTTTCTGATGTGAGTTGTGATATGGTTCTAAAATAAACTTATAACCGTGAAAAGACAAGAGATACTTTCCTTGAGTTAGTAACCGAACCTTACAGAAATGAGGATACCACTTACCTGATATCTTACTTTCCAGACTCTACAAAACGCTCAGTTGTTTTTAACCTATATTTAACATTGTAATACTAAAAGCAGTGCCTGAGGCTAATTTAGTGAAGGAAGCATCAGATTCAAAGAATTTTTTAGCAGGAAGGGAACTGAGAGCTCATTTAATTGAATGCTGTAGGGATGATCATTGATTGCTTAAGGATCAGAATCCAGGTCCCCTGTTTTTTTGGATACTAAACAGTTTCCTTACTTTTAGAGGGTGACATTTCTGCACATAATCTCTAGAGTAGTGATTATTTTCAATTTTTTTGGGAAAAAACTTGTTAATATCTTGAAGAAATTTACAGGAAAAAGCTATACTATTACCTCCTATTAACTTGCTATTACCTATACTATTAACTTCCATGTGACAGAGCCAGCATTGGGGGGGAACAACACAGGCTTTACAGCTTAGGTCCAAACACTAGGTCTGCCGCTTTTGAGTTTTATCTCCTTCATCAGCAAATTGGGGATTATCATATTAAGCTGCTGGGTTTTTTGATGATATTATCAAGTGTCACGTACATATGAACATTGAAAAATGTTGTTTTCCTTCTCACGCTTCTTCCTAAGGAATTTTCACAGTGTATGTGTGATCTAGGAAGAAGACAGTTCTATTTTAATTTTAATACAGGAAAACTGAGGCATGTCATTCTATGGAGTGTTAGTAGAATAGGTACAGTGAGTAAAGCATGGCCTTTGGAATTTGATCTTGGTTCAAGTCCTAGAACCCGCCATGTGCAAGCTGTGTGATAGTAGGCAAGTTACTTAGCTTTAACATACCTGTTAAATGAAAATAAGACTATTTTCCTTATAGGATTCTGTAAGACATAAATAAAGCACTGAGCACAGAGCCTGGCACATAGGACAGGTACTGAAATGCTGGCTCCCTGCCCTTCATTGAAGAAGTGCAGGGTTATATTCATGACATCAGAGTAACTCCAGGGGCTTCTTTTTCTCTCAAAACATAATGGCTTTTTTCCTCTCTATATTAAGAGCCTGTAAATCATGGACTAAAATTTACCTGATGGGATGAAAAAGAGCCATTTTTCTAGTATTATTTTTTGCTATATAAAGTTCACTCTTGAACAATACTGGTTTGAGCTGCCTGTGTCCACTTATACATGGATTTTTTTCAATAAATATGTAAGAAGATCTTTTGGAGATTTGCAACAATTTAAAACAAACTCACAGATGGACCACGTAACCTAGAAATACCAAAAAAAATTAGAAAACCTTAGGTATTATTGTAAGAATACAATATGTAATACATACACAAAATAGGTGTTAACTATTTATGCTATTGGTAAGGCTCCTGGTCAACAGTAGCCTGTTAGGAGTCAAGAGTTATATGCAGATTTTCAACCCTGCAGGGGGTCAATGTCCCTAACCCCCATGTTGTTGAAGGGTCAACTGTGTACTCAGCTATAAGCACTAATGGGTTTGGAATCAGCCCTCATTTTAACAGCACTTCTTAAACTTTCCCCAAAGCCTCTTTCACTATGTCCAGTTTAGGGTTTATCTCCTCTACTGAATTCTTTTACTTCAATGAATAATTTTTTTTTCATTTTCATAATTTTTAATTGAACATTTTCATATGTACCTCTTCTTGTTTGGTTTCTAGTGTTTTTAACAGTATTCTAATTTTTTGTTCCTTCTATTGAATTGTTACTCTTCAAAGTAATTTTCAGATTGTCCCAATTTTAATTTTATCTAAAGGGAACTCATCTCTTGTGGTTGCTTTTGTTGGATGTCTTTTGTATTGTTACTTGTCTCTTCCCAATGTTTGCAGGTAAATATTGCACACACACACCCGCAACTCCACTTCTGCCTGCACTCTCTGTGCCCTAACCAATGATCTTACGGTCATCGCCATTCCCACCCTAGATCCTCTAGTCCAGAACCAGGTCTTATATTGGCAGCTTAGGACTTGCACACTATGGTCATGTTGAGGATATCACATTCCAGTACAGATCCTGGTTTGTGAATCATGTCCATCCAGGTCTTGGCTCATAAGGTTGTAGCTTTCCTAGTCTCTCATATACTCACTGCTCAACAATGAGCACTGGGCAGTTTCAAGATTGTTTTTCAGTCTCCATTCATAGGCAGAAATGCCCTCAGTTTCCTCTAGGGAGCCTGCCTCTGGCCCTGTGGGACTTTAGCCCTATTACTTATCCTCTTGGCCACCTTCTTTCCAAGCACACATAGAATATTCTCCTAGATGAACCATATTCTGGGCTATGAAACAAACTTCAACACATTTTTAAAAACTGGAGTCATAGAAAGTGTGCTCTTTGACCACAACAGAATTGTGTGAGAAATCAATAACAAGAAGTTATCTGGAAAATGCCTAGTTTGGAAATTAAACAACACATTTCTAAATATTCAGGGGTCAAAGACATGTCCCAAGGAAATTTGAAAATCCTTTGAATTGAATAAAAATGAAAACACAACAACTCAAAATGTGTGGAATACAGCTAAAGTAGTGCATTGGGGGAAATTCATAGCATTAAATGCTGATTTAGAAAAAGAAAGGTTTCAATCAGTAAGATAAGCTTTCATCTTAAGAAACTAGAAAATGAACAGCTAATTAAACCCAAAGCAAGCAGAAGGCAGAAAAAATATGAATAACAACAGAAATCAATGAAATTGAAAATAGAAAAACAATGGAGAAAATCAATAAAATAAGATCATTAAAACTGATAAACCTCTAGCCAGAATAATCAAGAAAAAAAGAGATGACATAAATTATTGATATCAAGAATGGATGAGAGGCTATTACTACAAATTTTTCAGGTATTAAAAGGATAATAAGAAAAACTATAAACAATTTTATGTCAATACATTTGAGAATTTAGATGAAATGAAAAAAGTATTTGAAAGGCACAAATTACCAAATGTCACTCAAGAAGAAACATAACCCCAACAGTCCTATATCTATTTTTAAAGATTGAACTTATGGTTCATTTTTTTAAAAATCCCAAAATAAAAAATCTTCCAACATAGAAAACCCCAGGCCCACCATTTAAATAATTCCACCATTTAGAGAAGTAATACCAATTTAATACAAATCTGATTCTTTTGAATGCAAGATACTCAGCTAAGGGCTCTAGAAGAAAAATTAGCCCAGAATCATTCACTAAGTAAAGAATGTTCTTGGGGCTCTTGGGTGGCTCAGTTGGTTAAGCATTCAGCCTTGATCTCAGTTCAGGTCATGTTCTCATGATTTGCAAGTTCAAGCCCCGCCTCGGGCTTCTGCACTGACAGAGTGAAACCTGCTTGGGATCCTGTCTCTCTTCTCTCTGCCCCTCCCCTGCTTGTGCTCTCTCTCTCTCTCTCTCTCTCTCTCTCTCTCTCACTCTCTCTCTTTCTCTCAAAATAAATAAATAAACTTTAAAAAAGAATGTTCACTTAGAGTATTAGTTTCATATGTTCACTAGTATTTTCCACCAGTAAATATCTAGTCTTCATTTGGATCAGAAAAAGCGTTAAATGGAATCAACCTCTCTGTCTCCTGCTTGAGGGGTATTCATTCATGCAGCATCTATACCCCAAGTATCGATTCTGGACCCAGCATTGTGCTGGGTGCATAGGGTATTTACCCTCAGGTCCTTGGTCTGGGTCTCCAAGTGCTTCATCTGTTCCAAAGTGCCGGTGCTGGCACTCAGGCCCTGCAGCTGAGACTTGACCAGGTGGAGCTCGTCACCCATGGTGGCCAGGTCATTCAAGAGTGTCATCACACAGCTGTCACAATCTGTAGGGGCCACAATCAAAGGCAAATGTGCCGTGGACTGAAGCCACAAGAATGCAAACAGAATACGAGGGCTTAAAGCCCAGTTAATATGCACATAGATCATCACAGTCAAAAATCACAATCCTGGACTTCTCAGGGAGGGATGCAGATTCTGCCCAAGAGAGATCTCTGGACAGGAAGCATTTTAAAAAGAAGCAGTGGAGTGGGGGAAATGGGTGAAATGGATCAAAAGGTACCAACTTCCAGTTATAAGATAAATAAGCCTTGGGGATGTAATGCACAACATGGTGACCATAGTTAACAACACTGTATTGTATATTTGAAAGCTGCTGAGACAGTCTGTCTTAAAAGCTCATTACTAGAAAAAAATTGTTAACTATGTGAGGTGATGGCTATTAACTTACTGTGATAACCATTTTGCAATATATACATACATCAAGTCATTATGTTGTGCACTTTTATACAATGCTGCACGTCAATTATATCTCAATAAAATTGGAAGAAATGGTGATTCTATGCAACTTGTTACTTATTTTGTATGTGTAAAAATAATAATAAATAGCTTTTATTTACCGAGAGCTTGCTATTTGCCAGGAATTATGGTAAGATTTGTAAGCACTTCCCCAGCAACTCTGTGGGGTACATATAGTTATTATGTCCATTTTACAAATGATTAAACTGAGGCTTGGGGAAGTCAGGTCACTTGCCCAAGGTCATAAAGCTGTGAGTTAACAGAGGCTGGGCTTGACCCTAAGAAGTCCTCCCCCTACCGCCTCCCACCATGGCTTTCCCAACCTGGAAAGTGCACATCCCAGCACGAGGTTCACATATCTTAAACTAAACCTCACAGCTGGAGGCGGGGGGGGGGGGTGGGGAGGGTTCTTTTCTCACCATCACATTCTTCTCCAGGGCTGCCATCTTTGGGCTCTTGGTCTATGCAGTCTGAAACAAGGAATAACCAAAGTAGATATTGTTATTCAACCTCCTCTTCATCTGCTTTTTAATTTGGCTTTCAGAAAAGCTAGTTTGAGAAGATTTTAGTCACCCAACTATCTGGCATCGTTGGCTCTTCCCTTCTCCCTCTTTACCTGTGCCATCGTTCAGGGAGCTTTCCCATCTCTTACCAGTCTTGCTGCAGGAACTTCTCTCGTGACGCCCCTGACTGTATATTCATTTTCTTCTCTATAAAAGGTCATGATATTCTTATCTAATTAAAACCCCCTAATCATTAGTGGTAAGGCTTTCTTCATTTGATAGTTTCCTATACAACTATTGACTTCTCTTCCAGTATCATTCAAGAACATTCAGTAAACATTGATTGAGCACCTTTGAGCATCTACGGCGTGCCTTGGCCTTGTGCCATGTACAGGAAATACGAAGCTAGGAAGACAAAAATCCCTGCTGTCCTGTAGTTTACTGGCCCTCAGGGGAAGCAGATAAATCACACAACAGTGTGACAGATGCTGAGAGAGAGATATGCACACAATGTTAGTGGACCCACACTGCCAATTACCACAGATATGAGCTAGACTTTGAGGTTCTCAACTAGAGTAAGAGAAAACCTACTGGTCTTCCTTGGATGTTCTTTACTCTTTCCATTTCTACTCTTTTCCCCACACCATGCATCTTTACAATGAAATGCCCTCTCCCTTCCCTCTAGAAAAAAAATCTCATTTCACCACAGGAAATCACAAAGCTTGACATTTTCCTAGACAAGCTACAAGGAGGCTTTCACATTTTGTCTTCTCAGCAGCAGGCAATATTCCACACTTTGTGTGTATATACATATACTTTAAACTACATTTAATTGTAACATAAATAATAGAAGTTCACTATGGAAAGTTTGGGAAAATCAGAAAAGTAATATAAAAACATCACCCTTGATCCCACCACTCAAAGACAATCAGTGTCTCTTTTCTATATATTTGTAGACATTTTAATTTATCATATATAATCATGGGTTTTTCTTACTCATCTTTTTTTTTTTTGAGAGACAGACAGTACACACATGCAAAATGGGGTTAGGGTGGGGGTGGAAGGGGAGGAAGAGAGAGAGAGAGAGAGAGAGAGAGAGAGAGAGAGAGAGAGAATCTCAAGCAGGCTCCACACTCAACATGGAGCCTGACACAGGGCTCAATCCCACAACCTGGGATCGTGACCTGAACGGAAATTAAGAGTCAGACGCTTATCCAAATGAGTCACTCAGGCAGCCCACTCACCTTTTTAAAAAACTTACTCATTCTTAATGCTATGGATAGTTATGTCACTTTTATTTCCTCAATTAAGCTGTAAATTTCCTACGACCAGGAAACAGTTTTATTTTCTTCACAATCCCCCACAGCACTTTGAATAACCCAGGGAGGACTTGCCTCATGTGGGTGATTGATTTATCAGTGCAATTTTCTTAACAAGTTTTAATGTTGACCACCAAGGAATCTGTACATTATTAATTAAAATAAAAAGAATGAAAAAGAGGGAGCAAAACCTCAGAGAAACAAAAAGTCTGATGCGTGAGTGTTTTCTTCCATTTGGGGAGCAAATAGTCACCATCCTTATTTCAGGTTTCTTTGCTGCTGTTGTTATTAGAGTGGAAGAAAAAGACGGTTGTAAAGATAGTAATCTCATGAATATGCTGTGTGATGTTGAAGCTTCTCCTCGAATACCTCTCTTCACAGAACTCATGTTTTTCTAAAACAGTCTTTTTCATCTTTAAACACATGACACTTCTTCCTTAGGATGACTTAACGTAGACCTCCCTCTAGCTTCCATTCCTTGGGTTCTACTTCTTATGCCACATAGAACAAACAGACCCTTCTCCCACACATCAATCAGCCTCTCAAATACATCCTTTCCAAGTCTTCTTTCCACTGTCCTGGTTTGTCAATCCTTCCTGTGACATGGTTCCAAGTTTTTTCAGTATCTCCACTTCTTCTGAACAAACCGTAGCTTGTCTATTGTCTTCTAGAGACAGAAGTCCGACCTGAGGATTTACACGAGCAGCATGCCAGGGAACGGCAGACCACCTGGTGTTAGACTCTAGAACTCACTGAAGATTCTATGAGGTGTCCTAGGGGCCATATTACTCTCTTGAGCCATAACGAACTTGCTACTGACTAAAGCCTTAGTCTTTTTCACTTGTTGCTACTAAGTCACATCTCACTTATCACACACTTATTTTTATGCCATTCAACTATAAGACCATGGGCTTATCCCTAACATAATGTTGTCTTAGAATCGGCCCATTATTCTAGGCGCTTGAGTCCCTTAAATAATCTAAATGTGCCACAGGAGGCATTTTCTATCTTTCCCCACTTTGTGTCATGTGATAACTGGGTGGGCATGCCTTCTACATTCCCATTCAGGTCAAAAGTGTTGAACAAGATAGAGCCAAGGATTAAGGCGCAGCGCATGTCAGAAGATAGCTCATTCTGGACTGATAATACTCCATTTACTTTATATTTCTTTGGGAGCAGTCACTTGACCAGATCTAATCTATACATTCAGGGTGCAGTTCTTCATCTTGTCTGTAAGATTAGAGATTTTATCTAAGGTTTGGCATTACAGTATATCTGTGATATTTTCTTGATAAATCACGTTAATATTCTCTGCTGAAGAAGGAAGAAAATCATCTTCCTTTTCCTTCCAAGTTGTTCCTAATGAGCCCACACTAACTCCTAGTGATTCTTTTCCTTGGTATGTGAAATCCATCCCAGTTATACCACCCACATCTCAGACATGGATTGATATTCAAGAAAGAATATGTTGATCTCCTCAGATACACACATGAAGAAAACTGATATGTTATAACCTTATAATGTCAAGGGAGATCTGAGCAAAATCACCAAATAGGAGCTGAGGTTATTCTGACTGCAATTACTTGACTTTTAAAAGCAATTTATCTTTTTAACAAAAGCCTACTTGAGGGGCACCTGGGTGGCTCAGTCATTTAAGCAGCTGACTCTTGATTTTGGCTCAGGTCATGATCTCATGGTTCTGTGAGTTCAAGCCCCACAACTGGGCTCTATGCTCACAGTGAGGAGCCTGCTTCGGGTCCTCTGTCTCCCTCTCTCTCTGTCCCTTCCCTCACCGCTTCTTGCACTTCCTCTCTCAAAAATCAATAAATGTTAAAAAAAAAATTAACATTAAAAAAAAAAGGCTATCTGAAGTAAGTTATTCACCAAACTGTATTCACCAAACCAAGTATTCACCAAACCAAGCTGTCAAAATATCTGTTAGCTGGCATTGGGTATTGTGCTTCATGAAAATATTTACCTAGGTTCCTCCCCTGCTATTTTATTAAAACCAGATTGATAAATGCAGGTTAACAAAGGTGTGAGTCCATCTTACCTCCCGTCAAGGGGTGACAACTGCCCAACTGGCCATTGTTGTTACAACTGCACGGCCGGCAGCTACCTCCAAGCTTCTGGGGGTTCCCGAAATATCCGGGTGCACACCTACCCAAAATAAAGAGAAAAAGGAGAAACACTCAAAGAACTCATCATTTGTTCCATCTGACATTTTCTCCACCCTTGAACTCTCCGTTTGAGATGTTGTAACCCTAAGTGGGGAAGGCTGCTTTGCAAGAATGAGTGTGTCTCAGTACAGATATTTATGGCTTGGATGAGAACAGAGAAAGTAGGAGGCAGGCAGAGCTTGCTCCCTCCTCGTTGACACCAGGACGACAAAATCCTCCGTTACCCCTGTCGATGAATGGCAGATGAACAAAATGCACACAGAAGCCAGTGGTTCGACCATTAATGGAAGTCAGGGGTGGATCAACTTTATGCAAGAGTTATGTTCCTGAAGATACCACACAATTAAATATTGCTTAATTTCTGGCTAATTTCCTCAAAGACAAATTTAAAGTAAAACTCATAGAATTTCAAATTTGCTTATCAATGGGGATTTTATTAATATTGCCTACTGAACTGTTTCAAGCCTGCATAATTCCCATTTGCACTAATTGCTACAGGGCTGTATTTAATGAGCCTAAACAATGGAGGGCAGTTACAACACCTACTCTCTTGGCTGAGAGCCTTTATTATTCTAGATAATTTGGTGATGAGAACTCCATTCCTTATTTAAGTTAAAAAACACTTCCTTGATTCTGAGTTTCTATTTAAAACACAAACAAACAACAAAACAGACACAATGTTTTTGGAATTGGGAGGTAAACTAAAATATTTCTATTAGCAAAGTTCCATTCTTATGCTAGCCCCCCCCCCCCAAATTGTCATTAACTCAATGTGTGTGTGTGGTGTCTTCTCTTCCATGGAATTGATAGAATCAAGAAAATGTGGTATTTGGCTCTCCCCCAAATTTAAGCTTTGAATCATGGAACTGTTAGGTAATTTATATAGACTTTGCCAATGGGTGCAAAGGACACAGGCTTTATCAGGAAGACCTGGCTGGATCCCTGCCTCCATGCTGTGTAACCTTGGCCTATTATCTTAACCCTTCAAGCTTCAGTTTCTTCATCTATGTCTCCCTTGGAAATGTAAACTCAGGGCACTTGGGTGGCTCAGTTGGTTAAGCAACTGACTTCGGCTCAGGTCATGATGTCCTGGGTTCATGAGTTCTAGCCCTGCATTGGGGTCTGTGCTGACAGCTCAGACCCTGGAGCTTGCTTCTGATTCCTTGTCTCCCTCTCTCTCTGCCCCTCCCCCACTCACACTCTGTCTCTCAAAAATAAATAAACATTGAAAACAAAATTAAAAAAAAAGAAAACTCCACAAAGGCATGGATTCTTTGGCTGATATATCCCTGCACATGATTTATATCCCTGCACATGGGAGAGTGCCTGGGCCCATAATAGGTGCCAGATAAGTATACGCAGAATGAATAAGTGAATAATTGCACTATTAATACCTATTTTGATCAATGAATGAGATAAAAAATAATGTAGTGAAGAATCTAATACAATGCCTGAACATAATAGACACTCAATAAAAGTTAGCTACCATTTTCAGACATGATGAAACATGCATATATATATATATATATACACATACACAAATATATATACACACACACACACATATACACATCTATGTATAACTGGCATAATTTGGAATTATTACATTTCAGAAAGTGGGTAGGAAGCAGAAATCCCATGCCTTCCTTAATTATCAAGAAGGTAACTACGCTGAGGTGCCTTGTCTAAGTCTACTAACCAACTTGTCATAGGCTTTACTTTATGTGACTGGCCCCATATTCTACTTAACAAACTATGCTATAGGCAAAAGACTTATGTTTTAAATACTTTATTTTTAGATGTGTCACCTATATCTAAATTTTCCATGTAAAAGACGCATAATTACAAAACACTTTATATTAAAGTCACATAAATATTTAGGAAGTTAGATTCCACGTCTTCCTTATTCTTGCAAAAAGTGTTAGTGACTGATTACAGAAATAACCGGTACCCTTCTTCTCGTTTTAAGCTGGTGTCCAAACACAATGGACTGAAGTAAAACTTCCTGATTTCATAGAGGGCGGTGGTACAAGAAAAAAGAGCAGAGAACATGTTTGTCCTCTATGGCTCGGAGAAGCCGAGGGAGAAATGTGGCCCAGGGCACGGTTATGAGCTGGGAAGCCTTTCCTACCCCCTCCTTCAGATTGGCTGTTCCCTCTTCCGCCCAGTGGGCTCCTGCTTATATTTTTACTCTTCACCCTATATTGTCCTTGTAGCTACCACTGCATAGCTAATGACTAACGCTGGCTTGATGCCTGGCACAAAGGGGGGGTCCCCAATAAATGTTGAACAAATTAAAAAATTTGACATTCATATGGCATTTACTTGTGAACAAGTTCTTCAAAAAAAATTAAGAAACTATAGTTTGCTTTCCTGAGACAGCAAACAACAGACATAAGCTGTGAGAACTGTTAATTAAGAATTTCTCTTTTCAAATCTGCTGCCTGCCAACCGGATGTCTCAGCTGGTCTGTTGCTGTTTTCTGCATCATTGTTTGTGAAGAACCATGAGGAGGATCGCACTAGGATGCCTCTCTCAGGTGGGAGTCTCAAGCTTTCACACCACAGAGCCTAGAAGAACGTTCCCGAAGCCCATTCTACCCACCCGTCCTTCCCATCTCAGTATAGCTGCCCCTTCCTCCCTCACCCCTCAGGGGCAGTTGGATGCTCCTCCCCTGCAGCCTGGGGACCCAGTTATGTCTTGGTCACTATTTTAATGGCTGGTTTGTGTGTCTGTCCACCACTAGACTGTAAAACCCTGAGGGCAGAGTCTGGGCTCCAGCCGCTAATGTGTCCCTAGCGCTTAGCCCAGTGCCAGGCATATACTAGGATCTCCATACATTTTTCATTGAAAGAAAGAATGAATAATAGATGTGAGGCAACTGTGGGCAAGGTTCCTTTTGCTGAAATGGAAAACAGAAGAACCTTGAAATTGCATCTTTTTACCACCAGACAGTGCCCTGCCCCTTAGCTGACGCTCAGTGATCCCGTAATGAGGCAGTCCGCACCTTCCTCCCAGGCAAATAGCCTCGAGGTCCTTGGGTTTTCTTGGGTAACTTCCCTGATTGAGCCACCCTCCAGCCCCACTCATCCCTTAGGCCCACTAGACCCACGTAGGTCCCACCCTGTCTGTCAAATGTCTCAGATAACCCCTGCCTTCTTGTGAAAACCAAATTAATTTTGTTTTCGTTTTGTTTTGTTTTGGAATCTTATAAAACTCTTCTAAAGTTTATCCAGGAAAATAATATGCCAGAATGGCCAAGGAAAACATTTTAAGGGCTATGAGGAGAGCCTTGCTCAACCAACTATCTAAAGGCATTTTATACTTTCAGAAATGATAACGGCACAAAGACTGAACAAAATGTATGGAAACGACTCTAAGTTTGTACAGAAAACTTTGTAAATGCACATTCATCTTTCGTGAATTCAACTAAATGTACTTGGCAATAGGGAGAGAGGTGGGGGAGAGAACAAGAGTGACAGCACGAGAGGCACAGAGGGAAAAACAGCTGGAGTGCCTGTCCCCATTCACTCAGTGAGCACACAGCCTGCAGTGAGTGTGACAGTGTGACATGAAGGATGTGAATCTGCCAGTCCCCTAATTAGTCTGCTTTCCTTATGCCTCCCCTAGTGTGCACGTCTGACCCTACTGAGTGTGGCTCTGGGATGTACCCAAATACTATGTGTATTTCACGCAACGTGGGCCCTGGATTATGGGGATGGAATACTGGGATAGTGTGAGTTTCTTGAACTCTGGCCAATTTTGCTGTACACGTTGACCCTAAATCTATCTGCCATGTGAGATGCCCTGACACCACCAAAAAGCTAGGTTCCAAATTTTCACCAACATGAAGATCTGAGTGTAAGAAATAAAACTATGTAAGTCCTAAAAGAAAGCATAAACATTTCTGTAACTTTGCCAAGCATGGCCCCAAAGGCTGACAGCCTAAAGAATATAAGAGTAGGTACATATAACAAAAAACAAAACCCAAAAAACATAAACAAAAAATAAACAAAAATTTGCAACATGTAGTATGAAGAATTTGTATAGACCAATAAATAAAAGAACATTGCACTAGAAAAAGTGAGTAAAAAGCCTAGAAAGCAATCCAAAAAATAAGATCTACAAATGGTTAATTAGTACGTGAAAAAAATCCCATCTAATTATGAAACAAAGAAATGTAAATTCGAATGATTAAAATTTCCAACTACCAAACTGGCAAATATTTTAAAAACTGATCATTTGTAGTATTCACTGGTGGCAAAAGCTGCTCTTTTGCTACTGGAGGAACAGAAATGAGTCTGACTTTTCTGGAGGGCAATCCGGCAAAATGTATCAAAAGTCTGAAAATGCACCTATCCTTAGATCCAAGGGATCTGGTTCTATTAACTACGTCTTGAGGATTTATGTACACAAATAATTCACCACAAGGATTTACTTTTAGTGCTGCTTTGAATGGAAAAGAGGAAAACTATTTCAAAGACCAGCAGTAGATTACAGAACTTCTTGGTTCTGACACGATGTTATCAGCGAATACTTACTGAGATGGAAAGATATTGCTAACCTTCTACTACATCTACTAGGTGAGAAAATGAGCCAAAACAGAAAGTAAAACAGCAATCTACTTTTGTTTTTAAGAAAACGTCTGGGGGCGCCTGGGTGGCTCAGTCGGTTAAGCGGTCGACTTCGGCTCAGGTCGTGATCTCACGGTCCGTGAGTTCGAGCCCCATGTCGGGCTCTGTGCTGACAGTTCAGAGCCTGGAGCCTGTTTCAGATTCTGTGTCTCCCTCTCTCTGACCTTCCCCCGTTCATGCTCTGTCTCTCTCTGTCTCAAAAATAAATAAACGGTTAAAAAAAAATTAAAAAAAAGAAAAGAAAAGAAAACGTCTGTGCACACAGAATGAACTATAAGAATATACAAGTTTTAACTGGGGATTTTATAAATAAAATGATTATAAGCAGGATTATATCTGAGCATGCACAAATATATAGAGCTACATAAAGGTATAGTGGGCCTCATTGGTTCTTTGCTCACTTGTATTACATAATTCCTATAAGTAAGTATTGACTTTATGATAAACTTATTTTAAATTTAAAAACATGCTGTCCATATGATTCATTTCTATACTGTTACTTTTGCACAATGTACATGCTACCTTCCGAGGTAGACTCTAAGTACCTTTCATAGTCCTTATATGCTTGGCAGAGCCCAATGTATGGTAGCTAATCATGAAAATGTGTTCATGCAAAACGAAAGCTTGGCTCTTTGGCCCCTCATAATTAAGTTCATAGTTTCCATTTTGCAACATTTATTCTTTTGTTCCGCTGCTGAACACCTATTACATGAATAATACATGAATAGTAGGCAGCAGTGATTCAGAAATGAATGACACAGACTGTCCTGCAGGTGTTCATAATATGTGGGGACAGAGAGGTATAGTTGTGTGTGTGTGTGCGTGTGTGTGTGTGTGTGTATGTATAGGAGTATGTAGAGTTGTATGTGCGTGTGCAGGTAAGTAGGGATGTGGTGGTGGGGTAGGGGTACATAAGGATGTGCATACATGGGGTGAGGACTATGTAAGGATGAATGTATATGGAGCTAGGCTAGTTAGGGTTATGTGTGCCAGGTAGGCAAATACAAGGACACGTGTGTGGTGGGTAGGGGTATGTAGGGATATGCATACATGGGGTGGGGGTATGTAAGGATGAATCTATATGGATGTAGGGATAGGTAAGGACATGTAGGGGGTGGAAGTACATACAGATGTGGAGGGGGAGGGGCATGTAGAAATATGTAGGGGAGGGGAATGAGGGAGTGTGTAGGGGGATAGGAGCATGTAGGCAAACGTGTTGGGGGTACATAGTGCTATGATACGTTGGGCCTCCTTCTCAAATTTCTGAAACATGTAAAAAACGAGAAAGATAAAGAAGTTAATGATTTATTAAGTGAACAGTCTTGTATTTTTCCCTAAAGACCTTTCTCCAGCCTCCGTGAAAGCAACAGCCCCACCCCAGCTCTGAGCCACGACCCAGCACAGCCGCACCCACAGCCCGAGCCTGCTGCAGCCTGCCCGAAGAGCCCACCCTACCTGTGGGATGCGGGGGGGGGGGGGGGGGGGGGGGCGAGGGGGCAGCACCCACCTTTCGCACTGTGTGCCTGTGTATCCAGGTTTGCAGGAGCACCTCACGTTTTCCCCAGTCACAACACAGCCAGTGGCAAAACTGGAAGGAAGACAGAAAAAAGCCTCAGTAAAAACAAATCGATAGGCTTCATGCTCATTATTTTTTGCCACAAAGCACTGACTTGTCTTAAGTGTAAACAGACACCAAGGATCTGGTTACTTCTTATATGAAGAAAAATGTGTCCATTAAGACTTGTGTAGATAATGATGAATTATTTCAGCTCACATTGGGCAAATCTTGGTACATAAGGACTGAAGGCATTTATTTAGTTTTATTTTTGGCTTGGAGAAATACATTCCTTCACTTGAGACAGAGCAAAGTAACTCATTTTGGAAGAAATGATTACAACAGCATTTTTCCAGGAATAACAAGGAAAGAATAAAACAAGTCTAGGCAGAAAAAAAGGACAGGGAGCTCGGATTCTTCAAAAAATTTTCCTCCTTGTTTATTCTAGTTCCTTCATATTGGATACATTATCTCCTAGGAAGAAAAGGGGCCAGGCAGGAGGGACTAAGGCATAAAACAGGCTTGCCCGTCTAGGTATTTCTGTGGGCACAATTATTGGTGATATTTACATTTTTCAAATCAAGTTGTGGGATTCTGATTCTCTTTCTTTTTGTTCTAACCTAGTGTATATTTGAGCAGCTTTTTTTTTCCAAATAAGTGAGCAGATCATGAAAAAACTCTGTTGCCTTGAGATATGTCTATAAACATTACACTGAATAAATCTGAGGGAAAATACCTCTATTTATCATTTGCTGGTAAAAGAATTTTTATCTAGGAAGTTTCTCTTGGCCTAGTAGATGGACAGAATTATACTATTTTTTTTAAGTTTATTTATTTATTTTGAGAGACAGAGAGAGAGAGAGTGCAAGTGGGGGAAGGGGCAGAGAAAGAGAATCCCAAGCAGGCTCTGTACTGTCAGCACAGAGCCGGATGCAATGCAGGGCTCGAACTCACGAACCGTGAGGTCATGACCTGAGCCGAATCAAGAACTAGACGCTTAGCCGACTGAGCCTCCAGAGTTATACTTCTAAAGGAACAGTTAGAAATTCGTCAACAGTATGAATATGGATGGAGAAAGAGTTAAATAAAAACCATATTTCACTGATAAATCCGAGGAACTGTGTGTTACTTCAATTGCCTGAAAGCCAGAAGCTGGCCTTCATGATAACACTATGCTGTGCCATCAAAGATGAAAAGCTTTCCCCTGAGCACCCCATGAAAATCTTGTTTCCACTCTCTCTAGCTTCTGTTCCAACAAGTCTAGGCAAGTACTGAGTGCTAAATCCCTTTTCAAGTAAAGTCACAGGACTGGGCAAGTTTAAGGAGTATCAGATACACAGAGAGCAAACCAGGGTGCACATTTCAAATACGCATCTTCAGAAAAGCCACATCTGGGCAGTGGCTTCTGGTAACGTGGCCAATTTCTCTGATACTAGCCTGATTTCATCCTGCCTTGTGGTTCACACTTGCTCCCGAGCCTGTGCACTGCAGATACTGTTATTGGTATCTTCCTGATTTTCAAATCAACTCTTGCTTTGTTTACTTGTATTTTGCTTGGACCCACAGCGGGTGTGTCACGATAAGCAGGAATATGACAAGGTACCGAGGCCAAAGAGAACATGAATCACCATGAAATCCAAGTGGCAGGTTTCTACCTATGTCATGTATCTGCTGTACTGGAGTCTGAATGACAACTCAGGTCACGCTCCATGGCTCAGAACTGGCCTATGACTTCCATCACACCGAGGATAAATCCAAGTGCCTTGTTATAGCCTGCAAAGTCCTACGGGATCTGTACCCTGGGTGCCCCACCAACCTCACCTCCTGACCCTCTGTCCTACACTGCCCTCTAACCACCTCCTTACTCCATGGACACATCGTCACAGGGGCTGTCTCTTGTCTTTTCCTTGCCTCAGACCCTCGGTGCCGAGATACTGCCATGCTCACTCCATCTCATTGTTCCCTGGTCCTTGGCCAACGACCTCAGAAAACCCTCCTACTCTTCTGTAAAGAGTCTACTCACTCACTATCAATCACATAGCCCTGTTATCAACTTCCAAGCCCATCTCCATCTGAAATTATGCTTATTTATTTGTGCACGTATTTCTTGAGTGTGACAACTCTCCCTGCCTGCATTCTCCAGGGGAAGCCTCGTGAGATCAGAGTCTGTCAGTCTTCTTTCCTGTAGTTTCCCCAGCACCTAGAGGAGGCTAACTCCTAGCCCCTGTATCAGGCCTTCAGTAAATAACGTTTAACCACCGAATGAAGAGTGAAAGGAAAGAGGAAAAGGAAAAGCACACAAGCGTACACTTGGGAAACCTGTTCTTATTTGTTTTGCTTTTGTTTTGCATTTTTGCATGTTCTTTTTTAAATACAACTGCTTTGAGATAGACTTCACATACCGTATCACTTGTCCATTCCAAGCGTACAACTCAATGGCTTTTAGTAGATTCACAGAGTTGTAAAAACCATCAGTATGATCAACTACAGAACATGTTTATCACCCCCCAAAGAAATCCCACACCCTTACCGGCCACTTCCTATACACTGCCCCTCTTCCACTCCCCATCTCTGGTCCCAGGCAACCACCAAGCTACTTCCTATCTCCACAGATTATTTTCAAGCTCTCACAGTACCTGTTGGAATGAGGACATGGGCAGACGCTACAGTGTCCGTGGATGGCATTCCCATAGTGACCCTCTTTGCAGCGCTCACAGTGTTCCCCAGCAGTGTTATGCTGGCAGTTCTTGGGGCAGATGAACATACAATTAAGAGCAGCCAATTACATTTATTATTATTAAGATTGTTATCACCTTAATTACTCACACAATTATAACTCAAGTCCTCTGACTCTGTACAGAGCTATGAATCACAAATGTTATATATTCCTATCTATCCAGTTACTGTTGGTACTAGAAAATAAAACACGTAAGCATCCTTCCATCAGCTATTTGGTGCTTAGCATCAGGAGGACGAAATTGGAGGAAGACCAGCTAGATTCAAACTCACTCCAATGTTTCACAGCTGTGCAGCCTTGGGCAAGATTCTTCACCTCTCTGAGCCTCGGTGTTTTGTTTTGTTTTGTTTTTTTTTAAACCAGTTGTATTGATGTATGATTTACACACAATTCTAATTTTCTTAAAACATATAGTTAGAATAATACCCACTTGCGAAGGCTGAGAGGATTTTAAAAAGTACACTATAGCTTCAGCAAGGTGTTAGCCCTATCCCTCTTCCCCTGAGAATAATGTCTATGAAAATCAACTTGTTTTACATAATTCAGTTACTCGTGACATACTAAAGAGGAATATAGTTGCAATAAGTTAACATGTACAATTTATTAAAACAATGAAAAGCTGCATTGTATCTAAAGAAGTAATTCCAGCATCTCAGTTTAATTCCAATGTCTCCAAGAAGCAAGATGTTATTTATCTACGTTGTGCGTTTATGTAAATCCAATTATTTTCATGCCAAAGTCAATGCCTATTGAAAGTTGTTCTTCAATAAAGCACTGAGACGAGATGACTTTCCAATTGAGCAGTCCATTGAGGCAAATCCTAGCAGATGGTATCAAATTTGCTTATTTTGTGGAATTTTTAATGTTTCTTGCTTTACTCTAGTAATACATATGTAAATGCACAAAACTATCCAGGAAACCACTCCCCTATTGTGGGCATTTGATAATTCAGAGACACTCTATATGACCAGGAATAAGTCTAATGTTTTTGAAACGTGCTTTTAAGTAGAGGTGGGGCTTGGTAGGAAACTTCAATGGATGTGAGTTTTCAATAATATCTGAAACCGGGTTGCGAAAAACAACATGCACCTATATCCTAAGTGGGTGCGGCCCTGCTTTGAATGCGAGCCTGTCCCTTCCATCATAATGTCATCAGTTCCTTTGGCTTAAACACAACCATCCCTCACCAACCTTTCAATAACAGACAATCACAATCCACATGTTATAACATGTTTTCATACTTTTTTTCCCAATATGAAATCGTGTCATACACACAAGGGATGTTGTTTACACATTAACATGGAATCATCACCAGAAAGCTCATCCCTGCCCTGAATCCTTCCCTCTTTCCCCAAAAGTCACTGCCATGACAGTTTTTCCTGTAAACCTGGACGCTAGGACCAAATCCACATGCAGTGTATTGGATCCACAGAGGGGTCTCTCCTTGACCTTTCCCTTGCTCCACGGTCCTGACTCTCTCACAAAACAGTCGTTTTTTTGAACGGATTATTTATCTTTCCACTTTAGTTTCCTTTCTTTTTAAACTCTAAATGACATTCTTAAGGAACAACATAGCTGAATAGGTATCTTTTAATCCTAGATCCGCTTAGTTCTGAGCTGAAAACATTGGAGAAGCAAGAACATGGAGAAACAAGAATTATGGTGAGGCCATCTGTGTCCTACTGAAAACACCCTGACCTCTGGTTCTCCTCGGGAGCGGGGGAAGAATGGTAGAAAGGGGTGAGAACCTGTGTTGCTTGATAAGGTCCCATAAGAATGTCTGAAATACCCCCACCCTCAGCTGAGAACACCTATCTTGATAGCTGTCTCAGTCCTGCAAATATGAGATATCTGCTTACCAATTTCCTTGTGGTTTACTGTGAATAAATTCACATATGGATGGATGGATGAATCCACATCCACTCCCACATCATGTGCTCTCTTAGCTCCATCGGACACCAAACATCCATTGGGCATCTACTATGTGTCCCACCATGCTACCAGGTACTAGGGATGCCAAGATGGATCGGCACCCTGACCAGGGGGCAAATAGAACCCTGTGAGTACACACGTTAAATATAACGTGGAAAACTTGATGGCTGATGCACCCCAGCATCCCATAAGAGCAAGAGGAGCTTCAGGGAAGGGCTTCTGGAGGCGATGATGCCTCCTGCATGGAGGATAAAAGGAGGGGAATAAGCTGGGTAGAGAAGTGAGGGGAGGGCACACCAGGCATAGGGAGCAGCATGCATAGAATGTCAGTCGTGCAGGAGCACAGTGGTGCGTGTGGGCAAGATGAAGCAATTGGTATTCCGGAGGGTGAAGGGCAAGGTGGGGCGGGATGCAGCTGGAAAGGTAGCAGCTCAGATCACGGGAAACCTGAGGCGGCACGGAGGAGCATGGACCTCTGGTCATGAGCGTCACGAGAGCCCCAGGCCACCTGTGGGTTTCAGGTAAGTCTGGCAGGGGGGAAATGGGCACAAGAGCCAGGGAGTAAAGTGAAGGAAAACCGAAAGAGGAAGGGACATGGGAACAGAGTGGTAGAAGAGAGATGACTGAGATGGCAGAAGGCAAGGGGAGTGGGGGAGGGGCAGCAATATGGGGAGAAAGGGGGCCAGGAGAAGAGACAGAGCCTTGGCGAAGAGAAAGGGGCCTGTCACTGCGGGTCCTTCCGGCTGACGACGGCACCCATGCAACATACGACCTGCTGCTCTTGGACGCACACGGCTTTACTGCTAAGGGCTGGGGTTACTTTCTTCTTCAAACTTCGAAGTTTATTCTTGAAACAATATGGAGATTTGCACAAGAGTGAAGGTCCCAGATATTAGAAATTGACTCGGCTCTTGAGAGACGAAGTCCAATTTGCAGCGGAACCAGCCCATTCGATGTGAAAAGTACTTGGTTTCCAAATCGTTATGGATCTTTGAGAATGAGGGCTGCATCCTTGGCTCCCATAAAACGCCCCCCCCCCCCCCTCCGCCCAGGGCAGGGGCAGCGCTCAGAGCCTGCCAGGGGAGCACTGCGCAGGGGAGCGAGTGCAGGCACGGGCCCCGCGCCTCTGTGGGAGCGCGCATGCGCGCACGTTCCCCACGGGACCGCAAGCCTCGCGGAGGCGTGAAGGCGGGGAGGGCGTCGGGTGGTTTTAACCACAGTGCTTAGCTCACTACCTCCCACGATAGCAAAGGCTCCGTAAAGGTTTCCTGAATGAATTCTTTCTAAAGGCCATATGGCCATTAGGGACAAGTGAAGACACAGCTACAGAGAAAGGAAATGACAAAGAAAATCTTGTTTGATTAAAACAGATGAATTATGACTCATAGTGATCCTTCCGCTGGGTGAATGGACGCAGAGAATGCCTACTTTTGTTCTTTGGCAGCTTTGATAGAGTGGACGTGACATCTAGCCATGGTTCAGTGACAAGATAAATATTTATTTTAAATTAAAGCATCTACCTGTGTTACACATGGCATACGCTATGAAATATAAATTATTATAGAAGAGTATTTATGAGCTGAAAAATACTATTTCCCAATGAGTTTTATTGCTTTTGAACTTACAAGGTTAAAATTCTACAGAATATTCTATCAACAATGTCCTGTCCTGGCCTGTCCCATCTTGTAGTGGAAGCAGTTCCCTGGGACATGCTGAATTTGGCTTAATACAGTCTAGGAGCTCAAAGAATTGAAACACACTCTAGATGCATTGCACAACGCAAAGGAAATCCATGCCAGAAGAACGCATTTTCAAACAGCACAACGTAAGTGGGGGGGGGGGGGGCTGTGCTCCTAGGGGCACTGATGCTCTCTCCTTTCTTTATATCTGTCCATTCTCCTTCCAAGTAGGGAGGCCCTGGCTGCCAGGGATGAAAGAGAGGAAGGCAGAAGAAAAAATGTGCTGCTTCAGGATACAAAAGAAAAATTTCCCGACAATCCAATTTTCTATGGGAAATATTTTTTAAGGTATTTTAAAAGAAGATTATTTTCCAGTGGATAGGCCACAGACAGCAAGGACTCACCTCACCTGTCTTCCTACATAAACCCACTTTGTCTTGGCAGCCGCAGATTAGTGCTTGAGTGACTTGAGTATGTGCCTTAAGTCTTTCTAAGCATCATCTTCTCCCCGATTACTTGCTTGAGCTATTGCTCATCTAACAGCCACAAGGCTCCCCTCCTGCAGCCTCCTGCTACCCCAACAAAACAGGGGCCCAAAGCAGTGGCTCTGATTTGTTACATTCCACCAGGAATTAAGTCCCGGGATCCACCCATTAAAAACATTCCATGAAGCAAAAATTTAGAAGCTAATGTGTCATTTCATTGTTCAGCTAGGAGTTCTTCTCCGATGGCATGTGTTAAAATGGAGGGAAAAGTGAAGTGTAAAATAATTCAGCCTGATAATGCTGAATGCCATGTTTACAAAGCAACCTCAATTTGACTTTGGGTTTGGCTGGAGATGCGATATTTGATGTCTCAGGGACCAGTGGGGTGAGGGTGGGGGGCGAGGGGACAGGGAGACACAGATTGTCGGCCAGGAGAGTATCAATTTACTCACGATACATATTCCCGAGCCATCCTGGCATCGATTTGAATGTCCGTTGCAATTGCAGGGAACACATCGTCCGGTATATGCACCTTTGCTATCCCGATAGTATCCGGGGCTACAACCCTGTTTTTCAAACAAAGCATTTAGTCAACATAAAGAATTATTATCCAAAGCATGTGCCAATTCTGACTGTCAAGCATTCACTTTCTTTTTAAAATTTATTTTTAACATTTATTCACTTTTGAGAGACAGAGTGTGAGTCGGGGAGGGGCAGAGAGAGAGGGAGACACAGAATCCTAAGAGGCTCCAGACTCAGCCGTCAGCACAGAGCCCAGCATGGGGCTCGAACTCACGAGCCACGGGATCATGACCTGGGCTGAAGTCAGACGCTCAACCAACTGAGCCACCCAGGTGCCCCAAGCATTCACTTTTTAAATCTTTTTTCCTTTAGTTGGTATGTGGATTTCTACTTTCAAACACTAGCCAGTCCACTGGCTCCCTTTGTCAGATTCTACCTTGTTTCCACGCCACAGCACGCGTGTATGCTAGTGGCGGAGCGGGAGATGTGTGGGGGGACACGAGAGAAAAGGGAGACGTGGAGGGAGGAGTGTGGAAATGGCTTCCTCTCCTTCAACCGTTTTAGGGCAAGTGGAAGGGTGGAGAGGTGAAGGGGTAAAGAGGGTCAGGACATCAGTCTTTGGTGGGGAAAGTCTCTAAGCAAATCCTTTCAAGTTCAAGTGCTCTTAGGGCAGGCATTCCGTCTCCAAGTAGGAGTTTGGACTGGTGGATGAAGGGGGACTAAGGAGTCTTCATTAGGATCTATTCAATAATGGCAGAACCGGGGGAATCATGTCACTGCCACTCACTGGTCTATAAGCAAAAGCGAACTCAGGGGAGAGGACCGTGCCTGTGTTCTCTACAGAACGCTGCAGGGACACTGGGCTCCAATGGGACACACAAAGACCCAGCTGGAGGGAATCTCACTGGGTGTGGTCTTCTTTTCTTGTTCAATGTTGCTTTGACCATATGTGTGTGTGTGTGTGTGTGTGTGTGTGTGTGTGTACATATATATATATATTTTAAGGATTCTAGTTGGGCACCTGGGTGGCTCAATTGGTTAAGCATCCGACTTTGGTTCAGGTCACAATCTTGCAGTTCACGAGTTCGAGCCCTACAATGGGCTTTGTGCTGGCAGCTCAGAGCCTGGAGCCTGCTTTGGATTCTGTGTTTCCCTCTCTCTCTGCCCCTCCCCCACTCACATGCTGCCTCTCTCTCTCTCTCAAAAATAAATATTTTAAAATAAATAAATACTTAAAAAAGGATTCTAGTTAAGAATGCCCCCAATAGAAGAAAAAGCAATTCTTCCAACACCAGCCATTAAAAATTATTTAGATTTCTGTCTTTAAAGAGAATCATAGACATTTTGTTTATTTTGGCAGAGCAAATTAATACATTGATTCAAACCAAATGTTGTCCCCAGTTTCTTTAAGTGACCTCCATATATGGCCTATCTAAAGCATCAGGAAAAAATAATATTTCAAGATAAAAGATCATCTTTCATCTAATCCTCTTTAAACAGCATTATGTCTATAAGACTCTGAAGCTACAATCAAGAGAAATCAGAAAATCAACCATCCATTCTCATTCATCCGTAGCCATAAAGGGCTCTACCTGGTCTGGTGGAAAAGAGGAAGAAGCCACCCTTATAGAGCTGGAGAAAGAAGCCTGGTATACTCCCCGGAGTAGAACATCCCAGTTTCTGATAGGAGTTTCTTCCAAAATTACCAATTACTACACACTGGACACAATAACAAGACTATAATTTCCAGTATGTTTTCCCCTTCAGCTATTAGAAACCATGTTTAGGCAAAAGAAGCTATTGCAAAAAATGAGATTGCTTTATGTGTTATATGAATAGGCTTGTCTACAGGAGAATCGAAGTATGAAAGGAATGTTCTTTAATTGAAAACACAACTGAGAGAGACGTTCGAACAAAATTCAGCCACTGGTAGTGTGATCATATCTACAAGCAAATACTCTCCACTACTAAGTGGCAAGTGTCTCTTAATTACCCCCACATATCACATTACATGCTTATGAAATATTTGGTAAAGAACAAATTATCCAAATTAATAAATATATGTGGTTCATTTATGACAACATGTCTGAGTAAAAAGCCTTAATTAAACATGTTTGGCAGGAGGACGGTCCATCCTGATTAAAATTAAACCACCCACCTAATTTGCTTTCGATTAGAAACAGAAAAAGTCTCCTACAAGTCACATGACTTCTACTCGGGCAGAACGTTTGTCGGTTACTGAAATATAATCATTTTCTCACCTCTACAAAGCACACAAACTCCACACAATCTTATACACAATTCAGTTCAAGTACTCAGATTGTATTGAAGATTTACTCTAAATGAAAATGAATGTATCCTAATATATCATTTCAGAAAGGGGTTTAGCAACCATATTTTTTAAGTAACAATTTTTCAGGATCACTTTTCCGATAAACTTTTGTGGTACAAATGATAAAATGATGTCCCTATCAGGTTTTCAGGGCTACCTCAGCAGCCATTGGATCCATTTCTCTGTGAGCATACATGTAAAAATCCAGAAAGTTGAGACAGAGAGAGAGACAGAGAAAGAGAGAGAGAGCAAGCGAGCAGACTTTATGAGTGTTTAATGCCTGGCAAATTGAAGCATGTCTTGTTAGGTATTATACAAATTCAATCTCATCACTTTTCTTAAACATGGATTTCACTGATTTTCGTGGTTTACTTTACCGGTAAATTTTCTTCCAAGCAGAATTTGGAAGTCTACAGGCACTGGACTCTTTTGTCTTGGGGCCTGAGTTACTCTCGAAAGGGCACAAAGTTTCATAGTGTACTAACATCCCACAAACATTCAAACTCTGAGCTGTCTGGGCATTTCCAGGTGGGCTGATGTTTACAGGGTTTGTGGTTAACAGCTCAGGAGAACAATCTGTCAGGCACCGTAATAAACTCTGCCAGTCAACAGGACAGGGAGGCTCTGGGTCCCTCCCCCAGCCCACCCATTATTCATTCATCCCCTTAACTTAAAAAATGTCATAAAGCTAGGAACCCTTCCCCAGCCCAAACCAAATTGAAAAGGGACATTACCTGGCTGGGCTTAAACTCCACATAACTTGCTTGCAGATGGCTTTGACCCGGAGGCTGAAGAAACGCTACCCTTTGCTGCTGTGAATTATATCCCAGACACTGCCCCACAGCTGCCCCAAAGATCCACAGCCATCCAGCGCTCCAGGCTGACCACCTCACTGTGGGGGACATCCTGGTCCCTGGGCGTCCTGCTGGCTGCACGCAAACCTTTTCCTCTTCCTCTTATACCTGCCCTTCCTGCTTCAGTGCCCAAGCCCGCCTGACTCAGGTGAGGCAGGCTGTCTGCGGCAGGAGGCCCCACCTGTAAACTTCACCCATGAGTCAGCCTGTGAGAGAGCGCACATAACAGTCCCACAGGGAAGAACGCCGCTCTGTAATTCCTGCGAGGTGGGGTAGGCATCACCTTCTACCCACCTTACCCCGCAGACGGCACTAGCTGATTAGAGCAGATGTAAATCACAGGCTGAGTCACGAGCAAAGAACACGCCCGGGGCAGGAGGCTGGTAATCCAGAGGTTCCACTCCTTCCCTGGGGCTATGATTTTATTTAATTCGGCTAGAAAAGAGATAGGAGGAAGGGGGTGGGGAAGAAGAATCTTGGCACCTGTGGACTAAATGTTATAAGACAGAAGTCCCCACGGGGTACCTGGGTGGCTCAGTTGGTTAAGCGTCTGACTTTGGCTCAGGTCATGATCTCCCCAGAAAACCACGACAGGTAATATATTTGCAAGTTAAAAAAAGAAACTTGTGTGCCGATCACCTAGGGGCTTTCTGCGATCAAGGGGTGAGGATAGAAAGGGGAGGATGTTGCTAAATGTACATACAGGGGGGTAGAGGGAATACACTGAGTGATAATATTTGTTATTTCCTAATAATTGCACCAAACATTGTGCTTTCCCTCCCATCAGGAAGAGAACCTATTTACAACTTGAGATACGACAGTTTCATTTTATGGCACAATTTAATCATCTGAGGACAAGTCAGGCTGGCTGGGCCTGGCAGGAAGATCTGCTGTGAGTTCGGAAACTGGGCTGCCACGTTCCCTGGAAGAACCAGGACACTGTCTGGACTCTAAACCGGAGGGGCCCTCGACTAAAGAACAGCACAAGAACCCGAGGAAAGGCAGTGGCTCAAATACTGGGATGCCCACTGGCGGGCTCCTTCTACTTCCCAGAAAGTCCTGATTTCTACAACCTCCAGGATTGACCAAATGCCTGCGGCTTTCCAGTGGAATTTGAGGTGTCTGTGATTTCTTTTTTGTATTTCATACCTGAAGGTGGTCCAGGTAAGACAGAAGCTATAGCCCAGGAGACACCTGTCCGATGGACAGAGTACTTCAGACCGTCCAGCAGGGTGGGGGCAGCAGACAGAAGGGGCAGCCACAGGAGTCCTAGGGGGAATTTCTTCCTACCTGACATGAGTCACCGGTGTAGCCAGGGGGGCAGGCACACATCTCCACATGATGTGCTCTACGCCCACTTCCTGTGGCAGAGGCCTCCTCCAGTCCCACCCCGCTCAAGGAGAGCCGCTGAGTCTCGGTGAAGTAGAGTCCTCGGAGGCGCACACCTTCTAGTCTAGACAGTACCATCATCAGCTCTTCCCGGGACACGGGGGCACCGCTGCTGGCGTGCCTGAAGTTTCCCTACACATGGAAAAAGAAAAGCAAGGTCTCCCCTTGGCAAGCTCACTTCCAGGGCTTTCAGAGAGGCAGGCGTCCAGCACAAGTCAAAGGAAAGGCATGGAAGACGAGAGAAGGGAAGGGAAAGGAAGGGAAGGGAAGGGAAGGGAAGGGAAGGGAAGGGAAGGGAAGGGAAGGGAAGGGAAGGGAAGGGAAGGGAAGGGAAGGGAAGGGAAGGGAAGGGCAAGGAGGCAGGGAGGAAGGGAGGAAGGGAGGAGGGGAGGAGGGGAGGAGGAGACGAGGAGAGGAGAGAACAGAAGTTAGTATAAGATAGCAGATTTATATTTAGAGTCAGGTGTCCTGGGTTATTCCTAAGAAAAGAGAGTGCCACATGAAAGGGGAAAAAATGAAGGCAGGAAATAAGGCACAATGAAATGCAATAAGATTTCCTAGTGTTTACTTATTTTAAAATGCACTTTTGGGGCACCTGGTGGCTCAATTGGTTGAATGTCTCTCTTTTTTAAACTTTTTTTTAAAGTTTATTTTTTTGAGAGAGAGAGAGAGCAAGGGAGGGGCAGAGAGTGAGGGAGAGAGAGAATCCCAGGCAGGCTCCTTGCTGTCAGTGTGGAGACAGAGGCGGGGCTCGATCTCAGGAACTGTGAGATCATGACCTGAGCCAAAATCAAGAGTCAGACACTTAATAGACTCAGCCACCCTGGCGCCGCAGAGTATCTGACTCTTGATTTTGGCTCAGGTCATGATCCCAGGGTTATGGGACTGAGCCCCACCTTGGGCTCCATGTTGTGCATGGAGCCTGTTTAAAATATTCTCTCTCTCTCTCTCTCTCTCTCTCTCTCTCCCTTTCCCTCCCTCCCTCCACTTCTCACTTCCTCTGTCCCTCTAACCAACTCTCTCTCTCTCTCAAATAAATAAATAAATACATAAATAAATACTTTTTTTTAAAAATGCACTTTTGTGTGTGCAAGCACAAAATGAATGAGAATGATACAGGAGAAAGGCTTAAGGAAACCCACTGAGTCATGCAGTTAGATCACTCATTAAATGTACATAATTGGGACAGAAAGTACAATCTTTTCTTGCACACACACATTTACATTTTACTTTTATGATGGTAAAAGGCACATCACATAAAATTTACCATTTCAGCCATTTTTAAATGTACAGTAGAATAGCATTAATTATATTCACATTGTTGTATAACACATCCTAGACCTTTATCATCTTGCAAAATGGAAACTCTCTACCTATTAAGCAATTTCTCCTCTCCCGCCAATTCCTGAAAACCACCATTCTACTTTCTGATATTATGAATTCGATTACTTTAAATACCTCATATAAGTGGAATCACTCAGTATTTGTCTTTTGGTGACTGGCTTATTCCACTCAGCATAAAATCTTCACATTACGTTCCAGCATCTAACTAGCTAGATCTATCATATTCTAGCAGGTGATAGGATTTCCTTTTTAAGGTAATATAATATTCCAACATATGTATATACCATGTTTTCTTTATCCATTCATCTGTCATCTGCCACCTCTTATCTACTGTGAATAGTGCTGAAATGAACATGGATGTGTGAATAGCTGTTCAAAACGCTATTTTCAATTCTTTTGGGTATATACTCAGAAGTGGGATTGCTGGATCACGTGGTCATTCTATCTTTAAAATTTTTTTTAATCTCAATACTCTTTTCCACAGTGGCTCGCACTGTTTTATAATCTCACCAACAGTGCACATGTGTTCCAATTTCTGCACATCCTCGCCGACACTTGTTATTCTGTTTTATTTTTAACAGTAGCCATCCTAATGACTGTGAGATGGCATCCCGTTGGTTTTGATTTGCATTTCTCTACTAATTAGTGATGTTGAGTATCTCTTCATGTAAAAGCCTGCACTTAGAGAAAGAATTTTTTTTTCATGTTTGTTTATTTTTGAGAGAGAGACACAGAGCATGAGCAGTGGAGGGGCAGAGAGAGAGGGAGACACAGAACTGGAAACGGGCTCCAGGCTGTTAGCGCAGAGCTCGACATGGGACTTGAACTCAGGAAGTGTAAGATCATGACCTGAGCTGAAGTCGGAGGCTTAAACGACTGAGCCACCCAGTCATCCCTAAAAGACTGCACATTTAACCTTTATATTCTGTTGCCTCCTTAAAACTTGGCTTCCATATGTCTTAAATGCGCATAATAATATCTAATCTCTCAGCAGTATGATGAGGATTATGTGTCCTATAGTGTCCTATATAGTAGAGGATTAAAGCAAATTAAATAATATAATGTACATAAAGTGTTTAGCCCAGTGCCTAACATGTAGTAGACATTCAATAAATGGTATCTATTATTATTTACATATAAATAAGATACTAATATAATTTTAGTTTATATTTTTAACAGCTTGAGGTATGATTTGCATACAATTATATTCCCTTATTTTAAGCGTACAATTTTTAGTAAATTTACAGAAGCATGCAACCATCACCACAATGTAGTTTTACATTTTCATCCCCCTACCCGCAAAAGAACCCTTGTGCCCATTTGTAGTTACTGCCTATTCCCATCCCAAGCCCCAGGCAACTGTCTCTAGCTTTACCCTTGTTGGACCATTTATGTAAATACAAGCTGTAGGGACGCCTGGGTGGCTCAGTCAGTTAGGCATCTGACTCTTGGTTTCGGCTTGGGTCATGATCTCACAGTTCAAGAGTTCTGTGCTGCTAGTGTGAAACCTGCTTGGGATTCTCTCTCTCCCTCTCTCTCTGCCCCTCCCCCACTCATGCTTGTTCTCTCACTTGCTCTCTCTCAAAATAAATTTAAAATAACACTTAAAAATCAATCAATAAATACAAACTATTTCAATAGTACACAAATGCTTATCTTCTATTCATTTCTTCACCTGCTCTGTTGTGCTCTTATTATCATATACATTATGTCTTTATACACTGTATGCTGATCAACACAGACTTATAATTACTTATAATTATTGCTTTAAGCAGTTGTCTTTTAAATCAGAAGGTTACAAACAAAAGATATATTTTTACTGCCTTTCATATTTACCTATGTAGTTACCTTTACAAGTGTTTTTCATTTCTAACAGGGATTGAAGTTATTGTCTATAGTGTCCTTTCATTTCTGTCTAAAGATTCCCATTAGTATTTCTTATAAGGAGGGCGGGATAGCACTGAATTCTCCCTGTTTTGTTTATAATGGAATGTCTTCATTTCTCCTCCATTTTTGAAGGACATTTTTCTGGATATGTAATTCTTTGCTGCATGTTTCTTTTAGCACTTTGAATGCTGCCCCACTGCCTTCTGACTTCCATGGTTTCTGGTGAACAGTTAGGTCTTAACCTTATTGAGGACCCTTGTATGTGATGTGCTTCTCTCCCATTGCTTTTAAGATTGTCTTTGTCTTTCAGAATCTTTACTATGATGTTTCTAATGTGTGGATCTCTTGCGTTTATCCGACATGAAGTTTGTTGAGCTTGGATGTGTAGATTAATGATTTTCATCAAATCTGATAAGTTTTGCAGCCATTATTTCTTTAAATATTGTTTCTTTCTTTGTTTCTCTCTCCTCTTGTTCCGGTACTTCAATTATTCACATGTTGGTACATTTGATGGTGTCTCATACGTCTTTGAGAGTCTGTTTGTTTTTCCTCACTCTTTTTACTTTCTGTTCCTCAGACTGAATAATCTCAATTGACCTTCAAATTGGCTGATCCTTTCTTCTGCCTGTTCAACTCTGTTGTCGAGCCCTGGTCTTAGTCAGCCTGGCTGCCATAACAAAACACCATAGACTCGATGGCTTAAACAACAGAAATCTGTTTTCTCAAAGTTATAGAGGCTAGAAGTCCCAGATCAAGATTGCCAGCCAGTTTGGTCCCTGGTGAGAATTTTCTTACTAGCTTACACATGGTTGCCTTCTCACTGTGTTCTTATGTGGTAGACAGAGAGAGTGAGTTTTCTGGTGTCTCCTTTTATAAGGGCATTGATTCTATCAGATCACAGCTCTATCCTTATGATCTTATTTAACCTTAATTACTTCTTTACTCCAAATACACTCAAACTAGAGACCAGGGCTTCAACACATAAATTTGGAGAGAACACAACCCAGTCCACAGCAGCTCTTCTAGTAAATTCTTCATTTTCAGATATTGTAATTTTCAACCCTAGAATTTCTATTTGGTTCTTTTTTTTATAATTCCTATTTCTTTACTAGTATATTGCATTTGGTGAGATATTGTTCTCATATTTTACTTTAGTTCTTTAGACATGGTATTCTTTAGTTCTTTGATGTATGTTGATTTAAAGTCTTTGTGTAGTAAGTCCAATGTCTGGGCTTCCTTAGGGACAGTTTCTATTTATTTATTGCCTTTCCCTCCTGTGCATGGACCATGCTTTCCTGTTTCTTTTTCATGTCTCATATTTTTTTGTGGAAAACTGGACATTTAACATAATGTAACATGGCAACTCAGGAAATCATATTTCTCCCCCCTCCCCAGAATGTGTTGCTGTTGCTATTTACTATTGTTGTTTGTGTCTTTGTTTAATGAGTTTTCTGAACTAATTCTGTAAAGTCTGTATTCTTTGTCATGTAAGGCCATGAAAGTCTCTGCTTAGGTAGCTTAGTGGTCAGCTAGTGACTGGACAGAGATTTCTTTAAATGCATAAAACCGAAAAGTCTCTTAGTATCTGCCAAGGGGTTTGTGTGTATGTTGAGGGACCCCTCAACACTCAGCCAGGCAGCTGACAACTCTGTTTTAGCCTTCACTTCTGGTTTATTCTAAGCCTCAAGGTCAGCTAGAGGTGAGGGCTTAGGGCAGTGTCAGGTCTTTCCTGAGCATGCTCACAGCCCTGAGTATGTGTGGCCTTCTACCTTCCCAAGATTGTGTTGGAGCTTTCCAAAGCCCCTATGGACATCTCATTCCCAGCTTTTTAAGTTTTGTGATTAGCCTATTATTAGTCCCAACTGTTATCCATCACCTCAGGCAGCCATGAAGTTAAGCAACCGCCTCTAAATGTTTTCAGACATCCCAAGGGAAAAGCTTTTCATTTTGGAGACAGTTCCAAGTCAGGTCAAACAAAGACAGCTTAGAGGTAGAATCTTCCAGAAAACCTCCAGACAGGTCAAATCATGATAGTTCTCTGGGAGTGAAGCTTTGTATAAGCTCCGATGCCACTGTCTCCCCTGATGGTTGCTGGGCTACTGGCGGTCACCTTGCTGGTGGGCTATTGTTTTTCAAAGCTACTGTGGAGGTGGGGAATGGGAACAGAGCAAGCTGACTGCCACAAAGCCCGATGTTCTTACCAAAATTCAGCCATTTTTCTTGAATAAACACTTTTCAGATTGTTGTAAGCCTCTGATCAATGTCCAGGTTCTAACATACTTGATTCTAACCATTTTTGCCAGATTTCTCATTGCTTTTACAGAGGAGAGAATTTCTGGAGGTTCCTCCTCCACCAATTTTGCTGGCATGTCCACTCTCATATAAATAGAATATGTGGTCTGTGTCTTGCTTCTTTGAATATAAAAGCAATATATTGCTTTTGAGGTTCATCCATGTTGTCATAGGTATCAATGCTTTGTTTCATTTATTGCCAAGTAGTATTCTATTGAATGGATGGACCTGTACAGAAATGTTAAAATATGTCTACAGATTCAAAGTACTTGAAAAGTATCATCTTGAGGTATCAGACATATTTAAAAAAAAATTTTTTTAATGTTTATTTTTGGGAGCGAAAGAGAGACAGAGCATGAGTAGGAGAGGGGCAGAGAGAGAGGGAGACACAGAATCCGAAGCAGGCTCCAGTCTCCATGCTGTAAGCACAGAGCCCTATGCGGGGCTCGAAATCACGAACTGCGAAGATCATGACCTGAGCCAAAGTCGGATGCTTAATGACTGAGCCACCCAGGCACCCCTTAATGTTTATTTTTGAATGTGTGTGCAAGTAGGGGAGGTACAGAGAAAAGGGGAGGTGAGGATCTGAAGTGGGCTTCTGTGCTGACAGCAGAAAGCCCAATGCAAGGCTTGAACCCATGGACCACTAGATCATGACCTGAGCTGAAGTCAGACACTTAACCGACTGGGTCACCCAGGCACCCCTGGACATACTTAATAATACAAGTGGAACACTATTTTAAAGAAGTTGTCATAACCAAGTAAATGTAATATGTTTTATGATTTCATAAGCTTTCCTTTATTTATTTATCTTAATCTTATTTCTTTTGGTATTAGACTGTTTTTGTGGCTTTTCTATCCATTCATCCCAAGCCTTTGTTGGCCACTGAGGAAGGCATGAGATCACAGCATTTACAAGCTCACAGGGTTTATAAGACAATGATAATTACCTGTAAAACAGGAGAGACCATGCTAAGTGCCATACAGATAGTATAAACAAAGCCCTATGAAGATGAAACTCTGTATATTCTACACAATTTATATTTTAAATTTATACACATGAAATATATGTCTAGAAATATAATTAATATTTTGAATTCATAAAATAAGTCAAAACTCATAATTGCTTGAAAGGACTAAGTTGTAGAAATGGAGTATTACTCGGCAATCCAAAAGAATGAAATCTTGCCATTTGCAACTATGTGGATGGAACTAGAGGGTATTATGCTAAGCGAAATTAGAGAAAGACAAATATCATACTTCACTCATATGAGGAATTTAAGATACAAAACAGATGAACACAAGGGAAGAGAAGCAAAAATAATATAAAAACAGGGAGGGAGACAAAACATAAGAGACTCTTAAATATGGAGAACAAACAGAAGGTTGCTGAGGGGTTGTGAGAGAGGGGATGGGCTAAATGGGTAAGGGGCATTAAGGAATCTACTCCTGAAATCATTGTGGCACTATATGCTAACTGACTTGGATATAAATTAAAAAAATAAATTAAATTAAAAAAAAGAAAAGATGCTCAACATCAGTCATCATTGGGGAAATACAAATCAAAACTACAATGAGATATCACTTCAAATCTGTCAGAATGGCTGAAATCAACAACACAAGAAAAAACAGGTAGCTGCAAGGATGTGGAGAAAGAAAAACCCTCTTACACTGTTGGTGGGAAGGCAAACCAGTCCAGCGACTCTGGAAAACAGGATAGAGGTTCTTCAAAAAGTTAATGGTAGAACTACCCTATGATCCAGCAATCACACTATTGGGTATTTACCCAGACAATACAGGACACTAATTCAAAGGGATACATGCATCCAATGTTTATAGCAGCATTATTTGCAATAGCCAAGATATGGAAGCAGCCCGAGTGTCCACTTACTGATGAATGGATAAAGAGGAGGTGTAACACACACACACACACACACACACACACACACACACACACACACACACACACACTGGAATATTATTCAGACATAAAATAGAATAAAATCTTGCCATTTGCAATGACATGGACAGAGCTAGAGAGTCTAATGCTAAATGAAGTAAGTCAGTCAGAGAAAGACACACACCATATGATTTCACTCATTTGTGGAATTTAAGAAACAAACAAACAAAAAAACAAGCAAAGAGAAAAAGTAAGAGAGAGAGAGAAACAAAGCAAGAAACAGATGATTGATTATAGAAAACAATCTGAAGGTTACGCGGGGAGGGGTGAGTGGGTTAAACAGCTGATGGGGATTAAGGCGGGCACTTGTCATGATGAGCACAGGGTGATGTATGGAAGTGTCGAATCACTATATTGTACACCTGAAACTAATATAACACTGTATGTTAACTAAGTGGAATTAAAATAAAAACTTAAATCTTAAAAAAAAAAAGAACTAAGTTATGGAACAAAAAGGATCATCAAGAACCTTTTTATGTGTGTTTTTCCTTTACCTCCACCACCTGCACACGCACGTGATACAGACGGTCTGGCCGTGGGTTATTTGGCTCCTCATGGATGATGGACATGTGCTGACCCTGTTTAAAGAAAAACATGAGATACGTCACAACAGAGAAATAATACCTAATATGGTGCATGTTTGCAAACAGGAAACCAGGAAAATCCCCTTGACTGAAAGTGGCTATATAAAGATGGAATTTATTTTATTTTAATTAATTAATTAATTTTTTTTTTTTTTACAAAAAACCATGCTTTGCAGTCAATGCATGAGGTGACTTTCCATGACGGCTGACAGGTCCAGGCTGTAGTAACCAGAAAGTGCTTTGGTGGGTGAGTTAGTGAGGAGGGTGGGGTGGGGAGAAGGGCTATGTGCAGGCTGCATAGACAGGTTGCTGCAGAGCTGGCACGTGGGGGAGGAAGCCCCCATAGCCCACTCCCTGTGGGATCCAGCCCTGCTCACTCTCAGCCTCTGAACCTCGCTCCTCATAGCAGGGGCTCTTTGGGACTCCTGACAGGGCATAATGGGAAGGTCAAAACCCACCAACACCTCCACCCCAAACCCTCACACAAAAACCCCAGCTTTTCTGTTACAAACCCAAACCCAAAAGGGTTCCATTCGCTAGTGCTGGCATTTCAGAAAGAAGACCATTATCTGCAATCACAATCACTGAAAAGCTTAATCTAAAAAACATGCCCCGTAGGCTTTTAATTATGGTGGTTTGGAACAAAGCAGCAGACTGAATGCTTCATGAGCCTAAATTATTTTCCATCTTGGGAGGGAAAATTAAGAAGAAATTTTGGTCCTCACTTTTCCGTGAATTCCAACTGCCTGTGTAATAAACTCTTTGGCAATAAAATATTGGTATATTAATGGCCCGAACTTAAGATATTCTGAAAAAATAGGAAACTGAAATACAGCACTGCCATGATGGCATTTTTATTATGGAGCTATTTTTTTCCTCTAAAACATCTTTGGGGGCCTGGGTGGCTCAGTTGGTTGAGCTTCTGACTTCGGCTCAGGTCATGATCTCGCGGTTGTGAGTTCAAGCCCTGCATCGGGCTCTGTGCTGACAGCATGGAGCCTGGAGCCTGCTTCGCATTCTGTGTTGTGTGTCTCTCTCTCTGCCCCTCCCCCACTCAAGTTCTGTCTCTCTCTGTCTCAAAAATAAAATAAAGATTAAAAAAAATTTTTTTAAGTCTTCAGGGCCTCATTTTCAACATGTTTTACAAAGGTTCTTTGAAGTTTTTGAAACGACAGTTCAATAAATTTGGGTGCCAGTAAAAACAAAACACAACCCAGCAGTGCCTAAACACAAAAATTGGCCAGAATGCAAGGCTCTCAGCTGTGACGAGATGTGTGAGACTCGTTCGTCCCTACTGTACAGGGAATGACACACAAAAACCTTCAGGAAGCTGGAATTGCACTGCATTAACCACAGCACATAAACCAGAAACGGCATCAAGTTCAGGCTCAGGCACCTCAGTTCTGTTCAAGACACTGGGCCCTGTACTTTAGGAGATTCAAAGCAGAATGTGACGTTGACCCTGCCCTCGAGGAATTTTCTAGGTTGCAGTTGTAGACTATGTGGCTGGTACATACTGTATAGATGTCACTTCTCTTCTCAAGAAACCAAAATGGCTCCCTACCGTCTATATCAACTCAAACTCCTTATCGTAGCATTAAACATCCTCTTTCCCACCCTTCCAGGTTTGTTTTCTATGACTCAGGAATCACTCTTAATACAGCCAAGTTGGACAGGTCACCCCTTGCGCACTGCCCCTCTGCCTTGGTTTATCCTATTCTTTGCCCCTGGAAGTGCCCCTGGCACTTCTCCTGTCATGCCAAGGCTTAAAGTTCTGGCCCCAAATTAACCCTTTCCATGAAACCTTCTGTGGGCCTCTCAACTACATAAGCCCCCAGTTGGACCCCAGCTGCCCGAGAGTCTTGTTTGAATTTTACCTCAATGCTTATTGTTCAGTGGATTGTAGCTATTTGCATATGTCTTTCATCTCCCTTCTTAGATTACACTCTTGTTAAAGACAGGGTCACCTGTCCTTTAGGAGCCCAGCAATGTGGCCTTGTAAACTGGAAGGTCTCAAAAACATTTGTGAGACTGAATTGAAAGATAAAAACATACAAATAAGTTTACCATGAAGCAATAACTTAAGAGAAGCAAGCGTGAGATACAGTTACATTCTTTGGGAGGGGAGACAAGAGAAACCACTGGGGCTGGGATGATCAGGGGAAGCAGGATCCTGAGGAGGGGCTACCTGCTCTCAACTTCCTTTGTAGTTGCTATAAAATATTGGAAATGACTTAATACAATTTTCTTATAGGCCACTGATCAAGATGTCCTAAAACTGGGTCAGCAACCAACTGCAACTGCCACTTCCAGCCACTTGGGTCATGTTGTGATACCTACAGTGAGCTGCACATCCGGCTTCTTTTCTAGAAGAACCATGTCGCCAGGTAGCCCAAAGGACTTGATTTGGTAGGTGAGGTAACCACCATAGGAAGAAACCTAAAATTGGAATTGTAGGATCAACAGCACAAGCATTAGAAGAGCCTATGGCAATATTAACCCACATAACAAGCACAAAGGTCCATCTGGAAAGATACGATCAACCTGTTCATGGTCGTCTTGAGAGAGAAGAATTGAAGATAGTATTTGAACTTTCTACTTTGTACCATTTTAGATCACTTAAAATGTTGAGCATGAACATCACTGAGTTTTACAAGCAAGAATATGCTTCCGTTAAGAAGATGGGGTGCCTCGGTGGCTCTGTCAGTTAAGCGTCCCATTCTTGGTTTTGGCTCAGGTCATGATCTCACAGTTTGTGAGTTCGAGCCCCGCGTTACAGTCTGTGCTGACAGCCTGGAGTCTGCTTGGGATTCTGTCTCCCTCTCTCTCTGCCCCTCCCCTACTCACTGTCTAGCTCTCTCTCTCAAAAATAAACACTTTTTAAAAAGAAAGAAAAATAATAGTCACACAGAAACAAGTAAGATCCTTCTATTCTAGATGACTACTAAACCAAAGTGTTCATTTAACCTATAGCTATCCTAAGAAATCTAGGCCACTGGTTTCTTGTTTAAATGACAGAACTGGTTAATATCTATCAGTTACAAAATGAATCTCTAGAAACAAAATTTTTTAAAAACTTCCCCCAAGAGCAGATGGTGTGCATTTCCTAAGTGATCATACATTCCCCTGGGTACAGAAGCCATGTCTGACTGCTCCAGTAGGTATACAGATTTTTTCTCAATGCCACCTAAGCAGCATGATCATGGTGGAGGCATGAAGTCACAATTTTGTGACAGCTACTTCACCTCTGCTCCTGACACTTCCCACCCTTAAGATGAAAACCAATCAAGAAAGGAGTAATTGAGAGATGAAAATAAGAGGCACTGATCACCTCAGAGCGGGGCAGGACAAAATACCCTTCCTGGAAAACAGAAATAACCTGGAGCAGGGGAGGAGAACACCATTACCGAGCCCTCAGTTCACTGACGTTCCCTAGAATCTGCAAACTGACAAAGTCACAGAGTTATGATCTTAGAGTCTGGAAGTATTCCAGGGTAACATCTTAAATCATCCTATTGAGATTAAATATTGTCTTTCTGATGGGCTAAAGTGGTTTTTAAAATATGTCCATAAATTCTTTGATACTCTTGTCTTCAAGAGGTGGAGCTTAGTTCTCTTCCTTGAGTGTGGGCTGGACTTAGTGACTGGTTTCTAGCCAATAGAGTAGGGAGGAAGGGAGGATATGTTTTTGCTGCAATTAGGTTATAAAAGATTATGGTTTCTATTTTGAATTTCTCTCTCTCTGTCTCTCTCTCTCTCTTGCTCCACATCTCTATCTCTGTCTCGTTTTCTACCAATTACTTTAGGGGAAGCCAGGTGCCATGTCACAAGGACCCTGAGGCAGCCTATGGAGGCCTCATGTGATGAGGAACTGAGACTTCCACTCAGCAGCCAGCAAGGAACAGAGGCCTGTGACAACCACATGAGTGAGCTTGGAAATGGAGCCTCCAGTTCTGATGACTCCAGTCCTGGCTGCCATCTTGACTACAACCTTATAAGAGACCCTGAGCCATCCACTCCTGAATTCCTGATCCACAGAAACTGGGCAAGATAATAACTGTTTGATGCTTTAAGCTGCAAAGTTTGGGGGTAATTGTTTGCATAGTAATAAGATAACCCATGCATGGGCTCACTGTGTGGAGGCCAAGAGGGGTATTAAGTGAGGGAGAAGAGGGGTCATATGAGAGAAGCAACATTCCCCAAACTCAGAGGTCAAAACCCAAAGTCCTTCAACTAGAAGACAGAATTAGAGCCTTTAGGCCAACAAGGCCCTAGTATGTAGTCATTCTAAGCGAATATGGTGCCACTTGAGCCGGGCTGTGTGGAATCTACACCTTCTGGAAAGCTCTACCTTCTGCTACCAAGTGCATGTGCTACCTGCTGCTGGTTCTACAGGAAGCCCACACTTCCGTTGTCAGAAATGAGTGTCATGGGCCCGGCAGCAAAGGAAGAGCAATTCACTTATCAGCTCCCTGAAGAGCGTCTAGCTAACTGCATGTGACTCTGCTAATGACGGCTGAGGTGCCACCGGCTCTTGTGCTTCTTGTAATAACTCATGAGTCACTTGTCAGCTTTTGTTTTCCTGACAAGGAGCCTTTCTTCTGCTGTAAAACAAAGAATGCTTACCACTGGCTTTTAAAAGCACACGTGTCCCATTTGCAACAGATATTACCTAAATGGTTAAGCAAAAGTGGAGAAAAACGTGGTGCGTGGTTTCCTTCGCTGGTGAGCTAATACTTGTGGGGTACATGAGGCTCATAAGCCCCTCCTAGCAGAGGGGCCACGTCTTTTCTGCACTTGTAATTCATCTAATTTCTTCAGTTTCAGTAGCCTGAACTTCCTGACGCTTCTTCCAGACAGTCAATGATTCTCACACTGATGAAGGAGGCCCGGCAAGGGCTCAGAAGGACAACAGGACGCCGTTACCTTGTCTCCCAGGTAGGAAAGAGGTGCGACCCAGGACGCACTGTGCACGGTTGAGGGCAGCTCCTGGAGGTCCGCGACCACACTGCTGCTGCCCGGGTTGAATGAGACGGGGATGTCTGCTCTGTCTGCTGTCTCCAGGCGCCAACCCATCATGTCCACAAACTGGAACACAAGAGCAACGACGGAAATGTACGCCTGCAGCTTCTCTGGTGACGGCTGGATTATGCAGAATAGAAGGACCAGGGGGTGGCCACCTTGCTTCAAAAGCTTCACTTTGATGCCTCCTCTTGAGCTTGCTCTTGGATTCCCATGACAGAACCCTCACCTGCCACTGCCTCCCTCTGACCCATCACAACTAAGAATGCTCAGACCACGGGATCACAGTATGTGGAATTTATCTTTGCCCCAGCACACATCCTGGTTTTGACATTTAGTAGCTATTTGATAAATGTTCAAATTGCATATAAATAAGTGTGGGAATAATAACTAGGGCTGTGGGCACATTTTAATGGTGACCTCCTTAGAGAGCAAACATGAGATGGAACAGAGTGGCCTGCTATCGTTATTTTTCTCTAATGAATCCTTATGACCAAATATTTTTCTGATCATAAAGGAAGCCAAGAGTTAAAAGATGAGGGAGGGGAAAAAAAAGGAATTGACAAGACATTGGTTAGAAATAATGCTTCTGGGTTCCCCTGGGGGTAGAAGACATCAGTGGATTTACAAATTAATTTTTCCCCTAGTTACAAGCCTACATTCCTTTTGGGAGGCAGGCAAGGAAATATATAAAACAACTTTTCCTTGAATCCTTGTTAGACAGAAGACATTACTCATACAAAGAAGGCAAGCATGAAACTGCCAGTTCAAGGAATAACAAGGGCAGCAAAAGTTTTAGTTTCATGGAGTTAATTTAAAAACTGGCCAAAGATATGGTAAAAATAAGCGAGATGGAAAGTAAAACAGAAAGAAAAGAAGCAGAGAAAAAGAAGTGGGAGGGAAGAACAGCAAACTCCATTCATTTCATGAGTGTTTCTTGAACACCTATTATATTCCAGACCCTGCAACAAGCGCTGGGGGTGTATCAGGAGCTTATATGCTAGTGTTGGGGGAAGATACTTAAATTTTAGAACTAACTGGATAATATGTCAGGGAGGGATAAATTCTACAGAGGACATGAAGAAAGGTGAGGATACAGAGCGGGCAGGGTGAGCTATTCCGTAGGGAGTGGTGAGGGAAGGCCCCTCTGAGCCCAAGATCCTTGAGCAGACCTGACCAACTGAGGGACTGAGCGTGAGGACATCTGTGGAAAGAACAGCGCAGGCCTAGGAATGGCGAGGGCGAACCTTAACATTTTAACAAAGTAACACATAAAATTTCCCCAAGCCCTAGGAGGTACTAAATAAAAACAAAACGCTAATTCCATACATACCTTAGCTCTTCTTTTATGTGTACTGTGACAATTGTTATTTATTCCAAAACAAAAGCAGCGGGTACAACCCTTGGGATTTGCTGGGTCCAAGTAGAAGGATCCTTCTCGACACACATTACATTCTGTACCCTCCACGTTCTCCTATTGAAATAAAACGCGAAACAAGATGATGGTTTCTTCTAAAGCTTCCCGGATTGCAATTAGCTACTTCCACGCATTAATGCCAACACGAAATGTTAGAACGCGGATGCTAACAAGACATGCAAAGTTATATAACTGCTAAGCTTTTATAACACATTAATTGTTTAAACTATTCTACCACGCTTAAGTGAAAGACAGAATTTTCTCAATTTCACAAGGTGCCCTTTGGCATCTTGAGGGTAGAGAACTAGCACCATAAGGATTCACAGTATGGGGAGGGGGGCTGGTTCATTCCACTAACTACCACCTCAAAACATATGCTGGGACTTAGGGTCTCTTAGCACCTGGCAGGATGTCCTGGAGCAGATTATTAACTTGAGGTCTATGGGTCAGGAATAAGCTTCTGGGGGAGCTCTGAACCTCTTGAAATTATAGACTAAAGTTCGGTGCCAACTTCTCTGGAAAGGATCCAGATCAGTCTTCTGGTTCTTAAGGTCTACATCTTCTCCAAAGGACAGGAGGGGTCTTCCCTTGTAACTATTTCTATCAAATGAGATAATAACTATTAAATGCTCCCTGCCTTGTGGAAATCCATTGCAAGTCAGTCCCACTTCCCACATATTTTTATGCGTTGACCCGACACGAAGAACTTCCTCACTGGCCAGTGGCTGGCGCCCCTGGCATCACGTGTTCTGCCTCACCTTGCACAAGCAAGCTCCAGTTCCTGGGTTGCAGACCCCTGGCTCAGTCCCATCCCTGTTGCAATGACAGGGGACGCACTCGGGGAAGTGGTAAAACCCAGGAGCACACTGGTCACACTGCCGCCCTGTGACTCTGGGCTTGCACCTAGACCCAAAGCAAAGGAGCAAAAGTGTTCATCGTCTTGGCCACACACTTCTGAAATCCACCTGCACAGCAGCAGAGCAGTTCCTGCACGAAACCAGCTAAACACACAGTGTCTGCCCGTGGGGGCTCACTGCCCAAGGCAGAATGGAAAGCAGCAGAGAAAAGGCACTTCCACAAAGCAGTCAGGAGGACCATCCTGGATGTCACCCCTGGGTCTGGCTCGTGCTGGACTCTGGGGGTGCAAGGACAGACACAGCCCCCGAGCCTACGTGGCAGGGCAGAAATGTGGACAACATGCACATGGGGTCTCAGCAGGGGTTGGGGGAGCAGCTCTGACCCAGGGTCCCGGAGGGAGGTGATGTGTGAGCTGAACCTAAAAGGGCAAATGTCGTGGGGTAGGAGTGGAGGTGGGTGTTCCAGACAGAAAGAACAGAGAAGAACAGCCTGGTGTGTGCAGGGAGCACACGTATGAGTGGAGAAAGTTAACCCATGAGCTGAAGAGGGAGGCAGGAGGCAGTTCACGGGGACAGAAGTGCTGGCTTCTGTGACGCTGTCCGGTGGAGTGCAGTGGCTGAGCCCTGTGCACCAAAGGCAGTCTGGCTGGAGCACTGATCCCAGCTCTGACACCCAGCAGATACAATATCTTAATAATTTTCTAAGGCCCCATTTTCTCATCTGTGAAAGAGGAAACGCTAGCTGCTGCCTCCCAGGACCCCTGTGGAGATAGATGAGGCACCACGGCAAGCTCTTGGACAAGGAATCGCCATCTAGAAAAGTTTTAAGTAGGAAAGAGCGTGGTTGGATGTGTGTGTGGATGGAGTCAAGATGACCAATTCTGCAGCAGGCTGCGGAGTCAAGAGGGAGAAGGGGCTCAACTAGGGCAAAGGCATTTGGGATGGAGAGAAGAGATGGGTTCTAAGCTGTTTTGGGGTGAGGCTGCTGGGGCCTGTAATGTTCTGAATGAGGGGAGAGTAGGCGGGAAGGCAAGGAAGACCCCCAGTCATCCAGACTGGGCTCCCGAGTGGATGCTGGAGTGGGCAGCGGCCCCTGTGCCTGGGCTCCGAAGAAGGCTCTGTGGGGAGCGGGGTGCCATCCACACGTCTGTGCACTTGAGGCAAAGAATGGAGGGGGAGGCACAGAAGAAGACGGAGTGAGAAGAGCAGTGAGCTGCCAGCAGAACTGAGAAGCCCGGCACCCCGCGGAGTGAAGAGAGGGAGAGGGAGTGGGTGCCAGCTCCATCACTGAGCTCCATGGCTGACGTCTGGTGGGATCCACACGCTGATCTTTTCTTTGTGGGTCTAAAGAAAGTACTAGAAAATGTGCTTCATATCATAACATTGGGAGTATAATCTGACACGAAGTATTTTACCACTAAGGTGCTAACAAAACCTATTAAAATATCTTACCCCAGGGACCATCCTGAAAAAGAGAAATCTAACTTTCTGTCCCAGAAAGTTTGCCTTTGGCAAATACCTGCTTATAATCAAGTACAGAATGTTGTGTGTGATGAACACAAACTCGGGACCACGCAGCCCAGACTTGAATCCCAACCTGGCTACTTACTGGATATAGAACCTTGAGCAAAGTAACCTTTTTACAGCTGAGTTTACTTATCTGTAAACACAGAGATCACAATATCTACTTCGTAGGATTATTGTGAGAATAAAATAAAACAATATATGGAAAAGCCTTAGAACAGTACTGTGCACACACGTAAGAATTTGCTCCCATTATTCTTGCTATGGCATTGGCTAAGGGGAGCAAATGGGAGTCCCTACGTTATCCCACTTAGCACACCTAAAAAGACAAATTCATTTTACCTGCAAGGGCTGCTGGCAGGTCAGATGTCACTGCGGTTCTTCCCAGCCCCATCCCCCTGGTCTTCCTCCCTACCTTACACCTGCAGAAATTCTTTCCATAAGTTAGCAAATATTCCAAATCACACCTATAGCAATGTAGGTAGAAAGTGTCAACACTCTGCTTCAAGTCCTCACTCCAGTGCGGTGGACAGAAACTGCGGGAGTCAGAGACTCCTCTTCAAAGCTGGGTAAGTTATGGGCCACTCACAGACTTCCTTCCTTCTTTTCTTGTTTCTTCCTTCCTTCCTTCCTTCCTCCCTTCCTTCCCTTTCTTTCTCTCTTCCTTCCTCCCTCGCTTCTTCTTTCCTTTTCCTTTTTTTCTTCCTTTCATTCTTTCATTCCCTCTCTCTCCCTTCCTTCCTTCCTACCTGCCTCCCTTTCTTTTTTCCCTTTCTTTCATTCTCTCTCTTTCCAACACACAAGTTTGCATTCACTATAAGAGGGTTCCTAGGCCCTGATTGATAACACCTGCTCTCTTCTTGTGACTCAGACTAAATGCAATCAGACACTCCAGCAAAAAAAAAAAAAAAAAAAAAAAAAAAAAAAGTTAAAAAAAAAAAGACTGGTCCCAGATGACTCCTTATTTCTGGGGGGGAGCAGTGATGTGGAGCACAAGATTCTGGCGGTCTGGAGATGGGAAAGAAGACAGTACAGACACCTCCCCCCCTACTAAACTCCTCAGAAAGAGGCAACTTTGATCACAAGAGGATCTTGGAGATGGCCTGACTTAGGCTGGGCAGGCTCTGCTCCTCTCACCTGGCCAGGAGGAAAAGGATGCTGTGCGAAGACAGTGCTATTGTTACAAACTGCCAACTGGGCACCTTGTCGAACCAAAGTCCATGCTTCTTTTAGCATAGGTGCAGGGCTTCTGGCTTACAGGTGCCTTGATTGAATGCTGGTGCCAAACGAGCCCCTCACACGCTGAACGCCACTGGTGGACAAGGCTGAGGGTGGCCCCTGGAGCAAATGACCTGGACCTGGGCCTTGAAGACAAGGACAGGCAGACAGGAGCCTGTTTTTTATATTTTCCCTTGAGTGGGAACAAAAGGTCCTGGAGTGTTTTACAGGGAGGGCAGCTGTGGAAGCTGCCTGTTGAGACAAAGAGAAACGGAAGCAAAATCATTCCTTGCCTAATTATTTCAGAATGCTGTGAGATGATGTGCGGCAAGGAGAGGTGGGCTGAGGGCTTGTGGCCCATCAGTGAGGTAAGGTACAGCTCTGGGCCTCACTCCGCACCCAAGCAGCAGCTGAACGCATAAGAATGGACGAGAAAAAGCAAAAAGCTAAGCAGAGTGAGAAGAGCAGGGACCTGTGAGCTGACCCTGAGGACCCCAGATGGGACCGACAGGGAAGGGTTAACCAAAACGTGGAGAATATAATATCAGGATTCTTGAGCACTGAACACATGAATCATTTGCAGAAACAAGCAGCCAAATGACTTTTTGGTGGTGCCATGACAACAGGGAATAAAAAGGAAACTTCCTCTTGAAAGTCTGGCTGAACATCTCTTAAAAACTACCTCAAGTCAGCCTGACCTTGACATATTTCTCCAGAGAGATGCTCTGCTACCCAAGGAGCTGCCCTCCCTGCAAAGGCAAGAAATTTCCAGCGGAGGCTGCCTGGAGGTGCAGACTGGCGGCGCTGGGAGTGCGGGTCAAGTGAATTCATCTCCAAGGCGATGGGCTTGTAGCCAGACCTTATTATATAACATCTGCGCGTGTGTGGGTGCTTGCTGTGTTGCACAAACAGCTAGAAAATCAGGTGTTAGAGTGAACTCTACCCTTTACTCATTAAATACAGTGGGTCTCTTAATATCACACTCACACCAACCCCAGTCGTAATCTAGAATCCAAAGTCTACCTTATTCAGTCATCAATTCATTCAATAATCACTGAGTGCTTTCTATACACATATTCCTGTGTTAGGGGATGCAGAAGGGAGGGGATAAAGTAGAGTAAGTGGGTCTTGACCTTGGCACATTTTCACTGAGAACACAGGACACAGAGATGCAGAAAGTGAGGTAATCATGTGAGAAATGGGATGGGTAAGCATCTCATTTAGGCAATGAGATGATGAGGATATCTCTGCGGACTCATAGAAGGCTTCATGCCTTCTTTGAGTTTGTGCTTTTTTTCATAAAGATGTTTATTTTTGAGAGGAAGAGAGAGAGAGCGGGGAGGGGTAGAGGGAGAGGGAAAGAGAATCCCAAGCAGGCTCCGCACGGGCCAGCACAGACCCCGACACAGGGCTCAGTCTCACAAACCGTGAGATCATGACCTGAGCTGAAATCGAGAGCTGGACGCATAATCGACTGAGCCACCCGTGTGTCCCAAGTTTGTGCTTTTAACACATAACGCTTGAAGGATATGCGTAACAGAAGAGGGGGAAGGAGAACGGATACCTGGAAAACTGAACATATATAAAGTGTTTAGAGGAAGTAAGAAAACCAAGTCGGAGAAGAAAACTGAAAAAAGGCTTATGTTAGGGTAGGTGGGGGCCATATTACCACGAAAGCCAGTCTTCATCCTATCAGGTTGTTGAGAAAGGTTCTTGTGCAGTGATGTGATGAAAGCGGCACCTGGCAGTTCCATGTGTCCCCAAGGCAGCCTGCACACAACATGGCCCTCACCATGCCACACTAGTGGTTAGTACAGGTTCCCCTGTCAGACCATGACCTCTTATTAGTAGGCACATGTACCTTCTGCATGAGGCACAGCACCCAAACTGGAGACAGTGCTAGATAGAGTTTGAGCAATAAAACATGCTGATATCTGACAAAATAGAATTTAAGGCAAAAAAAAAAAAAATCACAGTAATTGAGAAAAATGTTTCATCTGAGTTAAAAATACCAAGAAGATAAAATCATAAACATACATGCATTTATCCACATTACCTCAAGTTTTGTAGACTAGATTAATAGTTCTATGTATTAGTGACAAAATTATGGGGTAAATAGATTTTTAAATCCCAGGATAATTGTGTACTTAGCATATTCCTTTTCAGTTAAGCCTCCCCGCCCTGCCAAAAAAGGAATGAATGAATGAATGAGTGCTTCAGTAAACCAGGAAAAGGAAGGTCAATGAGGAGACCACCATTATCATTTAAATATGAGGGGGTAAAAGAACTTAACCAAAGTGGCAGCAGAGAGCCGTGGAAAGAAAAGGGATAATACATATCTTGCCAGAAGTTGACAACTGATTGACTATAGGGAAAAGGAGTTGATTTTAAGATGATACTGGGATTTCAGGCTTTGGGGACGGGAAGAGACCACTACCAGTAAGTAGGATTAAAAAAAAATTTCAAAGGCAGAAATGGTTTGAAAGGCAGGACAATGGCAGGGGTTTCAGATATGGAATCAGAGTTGGAAGAGTTTGGGAGTTGTAAGGGCCCTAAAAGATCATCTAATCTAACACTTCATCATACATGTGAGGGGACAGGTGCTCTAAGAGTTTAGGGGACTTGTCTGAGGTCCCCTAAATTAAGCAATAAAAGAACCCAGGTTGAACTGATGTACAATGAAGGTAGGATAAGCTAGCCATCAAGGGTCAGGACTGAAGCTCTGGATCTGGAATCATCCAGGAAGGGGTGGCAGGAGCCAGGAGAGTGGGTGGGTTTTCAGGAGGACAAAGTATAGAGGGAAGAAGGCAGACAGCCAAGTACTTGGCAAACAATAATAATAGCTAATACTTACTGGGGCTAGTGTGCATCGGGTAGTGTTCTAAGGGTTTCTGCACAGCATAGTTAATCTTCTAAAGAACTTCACGAGGTAGGTGCCTCTAGCATCTCTATTTATAGACGAGGAAATTAGGCAGAGAGAGAAGAGACGGACTCAGATCACCCAAATGGTGAGTGCCAGGGCACATGCAACCTTGTGCAAACTCACACCACGCATCCTCTCAGGCTGGGGAGCAGGATAGTGAACCAGTGACACAGCCACAGATCATTCAGAGGGTATGGAGGAAGACACTGGTGTTACAGAAGATGTAGGAAGACAGAAAATGTAGGTAAAAACTCTGAGCTCCATCCCCATGGTAGGAGACTCATCCGCCCTGCTTGCCACCGTGTCCCAGTGTCCCCCCAAGCTGCCTGGAATTTACCATTCCTATGAACTGACGAAGTGCATCAAAGGAATTGCTTCTCCGAGTTGGCAGGGCCGATGGGACTCTGCCTAGCTAGAAGCACTTCTGTTCCAAGAATGCCAAGTCTGTGACCTTTTCTGGTATTTTACTTCTCCATCTAACACAAACATTTGGTAAATCTGTGAGGCTTCGCCTAGATAGAGATCCCTCCCCCGCCAGAAAGGTATTCCTTTTGCTCCTGCTCTTCTGAAAAGGCGAATTTGTACAGGTGGCTTCACTGAACATCCAGGTGGACTGCCATCTCCTTTAATTGATCTCAAGATAGCCTGAAAGGGGTCGGCATCATGCTAGTTCTTTAAAGCAGTGATTTGCAGCTTCTTGTATCTTTCAGTGATTGATAGAATCTTCTGAGGACATTCTAGCTCCTCTGTTCACAGAATCTGATGACATAATCTTCCATTATTAAAAGCAATGTTTTTTTTCATGGTCTTAGATTGAATTAGCATTGCTACTAAAAACAAAATCTTAATCAACAGAAGCATCTTTAAGAACTCAGTGTAGGGTCGGCCAAAAGAATGGATTTTTTGGCATTTATACAACATAATTTTAAAATATTTTCTGTGTTACAATCAGAGATTGAAGAGGAATTAGAACAGGATTTTACATTTAGGTAGAAAGGTAGTGATAATTTTACCAAACTTTTAATGGATTAGGAAACAAACCCAGCGAGGCAGAGTAACTTGCTCAGTCTTCTAGTCAGCTAATGACAAAGGTGAGTCAAGGGCTCAGTTTTACAGTTCCAACTTAATTTATTCTCAGTTGTCTCTAAAATTACACCAGTTTTTTAAAAAAATGTTTATTTATTTATTTATTTATTTATTTATTTTTGCAAGAGAAAAAGAGTGTGAGTGGGGGAGGGACAGACAGAGAGAGGGAGAGAGAGAATCTCAAGCAGGTTCCTTGCTGATAGCACAGAGCCCGATGTGGGGCTCAATCTCATGAACCAGGAGATCATGACCTGAGCCAAAAATCAAGAGTCGGGTCCTTAACCAACTGAGCCACTCAGCCACCCCTAAACAGTTTTAATTAAGTAGAGATTGAGTATTGTGGATTGCTACAATTATTCTTATAACTTATTTTAAAGTAGATTAATATTTGTAAGTTTCATTTTATTTTAGTATGATAAACTTGAACACCTACAAACAGTGAAATAAAATTTGAAAATTCCAATGTTTAAGTTTTGTGATCTGTGATAATTTGTACAACTCCAAGACAGTCTGTTGTATCACTGAGAAAGGTTTTTTACTTTTTGTTGCAAGTTCCAGACATCTTCGATCATTTCCTTCACATGAACTTTAGGTTCCTCTAAACACATTCTTCATTTCCATCAGGAAATTTTGTTTGGGGGTGAGGAGAAGATCATTCTTTTCTCTAATGTTTTCTTTTTAGAAAAAACAATTTTTAATGTTTATTTATTTTTGAGAGACAGACACACAGAGTGTGAGCAGGGGAGGGGCAGAGAGAGGGGGAGACACAGAATCTGAAGCAGGCTCTAGGCTCTGAGCTCTCAGCACAGAGCCCAATGCGGGGCTCAAACTCATGAACCATGAGATCATGACCTGAGCTAAAGTTGGACACTTAACTGACTGAGCCACCCAAGCGCCCCTCTATTATTTTCTAAAAAAATAATCCTTTGGTAGCCAAATTATGGAAAGAGCCTAAATGTCCATCAACTGATGAATGGATAAAGAAGTTGAGGTTTACATATACAATGGAATACTACTTGGCAATGAGAACGAATGAAATATGGTCTTTTGTAGCAACATGGATGGAACTGGAGAGTGTTATGCTAAGTGAAATTAGTCATACAGAGAAAGACAGATACCATATGTTTTCACTCTTATGTGGATCCTGAGAAACTTAACAGAAGACCATAGGGGAGGGGAAGGGGGAAAAAAAGTTACAGAGAGGGAAGGAGGCAAACCATAAGAGACTCTTAAAAACTGAGAATAAACTGAGGGTTGATGGGGGGTGGGAGGGAGAGGAAAGTGAGTGATGGGCACTGAGGAGGGCTCCTGTTGGGATGAGCACTGGGTGTTGTATGGAAACCAACTTGACAATAAATTTCATATTAAAAAAAATAATCCTTTGGGTAATCCAGAGCTTTTTCAGCATAAACAGTGGAATTACCATGAGCAATTTGTGCAATTTATAGTCATAATAAACTGAAAGTATTTCTTGCATTATCTGTCAAGGGCCCTTTCATGACAAATGTACTTTGATCATGGAGAGATATGTCATCCCATCAGGTTATTACAGTCTCTTTGGTAAGGTCAAGAGAACCAATTTCACCTCTTGGTTTAGGTGTGATACAGGCCAATGAGATCCCATTCCTGTTGATGTTTCCTTGGGCTTGGGCAGAACTACACAGTATGCCTTTGTCCTGAGTTAGGAATTTTTCAATCTACTGAATTGTCATTGGCTAGTGAAACTTTGTAAACACCCCTTATAATTTCTACCTAAAATATTATGGTAAATCTATTTATCTATCACAGATGGTGCCTCAATGCATTTTTCCAACTTTTAATGTATTCTTCATTTCCTTTTTCTGTGGCAGCAGGATTGAGAAACCATGTGTGAGGTTCTGTTTGCAGCAATTTATTCTGTTGACCAGTTACCCCTTTTTAGAATTCTCCCTTTTTCAGACAGAGAATTCCTCTCTGCCTCCTGCCTGAAAACTGCTTCTCCATCTCCTTGGTTCCTTTGCCTCCAACAATGAAACAAAGGTACCCCCTGCAGAACCCACACCTGGTGCTTCCTCCTGGGTGGCCACACCTACTCCTTGGGGTCCTCAGTTACTCTAACCAATCCCAAACTTCCATCTCAGGCCCAGACTCTTTTTTTTAATTAATTAATTCATTTATTTTCAGAGAGAGAGAGAGAGAGAGAGAGAGAGAGATTGAGCACAAGCAGGGGAGGGGCAGAGAGAGAGGGAGGCACAGAATCTGAAGCAGGCTCCAGGCTCTGAGCTGTCAGCACAGAGCCTGATGCAGGACTCAAACTCATGAACTGTGAGATCACGACCTGAGCCGAAGTCGGACGCTTAATTGACTGAGCCACCCAGGTGCCCCCCAGCCCCAAACTTTTTACTTGTATGTTCAGCTTTCGAAAGAAAAGCCGAAGTAGTCATTATGGAAAAACAGGACTCTGTTGGTCTGCCACACACTTATTTTGTGGCTTAGTAAGTTTTGTTTTAATTTAACTATAATGTTTTCAGTATTTAGGACTTTAAAAGTTTCTTCACACAGCTGTGATTGAGGCCACTACAGAATCCTGGGCTCTATCCTCGGCCAGCACTCTCCCTCCCTGATAACCATTCTGCACACCCTTGTTTATCTTCCTCTCCTGCTCTTCCCTGAGTTTCGCATCCTCTAGGTCATGCATTGCTTATCCTGTTCAGACAAAACCTTGTTCTCTCGGCTTTTTTTTATCTCCAGATTCCTGCTATGCCTCTTGAGTGAGCAGAGGATTTTTTTTTAACGTTTATTTAGAGAGACAGAGACAGAGCATGAGCAGGGGAGGGGCAGAGAGAGAGGGAGACACAGAGTCCGAAGCAGGCTCCAGACTCCAAGCTGTCAGCACAGAGCCCGACACGGGGCTCGAACCCACTCATTGTGAGATCATGACCTGAGCCGAAGTTGGACGTTTGATTGAATTCAGCCACCCAGGTGTTCCAAGTGAGCAGAGGATTTTACTGCTAAGACCTCCCCTTTCGTTCATCCTGCTTATTTGTCAGATACTCTTCATGCTGAAGGATTCACACAAACCAATTCCACAAAAAGACACTGAATTATTTCCTTTGATTTGTCCTTCAAATATATTAAAATGAAAATAACTATTCCTAATTCAATCTGTTTGCCTTTTTTATAACACCCTCGATTTCCTTTTCTGAAGCCAGTCCTAATTCTATGGTTTCCTTTGGTCTGGTGGATGTTCTAGGAGATATCTGAGGATATTTGTGTGTGTTTTAGACAATGTTTCAGCAGCAACAGACTGGCTTGGATAACTGTCTTTCAACTGTTGTTCTAATTCTTCCATGACCACTTATCATACCAAGATGGAAGACCTTGTTGGTGTTGCTGTCTTGGCTTCATAGAGAGAAATATTCCATCTTCCCTATCCTTGTGGATGTTTCCATTGAGAGCCACACATTTTATTTACAAATACTCTGGAGCTCTGGTGTTAAATGTTTATGACTGGCTGTCAGTTTGCTGTCTATAAGAGGGTTCTGTATTTCAAGAAAGGGAGACTGGCAGCTACGGAACATAAAAAGGGAGACGCCAGTGGTAAGGGAGTAGTAGAAAATAACAGTGCAACAATTGCTATTTGAGGGAAGAAGGCCTTTGGGAGAGGTAGAAAAGAACAAGATGAAAAGTGTAGTGGGGCTGTTAGCCTCCAGAGGGAAAATAACACCCATCAATGAAAGAATAGAAGAAAAAAAGCCAGCTATATGAAATAAAGAGGTCAGGAGAGGAGATGTGGAAAGGAATACCAAATAGCCCAGCTGAAATGAGGTAGTGATGGCCATGTGAGAGCAAATCTACATGATTCTGGCATTTGTCCAGCTACTTTTTTGGACCAAGGGTTGAAAGAGGGGGAATGGAGGCAATTTTCCCTGGAGAAGCAAATCTAGGTCAGTAACGAAGTCATAGGATCATACACCTCTTTTACTTCTCTCTCTCCTTTCTATAAAGTTCATTGGGTCGTGATCGGCGCCGAGAGGTCCTTTTGGCTTCCTGCTTCTCCACCTTCTCCAGCCACAAGCCTATAAGCCTCTCCTGGGCACAGTGTGTCTTCTGTTCTTTAGCATTCCTGCATTCCTACAGGTGCTGGTGGAAGTCTGTGATTCCACCCTAAGTGCCATTGTCTTCTTACGTCAGTAATTAACTGGAAATAAGTCAGACGTTTTCACAGGCCCATGGGCGCATTCGACACCCAATGTAGCATCTTCGGTAATGAACTAAGTGCCTGACTTCCTTCCAGAGAACAGCTTAAGCACTGGAGGGAACAGAACCTAATGTAATGTTAACTAATGGTGGTGAGAAAACACTGAATATCACCTCCAAATTCTTTGTACAAATCACACTCAGTTTAGGCTCCTGGTTTGAGAAGAATGAGCAACTGAGCTGACTCAAGGGGGACTCACACCTGTGGTTTTAAAGACTCAGAATGTTTCATGACTCAGGCTGTCACTCAGCTTCCTTTCCTGTAGCACAAAGGAGCTGTTAGGCACCCGGGCAACAATTAAAGGTGTGGTCAAGGGTCCTTCCTTAGGCTGCTATAGACAGTTGAATTTTCTCCCCCAAAAAGATGCGTTCAAGTTCTAATCGCCAGGACCTGAGAAGTTTGGAACTAGGGTATTTGCAGACATAGTCAAGTTAAGATGAGGTCATGCGGGAGTAAGGTGGCCCTAATGCAATTTGACTGTGTCCTTATAAGAGACACATACACAGAGGAGAATGTGAAGAGCAAAACACAGAAAATGTGAAGAGCAGAGACTGGAGTCATGCATCTATAAGCCAAGCAACTCCAAGACCTGCTGGCAACACTAGAAGGTAAGAGAAAGGCCTGGAACAGATTCCCTCCCAGAGACTTCAGAAAGGGCATGACACTGTCAACACCTTGATTTTGGGCTCTTAGCCTGACGATAAGAAAATAACTGTCTATTGTTGTAAGTCATCCCATTTGTGACAACTTGTTACAGCAGCTACAGGAAACTAACACAGCCGCTCTTGAACTACAGTCACGGATGCCTGCCACCAGCAGCAACCGTGCCCCTGCCGCTGTCTGGCCTGTCACACCCAGATCACAGGCACGGACTCCAAACCATCCATTCCCCATCATGGGTGGGAGTATAGGGCGGGTGACGCCCCTTACGCTTGCTTGCTCCTGCACACTGTCACACAGGCCTGGAATGTGGTGGCTCTGCTTCAGTCTTCCTGCCACATAACCTCCTGCTCCACTCTTTCTAGCTTGTGCTCCTAGGAGACTGGATCTAGCCTTCATCCCTTGAGGCCATTCACCAGTCCTGCTGAGATCAGGTTGACGACATGCAATCAGGTGACATTGGCCTCCAGTTTCCAATGAGAGCTCAACCTGCTGAGCAGAACCTCTTAGCAACGCAGTGTCTGCGGGAGCTGACGTCGGCCACTGTTTCTTATCAGTCGCTGGACCTCTCGGTTAGTCCCCACGCAGCCCCACTCTCAGGTCAGGCTCTCTAGAGCATACCTACCTATTTTGCCTGTCTACCCCCAACCAAGGCCCACTGTGGAGGCCCCAGCCCCGCTTCGAGCTTGCCTGTCTGAGACAGGGTGGCAGGCCTGGGGGCTTTGGACCTTGTCATGCATGCACTGTCCTCAACAAACCTGCCCGCTTACCCTAGAATGAAGATTTGGAGCCCAAACCTAAATACAAATGGCTAGTGCTCACCACAAGGTGACACAGTGGAAGAAATGATAACTTAATTATGCATACATATGAGACACACTGAGAACAACGCTGGAGTGAATGGGTAAGGCTGTATGACCTCAGGCGACTGGCCATCCACCTCCCCAGGCTCCCCAGGTCCGAGGGGACCGCTACTCCACACGCCACAGCCCATTCGGTGGGGAGCTCCACCCTGAGGTGAACACAGTGCAGTCCTTGGAGCTGTGAGACACGGGAAGTAATGGTGACCGGAGCGTGCGGATGACATCTTCCTATAACAGGCCCTAACAGGCGAATCCACCTGAGCTCACCTGCACTGCCCGTGGTCCCTGTCACACTCCGGGGTGGCCGCCCCAATGGCGCCCCTCCTGGAACAGTTGCAGCCTTCGCAGCCGGCCAGGGGGTGGAAGCTGAAGGAATGCGGGTCACACACCTCACACTGGGGCCCGACCGTGTGGGGAAGGCAGAGGCACTTCCCCGTCGTCTCCTCACAAAGGCGCCGGCCACAGTTGCATGCTGGCCAGGGAATAAAGAGACATGGTGTAAGGGTTAGACACCGCCTGGCCACCGGCAGGACTTCACCAACTACCGGGATTTCCAGAAGCTTCTAAGGGTCTGGGAGAAATGTCTCACTTTTTCTTCACTATGGCCATTATTGAGCATGGTAGATCTGAAAGGTATCTTTCTTGGAGCCAAGACCAACCATACCACCTGCTCATGGCAGACACAGTGTGAGGCACAGCTGGACCCACTGGCACCGAGACAGGTACTCAAAGGAACCCACCTAGCTGCAGTTACAAGCCATTCTAATGAGACACCTCTCATTCGACAGAGGGTCCTGTTCCTCACAGGCTCCCTGAAGTGCCTCCACATCACCCTAGTGCACTGAGCTCAAGGTCAGGGCATGATACAGCAGCAGGATCCCCATTAGGCATCGGCTGATCTCCAGGAGAGGACTCTGTGTGCACCACACCAGGACCTCTCACTGCACATGGTCTATGCTGACCCAGCATCTCAGGCCACAAGATGGTTCTTAGATAAAATTCCCTGGGCTTCCCATTCAGACAGTACTACGCTCCTGTGACTCTGGCCCTCCCCTCCTATTTCTTTTTTTTTTTTTTTTTAAGTTTTATTTAGTTATTTTTAGAGTGAGAGAGAGCACACACATGCATGCATGAGTTAGGGAGGGGCAGAGAGAAAAGGAAAGAGAGAATCCCAAGCAGGCTCCATGCTGTCAACACAGAGCCCAATGTGGGGCTTGAACTTGTGAACCGTGTGATCATGACCTGAGCCAAAGCCAAGAGTCAGATGCTTAATCAACTGAGCTAACCAGGTGCCCCACCTCCTCCTATTTCAGTTGAACTCTGGTTAGGCTGCAAAAATTGAAGGGGCTTCCGATAGGAAGAGGGATTGAGCCTCCCAATATTTCCATGCTTAAGGCTCTTTACACTCACCTGCTTTGCCAAGTGCATGGGACCCATAACATGGGAAAAACAAATGTTTCTCTTCTAGAACCTACCTACTCAGAATGTGGTCCATGGACCATTGGCATGGGCATCATCTGAGTCCTTAAAAGACATGCAGACTCTCAGCCCCCAACCCAGGCCTCCTGAATAAGAATCTGCATTTTCACAAGATCTCCAGGTGACAGGTGAGTCTCCAGGACAGTGAAATTCAAGAAGGCCTGCCCTAGGGGCACTCGGGTGGCTCAGTCAGTTAAGTGTCTCACTCTTGATACTGGCTCAGGTCATGATCTCACAGCTGTGAGACTGAGCCCTGTGTTGGGCTTCATGCTAGGCATGGAGCCTGCTGGGGATCCTCTCTCTTCCTTTCCCTCTATCCCTCCCTCGTTCTCTTTCTCTCTCTCAAAAAAAAAGGCCTGCCCGCCCTAGCTGACCATCACCCACCTGGGGCCAGAGACAACCTTGGATGACCCAAACATGCACTTACGCTTGCAGCGTGGGAATCCATAGTAGCCCACTCGACAGCGGGTACACCGTCGCCCAATGACATTGGGTTGGCACTGGCACTGCCCGCCCTCTGGGCTGCAGTGACGGCCAATGGCCCCAGTAGGGTGGCACTCACAGGGCAGTGCGCCCTTGTGGTAAAGGGCCACCAGGGATCTGGCAGAGTTCTTACAGAATCCAGAGGCCGTCTGGGGGCTGTGAAGACAAAATAACTCACGGTATTATCGCGGGAGGCATGCCCAGTAAGAGTCCCAACCTCTCCTTCCCTCTTGCTCCACCAAAGGGTGTTTTAGGGACAGGGCTTTGGAGTCTGGGAAGAAATGAGAGACTATCCCACCCCTGGATTCACAGCCAGTGACAGCCACCCTTCCTTGTGCCCATCCACTCCAGAGCACATCACAGGACTGGCTTGTGGGAACTTTTGATAGCTGAAATAAAAGGGTGAAAATTCACCTACAGGATGGATTCCATGGTATGTGAATTATATCTCAATAAAGTGGTTACCAAAAAAATTATACCTATATGTGTCTATACCAATAACAATAACAATGAAGAGGAAGACAAGGCAAAGTACCTATATTTATTGAATGCTGTGTGTTAGAAGTTTTGCCTACGTCTCAACCTCACAACCACCCAAGTTAGGCCTAAGCCTCATTTCATAGATAAGGCAACTGAGGCTTCTAGAAGTTAAGCAACATGCCCAAGGCCACAGAGCTACAGAGTGACCAAGCAGGCATTCAAACCCATAGCTATTTGACTTCAGGGCCTTTACTCTTAATATTTTCTGTACAGGAGACATTTGCCTACCAGGGCAACCTGGAGCTCCTGGGTCCCCCAGGAAGCCTCCCAGGGGGCAGGGAGTGTCTGCAGAAGTGAAGAGTGGGAACCGATACTCGGGAATATCCTAGGCTCTTAGCATTCAGGGACACAGGGTGAGGGGACAGGGAAGTCAACCTCTCTGTGACACTCCTCATTCAATCAGATGGCAAACGAGAGGGAGAATCGGGGCTGACGTGCTCTCCCAGTAGAAAGTACCCCTTCTGGTTGTCTTTTAGGAATCCGAGTTGGACAACAGGAAGCAGCAAAGAGGCCAAGAAACTCCTGAGCACCCCATGAATCCCAGCTTGGAGGGTGAACCTCTGGTAAGATCGATGTTGAGGATGGTAACCTTGCCCAGACGTGCAGGACAAGGTCTGGTGTGGGATGGTGTATGCAGAGGAAAAGCACCTCCCGCCCCAGACCCAGGACTCACTGCCACCTCCTTGGGCACCAGGAAGAAGAAGACAGACCCAAAGGCCAGCCCCACCCTGGGCCTTGCTCCCAGTGGGAATGTGGGAGAGCCTTCTGAATCTCCACAAAGTTATACTTACTCAATATAAAAACTGTTTCCTCCACAATTGGTGATAAACTCAAATGATTTGTCCACTGATTTTTTGTGAAGTATTTGGTAGTCGTAATTCTCCGCAGGCACCACCAGAACACGGACCTAAAGGAAACCTGTCAGCGTGTCTTTGGATTTCCAACAGCAGGGCACACCTACAGCTATTCATTATATTTTCTCTTCACTAAGATCCATGTTCTTTACTGTTAAGCCCAAGACCAACTGAAACAGGATTTACGAAAAAAAAGAATCACAAGAACTACTTCAAGCCAGTGTTAAAGGCTCAACTCACGTCCCTATGTAGGGAACAGCATGGGCCGGGGCCGGTCCCTTAGAGCACCTGCTCAGAGAAGCGGCAGCCTGAGTGCTATGTGGGGATAGGAGATCTAAGGGGTGAGCAGGAGCCTGTTAGCACTGCCAGGGCCCCATGTGATCTATGCCTGGGGTGGCTCTGGATCTCCAAAGGTTGCAATTTGTATTTTTAAAGGTGAACAAACCAAAATGGCAGGATCAATGGGGGAAACTCGGACCGTGGCTTGCCCTGAAGTTTACATCATGTCAGGCACTTTAGCATGAATAACTGCAGCCCTAGGCTTTAAAAGTACTGCTCGGCTCTCTTACTCTTACTACAGATCAGACTATTCCAGTTATAAATGCTATAGGAAATTTCAAATGTCTTTGTCAACTATTTACCACCTTACAGCTTACAGAGAGCTCACTGCCCTCATGTTAGTCAATCAATAAGCATTTGCCAAGCACCATGTTCCAGGTGGTGTTCTAGGCACAGGAGATATAAAATGCATAAAGCCAGGTCCCTGTCCCTAGGAAGATGGCATCCTCAGAGAGAGAAGGAAGCATGAGGAAGAAACTAGAGGGTCACACAGCAGGGCCTGGACAATGTTACCTGGCTCTCTGGAAGGCTTTACAGGCATTGAGTGACCATGATCCCATCAACCAAGGTAAGGAACAGGGTAGGGGATACCTGGGGTTGTGCAAGTAACAGGCTTAAGTCTGAGGGACTCCTAAGGTCTCTGGCTATGCAGATATGCAGTAGATGGTCCCAAACTGGGCCTGGAGCTCAGAAAATATCAGAGATGAATTCAGAGATGTGGTGTCATTCCCCCCCAGAAGAGAGAATGGAATCAATGGGTACAGATGATAGCATCCACAGAGAAAGGACAGAACAAGAGGGCTTCGCTTCGAACCCAAGGGAATGCCACCATACGGGGACAAAGGGAAAAAGAAGTCACTGAAGGAACACTAGAGCAATTGAGAACAAAATGAGAGAAACAGCTATAGCAGCCCAAAAAAGAAAGCTTCAAGAACAAAGGAGTATTACATGCTTCAGAAAGAGACCAGTCAGGTGAGGAGTGAGGAGGGGCTGATGTAGAGTGAGATTCTTGTTCACCAGAGTTTCTTGCGGGGACTTTTCTCTTCCTGTTCACTTACGTATTGTTCTAATTTCCTTTGACATTAATTGTCGCTGTTTTTTGTTTTTTTTTTTTTGGTAAAAGGTAGCCGTAAAATTTAAACATTTTTCTATAAATATGACTTCAATTCCCTGGTGGAGATGTCATCACGAGCCAAACAGGCACACAGAATGGCTGACCAAGGCAAACTGAGGGACAAGAAGAACATACCAACACTAAGGACTTTCCTTCTGGAACCTCCACAGTCACAGCTATCTCTGGCTCTGAGATGTCAAACTCAACCTGATCTTCAGCAATCACTTGGTCCCTGCAGCCAAGTGTGTGGGGGCAAAAAGAGGCACGGAAGACACCTGGGGGCAGAGCAAGAGAGGAGTTCCTGTCACAGTAAGGCATGGACGAGCCGGGCAATCAGCCATGGCGCCTGCTCCCTGAAGCTCACCTGCCCACTGCCGCCCTCCGTCCACAAACACCTGTGTGGGAAATGTTGGGTGCGCTGACTGATAAAAATGGATGACAATGACATATCTGCCCAGGTGTGGTACAAGTCCTCTCAGGGTCATTTGGTTCTAAGTGGAAACAAAGAAAAAAACCTCTTCAAGTTGCAGAACTATGAATATTTAGAGGTTAAAAACCAAAACAACCTAGGTATTTACCCAAGTGAGGTGAAAACCTAGGATCACACAAAACGTTCACTCGAATGTTTACAGCAGCACTATTTGTAATCAGAAAGACTGGAAATAAACCAAATGACCCACAACTCAGAATGGATAAACCAGTGGTGGTACAACCATAAATGGTACTGGATGGAGTGTAATTTGGTACAAGGACTTTTGAAAATTGTCTGGCAGCTTTTACCAAAGTCAAACATATCACTGAACAACTTCACTCTTAGGTACATAAATGCACAATGTTTGCCAAGAGGCTGTGCACAAATGTTTCCTGCATTCAAGAACTACTTGTAATAACCCTGTAACGAAGAGTCAGACTCCATTTTGGATGTCTGATCCCTGACAGGTGTCAAGCCCCATCACTCATTTTTAATATTTTGTCCCACACCTGCACAAGCTCGTAAGAAAGCCCGGGTGCACATCCCTTGGCACGGGCAAGAAGTTCAAGGCATACTAATTCTAGCCCATGGGAAGGGAGCCCTCACCTTGGATTCTTCCACCTTCCCGACACCCCAGCCCAACCACAGTGAACACCAGAGTCATGCCTCAACTTTTGCTCAAGCTTGAGTGTGAGCCCTGCTCTCCCCAGAAAACCTCACTATGTGAGTAATGAGTCTTTTCAAACCCTCAAAAAAACCCCAAAAACCAAAACAAAAAACACACACACAAGAAAAACAGCAATAATAAAAGATTATCTTCATCTTTCAGATGAGAAACATGACTTGAAGAAGGCAGGTAATTTGATAAATGTCATACTCTAATTGAAGAGCAAAGCCAGGCCTAGAAATCCTTTGTCATGATTTCAATTCATTTCCCCCTATGATTCTAGGTGGCCTTTCCCTTACGGGATCTTATTAAATTTTATCTCCAAATCCTGTTATTTTTCTAACTTGATGCAATGTGAAATGACATGAGCCATCTTTAGGATTAAAAGGATATAATATCAGGACAAATGGTAAGTCCTACAATTTCATAATTTACAGTGAAAAAATATAGTCCCTTACTATATTTCATCTTAATGCTACAGGTTATTAATCAATAAATGTTGATTGAGAATTTCCTGCCCGAAAGGCATTTTGCTGGTATAGTTGGGGATGCAAACTATTTAAAAAAAAAATCTGTTAGCCAGAGTAGCTTTTGAAAGTGCTTGCATTCCAACTTGGGAAGACAAGTGATAAACTCAACAATATTAAATACCAGTAGCCCATGAAAATATGAAGTGTCACAAAATGGGCCATGAAAAATTGCCGTATGACTGCGTAGACAGAGATACAGAAAAGGAAGAGGACATCAGGATGGGATGGTCATAGACAGGATTAGACAGATGTCTCATGTGAGGGATTCCCCAAAATTGAGAGCAGAGGTCCTCAAACTCTACGGACATGCAAATTCCTTGGAGAATTTATTAAAACACATACTCCTGGCCCCCACCTCCAGAGTTTCTAACTCAGTAGTCCTGGGGTGGGCTTGCAAACCTGAATTTCTACCAAGTACCCAAGTGATGCAGATGCTTCTGGTAAAGGCCACACTTTGAGAACCATGATTTCGAAACAACACACTCGAGAGGGGTCCCACCTGTGGTGCCTTCAAGGTGACTCCAGTAACATCAGCAGAAGGTGAAGGATCTTGGGGCAGGAGAAGGGAAGACTCACCACTTGGGACATCCAAAATTAATGCTGTTGGAGGAGTTTTGAGAACCATGGAGACACAAGAAGCACTGAAAAAAAAAATTAAAATAACAACCAAAAATGGAACTGTCCATTGGTGAAGAGGTAGACTGTGAGCATAAGACTGTGTGACATCAAAAGGATCCAGTCTTGGAAGAACCACAGGACTGTGGATATCTTTGGACAGAGACACTCAGTGTAGTCAGTTAGCCAAGTGTATTCCAGGAGCCTGCTTGATACAGTAAGCTAAAACAGAAATAAAATCTTAATTTTGAAAAATAGTAACCAGATAGAAAGAAACTTAACAAACTTTCCTTTCTAGAACTAAAATTCATGTTAAATGGATTGATGCAATGAAACATTATTATTCACCTCTAAACATACATGTTGACATAAAATTATATAAAAACAAACAGGACAAATGCACATCATTTCTTTCAGGCACAGCTAGATTTCCCTGTCTTGGTGGTTGCTGTAGCCCTAACCATATGCTAAGATTTCATGACTGTGTCTGTAAGTTATTTCTGAATCTACAACAAAACAACCCTCCCAAAACCCCGATAATCACTGGTTAGCTAATTCTCATAACATAGTGAGGTGGGTCATTATTTTCATGATTTAAAAATTTTTTTTAATTTATTCATTTATTTTTGAGAGAGACAGAGACAGTGTGAGTGAGGGAGAGTCAGAGGGAGAGAGGGAGAGAGAGAATCCCAAGTAGGCTCTGCATCATCAGCGTAGAGCCCGATGTGGGGCTCAAACTCACGAAATCGAGAGATCGTGATCTGAGCCAAAACCAAGAGTCAGATGCCCGACTGACTGAGCCACCCAGGTGCCCCCATGATTTTTTTTTTTTTTTTAATGAAGAGCTTCAGACACAGACATTAAAGGGTGAGAACAAAGTGAGCCTTTGGGAGGGCTCAGAACACAAGTCAGTAAGTACCGTTGAGGGAAAAGCTTAACCATTTCCCTCAGATGCTACTCTGTCAGCTTCCTAAGACTATGGAATTCTGGAAAGACTGCCAGGGGAAATGATTTAGCTCATTTTTTTCTTTTAAGTGATCACCAGCCTTTAGCACCTTGGCCTGTGATCACTTCTGAAGGGAAGCATAAAGTCACAGCTTTGCAAGTCCTACAGTACCACTCGGAGCACCAACAAGGGAGAAAGGAAGGGAACTCATTACCTTTGATTAACATATTGCCCGTAACTGGCAATGCACTTGACTTGAGGTCTCAGATATTCAACTGAGAATTCTTCAATGGGTATGATACAAATTTGATGCTGTTGAGCAAATACAATGCAAAAAGGTACGTCATGGTTATTAGCAAAGCCAATGGTATGGTCAAACATACTCTTAAAAAAGCTGTTAAGTACAGAAATCGTCACTGTTATTTTAAAGTAGTAAACATTGCAGAATGGCACTCCCTATGACATCGTTATGTACAACAAACCCTTTTTCCTAGTATACAGGATCACTGTCTAAATGCTCTTGGAATAGTCACATGAATAAATGAAATCATGAAAGTTCAAAAACAACTCTTTGTCAGTGACTTTTGGTGCCTGTTTCTCTCTCCTGCCCTGGGTTGATGCTGGCTCTTCAGATGCCTTGGCAGGGAGAGGGGGAATGTGGGAGGCAACAAGGGAGGCTGCCATTCAAGCCTGTTGTCTCCAGCTCCTGCTACAAATAATCTTACTTGGGGTGCCTGGGTGGTTCAGTTGGTTAAGCATCCAACCCTTGATTTCAGCTCAGGTCATGATCTCATGGTTTGTGAGTTCAAGTTGTGCATCAGACTCTGTGCTGACAGCACGGAGTCCGCTTGGGTCCTCTCTCTCTCTCCCTCTCACTCTGCTCCTCCCCTCTTGTGCTCTCACTCTGTCAAAAATAAATAAATAAACATTTAAAAAAACCAACAAAAAACAGGGGCGCCTGGGTGTCTCAGTCAGTTAAACGTCCGACTTGGGCTCAGGTCATGATCTCACGGTTCATGAGTTCGAGTCCCATGTCGGGCTCTGTGCCGACAGCTCAGAGCCTACAGCCTGCTTCAGGATCTTTATCTCCCTCCCTCTCTCTCTGCTCCTCCCCTGCTTGCACTCTGTCTCTCTCTCTGTCTCAAAAATAAATAAAAATTTAAAAACAAACTTGATGTTTAAAAAAAAATGAAAAATAAAAAACAAAAACAAGAAACCCCACAAATAATCTTTCTTAACAGAGGAGGACTCAAATCTCAGGCACATTTGGGCTTCACTGAAGGAACTGTCTCCAGAGCTAGTTTTTTACTTATCAATACATTTTATTTTAATCAAAACTGTATTACCGGCTTGATCACAAACCTATTCAATAAAAATTTTTATTGAACACCTACTACATGCCAGGCACTGAGACTAGGGGATCCTACAAGACCAAGATGGATAATACCCCTGCCCTCACATAGCTTAAATTGTAGTTAGACATCTGAATGATATTTGACTCTGAATGACATTTGACTATGTCAAAAAGGACAAACTTATGCTTACTAGATAAAGATTCAGTCCTGTTATAATTTCCAAAGATGAGGAGGTTAAGATTAGCTTGGATTGTTATGTTTATAAAAAGAGTCACAATTTTAAAAAGAAAGTCTTAAGTCATTACATAATTTATGTAATAACTTTTAACAACTCAATGCAAGATAATTTTTCAGAGAAGGCTCAAAGTTTTTAATACTGTCAAGCACAAATATTTAAAACATATCAGAACAGGCTGGCCTGGCATTTCCCAGAATGTGATACATGCTTAATATTAGCAATGACAGGAAGTTGCTTCATACTTAGTTACTCTTCTGTTCCCTGAGACATTTATTATAAATCTAGCCACCCCTCCCTCGCTCAGATCCCACTGCCTGTGTTTATCATAATTCTCAATATTTTTTTAAAAATTTTTTTTAACGCTTATTTATTTTTGAGACAGAGAGAGACAGAGCATGAACGGGGGAGGGGCAGAGAGAGAGGGAGACACAGAAATGGAAGCAGGCTCCAGGCTCTGAGCCATCGGCCCAGAGCCCGATGCGGGGCTCGAACTCACGGAGTGTGAGATCGTGACGTGAGCTGAAGTCGGACGCTTAACCGACTGAGCCACCCAGGCGCCCCAATTCTCAATATTTAAGTCGTGCTATTAAAAGGAAGGCATGAAGGGTATTTAATCTGCCAAACTTGGAATTTTAACTCTTAACGATATATATCTAACTGAATACTATACTTTTTAAGATAGAGTAACAACAGTCTGGAAAAGAAATACTAGGTGATTGCAATCTTGAAAATTCTTAAGGAATTTGCCAAGAAGCTAATAGACATAATAAAATGGAAAAATGGGAAAGAAAATAAGCAGTAACTAGTGCATTTCTATATACCAGCATGATAATAAATTGGGACCTATTAAGAACAAAAGATACTTCATTCATAATAGTAACAATGGATAAACATTAATAAAATAGAGTTTTGTGAGATATGTTCAAATGTGATGACCAAACTTTACTGAGTGCTATAAAAAGGCTCAAATAAAGGAAGAGGCAAGACAGAGTTCTAGATGGGAAGGAAAGACATCATTAAGTTGGCAATTCTTCACAGGTTCATTTTAGAGATGTAATACAAAGACCGCCAACATTTTTAATAAGTTTTAAAATATAGATATAACAACAAAATGCTTCTAAAACTCAAAGGGCAAAACAGAAGCATACCAGAAGGAATCGGGCCCCACGCACTTTGAGCTGAATGTCTGCATCTGCTAACAGTTCATAGACAGCGATGCGACTCCTGCCATCAGTCACAACACTCCGGCAGAGGATGCTGCAAGAGGAAAAAGTTTTCTTAGCCTGACTTCTCTGGTCTCCCTGACTTTGTGTCTCCCCATGGGATAGCTGACTGCTCTTCAGCTTCTCCTGTTTATAACCAGGTTGCTGACGGCAAATTTTCCTACACAACGAGTTTAAGAGGGATGTATGCAGTCCACAAGCAATATAAGAGAAAGAACCTTCCGACTGTGGTCTGAGCTGCACGTCTCAGGGCAGCTTTTCCAAACCAGCTTGATGTAATACTCGGTCTAGTCATTGGGAGAAAAAGTCCCAGGGTCAATAACGTCTGATCTCCTAGACACAACCTATGAGAAATTTATCAGTATTGTTGGTACCATTGGTGACTGAAGATGCCTACTGGCCTCCCAGCGATGATTCCACACCATGTCAGCACTAGGGCTGGCCTTTCTCCAGCCATGAGAAACCAGAGCTTGCCTTTGCAAGCTCAGTCTGCTTTCCGCATCCTTCCTTCCTCATTGTACCAGCTACGCTCCTTACCTCCACCCCATCAGGTGAAATAAGGAGTTCAGGAACATTTCAAAGGTCACGGTTTGGAACCAAAGAACACACTCTAATGGCACAACCCCTAACGGAAGTATTTTCGGAGAACTGTTTCTGACTTCATATTCTGTAGCAACTTTTCTGTCTGTAAATACAATTTGGAAACTAGAGTCAAACTATATCTATCTCTGAGAAGAAATGACTGTCTGAGAGATGTTTGAAAAGATTGATGCAATGACTTTCTGGCAAAGATTAAAATGAGATAGTATATACAGAGCCATGGTTAGAAACTCAATGAATAGTTGTGTTGTTTTCTCTTTTGTGCATGTGTACATGTATGAAATTAAAGTGCGTTCCTTTTGGATTCAATCATAACCCTGGGAGTTAAATATATTAAGTGATTCATTTAGACTTAGTCTTATCCATATCCTTTTAAAATTCTTACTAAGAATAGACAAACGGTAATAACGGGATTGATTTCATCATGAGTGATCACCTCTCTTACAGAAGGCAGATCATATTTATCACAACACTGTTCTGAAAAGTGGTATTTTAATTAGCACTGCGACTTTTCTGTTGGGATATTTTTAAAAATAACACCATTAGAACTCACTCGAGAATGTTGGGAAAGGTTCAACCCTCAGCAGGAAAAGCTGCAGTGTCGAAAGGGCCTGTCATGTGAAATAGGCTTTTATGGGTCAAATATTTTCCAATTGCACCATATTTTTGGACTCCAGTACTAATAGCCTGTTCATTTTCACTTAGTCACATGACAGCCAAAGTAGAGAAGAAGGAAATATTTTAGAGGAGTTGAAATAATACCACGAGACTTTCCTGGAAATGGTTAAACACATTAGAAGGAAGTCCTAGTCTAATACAATACTGTCTTGGGATTCTAATGTCCCTGGTGAAGAACCTGGGGCTGTCATGTCCAGAGCCAAAACGATCTGTGGAATACCGCACAGTTCTCCTCCCCAAATGCCATGCAGACAGAGGTCATGAAACCAAGCTCGTGGCTTATGGAACCCTGGAAGGGTGACCATTCTTTCCTGAGCTTTGAAAACACTTCTCTGCTTGGAACAGATGTTCTCAGCCTCTTCCGAGACGGTTCGGAGAGCCACCAGGGACATTAGGAGTGTTTCCTACTGGGCTCTCAGCCATCACCACCTTGTATCCTGTGGAGCAGGGATCAAGCAATATGATCTGGAAAGCTGAGTCAGAGAGCTGAACCAGAGGGTGGACTTGGAGGAACAGGGTACAGAGGAGCCCTGCCTCAACCCTGTGGCCAACAGTCTCCAGGACTCAGGTGGTGAGGTGACCCACCCACCTAGGAGTGTACATTCCAGCGGTTGCTGATGTCATCCACAGATTAAACTAACATTTTCAGATAATGATAGAACATTCTGGAGAACTTTTTTGGCCCATCTGGTACTCCTACTAAAAATCCAAATGCAATTATGTCCTTTGTTTTTTTGTGGGTTTTTTTTTGTTTTTTGTTTTTTTCATTTTTTTGTTTTTGTTTTATCATCACCCCAGAGAAAAGGGCTGATGAGATTTTTTAAATGATTTTTAAAAGAAGCCCTCACAGCTGCTTTTTTAGGGTTGCTGAGAGCATGATGTTAATTCAATAACCATTTCATCAAGTCTCATAAAAGTTTCCATTCTAAGTTCCTAAAAGTAACTCTTTTCATACGTTCTTTTATTTGCAAAACAGGGAAAATGTCCAACTACTTCAGGTCATTTGAAGTTTGACAAAAAGCCACAGGCAAGTAGTGGTAATAAAATGTCCAAGGCCTTGGCCAAGAACTGGGTGGGTTCATTGCAGTTTGCCACCTGCTGTCTGAAGAGACTGACTTCCGTGCCATTATTATACAATTAATTTCATGTTGGAAACACCCCGTGAGCTGATTCTTTAATTAAAGCATATTCTGAACCTTTGCATATATCTTGAAATATTATACAAAAAAACAACTTTTAATAAATCTTTGCCAAGGTTCTTGGAAGACAGTAACTTAAACAGGGTGAATTTTAAAATCTTTGGCTAGGGGCACCTGGGTGGCTTAGTTAAGCATCGGACTTTGGCTCAGGTCACAATCTCACAGTTTGTGAGTTTGAGCCCCGCATCTGGCTCTGTGCTGGCAGTGGGGAGCCCACTTTGGACCCTCTGTCCCCCTCTCTCTCTGCCCCTCCCCAGCTTGCAAACTCTTTCTCTCAAAAATGAATAAGCATTAAAAAAAATAAAATCTTTGGTTAATTATTTTTCACCTGATGATCCTCAAACATCAATTATTCCCAGTTTCTGAAGGGCATGTTGGGAAGGCGGTTGTGACAGAGGCAGAGCCTTTTCTCCTATTCCACACACCCAGGTGCTCTACACAGCATGTGAAGTGAGAACACTGACTTCACTGCACCACACAGGGGTGACGGAGAATAAAATAAAAAGGTCGTGCTGCTTCCTGGGAATCTGAGCGAAAGGAGTGAGCAGAATACACAGTTTTTCAAGAAAATGCAACATTTTCAAGATGATGCCCACAGAGAAGTCTCCCAGTACTCACACTGGGGGTGACGCCAGACAGCACGGTCACCTGCTTGTTTTCAAGATCAGCCTCAAAAAGGAAACAACATCCCAATCCAGATAAAAACCAAAGTTCCCAAAGCTGACCTCCTGATCGTTCAGGAACAAAGGGATCCCCCAGGGCAGGACTGATTACCTGTACATGCAGCTGTAGATGTTCACCTGGCCTCTCAGGACTGACCCAGGGCTCTGCATGTGCACAGCAACCACAGACAGCTGGTCTGCTCCCGTGGAATACTCCACCACCACCACGTAGTGGCCGACCTGGGGAACTCGCAGCCGCAGCTGTATCTCCACCTGTCAGAGAGCCCGAGCAGGTGGATGTGAAATGTACCGGATGAGTTTACATGGGCAATAGTGAAGGCAAGGCTGAGCAGACATCTGGGAACAGTGTACGTCATCACAGTAAGAAACGCGGTCCTATGGGTAGGAATGCCAGATAAAATACAGGATGGGGGCGCCGGGATGGCTCACTCGGTTAAGCTTCCAACTTGGGCTCAGGTCATGATCTCGTGGTTGGTGAGTTCGAGCCCTGCATCAGACTCTCCGCTGTCAGCACAGAGCCCACTTCGGATCCTCTTCCCCACCCCTACCCCCAACCTCTCTCTGCCCCTTCCCTGCTCACACTCCCTCTCTCTCTCTCTCAAAAATAAATAAATAAACTTTAAAAAATGCAGGATGAACCATTAAGTATGAAATTCAGATAAACAACACATAACTGTGGTTTATCTGTGATTCAAACTTAATGGTGCATTGGTATTTTTTTCTAAATCTGGCAACCTTACTTATAGGGGCTTCTACTCCCATTACCCATATATTTGCCTTGTTTCTCAAGGCAAAAGACACTCTAAAACTTGAGGTAAAAAGCAATCTCCAACGGGTGAGAAGAGGATAGAGGTATGCCTTGAGGCTCTTTTGCTGTTTTTCAATTTAAAGAGTGAACTTTCGATTATATGGATGCAGATAACGTGACGTGATATATGCAGCTCACTCCTGGGATAATAACTAGTAATAGTTTGGTTTTCATGCTTCCAAACCATTTTCCACATCTGAAAATGCACACATATGTACCTTTTTTTTTTTTTAAAGAAAAACTGTGCTCATAGTAGGAATCATGGATGTTTTTATACCATGACAGCAGAGCTGAGTAGCTCCAACAGAGTCCATATGGCTCACAAAGCTGAAAATATTTACTATCTGGCCTTGTACCAAAAACAAGCAAACAAAAAACCAAACCAAAACCAAACCAAAAAACAACCCGCCCCCGCCATCCCCTATTGGTTAGGAGCTTGGAGTATGGAACCATACTGCCTCCAGCTGTGTGACTTCGAGCAAGTTACTTAATGTCTGTATGCTTCGGTATCCTCCTGTGTACAAATGAGGATAGCAAGAGTACCCACCTCTTAAAATTATCATGAGGATTAAATGAATGAATATATGAAGGACTCTTAGAAGGGTATTTGGCATGTCATAAGCACTCTGTAAATATCGATGATCATAACTGTGATTATTGCCTTTTGCCACGTCTTGCTTTTTTTACTCAGCAAGATTTTCTCTGTCTGTAGCTACATACAGATAAACTTCATTTTCCTAACGGCCTCCCACCTTTCCACAGTGTGAGTGTAAATTAATTTATTTAGCTAATCCCCTATTGATGGTAACACTTACATTGTCTCTAATTTTCCCTATTAGCATAGAATGTTACATGATCACGTGTATGTATGTATGTGTGTGTGTGTATAGATAGGTAAATATCCTTATGCTGGTATTTCTGTAAGATTCCTAGAAGTAGAATTGCTGGGTCAAAGTATACGTGCATATTGAATGTCTGAGCCAATATTGGAACTACATTCCACAGCAGTTTAACCCACTTGAGTCTGTAATCTCAGGCCCAGCCAAGCTTTACCATACTTAATTAAAATCCTCCCTCCCCCCGTCTTCAGGATATTCACATTTACTGTTCTCTCTGCACAGCCCTGAACCACACAACTAATGCTTTCCCCGATGATTTTTCTATCACTTATATAATAGAAAGACTTACTTCAGGGGAAAAAAAAGTGGATTATCCACACCACTTTTCCACTCTGTTCTGGAGTGAAATATGGGTCTGTGTGGGGAGGTTATTAGCAGCATTTCTCCCTGGGGCATCTCCAAACAAGGGTCTGTCTGTCTTCACCCCACCATAAAACACACACAAGCCAATAATGTATATTCACTTTTCTCCCAGAAGTTATTACTGGCTGCCAGTTCTATCACAGCACTCTATTATAAGTTTCTATTGTTCTTTCCACTCTGAGTCCTAGTCATTGATTTTTTGGAAGATGTGTGGGAAGGCTTCTGAATTCATCTAAGGGTAAAAGTAGGTTTTCAGAAACTCAGATAAACGATAAATGATGGCAAATAGAAACTTTACTATTTGCTATTTGTTATCAATTATTTATCTTAGTAAAAGGGAACTTAAAGAGAACCAGTGTCAAACTGGAAGGATCTTTCTGGTTTTATGGCATAGAACTGCCCTCACCTGGTTATGAGTGTTTCAAGATAAAGACATAAAAGGCAGGCATGTCAAATCTGGTACTTACACAAAGCTAAGAGGGGTGATTAACATGTCTGGTGTCAAAATGAGGATTCAAAATGACTTGGTCAATCTATACTTACTAAACACCTCCTCTATGCCAGCTCACCTGATGGGCATACAATGGGAAACAAGACATATCTGGTCTCTGCCCTCAGACTTTAATCAAATAATTAGACAATTAGACAAACACAGTGTGAAATTACACATATGGCAAATATTCTGCATAGGTTCTTAGAGGACAGCCTGAGCCAGTCAGGGAGACTAGGGAAGGGGAAGATTTCCTGAAGAAGCAACAACTTGGCTGAGTGCTAGAGGACAAGGAACAGACAGCCAGGACCCAGGGGGAGGGAGGAGCATTCAGGCACAGGGAACATCCTGCAGTAGGAGGCTACCCTATGACACACAGGCTGTAGGGTAACAAATAATGTTAAGTCCAAGAGACTGAAGGCAGGCCACAGTGACAAGGAACAGAGAGCAAGAGGAGGCATTGGGAGGAAGGTGGGGTAGCCTTAGAGGCCATTAAAATCTTTTGTCTCTATCCTAAAGCAGTAAGCTGTTATCGTAATGTTCCAATTGGGTATGGGTGAGGATGGGGCGAGAGTGCCTGTGATGATCAGATATTATATTTCTATCAACATGAGTATGCTGACTATCATATGGAGTGTGGACTGGGAGATGCAATGGGCAAGAGCTGGTGTGAGTGAGCTAATCAGGAGGTTACTGCAGAGATCCTCATGAAAGATGATGATCAAATATTGGGCAAGAAAGATACACAAAGAGAAGTAGAGACATTTAAGAAAAGACATTAAGATTCAGGGATGGGTTGTCTTTGGTAAGGGAGGGAACGGAAGAAATCATGGATGACCCTACGAATTCTGATTTTATAAAATTAGATGGATGGTGGTACCATTTACTTAGGTAGTAAAATGTAATTTGAGATCCCTTCGAGACACCTAAGAGGTAATGTCAGGAAGGAAGTTGGCAATGCTGTTCTGCACATAAAAGGACAGGTATGACTGAACATACCACTTTGGGAGTTATCTGTGTCGAGTTGGCATCTAACACAATAGGCTTGGAGGAGGCTGCTTAGGGAGAGAACATAAAGTAAAAAGACAAAGGCTAAAACTGAACCTCAACAAATTCTAACACTTAATGGCTAGATAGAGGTTGAACCTGTAAATGATATTCTAAGGAAGCAGCCGGAGAGGTAGGAAGAGATCCAGACCACTCTTAAATTATGAAAAACAAGTTAAGAGAGTGTTTTAACTTGGAAGGGATATTCAACAAGTATTGAAAGCTGCTGAGAAGTTAAACAGATGAACACATGAGGAATGAAAATAATCACTGGATTTACTGACAAGATTGGAAACTGAGAGAGAGAGAGAAGGAGAGAGAGAGAAGGAGAAGAAGGAAGGAAGGAAGGAAGGAAGGAAGGAAAGAAAGAAAGAAAGAAAGAAAGGTAATGGAGTAGGAGAGATGAAAGCCAGACTGCTGTGGGTAGAGATGTGAATGGAAGTGAAAGAATCAGGAACAGTGTAGAATGTCGAATTCTTTGGAGAAGTTTGGTTGTGAAGGAGGCAAGAGGTATAGCTGAGGGACTGTGGGAAGGGAAAGGAGGGTTTTAATAAAAAGGGGATAGAACTTAGCATTTTTAAAATATGAGGGTGACTCCCAGTTCAGACGGCACAGTGAATTGACATTTTCTACACCCCTTCCACTCCAAGAGATAGCAACTATAGATAAAATGTTTTAAAAGGAAAACAAAAAGACGTGTTTTAGATTTAAAAACTGATGGACCAGAAGTAAAAGAAAAACTCGAAACGCACTGGGGCTGAAGTCAGGGGCCTGCTGTCCTCAAGGTCTGGAAGCAGCCTGTCTTGGTCAGCAGTTCAGCTCTTGCGGAGTAAAGAAAACTAAAGACGCCTCAATGAGACAGTGGTCAGATCCAGGCTCATTTTTTTTTAAGACAAAGAGGAATGTTCCCTCAAATCATGAAAAGCTGAAAAAGTTGCTGACAATCTGCCAGATGGGTTTCAGCTTTACAAGAAGCTATAGAATTTGGGAATCAAATATCAAAGATACAGCCTCATAACCAAGAACTGATTTAAGCCACCTACGTACTCAGTGTCTGAATCTGTGCCATCCCCAGTATCACAGTGATAGAAGTGGCATATTTAATGCTTGCCTCTGAGCTAAGGGTCCAGAGGACTGGTGAGACATTGCAAAACTACTAGGCTGAGATGGCTAGCAAGAAAAAGGGAGATGATAAAAAGCTTCCATTCAAAATAAGCCAATAAGCCTGCAAACAAAATAAGTCTCCAAAACACATAAAGAAATCTAATGTTAGAAACATGCAACAATATCATCAATCAGAAGATGAATTTACTTCAGATAAGATGAATTTTATCAGAGAGTCTGACAAAGACTAAAATGAATACACTGGTCCCTAATCTGAAATCTTCAAATGTGGAAAAGGAATATTTTTTGGATCTTGTTTGGATGCGAAACTTAATCTCACCTAACCAATCATCACTTGGTGGCAAAATGTGACTTGAACTAAGTCCACGTATACAGTCTTAATGTATTTCTCTTGAAGTGCCTATTCAAGCTTTTTGTTGGAGAAATATCAACCTGTTTGATTATAGGGTGTTGGCCAGGACCCCAATGGAGATGATGATGATGATGATGATGATGATGATGATGATGATGATGTGTGTGTGTGCGCAGAATCTTTAAAATTCTGAATTCTGGGGCGCCTGGGTGGCTCAGTCAGTTAAGCATCCGGCTCTTGGGTTTGGCTCAGGTCATCATCTCACAGTTCGTGAGTTCGAGCCAGACATCAGGCTGGACATCAGACATCAGACAGCACGGAGCCAGCTTGAGATTTCTCTCTTCCTCTCTCTCTGCCCCTCCCCTGTTTGCTCTCTCTCTCTCTCTCTCTCAAATAAATAAACTTAAAAAAAAATTTTAAATGCTGAATTATGAAACACACCTGCCTCCAAGGGCATTAAGAAACTCAAAAATATAAATGAAAGAGGAATCTCTTTAAAAAGTAAATAAAGTTACAAAACTAAATTGGTGGGAAAAAAATAAGGAAAAGTAAGTATGAGTAAGAGCCAATTAGAAATCTTTGAGATTAACAGTATAAATTAAACTGAACCAACAGGCTGGATAAAATCTAAACTGGAGATAGTGAAACATCCGTGGATTCTAAGAAAGTCTTGAGGAATTCACCCGTAAAGCAGCACAAAGAGCCAAAGCTATATAAAAATATGAAAGAGTAGTTTGTAGACAGACTGTGAGGTTCCAACATTCATCCAGGCTGATTTCCAGAAAAGAAGAATGTAAGGAATGGCAGCAAAATTACATTTGAAGTGATAACATCCGAGAATTTCCCGGGATAAAAGATATGAATCTTCATTCTGAAAGTGTAGCCTGAGGACTAAACAGATAAATAAAAATAAATCCACACCTAAATATATCATAATGGAACTTTAGAGTATCACAAATAAAAGTCCATCCTAGGATTTCTGGCTAAATATAATAGATTAAATGCTTATACTTATTGATCTTCCCTCTCAGAATTCCACAAAAATTCGAGTTGGGTTTTTTTTTTAAATCATACACCCACAAACAAAAAGAGGATAGGAAAGAGGGCGGCAGGAAACAGGCTAGAGAAATCAACAGATTTTGGAAGCTGGAAAGCAGATGTTAAGCAATTAGATCAGAAAAAGCTGACACCTGTATGTCTGTGTGGGTGCAGAGTTGGATGAGCATTGGAAGAAAAGATTAAAGAAATATCCCAAAGCATAAAATGAGATAAAGAGATGGTAAATGTTGATTAAAGATAAAGAAATAAATTATCAATGAAATAACTCAAGGAAGTTTCCCTGAACGATGGATAGAAGTTTCCAGGCTAAAAGGCTGAGAGCCTGGCACACTAGTAGAAACATTACCTATATCAAGGCACACCTTTGTGAAATTTCAGAACACGAGAAATAAAGAAATTATCTCAAAAGCTTTAAGCAGGGAAAAGCAAGCTGCAGTCAAAGCATTGGGAATCACAATGTAACTTCTCGAGAGCAGGACTTGAAGGTAGAAGCCAGTGAGGAAATGTCATCAAATTCTAAAAAGAAATGATTTCTAATATAAAATTATATATCTAGAGTGCCTGGGGGGCTCAGTCAGTTAAGTGTCTGACTCTTGATTTCAGCTCAGGTCATGATCTCATGGTCATGAGATCGAGTACTGCATTGGGCTCCACAGAGTTAAGCATAGAGCCTGCCTAAGAGTGTCTTTAAAAAAAAAACAATAGAAATAAAATTATACACCTAACCAAACTAAAAAATCAAGATTGAGTGTAGGATAGTTCCAGATATGCAAGGTCTCAAAGGGAAAAAAATAAATAAATAAAAATAAAAGGACCTCCTCTGTATCTGTGTGGCCTTTCTCAGGAAGGAAGCCATTGGAGGATATAATCTACCAAAATGTGGAAGAAGAAGAAGAAAAAAAAGGGAGTTCCAATAATAAAAAAAAACAAAAACAAAAAAATCCCAATACAATGAAGATAAAAACGAGAATATTTAGGATGGTGGGATGTGGCAATGAAATATTTCAGGAAATGGCTGTGCCCTAGATCCAGAGACTACATCAAGAGCAAAGAAGACAGATGGAAGATTCCAGGAGAGAAAATTCCAAGAAGAAATGGAAAAGAGGAAAAAAAAAAAAAGAAAAAAGAAAGAAAGGAAGGGAGGAGAGAGGGAGGGATGGTATGTGGTATATTTGAATTGAGATGAAACTTACAATCTACCTGAAAGTCTGGGGAAGAGGGTAAAAATAAAATTTCTGTACAGCAACAATAACTTGGAGGTTGGTTTTCAATGGGTAAATAATCATTCTAAAGTCTGTGTCATGTAAAATAAGAGATCAGAATTAGTGAATAACTTTAGACTTGGGTGGAAAATATATGCTTCAAGAACTTATGGTAAAATATTAAGGGTAACTACTAAAATACCAGAAAACAATCTGTACTTATCAAACAAGCAGAAAAATAGAGAAAATTGTCTTAATCAAACAGAAGTAGGGGGTGCCTGGCTGGCTCAGTCAGTAGAGCATGCAACTCTTGATCTCAGCATTGAGTTCCAGCCCCATGTTGGGCCTAGAACTTACTTCAAAAAAAAAAAAAAAGAAAAAAGAAAAAAAGAAAAGAAACCAAAGTAGGAAAATTATTTTTAAGAAGGCAAATAAAAAGTTAGTAAAATAATTAAGATGATAAAAATAAGTCCAAATATGTCTGAAATCACAATAAATATAAATCAATTAAAATCACATTGTAAAACAGAGATGATCAAATTGAAATATAAAAAATATAGCAATGAATTTGTTTATAAGAGACAGAGGCTTGCCTGGTGTACAACAGGTGTGGTCTGACTTTAAAAAATGAGCTGTCCAGATTCCCTTTCTCAGAAAGAATAAAGGGAAAAAGGGGATATTCAAATGGCAATAAGTGCCGGAGCTAGGAGTTAACAAGGAAATGAGACCGAAGCAACCTTCATGGTATGTGTGTGAGACAAACAGCTATGAGTAAGCAAAGGAGGTCATTCAATAGAGGGAGAGGTGAACAGCAAACACACGGAGAGAAGGCTTTCTTCTATGACGGCCTGGTAGCTCTGTCTCTCTCAGATTCCTGGAAGACCAGAATGTACTTGGTTCCTGCCTTTGGAATCCTTCTAGACCTTCTGTATCCTGGAAAAGGAAAAACCCTTCATATGAGCTAGACTTAGTGGGTTGCTCTTCCTTTCTGCCCATGGTGGTGACTAGAATACATAACAGCAGTATGGTTAATGGTTACTGAGTGATCACTGCGTGTCTGGCACCACAACAAGAGCCCCTCATGGATTATTTTATTTAATAGTACTCATGAGGTAGCTACTATTCTTATCCCCATTTTGTATACTAGTAAATTCAGGCCTAGGGAGATTTCACAGCTAGTTACTGATGACCCAAGACACGAAGGCAGGCAGTTTCACTCCAGAACCATCTTAATCATCACGCTACACATGGGTTTTCAAAATGGAGGAGCAGGGGCGGGGAGCGGGGGTGCCTGGGTGGCTCAGTTGGTTGAGCATCTGACTCTTGATAATAAAACTTTCTTAAAAATGGAGGAGGGATTACTCTGCATTTTGCTCCAGGCGGCTAATGATGATCAAAATTTACCTACCTCTAGAAGAAGTGAGTCCTCCATCAATTTAAGTATTCAACAGAGGCTAAATGAATGTTTAAAAAAGCTAATGTAGAAAGGATTCCTTCACAGGAAGGGAAATCAAATGATTTCTAAGACCTCTTCGAATGCCATTAGTCTCTGAATTTTAGCACAATGATCTACTACAGCACTGTCCAATAGAACCTTCTGGATAGCAAAAATATTTCACACTCTGTGTTTTCCAATAAGGTGGACACTAGACATATGTGGTTGCCGAGCACTTGAAATGTGGCTAGTGCAACGGAGAAACTGGATGTTTAGCTCTACTTAGTTTTAATTAATTCAAGTTTATACAGCCACATGAGCTAGTCACTACTATATTAGCACATGTCTGTAAGCATTTAGATAAACTAGTAAAACAGACTGTTAAATAAAACTGGACAGCCCAGGGCTTAGTTTTACGCATCATGCAAATATGGCCCTGCCCAAGGCCTCAGTGCTATATGGCTCTGGGCTAAATCAGAGGCAAGGACACCTCCAGATGAATCATCAGCATCATTTCCTGGAGTTTGGCCCTTCTCAACAGCACCTTCCTGCTGTCTGGGGAACACACACACACACACACACATCTGTATGTGTGCATGCATATTTATGTATGTATATGCATTTGTGTGTGTGTGCTCAGCATGGGTAGGGAGGGATACAGCACACTGGTAGAATGGAGTGGAAATGATTTCATTAATTTCTCTTTATGAATGCCTATATCGCTTTACTTGTTACAACAGGCATACATATTTCTCTTTTTTGCAAAATAAAAACTCTAATAAAATGAAATGAAGACTAAAGAAGTATCCTTAAAATCCTCTAATAGCTACCTTGGAAATGTTAGCAATATAGTTTACAAAAAAGGTACATATCTAAATATTCAGAAGTAATACCATATATGTTTTCAGTCTACAAATTTAATCGTGAACATTTTCCTCAAGGATACAAAACAGAGAATGTTGTAGAAAGTAAGGAATGGAAATATAGCGACGGAAGTTTGTTTTTCAGTGTCTTTATTCTGAGGTATTGCACTGTGTGTTTTTATTGTTGCTACATACTACTTTGAACGCAAATCTTAAATCAGTATAGTCTTAAATCGTTTTGAGGCCTCAAAAACTCTGAGAAGAAAAGTAATGCCAAAGCCTGTGGTAACCTGCTCTCTAAGCCATGAGGGAGATGCCCTGGCGTGTAGCATTTCCAGATTTTGAGCTCAAAGAAATCAACCCTTACAAATTGCTTAGCCTGAGGGCTGAACAGTCTGTGAGCATTGCATCCTTTTAGGGTAAGCTGTGTAGTTTCTGGAGGCCTTTTAGAAAGATCTTGCCCTGAATCAGGTAGAGCAGGACGTGCCCTTATAAGTCCAGGGAGTAAAAAGGAGAGGATTCTGTGGTTGCCCATGTTCCCTGCCACGTCTAGAAAGTGCTCAGAGACTAACCTTACTATGCTCTGTGTGGTGCACCGCCCAGCCACAACCTGAAGCAGAGAACTCAGGATACCTGTAATTAACACCTCTGAGAAATTCTTCCAGGTTCCCCTGAATTTGAGAAGCAACTGTGGCCAAGGGTTTTCAGCAGACACAGATGGGGAGACAGTAATAGCTTTGACAGTAAATAAAAGGCTGCCCCACCTCTCTACCACTGAGGTCCGCCATGACCGGGTGTGCGGGAGTAGGCTGCCTCACTGCCAAGGGTCTTGGCTCTCCATCAAGCAGGAAGTGTCTGGCCTCACAAGCCAGGGCACAGGGGAATCGGGTCACTGGCAAATGCTGGTAAAGCAAGCAACTTCAACAACAAAATATAACAGTTACAACTGAGAACAAAGCACAATATCAAAACTCATCCCCAAAGGACTCTTATCCAATTCCATTCATTCATCACTCCTTCAACGAACTCCTACCCAGTGCCTACTATAGGAATCGGATGGTAAATTTTCATCTGCATGAAGAATAAAAGAAGGAAAGGTCCATGAACCTGGATTCTATTTTAAGCCTCAGACAAAAACCACAATCAGATAATTATCCAAAGCATCTGGCTGCAGTTGTGATGCCGAGGCCTATCTCGAATCCTTGCACCAAAGTCTCCTGATTTAGAGGACCCGATGTCGCACCGTTGCCCATACTAACTTCTCTTGGGGAGGTCCTGAGTCGGCGCACGGCTCTGTGACTGGCAGTTGCAGTGAGGATGCCTCATAGTAGTCTCTGGGAAGCAGCACCAGGTAGTCCTAGTAAATTAAGACCAAAAGGACAATTACGCATTTGATGGTGGCCCTTCTTTTAGTAATCAAGCCGTCAGCAGCTAAGTTAACAACAACCAGGTGAAGCTCGCTATGTTAAACTCTCCACAGCAGCTGCTTCGTTCTGCCCCCCGACTCACCAAAACACACAAAGCAGCTCCCCACAGGTGCTTCAAACACGGGAGATAAGCATCTCAGGGTGAACGTTTTTGTATGCAAGTCTCAGGGGAAATTTTCCCGTCTCTTCTGGATTGTTTATAAATTCAAAACTAAACAAAAGTAACACGCTATCAGTTGATAACATGTTCCTTTGAAATACCGGTTGCTTTCATCACTACACAACAGAACGCTGAATTGTAGATCACGTATCACGGCTTTTTATTCCCATATCCAAGCAACGCTCGATGGCATGTATAAAAAACGGTGTTTTGTGATCCTGGTGAATCACGGACTGAAACTGGCTGACTGCCTGTCCTAGGAGATGAGAGGAAGAACGTGTTCCACGGAGTGTGCCAAATGAAGCCCACAGTGTAAATTCAGCTAAACAGCTCTTCAGGAAAGAGCAGACCTCCAGGTTTCTGAGATGCTGATGGTCTGACAGCTTCAGAGCAATGCTGGCATCCCTGCCTGTGTGCAGAGGGAAGGACGAAGGGGAGGGAGGATGTCTGCCATAACTGTGAAGAGACTCATACGCCAGCCATAAGGCTTTCTCTCCCTTCGGGGCCCTTAATTTGTCTAGAATGGGAAAGAAGAGAAATGTATGGAGAGGAAAAGTGGCACATGGCGGCCCAGGGGGCTCAGTGGTCTACCACGGGGGTCTCACTAGCCCAGTAGGCTTTGTTTCAACAGTGATTATTGTTCTCTTACTAAGTTTCCTTAGGTTGGGACCATAGCTCCTCATTACTTTATGGTCCCATAGATCCTAGAATAGTAAAAGTTGACAGTAGGTGGTCTGTAAAATATCTGTAGAGAAGATAGGATCATCATATGGAAGCATATATATGTGTTGCTACACAACTGCACCAGCTAAATGTCATCAAGTATCTTCCGTGCCTATGAAGTAACATAATGAGCTTCTTTCCATTAATCTAACTTTGTACCCATTACTGGCATCAACGGGATTTTCCTCATCCTCATTTCTAACATCTATGAAAAACTCTAAAACTTTGGTAAAGCAACAAAGCTTTCTACCAAGAAGATGCAAGAAAAATAGGGATTGAATGCCGAGCATAAACCCTCACATGATGCTCAGAAGATCCCAGATTTGGAAAGGACCTATATGGATAAACATTGTCCCTATTACAGGGAAGAAGCAAATGAGGCAGGCCTGGAGTTAAAGAACTTGCCTGAGATTTGCTAATACAGCCAATCAAAAGGACTGTGCCAGAAGGAAAAGCTTGATGTTTTCTGCTCTGAGCGCCTAAAACCAAGCTTTGTCGAAGACTTTACTTTCAAAAGACTTTCTATAAGCTAAAGCAGACATCAAAAGGGGGGGGTGTATCTCAGGTAGCAGTTTTCATCCCTTAACTCCCCATGGTTCCTCTGGCTATCCTAGTAGAGCACGAGGATAGAGCTTCTCCCGTAATGCAGGGTTCTTTGTCCAAGGCAATCGTTTGGTGAGGCTGCTGCCTGTTTCAGGTAGAAGAAGGCAGGGAATGTTGGAGAAGCATCGGTTCTCCCTTCTCTTTCCACCACCAAGAACTTCACTGATATTAGGATCTTCTTTTCCTCTAGCTTCTTCTGATTCACTCCACACAATTCCCAGAGAGGCTGATTTTTTTTTTTTGATGCCCTTCTGATTCATGATGAAAACTCCCAAAGAAGCTTTTGAAAGGTGGGGACATAATGCATATGAAGGTTTTGCATTTATTCTGATAACTTTGAGTCATTATAGTTATAGCTGTTGGTGTGTGTGTGTGTGTGTGTGTGTGTGGGTGTGTCTGAGAGAAGCTGGCTGAAAAATATAACAGATATTTTAAGTTGGCTCCTATGTTGAGGGCAAATGTCACCATAGTTTCCTGTGTCTAAAAGGGAGGTGGATTTTGATATCTAATGGTCTCTGTGGGTCACTGTGGATTGGACCATTTCTAAGGGGGGAAGAATCCCACAGAACTCTCCACTCAGGAGGACTCTTACCAGGAGGACGCCCTCTGCTTGAATACAAGCAAGCCATGTCCCTGGTGCAATTGAAAACGGGTCTGCCAAACCATTTCCGGGGACCGTGACAAAGGCTGGCTCCTTACTTGGCAGGAAGAGGACTTCCTTGCTTTGCGCAGCACCTATCAGAAATAAAAAGAATTGCCCAAGGCACTGGTCTAGCAATCACTGTTATGATTTTGGATTTTCAGTTTTGAACATTCAGTTTACATCTGAAGAAGTTTAAGATGGTTACTGAGCATACTTACTGATCAGACGTATTGATTTTATTTTTAAAATTTTTTAACGTTTATTATTTTTGAGAGACAGAGAGAGACAGACAGAGTGCAAGCAGGGGAGGGGCAAAGAGAGAGGGAGACACAGAATCTGAAGCAGGCTCCAGGCTCTGAGCTGTCAGCACAGAGCCCAACGCAGAGTTCAAACTCATGAACTGTAAGATCACGACCGGAGCCGAAGTCAGATACTTAGCTGACTGAGCCACGCTGGCGCCCCTTGATTTTATTTACCATTCACATACTTATAAAACAGACTAGAAAGATATTGATAAGATGTTAATTACTTTTTAAATTTGTTAAGTGATTAAGTATATTAACGCATGTAAACTGCTTAGGAAATTTCATTGCATCTAAGTGTTAACACATTACCTTAGATATTAAATTATTTTATTCTTTTAATTTCTATGGAAGAACATGTGTCCATTCTGAAGTAATAAAAGGTTTTGGTTTTTTGTTTGTTCTCAGGATGCAAAGTGTTTTCTTCTGTATGAAACAAACAGTGAACCTTCTGTACAAGGTTCAGAAACAAACCAAACTGCTGCATCAGAGTCCAACTGAGACTTTTTCTTCAGAAGAAATGTTTGCTCCAAATCCTTGCATTCTTTCTACAAACATCCACTAGATCTAGGTTCTGGGCATGAGGGACTGCACACAGCCAGCATGGCTTTTGCTGGGTGGGATGGGAAAGGTGAGGGATTACAGACGATAAAACAGGAGAATTTGGCACAGCATAGACAGTGGTGTTTGGGAGGAGGCCTAGGTTACCACAAGAATCCACAACCAAGGCCCCTGACTCAGACATGGGGGCTTAATAAAGGTGTCCCAGAGGAAGGGAAAACAAGCCACAATGTACCTGTTTGAGTTAATGGAGAGCAAAGTGCTGATGAAATTGTCATCGAGGAGGCATCAGGGTCTATTAGAAAGAATTTGGAGTCTGAAGATTCCAACTTGTCTATAAAGACCAGAGGTGCACTTAGGCGATTTACTAAACCTCTCAGTTCTGTTTCCTCTTCAACTCTCATCAGTTCACAAACTTACCATGTGAGAAAATCAATGCCAAAGTATATGTATATGATAAAGCAAGCCCGCTAGTTCTTTGTGTTATTCATCATCATCCAGCCTCGCAACCTGGTTGACACAACTCAGGAGCATCACCACTGCCCCCAGTGACTTCGCCATGGATGCTGAACAAAGATTCTTGTGTTTCAATCTCAAATTAGATTTCCACTGGCACCATCTTTGGTCCATGTGGGATTCCTAGTGCTTTCTAGAATCTGTTTCCAGGAATGGTAGAAGTGCTAACTTCTTGCAGAACAGACTTCCAGGCCTCAGCTCTAACAGTGCTGAGATCTGTGCTCTGACTGTGATTTTCCTGTGCCCTCAGGAATCCCTCAACCTTCAGTGAGGTTTGCATGTTTCTTTCTGGAGTTCTCCTGGGCTTCATGCTTTACCGCATTCATCTTAAAAATTCCTACACTCACCCATTTCTCCTTGGGCTATCTGGTTTGCCTGAAACAATGTAAAAAGTTAGGGGAGTCACCACAGAGGTGACACCCACTCTACCATGAATGAATTATAAATTAGCTTTGCCCTGTGGTGATATCATAGACCATGGGGTTCAGCGAAGACACATAGGTTGTTACACCAATTTTTCAAAAGACAGTTAATAGTAAACTTAACAACAAAATTTAAATAAGCAGAATGTTTAGAGATTGAAAAGGTAGCAAAGGACAGGACACTACCCTAATCAGACTATGCATCAGACTCCATCTTTTCTCAGGAGGTAACTTTGTGAAAACTGAAGAAAATGTTTCACTAGTTCATCATTTCTTAATCCAAAAAAAGGCTTGAAAATTTGCCTACCTGCCTCAGCCCAGGATGGGTAAATAGTCACGTGGCCAGATACGGCTTCAGTTCCAGGGTTAATATATTTCAGAATAACGCGAAACAAGGCAAGACTTGACTTCCCCACATTCAACATGATCCTCACTTTATTCTGAAAAATACCGAAAAGCCATAAAGTATAGAACTGGCTAAAAGAAATGGTAGCCAAACAGTGGCTTTACTCCATTCAAGTTTCACTAGTGGGCTTGTAGTGTGTACACAGACCCACACGCTCTGTTTCTTTCACACACACACACACACACACACACACACACACTCACTCTCACTCAGAAAACACCAAATAACCAACTCTGTGGCAGATGGAAATAGGAAGGCCTAACAATAAATTAAAATCACAATTACAATTACAATTAAATTTAAGTGTACAATACAACTTAATTACAATTAAAGTTACAGTGAAGACCTGTTCCCTCAGGAACTGAGTTCTTCTTTTGACCCTTTTGGAATCAGGCAGACAGAAGAGAATGTTAGCAGGACTAGTTTAAGGAAAGCCATAGTGGCAGGGGCAACCACCACAGGCTGGGAGAAATAAAAAAGCAGAAGAGAACGAAAGGACAGGATTATTTAACACAACTACCCCTGTAGACAGACCACTCCAGGGGCCACATACATAAAATTCTAAATGGTCACAGAAACTGATGCTGGCCAAACAAAGGTTAAAATACTCCAAACACATTAGTGACCAAATCTGGATGTAATTAAAATATGCTTACGTCACATAAAATTGATCTCAATCTCTATCCAAAAAGAATGTGGGCTTTTTCTTTTTTAATTATTTTTTTTCCATCATGACAAGTGTACTCTTTAATCCTCATCACCTATTTCCTCCATCCCCTACCCCGCTCCCCTCTGGTAACCATCAGTTTGTTTTCTACAGTTAAGAGTCTGTTTCATGCTTTGTCTCTATCTCCTTTTTTTTTTTTTTGCCTTTGCTTGTTTGTTTTGCTTCCTAGATTCAACATATGAGTGAAATCATACAATATTTGTCTCTCTCTGACGTATTTCACTTAACATTATTATACTCTCTAGTTCCATCCATATTGTTGCAAATGGCAACATTTCATTATTTTTTATGGCTGAATAATACTCCATTCCAATAACAAAAGGGACAATCCGACAAGAGGATATATAATAATTGTAAATATTTATGTACCCAACATGAAAGAACCCAAATAAATAAAACAGTTAATAACAAACCTAAAGGAAATAATCAATAGTAACACAATAATAGGAGGGGACTTTAAGACCCCACTTACATCAACGGGCAGATCATCCAAAGAGAAAAGCAACAAGGAAATAGTGGCTTTGAATGACACTCTGGACCAGATGGACTTAACAGATATATTCAGAATACGCAGATATATTCAGCAGAATACACATTCTTTTTGAGTACACATGTAATGGTCTCCAGAACAGAACACATATTAGACCACAAAAAAAGCCTCAAAAAATTCAAAAAGACTGAAGTTATGCCATGCATCTTTTCTGACCACAAACCTATGAAACTAGAAATCAACCACAAGAAAAATTTTGCAAGAGCACAAATACATTGAGGCTAAAGAACATGCTTCTAAACAACGAATGGGTCAATCAAGAAATCAAAAAAGAGGGGCGCCTGGGTGGCTCAGTCTGTTGAGCATCTGACTCTTGATTTCAGCTCAGGTCATGATCTCAAGGTTCATGGGACCAAGCCCCATGTCAAGCTCCATTCTGTCAATGCACAGCCTGCTTAGGATTCTTTCTCTCTCTCTTTGCCCCTCCCCTACTCATTCATTCTCTCTCTCTCTCTCTCTCTCTCTCTCTCTCTGTGTGTGTGTAAAAATAAATAAACTTAAAAAAAGAAATCAAAGAAGAAATAAAATATTACATGGAGATGAATAAAAATGAAAACACATGGGGCGCCTGGGTGGCGCAGTCGGTTAAGCGTCCGATTTCAGCCAGGTCACGATCTCGCGGTCCGTGAGTTCGAGCCCCGTGTCAGGCTCTGGGCTGATGGCTCGGAGCCTGGAGCCTGTTTCCGATTCTGTGTCTCCCTCTCTCTCTGCCCCTCCCCCGTTCATGCTCTGTCTCTCTCTGTCCCAAAAATAAATAAAAAACGTTGAAAAAAAAAGTGAAAAAAAAAATGAAAACACAGGTCCAAAATCTTTAGGATGCAGCAAAAGCTGTACTAAGAGGGAAATTTATAGCAACACAAGGCTACATCAAGAAGCAAGAAAAATCTCATATAAATAACCTAATCTTATACCTCAAGACACTAAAATAAGAAGAAAAAACAAAACTGAAACACAGAAAAAGGAAGGAAATAAAAAATATTAGAGCAGAAATAAATGATACAGAAACTTAAAAAAAAAGTAAATAAAACAGATTAATGAAACCATGAGCTGGTTTTTAGAAAAGATCAACAAAATTGATAAATCTCTAACCAGACTTATCGAGAGAGAGAGAGAGAGAGGACCCAAATAAACAAAACCACTAATGAAAGAGTAGAAATAACAACCACCACCACAAAAATACAAAAACTTGTAACACAATATTATGAAAATCTATATGCCAACAAATTGGACAACTTAAAAGAAATGGATAAATTCCTAGAAACATGTAACCTACCAAAACATAATAGGAAGAAACAGAAAATTTGAACAGATCAATTACTAGAAGTTAAATTGAATCAGTAATTAAAAAAAAAAAAAACAAAAAAACAAAAAAACAAAAAAACCTCCTGAAAAACAAAAGTCTGAGACCAGACAGCTTCACAGGTGAATTCTACCAAACATTTAAAGAAGAGTTAATATTTATTCTTCTCAAACTATTCCAAAAAATATAAGAGGAAGGAAAACTTCCAAATTCATTCTATGAGGCCAGTATCACCCTGATACCAAAATCATATAAAGACACTACAAAAAAAGAGAACTACAAGTCAATATGTCTGATGAACACAGATGTAAAAATCCTCAACAAAATATTAGTGAACAGAATCCAACAAAACATTAAAATAATCATTCACCACGATCAAGTGGGATTTATTCCTGGGATGAAAATGTGCTTTAATATTTGCAAAACAATCAATGTGGCATGTCACACTAGTAAGAGAAGAGATAAAAACCATAAAATCATTCCAACCTCAAAGAGATGGAGAAAAAGCATTTTACAAAGTACAACATCCATTCATGATAAAAACAAATCCTCTGCAAAGTAGATACAGATAATAAAGGCCTTATAAGAAAAATGTACAACCAACATCATACTCAGTGGTGAAAAATGAAGACTTTTTCCCCTAAGGTCAGAACAAGACAAAGATGTCCACTCTCACCACTTTTATTCAACATAGCACTGGAAGTCCTAGCCATAGCAGTCAGACAACAGAAAGAAAGAAAAGGTATCCAAATTGGTAAGGAAGTAGTAAAACTCTCATGATCTACAAATGACATGGTACCATATATAGAAAGCCTTAAAGACTCCACTGAATGGGGCTTTTTAACTTGACAGAATCCATCTCTAAGTGTTAGTTCCATGTTGGAAAATAAAAATGCAAAAATGTATAAGGAACAAGTTAGGGGTGATCTGATGGACGCTGCCGAGGTCTGCTGACTAAAAATACTTAAAGAAATCCATCATTTGGAATTTATTCCTTTATGCTAACTAGTTATTCTTTCCAACTGTAGACACCTATGAGAAGGTATCCACCTTGACTGGACTGTCAGTCATTCACAATCTATTATGACTTAATGGAATCCATTGCTTTTTTCTTAATAATGAAGATCAGGAAGGAGCTAAAGAAACTGAATTGCTACATTGGGGAGAAGGAGAAAGCAGTGAGGTGTAGGATCCTAGGATCCTAGGGAGTGTAAAGCAACCTGATGGGGACCCTAGTCAGGCAAGAAGCAACATTAGAACCAATGGTGGCTCCAACAGAACTGTGAACCTGTCCCTGTTTCTCCAAGGGGTGACTTATATAAATATAACAGGCATTACTTCTGGATCTACTAAGGACAAATATTGGGTAACCATGGTCGTCAGTTTACCTCTTTTGTTCTGAATTTCGCCACTGAGAAATACAGTTTGAAGAGACCAACCTCAAAGAGAAATTCTGAGAACAAAAATTCTCAATGACTATACAGAAATTATTAGTTATAAATATTGTATAAGTTCTAAAGGTAGCAAGAAAATGTGTAAATCCCTTAATTATTCCAACACAAAGCCAAGAGAGATGGATACAGAAGAGGAAAATGAAGGAAAGGAGAAATACAGGAAAGAAAATTTAAGTAGCACTAACAAATTCCTCATTTATCTTAGTTTTTATTCATATAGTAATTCCGAGTTTAAAAAAGCAAAAAAAAAAAAAAAAAAAAAAAAAAAAAGCACCGGTCAAATATTAACAACGCACACATTGAAATTATTTAATTCAACTCATTTTTAATCTTCACAAATGGCTTTAAAGAAAAGTGTCTCTTGTGTTAAAATATAGACTAATCTCATTTGGGAAACAACTTCTTGTAAAAAGTCTCCAGAAATAAACACCATTTTTTTTTAATCCTTTCTTTGTCTGATTTGGTGACTAAATTAACAATAAACTGTGAAATCGATACATATACTTATGAGTTAAAATCCAATCTTACCCCAAACCCCATCTGTAGTCTGGAGAAAAAGAATCTTGGAGTCAGTTTTCGGGATAGTTTGCCTTTGTGGCGGACTCACTGACAGTGTTGTGGGTAACTATATGCACTATCCTGCCATGAAGTAGTTTCTTAGAGGCTACATACCTGCACTGAGGTCATCTGGGCGTATCCTCTCCAGCTAAACTCAGGAAATTCCAGGGGATCAAATCCAAACCGAAGTTCTCTCCCATTAGGTACAGTGCCATCTTCAATCTCATACTTCATATGATGCAAATCCGGGAAATAGTAGTTGTTTTCGGGTCTTTTGTGAACAAAAAGTAAATGTGGATACAGCAAGTTAAGTCCACTGATAATCCAAATATTCTTTAATCTCAGTAGCTCTGCTAAAAGAACTCCCACCAAATTGAAAGACTGCAACAAATAAGAACAAATGAAAGAGCCTCCCCCTGCTTTTTCTTTAAATTACTGCTTTCGTTCTTGTAAACATTCACATAAAATACACCCAACACTTATCATTCTAAGCAATAAAATGAGAAAAGCATTTAGCACAACCCATAGTAGTAGTATCCTTTAATATGTTCTAAACGGTTGCCAACAACTTAGCAAAGTCAAATTAGGTAATTTACTATAAATTCATTCATTCAATCATTCATTTATATACTCATATTCACTCATTACACAAATATTAACATATACGTACCAAGCAATGTTGTTAAGTACCATATATACATAGTGAATGTGACATACAATATTTCATATGTTAAGTTTACAAGTTAGATACATTTTTCTCTCCAAATATGTTTTTTCAATCATCAGAATGACTTTTTATGCCTCGTTTTTTCTTAAATTATAAGTCTATAAATGGATTTCTTTCAAGAGTCCAATAATGGCAATCATAGAGAAGGATCAAAAATATTTCAACCCTGGGGCGCCTGGGTGGTTCAGTCAGTTAAGTGTCCTACTTCAGTTTAGGTCATGATCTTATGGTTTGTGAGTTCGAGCCCCGCATCAGGCTCTGTGCTGACTGCTCAGAGCCTGGAGCCTGTTTCGGGTTCTGTCTCTCCCTCTCTCTCTGCCCCTCCCCCACTTGTGCTCTGTCTCTGTCTCTCTCTCAGAAATAAATAAAAACATTAAAAAATAAATAAATAAAAATATTACAATACTTATGTAACATTTCATATTCAAACTATTTGAAGTTCTTCAAAATGCCACATTTTGACAATCCAATCACAAACTAATAGCAGTTAGTGTATTTAAACCCATAACTATCAATTAGTCAAAGAAAATAAAAAGTCACAGTCCTATATTGCAAATAGAATTACAAATGCTTACAATTTCTCTGGAAGTGATATATAAAGATCCTTAAAAATGTTCATACCCACTGACCCAGTAATTCTCCTTCTAGGAATATATTCTAAAGAATGATTAAATATACACTGTCAAAGAATTAACATAAAAGAATGTTTATAATAGTGAAAGCTTAGAAGCAATGTAAATGTACAATTATGAAATAATTAAAGAAATTATGAAATATTACATAACCAATATTTTGGAAGACTAATGATATGGAAAATGTCTGCAATATCATGTGAAGAAATTGATACGAATTATATGAAGAAAATACAATATTAATTTGTATTCATAGAAAAAGCCTAGGGGTACGTGGGTGGCTCACTTGGTTAAGCTTCTGACTTTGGGTTAGGTCATGATCTTGCAGTTCATGAGTTTGAGCCCCCTGTCAGGCTCTGTGCTGACCCCTCAAAGCCTGGAGCCGGCTTCAGATTCTGTGTCTCCCTCTCTCTCTGCCCCTCCCCCACTTGCGCTCTGCCTCTCTCTCTCTCAAAATAAAATAAAATAAAAATAAACATTAAAAATGTTTTAAAAAAGAAAGAGAAAGCCTAGAAAAAAATAAACAAAAAATATCAAAGGGGTTATCATCTGGGTGGTGGAATGAAGAATTTTCTTTGCCTTTTACTTTTAGGTACTTATTGCAACTTTACAACAAACATATATTACATTTATTATCACAATAATTATTTAGAAGACAAAGTGAATGTGAAAGCTTTCTAACCTTGTAAGAAAAATGAAAAAAATGTTCAGATGATATCATAAACAAACCTTTGGGAGGAATTTAGTACAAAAGGACAAAAGATTTACCAACCCAGAGAAAAGGTGGTATGGCATCTTTGATGTTGGTTCGCTCTCCTTTTATCATAGTTACAATTTATCACTAAATCAAAGGACATGTTCTAAATTTCATATATGTGTATTGGCTGTGATGTAAAAAAAAAAAATCAATATTTTTGCCTCGGGATGGGAAATTTAATTCCTATTAAAGTTGCATTATTTCTACCTGAAAATTAGCCCACCGCTTGCATAGTTGGAAGGGAAAAAAAATTATACTGGTTAAGCAGGGGGAAAGCTCACTTTATCAATAGGAAGGTAAAAAGAGATAAAACATGGGTGGAGAATGTTTCCAAACCTATTTACAAAATTCCTCTGGTTCATCATGTGCTTTGTTAGTCTGCAGGGAAACATATCCACAGATGTGTTCTCTTTCACACACCTTTTATTATGTGGCCCAGCAGTGACTGCCATTTAGAAATGACTGAAGAAAGCTCAGCTGGGTTGCTCTTTTAGAATTCAAATGCTGGAAACATCAAGGGAAAGGAGAGAAACACCATACCAACTAAATATAGACAATTTACCTAAACTACACTAAAGATTTCTTTAAAAATTTTTTTTAATGTTTATTTATTTTTGAGACAGAGAGAGACAGAGCATGAGCAGGGAAGGGGCAGAGAGAGAGGGAGACACAGAATCGGAAGCAGGCTCCAGGCTCTGAGCTGTCAGCACAGAGCCTGATGAGGGGCTCGAACTCACGAACTGTGAGATCATGACCTGAGCTGAAGTCGGACGCTCAACTGACTGAGCCACCCAGGCACCCCAAGATTTCTTTATTAATCTGTTGATAAAGCAGAGTATTAAAGATACATGCAATTTAGAAGTTGCATTTCACAGACTTTCCAGTGTATGATTAAGAGCCAGAATATTAAAAATTAGCTTTTTCCTCCCACCACTGACAGAAAATTATAAATGGATCATGGTTTTAAAAAAATTCTATACTGATATGACATATATTCAGAACATTCTATCTTAAAACAGCAGAATATACGTTCTTTTCAAGTGCACATGGAACATTATCCAGAACAGATCACATTTTGGGCCACAAAACAAGTCTCAACAAATTCAAAAAACCGAAATCATACCAAGCATCTTTTCTGACCACAACACTATGAAAGTAGGAATCAACCACAAGAAAAAATCTGGAAAGAACACAAATACATGGTGGTTAAATAACATGCTTCTAAACAAGGAATGGGTCAATCAAGGAATCAAAAAGGAAATAACAAAAAATACATGGAGACAAATGAAAATGAAAACACAAAGGTCCAAAATCTTTGGGATGCAGCAAAAGCTGTTCTAAGAGGGAAGTTTATGGCAACACAGGCCTACCTCAGGAAGCAAGAAAAATCTCACATAAACAACCGAACATTACACCTAAAGAAGCTAGAAAAAGAAGCACAAACAACCCAAGCCCAGCAAAAGGAAGGAAATCATAAAGATCAGAGCAGAAATAAATGAAATAGAAACTAAAAAAACAATAGAACAGATTCAAGAGAAACCAAGAGCTGGTTCTTTGAAAAAACCAACAAAATTGATAAGCCTCTAGCCAGAATGATCAAATAGGGAGAGAGAGAGAGAAACAAGTCAAATAGACAAAATCAGAAATGAAACACTAGAAATAACCACCAATGCCCCTGAAATACAAAGGATTTTAAGAGAATATTGTGAAAAAATTATATGCCAACAAATTGGACAACCTAGAAGAAATGGATAAATTCTTAGAAACATATAAACTCTTAAAACAGAATTAGGAAAAAATAGAAAATTTGAACAGACCAATTACAAACAATGAAATTGAATCAGTAATACTCCCAACAAACAAAAGTCCAGGACCAGATGGCTTCACAGGTGAAGTTTACCAAACATTTAAGGAAGAGTTAATATTTATTCTTTTCAAACTACTCCAAAAAACAAAAGAGAAAGGAAAGCTTCCAAATTCATTCTATGAAGCCAGCATTAGCCTAATACCAAAACCAGGTAAACATACTACCAAAAAAAAAACAAAAACAAAAAACAACAACAACAAAAAAATTGCAGGCTAATATCTCTGATGAACATAGATGCAAAAATCCTCAACAAAATATTAACAAACAGAATCCAAGAATACATTAAAATAACCATTCACCATGATCAAGTGGGATTTATACCTGGGGTGCAAGAGTGATTCAATTATTTGCAAATCAATCAATGTGATATGTCACATCAATAAGAGAAAGGAGAAAAACCATATGATCATTTCAATAGATGCAGAAAAAGCATCTGACAAAGTACAACATCCATTCATGATAAAAACCCTTAACAGAGTAGGTTTACAGGGAACATACCTCAACATGATAAAAGCCTTATATGAAAAACCCACAACAAATATCATACTCGGTGGGGAAAAAATCCTTTCCCCCTAAGATAAGGAACAAGATAAGGATATCCACTCTCACCACTTTTATTCAACATAGTACTGGAAGTCCTAGCCACAGCAATCAGACAAGAAAAGAGAATAAAAGGCATCCAAATTGGTAAGAAAGAAGCAAAATTTTCACTATTTGCAGATGACATGATAATATACATAGAAAACCCTAAGGACACCAAAAAACTACCAGAACTGATAAATGAATTCAGCAAATTCACAGGGTACAAATCAATATACAGAAATTCATTGCATTTCTATACACTAACAAAGAAGTAGCAAAAATAGAAATTAAGAAAACAGTTCCATACTGTATGGGTAGTCCCCATACTACCCAAAGCAATCTACACATTTAATGCAATCCCCAGCAAAATACCAACAGCATTTTTCACAAAACTAAAACAAATAATTCTAAAGTTTGTATGGAACCACAAAAGACCCCAAATTAGCCATCTTGGCAATCTTGAAGCAATCTTGAAAAAGCAATCTTCAAGCAATCTTGAAAAAGAACAAAGCTAGAGGTATCGCAATCCCAGATTTCAACATATACTACAAAGTTGTAGTAATCAAAAACACTATGGTACTGGCACAAAAATAGACACCTCAATCAATAGACACATAGAAAAGAATAGAAAGGCCAGAAACAAGTCTACAATTACATGGTCAATTAATCTTCAACAAAGGAGGCAAGAATATGTAATGGGAAAAATATGGTCTCTAACAAATGGTGTTGGGAAAACTAGACAGCCACATGCAAAAGAATGAAACTAGACCACTTAACTTACACCATAGACAAAAATAAACTCAAAATGGATTAGGGACCTAAATGTGAGACCTGAAACCATAAAAATCCTTGAGGAGAGCACAGGCTGTAATTTCTCTGACATTGGACATAGCAATTTTTCTAGATATGTCTCCTGAAGCAAGGGAAATAAAAGCAAAAATAAACAATTGGGACTGCATGAGAATTAAAAGCTTTTGCACAGCAAAGGAAACAGCCAACAAAACTAAAATACAATCTATTGAATGGGAGAAAATACTTGTAAATGACATATCTGATAAAGGGCTAGTATGCAAAATATATAGATAACTTATACAACTGAATGCCAAAAAACACATAATCCAATTTAAAAATAGGCAAAAGACATGAACAGACATTTCTCCAAAGAAGACCTACAGATGGCAAACAGATGCATGAAGAGATGCTCAACATCACTCATCATTAGGGAAATACAACTCAAAGCCACAACAAGATGTCACCTCACACCTGTCAGAATGGCTAAAATCAAAAATATAAGAAACAAGTGTTGGGGAGGATATGGAGAAAAAGAAACCCTTGTGCACTGTTGGTGGAAATGCAAACTGGTGCAGTCACTGTGGACAACAGTACGGAGGCTCCTCAAAAAATTAAAAATAGAATTACCATATAATCCAGTAATTCTACTTCTGGCTATTTACCCCAAAAACACTAACTTAAAAACACTAACTTGAAAAGACATATGCACCCCTATGTTTATTGCAGCATTACTTACAATAGCAAAATTATGGAAGTAACCCCAGTGTCCATCCATCAATAGATGAATGAATAAAGAAGATGTCACACACACACACACACACACACACACACACACACACACACACACACACTGGAATATGATTCAGCCATAAAAAAGAATGAAATCTTGTCATTTGCAATAACATGGATGGATCTAGAGGATATAACACTAAGTAAAATAAGTCAGTCAGAAAAAGACAACACATGATTTTACACGTATGTGGAATTTAAGAAATGAAACAAATAAACCAAAAAAAGAGAAAGACAAAAAAACAGACTCTTAAATATAGAGAATAAACTGATGGTTACCGGAGGGGAGATGGGTGGGGGGATGGGTGAAGTAGGTAAAGGAGATGAAGAGTATGCGTATCACGATGAGCAGAGTAATGTATAAAATTGCTGAATCACTATATTTAACGCCTGAAACTAATAGAACACTGGACTTATTTAAAAAATGTTTTGGGGCGCCTGGGTGGCTCAGTCGGTTAAGCGTCCGACTTCGCTCAGGTCATGATCTCGCAGTCCGTGAGTTCGAGCCCCGCGTCGGGCCCTGTGCTGACAGCTCGGAGCCTGGAGCCTGTTTCAGATTCTGTGTCTCCCTCTCTCTGCCCCTCCCCTGTTCATGCTCTGTCTCTCTCTGTCTCAAAAATCAATAAACGTTAAAATAAAGAAATAAATAAATAAATAAATAAATAAATAAATAAAATAAAAAATGTTTTAATCTGTAAAATGCTAAATATGACGAGACACAGAGACAGTACGGCTGCCATACTTGTGATAGCCCTTCTGGGAGCTCAGTCTCCACTTGCTCCCTTGCTCCTACAGTTTATTTTAATTAGCTTCTGCACGAGATGAGGGACTTCGTCCCACTTCAAGAGTTTTCTTCTCCCCCCTCCACGCCCCCCTGCCCCCACTGCGACACATCTGGCCTCTCCACGCCTTCAGCCATGGGTCCCAAGGGAGAAGCTGGACCTGACTCTCCTTGGCCCAGGAGCCTGCTCATTTGCTGGGCTCCTCCAGGCTGCGGCTTTTACAAGGAGGTTTGCCCACAGGAACCCACCTCAAGCATCCAGCTCTAGTCTCGTCCACCTGGCTTTATATACCTGTGGGAACTGTCCAATGAGGCAGCTCTGGGACGACCTACAAAGTAGTCGTCTTTAGGGCAACCTTACCTCCTGCTTCAACTGGGCTCCCTGACAAGTGTCCAGATTTCAAATGACAGGACAGCTTCATCAGCCCTCTCTCTTTAGGACGGCTTGTCTCTTCACAGGAACTGGCGGCACAGACAGGACTCTCTGAGAGTCTTCCACATCAGTACGGGAGGAGACCTCCCTGAAGACTCACCGCTGGCACGCCTTCCCCACGACATGCTCTCGGCAACGGCATCCTCCGGAGGGCCCACTGCACATGGGGGTGATCGCTCCACCGATGTCACACTGACACCCTAAAGGTCAGAAAACAACAGCGGTGACCCATCAAAGCATCTCCGCGTTGAAGCTCTCCCTCCCTCTCTGAGAAGTGGCAATCAGTAAGACCAGGCTGCTTCCTACCCCTGCCACATCTCATATCCAGCAGATGTTAGAAACATATAGGCACCTCCCAAACTGAGATGGGAGGTGCCCCCAAAAATCCACTTGTAAGTGCACTTGTAAGGTCAGCTCCGACATCACTGTCTGGTGGAAGGGGACAGGAGCCCAGGAGCTAAACATGATTCAGCAACACGGTGCCCTTATAAACAACGTCTGCTAATGAGAGTCTGTGGGCGAGAGACAACGGCAGCCTGTGCGGCCACACTCTTTGAGGTGTATTATTTAACACAATATTGTCTCTAAAATCTGATGTGAGCTGTTTTGATAATACAAAAAATATCTTCAAAATGACAAAGTCTTGATGTTATTTATGAAATTAACAGATGAATCCCCATTCATCCCAATTGTGTTTTCTATAATTAAACCGACACCATGCTGGTAGAAGCAAAGTGGAAGCAGCCCCAGTTGCAATTTATTACTAGTTTCAACTGAGTATTTGGCCCAATTCCCTAGACAGAATTTTTTAGTCCCATCCCATCAGAAAGACCGCATGAAGACAAGGAACTCAGAAGAAAGATGATCCGGACAGTCTTTGCCCATCAACACTGGCTTCTCTCAGGACCCACTGGAAGTATTTACCTTGACACCCAAAGTAATTGCTCTTTTCCAAAGCATAATATCCATCTTCACACGTGTCACAGGAATCGCCATTGACATGAGACTTGCAGTGACAGTCACCATCCTGCTGCAGAATAAACAAGGTAACAAAATTTGATAAGTTCATACAATTTGCTAATCTTCAAGATTTAAAACTGCCTCACTGTATAACATGAAGCAGGATGGAGGGGATCTGAAAACATCCAGAGAGATTAGCATGCCCTGTACAATTACAGAGGCACTAATACCCTCCCCGAGAAATCCCAACGTCAACTGCTCTCCTAGTCCACTGGTATACGAACAATCGGCCCATATTACCTGCCCACACTCTCCAATTCCGCTCACTGTTCCTGCCACGTGGCACTGGCATTCTGTGAAGAAAAGACAGCATCCTTGGACCAAGGTTGCACGAAGGACAGCCCTTGGCTCTGGAAACATGACCCAGCAGCAACACTACATGTGTGGTCACTTTTGGGCACATTTCAGCAGAATTCCAGTCTGCTCCACTGACGCCTAAAACGGGACTGCTTTCTGGGGTCAGCAGAAACACCAGATCAATACCATCCACCTACAAGGAGTAATGGCCAGTATATGACCACTCTAAGACAAAGGCTGCAACATCAGGGGGGTTTTTAATGAGCCTAACGTCAAGAACACTACTGACATGCTTCCATGAGAACAAACTCTAGTTAAGGACATATTCACTCCACTTAGCCACCTTTAGTTTAGTGTCTTTAAGTTCCTGTCCCTGGCTTCAATCTAAGCATAAAATGAAACTAAAATCAAACAAGAAAGAGAGGTTATAAAAACAAGGCAATATCAACCATTTATCAATAAAATACATATGGAAACAGGATATAAATGCCTTGCTGGGATTTTCAAAATGATAGAAATTCTGCCAAAAGTAGGGGGAAAACGTCAAAATATTTACACAGAATTTCAGACAAATTGAACTTATTAAATAAATAGCTCTTTTGTGGGTTTAGTCACTGAAGTACGGAAAATTAAGAGGAGGTGGCAATATAGTAAATTATTCTGCGTAAAAACCTTACCTGAACATCCGCTGGGGTTTTCTTTGGCCAGATTCCAATATGATGGTTTGCAGATGCTGCATGAAGGACTTTCAACATGAAGCTTGCACTGGCAGTATCCCTTTGAAAGAAAATCAAGCCAACACTTGACATCTCAGAATTAAGACATGTTTTCAAACATATGTTCTGAACAAAGTTTGTCACAGAATTATATTTTGACTGCGAAAAGTAAATGAAGTGTATCCAGAGGGAATAAAAGTACTGGGTTGATTTCAACCGACTGCTCATGGCTCTTCTTTTATTATTCATTTCTTTTTTTTCTACACATAATCCGTTGTGGTAAAAATAAAACTGGAAAAAACAGGAAAAGAAATATTTAAAAATCACTTTTACTTAGAGTCGTCATTACCTGTTGGTTCTGTGACAGCAGGAACTATTAATCTACATGGAAGATTATCTCAATATTTAACATACTGAGAATCAGTAGAGAATTATATTTATCTGAAAGTACTTGTGTAATATGCAAAGGTCACTGCCTCACTGTAAGGATGCACAACCTCTCTCCGTCTGTCCCTCGGATGCCTGGAGGTCCACCATCTTCAGGCTTTGCAGCTAAGAAGACAGATCATTTCTAAAGCACTGAGAAATACCATAGTATCTGATTGGAGCAAAAGCAAATAAATTGCAATTATTTCATACACAGCTTTATTTGTTGTGCACTTAGCCTTAGTTTTTCTTAATTTTAATTATCTATTTAAGGCTTATGTGCAGGGGCCTCTGGTGGCAATGCCCTCAGAGTCACCTACAGTAGGAATCAAACACTAGGGCTCTGGAATTAAAAGTTAAAATAAGCTTTATTCTTCTGTTTTTGAAAAAAATAAACATGATCACATATGCATTCTGAACAAGAGCAATGACCTTTTAAGCAATTTGGTTTCAGATCTTATTTTATTTTTATAATTTTTTTAAACGTTTATTTATTTTTGAGAGAGACAGAGCATGAGCGGGGGAGGCACAGAGAGACAGGGAGACACAGAATCCGAAGCAGGCTCCAGCTCTGAGCTGTCAGCACAGGGCGGAGCCCAACGTGGGGCTCGGACTCACGAATTGTGAGATCATGACCTGAGCCAAAGTCAGATGTTTAACCCACTGAGCCACCCAGGCGCCCCCTCAGATCTTATTTTAATTTGCTTTTAACTTGAGGAAGCTCCCAAATGTGTTAGTCTGTAATATATATCAAAATGCATGTTAGAATTGTAACCCTTTTATAATCCTCTACTTACCAAACTGGAGTCCAGGGTACCAGCTGGGTTACAGGCACCGCTGGAGCCTATATGTGATTTAGAAAGATTTTTATTTAATTTTTTTTTTTTTTTTTTTTTTTACAGACAGCATGAGTGGGGGAGGGTGGCAGAGAGGAGACAGAGAATCTTTTCTTTTCCTGTTTTTTTTTTTTAATTTTTTTTCAATATATGAAATTTATTGTCAAATTGGTTTCCATACAACACCCAATGCTTATCCCAAAAGGTGCCCTCCTCAATACCCATCACCCACCCTCCCCTCCCTCCCACCCCCCATCAACCCTCAGTTTGTTCTCAGTTTTCAAGAGTCTCTTATGCTTTGGCTCTCTCCCACTCTAACCTCCTTTTTTTCTTTCTTTTTTTTTTCCTTCCCCTCCCCCATGGGTTTCTGTTAAGTTTCTCAGGATCCACATAAGAGTGAAAACATATGGTATCTGTCTTTCTATGGCTTATTTCACTTAGCATCACACTCTCCAGTTCCATCCATGTTGCTACAAAGGGCCATATTTCATTCTTTCTCATTGCCACGTAGTACTCCATTGTGTATATAAACCACAATTTCTTTATCCATTCATCAGTTGATGGACATTTAGGCTCTTTCCATAATTTGGCTATTGTTGAGAGTGCTGCTATAAACATTGGGGTACAAATGCCCCTATGCATCAGTACTCCTGTATCCCTTGGGTAAATTCCTAGCAGTGCTATTGCTGGGTCATAGGGTAGGTCTATTTTTAATTATCTGAGGAATCTCCACACTGTTTTCCAGAGTGGCTGCACCAATTTGCATTCCCACCAACAGTGCAAGAGGGTTTCCGTTTCTCCACATCCTCTCCAGCACCTATAGTCTCCTGATTTGTTCATTTTGGCCAGTCTGACTGGCATGAGGTGATATCTGAGTGTGGTTTTGATTTGTATTTCCCTGATGAGGAGCGACGTTGAGCATCTTTTCATGTGCCTGTCCATCTAGAGGTCTTCTTTAGAGAAGTGTCTATTCATGTTTTCTGCCCATTTCTTCACTGGGTTATTTGTTTTTCGGGTGTGGAGTTTGGTGGGCTCTTCATAGATTTTGGATACTAGCCCTTTGTCCGATATGTCATTTGCAAATATCTTTTCCCATTCCGTTGGTTGCCTTTTAGTTTTGTTGGTTGTTTCCTTTGCTGTGCAGAAGCTTTTTATCTTCATAAGGTCCCAGTAGTTCATTTTTGCTTTTAATTCCCTTGCCTTTGGGGATGAGGAGACAGAGAATCTTAAGCAGGCTCCACACTCAGCCCAACGTGGGGCTCCATTCCTCGACTCTGGGATCGTGACCTGAGCCAAAATCGGGAGTTGGACACTTAACTAACTACCTGAGCCACCCAGAGGCCCCTAGAAATATTTAAATGCTTGGTGTTTTTATATCTGTCTGTCTCTTGGTTTAGTTTGATGTTATGAGTTTTAAACGTTTTACTTAAAAAAAAATAATGCATCTGCATTTATATTTTTTGATAGATGGGTGGCAAGGACTTTGCATGTAATTCAGAAAAAGGCACACCCAAATAACCTTCGTGGTCCTTAACTCCCCAAGTCACCCCTTTTGCCACTTAATCCCATTCCCTGCCTACTACTCCAAGTTCATTTCTGACTGATGATGGAGATTAGGGAAAAGAGATTCTAGAATTTTGAACATTTTTAGGATTGTCCAGAAGAGGGCAATATTGTACCAAGAGACTTGTTAATTGTCCATTAAATAGAAGTCACAGAATTTAAGTACATTTTTTAGTCAACGAAGACTTAATTCTTTAACTATCACAATCCCCTTGTCCCCCATCTGCACTAAAATTATTTCTAAAACTAATTAGTTTGCCTTCCTGCCTTAGTCAATAGTATTACAGGCCCCGTATAATCTGTCTTCAATAAAGCGGGATCTTGCAATATCTCAGTATTATTATTACACAGCACTAGAAATGAAGAGAGCTTAGGTAAGCCTGCCCTGAGCCTGGTTTTGCCAATAATTTAAATAACTTCATAATAGGATCTTGTTTTCTTGTGAAGTGTTCTCTTAGACATTTTGCCTTTGTCTCCTCTTCGGCTGTTTCCCTTGGCTTGTCCCTTGATGATTTCATGTGCGTCTCTCTTTTTTGTTTTGATGTTCCCTCACATTCCACTGTAGGAGTGAACACGCTCTTCCTGCTCTTTGCTCTTGTTCAGCCTGGCCGTGCCCTGCTTGTGGCTCCTGCCCAGGCTGACCATGGCTGCCATCTGGCTCTGGAGGAATTATTGTGTCTGCCCCGCCCCTGTGCCCGGCTGCCACAACGCTTCCTTCCACTCCTGCCCCCCGGGGAGGTGAGCAGACACACCGGGAAAGCCTTGCACTCTGGGGACCTTCAGGGCTTCTCGAAAGTGAACTGCCCCCTCTGACTACTGGCTACAATTTCTACCAGCAAGAAAACCTGGTGTCTTGAGGAGTCTGGTGAGTAAGGTTCTAGGGAATCAAGCTGGAGGTGAATGCAGAGCTCGAAGCGCTACCAAGAGCAGGAAGTAGAGAAAACCATTCTGCAAGGGGAAAGTCTGGTGTGGACTCCCTCCAACACCTCTTCTCAACAGGGAGAGGGGCCTCTAAAGCAGCAGGCAGACGGGAGCTCCTCACCACTGGAGGCGGTACACCCCCAAGGGCACAGGCATCTTCCTTCTGTGCCCTCTGCCACAGAGCACGGAGGACTCTCCATGTCTCCTCATCAACAAGGGGGGTGAGTAGTGGGGATGACCTGTGACAGTAACAGTGTTTCCCCTTGGCTCACTCTTTCCAAACTCATTAGACTCTAGGTTACCCCCTCTCCCCTCACACCTATGCTGGGTGATGACAATCCCCCAGGAGGCCAGGGGCAGCAAGGAGACAGGGGCAGAAGCATAGCAAAGCCTGCTCTGCCTGCCAGCAAGGGGACCCAGTGGAATCACCCCTCAGGGGACTACAGGGCAGCCGGTGTAAGTGCTGCGAACCTGGAACCAGAGAGAAGGCAGGATGCCTTGGGAAGGGGTCAAGGAACACTTGTTGCAGCTAAAAGGGGTCACCTTTGCCACACTGCTCGACACGGAGAATTTACGTGTAAATCAAGAAATACAGGGGCGCCTGGGTGGCGCAGTCGGTTAAGCGTCCGACTTCAGCCAGGTCACGATCTCACGGTCCGTGAGTTCGAGCCCCGCGTCAGGCTCTGGGCTGATGGCTCAGAGCCTGGAGCCTGTTTCCGATTCTGTGTCTCCCTCTCTCTCTGTCCCTCCCCCGTTCATGCTCTGTCTCTCTGTGTTCCACAAATAAATAAAAAAACGTTGAAAAAAAAAAGAAATACAAATTCATAACACATGGAATTAAAATTTTTTTTCCTAGGAACAAAGCATTTCTGGATTCCTTTGAGGATGTACATCAGATACCTGCATTTTTTTTTTCAATATATGAAGTTTATTGTCAAATTGGTTTCCATACAACACCCAGTGCTCATCCCAAAAGGTGCCCTCCTCAATACCCATCACCCACCCTCCCCTCCCTCCCACCCCCCATCAACCCTCAGTTTGTTCTCAGTTTTCAAGAGTCTCTTATGCTTTGGCTCTCTCCCACTCTAACCTCTTTTTTTTTTTTCCTTCCCCTCCCCCATGGGTTTCTGTTAAGTTTCTCAGGATCCACATAAGAGTGAAAACATATGGTATCTGTCTTTCTATGGCTTATTTCACTTAGCATCACACTCTCCAGTTCCATCCATGTTGCTACAAAGGGCCATATTTCATTCTTTCTCATTGCCACGTAGTACTCCATTGTGTATATAAACCACAATTTCTTTATCCATTCATCAGTTGATGGACATTTAGGCTCTTTCCATAATTTGGCTATTGTTGAGAGTGCTGCTATAAACATTGGGGTACAAGTGCCCCTATGCATCAGTACTCCTGTATCCCTTGGGTAAATTCCTAGCAGTGCTACTGCTGGGTCATAGGGTAGGTCTATTTTTACTTTTCTGAGGAACCTCCACACTGTTTTCCAGAGTGGCTGCACCAATTTGCATTCCCACCAACAGTGCAAGAGGGTTCCCGTTTCTCCACATCCTCTCCAGCATCTATAGTCTCCTGATTTGTTCATTTTGGCCACTCTGACTGGCGTGAAGATACCTGCATTTTCAATGGACTCGAATTGGGGAAGAACCAGGCAGATTAGGGTCAAGTGTGTAGAGGTGACCAGTGGCGGATCTCCTGGGCTTGTCTGGGAGTCTGGCCACACACATTTCAGAGAGGAACCCGACGTCTGGCATTCTGCCGTCTTCCTTACCTTGACAGTGGGGGAAATCAGAGGCTCCTGAGAGACACCTGTCACAGCGCTGTCCTGTAATCCCCGGCTGGCATTCACACTGCCCCGTCACTGGGCTGCAAGGCGTTTGGTAGGAGCCAAGGACTGAACACTGGCAGGCTGGATAAAAAGGTGTCAGTCAGACCCAGGGCAGCAGGGCCTGGATAAGAGCATGACAGTGGGTCAGAGAGACCCAAATGCAAGTTCCAGCTATGTGACTTATTCAGACAGGCACGGCTAGGTAGAGGCAGACCCAGAGCGTTCACCACCATTCTACCCTCCTACTTTGTTTCATCCCTCCAGCAGACTCTGATCAAAGGCCAATGTGTTCAATGGCACTGGGACGAGGTGTTGGGATGGAGGTGATTAGGAAAGACACACATGCCCTGACTTCAGAGAGCTAAACATCCAGAAGAGAGGCCAGGGAATTATTGACATAGTATGAAGCACCTCCCCCACCCCCACCACTGCTAAGAAACTGTAAAAGAAATGAAGAAACGTGCCTAATGCCCTTCAGCTGGCTCTTGGCAGACTGCAGGCAAGGACTCACGTCTACTGGCATCTGGCTCAGCCTTCTTTCCCGGCCCCATGTTCCCCAGGGCCTGCCTACAGAGATCACGTCCCTACCAAGGGGCACATTATTGAGATGTTCTTAGGTTCTATGATCATTAATTTTTTTTTTAAGGTGAGTGGGGGCACCCGGGTGTCTCAGTCATTTGAGTGACTCTTCACTTCAGCCTAGGTCAGGACCTCGCGGTTCCTGGGTTCAAGCCCTGTGTTGGGCTCTGTGCTGACGGAATCCTGCTTGGGATTCTCTCTCTCTCTGCCCCTTCCCTGCTGGTGTGCACACGCTCTCTCTCTCAAAAATAGACATGTAAAAAAATAAAAACAAAAAGAAATAAAAGGTGAGTATATATTTTATTATTATTATTATTATTATTATCATTATTATTATTATTATTACTTTAGAGATCCCACGGCCCTAGGATCATGACCTGAGCCAAAACCAAGAGTCGGACACTCAACAGATTGAACTGCTCAGGTGCCCCTGCAATGGTTCATTTTTAAATGTCAACTTGGCTATGCTATGAGGCTCAGATGTTTGGCAAGCACCAAGGTAGATGTGGCTGCGAAAGGTTTTTTTTTTTAAGATGTGACTAATATTTAAATAAGTTGACTTTGGGTAAAGCAGATACCTCATCCAATCAGTCGAAAGCCTTAAGAGAAAGTTTCCCAAAGGAGGAGATCTGCCTTTGGACTTGAGCTACCCTATCAGCTCGTCCCTAGGACTCCAGCCCGCCAGCCTGCCCTGCAGATCTCAGACCCACCAGCCCCCATAATAATGCCACTTCCTTAAAATAAATCTCTCTCTCTATACACACACGCATACATCCTATTGGTTCTCTTACTGCTCTTTCTGCTATTTCTGTCTTACAGGAAAGAGAATGCAGAAACCCACACAGGCATTTGGGGCAGCACAATGGTGGCACCTCCAGCCAGCATAATGTGGGGGACATCGCCCCTGGCTCCGACGGCCACAGAGGTTGTCCAGGGAGCCTCAGGAGACACAGTTACGCTCCAGAAGTGAAAACAAAGACCCAGCCTTAAACGCAAGGCACATGGTTTTAAATGGTTTTAAATGCCAAACTCCATCTGGCATCTCATGTCTCGTTTCAATCCAGCCGTCAGTGACAGCTGCCAAATCCCAAACCCAAACCTCAACATTGGCAGCCCCTCTTTACTCTTGGAAATACTATAATGTCTTACGAACACTTTCATTCTGCTCTTTGTGTTGGTCCAGGTCCTTTGGAGTTTCTGGGAGTATTTTACGTCTTGTCTACTCCTGTTTCAGCTTTAAGACCTTTTTGCTCCCAAAGAGCAAAAAAAAAATAATGACAGTCAAGCTCCAAAGGGATAAGAATGTCTGCTGTGTTCCCCAGTGTCTTCCAACATCACACACAGCCCTGGTCCCTAGTATATGCCAAACAGATATCTGTTAAATGAAAGAATAAGTAACTATTGAAATCTTCCTGAGGTCCACTCTGTATATAGTCTCTCAGCATGCATTCCCTTACTGAATCTCGCAACACCGCCACGAGACAGGTGTTGTATGAGTAACGCCATCCTCTTCTCCATCAGTAAATTAGCTCATCAGGTGAGGTGAGGCTCTACAGACAGCATGTAAATCACAAGGTAAACATCGCCCCTTACTGTTTCCGGGATGTTCTTCCTGCCCATGACTTTGGAGCCTTTCCTTCTGTTGGAAAACAGAAAAACACCTTCTGGAAAAGCAGACTGGCTCCTTCCCCGGTCAAAGCCACAAAGCCAACAGTCAGTTCCACAGCACATGCTGCCACTACCACTCACCTCTCTGGTTACCTGGGCATAGGGCAGATTAAATCTACAGAAGATCTAAGGTTTCTTCCAACCAACCACCTCACTATTCTCCTAGACACAACCTGAATTACAAAGTGAAGGGCCAGTTCAAGACCAAATTGCACAGAACGTGGCTTCAGATCGCTCCCCATGCCCAGCCCTAGGGTTTTGTTTCCCCTCTTGGAAAGGCTGGGAGGGCTCTCCTGGGAGCATCCCAGGCCATCAACCTTCCCTACAGCACCATTTGCCAATAGCTGGTGCCATTTCTCTTGGCTGGTTTGTCTGATTCATGGGACTATGCTGACAGGTAGGAGGTTAATCTTGCACTGGCAACCTATTTAGAGGCGTTTTCTATGGAAAGACCAGTCACCACAACCCAAGGATTACAGCAATCTCCAATGGGGACAGTTCCAGGCCCTGGGCTGGGTCAGTGTGGTTGAAATTTGGGGACAGCTGCACTTGGCACACCCTCAGCTCCTATCCATGGGCAGACCATTTATTTCTGCAACCCACTCTCCTAGCCTCTATTGTTTTTTTTTTTTTTTAATGTTTATTTTTGAGACAGAGCATGCATGCATGAGTAGGGTAGGTGCAGAGAGCGGGAGAGAGAGGATGTGAAGCAGGCTCAGCACTGACAGCAGACAGCTTGATACAGGGCTCAAACTCACAAACCATGAAATCATGACCTGAGCCAAAGTCGGACGCTTAACCGACTGAGCCACCCACCCAGGCGCCCCCTCCTAGCTTCTGTTCTAAGTGCTGACAAGCTGCTGCCCAGCAAGCTATACCAGAAAAGAAGGGGAAGGAGAAGGAGCAGGGAGAGAAAAATGAAGGCGAGGAAAGCAGGAATGAGGAGTGTGGGGGTGGGGAGGAAAAGAGGGGGGATGTGGTGGGAGGAGGAAAAGGCAGAGAGTAAACCTCCCCAAATGGACCAAGTTAACTGAGAGAACTACAGTTGTATGCTGTAGTTGAAGATAAAGAACTGAACCAGACATTAGTGTAAACACATGTCTGAAATACAAATAGGCAGTTCTCCAATGTGGTCTCCTATCTATGACGTGACTTTCACCTACGAAAAAGAAAACAGCAGGGCACTTGCATGAGTCGAAATTAAGACAAGAAGAATATGGCACTGTGCTTAGGCAAGTCTGGACCAAATTAAGTTAATGCGAAACATGAATGCAGAAGCATGGTTGGCAAGAACAGCTTAGAAGGGTTTTCAAGCTCCTTTTCAAGAAGATTTTTAAAGTCTTAGGAACATTTTTTGGCTAGAATATATTGGACCGTCTGATGTGGTATTTGGGGTCATGTTAATTCTATTCTAAAATTCAGTGGCCAAGCAATCAGTTTCGTCTTAAAAACACAAAAACAAAAACAAAACAAAAACAAAAATAAAAAACCACACAAGTTAAAACACTGGGTTAGACCCTGCTGCTAGACTAAGCTCAGATGTCAGTGAGTCCAAGCTTCAGCCACTTACCTCAAAGCTGTCCCCAAGGGAAAATTTTAAAAAGATCACAATAGCAATTAGAAAAAGGAAAGAGCAAGAGAAGAGAGACATCACAAATGGAATTCTTCCAGAACCCAGTGGTCCAAATAGAACAACGAGCTTCGGGGTGTATTGCTTATACCACGCCGGGAATGTGGTGGATGGTGCATTTTCCTGAAAAACTTGGAAAAGAGCAGGTGGGCTTCTCAGAGGCTGGGTGTGCTCGGGCAAGGTCCCCTGACATAGGACTTCAGGTGATTTGCTCCCCCCCCCCCCCACCACATACCCCTGCTTGAGTTCCAAAGCCTGAACAGTGCTGTCTCCCTCACTGGAGTGGGACTAGGGTGCACGATGTATCTCTCCCTCTGCCTCACTGTGTGAGCCTTTCCCTCCACTTGAGCCACAACTTTGAACCACAGACAGAACCAGGCAGAGGCTGGCCACACACATTCACCCAGGGAGCCAGGGAGCACCTGTTCCTCTCCTCGGCCCCTCTCTGCAGCCCTCAGCACCGTTCTTCTGTGGTCTGCCTTGCAGTCAGGGAGCTCAGATGACTTTGGTAGACCTTTGGAAGCAGAGCTCCAAACCAACTCTACCAAAAACATAAGTGAGATGATATGTTCCTTTTTTATTTTTTAATCCAGACTCTTATCATTTAACACAAGGGATCTTGCCTTATACACAGTAGCTGATTAGTTTTCACGTCACGTATCATCTTCTTAGGAAGAAAAATGCTACCCTTAAACCTCAGACGTCTTCCTGATCTCTTCTGGATGGTCACTTTGGGGAACCAGGTTTTCTCAGAGAGCTGAGCATTTTACTGACACACAGTTCTGCCACCTGTTTTGGTTACGCACCCTGATTTTGCTGGGGTGGTGGGAGGGGGCGGCTCTTCCCCTTACTCCACCCCTGGATGTGGGGAGACTCAGGCTTGGCCAGTCAGAGCACAGATTTCCACGGCCATGGGGTTGGTTCAGGAATGGGCACGTGATCCAATCAGAACCAGATTTGGCTTGGAGAAATGCATGCTCTTTTCCCTAGACTTGAACCTGGAAGGAGTAATGTCCAAGTCTTTTGGGCTGCCGTAACAAAATACCACAGGCTGGGTGGCTTGAACAACAGACATTTATTTTCTCACTGTTCTAGAGGTTGGGAAGTCCAAGATTAAGGTGCCAGCAGATTCGGTTCCTGGAGACTCTCTTCCTGGCTTTCAGACAGCTCCCTCCCTCCCTGCTGTGCTCTCACGTGGCAGAGAGAGGGCGTGCGAAAGCTCACGGGTGTCCCTTCTCAGAAGGACACTAATCCTATCAGATCAGTGTTCCAACCTTTGACCTCATTTAACCTTAATTACTTCCTTACTCCAAATACAGTCAGTCACACTGGGGGTTAGGACGTAAACATGAATTTGAGGAGGACACAATTCAGGCCTCAGCAATGCCTAAAAAGTGTCAGCTACCATTTTACCACCATCTGAGACCTAAAAATGAAGCCAATCTACAAGACAGCAGACTTGCAAGATGGAGAAAAACAGATCCCACCAACATCTTTTGAGCCCCTGGATCAATCTGTTCCTGAAACCAAATATGCCTGGACAGTTCAATTACAGCCCCTAAATTCTTTATGCCTTAAGCCAGTTTAGGCTACATCTTCTGTTACATGAAACTAGAGTCATAACTGACTCTGTGATCACCCAAATGTTCTCATTGTAAAAGTACTCTTACTAAATAGTATTTTTTTTTGACAGAGAGAGAGAGAGAGAGAGAGAGAAAACATGCAAGTGGGTGAGGGCAGAGGGAGAGAGAATCTTAAGCAGGCTTCATGCCCATTGCAGAGCCTGACACGGGGCTCAATCCCAGGGCCAGGAGATCACGACCTGAGCTGAAATCAAGAGTCGGGCACTTAATCTACTGAGCCACCCAGGCGCCCCACTAAACAGTACTCTTACTAAAATATATTATGGATCTTCCTTCCTTCTGAAACAGATATTCAGACATAATTTCACCCCTTCATCATGATCCAGAGCCATTATTATAATACTCATTTACTTACTCTAATAGTGACACTCTGAGTACCTCCTGAGTTGAGGATTATTTGCTCTTCATTAAATGGTCCCAAGCTGCTATTCTTCCTCAGTTTCATGTCTGCTTTTCTGTTTCCTCCCTTACTGTTAGTGTGTTTGCCTTAGCAATTTTTCCCTCCCTTCTAATTTCGTGTTTCTAGTTCACCACGGGTTTGGCTTAGAAAACAACCAAATTCGTACAATTGTTTTTTAAAAAGAGAGACAGGCATAGGTAAGAGGGGGCCTACAGGATGCTTTTAGTAGTGAAATGCAAGGATTTTAGTGCACATCTTTGGAGGTGTTTTTGTTTGTTTTTTACTTTACAGAGGCAATAGTCGTTGAGGGATCTTACTGCTTGGTTCTCATTTTTCCTCCAGATACAGGAGCCAGATAACCAAATTCCAACTAGATGGAATAATACTCTACTGCAGTTCAAAGAATTATAGCATGTATTTAAAAACAGTAATTTTTTAAGTGGAAAAGAATGGCCAGAGTTTGAAGTTTGTTACAGAAATCCATGTTTAAATAGGCAAAGCATTAAAAATGATCACAGTTCTGGGGGCACCTGGGTGGCTCAGTCGGTTGAGCGTCCGACTTCGGCTCAGGTCATGATCTCACGGTTAACGACTTTGAGCCCCGCTTCAGACTCTGTGCTGACAGCTCAGAGCCTAGAGGCTGCTTCGGATTCTGTGTCTCCCTCTCTCTCTGACCCTTCCCCGCTCATGTTCTGTCTCTGTCTCAAAAATAAATAAACATTAAAAAAAATTTTTTTAAATGATCACAGTTCCTATAAACAAAACAGAATCATGGAGTCCCTTTAAGGAAACTAATGGTGGGGCTCCTGGGTGGCTCAGTCAGCTAAGCATCCAACTTCGGCTCAGGTCATGATCACACGGCTCAGGAGTTCGAGTCCCGCATCGGGCTCTGTGCTGACAGTTCGGAGCCTGGAGCCTGCTTCGGATTCTGTGTCTCCTTCTCCTTCTCTCCCTCTACCCCTCCCCTACTAGCACGCTGCCTCTCTCTCTGTCTCAAAAATAAATAAACAAACAACAAAAAAGAAACTAATGGTAAATTTATGTGGTAAATTAAACCACATAAAGGTGCAACTGAATGTCATGCAATTAGTGTATTAAAAAAGCACAGTTCCTACTGTAATTAAATCAATCCTGTGGCTCTTTTCAACTTCATTCAGTGTAGGTGACTGTCCCCTTGCACCTAGATAAACACAGGAGTAAGTTCTGGGGCTTTTTGGCATTCTCTTAGGTAGGAGAGCAATCATTGGGTCAAAACCCACTTTAAGCTCAAATCTCAGGGCGTTAACAATTCTACCTTCCTACCCTCCTTCTTGCTGGGGTTAAGGCAGAAGAGTAAAGGTAAGATTATGGGTTAAAGATGAAACAGAGTGTGCATCTCAGATGAGTTCCTCACGCCCTTTGGTCCTTGCCCCTGTCCTATAGATCGCGTGTAAAAGATAAGACAGAGTGGTTTCCTGCCCCTTGGACAGGTCTAGGAAGGAATGACGCAATGTATACGGCACAGATGAAATGGATTTATCAGAAGATTGATACAATTTACCGAGCAACGGTTTCCAGGTGAAAGAGGGATCCTAAATTCACCCAAATGCTCCAATTTCAGGCAGTAACTATCTGAGAGTCTGAAGCCCCAGAAGCAAAGAGCAGAATGAAAGAAAAATGACCATCTGCTCAGAATCATAAACAAATCCTCCGGGATTACTTAACATAGGAGATTTTCTTTTTTTTTTTTAGCCACATCCACATTAAGAAATAATTTTACACTGAAACCCAATATACACACAGATTGACAGATGAGAAAGATATAGAAACAGATACTTATTAAAATATAAGCTAACAATGAACAATAACTTTGCAAAACATTTCTTTCCACGACTGCTTATACTGCATTCTAATAATTTCTAGTCTATTGTTTCACTTTAATGCTGGTCCCTACTCACGTGACTTCTCCATACACTAATGTGTGACCTGCAGGGTAAAAACTGCAGTCTTGGGGGGCGCCTGGGTGGCGCAGTCGGTTAAGCGTCCGACTTCAGCCAGGTCACGATCTCGCGGTCCGTGAGTTCGAGCCCCGCATCAGGCTCTGGGCTGATGGCTCAGAGCCTGGAGCCTGTTTCCAATTCTGTGTCTCACTCTCTCTCTGACCCTCCCCCGTTCATGCTCTGTCTCTCTCTGTCCCAAAAATAAATAAAAAACGTTGAAAAAAAAAAAAAAACCTGCAGTCTTGGAAGCCTTGTCCTCATACTTTTTGAGATCCCGGGACCTCTAAGCACTGCGTGTGTTAAGGCAGAGAATATAATTCCTTAAGTACGCCAGGCTGGGAGTCAAGAAACATGGTGTTACTCATCAATCACCCTGCGACTACCTCGTTCTCACTTATTCTCCTGGATCTCAGATCAGTTGACGTAAAAATAAGTAATTTCAATTTCTTTTTTAACTCCCAAAATTCTAATGCATGTTGTTTCATCACTGTTGTAAATAAGCTACCAGGAGAGATGGGTGCAAATGTACAGAGGGATAAGGCTGATGGGTGACCAGAGAGGAAATACCCCATTTTAATGTGTTGGATTTATTGAGATATGATTCATATACAATGTAATTTGTCCATTTAAATATACAATTTAATGTTTTTAATATGTTCACAAGGTTGTGCGACCGTCAGCACAATCTGACTTTAAAATAATTTTTGTTCCCCCTAAAAGAAACCCCATACTCATTAGCAGGCAACCCCCATTGTCCCATCTCCACCTCCCCCCCCCCAACCTCCATCCCAGCCCTAAGCAACCACTCGTCTACTTTCTGTCTCTATGAATTTGCCTGTTCTCAACATTCCACATAAATGGAATCATACAGTATGTGGTCTTTTGTGACTAGCTTCTTTCACTCAGCATCACGTTTTCAAGGTCCGTGCAAGTTGTGGCAGGTGTCCATACTTCATTCTTTTATTCCCAATAATATTTCATAATATGGACATGGTACATTTTATTTATCTATTCATCAGCTCTTGAACATTTAGGTTGTTTCCACTTCTTGGCTACTTTGGCTAATGCTTCCATGGACATTCATATACAAGCTACCATGTGATTTTGTGTTTTCACTTCCCTTGGATATATATACCTAGGAGTAGGCTTTCCTGGATCACATGGGAACTCTAGGTTTAACTTTTTGAGGAATAGCAAAACTGTTTCCAAATGGTCTTATCATTGTGCATTCCTACTAGCAATGTATGAGGGCTCAAATCTCTCCACATCCTTCCCAACATTTGTTACTGCGTGCCTTTATAGTGGCCAGGAAATGATATTTCATTGTGCTTTTAATCTGCATTTACCTAATAACTAACAATATAGCACACTTTTTCATGTGATTATTAGTCCACTGTATATCTTCTTTGGAAAACTATTCAAATCCTTTGTCCATTTATTCATTAGGTTGTCTTTTAATTATAGTGTTGTAAGAGTTCTTTCTTGATACTGTATATCTGTGCCTTATCAGGTACATGAGTTGCAAATACTTTCCTTCTATGGGTTGTGTTTTCACTTTCTTGATGGTGTCCTTTGAAACAAGTTATTTTAAAAGTCCAATATCTATTTTTCCTTTTGTTGCCTGTGCTTTTGGTGTCAAATCTAAGAAACTATTGCCTAACCTAAGGTTACAAACATTTATGTCTATGTTTTCTTCTAGGAGTTTTACAGGCTTTGTTAGCTCTTACATTTAGGCATTTGATCCACTGGGGGTAAAAATTTGCATACGGCATGGTATAGAATCCACTCACATTTAATGTTGTTGTTGATATGGTTGGATTTACCTCTGCCATTTTGCATTTTGTATTCTTTATGTCTCATATCTTTTTGTTTCTCTATTCACCCTTTATTGCCTTGTTTTGTAGTAAATGAATATTTTCTAGTGTAGCATTTGACTTCCTTTAATGACCTGAATAATTATTTTTTGTTATTGTCTTAGTGGTTGCCCTAGAATTTACAAAATACATCTCATCAGAATCTCCTTCAGATTGATATTCACTTAGTTCCAGTGAACTGGTCCAGTTACTCCTATGTAACTCCGTTCTTTGTTTCTGTGGTATTACTGCCATACATATTATGTCTATATATGTCAAAACCCAACAATACGTTGTTAAAATTATTTATATAATCTGTATCTTCTAAAGAAGCCAACAGAAGAGAGAACATACATATGTAGAGAGTATCCTTATCTTTGCTGGTTCTCTTCATTTCTTTCCATAGATTTGATGTCATTTCCTTATTCTAATTCTTATCTTTGTCCTATCTCCTTTGTGCTACTATTATTAAACATATCACATTTCTGTATGTTATAGACTTACACACACCTGTATGTACATATATTCTATGTATGTTATGGGCCCACCCAATATACACATATATGTGTGTGTATGTACAGTCATGTGCAATTTCTTTTAAAATCAGTCAAGACAAGAAAGGATAAAAATATGCAATTATACTATCTTTTGTAATACTTACTGTTAGGGAATAAATTATGTTCCCCCAAATTCATACATTGAAGCTCTAACCCCTGATGTGATTGTATTTGGATATAGGACTTTTAAGAGGGTAATTAAGCTTAAATGAGGTCATAAGGGTGGGGCTCTAATCCTATAGGACTGCTGTCCTTATAAGAAAAGGAAGAGATACCAGAGATCTCTCTCTCTCTCTCTCTTTCATTCTTTCTGCCCACACACAGAGGAAAGGCCATGTGAGGTTGCAAGGAAAACACAGCTGTCTGCAAGCCAGAAAGAGAGTAGTCACCAGAAATCAATTTTCTAGCACTTGATCTTAGAATGCTAGACTCCAGAACTGTGAGAAAATAAATGTCTGTTGTCTGAACCACACAGTCTGTACTATCCTGGTATGGAAGCCCAAGCGGACCAAAACACCTATATGATTGCCTTCCCCAACACTCTGTATTTTGCACATGGATTCCAACTACTGTCTCGTGTCACCTGCTTTCAGCCTTGAAGGACCTCCTTTTGTATTTCTTGTAAGGCAGGTATGCTGGCCTCGAATTCTCTGTTTTTGTTAATCTGGGAATATTTTTATTTTTATTTAATTTTGAAAGATAATTTTGATGGATATAAAATCCTTGCTTGACAATTTTTCCCTGTCAGTTCTTAGAATGTGTGGTCCCACTACCTTCTAGCCTCTGTTGTTTCAGATGAGAAGTCAGTTAACATTCTAATGGGTTCCCTTGCATAGGCTGAGTTATTGTTCTTTTGCCCTTGCAAGATTTTTTCTTTGTTTTTCAACACTTAAACTATGCATTGCCTGAGTATGGATCTCTTTGATTTATCCCGCTTGAAGTTCATTAAACTTCTTAGATGTGTAGATTGTTTTTCATTAGATACAAGGAGTTTTTCTGCCATTATTTCTTTGACTATTTTTTCTGGCCCCTCCTCTCTCCTCTCTGTCTGGTACTCCCCTTCTGTGTATGTCAGTGCACTTTGGTATCCCACATTTCTCTGAGGCTCTGTACATTTATCTTCCTTCTTTTCCTGTTTTCCAGACTGAATCATCTCTATTGATCTACCATCAAGTTTGCTGACTCTTTTGCTGGCTCAAATCTATGACTGAATCCCTGGGGAATTTTTCATTTCAATTATACTTTTCAACTTCAGAATTTCCATTTGGTTATTTTAAAGAATTTCTCTCTCTTCATTGATATTCTCCATTTGATAATACTTTATCATTACACCCTCCTTTAATTCATTAAGCATTGCTTCCTTTAGCTCTTTACACATATTTATAACAACTATTTTGGTCAGCTAAATCAACCATTTGAGCCATTCAAAAGCAGTTTCATTTTTTTAGTATTTATTTATTTTGGGGAGAGAGAGTGTGTGTGAGTGGGGAAGTGGCAGAGAGAGAGGGAGAAAGAGAATCCTAAGCAGGTTCTGCACTATCAGTTGGGATGGAGGGGGTAATGGAGCTCAAATGTCACAGACTTATCGTTCTTACTGATGTTTAGACTTTCTTTTTTTCAATGTTCATTTATTTTTGAGAGAGAGTGAACACAACCAGGAGAGGGGCCAAGAGAGAGGGGTACAGAGGACCCAAAGCGGGCTCTGTGCTGACAGCAGAGAGCCCGATGCGCAGCTTGAACTCATGAACCGTGAGATCATGACCTGAAGCAAAGTTGGATGCTTAAATGACTGAGCCACCCAGGCACCCGAATATTTAGATTTTCTTAAATAAATGTTTCTTTGTTAGCTCTTAGGACAATTTCCAGAGAATTTAAATGATTATTAAAAATTCTTTACCAGTTAAAGTCTGTTTTGTTGGAGAGAGGTCCACTGAACTCTCTACTCTGTCATTCTGGAAGTCCCACCTCCCTCCACTTTGTCCTGCATACACCTTTGCATTTTCTACCCACCTCAAAATGAATTCGTTCCAGTGGTGAATAAACGTGGAAAAGTGCATTCTTAAAATATTGTATTACTCTCTACCTTTATATCTGTATACACAAAGGCACCACCTGATAGCTTTGCCCAAGGGAATGACCAGGTTGGATTAGTAATTCATTCTAGCAGAATGAGTCTGGAGTTGTGGCTGGTAAAGAGGAGGAAGAAAGAAAAGCTTTGAGATACTTTCAACCACAAGAATGGCAGCTGATGCAGAACTAACATGAATGTCAACAGATTATTAGGAAATTAACATGAGACATTCTGTCCACTCCTTGCCCTCAATTTATATTTAAGGTATAACTGGGGAAGTGTCAACAAAACAAAGGGCAGCTAGAAAATGCTTTCCTGTTATAGGAGGGGAAGGAGATAAACTATCTGCCTGTCCTAACCCTCCTCTTCCTGCTTTTGCTGAAAAGGCTTTCTCCTACCATGAGCTCCTCTGGACTTGGGCCCTCGTGGACACCTGAAATGTAAGGTCTCTACTCCCTCTCCCTCCCACTGATTCCTCACTCTGTCCATGACAGACTCAGGGTCTCTGGCTTAAAACAGAAATGTAATCATCCCTAACTTGTGTGCAAAACTTCATGGTTTGGGTATCTTTCCCCAGGAACAACATTATGAGCAAGAATGAGGTTCCCATGCCAGACCATGGAGCCAGTTTAGAGGAATCTACGTCTACTGTGGTTCACACAATTCCAACAGGAGCATGGCCCCTACGGATAGTTCCATGAGAAACACACTGGGCATCCCAACCGCTAATACTGAATTTCTCTAGCTGAGGGGCAGCTTCTGTGGCTCCAAGGTGGCAAAAGCTGAGAGGCAGGGGCAAAGGATAGAGTTCTGGGAACAGGGCACGCTGGCGGGGGGCCGGGAGGAAAAGGAAGCGTTTTCTTTTCACTACAAGTGAGGGCTTCCCAGGCTTGAAGAACTTTACAGTCAGTGCATCTGTAACCTGCATTACTATGAGGCAATTGAGAAACACAGGGGCTAGGCAACTTGCCCCAAGTGACACCTAGTGTGAACCTTGTGGTGCTTCACCACGTTAGCCTCCAGCGCGGGGACAGTCGGTCCTGCTTGCACCGGCCTCCACGGTTTCCCAGTGTGGCTGACCTGGCAGGTGAGAGGGCTCAGTACTGGTTCTGGCCTCCCACCATGTTCAGGGGCTGGCAAGCTAAAAACAGCACTTCCCAGATTCTCCTGGAGCTGGGTTCCGGACATCTGGAGGTCGACTTGGTTTTGCAAAGAAGTACTCCAATAAGGTTAGAAGGGTGGGAAGTAAGGAGAAGGCTGCCTTCTGGCACCTACTGAGCATTTCTGTAGCTGAGTCCCGCGTGGCTTCCTGGGGACCAAGAGATGGCTGTGGAGGTGGTGGGACTGCAGTCCTTCTATGCTCTAGCTGTGCTACCGCAATCTGGGCTTAACACTCTGCCTTTCTGTGGAGAGTCTCCTTGGAAGCCCCGCCTGGAGCCTGCTGCTCAGCCCTTAACGACTCAGCTGAGCACCTAAGTACCCGGAGCAAGTCCCTGTCTGTTTATAATACCTGGAGTGGTGTAGTTCCTGTCTTGAGCCCCCACTGATAATCCTATCCTCTCTTCTCTCCCTTCCCCTTCCCTGTTCTACTGGGGAAGAACACCGGTAGGCAGTGGAGGGCAGACAGGGGAGCTCTCCAGCAAGTTCTTGCATCCATTTGCTCATTCACCCAACATTTACTGCCTTCCTATTTTGCTCTAGGGCCTGGACCAGACACCTCCTCTTCCCATTCTCCATCCCCTTCAGCGACTCTTACTAGGTAGGACGAGGCACGAGGACACAGAACAAGTTGGGGAGCGGGAAGACGTTCGTGGTTTCGTGCTTGCTGGTCCCCCTCCCCAGAAGATCCACCTCCTCTCCTTGTCTGGCCGGCAGTTTCCCAAACACTGAGCAGATACCAGCTCTTTCCAGAGCCAGGATCCGCACCCAGGCAGCTGGCTCCAGAGCCCGTGTGCTCACCACCAGGGAGGAGGAGGGGTAGGGTGCGGAAGACAAAAGAAGGGAGGTGACGTGGCCCAGGTAAGGAGACAGTCACATGTAACATGAATATATAAGCCAGGGGGCTCACTTATTAACCTGCAGGCCACACAGCTGTGGCAGCCAGGGCCTCTGCATTTCCTCTGGAGGGACTAATGATCATCGTGCTATGTGCGGCACACTTACCTTGGCAAATAGGGAAGGAGTAGAAACCCAGGCGGCAGGCATCACACCGAGGGCCCTCGACCCCAGGGCGGCAGAGGCACCTTCCGTAGGCATCGCATATTTCAGGGAGAACTCCTTCCAAGTTACAGTCACACCCTGCAAGGAGAAGAGACTCTCAGAGGGGCCTCCAGCCTCTGTTCCTTTTGCAGTTTCTGCCTTCCCTCAGGTTTCTGTCACGGAAACTTAGACTGTGACTTATCTGTGGCTTATAGACATTCTTGACCTAGAACACTACATATTCAAGGGAAAAACAACAAATATCAAGAAAAGGTCAGAGATGCCATTAAGAAATATGTAGGGTGGGCACTCGTTTGCAAAGCAGCTAACTCTTTTAACATCTATCCCTGGGTGGCTCGGTCAGTTGAGTGTCCAACTCTTGATTTCTGCTCGGGTCATGATCCCAGGGTCATGAGGTCAAACCCTGCATCAGGCTCTGTGCTAAGCATGGAGCCTGCTTGGGATTCTCTCTCTCTCCCTCAACCCCTCTCCCCTGCTTGCACTCTCTCTCCCTCTCTCTCTAAAACAAAAGAAAACAAAACAAAAAACCTACCTACTCCCATGGAAATACTTTGTTTTTTCCCAAATCTTAGCCTTGTACAGTAAAACTTCAAGTTAATAGACTCCTACCTAATGACAATCTTGAATCAAACATATTTCTACCTTCCATTTTTTATAAGAAAAGAAATGAACATAAATCCAGCCCTACTATGTGCCAGCCATGGCTCTGGGGGCTACAGGTGGGTTGTCTCGCTTAATCCTCCAGGACCAAGGCCTTCCCAGCAGTCAGGCTGCTTCCATTCCCTCAAACATGTGCTCTGCCACCTCAGGGCCTTTGCTCTGGCTGTTCCCTCTGCCTGTAATGCCCCTTTCCGGTTCTTTCTCGTCCTCTCCTAGGAGGGTCTCCCCCAACCAACCCGCACAAGCCCTCCCCTTCCCCCTCCCCCCCCCCCCTCGGCTCTTCTCTCCCATTGCTGTTGGTTCTTTCACAACACTTTAATTACTGAAATCACTGAATGGCCTCATGACTTGTGCTTTGACCCATAGAAGGAAGTGAAAGTGCTCTGATGTGATTTCTGAGCCCAGGTCACGACAGGTTTTGCGGTTTCCATTCTCACCCTCCAGGAACCCTGAGACCAGCATGTGAGTCCTCAGGGAAGGGAACGCTTTACTGTCGGTTACGGTCTTGGCATTGAAACCAAGCACTGGAATTCAGTAAGAAACTGGACTTTACCACTGGCATCGAGGCCCAAAGAATCCTTATTTATAACCATCTGTGAACAGAAAGAAAGCATCTGGTACCTATGCATTTTTTAAACTGTTTCTGGGGGCGCCTGGGTGGCTCAGTTGGTTAAGCGTCCAACTTCGGCTCAGGTCATGATCTCACAGTCTGTGAGTTCAAGCCCCGGGTCAGGCTCTGTGCTGACAGCTCAGAGCCTGGAGCCTGCTCTGGATTCTGTCTCCCTTTCTCAATGCCCTTCCCCTGCTCACACTCTGTCTCTGTCTCTCTCAAAAATAAATAAATATTTTGGGGTGCCTGGGTGGCTCTGTCGGTTAAGCGACCAACTTCGGCTCAGGTCATGATCTCTCGGTCCATGAGTTCAAGCCCCGCATCGGGCTCTGTGCTGACAGCTCAGAGCCTGGAGCCTGTTTCAGATTCTGTGTCTCCCTCTCTCTGACCCTTTCCCGTTCATGCTCTGTCTCTGTCTCAAAAATAAATAAACGTTAAAAAAATTGTTTTTTAAAAATAAATAAATATTTAAAAAAATTTAAAAAAAACTGTTTCTGAAAATCACTTTTCAACATTTCCTCTTCCTTACCTAGCAAACAGTCCCACACAGAGTCAGAAACCATGAGGGCCCCCTCACGTCTGCCTCACCTCCCCACACCTCCCCACTGGGTCATAATGATTGTACCTCAGGAAAGTCCCTGGAATCTTCCTCTGCTTCCAGAGTTCCAGAGTCTTCATCCAGGGCTTCACCCTTGTTTGCCTAGATTATTTATAGAGCCTCCTAACCAGGCTGTCTGCTTCCCATCTTGCTCCCTTCCAATCCATTCTCCAAGCTGGTATCAAGAGAGATCTTTCTAAAACGCCAACCTTCTCACCTCGTATCATTTTCCAGTTTAAATCCCCCAAGGGTGACACAACACTTTCAGGACACAACCCAAAGTCTTTGACGTGTGTGACACAGTAACCCCTTCAAAATCTGCCAGGCTGCCAGCACCCTAAGCAGCACCTTTGCACAAACTAGAAAAAGTGTCCCTTGTCAAGATGCTTTCCTGACCCTTGCCGTACAATGGCCACCATAAATATACAAATCTTCGATATCCTCCATGGATATGGCTCCCCTTCCCCCCCCTTCAACCTGCACATCTGAGCCTGGCTGCCCATCCTGGTCTTTCCCTAATCCTCTCCACCTCCTGAACTTCTTCCCCGTTCCCCTGATCCAGCCCCAGGAACCTACCAGCCATCCCCTCTCGTATCCCCATGGCTTCTCTCAGCTGTCCCTATGCCTGGCTAACTCCTTCATGCTCCAAGACCCCGCTCCTTCTCCTGCTCTGGGGAGTCCTCCCACAGCCTCTACCCTCCTCCTTCCTGCCTGCCTCCCTTCCCCTCTTCATTCCGTAAGGATGCCCCCCATCCTGCATGCTTCCATAGCTTTGTGTTCTCACGCAGCCATAGTGTTAACTCCTGCTGCTGTAACTGTTCACCTGCCTGTGTTTTCACAGGACTGGGAGCTGCCAGGGAGTGGGGACTGTGAGGCAGTCAGCTGCCTGGGCAGTGCCTAGTACAGGGCGGGTACATTCATTCTGAATGAAGAATACACTAAATAGTCTCTTGAACACCTTCAGTTCTTTTTCGTAAACACGATTCCTTGAATTCTATTTTACTGGCATCCATACAGAGCCTCCAAACTGAGATATCAGAATTTGCCTGTCCATCCTGAAGCCTTAGCTGACAGGTCTCCATGACAACAGACTCCCCACCCTGCCAAGCGGATGAAATGCCCGGGCCGGGGAAGGACGGCCAGGAAAGCATGCCCCAGCGGCTGCTGCCCCGACCCGAGCTCCCACCGTTAGCGCGTCCTCCAGCCCCAGTCACACTGACCTCAAAGCTCTGGCAAAGGCATCTTGCTAATTATAAAGTGACTGCAAGAATCAAACCCTTTCTATGATATTTGTCAAGAAACCGGCTGGGCACTCATGTCTTCAGGCCACATGGACAGCTTTCCATAACCATCCCCAGCTTGCCTCAATCTCCTAGGTAAAGTAAAGTAAGCACCTGGAGTCTTCCTGCAGCTGTTTTTCCGCTGGTCCCTGCTCTTTGAACTTGGAGGCATAAAAGCGTACACGTGCCTGTAGGCTAGTGTCCCTCTAGAGTGTATGTTTCGCATATGCTGTCGTTTTCAAATGGAGCCCTTGAAGATGTGTCGAAGATACACTAATTTCCTAGAAATAAATCTTGAGTGGATATAAATGATCACTTGGCCCCAGAAAACCCTGATAATATCCAAGGTCATGAAATATAATGGAAAAAAAAAACCCTGCAAACATTGTGATCTGCAAAACTGTTCTGTCCTTTGGCTTCAAGTCATTGTGTCTGGAACTGAGCGTATGGATTTCCTAGAAAAGTGGTTCTCAATCTTTGCTGCACTTTGGAATCTCCCGGGAAAATACAATTACCTGGCAGTGGAATCCTAAACCCAGAATTCTGATATAATGCCACGACCTGTAATCTATGGCCCAAGAACCAAACCCATCCCTGTTTTAGTAAATAAAAGTTTTACTGGGACACAGCCAAGATCTCACATTTACATGTTGACTATGGTCGCTTCCCCGGTACAACAACAAAGTTGACTTTTTGCAGCTGCACCTACAAATCTAAAAACATTTACCATCTGACCCTTTGCAGGCAAGTTTGCCAACCATTAAGCAGGATTTTTAGTAAAGTAGTGGTTCTTAACAAGAGACATACATCAGAATCATCTGGAAAACCTCTTCAAAAGATAAGCCTGGACTTCATCCTGGAAAAGGCAGATTAAGATCTGGAGTGCTACAGAGGAATTTCCACTTTGTAAAAGCAAGGGATTCTAAAACACAGCCCTGTTTCAGAACCACTGTACTAGAAAACATGAAAACGTCAATGGACCTTCATGAATTCAAACTCTCCGGGGTGCTCGGGTGCTCGATATTATCGATATCTGATATTATCAGACGTTTAACTGAATGAGCCCTCAACTGGGTGTTTTTAAAATGCAATAATCAAAGGGGCACCTAGGTGGTGCAGTTAGTTAAGCATCCAACTTTAGCTGAGGTCATGATCTCGCAGTCTATGAGTTCAAGCCCTGCATTGGGCTCTGTGCTGACAACTCAGAGCCTGGAGCCTGCTTCAGATTCTGTGTCTCCCTCTTTCCCTGCCCCTCCCCAGCATCCCCCTCTCTTTCTCTCTCTCTCTCTCTCAAAAATAAATAAGTAAACATTAAAAAAATAAAATAAAATGCAATAATCAAAGACCAAATTGAAGTAATATCTGTGTATTCAAATTCCCAGATAGATCTCACTGCATTCACTGAACCTTCTTTTCCTTGAGGCTGTATTCTAAGGCTTCCCTCATATTTTCTAACAGATGTCTGAACAGTCCTTCAAATTCAATTAAATTTCTTTTCCTGAAGTTACCAGCAGTCTAGTGGGGGAGAAAAAGAATGGACTAACAAAGGAATTACTGGAAACAGATGGTAAATGGGAGATCTAAAACATTTTTGTGGAAGAAAACCCAAGATGTGTGGTGTAATCAAGGCTCAAAAGCAGAGTTCCATTCTAGTCAACGAACAGACATTAAGGAAACGTTTGCAGACAGCCACTGTGGACAGGATACTGCCCGCTGTGGGCAGGGTAGATACTGTGGGAGTTAGAACCATAGTTGCTGTGCTGTCCTCAAGCGACCAAGTGTCTGGTGAAGGCTTTAGACAATACCCCTCATAACAATGCAGAGCCCAGTGGTTTGCTCAGAGGAGCTGGGTACGGGTAGGGCAGAAGGAGGAAGGAAAACAGGAAGGTAAACAGGATCACATTACCTAACCTCAGGTCAGCCCACTGTGCTGCCCCCAAGTCCTAGGACATTCCCCACACCCACTCCCTCCCCCACATTCTGAGATGACTCTTAACACACCTTCCGTCTCTTCAACCCCAAAGCTTCCTCCCCAACCTCACCTTCTGCCCCTGACCTTGATTCTTACTCCATAGAGGAAAAAGAAGGAATGGCCAGAACATAGCATCCCTAAGTTCCCACCACTGCATCTACCTCCCCACCACCCCCCCCAGCCTTGCACTTCACCTTGTCTTCTGCAGCCTTTCCCGCCTTCAACAAATGGCACCTCTTCCTCCTGTTTGCCCCATCCAGAAGCCTTGGAATCACCCCAGCGGCCTCGCTTTCTCTCATATCCCACCTCTAAGCCAGCAATCCCCTGGGGAGTCCTGGTGTCTCTATCTTCAGATTATAGCCACATTCTGTCCACTTCCTGTCACCACCACTGACACGTCCTTGTTCTGAGCCACCATCGTCTCTCCCTCACAGATGATCACAGTAGCCTTCCAGGACATCTCCCTGCTTCCTCTTTTCTCCTCCTACAACTGGTTTTCAACACCAGTCGCCATGGAGTTCCTTATACAATGCCATTTGTCTATGCAAACTGTGCATGGCTCCTCTCTGAGAATAGAAGGTAAAGTCTTTGCAGTGGGTGACAAGGGCCTGCCATCTGGCCCCCAACACTTCCCTTCCTTACCTCTCTTGCTGTGTTCACTCCGCTTTCACACCCTGCTCTCCTTTTGGTTCCATGAACACCCCCTCCCCCCATGTTCCTGCCCCAAGGACTTTGCATTGGCTCTTTCCTGGGTCTGGGTGCTTGTCCCCAGGTACCTGCAGAGCTCACCACTCACCCCCTAAGGTCCTTGCTTATCTCTTCAATAAGGTCCCTCCTCGACAACCCTATTTAAATCTGCAAACCTCACATTCCCTCACTTCTCTCCCAGACTTACGTTCTGCACAGCACTCATGGCCAAGGCTACCTCCAGCACATCCCTTGAGCCGCTATAGTGTTGCAGAAATGGAAATCTGCCAGAGAGAGCTTTCCAGAGACCATCTTCTTGACTGGTCACAAGTGCCCCTTCTCTGCCCACCCGAACCCTGGACCCAGCGGGAGGAGAGGCACATGTGCTCACCTCCACCTGGCATTACCTCCACCCCAATGACATGAGCATGTGACCATCAGGCTGCTACTGGCACCCTGGGGGGTGAGAAGCAAACTCAGTGGATGATGGGAACATGATCCAGAAAGGGGCACAGTCACGGGCCGTGAACATGTGGTGTGCCTTTCTGAGTGTGTATGCCCCCACGTGTGCCATTATGGGTTTACACAGGAAACTGCCCACAGCTCCAGAATCAAACCTCAAGACCTAGAATATTCCTCATATGGGTTAGTTTATGCCTACCATGTGAAAGCCCCCCCCCCGCCTTAAAAATAGCACCTTTGTGCAGCACACAACCTTGCATATGATAATCTAACACAGAGAGATTTTATTTATTTAGTGGCTTATATATTATTTTTGTTATTGTAGGAGTCCCTCCACTGGAATATAAGCTATAGGAGAGCTGGGAATCTTTCTCTATTCTCTTCACTGATAAGTTTCCAGCACACAGAATGTGCTGAACACATAATAGGTGATCATAAAATACTTGTGGAATGAGTGATTAGGTAGGTGTAGCACCCACACCCTCTCGGCACTCACCTCTCTACCCCAAAGGCTGCTTCCTGCACACCTCTGCCACTCTCTGCCCAGGGGTACCCCCTCTGGCCGAAGGAGCCCCTTGGCCTTCCAGCATACCAAGCCGGAAGTACCAGAGTCGATGCCCCCAAAGCAACCTTCCATTGATGGCAAGTCACTGAAGGTATCCCTTCAGCTGGGATAATGCTGAGCAAGTTCTGTGCTGTCGCCTAGAGTCGCCTAGGGGAATGGAGCTCCAGGTGGTACAGGCGGACCTTGCTTGCTAACAGCTCCCTTCACTCCCTGACTCACCCTCTTACTGATGTCTCCTGGGATCATATCCCGAATCATTTGCTTGTGCTTCAATCTTTTCTCGGGGTCTCTGCACGTAGAACCCAACTAAGACAGTAGCAACGGACCGCCACCGGAAGTTTTGGGCAAGCAAGTGATCTACATTTCAAGCTCTGTTTAGTTTCCTTAATCAGGTAGCATCACGCAAAAGACAGACTAAAACAGAGAATGATGGGTGGTGAGGAACTGAAATAGGACAGCCCCACAAGGCACCCATCATGCTCCAGTAAGGACCATTAAAGCTTGGGCACAGTAGTTAGTGGGCACAGGAAGCAGAAAAATAATATGGAGCATAACATTTCCATTGACGTTAAAGCAAAAGAGAAGGTACTTGCCTTTCATATCTCCAGCTACTGAATCTTCTGGACTTGGGGTAGAAATAGGGAATATGGGAATTCCTAGAAAAATTGTTTTTAAAAAAAGACAGAGAAAGATTAAGGAGATAGTAAAGTAAAACATTAAGTTGCACAAACTAGAAGGAAGCCCTTCAAACTTACTGCAAAGTAGCATGTAGAGCCTAATTTAGAGAAAGGCAATACCGCTTGCCATATTGAAAATAATAACAACTGAAACCAGACTGGTCAGATGTTCTGATTTGTATATTAAATGAACTGAAATGGATATTTTGTGCTCGCAATAGCTATGTCTCAGTCTGAGCAAGGATGAGCTTGGTTTCTCTAACATTTATTGGTTTTTTAATGTAAAATTGAAAATAGATTTTGTTTTTTTTTCAAGTTTTTCCCCCTAAAATTTGACTGATGCCACAAAATTGTTTCAAGGTTTTGTTTTGTTTTGTTTTTTGGTCACTAAAAAGGCAACTACAATTTCTGCTCATCCTGTATCTAATAATTACAGATTCTAAACTGACTAAACCTCAATTCAGTGCTACTATGTTTGGGCTTAAAAATTCGTTCCTTAAAAAAAAAAAAATTGCTTTCAGGCAGCCTGGGTGACTCAGTCAGTTAAGCAGTCGACCTCAGCTCAGGTCATGATTTCACATCTCGTGGGTTCGAGCCCCACATCAGGCTCTGTGCTGACAGCTCAGAGCCTGGAGCCTGCTTCAGATCCTGTGTCCTCCTCTCTCTCTCTCTGCCCCTCCTCTGTTTGTGCTCTTTCTCTCTCAAAGAGCTCTCATCCTCCAAATCAGGATACTCAATGGTAGGAGGGGGTGCTAGGTTCAGAATTCCCCTGGGACAGCAGGTGTGAGCCAGGACATATAGTCACCCCATTCACATGTGCCCTGCCCCCATGTCCCCACAACTCGGTCCGCTTTTCCTGCCACGCAGAGCTGGGAAAGCAAGAACCAATGCAGTAATGGCGGGGGGGGGGGGGGGGTTGGTTGAGACAGTGTTTCTTTGTCCTAACAGGACAGTGCAGTGTTTACACTTTTGCAGAACAAACAGAACCATGGCTCTTGTAACAATTTGCAGAGTTGGTTTCAGACTCTCCTGCTTCATGTTCTATAGTGTTTCTACAAGATACATACTTTTTCTCTCTGAGATGCTGAGATACTCAGATCACTGCAGTGGGGAGGGGTGGAGCCCATGATAACTTGGCCTATCACACAGTGGGGGAAAGGGGAAACATATCCCCCTGCCACCCAAAACAATGCGTATGCACATGGACATCTGGTACCGTTGACATTTCTTCCAGGTTTTTTTTGAACAAAAATCACACGCATGGATCACTGTTAAATTGAAATTGCCAATATTTGACCTCTCTGACCTACTGGGATAATACTATGGTACAACCTAACGTAATCACCAGACATAAACAACTGACTATAAAATGTACTCATATAAACTTTATGTTCTGAACTTTTGGCAACACTTCCATGTAAACACAGCATACCTGGCCCCATTTCTGTGGTGAGCCCCCCACCGCCTGCCGTGCTCTCGGGAATTAATGCACAAGGCCCAGCTATGTGCCAAGAAAGGAGGCCTCTCCTTCTGCAGCCGCTACTTACTCAAGCAAAACGGGAAATTATAGTACCCAACTGCACATTCCTCACAGTTGTCTCCGCGGAAATTCGGTTTGCACTTGCAGCGGCCTGAGCCCGGCTCACAGTCATCTGCATGTTCGGGGTTACAGCTGCAAGCTACGAGAAACATCAGGGTTCAGAGATCAGTCCTTCCCTTCACTGCACTTAATATGGTAGCTATGTCCCCAGGACTTCTCAGGCGATGTTTAATGCTCTACTATCGGTCACGGTTATTCTTGAAAGGGCACAGCCTGTTTTCTACTTCATACCCCGTCAATAGTTTGCAATGATCAAACCCCAGGGGCCCCCAGAGAACTCAGATAGGCTTCTGAGTTCTCCAGAATATAGTTTATTACACTGAGCACTGCCCAGCTCACTGCAGAAGAAGAAAGGTCTGCAGAGATTACAATCAGAGGGGGCTGGGTGGACGTGTGCTGTAGCCCCTGGTAGGTCTGTTGGACACAGCCCCTCCTGGCCACGAGCCAACTGTGAATGTCCAGGGTGGTCATCATTACGCAAGTGTGATGCAGTCACAAGTGTGGGATGCCTGGACATCAACATCTCATATGTGGACAGCACAAGACTCTACCCATAACCCGAATGTTAGATTCCAGTGATAGGACTTACTAAAGGCAGTTTTGCAACCAACACGACTACTAGGTTTGCATTCCAGACAGACATACTTGGGCTGTAAGAGGCTTGGTAGCTCCTCACTTGGGACCTTTCCTTGACCTGGAAAGTCCTCACCTTAGACAGCAAAAATACTGTCATAACCCAGCTAAGTACATATCCTGTGAGAAACTGGGAAACTAGAGAGGCCATGGGCATCAAGCATCCCCCAGCCTGGCTTCTCCTGGTGTCCTCTGCTTAACTTGCTTAAGATGTACGTGTCCTGTGGATTCTTTACGCTATAGCCTATAATATCTCTGCGAGACCACTTCAGTGATGAAGAAAGAGGCTGGAACAGTGATGGAGACTGCTCTGAGATTCCAGAGCACGTACGTCTGCATTCACAGTGTCCTGGTCTCCTTTGCTAAAGCCTATTCTTCGTGGGCACAAGAAAAGGGATGGACAGACCTCGTGGGACGATGTGGGAGAGGGAGGGAAGACAGGAGCACTCTTTTAACAAGGATGAATGCCCAACAGAGGGGCAAATCGGAGTCCACACATTCTTTGGACTTGGATGCCCTCAAATATTAGTGATACGAAGAATGAATCTGGGGGTACAGTGGGCACAGCGGCCAACTTCAGGCCTGGAACTGCTTTCCAACTGTGACAGCCACCAAACATAAAACAGATTACACATGGAGGGCAAAGTCCAGTCTGACCTGTGTCTGACAGTTCCCCAGGGAAAACCCAGGGCATCTATCTGTATCACGGATGTGAAAAGGCACAGAGGCACCAGACAGATAGAACCTGTATCCTGGAGCTACCAGTTAGCGGGTTTTGCCACCTGGGCTCAAATATTTAACTACTCAGTTCAGTTTCTCCAGATCTAAAAATGAAAATAATAATACAGTGTGAGTTGGTTGCATCAGACATTTGTGGAAGTATTTCACAACCCCGTGCATATAATGAGTGCTCAATAAATCATAGCTATTTTAGATACGATGACTATTATTAGATCCATGAAATTATGACTATGTTGTCTTGATGCTAATTCAGACAAAAATTTGAAACTATTGGAGCTCGCAGAAACATGAGGAAAATGGAGGAACATTGGTTACAGGGCTAGTAACGTGAGGAGCCCAACACTTTGTGTCTTCCTAGGTGCTTCTGATGGCATTTCATTCTATCTTAGGGAATAGCAGGCATACCTCGTTTTATTGTGCTTTTCTTTATTGTGCTTCGCAGATACTATGTTTTTTTTTTGTTTTTTTTTTTTTAGAAATTGACAGTTTGTGGCCACCCTGCATTGAGCAAGTCGATCAGCACACTTTTTCCAACAGCATTTGCTTGCTTTGTGTCCCTGTTACATTTTGAGAATTCTCCCAACATTTCAAACTTTTTCATTATTACTGCGGTCAGTGATTACAACTAGCTGAAAGCTCAGGTGATGGTTAACACTTTTTAGCAACAAAGTATTTTTTCATTAAGGTATGTACTTTTTTTTAGACATGATGCTATTGCACACCGAATAGGCTATGGCTACGGTATCGGGTAAACATAACTTTGATAGACACTGGGAGACCAAAACATTCATTCAACCCACTGTATTGCAATAGTCGCTTTACTGCAATAATCACTTTCTCGTGGTGGTTTAGACTCGAACCCGCAATATCTCCAAGGTATGCCTGTATTATCAGTCCCATTTATATATAAGAAATCTGAGGCTCAGGGAGATTATGTAGCCAGCTGAGGTCACACAGCTAGAAGGAGTAGAATCAACAATGTGAAAAAAGAGGGAGGGAAGGGAGCTACTAGCCCATCAGAGTTTAGCCCGGTGACCACGCCAAAGTGGTACAGTACCGACACTCTAAGACACACCGAGTCAAAATGAAACTTACGGATGCAGCCATGTGGGGCATCCACTGGAACGCCGTAAGGGCGGTAATAACCCTTAGCACAGATTTCACAGTTCACACCAGCTGTATTATGCTAGAAAGAAACAGAAGAAACTTAGAAGGAAGAGTACCAGAAAAGTCCTTACTTTGTGCTGTTCATCCAATGAAATCATGGTCACGTACAGTTGTAATTTCGGAGTCAAAAAAATAAGTGTTCATCTTGACCTTGAGTCTCTAAGATCTGCCACAGGGCACTGGCTGACAGGTGGGTCTGGATTTTTTTTTTTTTTTCCCCATTGGAAGAAGAAATACAGGTAAGTTCCATGAACTAGACAGCCCAGGTTTTCCCCTCTGGCACAGAATTTGCTCAGTGAAACACCTGACATTTCAGTGAGAAAAACTCAAGAGCATTCTTCTTCCTCGCTCAATCAGAAGAACTAACCACCCTTAGGTTTATCCCAAGGACTAAAGGGTCAGGTGCGTATCTTTATCTTTCCCAAGTTCAGAAGAAACAACGCATACAAATTCTCTTCTCTCAACATCCAAATTTTATCTGTGCTTTAGTCATGACATCCTGTTCCAGACATTTCTGTTATGTGAATGGAAAATGTAGGTGCAAGTCTCCTACACAGAGCCCATTTTAAAATACAATAGTAGGCGGATTTTTACATGTTATGGTTAATCCTTGTTATTGTCACAGATCAAGTT